>NW_026526810.1:14313800-15541300 GCF_024362965.1 Panthera pardus | reverse complement strand
TATGGGCCTTCCCTTGTAATTTAGGGACTTACTATGTCTTGTTGCTTTTAGGATTTTTCATTACCACTATATTTGGCAAATGTAACAATAATATGTATTGGTGTTGGCCTGCTTTTGTTAATTTCGATGGGAATTATCTGTGCCTCCTGGATTTGGATTTCTGTTTCCTTCCATAGATTAGGGAAGTTTTCAGTTATTATTTTCTAAAATAAACCTTCTGATCCCTTTTCTCTCTCTTTTTCTTCTGGAGCTCTTATGATACAATGTTATTCATTTGATGGAGTCACTGAGTTCCATAAGTCTACTTCCGTTATCCATCATTCTTTTTTCTGTTTTGTTCAGCTTCATTATTTCCTATTATCCTCCTTCTGGATCACTTACTAATTTTTCTGTTTCTTCCATTCTTGTGGCCATTACAACCAGTCTGTTTCAAATCTCAGTTATTATTATTTTTCATTTCTGCCTGAGTTTTTAACTCTTTTCTCTCTGTTGTAAGTGTACCCATGATGTCTTCCATGATTTTCTAAAGCCCACCTAATACCCTTATGACAGTTGCTTTATTTTCTCCATCAGGCATATTATTTATATCTCTTTTAATTAGATCTCTGGCCATGACCTTTTCTTGCTCTTTCTTGGGGATGAATTCCCCCTTCTTGGCATTTTGTTTATGTCTCTGTCTTCTGTGTTTTAGAAAGGCCTTTTGTTTTTCCTTCTCCTCAGAGTAATGGCTTTATGAAGAAGAGATCATATAGTGTCCAGGGGCTGGTGCTTCAGGGAGTGTCTGGTGTGTGCTTCATGTGCTCTGCTGCTGTGTTTTGGCTGCTGTGTCCCTCAGGTCAGTCATCTACAGAGCTTCTCCTTGTCTGCAGTGGACAGTGTTTGGATCTTGGCCAGAGTTTGGTGAGTTTTAACTAAGTGTGTTTTGGTCTGCTGTTTAAAAGATACCTGATGCTATTTCCACTAAAACTGAAGCCTTGCAGGACTCTATGGTCAGTAGACATGGTTTGTGTGTGTGTGTGTGGTGGGGAGGGGGGGTGTTCTTCTGGTCTTCTGAGAGAATGTGGCAACTGTGCTGGTCCTTAGGCATAGTTCCTGAGGAAAACATTGTCAGCAGTGTGCAGGTAAGCAGGACTTGGTGTAAGCAAGTTAGTCAGCCAGTGTTGGTGCTGTGGTATTTACTGCAGTTGGTTTATGCTGAGGGGTGGGGGAGGGAAATGGCACCAGACAGCTCTTTCGTCTTCAGAGAGGGTACTTGTGCTTGCTCCTTTCAGGGAAGCACTCCTGGAAGAGCAAATAATTTCCTTTTGTGACTCCCAGTCATTTTTCAGCTCACTGTTTTCACTCTGTCTGTCTCTGCCTTGCTTGCTGCCTGGAGCAGCATAGTACACTTTGGCTTCTATCAAGCCAAGCCTCCCATTTAAAACTCCAAACTTTATAAACCTTGTGAGGCAGGGACCTGTACTGGTTTTCTGGGGGAAAGTCTTCCCCTGTTGGGATCGATGCAGGTTTGACCAGAAAGGGCAGTCATGCCAGAGGGCAGAGGCATGGTATTTGGAGCAAAGCAGGCTAAACAGCCAATGTCAGATTTAGCCACCTTCAGCAGATGTCTCTGTGCCTACGCTAAAGGGTGGGTAATGGAAATGGTGCCTGAAGGCTTTTTTTTGTTATCAGAGAGGGGACTCTGAGAGTGGCACCTGTCATGGATTCCCTCCAAAAAAAGCAAACATTTCTCCCTGTGTGCCTTAGGTGATCCTTAGATTATGCCTTCTGCCCTAGGGTTGCTTGTGGCCCTTTTTTTCTGGAGTAGGGCAGTGCCCTCAGGGCTCTATCCCAGCCAAACTTGCATATCTCTAAAACTCCAGTCTTTGAGTCCTACTAATGGAAAAAAAAAAAAATCAGCCCCTCTCATTTTCCCAGCCAGTGGCTTTGGATTAAAGTTCTCCTTGTGAGTATTCCTGTGTGCCCTTCTCTCTCACCATTCTCTGTGATCAGGGCTCCCTCCCCTCTGCAACACCTTCAATCCATTTCTCCCCCAAACCACGTCTCTCACTTCCTGCCTTCCTAGATGTGGCCTCTCCTTCCCCTCTACTTGTGCAGTTTGTTCTTTCAGTCCTCAGGTTAATTTCTTGGGTATTCAGAATGATTTTGATAAATATCTACCTGTGTTCAAGGGAGAAGGCAAGCTTAAGGTCCTTGTACAATTCTGCCATCATAGCTTCCCCATAATTCCAATTATTTTAAAATGTTGTGTGCTACATAATGAGCTATCATAAGATGTGTAATCAGTACCATTTTAATTCTTCTGTCATTCATGGACAGTTCTTTTTTTTTTCACTCTGATGCTTTCATGAAAGCTTTTGCAATTGACTACACCAAAAGTGCTTCCTATCAAAGAAATTGATGGAAGAGACTCTGACAAGTACTCTAAAGTATAGGTTTCTAATAACTTAAAAACCATACCAGTAGGGGCGCCTGGGTGGCTCAGTCGGTTGAGTGTCCTACTTCGGCTCAGGTCATGATCTCTCAGTCTGTGAGTTCGAGCCCCACATTGGGCTCTGTGCTGACAGCTCAGAGCCTGAAGCCTGCTATGGATTCTGTGTCTCCCTCTCTCTCTTCCCCTCCCCCACTCATGTTCTGTCTCTCTCTCTTTCAAAAATAAACATTAAAAATTAAAAAAAAAAACATACCACTGAACTGAGTAAGAATTTCCAGAATCTTAATGGAAAACTGATAGATTCATAACTCAATACTGCTAACTCAAAATCAAGCAGAGCACAAATTAATTACAGGGGATTAAATGAACTGAGGAGAATGATCCTTAAGAGTTAAGCTAATCTACTCTGTGATATTGCTGTCATGGCATTGGCGTGGTCTATCTGCAAGGGCCTCAGATTTACACTATCCTCTCCTGGATAACAGACTGTAGAGTCACAAATAAAGTCCTGATATGACTTTTCCAAACAGCCTTATGATAAGCATTCTTCCTCACCTCTCAGGGCTCTTTGTGAGCCCCTTAGATGAGACCTCTTTGTAGTTTACTAAAACCCCACTCTTTGAATTGACCAATTTAGCCTGAGCCTAGGAGCCCCAAATCCCTCTACCCATAAACCCTAATAAAAAAATGAGCTGTGGGTTCTGCCTTTCTCTCTGTGCAGCCTGCCTTGACCTTCTAGTGTGGCCCCAGGAGGTATACTGTGTACCCCCTCTGGGATTTATAAGTAATACACTTGTGTTTTAATCCCCTGTGGTCCTTTGTTGAACCACAGCTCACAACCCAACATGTGGGGGATTGCAGGTGCTGTAGAGTGGAGGGAGCCCTGATCACAGAGAAAGTTGGGGAAGGAGACTCTCCTTCCCTGACTGCTGTTTTTCTAAAGGCATGAGGACTCTGGATCCTGGTCAGTATTATTAGGGCACCCTCACTTGAAGAATCATGGATGCTGGGAAAGGCAAACATGTGGGGGCTTTACTTAACAAATATTAATTTAACAAAGTCACAAATGATGTCAGGAGCATGATGGATTGAATCACACTTGAGGTCAACTATGGGAAATGCCTTTTTAGCTGCAAATGGGTTACAGACTGGCTTTCACAGGTGGGTAATTCTGTCTGGGAGGGGTACCCTGCCTTCTGCCAATTAGTTACACTGGCTTACACTACTGCATACTGCCTATTCAGAGCTCTGCCACACCTTTCTATCCCAAAGTTCAATCAAGCTCTAAAAAAGCAACCAGAGTTCTCCCAAACCTCAGAGCATTGTTCATTGGGTCTAGTTTGAGGTTCTAGAGATATATCTTCTGACTGTTAACACCCGGGGAAGGGTGAATTTCTCCAGCAGGTGTTAGACTTTCCATGTGTTTCCAACTCTAAGCATGGACCCAACTGCCAACTGTTCGGTGAACTGGCTAAGATTTTCACAAACTCCCATGGTGTTAGTTAAGGGAATAGACAAATGAGTGTCAACCCCTCTCTCAGTATAGGCTACCATGTAAAGGTACAGGAAAGGAAAGGAGAAGATAAAGATGTCTTTGGAAGTTGGGGAAGGAGACTCTCCTTTCCCTGAATGCTGTTTTTTCAAAAGGCATGAGGACTCTGGATCCTAGCCAGTGTGATTAGGGCACCCTAACTTGAAGAATCATGGATTCTGGGAAAGGCATATGCAGCCAAAGCCTGTGGACCCTCTGTTGCTGTATATTGTTCTGCTGTTGCACCTTATCCCCAGATTCTATGGGATACATGGGCCCCACCTCTGGCACATGGTGGTACAAGATCTAATGGACCTACATAAGCAGCCTGAGAACCTGGTGTCTGCACTGCTTAAAACACTGGAAAAAGTTAGTAGCCTCCTCACTAAATACAAATGTCCCATAGAAGCAGCCTGTTCATTACTCAGTGCTGCTGCACACCAACATGCCAAGGTGTGCTCTGTGCCAGCCCCAGTGATCCTGATAACCACTGTGTTAGTGGAGGCTGACCCCAATCCCAGTGAGGTCTGTTCAAATCCCCTGGCAAAAAGAAGAGGCTGTGTTTGAGTCTGGCCACAGGGGATGTCCATGACAGAATTTCCTGGTAACAATTTGTAAGGTCAAATCAGTAGGGATAATAGAAAATTAGAAACTGAAACTCAAAATTGTATACATCTTAACATTCAAAATGGTTTAAAAGACTTTGTACAGCAGTAGGGAGAAAAATGGGATGACTGGTTGTTAAGGGTGTTTGATACTGGCTCTGAACTATTACCACTGCAGATATAAGGCAACTAGCTGGT
Source organism: Panthera pardus (assembly GCF_024362965.1). Classification (NCBI taxonomy): domain Eukaryota; kingdom Metazoa; phylum Chordata; class Mammalia; order Carnivora; family Felidae; genus Panthera; species Panthera pardus. Next base: position 15,536,532 of record NW_026526810.1, on the reverse strand, counting down.
ATTTATAAGTATCCCAAAATGTACAAACTTTTAAAAGACTCTCAGAACCTAAAAAATAAAATAAACAAGTAAAAAATCCCCGGAAACAAAGGGCCAAATTCTTGAGGGGTATGGGTGACTCAAACATTCACCCAGGAGGGTCTGCCCATGATTAAGTCAACCAGAACTAGAGCAGAGGCTGAAGATCTCAATACCATAATGGAGGCTTCCAATGATGAGATAGATGGAGTCCAAACACAAAGGAAAAGTCTCAAAGCAAAAGAATCTCTTGTCCTGCATACTTGGATTTTTATGGTTTGGTATCAATCCTACTCCTCCTATCTCATTATTACCCTAAAGGCTTAAATCCAGTGGAAAATATTAAATGAATCCTGACACTTTTTTCATAAGATTGGTATGATCCAACGGGTCTATTACTTCTTTTGAATATAGCAACCTAGATGACCTGGATTTTATCTTTAAAAGTTGACCTGGTCCAGATAATTCTTCTTAAAAGGAGCTCCCCCTGAATTACAGAGCTGCAATTCTCCACTGTGATGGGACTACCCATAAACTTTAGGAAGCCCTGGAAGGAATACATCCTCCCTTCCTTCAATCACGAAGGAGATGCTCATCCAGATTCTCAGACTTCAGAATACAAAGGTAGCCCACAACCTCCAGGCCAGCCCTCAGGTGGCAGGTCCACATTCCACCTAGCAGAGCACCTTTTGCACTTCCTGATTCCAGAGCCATGTAATCCTCATCAGAAAACAGCTGTCAGGATGATTCTAAACAGCAGAGCATTTTAGAACTGGCAGCTCTGCCAGTGGGGTTTTTCCAATGAGTTTATATCTGGAGCAGTGGTATAAGCTCCTCTCTTTAAAACAAGTGATCACCTCACCATGGAGTCCAATTCCAATGGTTCAGAGGCCTTGAGAGGTTCCTGAGGCTTCTTCTGCCCCAAACAAGCCCCTTTGAGCTTGGCAGCCACCTAGAGCTTTACCCTAGGGAGTCAGTGACTCCCTGGAGTTTGTCCCAACTCCTGGGGACAATCACTGACTTATGAACTCTGGTGGCTTACTTAGACAAAGACAATTACCAGACTTTTCTGGATCTATTAGACACAGTAATTCCAAGTAGCCCTTATACATTCCCCAAGGGAACTATGTACAGTGTACAAAACAGAAGGTACAACTATAAAGAGAGAACAAATTAAGCTGAATGTGTACGTCAGCACCATATTTCTAAGATAGGTGCCTGTGGTGGTAGCCCCCATGGATCTCTCTTTTCCTGTCATAGGTATGGATGCCCTCATCCAGTGACACATCTGGTAAAATAAACCCCAATTTCTGGCCTTTCTCATGAGAGCTGCCAAATAAAACCTACCCGACTAAACGTCTTTGGTAAAAACAGTAAATACAACAATAACTGACTTCAGCCCATAATGAGAGATACACATGAGACTAGGGTCATTAGCCCTACCATCTTCCCTTTAATAGCTGCATCTGACCAGTCTTCAAATTGGCCACCAGAGGTGCCTGGGTGGCTCAGTGTGTTAAGTGTCAGACTTCAGCTCAGATCATTATCTTGTGATCTGTGAGTTCTAGTCCTGTGTCAGACTCTGTGCTGATAGCTCAGAGTCTGGAGCCTGCTTCAGATTCTGTGTGTCCCTCTCTTTTTCAGTTCCTCCCCTGCTCTTGCTCTCTCTCTCTCTCTCTCTCAAAAATAAACATTGAAAAAAACTGGCCACTACTACCCAAAGGAACCTACACATTCAATGCAATCCCAATCAAAATTGCACCAGCATTCTTCTCAAAGCTAGAACAAGCAATCCTAAAATTTGTATGGAACCACAAAAGACCCTGAATAGCCAAAGTCATATTGAAGAAGTAGAAGACCAAAGCGGGAGGCATCACAATCCCAGACTTTAGCCTCTACTACAAAGCTGTAATCATCAAGACAGCATGGTATTGGCACAAAAACAGACACATAGACCAATGGAATAGAATAGAGACTCCAGAATTGGACCCACAAATGTATGGCCAGCAGGAAAGAGTATCCAATGAAAAAGACAGTCTCTTTAACAAATGGTGCTGGGAGAACTGGACAGCAACATGCAGAAGAATGAAACTAGACCACTTTCTTACACCATTCACAAAAATAAACTCAAAATGGATAAAGGACTTGAATGTGAGACAGGAAACCATCAAAACCCTAGAGGAGAAAGCAGGAAAAAACCTCTCTGACCTCAGCCACAGCAATTTCTTACTTGACACATCTCCAAAGACAAGGGAATTAAAAGCAAAAATGAACTATCGGGACCTCATGAAGATAAAAAGCTTCTGCACAGCAAAGGAAACAATCAACAAAACTAAAAGCCAACTGACAGAACGGGAAGAGATATTTGCAAATGACTTATCGGACAAAGGTCTAGTATCCAAAATCGATAAAGAACTCACCAAAGTCCACACCCGAAAAACAAATAATCCACTGAAGAAATGGGCAGAAAACATGAATAGACACTTCTCTAAAGAAGACATCCAGATGGCCAACAGGCACATGAAAAGATATTCAACGTCGCTCCTCATTAGGGAAATACAAATCAAAACCACACTCAGATACCACCTCATGCCAGTCAGAGTGGCTAAAATGAACAAATCAGGAGACTATAGATGCTGGCGAGGATGTGGAGAAACCGGAACCCTCTTGTACTGTTGGTGGGAATGCCAACTGGTGCAGCTGCTCTGGAAAACAGTGTGGAGGTTCCTCAAAAAATTAAAATTAGATCTACCCTATGACCCAACAATAACACTGCTAGGAGTTTACCCAAGGGATTCAGGAGTGCTGATGCATGGGGGCACTTGTACCCCGATGTTTATAACAGCACTTTCAACAATAGCCAAATTATGAAAAGAGCCTAAATATCCATCAACTGATGAATGGATAAAGAAATTGTGGTTTATATACACAATGGAATACTACTTGGCAATGAGAAAGAATGAAATATGGCCATTTGTAGCAACGTGGATGGAACTGGAGAGTGTTATGCTAAGTGAAATAAGTCATACAGAGAAAGACAGATACCATATGTTTTCACTCTTATGTGGATCCTGAGAAACTTAACAGAAGACCATGGGGGAGGAGAAGGAAAAAAAAAAAAAGTTCTAGAGGGAGGGAGCCAAACCATAAGAGACTCTTAAAAACTGAGAATAAACTGAGGGTTGATGCGGAGTGGGAGGGAGTAAAGGGTGGGTGATGGGCATTGAGGAGGGCACCTGTTGGGAGGAGCACTGGGTGTTGTATGGAAACCAATTTGACAATTTCATATTAAAAAAAAAAAAAACTAAAACAATAAAGTATTTTATATCCTCTTGGGAAAAAAAAAACAAAAAAAAAACAAAACAAAACAAACTGGCCAACAAACTGGCCACCAATTAATGGAGATGAACAATTGGCTATCAAAATGTAAGTGTGTAATTTTTTTTCCATTAAAGCTCTCATTTCCAATATATAGAGATGATAGATGACATTAAAAATCTCAGGGCCTCAGAGCGCCTGGATGGCTCAGTCGGATGAGGGTCCGACTTCAGCTCATGTCGTGATCTCGCGGTCTGTGGGTTTGAGCCCCATGTCAGGCTCTGTGCTGACAGCTCAGAGCCTGGAGCCTGCTATGGATTCTGTGTCTCCCTCTGTCTCTGTCCCTCCCCTGGTTATGCTCTGTCTCTCTCTCTCTGTCAAAAATAAGTAAACATTAAAAAAAGTCTCAGAGCCTCTACTTTGCTATCCTATTTAGTCAACATGTTGTACTTACAGCCTCAATTTGTTTTTAGTTTCAAGGGCACTCAGTATACCTTTAACTTGGCTGACCATGGATTATCTAAAGAGTTCTGCCACTGCACATAACCTATACAGACAAGATCTAAATTTACTCAAATTAATTCATTGCCACCTTTGACATTATATAGATGGCATTGTACCATGGGGACCTTCTAAGGATGCCATGCAGGAAAATTTACACCTAGTAACAACTTATTGTCCCAAATAGGTTACAAGGACCAGACTTCCGTCAAGTTTCTTGGCATAGTGTGGTCAGCTAAAGGCTAAGAAATTAGTCTCACTGTAAGACAGCAACTCCTTACAATCAAGTTTCCCACTGCAGTACAGCAGGCACAGCACATATTAGGTCTCTTTACCTTTTGGAGGAAACACATTCTACACTTACTTATTCCAGTTAAGCCTTCTTACGGTTTTATACACAAATCAGCTTCTTTTTTCCACTGGAGAGAACCTTGACAAACTGCTTTGTGGCTGGCCCAGTGACCCATATGGCAGCTCCTCCACTTAGTACTGCAGGCTCAGATTTCTGAGGTGAATCACTGGACACTTCTGATTCTGTCTCACAGATTTCTGGACTAAGCACTGCTCTACTTGGCTGCCCATGGGTTTCTGAACCAAATGTCTTCTCCAAAGAGCAGGCCAGCATATACCACTAGAATGCCAAATTTTGGCAGCCTGCTAAGCCCTTTTAGAAAAAAGAGGTATTAATGGGCCCATAGCCTGTGCTGCTTTGCACACAAGTTTCCTTTGTGCCTTGGTTCAGGAATTCAACCCAGAAGAGGCTTGGTTGGCATGGCCACTGAGGCTCCACTGAGGCTTCACTGCTAAAATGGAACTGATACCTCAGGAAAGGGCTAAACCCAATGTCAAGGGCCTCTCAGATTATAGGAGAATGTGGCTTCTCCCATACTCAGCCCATTGCCACTGGCATTGAGGTGCAGCTAATGGCACCTCCACTGCCAGCCCCTCAGCATTTGGGGGGTACTTGGGACCAATTTTCTGACATGGAAAAGGGTTTTTCTTTTTTTAAAAAAATTAATGTTTATTTATTTTTGAGAGAGAGAGAGAGAGCATGAGCAGGGGAGGGGAAGAGAGAGAGGGAGACACAGAATCCAAAGCAGGCTCCAGTCTCTGAGCTGTCAGCACAGAGCCCAATGCGGAACTTGAACCCATGAACTATGAGATCATGAGCCAAAGTCAGATACTTAACTGACTGAGCCACCCATGTGCCCCTGAAAAGGAGTTATTCTTGATGATGGCAGGACAGCCACTTTACACAGTGCAGCCCTGCTGGAAGGCCATGGCATATCATCCTGCTAGTGTGACTCTCCTAGCTCTGCCCAACTTAGGAGAATTAGTGGTAATGTGACTGGCTCTACAAAAGTCTTTTTGACTCCTGAGGACACATATTTTTACTGCCTTCTTGGAAGTAGCCAATGAGCTCACAGTCTGATTGGAACAACGGCAAAAGGATAATTCCATGATTGGAGGAAAACCTTTCTGGGGTGCCATCATTTGGAAAAAAAAATCCAACTCACACATGCCAATTATGGTCACTCATGTCTGTGCATACATATGCCAACAAGTACCAAGAGCACACTATAACATTGCAGAATGCTTATTCAAATTACATACTTGTTCCAAAGACCCACAGGACCCACTTCTCAGAGTACTAAACACAACTATTCCTCCAGAGATGCCATCCCCACTAGCAGAAATGGGCCCATATTACATCAGGCCATAGGAGAACAACTGCATTCACAGATAGGGCATACAGGTGTGCATCCCCTTCATCCTGACTGTAGCCAAAGTCGTGTTCAATAGTTACCCACTTTGTTCTCAAAGTCTGGAAGGCACCCAGTTGGGGACATGTTGCCCAGGGCAACAGACCCTAGTCTAGATGGCAAATTGATTTTATCAGTTCTCTGCTGCCCTCTGCTGGAATTAGTAGGTATGCAACCACTATCATCAATGGCTGTCACTGAATTCCAGCAGGACACTCTCTCCAGAAGTGCTATTTCTCATCATGTAATCTCTTTTTTTTTTTTTAAGTTTTATTATTTGTTTTGATACATATATAGAGAGAACACTAGTGGGTGAGGTACAGAGAGAGAGGGAGACAGAGAATCCCAAACAGGCTCTGGCTTAAACCCACCAACCTGGAGATCATGACATGAGCAGATATCAAGAGTCAGAGGCTTAACAGACTGAGTCCTCCAGACACCCCTCGTCATGTAACTTCCTTCTTAACCAGATATGTGCTGATCCCCTTTGGCTCACCAGATATTATAGATTCAGATCAAGGTACCCATTTCACTTCCCAAGCAGTTTAATCAAGGGCCTTAGAATATGGCACCTTGTGGAGTTTCCACCTAACTTACCAGCCCCAAGTAGCTGGCCTCATAGAGAGGCACAATGGCTTACTCAAGGAATGCTCCTCAAGCTTTTAAACAGTAAGTCATCCCCCAAATGGACAGAAATTTTATCCCAATACTGCTTAACTCCTTACTACTACACACAAACTACCAGTATTCTCCAAATACTTCCCTGCTGGTATTTATTGTGAAGACCTATTCCTCTGACCTTAAATAGGATGCCATTCACATCTCCTCACCAAGTGGATGTTTCCTTTGTCATTTTGATTTTTTTATCATCTCAGTACCTTCCACATATTGAGGACCCATTTGAGGGCAGACTGTGCAATATAACCCCCTTATAATAAAGATCCCAAGAAACAAACCCCTGCAAAATTGCTTAGAGATCATGATTATTATACAGATTTTCTTGGCCCATATATGATGGCTCAGTACCAGCAGTGCTAACATCACCAACTCTGCCTCATTATCTACGTCATAAAATCTGGTTAATTAAACCAAATTTGTCAAAAATTTTATAGGAGATGGAAATTATATCTTCAGGACCCACTAATGGAACTGTGTGAATCTCAGAGAACAGAAAAGAAGCCCTCCACCTAGTGGATGCCAGTCACATTAAGACATGAAATCCACAGAGGAACCCTGGAATCCAGTGACAATCAGAGGATGTCCAGGTCTCTAACCACCTTAGAGAAGGAGGTGAAAAATCTCTTGATCCAAAGCAACAAGAATCTGCCTTTATTCAGCTTCCAGATTTTTTGGTCCAAAGAGGCCCCTTCAAGGTAGTCAAATGTATCTGCCCTCTTTTGTTGTGGTAGCTACTCTTACAGTGTAAAGCTTGAATAACAGGGTTTCTAGTAGATAACTTGCGCCTAACCCTCTATCAGGAGATGTGCTGGAATAAAATCAGCCAGGTGCACTTCTGTACCACAGGATGGCTAAGCACCAGGTGCTGGCAGGCCCTGTTAGGAGCTCACTTCTAACTACATTAAAGGGTTCCAATGGACGTAATGCTCAAATGAGTCACTCCCTCCTCATTCTACACCTGAAATTATATCCTGGCAAAATGGCCCTCCCAATGTTACCAAATCCTTTCCATCTAGATGGGAGGTTTGTACTCTAATGATCTTACTGTACTTTAATGGGGGCATTCTGAGCGTAACACTGCCATCCACAAAATGTATCTACAATGAGACATCAATGTGCACAAAATCTATATGCATTATGGATGGAGTCCCCACAAAGCTCACTTGCAAGCACCACCTGCTCCTTTGCAAGGTGTACCCCTGGTAATCTGATGGAGCTCACTGAGATCTGCTCAACAGGCTATAGATATTATACTTTTATCTCCATTCTGAGCCAGGCCTCTAGCAAACACTCAGAATTTACAACCAATCAGTCACTCCTACCCTTCATAGGTCTCCACCTGGGCAGTCCACCTTTCCTCAGCCTGGCCTCCCTTACCTCTAAGCACACTAACTCTTCAGACAATGTTGTCCTGGCTCAAGTGAGTGACAAAAGATAATGCACTCCAACCTCACTGGACATTAGAATTTCCACCCTCAGATTGTTTTGTACCAGGAGGGAAATTACTGTCAACTTTAAGACCAAATGGCAAAAGTGGCTCCGGTTGATCAATTCTGGTAACCCTATAGAGTCCTATATTTCTAAAATAGCTAACTGTTGCATGAACAGTACCTCTGTCAAAATGATTACTAAACTGTAATTTCCCTGCTGACTTCTGGGAAGCACTAAAAATCATTTCACCTTTATGGCAAGATGAACAATGTATTCTAACCTACACTAGTCACAATAAGATACTTCTTTATAACATCCTTAGCTTGACCTTCCTACACCTTATGGTCAGGGACCTCTTGCTACAGTGCTTGCTGTTCAGACTATTAGATTCTAGATTACAGCTTTTTGTTTTCTGCCCCATGTATCCATGACAGACCCTCTCCCTCATTATTTCCATCACCACTGCCAGTGCCACCTTCATACCCCAAAGTTCCACCTCTGCTCTTCTCCACATCTTATTCATAAGTCTTTCCCTGTTGTACACCATGACCCTGCCTCACACCACAGGCAAGTAGGCCAGATTGGACATGGAAAATATATTAATACAAACCTTTGAGATAGCAGCCTAAGCCTTACAAGTAAAATTATGTTGGATCTATTCCCATGCAGTGCCAGACCTACAGCCCCATGTCACTGTCTGTCCCACTGCTCTTAGTGATGATCCCTTGTGCTAATGCCTTCCAAAGCACACCAAGCCTCATTTAGACTAGACCAAATCTCTATTCAATACTCCAAAAATAGGGCACCTGTGGGTGAGCATAAAACTAACCACCCATGGAGGAAATTTCTACCAACTATAATTGAGTACAAAGACTTGACCTCACTATGTGCACTCACTGACCCTTACTGGTAAATAATGTCTTATTTGATTCTACTGGGGACCTGACTCGGGGAAAGGAGCAAGTGCACATAACCCTGCCCCATTCACAAGGTGTCCACAAAGATGACACTTATTACACTATTTTGCTTTTACTATTCTCACTACCCATTAGCCTCCTGTTACCTCACCTGGAGACATTTCATGACCATTCAAAAAGGGATTTTTTTTTTACATCCTTTTGCTATTGGCACTGGTCATCATTACTGGACAGGCAAGCATAGGAAGAAGTGCTACCATCATAGCTCAATAAGATCAAATATTAAAAGCTATTCAGAAATCATCAGCCACTCTAACCTACCACATGTAGACACTATGCTATACTCTGAGTCTGACACAGCAATAGCATGACTCACTAGCACAAACAGTGATGGATAAGTATCTGGTGTTGGATTTCCTGTTGAATGGGGTGAAATCTGCTCTATATAGAGTCCCTCTTGCTGCATGTACATTAACAATTCAAAACAGGTACAGGCCAGCCTCCAGAAAATATCTCAAGTTATAGAGGTCATGCATAAGATACCTAAAATACATCAACAAATTCCCACACTCTCTGGGGTTCCCAATTTGTTTTCATGGCTCTTGCCATCCACCTGGGGCCAATGATGAGAATGGGATTTGAAGTAGTAGTGAGTCTATTCATCAGAGGCTTCATCATTATTACTTTGGTCAATTGTGCTTTACAATGGCTTCAGAAAACAATGTATTATATCCTTTAACTCATCTGCTACACAAGCGGTTGCTATTCCTGATCGCAAGGCATCATAGGGTAGACTGTAGACGATTTACCTTGGCTACTCCATGGTATTGCTGCCTTGGCATCCATTTTGTGTGGCCTGGAGTGTTGTGAGCTGACACTATCCCCTTTCATGCAAGCGTGTGACTTAACTGCCTGTAGAGTCATGAGTAAATGTAAGGTCCCTAAATGACTTTCCCAACAGCCCTTGTGATAAATAGTCTCCTTTGCCTCCCTGGGCCTTCCTCTTTTGTAGCTCTTGGATAAGACCTCTGGGAAGCTTACTAAAACCCTGCTTTTTTGTTTGTTTGTTTGTTTGTTTGTTTGTTTGTTTGTTTGTTTGTTTGAATTGACCAATCCAGCTTTAGCCCAGAAAACCAAGGACCCTAATAGAATGATGAGCCCCAGATCTTGGCATTTTCTCTCTCTACCAACGCCCTGCCTCGACCTCCCCACAGCATCCTTGAGGTATGCTGTGTGTAACTCCTCCAAGACCCATGAGTAATAAATTTTATATTTTTGTTTCTTTCACGGCCTTTTGTTAAACCATGGATCACCATCAGATACCGCAGAGCTCTACTTAACCAACGCTGTATTAGCAAAGTCACAGCAACGATTACAGTTTTTAATAACTTTTTGCTTGAAATATTGCTAGTCCTTTAATATTTTGTTTTTCATATTTAAGAAAACATTTGCACTCTTGAGATATCTATATCTTATAGCAATGTTATAGACCACATCTTTATAAGCAAAAATTGAATCATGTATCTTTTTCTTCCTGACCCCTTCAGAACTCAGAAACTCTTATTAAATATTCTTATTTCTGTGACAATACTGATGTTCTATAATTTCAAAAAGAATTTGTCTTCCAGGGTGCCTGGGTGGCTCAGGTGGTTAAGTGTCTGTCTTCAGCTCAGGTCATGATCTCATAGTTTGTGGGTTTGAGCCCCAAACCCCAACTCTATGTGGAGTTGAGCTCTGTGCTGACAGCTCAGAACCTGGAGCCTGTTTCAGGTTCTGTGTCTCCCTCTCTCTCTGCCCCTCTCCCTCTCACACTCTGCCTCTCTGTCTCTCTCTGTCTCTCTCTCAAAAATAAATACACATTAAAAAGAAGAATTTTTCTTCCTTGTATCAGGCACAATTGGAAATATTTGTTATTTCCCATGACTTGACTAGAATGTCATATTTGAGCATGGTGTGCATGAAATCAGATATGATCAGACAGCTTTCAAGAACTAAGGCTGAACTTATGGAAATAATGCTTACAAAGCCTCTTGGAAAACCTGGCCTGGTGCATGGTTTACAGGGTTCCTAGCTATACAGGGGAGTAAGGAATTTCACTTCCAGACAGGCCCAGGAAACACAATATATTGGGGACCTCCAGGTGAGAGTGATTCATCCATATCTATAAGCACCAAAATTGAAGCCTGATGGTGAGTTATTGACTTGGCTCTCTGGCTGCTCAGGCTTTTTTTTTTAATTTTTTTTAATGTTTATTTATTTTTGAGACAGAGAGAGACAGAGCATGAACGGGGGAGGGTCAGAGAGAGAGGGAGACACAGAATCTGAAGCAGGCTCTGAAATGCCCAGAGTCTAAGAGACCCCCAAAAACGAACCACCAGAGTCCAGAGTCAAAGCTAAGCAGCAAGGGTCATTTATTGCAGGTTCGAACCTGGACCTCTGCGCCCTCGTTGCCGGTGACGCCGAGAGGTCCTGAGAGAGGTTTTTACACCCCTTTTATAGACAGGTACAAACAAGTCATGGGGAAATCAGGAATTTTCCACAGTTACAGAGCTGCGATTGGTTGGTGTTTAAAGTTGGACACTTAACAGTATTCGATTGGTTCCTGCCTTTAGGTCAGACCACAACCGGGGGTATGGGTATCACAATGATTGATCAGGAATACACGGATGTGCCAGGCAACAATGATTGATCAGGAGTACACGGATGTGCCAAGTAACAATGGTTGACCAGGAATATACGGATGTGCCAGGCAACAATGATTGATCAGGAATACATGGGCGCGCCAAGCAATTGTACAGAAGCGGAACAAGCTGGTTAAGCTTGGTTAGGTTTCAGTTTCCCGTAACTTAAGCTTTTAAGTTTTAATTTTCTCAGGCCTCTCATTCCCCCCTTTCTCAAGTACCTGAGGACCCAATCTTGGGTCCTACAGTGCTACCTAATCAAACTCGCTTTCCATGTCGAGGAGCTGATACTGTGGTCCAAGGACCATAACCTGAATGGTGTTTAATCTATCTCTGATAAAGTTCATTATTCTGTTGAATATAATAGGGCCGATGGTAAAAAGGAGGAGGAGGCCTAGTAGGAGGCCCAAAAGGGGGAGAAGGTAAGGGAGAAACCCATGGAGTGCTGACCACAGTGGGTTCTCGGCTAGTTCTTTTCGTCGGCGTGCGAGGTCCTCTTGGAGCTGTTTAATTTTGGTCCGAACTATTCCTGATTTATTGGCATAAAAGCAACATTTTTTTTGTAGGGCTAAGCAGATGCCGCCTTGTTCTGCGGTTAACAGATCTAACCCTCTTCTATTTTGTAACACCACTTCTGCTAGGGAATCTAGTTGATCTTGCAGATCCTGGATTGTCCCTGACAAGGCCTAGACATCGTTAATTAGTTGCCGAGAGAGTCCCAGATAGGAGTGTATGGAGACTCCTAATCCCACTGTCCCAGTAGTTAATGCACCTGTAATTTCTAGGCTTGTCAGGAGGGGGATAAAAACCACAGCTCGTTTGGATCTGCCAGTTGCAAAGTTTAAACTAGGGATGGGCATGGGGGTTCCAGCGGACGGCTTTTCCAACTGAGCCACGGCAGCCAGCTTGAAGTTGTATATTATTATCACTAGCTTTTGCTGCCCTGTTACTCTGTAGGATAGCTGTAAAGTAGGTAGTGGAGTTGTCTGGCCCTATACATTGCTGATAGGAGTCATAACAAGAGCTATGCATCGACTCCTGGAAAGTAGAGCGAGGACATTCTGCTGTGGGGGGACAGGGGCTTAGGTTTGTCAACACATAACCACTGCTGTTTTGGGGGTCCCGTGATGTCATAGGTCTGGGTTAAGTGAGCAATTGTGGTCCCACAGTCTTGGGTTTGAGTGTATCTTCGCTGATAGTGACCACCCCTTCCTACAGAGCCGGCTACTAGTCTGTTACCATGTGGCAGGGTGAGGGTTCTAACTACGCCACCTCTGCAATCACAGGGCCTTCTATACAGAGCTCCGTACAATTTCTGTTTGTCAACGGGGGCATTTAGTCCTCCCTCCAGGAGGTTGAGGTTGAGGGCTAGTAGGACAAGGGTTACTATCTTGAACATGTCTAGGGGAGGCACGGCGCAAGGTTAGTTTGAGGGGGTTTTTTCTTACTCCGGTCTACAGTCCAAGTAGTATTTTTATCAGTGTGTCCCACGAGGTCAGACAGCGGGTCGACAGGCTTCACGTGGGTGTGGTGAATCCAGGTGGGGAGGTTATCTACCTTGATGGCGGTGGGAGTCGTCAGGATGATTTGGTAAGGTCCTTTTCACCGGGGTTCAAGGTTCTCCTGCCGGTGTCGCTTGACGAGGACCCAGTCTCCTGGACGATACTGATGAGGAGTGGGTGGGGGCCCCGTCTCATACAGTTCTTTTAGTTTAGGCCACACGGCCTCATGAACCCGCTGTAGAGCCCTGAGAGAAGACAAGAGGCTGTTATCTTGGTCTAATTGAATGAGGTAGGTATGATAGGCGTGGGTCGGCCAAACAGGATTTTATAGGGTGTAAAGCCCAACTTGTATGGGGAGTTGTGAACCCTGTACAGAGCGTAGGGGAGTAACTTTACCCAATTAGCGCCAGTCTCCATAGTCAATTTAGTAAGGGTCTCTTTTAATGTTCTATTTATTTTTTTTCTACTTGTCCTGAGCTTTGGGGCCGGTAGGCACAATGTAATTTCCAATCTGCCCCAAGTACAGAAGCCAATCCCTGACTTACCTTAGAGACGAATGCAGGTCCATTGTCTGACCCTATCATGACTGGAAAACCATACCTGGGCAGGATTTCCTCTAGGATCTTTTTGGCTACTATCTGTGCCGTTTCCTTCTTGGTTGGAAAGGCTTCAGTCCATCCTGAAAAAGTGTCTATGAACACTAGTAAGTATTTATAACCGTATTTGCCGGGCTTTACCTCGGTGAAGTCCACTTCCCAGTGGGCTCCTGGTATGGTTCCTTTTTTTCGGTGGCCTTGGGCTGTGGTGTGTGGGTGCGCGTTTTGGAGTTGACATGTGGAACAGGCTGTCACAACCCTTTCTGTCTGGTCAGAGATGTTTCTTAATACCAGTTGAGATCGTCTGAGGAGATCCTGAAGTCTTCGGGGCCCCAAATGGGTAGAGTGGTGTATTTTTGTCAGGATTGCGTGGCCCAATTTTTTGGGAAGGATAAGGCGGTCTCTAGAGTCCCTCCACCATCCATCTGTAACTTGGGTCATGGGGAGCTTGCGCATCCAAATAAGATCATGTTCTGCGTATTCAGGCTCTGGGGGTAAATCTCGGGGCCCTGGGTCTGGTAGCTGCGCAGGGAGTACTTGAATGGGGTTTTGTGCTACCTGGCGTGCAGTCTGGTCAGCGAGGTTATTCCCTCGAGAGACTGGATCAGTTATTTTTTGGTGACCCAGGCAATGTACTATGGCCAATTTTTTAGGGGCCCAAATAGCGGCCAATAGGGCCAGAATTTTATCTTTATTTTTGATGTCTTTGCCTTTAGCAGTGAGTAGTCCCCTCTCACAGTATATTGCCCCATGTATATGGGCCGTGGCAAAGGCATACCGGCTGTCTGTATATACAGTCACTTTGCGGTCCCGCCCCATTCTTAATGCTTGGGTCAATGCAATTAGTTCTGCCCTTTGGGCAGAAGTCCCTGGGGGCAGAGCCTTTGCCCATATCACTTCAGTCTCAGATGTCACTGCTGCCCCCGCATACCTCTGTCCTTGATGGACGAAGCTGCTTCCATCAGTAAACCAGGTGACCTCAGCATCAGGTAACGGCCGGTCCTGTAGGTCTTTCCTGGATCTGCGCTAGGATGTCGGCACCGTCATGGAGCGGGGAGTCCAGGTCAGGGTCGGGTAGCAGCGAGGCCGGGTTTAGAGTTCGGGGAGGGGTGTATGTGGTCCGCAAGGGATTTAACAGGAGTCCCTGATAATGGACCATCCGAGCATTGCTCATCCACCTATCGGGGGGCTGCTTGAGTACTCCTTCGATGGCGTGGGATGTGGTGACATGTAACTCTTGACCCAGGGACAGCTTATCAGTGTCTTTAACCATTAGGGCTGTAGCCGCTATTATCCGGAGACAAGGGGGCCATCCTGCGGCTACAGGGTCCAGTTTCTTTGAGAGATAGGCCACTGGTCTGGGCCATGGACCTAGATGCTGGGTTAGCACTGCCTTGGCTATGCCTTTATGCTCATCCACATATAAGTGGAAGGGCTTAGAGATATCGGGCGGTCCTAGAGCTGGGGCCGATAGGAGAGTTTTCTTTATCTGTTGGAATGCCTGCTCAGCTTCTGCAGACCATTCAAATGATGGTTGGTTTTTAGAGACTGCGTAAAGGGGTTTGGCCATTTCAGCAAAACCTGGGATCCACAACCGGCAGAATCCCGCAGACCCCAGGAATTCCTCAGTTCTGGGTAAATAGGATGGGGGCCGCTTTGGTTTGCCATGGCTCTGACCCCGAGCGCAGTTGCTTCTTTTTGGGACAGTCACGAATCCAATGTCCCTTTTTTTTTTTTTTTTTTTACAGTAGGCTCATTGGTCTTTGTCTAGGGGGCGCCTAGGGGGGCGAGTTTTCTGCTTATCCTCTGGAGCGTCCCGATTATTATATACCCACTGAACAATGCGGAGTAAATCCTGGATCTGTTTTTCTTCTAAATTCTCTACTTTTTAGAGTTTCTTTTTGATGTCAGGGGCAGCCTGGTTTACAAAAGACAGATTTTCAGGGGCCTCAGGGTCCATGGGAGTGTACTGTCTAAAGGCTTCCATTAACAAAAAGTTGGCAGGGCTCTCTGTCTTACCTTGTATTACCGAGTACACCTTGGCCAAATTGGTGGGCTTGCGTGCTGTAGCCCGGAGACCCGCCATTAGAGTCTGGCGATAAATGAGCAGTTGTCCCCTACCTTCTGCCGTGTTGTAGTCCCAATTAGGCCGAATCAGGGAAAATGCAGCATTAGTGAGGTCAGGGTTAACAGTGGGTCGACCATCTTCCCCGGGGACCAGTTTCCGCGCCTCAAGTTGAATTCTCTCCCTTTCTTCCGTGGTGAACAGGATTCGCAAAAGCTGTTGGCAGTCATCCCAGGTAGGCTGGTGGGTGAACATTATGCTCTCTAGGAGGGCTATAAGATCTCTAGGGTTATCAGAAAACCGAGCATTTTGGGTTTTTCAATTATATAGGTCACTGGTGGAGAAGGGCCAATACTGGAGTCGGGGATTGCCCGTTTCATCGGGGGGGTCCTATTTCCCACAGGGGTAGGGCTACAGTGGAGTCGGGGAGGCGAGAGCTTGGCTCACACTGGGTGCGCCGGCGAGTTTGGCCGGCTGGCCCTTTAAGGTTGGTTACATTTTCAATAGGGCTTGGCACGGCTGCTGCCTGTAGCCTCCCTGGTTCTGGCACAGCTGCTGCTTCCCACCCCCCGCCCCCGTTCCCCTTGAGGGGCAACCAGCGGGGCAACAGGTGGGGCGGCCGCTTCGGGCAGGGCCTGGGGTGCAAGGGGAGGGGGAAGATAGGGTGAAGGGTTTTTAACAAGATCTTGCCAGACGAGGATGTAGGGAACCTGGTCTGGGTGGCCCTGACCTTGGCAACTATAGGCAAACAAAAAGTGCCCTCAGTAGGCCAGCCCACCCCAAAAGTGGGCCACTCAGACTGGCAGAAAGTGATGAGTCTCGACCGGCGGATGTCCAGGCTTAGGTTGTGGCCTCTCTCCCTTCTTCCAGCCTGGACATCCTTGAAATTAGCTAGAAGAAGGGAGAGAGGTGTACTCTGTTTCTGTCCCATAGCCTGTATAGGAAAAAATAAATGTTAGTTTATGTTCCGGAAGCGAGGTGGATATACCTGCAGGGGAGAGAAGACAAGTTAAATCGCAAGCGCGGCGGCAAACAGAAAGTGCCTTGGAGAGGAGACCAGATACAGAACGGGTGTCCGTAACCCGAACAGAGTTCTGATGGGCCAAAATAGTGCCCCAGACGGGAGCCAGAGGACGTCTCCTACTGGTCCCGACTGACTTCCCTATAGCGCGTCCGCCAGGGCTAGGTCAGTCACTGATACAGATCCCGCGCGGGAGAGCCAGAAACAGACAGACAACTGACACAGACACAGACACAGACACAGACATAGACACAGACACAGACACAGACAGAGCCGGCTCACTCACCGATCGGTCTCAGAAATGACCCGTTGACTTGGGGTCTGGTGGGTTTGGGGGGGGCCTTCCCGGCCAACGCACCAAATGAAATGCCCAGAGTCTAAGAGACCCCCAAAAACGAACCACCAGAGTCCAGAGTCAAAGCTAAGCAGCAAGGGTCATTTATTGCAGGTTCGAACCTGGACCTCTGCGCCCTCGTTGCCGGTGACGCCGAGAGGTCCTGAGAGAGGTTTTTACACCCCTTTTATAGACAGGTACAAACAAGTCATGGGGAAATCAGGAATTTTCCACAGTTACAGAGCTGCGATTGGTTGGTGTTTAAAGTTGGACACTTAACAGTATTCGATTGGTTCCTGCCTTTAGGTCAGACCACAACCGGGGGTATGGGTATCACAATGATTGATCAGGAATACACGGATGTGCCAGGCAACAATGATTGATCAGGAGTACACGGATGTGCCAAGTAACAATGGTTGACCAGGAATATACGGATGTGCCAGGCAACAATGATTGATCAGGAATACATGGGCGCGCCAAGCAATTGTACAGAAGCGGAACAAGCTGGTTAAGCTTGGTTAGGTTTCAGTTTCCCGTAACTTAAGCTTTTAAGTTTTAATTTTCTCAGGCCTCTCAGCTCCAGGCTCTGAGCTGTCAGCACAGAGCTGCTCAGGCTTTTAAATATCTAATCTGAGATTCCTCATGAAAAGTTCCAGGATAGCAAACTCCAAAAGACATATGTGTTTAATTAGCATTCTTGTTGCATTTATGTAAATAATCAGTCCAAATCTAGTGAAACTGAAATTTTGTAAATGAAAATCAAAAGAAGAGTGATTGTAGAGATAAATTCTTGGTTTAAATGGAAAACTGTAGCATACTCTTCTGTGTGCTCAATTCTTGGTTTCTCAAATATTTTATTACAATTCTCCAAATTGACATTTCCAGTTTTTCTCCCACCCTTCTGATATGCCATCACTGATGGTTACAACTACCCCTTTCTCCAAGACCTACAAGCTGAGCTGGATGACTTGATATAATCTTCAAATAAATCACAACAGATCATATATGAAAAACTCTCATGACTACTCCAGGGTGGGCCCTGCAGAAAGTTGGAATACCTGATGCCATCACCACAGACAGGCTGCAAACCAGGAAATTCATCAGATTACCACTGCTGTTCTTACTCCATCATCTAAATATCCTTAAAGTTTAATGTATAGAAATCTTTCAACTGGCTGCCCTCTGGATTCACAAATAGGTTTCCTAACCATTAATCTTTTTTTTTTCTTTTTATCATTTGTTATCATTTCTTTTTATCATTTATCTGGCTACTTGCACCATCCAGCAAATATGCTTTATATATCCTGAAATAGGGGCTGGATCAAAAATGTATAAAGAACAGAAGATTCTATGAATGGGTCATACAAAGTAAGTCTTTATATACATGAAAGTGTGATATATCTCTCTTTAAATGTTAAAAAAAAAAAAAAAACAGACAAAAAAGCTTTAAACAAGTTACTGCAAGGTGTGAGTCCAGACAAGGGGCTTTGAGAAATTAAGGACTGGGGTAAGATAGACCCTCATGTATGGATCCATTTGCTGGACTGGAATCTGAAAAAAAGAAAAAAAAAAAGTTGTTTGAGGAGAACATTGTGTTCCACAATTAAACTGGCTATCTGGAACCTATCAGAAATATAACATTTCTATTGAATATTTTTTAATGTTTATTTTTGAGAGAGGCAGAGACAGAGCACGAGTGGGGGAGGGGCAGGGAGAGAGGGAGACACAGAATTCGAAGCAGGCTCCAGACTCTGAGCTGTCAGCACAGAGCCTGATGCGGGGCTCGAACCTGCCAACCGTGAGATCATGACCTGACCTGAAGTCAGACGTTTAACCAACTGATCCACCCAGGTGCCCCATCTATTGAATATTTTTCCAAGGGCCCAGAATTGTGTATTCTGAGAAGTATATGTGTGCCCTTTGTTACTGTTATGGGCTGAATGTTTGTGTTCCCCCCAAATTCATATGTTGAAGCACTAACTCCCTAGTGTGATAGTATCCGGAACTGATAGTAGCAGGATGGTATACTGGAATTTGATAGATAATTGGGTTTAGATAAGGTCATGAGAGTGGGAACATCAGGATGGAATCATTGCTTTTATAAACAAAGGAAGAGACATGACATCACTCATCTTTTCCATGTGTAAGAACTGAGGAAATACCATGTCAGCACCCAATTAGAAGGCAGTCTGCACACCAGTAAGTAGGCTCTCACCAGATACTAAATCAGGTAATGCTTTGGTCGTGGACTCCCCAGCCTACAGAACTTTGAGAAATAAATAAATGTCTGTTGCTTAACTCAGTCTATGGTATTTTTTTATGGCAGCCCATGGCCTTAGTACATGTAAAGTCATGTGTTACCTTGATTTATATTTTGTGTATCTGTGAGGCAACAGATTCCCAGAGTATTTTTTTTGTTTTTTGTTATTTTCCTTTTCTTCTCTTTCCTTTCCTTTCTCCTTCTCCTTCTCCTTCTCCTTCTCCTTCTCCTTCTCCTTCTCCTTCTCCTTCTCCTTCTCCTTCTTCTTCAAGTAGGCTTCATGTCTAGCACAGAGCCCAGGGTGGGGCCTGAAATCATGACCCTGAAATCAAGACCTAAACTGAGATCAACAGTCAGATGTTTAACCAACTGAGCTACCCAGGCACCCTTTGGTGTTTTCTTTTTTAACCTTGAAGGGAACAACTCTTCCGCAATGGCCCACCAACTTATAATAAATATGAAGATGGAGTCATTAGGAGGCGAGGGCATCCAGTGCTGAGATAACTGCCTAAAATTTGGCCCAGTGTGTTGGCTTTTTGTTCTCAACTTTTATCAGGGAGATCCTAGCTAAGTGATGGAAAGCAGCAACATTCCACTGAGTCCCATCACTTTTATGATGATTGGAAGTGCTGTGTGTATCATCTATGAACTCCCATTGCTGTTCACTCAGTTAATCCCATGGGGCTCCCTCTATAGCCAAGGAACCTATGGGAGAGAAACTCCTGCTCTGGAACCATGGCATTTTGCAAGGAATTGGGGACAAAGGTGGTTACTCACTCCTAGAGGTGTAATATTCCAGAAGTCCCAGGTTTGTCTCTATTAAGGAGATTTTGATAGCTGTGCTGATCTGTGAAGTATTATTTCCATGACCCAAACATGAGACAGGGCAGAGATTAGACTCAGGTCTCCTGACTATAAAAACCAGCATTTTCCTTGACAGCTGTATCTCCAGGCCTCTTGAGTAGCATATCTTGCAGGAATGCAGAACCAGGATACTTACCAGAGGAGGGACTCAACTACAAAGACTGGTGAGGACTAGACCAAACCAGTTTGTGTCAAGTTGGGCCCCAGTGCTGATCTTTTTCTGACTTTCTCTCTCATTACAGGACTAAAAGTTACAACCAGGGATGGAGATTTACACATTAATGAGACATGTGATCCATGACAAATTGTGTTCTGTCCACTGTGCCTGTACGCCCAACTTTCTGTGTTTCTCCCTGCCTTTACATGCTTGGACATCACTCCTTTATCACCTCAGTCTTTTAAAAAACTTTCCCTGGTAGGGGCACCTGGGTAGTTTAGTCAGTTAAGTGTCTGACTTCGGCCCAGGTCATGACCTCATGGTTCATGAGCTTGAGCCCTGCATCAGGGTGTGTGCTGACAGCTCAGAGCCTGAAGTCTGCTTTGGATTCTGTGTGTCACTCTCTCTCTCTGCTCCCCCACCACTCTTGTTTTGTCTCTATCTCTCTCTCTCTCTCTCTCATAAATAAATAAACATTTAAAAAATTTAAAAAAAAAATACTTTCCCCAGACTTTGTTCAGAGATCCATCATGAAGGACCTTTTCCTTTGTGCTGTCTCCCTGGTGCTCAAGCAGAAGACTGAATAAAATCCTTGCCTGGAAATTCCCATTTGGCCCAAGTCAATTTCTACTGCATGGAGAGCCCAAGAACCCAAGTCAGTAACAAATATAATGGGTGACTGGATATGGAGGGTCACAGGCTTTGGACTAGCAATTTTTTATTTTATTTTTTTTTAATGCTTCTTCATTTTTGAGAGATAGAGCATGAGCAGGGGAGGGGCAGAGAGAGAGGGAGACACAGAATTCAAAGCAGGCTCCAGGCTCTGAGCTGTCAGCACAGAGCCTGACGCAGGGCTCAAACTCATGAATGGTGAGATCTTGACCAGAGCTGAACTCCGAGGCTTAACCCACTGAGCTACCCAGGCGCCCCAAGCAGTTTTTGTTTTAATGGTGTATAGCATGAGGCCAAGAGGAGCTTTAAAGCCTTTGGGCAATTTATGGCCATCATAGGTAGCTCAGAGATTCCAGGAAACACAAGAAAGGTTCATAAAGCTTCTATAGTGAAGGAGCTTCTGAAGGTGCTGAGGGGAATACCTATTGATTTTAATTTGGACGGATTTTAGAGACTTTTGTTGGAGGTGGCCCCATTAAAGTTGGGCTGATTTGTAAGGAGCAGTATCAGTGAGATGAAGCAAACTTTGTAAATGAGGAATATATTGCCACTAGAACCCAAAAAGGACTAAAACATGTTTGACTTATAATATATGTGATTAGTGTGTCAAATGAGTACTCGTCTCAGAAGAGTATGTCACGAATGCAATGTCATACCTGTGCTCCCGGAGAAAGGTGGATGCAATTAAGATCTTGTCTGCAATGTTTGGGTACAATGGCAAAGCTGTTGAGGTACCCCATGAATGAGGTACCCCATGAATCCAGGTGAAGGCAGATTGTATCCATTTCAAAGAGGAAGGCAAAATGAGGCCAAGAGGCTGTTGAAATAGACACATATAATGTAAATGCCTGACAATAAGCTTTTTTATTATAATGTAAGTGCCTTATGTTAAGTTTTTGATTGCCAAGGCATCCATTTCATAGACATTCACCTCAAACATATTGACAGCTCTGTGACAGAGTTACTAGCTATATAACTAGATAAGAAGCCTGGCAACCCCACTCATAAAAGCTTCCTTTTCAAAAACACTGTGTGCCCAAATAAAAGCAAAACCCCAGGTACAATTTCTCTCCCCGCCTCCTCTCTCTCTCTCTCTCTCATTCTCTTCACTTCAGGCCTTGATGTGTGGCCTGTAGAGGCTGCTTTTAGGTAGTAAACTTGAAAAATGGAAACCTGAGTAAGGTAGAAAGGCCCACAGTGACCACCTGGCTGAATACAAAGAAGCCCATTTAGGTGATGCACTTCAAAATATCCATAAGTCCTAGCTGATTAATGAGTTACTTACACCTGGACATATAGTTAACAAAAAAGGAAAATTCCATACATTTCCATATGTCCTCACCTTCCCCCTTTAACTATGGAACCCCCCCCATCACTGTTTTGTGGCAGGCAGTCTCTGTTTTTGCTGTCCTGCCCACCACTTCAAGGAAGTATTCAACAATAAATTTCTATTTCCTTTGTTTTGCCTTGGGGAGTTCTTTCACTACCCATGCCACTAACCTCCACCAGATTGGGTTGCCCCATATTTGGTGGTCCCATCTGATCAGGAGACTCCACATTTTATGGCCCATATGGAGAACATTTGCCTGCCCAGGGCTCTCCCCATATTCTCTGGAAATTTCTTGGGACTGTCCTTCAGTGGACTAACTCTACAACTCCTTGGGAAACTGATAACCTCCAGCAGAGATGTTACTCCTTAGTGAAGATTGAAAGCTCCAGGGAAAACCAGCTGGACCACCTTTTCCTGAAAGGGTGAGGGATTCCTCTTTGCCCTTTGGAGGGATCTTTCCCTCCCTCTCCTTTCTCTTTCAAGCCCTGCAGCAACTTAAACCTAGTACTTCCCAGACAACTGGCCAAGGCAGGTCCCTGGTATGGTCTGGAGGTCTGACATTGAATGGATTGGACTACCTGCCCCTGTGAGGGCAAAGAATCCCTTTCCTCTGCTATCTCACTCTACCCCTCAAGGTCTGTTCCCAACAAATGGCATATCTAGAAGGGGAAGTTTAACCAGGACGAATCTGAAAATGTTACAGATTTGGTTGGGAGGCTTTCCTGACAATGGCTAATTCTCAGCCACCACCTTATATCTGTTGGTTCCCTTCCCTTTTTCCTTTGTTCCCATCGATCCAGGAGCCACTTGATCTATGGACAAACACATTCCTACACATCATAGTGGTGAGTTCTCCCCCTCCTTTTTCTGACCTGGTTCAGCCAATCTGTGTCTGCCTTTTGCTATTGCAGAAGACACCCCAACAGGAAGTGCCCCGAGGATTTGCCAGATCCCTCTTCTTGGTGGGATGCCCCAGTAGAATCAGTCACCCTATATAAGGTCCAGTCCTTTTTCAGGTCAGTGGGCTGTCCTGACTGAAATCATGATCATGAGTAGGAACCCCATTCCCTTTGGAAGGACATGGCTTTGGGAATTGACAGCTGGTTTTTCTCACTGTGGGACAAACCCCCTGTACTCATTGGACTCACCCTTGAGATGCATTCTTAAAAACTGGATTGGATCCCTGAAGCCTGAAGAAAAAAAATCTCATCTTTTTATGTAATGTTTCCTGGCCTCAATACAAACTACAAGATCAAGATTTATGGTCCCTCCGTGGAACTCTTTCTTATAATACTATTTGCCAGGTTGAGTTTTGCCAGAACTCCTCCAAATAACCAGAGGTCTCATATGTGCAAGACTTCATGGCATTTTCCCCAAACCCTGACCTTCAAAAAAAAAAAAACTTTAGAATGTGTCTTGCTCTGTTTCATAGCCCATCTATCTGACCCTGTGGACATTCTAGATGACCCTTCTTTTATTCTGCGCCAGCATCTTCCCCTTCCTCCTGAAGACACAGAGACTCCCCTGGATTCTATTAACACCTTAGGACCATTGCCACCACCACAACACCACCCTACCAAGGCCTCCTGTCTCCATCCCATACTCAATCTGGCATTAAGCACGAGCCTAAAGACCTGACTTGTGTTTCTCCACAAAACGTCAGGCCCTTCCAGAGGTAGTGAATGGGATGTGGGGACAATTAGAGTACACATTCCCTTTCCAATGTCTGATCTATTTCACATAGAAACAAAACTTCATTCCTTTAGCCAGCATTCTTCCCATTTCATTAAGGAATTCAAAAGCCTCACAATTGCTATCTCACCTGTCATGATGTTCAGATCATCGTTACTATGTACAGCAACCATGAGGGAAAAACCCATATCTGGTCTTTGGCTTAGAGCTGGGATGATGAGGCCCATACCTGTAATCCTGACCTTGCTCCAGTGACAGTACAGGCAGTGCCAAATGCTGGCCATAGATTAAATTATCAGGCAAGAGACCCTGATAGAGTTAATCAGGATTACATGATAACCTGCCTAATTTAGGGTATGCAATAAGCAGTCATAAAACCTGTACATTATGCAAGACTTAAAGAAATAATCCAAGACCCAAATGAAAACCCTGTATTTCATTCCTGCCTAATAGAGGCCATGAGAAAATACACCAACCTAGATCCTAAAAGCCCAGAGGGC
Organism: Panthera pardus; assembly: GCF_024362965.1. NCBI lineage: Eukaryota > Metazoa > Chordata > Mammalia > Carnivora > Felidae > Panthera > Panthera pardus. The sequence continues at coordinate 15,512,232 of NW_026526810.1, read as the reverse complement.
ACAGCAATGTTAGCAATGAATTTTATCATCCAGGCCTCCCCTGATATCAAACAAACCTTCAAAAGCTCAATCAGGGACCTCAGACCTACATCCTCACACTTCTGGGTATGGTCTTCAAGGTCTTCAATAACTGAGAGGTAGTCTGAAGGGCTGAAAGGGAATAGGAAAACAAATAGTAAAGCACAACATATAGCTGCAGCTATCGCTAGCTCCCCAACATTCTCTGGAGCCACCCAGGACAAAAGCCATTAAAGGTACAAGCTGCTAAGCATCCCTGTGCCCAAGGGGCTCATCAAACCTCCTTTCTTTGTCGCCAATTGGGACATCTGGCCCAGGAGTGTCAAATGCTCCCTCTCTCAGAGACTTGTCTGGCCTTCAAACAATCAGGGCATTGGAGGTGGGATTTCGCCTTCTTGTTATGTGTGGGAGGGTCATCCTGAGCCCCAAAGTCCCAAGCACAGTCCATCCTAGGTAATCAACAGCCTCAGGCAAAGGCCACTCTGTGCAAAAGCGGCTGCAATTAGCTCTCTACCTTGATTATGAGGAGCCCAATGGAGCAGGAGCAGATGATCTCCTCTCCTTTGGCTGATGGGGCCCACAGGCTGTGCAAGCACCCATGTCCTCCATCTCTTTGGCAGAGGATTGGGTAACCCTGGGTGTGGGAAGAGACAAAATTGAATATCTAATAGAAATGGGAGCCCTTATTCTTCCCTTATAAAATACTCAGGTGTCATTCTCCAGTCCTTGATTCTCACCACTGGCATAGATAGGCACCCAAAGAGGGGACGTTTCATTTCCCCTTTAATTTTTTCTTTGGGTAACAATAACTTTACCCACTCCTTCCTTTTTTTACTTGATTACCCCACACCATTACTTGAAGGGACATACTATAAAAGGTGAAAACTAATCTTTGTGTTTTTGAAATTGACCACCTCCTGCTGGCATTTTTGTCTTCTTGAGCCCTCCACCCCTTCAAACAGCAAGGTCTTTATTTTTCGATAGGTGCCCCTCAGTTATGGAATACCTCCATTCTGGGGTGCTCCATCAGAAACCCTTGTAAAGATACAACGTGAAGATTCTCATTTCTTCCATAGTAAATCCCACGACTCCTTACGTCCATAGGCCAGACAGTAATTACAGTCCCTCGTACAAAAATTCTTAGTGATAGAACTTTTGCATCTCTGAAATTCACATTATAATACCCCTATCTTGGCAATTAAAAAGTCTAATGGTTCATGTAGAATATTTCAGGACCTAAGGTCTATCAACAAGGCTATAATTCCTATTTACCCAATTGTTCCTACACTTATAGCCTCCTAGGACAGATCCCTTAAGACAGTTTTATTTGTTTGATTTTTGTTTTTTGATTTTTTTGAAACTTTTACTATAATTAGTGAACATATAGCACAACATTGGTTTCAGGAGAAATCAGTGATTCATCACTTACACACACACCCAGTGCTCATCATTACAAGTGCCTTCCACAACCATCTAGCCCATCCCCAACCCAACTCCCTGCATCAACTCTCAGTTTGTTCTTTAAGAGTCTCTCATGGTTTGTTTCCCTCCCTCGTCCCCCTCCATATGTTTATCTGTTTCATTTCTTAAATTCCACATATGAATGAAATTATATGGTATCTCTCTCTGACAGATTAAATTCTCTTATGAAATACACTCTAGCTCCATTGACATCCTTGCAAATGGTAAGATTTTATGGCTTTTTTATGGCTGAGTAATATTCCATTGTGTGTGTGTGTGTGTGTGTGTGTGTGTGTGTGTTCTATTCTTTATCCATTCATCACTTGAAGGAAATTTGGGTTTTCTCCATAGTCTGGCTATTTGTTGATAATGCTGCAATAAAATATAAACATTGGGGTACATGTACGCCTTTAAATTTGTATTTTTTAATCATTTTATTTTATTTAAGTTTATTTTGAGAGAGAGAGAGGCAAACAGAAGAGAGAGAGAGGGAGAGAGAAAGGGAGAGAGAGAATCCCAAGCATGTTCTGTGCTGTCAGCACAAAGCCTGACATGGATCTGGAACTCATGAAACATAAAATCATTACCTGAGCCAAAATCTAGAGTTGGAATATTTAATCAACTGAGCCACTCAGGTGCCCCAGAATTTTATTTTATTTTATAGAAACAGAGAGAGAGCACAAGCAGAGGAGGGCTAGAGGGAGAGGGAGAGAGAGAGAGAGAGAGAGAGAGAGAGAGAGAATCCCAATCAGGCTCTGTCAGTGCAGAGCCTGATGCAGGGTTCAGTCCCACGACTGTGAGATCATAACCTGAGCCAACACCAAGAGTTGGACACTTAACTGACTGAGCCACCCAGGCGCCCTTTTTGCTTTGTATCGTTTGGGTATATACACCTAGTAGTGTAATTGTTGGATCATAGAGTGTTCTATTTTTAACTTTTTGAGGAACCTTCATACTATTCTCCAGAGTGGCTGAACCAGTTTGCATTCCCACTAAGAGTGCAAGAAGGTTCCCTTTTCTCCACATCCTCACCAACACCTGTTGTTTCTTGTGTTGTTAATTTTAGACATTCTGACAGGCATAAGGTAGTATCACATCAAGGATTTTGAGTGATGTTGAGCATATCTTCATGTTTGTGTTAGCTATCTAGACGTCTTCTGTGTAAAAGTGTCTATTCATGTCTTCTGACTATTCCTTAACTGATTATCTAGGGGATTTTTGTTGTCAAGTTTGATAAGTTATTTATAGATTTTGGATACTAACCATTGATCAGATATATCATTTACAAATATCTTCTCCCATTCTGTAGGTTGCCTTTTGGTTTTGTTGATTGTTTTCTTTGCTGTGTAGAAGCTATTTGTCTTGATGAAGTCCCAATCATTCTTGTTTCATTTTCTTTCCCTTGCCTTCTGGGACCTGTCTAGTAAGAAGTGGCTGCGGCCAATGCAAAGAGTTTGCTGTCTGTGTTCTCCTCTAGGAACTTGATGTGTTCTTATCTCACATTTAGATATTTTATCCATTTTGAATTTATTTTGTGTATAGTATAAGAAAGTGGTCCAGTTTCATTCTTATGCATGTTGCTTTCCAGTTTTCCCAACACCATTTGTTGCATAGACTGCCTTTTTTCCATTGGATATTCATTCTTCCCTGCTTTGTTGAAGATTAGTTGACCATAGAGTTGTGGGTCCATTTCCATGTTTTCTATTCTGCTCCAATGATCTCTGTGTCTGTTTTTGTGCCAGTACCACACTATCTTTATGACTACACCTTTGTAATATAGCTTGAAATCCAAAATCATGAGGCCTCCAGTTTTTTGTTTGTTTGTTTGTTTTTCAGAATTTCTTTGGCTATTTGGGGTCTCTTGTGGTTCCATACATATGTTAGGATTGTTTGTTCTAGTTCTGTTAAAAATGCTGGTGGTATTTTGATGAGCATTGCAATAAACGTATAGATTGCTTTGGGAATTATAGACATTTTAACAATGTTTGTTCTTCCAATCAATGAGCCTGGAGTGCTTTTCCATTTGTGTGTGTGTGTGTGTGTGTGTGTGTATGTGTGTGTGTGTTCTCTTCAATTTCTTTCATAAGTGTTCTATAGTTTACAGAGTGGGGATTTTTCATCTCTCTGCTTAGGTTTATTCCTAGATATCTATTTTTTTGGTGCAATTGAAAATCGATTGTATCTTTCTGTATCTTGATTATTTCTGTATCTTGATTTTATATGCTGCCATTTTGCTGAATTTGTGTATTAGTTCCAGCAATTTTTATGTCTTTTAGGTTTCCTACATAGAGTATCATGCCATCTGGAATTAGTGAAAGTTTGACTTTTTCCTTGCCAATTTGAATGTCTTTTATTTATTTTTTTTATCTTGTTTCTAAGGCTCAGACTTTCAGTACTGTTAAATAGTAATGATGACAGTGGGCATCTTTGTCTTGTTCCTAACTGTAGGGGAAAGGCTTTTATGTTTTCCCCATTGATGATGATATAACTGTGGGTCTTTCATATATAGCCTTTATTATGTTGAGGTATGTTCCATCTACCCATACTTTGTGAAAGGTTTATATCAAAAATGGATGCTGTATTTTGTCAAATACTTTCATTCATTTATTGAGAGAATCATATGGTTCTTATCCTTTCCTTTATTAATGTGGTGTATCACATTGATTGATTTGAAAATATTGAACCAGCCCTGAATCCCAGGAATAAATCCAACTTCATTGTGGTAAATAATTCTTTAAATATACTGTTGGATTTGATTTGCTAGTATCTTGTTGAGAATTTTTGCATCCATGTTCATCAGGGATATTCTTCTATAATTCTTCTATTGAGTGGGGTCTTTGTCTGATTTTGGAATCAAGGTAATGTTGGCCTTGTAGAATAGTTTTGGAAGTTTTCCTTCCATTTCTATTTTTTATAACACTTTGAGAAGAATAGGTATTAGATCTTCTTTAAATTTCTGGTAGAATTAACCAGGGAAGCCATCTGGCCCTGGACTTTTGTTTGTTGGGAAATTTTTGATTACTGTTTCAATTTCTTTACTGGTTATGGGTCTGTTCAGATTTTTTTATTTCTTCCTGTTTTCAGGTTTCTAGTTTAGGTCATTTATATGATTCTAGGAATTTATTCATTTCTTCCAGATTTCCTAGTTTGATGGCATATAATTTTTGTATAGTATTCTCTTACAGTTGTTTGTATTTCCATGGTGGTGGTTGTGATCTCTTCTCTTTCACTTGTTATTTAATTTATTCAGATCTTTTCTCTTATTTTTGATAAGTCTGGATAGGGGTTTATCAATTGTATTAATTTTTTTGAAGAACCAGCTCTTAGTTTCATCAATCTGTTCTACTGGTTTTTGTTTGTTTGTTTCTATGTCATTTATTTCTGCTCTAGTCTTTATTAGTTTCCTTCTTCTGCTGGCTTTCGGCTTTATTTGCTGTTTCTTTTCTAATTCCTCTAGGTATAAAGTTAGTTTGTGTATTTGAGGCCTTTCTTGCTTCTTGAAGTAGGTCTGTGTTGCAATGTAGTTCCCTCTTAGGACTGCCTTTGCTGCATCCCAAACATTTTGGAGTGGCATGTTTTCATTTTAATTTGCTTCCTTGTATTTTTTTATTACTTCTTTACTTTAATGGTTAACCCATTCATTCTTTAGTAGGATGTTCTTTAACATCCATCTTTTGTGGGTTTTTTTTTCTAATTTTTTCTGTGGTTGACTTCAAATTTTATAGCATTCTGGTCTAAAAATATTCATGGTATAATCTTAATCTTTTTGTACTTATTTAGGGCTAATTTGTGACTGAGTACATGATCCATTCTGGAGAATGTTCTGTGTACACTCAAAAAGAATGTATATTCTGCTGCTTTAGGATGGAATGCTCTAAATATATATGTTAAGTCTATCTGGTCCAGTGTGTCATTCAAAGCCATTATTTTCTTGTTGATTTTCTGCATAGATGATCTGTCCATTGCTGTAAGTTGGATGTTGAAGTCCAGTATTACTACTATATTATCATCAATGAGTTCCTTTATGTTTATTATTAACTGATTTATATATTTGGGTGTTTTCAAATTTGGGACATAACTATTTATAATCATTAGATCTTCTTGATAGATAGACCCCTTAATTTTGATACAATGCCCTTCTTCATCCCTTGTTACAGTCTTTGGTTTTAAATTTAGTTTGTCTGCTATACATATGGCCACTGCAGCTTTCTTTTGGCATACATTAGCATAATAGATGATTCTCTATTCCCTCAATTTCTTTTTTTTAATGTTTATTTTATTTATTTTGAGAGGGAGAGAGAGAGAGAACATGGAAGGGCCAGAGAGAGGAAGAGAGAGAGAATCCCAATGAGGCTCAGCACTGACAGCTTGAACTCACAAACTGTGGGATTATGACCTGAGCCAAAACTAAGAATAAGACACTTAACCGACTGAGCCACCCAGGTACCCCATCCATCCCCTAACTTTCAATCTGCTGATGTCTTTAGGTTTATAATGAGTCTCCTGTAGGCAGCATATGCATGGATCTTGGTGTTTTGTTTTTATTTTTTATTTTTTATTTATTTTTTTGAGGGGGGTTAATCCATCCTGATACCCTATATCATTTGATTGGAGTATTTAGTCCATTTTTGTCAGGGTAATTATTCAAAGATATAAATTTAGTGTTTTGTGTTACTATGCAGTTGGTGTTTTTGTGATGTTCTTTGTTCCTTTCTACTCTTTTTTGCTTTTAATCTCCCCATCCCACTCAAAGTGCCCCCCTTAACATTTCTTGTAGGGCTGGTTTAGTGGTCACAAACTCTTTATGTTATTCTCTGGGAAAGTTTTTACCTCTCCTTATATTATGAATAACAGCCTTCCTTGCTTGATAAAGTATTCTTGGCTATATATATCTTCCCATTCAGCACGTTGAATATATCCTGCCATTTCCTTCTCACAAGTTTTTGTGGACAGATCTGCTCCAAACCTGATGATTTGTCTTCCTTTGTTCCCTTGTTCCTTTTTTTTCCCCTTGCTGTTTTCAGTAGTCTTTCCTTGTCTGTATTTTGTCAGTTTGACTGTGATATGCATTGACAGTGGCTGGCTTTTGTTGAATTTAATGGGTGTTCTCTGTGCTTCTTTTTTGTTCACATAACCCTTCTGCTCCGTTTTCTCTCTCTTCATCTGCTTTGACTCCTGTTATACAAATGTTTTTATGTTTTAGTAAGTCATTGAGTTCCCTAAGTGTACCTTCAGGACCTATTGCCTTTGTTTCCCTCTTTTCAGCTTCATTATTCTCCATAATTTTATTTTATATATCACTCACTCATTCTCCTGCTTCACCCATCTTCTCTGTGATGACCTCCTTTCAGGTTTGCATCTATGTTATAGTACTTTTAATTTAAATCTAGATTTAAGCTCTTTTATCTCTGCCGTAAGGGATTCTCTAGTGTCTTCTATGCTTTTTTCAATCCTGGTTAGAATCCTTATAATTGTTGCTTTAAATTCTAGTTTCGACATTGTGCTTATATCTATGTTGATTAAATCCCTGGTCATCATTTCTTCCTGTTTTTTGTTTGTTTGTTTGTTTGTTTGTTTGTTTACCTTTTGGGTGAATTCCTCTGTTTTGTCATTTTCATGGGAAATAATAAAAATGTAAATTTAAAATATTTAAAAGAATAAAGGAAACTAGATCTTAGGTGTATTTTGGTCTGCTTGTTAGGAGCATCTTGGGAGAAAAAAAATTAAAAATAAATAAATTAATTAAATGTATAAAAAAAATTGCTATCTCTGTATTCAAGAAAACAAAGAAATAAAAACCAAAACAGAAAGAAAACAAACCCAAAGGAAGCTAGGTCCAGTTTTCCTTAGAGATGAAGCTTGGCAGCACCCTGTGAACAGTAGACTGTGGGTGGAAGGGATTTGTTCTGGTCTTCTGTGGGTGGGGACTGCTGGTCTGATTTTCAGGCTGCCTTGTCCTAGTAGAAATGTGCTTGGAGAGTGCATGGGGGCTAGGTTTGGTGTAATGACTCTATTATCCACTTGGTGGTGCTGTTTAGCTCACTGAGGTGGATCAGTGCTGGTGGGCTAGGGGTGAAAATGGTTTCACGTTGCTCTCTAGTCTCTGGAGTGTCAAGTTCACACCGTCACAGAAGTGCAATCACCCTGTCTGTGTCAGAACTGTCCACCTGCCAGGTGGTGCTGCCTTCTTGGGTTTTATCTCAGGCACAGCTATGTTTCAAAACTCCAAACTTCAGAGACCCCTGCAACTTGGACACACGCTGATCCCTTGGGGGGAGGGTTTTTCTGTGCCTTGGCTGGTGTCAGCTTGTCACAGGAAACAGTCACAAAACCACGCAGTGGCATTGGCTTGGAGTTTACGATAAACCACTACACACATCTGTCACCAGGGTTTGCTGCCCTCAACTGATGTCTTTGTTCCTGTACTGGTAAACAGAGTCTCTCAATGGTGCCCACAGGGTCTTTTGCCTGTGGACAGGCTGTGTCACCTCTACCAAGTGCACTCCAAGCAAGGGAACTGCTTCTCCCCATGTGACCCAGGGGATCCTCAGACAGTGCTACTGTTTCCGGGGGCTCTGCCTTGCTTCCTCACTGGAGCACCACCAGGAGCTGATCACTGAAACTTCAGATTCTATGCTCTGCTGTCAATAAAAAAACGTGGGGTGTGGAAACCATCCCCTTTTCCCCCATTAATTGCTTTGGGAAACAGTGTTCTTGTGAAGTCCCTTGTGTGTGTTTCACTCTCTCTCTTTAGCTCACCTCTCTGCAATAAGGATCCCTCCCCACCATTGCACCCCAGATTCTTTTCTCCTAGAAATCAACTCTCTGCATTTCCTACTATCCAGTGGTCATTTTTTTTTTTTTTTCTGTTTGTAGACATGCAGCTTTGTTCTCTAAGACCTCTGATTGACTTCTTGGATGTTCAGAATGATTTTATATTCATCTAGCTATTAAGGGGATGAGGTGAGTTTAGGGTGACCCTAACCCTCTGCCATCTTAAATCTCTCCTCTTGGACATTCTTAGGTACACTGTGCTATATGTAAAATGTGCTTTCTTCTGCATCCCACTGAACCCAGATTCCCAGGTCCTTTTTGCCTTTGAGTAGCAGGACCCTCCACCCAGGTTACTAATAGCTAACTTCAACTGTCCTCCCTCAGGGCTTTAGGGACAGTCCACATTTATTTGGACAGGCCCTATCCAAGCATATGTCCACTCTTCAGCTCTCCAGAGGCTGTGACTTACTTCAATATGTTGATGATTTGCTTATCAGCATCCCTAATGAGAATACCTCCAACACAAATTGTTCTTTGGACCTTGGCTTCCTGGGACTATAAGCTCTCCCCTTCAAAGGCCCAAATTTCGTCTCAGAAAGATCAGTTCCTGAGACTAATATTGACTCTTGGGACTAAGAGCTTCTTTGACCACCATAAGTCTCATTTTAAATATGAAAGCTCACTCTCCAAAACTGCAGCTGAATTCCTTTTTGGGTATGGCTGGGTTTTGTCAAAAATAGATACCGCAATTTGGATTAATAACAAAGTCTCTTTGTGAGTCCCTGAGGAGACCTGAGGAGAAGCCTTTTGAGTGGGACCCTGAAATGACAAAAGCTTTTGGGGCCCTAAAACAGGCACTTACAATGGCTCCAGTTTCAGCTCTGCCAGACCTCCTGAAGCCCTTCTCCTTATAAGTGCATGAAAGGAGGGGAATGGCCTTTGGAGTCTTGATACAAATGCTGGGATCCTCTGAATGTCCTGTTACATACATATCTAAGAATCTAGATCCTATAGCATAAGTATGGCTTCCCTGCCTCTGAGCACTGGGGTCTGTGGCCCTACTGGTTGAAGAAGGCTCAGAGAAGGCATAACTGTTTATATACCCCATCAGGTATTGGACACCCTCAATTCTAGGGCATTTCATTGGATCTCCAATAGTAGAACTACAAAACCCTTTTATTAGAAATACCTGAACCAAATATCTGGCCATGTCAGACCCTATATCCTGCCACCTTACTGCCAGATCCCACAAGAAATCCCCCCTTGGAACATTCTTGTCTAGAAAACCTAGATTTAACTTGCAGTGACAGGCCAGATCTTCAGGATATGCCTCTATATAACCTAGAGGCTATATGGTTCAGGGATGGCAGCAGCTTCATAGTTGGAGTATGGGTCTCTGGTACGCTATTGTTAGCTTAACCAAAGTCATTGAGTCTGGACCTCTGACAATTGCCACTACCTCAGCACAAAAATCAGAACTAATTGCTCTTACCCAAGCCTTCCAACTGGGCACAAAAATGAAACTAAACAATATACCTATTCAACTTATTCCTTCCACATTGTCCATGCCATGATTCTACTTGGAGAAAGAGCCCTCCACTCCTCCCCGCCAGCCCAAAATACCCTGGTTAAACATGCCTCTGAGATTTTGGCCTTGCTAGAGGCAGTTATGCTCCATGCCCAAATAACTATTATTCATTTCAAGGCCCATATAAAATATAATGATTTGGTCTCTGTTGGAAACAACAGAGCTGACAGATATGCAAAGGCAGCCTCTAGGCTGCTCCTTCAAGCATCTCTGGTTCCCAATGTAAGTCCCTTTTCTCCACAATATATTCAGGAAGAAACCCAAAGGGCACTGAACAGGCTTTTCCTTCACTTCAGAGTGTTGACTGCAAGACCCCAATTGCAAACTGGTACTGCCAGGAATGTTACAAAGGAAATTTCTTAATAACTTACATTAGGCAACCCATCTCAGGGGCAAGGCCCTTCAGTACCTAGTGGGACCTCTTTTCATTGGCAAGGACATTCCCCAAACCCCGTTGGCTGTCTCCCATGTGTGTTCTACCTATCATGACATTTACCCGGAGGGGGCCCATAAACCTCCTCCACTTCTTCAACCTATCCAAGGATGAAGGACTCTGCCATAGGAAGACTGTCAGATAGATTTTATGCACATGCCTCCTTGTAAGGGGTTCAGGAATCTATTGGTCTTTGTAGACACCTTTATGGGATGGATTGAAGCCCACTTGGCTTTCTCCTGAAGAGGGAAAAATCAAGAAACTGGAAAGGCTGACTGGATATAGAGGTTATGGAGGCATCTACTGAATTTAAAGAGGGGAGAAAGTGTTGCCAGTTGAACTGGGGAGAACCTGAGGCCCTGAGACCTCCACCCAACTTGTCTCTGAGATGTCCCAGGAGGATAATGGTCTCCTGGGAAGAAAGAATTCAAGGATGAACCAGACACAAAGGTTGAACAGTGCAAGTGGGGAGGTTTGTTAAAGTGAATGCACACTCTGGAGATGTGAAAACAGGTGAGCACAAGGGAAAGCTACACCCAAGGCATGGGTCTCTAGCCTTTATTGACAGTTGTTAACTTAGGAATTGGAGTGGGATATTTATTACTTGGTGAGGGGATTTCTTTGGAAGATAGGTTTCTTTCTTTTTCTTCCTTACTTGGTCAGTGTTTCTGGCTTTCTTTGTCTTGGGCATGTCTGGTTTGATCTGGCTTCTTGTGGCTTTGTTTTTGGAGTGCTGCCAGGATAGATCTCTAACTTTCCCAGTAGTTGGCCATGACTCCCTTTTTTCTGGTCTCCAGGAATCCTGTTAAAGCCTAACTAACCACCATTCCCCATAAAATACTTTAGGCCCTTAAAATATTTTAGGGAAAAAGGGGTGATGGTCCATCTTCCATAACAAATTCATCCTGGTGTAGGACATTGACCCTGCCTGAGGTCTTCAGAAGTACTTGCTATCTAAGTTTTAGGAAATCTGGATGGACAGATAGGAGTAAAGGGAAGTCGTGGATTGGTCCAGGGAGTGTTGGTAAGTTTCATCTTCACAGGGGATAGGTTATAATCCCTGGAATATCATAATTGTAAATGAATTTGTTGGAGTATGGAAGAGATAAATTTGGCAAGAAAATTAAACAAACAAGGTTCAAAAAACAAAAGTAACAATATAGCCAATATTGGACCTAAAAGCAGCAACAACCAGGTTACAGATGGAAGTGCCTCACACACAGCCTTCAAAATACTATTAGTAAGGTCAGTCCCTTTGGTATGTGATGGAGCCATTTGGCTTGGTCATAATTTTTAGATGTTTTCTTCCACCTGTCCTGTGGTGTTGATATAGGTGCAACATGTTCTGTTAATCAGCACAAGCTTCACCTTGTTCAGCCAATAAGTAATCCAAAGCCAGCTAATTGTCCATAACCACACTGGTCAAAGATTGGTGTGACTTAGAGAGATCTGAGAAAGTGGATGTGGTAAAAGTGAAAACTAGTCTATCTTACACTGCTGTCAGATTTTGTAGCGTGATTTCATTATGTGCAAACCCTTCCAAGGTGCTAACACAGCATGGTACCTGGTATTGCAGACATTAAGGCTTATTGCCCTCCAGGCTTTAGGGTGAGGTCAGGTAGAATTATTTATGCATGCTCCTGGGGGAACTACATGCCTCAGGGTGCAACTGCCCAATGTTCAAGGTTATCAATGCATAAAAACCCTCAAGCCAGTGGGTAAACACTGGCCCCTGTATGTTGTGAGAAGGATGTCTACAAATAAGAATATGGTTGAGAGGGGCACATAGAATCATGGGATAAGTCACTGTTTCCAGTTTCTTGATCTTCTGGGCCCACCTGGAAGGGTTATTATGTGTTAAATTGGGGTGCAGAGGTCCTCATTTTATTCTGGAGAGTTTATGAGTATGCTTAAGGAAGGTAAAATCAGAGTAATTGTCAATGTGGAGTGGTGTTCACCTGGGCCATGACCCAAAACATGGGTATATTATTGGGGTTCCATGTGGATAGCTAGATCTGGCTATCTTCCACCAATGGGTAGTATTACAGTCTGTGCTATTTCTGTTTTCTAAGTAGGCACATCACATTTTGTACTTAGCGCAGCACTGATTGGAGAATTGTTTGGTGGTCCAAGAATCTTGACTTGCTCCATGAGGAGGTGTTATTTGGCATCTGAACATTTTTTTTATTTTTTATTTGTTTTGTTTTTTTGTCTTTGGTGTTATTTAGCAGCCTGGACTTAAGTATAATTCCCGAGATATCTCAAGTGGTGGGAATGAACAAGTCTACACTTGCCCAAGTTGTGTCAATAAGCATTCCTTCTAGGGCAGGGAAACTAGGTTCAGTATAGTTTTTGTTTTGTATTGTTTAGGAAAGCTATACTTGGAGAATGAGCAGGAGAAAATAAGGGTTAAAAAGGGGTAAGAAGTGTCTGCTTGAGGATGTAAATGATGGATCCAACAGCTAGACAAGTTATTATCCTGGGAGATTATGTTGGAAAGATTTGTAAGATAGCTTTCCCTCCACTCCTGCCTAGGTTGAGAAGTGATGAGAAAATGAGAAAATATGACTTTGATGACTAGGTTTGAGGAATAAGAAATTAGTAAGAAATGAAGAAGAAGAAGAAGAAGAAGAAGAAGAAGAAGAAGAAGAAGAAGAAGAAGAAGAAATAATTTCTTATTAATAAGAAAGCCAATTTAAAGGTCCAAATATGCAAAGGTTTGCAAGGAGGAGAAGCAGTATAATAAAAAACCCAAGAAATGGCTAACAATACAAAACAAATATTCACAGTGAGACATCAATCACTTATCTTTTTGAAGATGCAGTTTAGATCTTTCACAGAATCAAAGAAATAAGGTGGAATTTCCTCAGCGTTTAGTTGTGGGGAGTTTGGACCCACTGTTGTTGTTGTTGTTGTTGTTGTTGTTGTTGTTGTTGTTGTTTTTCCCTAGACAAATGAACCCAGCCTATACCTTGAAGCTTAACTGCTATTGGGGTGCTAACAAGAATCTGATAGGGTCCTTTCCATTTGGGGTCTAATTTATCTGAAGCTGATCACTCCTTACAGCTTTCTAATAAAACCGTGTCCCCCCCTGGCTTGATCTTGGGACAGGATCTTTTCTCCAGCACAAGCAAATTTTGTTGCCATGGTCCATGATAAACTTCTGTGCCTGTCCTAGATTGACTAAAATTTTTATAAGTTAATGGGTTTCTGAATCAAGCAGCAAATCTGCTGTTAAGAAAGCATCCCATATAGGATTTCCAAAGAGCTGAGTTGGAGGTCTCTTTTAGGGGTCATTCTAATTCTCAACAGGACTATAGGCATAAGTTTTATTCAGGATTCTGCAGTTTCCCAGCAAAGTTTGGCCAAGAGTTTTTTTTTTTTGTTTTTGTTTTTGTTTTTTTTGTTGTTGTTGTTGTTTGTTTGTTTTTAAGGCTTTGATTAGCTCTCATGACCTTTCCTGATGGTGGGGGTCTCCAGGCAGCATGGAGGTTGTGGTTACTCCCCAGGGCAGAAGACATATGTTGAGTAAACTTTTCAATAAATGATGGACTATTATCTCTATGCAAAGACATTGAAAACATGGGATACTTTCTTTTAGTAGGATTTTTACTACTTGAGTTTTGTTTTGTTTTGTTTTTCTGTTCTAGAAGGATAAACCCTATGTAACTAGTGAAGGTATCTACAAAGACAAGGGAGGTATTTATATCCTTGAGATGGGGACATCTGAGTGAAGTCTATCTGCCAGTCATCTCCAGGGTATGTGCCTCACTTCAGGGTGGGCTGGAGGAGTGGAGATGGTCTACGCCCTTCCCCAGAGGTGTTTTTGTAATGTAAATCACAGGCCCTGGTGACTTCTTTGATCACACATTACAGGCCAATTCCTGAAAAGACTTTATCAACTAACAAGGTTAATGCTTTTCTTTCCAAATGAGAGTTGTGTGTTCCCCTGATGATTTTTCATCAGGATGCCTGGGGAAGCATCACCTTTTGATATTGTTTTCATCATCCATCAGGATCTAGTTGGTAGCCTTTCTGCAGAGCTCAGTTTGTTTCCCTTTCTGTATGCTGGGGCCTTGTTGGAGGCCTGTCTTAAGAGAGAATAAATATGTTGTATTGAGAGTGCTGTCAGGGATGAATTTTTAGCCACATTGTCTGCTAAATTGTTTCCTGCAATACTTAAATATCAGTATTTCCCTACTGATGGTCTCTGAAATGGATTACAGCCACTTCTGTAGGCTCCTGTACTGCTTGTAAGAGATCAAGGATCTCTTGGCTATGTTTTATGGGGAGTTTGGGGCAGTTAAAAGTCCCTTTTATCTCCAAATGCAGCATGGGTGTAGAGTCAGTGTACATATTACCTCTTTTGCCTTTTCCTAGTTTTAAAGCTCTAGTTAAAGCAATAATCTCAGCCTTTTGTGCTGATGTATTGAGAACAGACCTCCTGCCACTATGACCTGGTGAAGGTCTACCATGGCATATCCAGCTCTTTTAACCCTTTCTTTTATACTACTGCTGCCATTGGTAAATATTATATTGTCTGGGTTATCCAAAGGTTGGTCTTTTAAATCTGTATTACTGGAGTAGACTTGTTCTATGGTTTCTACACAGGGGTGAGCTAAGTTTTCATCTCCTTTGGATTGCAGAAGGGTAGCCAGACCAAGAATTTGGCACACTTTAAGGATCTCTTCTGGACACTCTAGGAATAGAGCCTGATACTTAGTAAGGTGCCCTTCTGTTAGCCATACATGTCCTTTAATTCCTAGACTCTCTGTAGCTAGTGTGGAGTTCGTATTTCCAAGGACTGACCTAGGTTTACTTTGGTGCCTTCTTCCATCAAAAGTGCAGTGGCAGCGACTCCCCTCAAATATCCCAGCCATCTGGCTGCCAGTGTGTCCAGTTGTTTAGAAAAATAGGCCATTGACTCTTAGGCCAGTACTGATTTTTTAATAACTACCCACCCCCCCAGGACTACCCCTTGCCTTTTAGCCACAAATAATGTGCAGGGCTTTTCAAAATTAGGAATTCCCAGTACAGGGACGTTTGTGAGCAGGTTCTTAATTCTTTGAAAAGTCTCTTGTTGTTTTCCCATCCATTCAAGCAGGTCGTTGTCTGGGCCTCTCAAAACTTTATTCAGGGGTTTGGCTATCAATCCAAACCCTGGAATACAGATTCTGTAAGAGTCTACCATACCTAGAAACATCTTAAGCTACTCTTTCATTTGTGGTAAGCCTACATGTGGTATGGCTTCTTTGAGCTTCACAGGAAGTTCCCATTTTCTTGGGATCAGAATATACCCCAAATAAGTTAATTCCTGTTTGGAAATTTGGGCCTGTGTTGGGGCAACCCTATGCACTTATTCTCCCAGGAGGTTTAGAATCAGGATGGTGTTTTTATCTGATTCTTCCTTGGAGGGGCTATGGATTGAGTATATCATCTACATATTGTTAGAGAACTCCAGTGGCTAAAGTGAACTTTCTGAGTTTTCTGGCAAGAGCATTACCAGATAGGAGGGTACTATCCCTAAAGCTCTGTGGTGGGACTTTCCAGGCATACTATTGAGTTACATTGATAGATAGGTCAGTCCATTCAAAAGCAAACAAGTATTGAGATTCTAGATATAAGGGTATGAAAAAGTAGGCATCTTTAAGATCCAGGACTGTGAAACAAGTGGTACCTTCAGGTATCTGGTCAAGAGAGTGTAGGTATTAGGCACAATAGGGTGTATGGGAATGACAGCCTCATTTATAGCTTGGAGGTCGTGTACCCTCTGGTACTCCCTACTTGGTTTTAAAAGTGGTAGGATTGGATAATTACAGAGAGACTGACATGGAACTAGGAGGCTATGTTTTAGGAACTTTTCTATTAAGGGCTGGAAACCTTGTTGGGCTTGAGGTTTAATGAGGTACTGGTGTTTGCAGGTGTAAGTAGTTTTGTCCTTTAAGGTAATTTTTGCAAATGTTGCAAATACTGCTTTCCCTGGAATTCCTTTGTCCCACATGTAGGGATTAACTCAGTCTTAGATTTATGGTGCAATATTATCAGAAGGGTCTTCCTGGTGTGGGGGCACAAGCTAACTAGGAAGAGGCCCTTTGTTTCTGGGAAGTTGATAGTATCTCCAAGGGTGGATAAGAAATCCTTTTCCAACAGAGGCCTTGTGCATGTTGACATGGCCAGGAATTTTGAGTTATGAGACAATTTACCCATAAAGAAGGTAGGGTTTCAGTGAGATATTTTGATTTTGGCTTTCCCTCTCCCCTAACAATAGAACATGATTCAGAGTTCAAGGATCCAGAATGGGAAGTAAGGACTGAATATGCGGCTCACTCCCATGTTATTCAGAAATCTGACAAGTTTACTTGCCACATCAAGAGTTACCTATGGTTCCTCCCCAAAATGGTGATGCTTTTCGTGGGAGCCAGCAGGAAACTCAGGCCCCATCAGTCATTCAGGGCAATAACTGGTAAGGAATCAGATCTTGATTGCCTTCAGACATGAGGTCAGTCCCTCTTCCAATGCCCTTTGCACCCAAATAGAGGGCAGGACACTTTACTGGAGGATAACTTGGAGGGCATTCTTGTCTACAGTGGGCTGGGGTCCCGCAGGAGAAACAAGCTCCTTTACCTTGTGCTCTTCTTTGGGGTTGGTTTGGGTGGCCATGAGGTGGTCAGGCAGCCTAATGGCAGTGGCTAAAAGCCTTAGTCTGTCTTCATTCCCTTTGTTCCTTCCTTTCTTCTTCAGCCTGATCTCGATTTGAAGACAGAGAAAGTCACATATACAAGCTGGTTAAAGGGAGTTGGGGCCCTAAAGCCATCTTTTGGAGCTTTCTAAAAATATCTGGGCTGATGGGCTTATGAAGAGGGTCCCCAGGATAATTGCTTTTCTGGAGTGTCTGGGTCTACATTAGTGGATTTTTGTAGTCTTTCCACCAAGCAAGACTAGAAAAGGACAGGATTATTGCATGGGTTGTTATGCCCAGAATTTGCGATCCCCAAAGACCACCAGGGAGCCAAGTCTGATGCAAAAGCAAAGAGCCTTTATTCGAGCTAGCTCGAGCTCAATCCCCTACCTGCACCGATGCAGCGGTGAGATGCCAGAGAGAGCCAGCGAGTTTCAAAAGCACAAAGGTTTTATAGGGGTCTAGGGGCAGTTGGTGAGGTAATGGCTGTGGCCTCAGCCGATTGGCTGGGGAAGGGTCGGAGTCCCATTACGCAGGTTGCCGGGCTTGTTTTGATCGGGAAGTTTGAACGAGTGAGCGGGAGGTTACTCAAGGGGAGGAGGCGTGGTCTGAGGTTTCTGTGATTTTCCTGGAAAAGGGCCATGTCGGGGACATAGTCACTCAACGTGGACACAGAACAAGATGGAGTCGGCCGGCGTAAGTCCGCTCTTTCATTCCCCCCTTGTCATCTAGCTTGCGGACCCAATCATGGGATGGCTGCATTTCTATTTTGTCCTCTTCTGTTATTAGGTGCTTGCACTGAGCACGGAGGACCATTAGTTGGATGGCCCCCACGCAGTCCCTGACAAACTGGACCAGTCTGTTGATTATACAGGGTCCAAGGGTTACTAGTAGGAGCAGGATGGCGAGGGGTCCAGCAAGGGCTGAGATGAGGGTAGTTAACCAGGGAGACCAGTTGAACAAAGACTCGTACCAAGACTGAGATTGTTCTCTCTCTAACTTCCGTTTTTGCAGCCCTTCCCTTATGAGGGCCATAGATTCTTTTACGACCCCCAGTGATCAACATAGAAGCAACATTCTTCCCTTAGGGCTGCACATAGTCCTCCTTGCTGCAGGAATAATAAATTTAATCCCCTTCTGTTTTGGAGTACTACTTCTGATAAGGAAGTAAGGGATTCCTGTAAATGAGAAATTGATTTTTCAATTCTTTCTATGTCTAAGTCAATGGCTGCCCTTAGCTTTCCGTAGTTTTTGTCCTGAATGACGACTGAGGATATTCCGGTCCCCGCCCCCACTAATCCCAATCCCAAGAGCACAGCCAGAGTTAAGGTTGTAATAGGCTCTCTTTTACTTCGGGGGTTAGCAGAGCCTAAACTGTTAAGTATTTCTCCCCCCAAATGGCATACTAACTTGGGGATCAACTGAACGAGTATGCAGAAGCTTTCTTTCGAGGAGTTAAGGACCTGGGAGTGGACGCAGGGAGTAAGGCTGCTGGAACAGGCCCACCATGCATTTTTGGGAGGGAGTAGATACACTGTATTCCTGGGAACTGTTTGGGTTTCGTTACAGAGATGTGACTGCTCAGGGGGTACGTGGCCTATAAAAGTGCCTTGCCCTGTTACCGCCTGGAGGGTTAGTCTTGCAGTAGCCTGCTGCCATCTGCAGGAGCTAGAGTTGGAGGCTGTTTTATAATTGCCTGTAATGTCAATACCTTCGTAATATGGGGGCCGGACATCTAGACAGAGCCAACAGGACTTGGTCAGGTTGGGCCTAGAAGTGTTTAGTACGTGGTATGCTCCGACAACCTTGCTCCACAGGAGGTTTGCATCAGATAGTAAGTTGTGACCCGGGGCAGGAGATGCGGGTGACGCTCTGGTAGGGACAGGGGATGTGGAGGGTGGTGTGGCTGGGGCCTGGGTGTTTCTGGGCGTGGCTGTCCAGGTAGGGGCAGGTCGGGGAACTAGTACTTGGTTGGGTCCTACCCTTGTGGGGGACTGCTGGGTAAGGGGAGTCACTTGCATTCAGAGAGTAAATAACACTCCCTTGTCTTTGGCTCCTGGCCTAACCCGGTCGTATGTCCTGAGTCCCCAGGTTTTTCCACTCTCCCATCCTGTTGTTTTTTTACCTTGGCTTGTAAAGGATATAACTATGAGATTACCATGCCCCCAGACATATGGTGGTCAGGGCCACTGGGCCGCTTTACCACAATGAGATCTCTGGTGCGTGGTGGGGTCCACCAGATGTGCCCCGTGAGACACATGACCAGGAGGCGCCAAAAGTAGTCAGCTGCATCCCTGCATGTGCTCGAGCAAGAGTGGCCAGGGCAGACATAGAAATAAAGGTTCTGCGCATGGAATCCGGGGGCATACGGTGACAAGGGGAACAGAGTTTGGAGGTCTACACAAAATTCTGGGAACCAAGTGTCCCTGGGGTGGCTCTGGGAAGTCTGATTAAGTATTGTCCCCGAGCTGGTGTCTATGATCTGCCAGGTGATGTTTTGGGGGGCATGGGGACTCTCAGCAGCATGAGCAGTGACAAGCAGAGCTAACAGAGTTACCAATATTAGGTGGGTCGAATGCTCTGTAGCTTGAGTTTGAGCAGGTTGTGTTGGTCCCGATTGATGGCCCATTGCATGACGAAGTCCTTCTGGATCCAGGAGCGGTCCACTGGCTGAACATCGGTGTGGACCCAGGTCACAATGCCGTCTACTTTGAGAGCGGTGGGGGTTGTCAGCACCACGATGTAGGGTCCCTTCCAGCGTGGCTCGAGGGTCTCTCGGTGGTGCCTCTTGATGTAGACCCAGTCTCCCGGCCTGTACTGATGAGGTGTCAGGGTTGGCCAAATGTCCTTGTGCACCCTCTGGAGCCCTCTCAAGGAAAGAAAATGTTCTTGATCTTTAAACTCAGCAAGAAGTTCAGCTCGAAGGTTGGGAATAATAAGGCATGGCCTGCCAAACATGATCTCATAGGGAGTAAAACCCAAGGTGTAAGGAGTGTTCCTAACCCGGTAAAGGGTGTATGGTAGGAGAGTCACCCAGTCCCCGCCAGTCTCCATGGTTAATTTGGTAAGGGTCTCTTTTAGGATTCTATTCATTCTTTCTACCTGTCCTGAGCTCTGGGGCCTATAAGCACAATGTAATTTCCAGTTTGCCCCCACTGCCTTGGCTACTGCCTGCGTTACCCGCGAGATAAAAGCTGGTCCATTGTCTGATCCCATCATGGCAGGAAAACCATACCTGGGTAAGGTGTCTTCTAGTAGCTTCTTAGCCACCGTCTGAGCCATTTCATACTTGGTTGGGTATGCTTCCACCCAGCCAGAGAAGGTGTCCGTAAATACTAAAAGATATTTATAACCATACTTTCCTGGTTTGACTTCAGTGAAGTCAACCTCCCATTAGGCTCCTGGTCTGGTGCCTCTGAGCCTGGTTCCTTTTTTATTTGATGTGGCTCTCACGTTGGTGAGTTGGCAGGTCTTGCAGGCAGATACAACTTGCTCTATTTTGGTGTCCTGTTGGTGAATCTTGATTCTGGCATGTCGGATTAAGTCTTTTAATTTTCGGGCCCCCATGTGAGTAGACCAATGCATGTGCTCTAATACTGAGACTCTGAGCCGGTCTGGCAGCACGAGCTCCTTGTTAGGTGTATACCACCATCCCTTTATCTCCTGGGCCATGGGAAGTTTCTTGATCTGCTCTAACTCCTTCAGAGAGTATTTGGGCTGGTCTGGTAAAACTGGGTCTCCCGGATCTGGTAGTTGTATGGTCATGGTGGGGACTGAAGTAAGGGCTACTGCCTTGACTGCCTGGTCAGCTTTTTGATTACCTCTAGCTACCGGGTTATCAGCTTTCTGGTGCCCTTGACAGTGGATAATGGCTAGCCTGGCAGGAAGCCATAAGGCCGTAAGAAGGTCAAGTATCTCCCGCTTATTTTTTACAGTCCGTCCTTCTGCCGTCAGTAACCCCCTCTCCTGATAAATTGTCTCATGAATATGAGCTGTGGCAAATGCATAACGGCTGTCTGTGTAGATGTTAAGCCATTTTCCAGCTTCCAGCATCAGCGCCTTGGTGAGGATTATGAGCTCTGCTCGCTGGGCTGACATTCTGGAGGGTAGAGCCTCCACCCATACGGTGTCCTTTTCAGTGACCACCGCTGTACCCGGATACCTGTGTCCATCCCACACAAAGCTGCTGCCATCAGTGAACCAAGTAGCCTCGGCATCGGGGAGGGGCCGGTCGGTCGGTCTGTCCGTAATCCTTGTACTTGCTCCAGTATTCCAACAGTCATGTAGTGGAGCACCTAGGTCGGGTCGGGCAGCAGGGTTGCAGGATTGAGGGCCACACTGGGGTGGAACCGCACTCATGGAGGGTTGAGTAGGAGGCTCTTGTAATGAGTCATACGTGTGTTGCTCATCCATCTATCAGGAGGCTGTTTCAGGACCACTTCAATGGCGTGTGGGGTCGTGATCCAGATCTCCTGTCCTAGGTAGGGTCAGTTTGTCTGTGTCCTTGACTAGGAGTGCTGTCACTGCAAAAATTTTTAGGCATCGTGGCCCGTCGGCAGCCACTGGGTCTAGGTTCTTGGACAGGTAAGCCACCGGGCTGTTCCAGGGGCCTAAGGCTTGAGTTAGAACCCCTTTTTTCTCTTCCCTCATGTTCATCTACAAAGAGGTGGAAGGGCTTCATAATGTCTGGCAGGCCCAGGGCTGGGGCACTTAGAAGGGCCTTTTTTAACTGATTAAAGGCAGTTTCTTCTTTTTCAGCCCATTTAAATGTTTTCCCCTCTTTGGTAGCTTCATATAGGGGCCTGGCGATCTCAGCAAAACCTGGAACCCAGAGGCAGCAGTAGCCAGCTCATCCTAGGAATTCCCTTACTTCTCTTCGGGAGGTGGGAGTAGGGATCTTTAGAACAGTTTGTTTTCTGGCATCTGATAACCGCCACTGTCCACCCTCCAGGATATATCCCAGGTAGCTTACCTTCTCCCTGCATATCTGAGCCTTCTTTGCGGATACCTGGTACCCTAAGGCCCCCAGGGTACCCAGCAGGTCCTGGGTCCCTCGCTCAGTCTTTGGCCATGTCGGCAGCAATCAGGATGTCATCTATGTACTGTAGGAGGGTGAGGCCAGGGTGCTCCCTTCTGTACTCACCCAGGTCCTCATGTAGTGCCTCATCGAAGATGGTGGGCGAATTTTTGAATCCCTGAGGCAGCCTTGTCCAGGTGAGTTGCCCACTGTGGCCCTCCTCCGGATCATGCCACTCGAAGGCGAACAAGGGTTGGCTCTGGGGTGCCAGCGGCAGACTGAAGACATCCTTTAAATGTAGTACAGTATACCAGACCCTGGAGGGTGCCAAGGAGCTCAAGAGAGTATATGGGTTGGGAACAGTTTGGTGTATGTCCGTGACCCTCTTATTTACTTCCCGGAGGTCTTGTACCAGTCGGTAGTCATTTGTGTGAGGCTTTTTGACCAGCAGTAGGGGGGTTGTTCCAGGGAGACTGGCAAGGAACTAGTACCCTTAGGCTTCGTAGTCTCCGGATGTGTGGCTGGATCCCCTTCCGGGCCTCCTGAGACATGGGGTATTGTTTGATCCTTACCGGACTCTCTCGTGGCTTGAGCTCTACCAGGACCGGGGTTCTGTGAGCGGCTAGTCCTATCCTCGCCCCCGTCTCTGCCCAAACCGAGGGGAATTCTTGTAGCCATCTGTCTATATTATCCTCTCTCGGAGCGCCTCCTGGTGGAGGCGGTATTCATCCTCCAGTTTCATGGTCAGGACCTGGATGGGGTAGCCCTTGCCATCAGTGACCTGAGGCCCCCCTTGTCTGAAAGTTATCTGAGCTCCAATCTTGGTCAGTAAGTCCCGTCCTAACAGCAGGTAGGGGCATTTTGGTATTACCATAAAGGAGTGGGATACCCGGCCTGGCCCCAAATCTACCTTTCTTCAGGTAGTCCATGAATACTGGCTCATACCAGTTGCCCCTTGTACCCAGGACTTCTTGCTGGATAGTTTTCCTTGTGGGGTGCGGAGGACCGAATGTTGCACTCTGGTGTTGACGAGGAAATCAACAGGGGTCCCCTCCACTTTAAGAGTTACCCTGGGCTTGGGGGGAGGGTCTGAATCCCGACTCCCCTAATCACTCAGTTCATTTAACTCTAGTACTTTTACTCAATCAGTCTTGCTTCCCTTCCCGCTGGCCTTTTTCGGACAATCTCGGGCCCAATGCCCTATCTCCTTGCAGTATGCGCACTGATCTTTCTGCAGCCTCTGCTTCCCCCCCTTGGTGGTTCCTTTACCTTTTCTTACATCGTCCGCCAGCTGCGGGAGACGGTGGTCTTGTTCCTTGGGGGAGTCAGCAGTGGTAGCTACTAGTATTCTGGCCAGGTCTCGAGTCTGCTTACTGCTGGCAGCCTTGTCCTCAGGAGGCTCCCGGTTATTATATACCTTTTTGGCTACCACCAGTAAGTCCTGCAGACTTTTTTTCTCCTAGTCTATCTATTTTCTGTAATTTTCTCCTAATGTCTATGACCAATTGGTTTACAAAGGCCATGATAACAGCTGCCTTGCTTTCCGGAGCCTCTGGATCCATGGGGGTATAGGTACGGAATGCCTCCATGATCCATTCTAAAAAGGCAGCCGGAGATTCATCTTTTTCCTGTTGCACATTTCCTACCTTGGCCAAATTGGTGGCTTCCTAGCATCCATTCAGAGACCCCCCCATTAGAGTCTGGCGGTAGACCCGGAGCCTCTCCTTACCTTCTGCCATGTTGAAATCCCACTGGGGCCGAGTTAAGGGGAAGGAGGCATCTCTCTGAGCCTGGTTGGTGGTGGGATTCCCATCTGCGCCCAGAACTAGTTTTCGGGCTTCTTGAGGATTCTTTCTCTTTCTTCAGTCGTGAACAGGACCTGCAAAAGCTGCTGGCAATCGTCCCACGTGGGCTGATGGGTAAAAAGAACAGAGTCTAATAAATCAATAAGCCCTGCTGGTTTCTCAGAAAACTTAGGATTCTGAGCTTTCCAATTGTAGTGGTCACTAGTGGTGAAAGGCCAATAGTGATGGGCTGATTCCCCTCCGCGTCTGGGGGTCCGGTGGCTCGCAGGAGCAGAATAGTGGAGTTGGTGGCAGAGGTGGATTGCTCCCTCTGAGCCCTTTGTCTGCTAAAGGGCGGGCTTCCCACTGGAGTGTTTCCGCCTCCTGCTCTCAGAACAGCATCTGCCTCCCCCCGGAGGGGGAGGATGGTGTTCTTCTGGCATCCTAGGAGGATTATACAGGGGGGGGGGGGATAATTCTTCTTCAGCCCCCCCCCCCATAAGACAGGGTAGAGGGGTGTTGAAGGCTGGGTAAGACTTTTCTTGTTCTCCTTCTTCTCTGTCCCCTGAAAAGCAAGAATGCGTTTTGGCTCCAGAGGGAGTGGGGCTAGGAAGGGCTTAAGCCAAGAGGGTGGGTCTTCTACAAGGTCCTGCCAAGTGATAATGTAAGGGAGCTGATCAGGATGGCCCGTCTTAGGCCGAGAGATTATACCCCTGACTCGGCGGATACCTCTGGTGGCCATCCGACATTGAAAGCTGGCCACTCGCTAGAAAAAAACACCTGCCACCGACCCTTTCAGACTTCCACACTGAGGTTGTTAGTTCTTCCCCTGACATCCTTAAAGTGATCAATCATAATACTTAGAGGAGTAGTCTGAGTCTGTCTCATAATGTCCATCCAGTAAGTCCACAGAACAAAACAGAGAAACACAGAAACAGACAAATAGAGGGCCCCTAGAAACAGTCTTCCAACTCCGTGGAAGCAAAACTGAAAGCTAGATGATGGCCTCGCGCCGACCGGTGGGAGCAACCCGCTTCGTGTCAGACCTTTGAGGGGAATCCACGTCCCTCCAGAAGGGAGGATCAGAATGTCTTCCGAAACTCCTGGCCCATGGTCCTCCAGTGTGTCCACTTAGACCGCGCCGGGCACTACCAGAATTTCAGAAATGAGCTCACACAGAACAGATGGAATGAACATACACTAACCGTGGCCAGTCAGGCTCTCCGGGTCGGGGTTCCCTCGGGGGTCTTGGGGATCCTGGGACAAGCCCTCAAATGTTATGCCCAGAATTCACAATCCCCAAAGACCACCAGGGAGCCGAGGCCAATGCAAAAACAAAGAGCCTTTATTCGAGCTAGCTCGAGCTCAATCCCCTACCTGCACCAACGGAGCGGTGAGATGCCAAGGAGAGCCAGCGAGTTTCAAAAGCACAAAGGTTTTATAGGGCTCTAGGGGCAGTTGGTGAGGTAATGGCTGTGGCCTTAGCTGATTGGCTGGGGAAGGGTCGTGGCGTCAGCTGATTGGCTGGGGAAGGGTCAGAGTCCGGTTATGCAAGTTGCCTGGCGTGTTTTGATCAGGAAGTTTGAATGGTGAGCGGGAGGTTACTCAAGGGGAGGAGGCGTGGTCTGAGGTTTCTGCGATTTTCCCAGAAAGGGGGCATGTCGGGGACATAGTCACTCAAGGTGGAAGGCACAGAACAAGATGGAGTCGGCCGGCGTAGGTCTGCTGTTTCAGGGTCTTGGGTGATTTCCCTAACCTTGTAATAATTCACTGGCTTGATTATTGCTGGGAATGGCCAGCAAACACTGAAACAGTGGATGAAAGATTACTCCACACTTTGCTATGAAAGAGAGGAGAAGGCATGGGGGTCAACGTTTGCAGATGAAGAAGACCCATTAGCCTCACTCATATTCTCACTTATTGCAGTGCTGGGCCAGTCACAAATCTCAGTTGGCTTGTTGTGTACAGAGGGCATATAACTTTTTAAGCATGCAAAAACAAAGGGTGTATGTCTTAAAGGTGAGAAATTACAAGAAACTAATCAAATCAGAGCCAAAGGCAAGTGTCTATATGTCCTATTGTTTTGCTAAACTTTGTACACAATGTATAGATAACCGAGTTCCCCAAGGACTGCAGAAACTTCTGGGAGGGCTGGCCCCTGGGCATTCTGCAATCAGGGCAGTTACAAGCCTCTGACATTCCAAGAGACCCAAGCCCCTCCCAAACTTAAATGTAGCCCATCAGAAATCTCTGTGTTACATTTTAGCTAGCCAAGCATTGTGTATAAGCTCGTCATCCTCAGTAATAACCCCAACAGATGATAACATCTTTCATGCCCTCCAAAAGGCATAGACCATGTGGTCCCTGCTGCCCAAGCTGATAATTCAAATAGGGGTATATTTGAGGTACTTCCATCATTCCTATTGGATAGGCTAGGAATCATGAAGGGCATCTGCAAGGTTCGTGCTTCTGCCAGGATGTGGAATTGCTCCTCTGTGTTGGCAGCAATGAAAGAGACTGACCATAAGGTCCTTCCAGGTTAATTCAAAAGACTGCGTCAGGTTCCTGAATTCCTAGTACATTTGCTGGGATCCTCAGAAAGCTGGCTTAAGTGCTCACGGCACTCCCTGAAATCTGACATTGAAAATGGAACATATACTCTTGTGGTCCCCTAAGGTCCACCCACCACTCCATGTAGGGGGCAGAAGAGGTCTTTCTCTTGGCATGAATCTGGTAAAGGAGAATAGATTGGTTGATGTGGTTGATGTGAGTAGTTGCTTCTGATGGAGCTGATGGATCTGGGGTGTCACTCTTGGTCTTGGGTTATTCCCTGTGGGGAGCAACTGTGAGAATTCCTTTCTTGGGACCAATTTCTAAATGACCCCTCCTCACTGTGCATGTTTTATACTTGTTAGGGTCATCCCTGAGGACCATAAAGTCCTGGTCATAAGTGATTTCTACCCATTTTTCTAGTTGCTTACAGAAAAGATCAGGTTGCAATATAGTGTCATAGTTAAGACTACCATTTTCCAGCCAGATTTCCCCATTCCCTAGCTTATACTGAAGCCAAACAGTGTTACAAAAGAAGATAAGAATTTTACATTTTAGGCTTTTTAATCAGAGCTGATCCTAGTATGTCAAAATGTATCCCGGGAGTCTTTGGGGATAGAGGTGGAAATTCCCATTGTCTTCAGGGAGAGAGTTGACTCCTATAATGAGAAAAGGAGCAAGTGAATAAGGGCTCCCATTATTAGAAGACTTGAGTTCTATTCTTCCAAAGAGAGTTATCTCTCTCTTTATCATGAACTTGGTAGGATCTCAGGTGGGATCTCTTTCAGAGAGTTCCAACGATGAGTGGACCATGGCTGTCCTTAACCTGCTGTCCACACATCACCCTGTAATCACAGCGGTGGTTAGCATGCTGTGTGATGGCCCTGCCAGTCCTGGAATCCCAAAGCCTGTGCTTTATCTTAAGCACAGCCTTAAGTGGCAGCCTTCTGGCCCTGAGAGAAGAAGGCTTCCTGAAGACCTCAGTATAGATGATGCTAAACAATTATCCCTGACATGCTGGGGTAAATCCCTCAGGAATGGGCATCATCATGACTCTAAGATCTCTTAATGTTCCATTCTCCTTGTTCTGATCAGGTGTTCAGCAATTGGTGGCAGACAACTGCCACCAAAAGGCAAGGGTCTTTTTGATTGTTTAAATATTTCTTGTCTATAGGTATCTGTTGATCTCTCCCACTTTTCAGTCAGTTCTGGTGAAATTAACCTCTATTTTCCAATTCTCTTTTTATCCCTGAATTATTTGGGTTGCATTACATTTAATTAAGTGCCAACTAAGACAGACCCACAGGGATAAATCTCAATAAGTGGGGTCCTTTTCCAGGGAGTAAAACAGTTTATAGTCTGTTTTACATTATATTACACAGATACAACAGTCTGACTTGGCCCTCTTGCAAGACCTTTGTTATAAGTGGCAAAACATCTCACAGGTCCTAGTGCCCCACCTTCAACAAAGGATAGTTCAGAAAGGTATGAGAGGAAATGGCTGAAGCTAGACCCAGGGCCGGGGCCTAGGTGGTCAGAGTGTCCCATAACTAAGAGAGATTTTTGCAGAGATAGAGATAGACTGGGAATATCAAGAGTCACCTAGGGATCAATGTGATGGATCTCAGGGTGCTGTTTGTAAGCATCACTCATATGAATAGCCATGAATCACTCTTTTATGTGTCTCAGTTTCTCCTACTGGAAGTCTGAAATAAGCAGGGGGGCTTGGAGTACTGGAGTACTCAGAGTGTGTGTCCATGCCTGGGTCACCAGAAATTAATTACCATAAGAGGGAGTTCCCCATGGGACTAATGCTCTTCTGGAGGAATGACCTTAGATACTTCCCCTAGGTTCTTAGTTGCTCAAGAAAACCTTTCTGTGGGAAGGAACAGGTGCCCCTTATTCTTTAGGAGTGAAAATAAGTGTCCCATAAATACTAACAGACTACTACTGTTCCCAGTAGATCAGGAAGAGAGAGTAGAACAAAGAAAATATGGTTCCTAAGCAACTCTCAGCACAAGGGAGGCAAGAGTTGAAGACTCACCAATGAAGAGTGCTGCTCAACATACGGTTATCTGGTCCCTTTGTGGTCACAAAAAAGATATTGCTGGGTGGACTGGGGAGACTCCCAGGCCCTGAGCTCTCCACCCAATCTGTCCCCTGGGACAGAGTATATACACATACATATACATATACATATACGTATACATATACATATACATATATATGTATGTATATGTATACGTATATATATATACATGTATACATCACACACACATATATATCACATCTATCTATCTATCTATCTATCTATCTATCTATCATCTATATAATATAGATAATGAAGATGTGATCTATCTATATATCTATATCTATATCTATATCTATCTATCTATCTATCTATATCTTACTATTTTCAATAACATGGATGGAGCTAGAGAGTATTATGACAAGCAAAATATATCAATCAGAGAAGCAACAAATACCATATGATCTCACTCATACACGAAATTTAAGAAAAAAAGGAAATGAGCAAAGGGAGAGAGAGAGAGTTAAGACTCTTAACTATTGAGAATAAGTGGCTGGTTACCAGAAGGGAGGTTGGTGGGGTAATGGCTTAAATAGGTGATGCAGATTAAAGAGTACACTTGTTGTATGGAACAACATATTGTTGTTGTATGGAACATACATATGGAAGTGTTGTATGGAAGTGTGGAATCATTATATTGTACACTTGAAACTAATATTACACTGTTTGTTAACAGGAATTAAAAACTTGAAAAAAAAAACAAAGATGTGGCACACACACACACACACACACACACTGGAATATTAATTATCCATAAAAATAATAAAATCTTGACATTTGCAATGACAAGGATATAACTAGAGAGCATAATGCTAAATGAAATAAGTCAATCAGAGAAAGACAAATAACATACAATTTCACTCATATCTAGAATTTAAGAAACAAAGAAATGAGGGGTATCTGGGTGGCTCAGTCATTTAAGCATCTGACTCTTGATTTTGTCTCAAGTCATGATCTCACAGTTCATGGGATTGAGCCCAGCATTGGGCTCTGCACTGACAGTGTGTATCTTGCTTGGGATTCTCTCCCCCCCCCACCCCTCTCTCTGCCCCTCCCCAGCTCGCCCTTTCTCTACATCTCTCAAAATAAAGAAATAAACTTAACAAAAGAGAAACAAATGAGACAAGGGTATTAAAGAGAGAGAGAGAGAGAGAGAGAGAAACCAAGAGACAGACTCTTAATTATAGAGAACAAACTGATCATTACCAGAGGGGAGGGGGTGCAGGTTGTGTTAAATAGGTGATGGGAATTAAGGAGTACACTTATGTTGAGGACTGGGTGATTTATGGAAGTGTTGAATCACTATATTGTACACCTGAAACTAATAAAACACTGGCAGTTAACTGGATATAAAAGAAAAATTAAAAATAGAGAGGATCTTTGGGTCACTATGGCCATAGAAGTGATAAACTCATTGGACCATGCCAAATTTGCCAATAGGAGATATCCAAATCTAATGTTTTCCATTCTCTGTGAGCCTTAGCAGGAATCGCTGTGATGGAAGGATGGGCTCAGTGGCAGGCAATAAATACCCAGGTAAGGGGAGAGTGAACCCTGGTACAAATATATGGCTCTACAGGATTTTCCTTCCTGTCATTAAAGCAAGAAGTTAATTAGGCTTTAACAGGACGCCTGAGGCCATCAAAAGGTCGGTCAAGCCCTATTATTAGGAAAGTTAGCAACCTGTGTTTGCCACATTCCACAAACAATCCTACAAAAATGCCAGATGAAACTACCCAGGCCAATTCAAAGAAGGGCAGAAACCCTGACCAAGTAATGGAGAAAAGGAAAGAAACCTTGCTCTCAAAGTAATCTTCTCCCCAAATAATAACTGTTTTACCTCTGAGTTAACACCTGTAATACAAGATAGAAGACCCAAACCCCGGGCACACCTCTCCCTTGAGCTCTCCTGCTCTCACATCTCTAAGTGTACCCTCACTTTAATAAACTTTCTCACTTGCACTGCTCAACCATTGTCTGGTCCATTCTTGCATTCTTTCTTGCCAGGAGACCACAATCTTCCAGTGAAGTCCCAGGGGGCAGATTGGGTGGAGAGCTCAGGGCCTGAGAGTCTCCCCAGTCCACCCAGCAATATCTTTTTTGTGACCACAAGGGACCAGATAACTGTATGTTGAGCAGCACTCTTCATTGGTGAGTCTTCAACTCTTTCTTCTCTTGTGCTGAAGAGTTGCTTAGGAACCATACTTTCCTTGTTCTACTCTCTCTTCCTGATCTATGGGGAACCAGGCTGGTAGCATTTATGAGAGACTGATTTTCACTTCTAAAGAATAAGGGACACTTGTTCCTTCCCACAGAAAGGTCTTCTTGGGCAACTAAGAACCTAGGGGAAGTATCTAAGGCCATTACTCAAGAAGTGCTCTCAGCACTTGCAATGATATCAAGGGACAAGATGACCTTTTCTTCTATCTTGTAGGAGATAACAGACCTAAACAGATTAAAGATGATATACTCCACCAAATTCATATCTGGAATTTAGTAATTCAAGGGCAATGACAGATGCATCTCCAATCACAGGAAGTTTTCTTCCCACTTCTTTGAAGGTCACCACAAACTGAAATGCCCAGAGTCTAAGAGACCCCCAAAAACGAACCACCAGAGTCCAGAGTCAAAGCTAAGCAGCAAGGGTCATTTATTGCAGGTTCGAACCTGGACCTCTGCGCCCTCGTTGCCGGTGATGCCGAGAGGCCCTGAGAGAGGTTTTTACACTCCTTTTATAGACAGGTACAAACAAGTCATGGGGAAATCAGGAATTTTCCACAGTTACAGAGCTGCGATTGGTTGGTGTTTAAAGTTGGACACTTAACAGTATTCGATTGGTTCCTGCCTTTAGGTCAGACCACAACAGGGGGTACGGGTATCACAATGATTGATCAGGAATACACGGATGTGCCAGGCAACAATGATTGATCAGGAGTACACGGATGTGCCAAGTAACAATGGTTGATCAGGAATATACGGATGTGCCAGGCAACGATTGATCAGGAATACATGGGCGCGCCAAGCAATTGTACAGAAGTGGAACAAGCTGGCTAAGCTTGGTTAGGTTTCAGTTTCCCGTAACTTAAGCTTTTAAGTTTTAATTTTCTCAGGCCTCTCATTCCCCCCTTTCTCAAGTACCTGAGGACCCAATCTTGGGTCCTACAGTGCTACCTAATCAAGTTCGCTTTCCATGTCGAGGAGCTGATACTGTGGTCTAAGGACCATAACCTGAATGGTGTTTAATCTATCTCTGATAAAGTTCATTATTCTGTTTGACGTGCGAGGTCCTCTTGGAGCTATTTAATTTTGGTCCGAACTATTCCTGATATATTGGCATAAAAGCAACATTTTTCTCATAGGGCTAAGCAGATGCCACCTTATTCTGCGGTTAGCAGATCTAACCCTCTTCTATTTTGTAACACCACTTCTGCTAGGGAATCTAGCTGATCTTGCAGATCCTGGATTGTCCCTGACAAGGCCCCGACATCGTTAATTAGTTGCCGAGAGAGTCCCAGATAGGAGTGTATGGAGACTCCTAATCCCACTGTCCCAGTAGTTAATGCACCTGTAATTTCTAGGCTTGCCAGGAGGGGGATAACAACCACAGCTCGTTTGGATCTGCCAGTTGCAAAGTTTAAACTAGGGATGGGCATGGGGGTTTCAGCGGACGGCTTCTCCAACTGAGCCATGGCAGCCAGCTTGAAGTTGCATATTATTATTACTAGCTTTTGCTGCCCTGTTACTCTGTAGGATAGCTGTAAAGTAGGTGGTGGAGTTGTCTGGCCCTATACATTGCTGATAGGAGTCATAACAAGAGCTATGCATCGACTCCTGGAAAGTAGAGCAAGGACATTCTGCTGTGGGGGGGCAGGGGCTTAGGTTTGTCAACACATAACCACTGCTGTTTTTGGGGTCCTGTGATGTCATAGGTCTGGGTTAAGTGAGCAATTGTGGTCCCACAGTCTTGGGTTTGAGTGTATCCCCGCTGATAGTGACCATCCCTTCCTACAGAGCCGGCTACTAGTCTGTTACCATGTGGCAGGGTAAGGGTTCTAACTACGCCACCTCTGCAATCACAGGGCCTTCTATACAGAGCTCCGTACAATTTCTGTTTGTCAACGGGGGCATTTAGTCCTCCCTCCAGGAGGTTGAGGTTGAGGGCTAGTAGGACAAGGGTTACTATCTTGAACATGTCTAGGGGAGGCACGGCGCAAGGTTAGTTTGAGGGTTTTTTTTTCTTACTCGGGTCTACAGTCCAAGTAGTATTTTTATCAGTGTGTCCCACGAGGTCAGACAGCGGGTCGACAGGCTTCACATGGGTGTGGTGAATCTAGGTGGGGAGGTTATCTACCTTGATGGCGGTGGGAGTCGTCAGGATGATTTGGTAAGGTTCTTTTCACCTGGGTTTAAGGTTCTCCTGCTGGTGTCGCTTGACGAGGACCCAGTCTCCTGGACGATACTGATGAGGAGTGGGTGGGGGCCCCGTCTCATACAGTTTTTTTAGTTTAGGCCACACGGCCTCATGAACCTGCTGTAGAGCCCTAAGAGAAGACAAGAGGCTGTTATCTTGGTCTAATTGAATGAGGTAGGTATGATGAGGTAGGTATGATAGGTGTGGGTTGGCCAAACAGGATTTTATAGGGTGTATAGGTGTACAAGTTTTCCAACTTCTATGGGGAGTTGTGAACCCTGTACAGAGCGTAGGGGAGAAACTTTACCCAATTAGCGCCAGTCTCCATAGTCAATTTAGTAAGGGTCTCTTTTAATGTTTTATTCATTCTTTCTACTTGTCCTGAGCTTTGGGGCTGGTAGGCACAATGTAATTTCCAATCTGCCCCAAGTACGGAAGCCAATCCCTGACTTACCTTAGAGATGAATGCAGGTCCATTGTCTGACCCTATCATGACTGGAAAACCATACGTGGGCAGGATTTTTTCCAGGATCTTTTTGGCTACTATCTGCGCCGTTTCCTTCTTGGTTGGAAAGGCTTCAGTCCATCCTGAAAAAGTGTCTACGAACACTAGTAAGTATTTATAGCCATATTTGCCGGGCTTTACCTTGGTGAAGTCCACTTCCCAGTGGGCTCCTGGTATGGTTTCTCTTTTTCGGTGGCCTTGGGCTGTGGCGTGTGGGTGCGCGTTCTGGAGTATTTTTGTCAGGATTGCGTGGCCCAATTTTTCGGGAAGGATAAGGCGGTCTCTAGAGTTCCTCCACCATCCATCTGTAACTTGGATCATGGGGAGCTTGCGCATCCAAATAAGATCATCTTCTGAGTATTCAGGCTGTGGGGGTAAATCTCGGGGCCCTGGGTCTGGTAGCTGCGCAGGGAGTACTTGAATGGGGTTTTGTGCTACCTGGCGTGCAGTCTGGTCAGCGAGGTTATTCCCTCGAGAGACTGGATCAGTTATTTTTTGGTGACCCGGGCAATGTACTATGGCCAATTTTTTATGGGCCCAAATAGAGGCCAATAGGGCCAGAATTTCATCCTTATTTTTGATGTCTTTGCCTTCAGCAGTGAGTAGTCCCCTCTCACGGTATATTGCCCCATGTATGTGGGCCGTGGCAAAGGCATACCGGCTGTCCGTATATATAGTCACTTTGCGGTCCTGCCCCTTTCTTAATGCTTGGGTTAATGCAATTAGTTCTGCCCTTTGGGCAGAAGTCCCTGGGGGCAGAGCCTTTGCCCATATCACTTCAGTCTCAGATGTCACTGCTGCCCCCGCATACCTCTGTCCTTGATGGACGAAGCTGCTTCCATCAGTAAACCAGGTGACCTCAGCATCAGGTAACAGCCGGTCCTGTAGGTCTTTCCTTGTTCCATGGATCTGCGCTAGGATGTCGGCACCGTCATGGAGCGGGGAGTCCAGGTCAGGGTCGGGTAGCAGCGAGGCCGGGTTTAGAGTTCGGGGAGGGGTGTATGTGGTCCGCAAGGGATTTAACAGGAGTCCCTGGTAGTGGACCATCCAAGCATTGCTCATCCACCTATCGGGGGGCTGCTTGAGTACTCCTTCGATGGCGTGGGGTGTGGTGACATGTAACTCTTGACCCAGGGACAGCTTATCGGCGTCTTTAACCATTAGGGCTGTAGCCGCTATTATCCGGAGACAAGGGGGCCATCCTGCGGCTACAGGGTCCAGTTTTTTTGAGAGATAGGCCACTGGTCTGGGCCATGGACCTAGATGCTGGGTTAGCACTGCCTTGGCTATGCCTTTATGCTCATCCACATATAAGTGGAAGGGCTTAGAGATATCGGGCAGTCCTAGAGCTGGGGCCGATAGGAGAGCTCCCTTTATCTGTTGGAATGCCTGCTCAGCTTCCGCAGACCATTCAAATGATGGTTGATTTTTAGAGACTGCGTAAAGGGGTTTGGCCATTTCAGCAAAACCTGGGATCCACAACCGGCAGAATCCCGCAGACCCAGGAATTCCTGAGTTCTGGGTAAATAGGATGGGGGCCGCTTTGGTTTGCCATGGCTCTGACCCTGAGCGCAGTTGCTTCTTTTTGGGACAGTCACGAATCCAATGTCCTTTTTCTTTACAGTAGGCGCATTGGTCTTTGTCTAGGGGGCGCCTAGGGGGGCGAGTTTTCTGCTTATCCTCTGGAGCGTCCCGATTATTATATACCCGCTGAGCAATGCGGAGTAAATCCTGAATCTGTTTTCCTTCTAAATCCTCTACTTTTTGGAGTTTCTTTTTGATGTCAGGGGCAGCCTGGTTTACAAAAGACAGATTTTCAGGGGCCTCAGGGTCCATGGGAGTGTACTGCCTAAAGGGTTCCATTAATCTTTTTAAAAAGTTGGCAGGGCTCTCTGTCTTACCTTGTATTACCGAGTACACCTTGGCCAAATTGGTGGGCTTGCGTGCTGCAGCCCGGAGACCCGCCATTAGAGTCTGGTGATAAATGCGCAGCCGTCCCCTACCCTCTGCCGTGTTGTAGTCCCAATTAGGCCGAATCAGGGAAAATGCAGCATTAATGAGGTCAGGGTTAACAGTGGGTCGACCATCTTCCCCGGGGACCAGCTTCTGCGCCTCAAGTTGAATTCTCTCCCTTTCTTCCGTGGTGAACAGGATTTGCAAAAGCTGTTGGCAGTCATCCCAGGTAGGCTGGTGGGTGAACATTATGCTCTCTAGGAGGGCTATAAGATCTCTAGGGTTATCAGAAAACTGAGCATTTTGGGTTTTTCAATTATATAGGTCACTGGTGGAGAAGGGCCAATACTAGAGTCGGGGATTGCCCATTTCATCGGGGTGTCCTATTTCCCGCAGGGGTAGGGCTACAGTGGAGTTGGGGAGGCGAGAGCTTGGCTCACACTGGGTGCGCCCGCGAGTTTGGCCGGCTGGCCCTTCATGGTTGGTTACATTTTCAATAGGGCTTGGTGCGGCCGCTGCCTGTAGCCTCCCTGGTTCTGGCACAGCTGCCGCTTCCCGCCCCCCCCCCCCCCCCGGTTCCCCTTGAGGGGCAACCAGCGGGGCAACAGGTGGGGCGGCCGCTTCGGGCAGGGCCTGGGGTGCAAGGGGAGGGGGAAGATAGGGTGAAGGGTTTTTAATAAGATCTTGCCAGACAAGGATGTAGGGAACCTGGTCTGGGTGGCCCTGACCTTGGCAAATATAGGCAAACAAAAAGTGCCCTCAGTAGGCCAGCCCACCCCGAAAGTGGGCCACTCAGACTGGCAGAAAGTAATGAGTCTCGACCGGCGGATGTCCAGGCTTAGGTTATGGCCTCTCTCCCTTCTTCCAGCCTGGACATCCTTGAAATTAGCTAGAAGAAGGGAGAGAGGTGTACTCTGTTTCTGTCCCATAGCCTGTATAGGAAAAAAATAAATGGGCCAAGTTAGTTTATGTTCCGGAAGCGAGTTGGATATACCTGCAGGGGAGAGGAGACAAGTTAAATCGCAAGCGCGGCGGCAAACAGAAAGTGCCTTGGAGAAGAGACCAGATACAGAACGGGTGTCCGTAACCCGAACAAAGAGTTCTGATGGGCCAAAATAGTGCCCCAGACGGGAGCCAGAGGACGTCTCCTACTGGTCCCGACTGACTTCCCTATAGCGCGTCCGCCAGGGCTAGGTCAGTCACTGATACAGATCCCGCGCGGGAGAGCCAGAAATGGACAGACAACTGACACAGACACAGACACAGACACAGACACAGACACAGACACAGACACAGACACAGACACAGCCAGCTCACTCACCGATCGGTCTCAGAAATGACCCGTTGACTTGGGGTCTGGTGGGTTTGGGGGGGGGGCCTTCCCGGCCAATGCACCAAATGAAATGCCCAGAGTCTAAGAGACCCCCAAAAACGAACCACCAGAGTCCAGAGTCAAAGCTAAGCAGCAAGGGTCATTTATTGCAGGTTCGAACCTGGACCTCTGCGCCCTCATTGCCGGTGACGCCGAGAGGCCCTGAGAGAGGTTTTTACACTCCTTTTATAGACAGGTACAAACAAGTCATGGGGAAATCAGGAATTTTCCACAGTTACAGAGCTGCGATTGGTTGGTGTTTAAAGTTGGACACTTAACAGTATTCGATTGGTTCCTGCCTTTAGGTCAGACCACAACAGGGGGTACGGGTATCACAATGATTGATCAGGAATACACGGATGTGCCAGGCAACAATGATTGATCAGGAGTACACGGATGTGCCAAGTAACAATGGTTGATCAGGAATATACGGATGTGCCAGGCAACAATGATTGATCAGGAATACATGGGCGCGCCAAGCAATTGTACAGAAGCGGAACAAGCTGGTTAAGCTTGGTTAGGTTTCAGTTTCCCGTAACTTAAGCTTTTAAGTTTTAATTTTCTCAGGCCTCTCAAAACTTGTCAGAGTGAGTCCTATGAAGTATATTGATGATTTTACCACGAATTCCAACAAGTGTAACTTCTTTCTCAGCTGCTGTGAATGTGGCCACCTCAGTTTTCATCTGTTTAGGAACTGAGGAATGAATACTACCACAGTACCCTCAATCTGAGGACATATCAATAAGAAGGTATTACTTCTTGTCTTCAGGCACCTTAATATCAGCTTTTTCATAGAGAGCCAAAGATCCTACTTCAATACACTTGACCTGGTTTTAGCTCCCTATCTGCTTGGGTATATGTTGCTGCTGAAACCATTTTCATAGACTTGGTAATTTTCTGGATGCTTTTGATTGACTTTAATTACCTGGCACTGTTGCATCCACACAACTCCTGAAACAATGCTACGGGTACCAGTGACAGTCACAGCAAAAGTTTATTGCAGTGAGAGGCAAGGCCGACCGATCGGGACACTCTTAATCAGAGTGTGGCCTCGAACAGCCTGGGTACATAGTTTTTATAGCCAACCACCTCGTCTTATCATCACCTGGGAACAGAACAAAGAAATAGTTCCCAGATGGGGGTGGAAACAGTTCAGACCTTCTGCCGTTAAGCCGTAACCAGTTGACCTCCTTAACCCTGCCTCCGGGGCCACTTTTTCAAAGTTCTCAACATGCCCTTGCCCCAATCCAATCAAACACTAATCCAGTTGATTTTCCTTGAACTTTTGTCCCCTTGATTGATAGGACAAGGCTGTTATCTCTTAACCTACAGTGTCAAAACAAAGCTGTTATTTCTCAAGGCTACAGGTTAGCCCTAAAATTTAACCCTACAGGCAGTACATTTTAAAGTTGCCATTTTGAACTTGGATCCATTGCATCTGCACAGCCCAGGCCAATAGCCCAGTGATGCTCATCTGAGAGAACATGGTCGTACCAGACATGATGAAGGTCATTCAGATAGGCCTCTGTGGTTCTCTTTTTTAGTGGTGTTGTTATCTGCTTTTGGTATCAGGGCAATGCTGGACTCATAGAATGAATTTGGAAGTTTTCCTTTCTTTTATGTTTTTTTTTTTATTACTTTGAGAATAATGACATTAACTTTCTTTAAATATTTGGTAGAAATAATCTGTGAAGCGATTTGGCTCTGGGTTTTTGTTTCATGGAAGTTTTTTGATTACTGATAGAATTTTTTTGCAGGTTATGAGCCTAAGTTTTCATTTCTTTCTTTCTTTCTTTCTTTCTTTCTTTCTTTCTTTCTTTCTTTCTTTCTTTCTTTCTTTCTTCTTCTCTCTTTCAATTTAGATACAAGTTAATTACCATATAGTGGAGCATTGGTTTCAGGAACAGAATTTAGTGATTCATCACTTACATATAATGCCCTGTGCTCATCCCAAGTGTCATCTTTAATTCTCATCACCCATTTAGCCTATCCCCCCACCCATCTCCCTTTCGTCAACCCTCAGTCTGTTCTCTATACTTAAGAATGTCTTATGGCTTTTCCCTCTCTCTGTTTTTTTTTTTTTAAGTTTATTTATATATTTTTGACAGAGAGAAAGCGCATTGGGGAGGGGCAGAGAGAGGGAGACAGAGAATCCCAAGCAGGCTCCGCTGTGCTGTCAGTGAAGAGCCAAACGTGGGTCTTAAACTCTGGAACCATGAAATCATGACCTGAGATGAAATCATGAGTCAGACACTTAACTGACAGAGCCATACAGGAACGTTCCCTCTCTCTCTTTTTTTTCTTTTTTTTTTTATCTTGTTTTATTTTTCCTTCCCCTTCCCTATGTTCATCTGTTTTTTTTTAAGTTAATTTATTTATTTTAATATATATAATGGAATATTACTCAGCCTCTTGGTGTAGGCAAGTTGCTTGTGCTGGTCTTCTGGTGGAGGGCCTGCTGCATGGATTCTCAGGCTGATTTGTTTCAGTGGAAATGTGCCTCCAGGGTGCAGGGTCTGGGGTTTAGTGTAAGTGGCTCCAGCCTCCACTAGGTGGCGCTGTTTTGTTTCCTGAAGTTTTTCAGTGCTAATGGGGAGGATGAACATGGAGGCCCCCCACCCTCCAGCTCTGGAGAGTGGCCCCGCCCCGCCACTCTCTAGGAAATGGTCACAGAAGAGAAATCAGTCACCCCTCTTGTATCCCCAGTTTTCATCAGAACACTGCATTCACCTTGCCTGTGTCCAAGCTTTTTTTTATTTATCTCAGGTGCACTACTGAGTTTCAAAACTCCAAATTTTAGGGATTGCCTGGTGTGGATCCACTCTGTTCCTTTGGGGGAGGGTCTCAGCACGTTTTTGCCAGCCCCTGTGAGGTAAGTGGTCACAGGACTGCCCGATAGTTCACGGTTTATGTCAAAAACAGAGCAGAAATCTGGCCCCCCTGTGGGCACCAGTAACCCACTCCTATGCCTGGAAACAGCATAGCACATTGGGGCCACCTGTCTTGTGATACAGGGGATCCTCAGACCACGCTGTCACTCCTGGGATTCCTCCCCACTTCTCCACCTGAGCGCCTTTAGATACATCCCC
Source organism: Panthera pardus (assembly GCF_024362965.1). NCBI lineage: Eukaryota > Metazoa > Chordata > Mammalia > Carnivora > Felidae > Panthera > Panthera pardus. The sequence continues at coordinate 15,472,509 of NW_026526810.1, read as the reverse complement.
TACTGTAGCTGACTTCTAAAAGTTCAGATTTTGTGCTCCACTGCTTATAATACTTTGTGGTAGCCTCCGTAAGCAGGCTTCCTCAATGCCACCATACCTGCAGGTTTCTCTCCCACAAATCAACTCTCCACACCTCCTACTTTCCAGGAAATGCTCACCTTTTTACAGGCAGACTTGCAGTTTTTGTTCTCTCAAACCTCTAATTGAGTTCTTTGGTGTTCAGAATGATTTGGTAACTATCTAGCTGTGTTCAAGGGATGAGACAAACTTGGGATTTCCCTGCTTTTCTGTCATCTTAACTCCCCACCTCCCAGCACTTATGGTTTTTAAAGCCAAATGTTATAGGGATTTGTCTTCCACATGTGAGCTCCATGATTCAGGGGTCCATTTCTCTGCCTTCTTCACTCATAGCTAGCTCCTTCCCTCCTTCACACAGCACTCTTATACCTTTCTGACCTTCATAATGTTTCAGATGCAGATTCTTCTCTGTATTTACTCGTGTAGTTCTGCCAGTCTTTGGATCACTCCTAAGGTTATTGACTTGAATGTGGATGATATCTAGTTTTAAATATGGGATGGGTTGAGCTCAGGGTTCTCCTAGTCTGCCATCTTCCCAAGCTCAATCATCTCTCTTATTTTTAACCCTGAAGAAGACCCACTTTACTCTCAGTACAGAGAACTATTTTTACAGGGTTCTACTCTTAATTATAGGACATCAATACTGGGTTTTATTAGGACTGCCAAAACCATCCGAAAGGTACTGGAAGGCATTGACATGGCTGCCAGGTGTAAAGGAGATTCTTATCCAGACACCCAGTTACTTCAGCCTCTTGCCCCTCCATTACCACTTCCCCAGGAAGGTCCCTCCAACAAAGTTCTCTCAGTGGAAAGGGCTCCCCATTCTTTTTCCAATAAACCTCTAACCTAATTTTGCCCCTTATGAGAACACACAGGCAACCTTTACTGAGTTACAAAATTTTGAGTTACTGGTCACTGAATTTCTAAACAGCTAGTCTCTTAACTCCAGGCTCTGAAACTAGCATTCTAACAGCTTATAACCCCTTCTGCCATACATTCTCTTGTCACAGCTACACACTAACCATTCTGGGTCTAACCCATCCCCTGCCACTTCCTCTGCCCCCTTCCCTAACCTCCAGGATAGTTAGAACCTATGTACCTATTCTAGGAAATTAGTAGCTCCCTGGAGCCTGTCCCATGTCCTGGGGATAATCACCTTTATACTACATTGGTGGTTCAGTGGGACAATAAAAGTGCACAGTGCTTTTTGGCTCTATAAGACACCAGGGCTCAAGCTATTGGCATTCCAGAAAATTTCTGTAGCTCCCCCAATGGAGATCTCTTCTACCTACTCCAGTAAAACAAAGATGAACACACCCATTTGGATGTAACTATTTAATGGATACCTCTGGTGATGTCTACCTGGCTTTTTCTTTGTCTTAAGTTTGTTTGTTTGTCTGTTTGTTTATTTTTGAGAGAGAGAGAGAGAGAGAGAGACAGAGAGACAGAGAGATAGAGAGAGAGATTCACAAGCAGGCTCCACTCAGCAAGTGCAGAGCCCAACTCGGGGCTTGATCCCATTAACCTTGAGATCATGACTTGAGCCAAAACCAAGAGTTGGACACTTAACCGACTGAGCCACCCAGATGGCTCTTTTATTTTTTAATTATACATATGGATACATTGACATGATGCCATACCACTCTTGGCTTTCCTGGTGGGATTTGCCAAATGGCCTCTGTTATCTCATCTTCCCCTGGTCAAGATCGTAAACACTCCACAGTACCAAATTAAATTCTTTTTTTTAATGTTTATTTATTTTTGAAAGAGAGAGAGAGAGCATGAGCAGGGGAGGGGCAGAGAGAGAGGGAGATACAGAATCCAAAGTGGGCTCCAGGCTCTGAGCTGTCAGCACAGAGCCCAATGCGGAGCTTGAACTCATAAGCCATGAGATCATGAGCTGAGCCAAAGTTGGACACTTAACCAACTGAGCCACCCAGGCCCCCCTCAACTTAAATTCTTAAATAAAGCGTTGAAGATCTACACCCTGTCATTAAAAATATGCTTTAAGGAATTATTAATCCCACAATATACCATTTCAATGGCTCTATTTTGCCAGTAGTTAAGCCAGCCATTAATGAATGTCACCTGACTACTGACTATGGAAATCTCAATGCTCAGATTTCCCAAATCAAGGTTCCAACTCTTAATATCATAGAATTGACTGAAAACGTATATTAGGCCCAATAAGCATCCTTTGTGGTCATTGACATCGCTGATGTATTCTGTTTATATCATAAAGGTATCTCAGGCCCTATTTGCTTTAATTTTTGAAGGAGCTCAATATACATTTACATAGATTCCAATAGTATATTTAAACCAGTCTTCAGTGTCACATAAATTCTTCCATCAGGATTTGAATATATCACAATTTGAAAAGTGCCGTTTTTGGCATTATATTGATGACATGATGTTTGGAGATCCCTCAAGGGAAGTGGTATAGCCCTATTTGCCCAGTCTCACTAACCACCTGCATGAATGTGGTTGGGCAATCATCCCCTCTAGATCCAAGTCTAGTCTCATCTGTCAAGTTTCTGGGTATCATCTGATCCTCTAGGGGCCCTAAATTCCCCTACCAAAATTTAAAAATCAGTTATGCACCATTAAACCATCCACTGCACTTAGATAGGCATAATGGCATACTAGGTCTTTTCCTGTTCTGGAGCAACATCTCCCATCTCTCACTAATTATTTGCTCTATATATGCAAGCACATGCAAGTCTGCCACTTTCAGTTAGAGTGAAGCCCAATAGTGTGTTTTGGAAGCTGCCCAGCAGGCAGTCTAACAGGCCCAACTTTTAGTCCCACCTGTCTCCATATTCTGAGCCGTCCTTGTCCATACCATAGAGTCTCTGGAACAAACATGAGTTTACCTGGCTTCTTAAGGAATTCTGGACTAAGCATCTAACTCCAGGGGAAACTTGATAAACTCCCTTTGAGTCAATTTTGGCATTCTATTGGGCTCTTTTTTTTTTTTTTTCTATTTAAAGAGTATATATATATATATATATATATATATATATATATATATGTTTTAATTTAAATTCCAGTTAGTTAACATACAGTATAATATTAGTTTCAGGTGTAGAATTCCCTAACTATAATTTCCTGTTACTACTTACTCCCTATAAAAGTTCCTATAATGCCATGGGTTAGAGACACTTCCCAATGGAATTCATCATGGCTACTGATGCCCCCTTGCTAAAATTGAAATGGTACCTTCAAGACAGGGATAAACCCCTTACCAAGACTTTTCCAAATACAGGAGGGTGTGGCTTCCCTCATGCTGAGCCCCTTTCCTTAGGGACTTAGGAAGCTTCCTTTGGAAGCATTAGGGAACTCCAACTTCCTCCTCCTCTTGCTACTTGGGTATCCCATTGAGACCAACTTCTGAAATTTTCAGGAAGTTGTTGTTCTTCCCCAATGATAGTGCCATCATTGTACACAATGAAGCTTGCTGGAAGACCATGGCATTCCACAAGGCCTTGGTCACCTCTAGTCAAGGATGCCCTCCTCCTTCCCATCCTGGCTCAGTCTAATTGGCAGAACTTGTAGCTATTCACCTAGCCTTTAAGAAGATCATAAAAAGGGGTCTTTTGAAGGTCCACATTTTCACAGAATGTTGGGTTGTGGTTAATGACCTTTTGGTTTGATCTGGTCAATAAGGGGGGATTAGCTATACAAAGCAAGATCATTTCATAAAAGGCAGGTTCACATGAAGGGTACCCAGATATAGATGGAATAAGAAAATTCCCCATTCATATCATCGTTACTCATATTTCTATTCACAATAACTGCTTTACATTGGAAGCCATTGTCAACAATATTGCAAATTTCACCACTATCCTGCTACAATCCGCCTGGCACAGACTTCTAAGGGTACCAACCCTTCCTACCAGCTTACAAAATGGTCCCACACAACCAGGAGTTACCAGGAAACCCATACCTTAACAGGGCACAAGCAAGGTCCTTCCCCTCTCCTCAGGGGCAGGCAAGGTTGTGACAAATTAGTCTATTCTCTACTCCCAAACCCAATGATGGAGACTATCTAAATAGAGACACATTCCCTAGGGAGAATGACCATACGACAGCTGGTAAATTGATTTCATCAACCCACTGCCCCCTTCAGCTGAGGCTTCCAGGTATGTAGGCACAATCATCAATTTTTACATAAGATTTATTTGGTAAACTTTACACAGAATTCCTCCTCAAAGGAAATAATAACTTCCTTTACTAAATTTATTCTTGCTTGGTTTGAATTTTTTAAGGTTTGTTTATTTTTGAGAGAGAGAGAGAGAGCGAGCACATGAGCAGGGGAGGGTCAGAGAGAGACATACATACACAGAATCCAAAGCAAGCTCCAGGCTCGGAGCTGTCAGTACAGAGCCTGACATGGGGCTCAAACCCACAAACCATGAAATCATGACCTGACCTGAAGTTGTATGCTTAACCAACTGAGCCACCCAGGTGCCCCTATTCTTGCTTGCTTTGTATCACTAAAAATTATTGCCTATGACAAGGACACCTACTTTCCCTCTTAGGAAACTCAACAGTGGGATGTCAAATTTAATATTCTTTGGACTTTCATCTAGGCTACTGCCCCCAGGCAGCTGGCATGATTGAGTGTCATAATGGCATCCTTAATGAGACTCTCTTTAAATTACTTCTACACAAGTGGTCTCTGAAATAAATTAAACTTTCTCAAGCCCACATCTTATTTAGCTCTCAACCCCAGGGCCTTTAACCCCACATATTAATTATTATGTATCCCTCAAAATTCCACTTGGGGTCATCTCTGGCAAGCCTCAAGCTTTTATTATCCAATACAATGTCCTTTTTATTTTATTCTCTGACTCCACTGCCCCCTTCTGCTCTGATTTCCCAATTATCTTATATTCTGCTTCATGCTTCATAACCTGATTAAGACTAGATAACCCAATATCATCCACTCATTATTGGATGCCTCCAGGCCAAAAGCCCACCAAGTTAATGTCATATAATTTCTTTGGAAACACTGAAAATGATGAGGACTCTCCAGAGGGAGCCTTCTTCATGCCAGCCACTCTCCCTAAATATAGTTACTGCAAGGGCTGGCTAATGACACTAAATTCCCTTACAGATTTACAAAAAGTGGAAGCCATTACCCTGGGACCAAGTGGTACAGTTGTCTAAAGAGGGTGTCTTTAGGGTGTCTAAAGAGGGAAAGAAACTCTCCATATTTGGAGATGAGAGTGTGCAAGACAGCTACAAGCCCTGCAAGTCTTACACCACACTGAATGAGGTAACCCATGACTTTCTCCCTGAGAGCAACCACACTCATCCTCAATCAACATACAAATAGCTCAGCCAGAAGGGAATCAACCCAAGCTCATATAATGCGAATACTTGATTTGGTTTTGGCTATTCTTACGGCTTTATATGGCCTGAGCGATAGGGTTGTTGGTAAATACCTCAGGCCTAACAATCACCCAGATATAATGCTGGAACAATATCATTCCAGCCCACAATTGCACCCACTAGGTAGAAAAGTGGGGAATGTTGGAAAGCCCTGTTAGAATGCCTGAGGGGGTGCCTGGGTGGCTCAGTCAGTTAAGTGTCCGACTTTGATTCAGGTCATGATCTCACAGTTTGTGGGTTTGAGCCCCATGTCAGGCTCCGTGTTGACAGGCTCAGAGCCTGGAACCTGCTTCAGATTCTGTGTCTCCCTCTCTCTATGCCCCCCTCCCCGGTCTCAAAAATAAATAAACATTAAAAAAATACAACAAAGAAGGGTTTAGGAAAGTACACAACTGAGTAGGAGAGCAGATGGATTGAATTCTTTTTCAGACAATGGGCTTTCTAAAGGCAGCAATGTGTAAATGACTTTCCCTTGTTTTTTGTACATCAAATATTGCTACAAGCTAAGTGGCTTTATGATTGTCCATACAAAAACCTATCTGGTTACAGTGGCTGTGCCCCCATGATTAGTCCATCGCCATCACTGTTTGTTTCCAGGATTTCCTAAATAGCATCTCCACATCTCTCTTAGTCTGGGATATAAACGTGTCCAGAATCTTTATATGCCCTGGGTGAGCTCCTTGGGAAATGAATTAGAAGCCACTGATTCTGTTGCTGAATATACCTTTGATCTCAGAAAGCTCATAATAATCTGTACCAGATATGCAGCTCATTCTTCAGGGAAGCCTCTAAGTTAATGTTATGCCAGCCCACCTCCCTCCCATGACCAATACCCCAACTGGATAACCACATGGATCACACATATTCTATTTTGACAACACTCTGGAGGACCTTCCCTTTGAGTGAGAAAGACTCAATACTGGTGGGACACTATCTCAGATGACATCACCCAAGCCCAAAAGTTTTCCGTTAGTTTCCTATGCCTCAAGAATGTAGAGCTGTCAGTAGAGATGACATTCCAGGGACATGTAACCATGTCAGAAACCTCATTGCTTGCCCAAATGGCCCCACTCACCAGTTTGTGGTGTTAACATAAAAAATAGTAGTATTTTTACTACTACTTCTAATAACTACTAAAAATAGTAGTTATTTTACCAGCAAAAAAACATTTTATTCAGAAATAACAGATAATTGCAATTTGGGACATATAAGTTACTGCAAAACCATGGACGAATCTGGAGAACAACAACAACAGCAAAAGGGCTACTTTAAAAAATATATAATGTTTATTTATTTTTGAGAGAGAGAGAGAGAGGGAAAGAGAGGGGGAGGGGCAGAAAGAGAGGGAGACACAGAATCTGAAGCAGGTTCCAAGCTCTGAGCTTGTCAGCATAGAGTCAGACATGGGGCTCAAACCCGCCAACCATGAGATCATGACATTAGCTGAAGTTGGATGCTTAACTGACTGGGCCACTCAGGAACCCCAAAAGGGCTACTCTTATAGAAGAAAGGAGGTATTGGAAGAGGTTTTATTTTTATTTATTTATTTTTTAACAGAAAGTCTTTGGAATAAACTGGGAGTTCAAAGTGCAGAAGCTTTTCATTGGTTAAGTTGTGAAGGTCTCAAACTCGCTGAGTTATTGCTCACCAGGAAAACAAATAAACCTTTCCTCCTCCTGTAGTGGTACATTATAGTCTTTTTCCTGTTGGGAATGCAAGACACCCCTTTTCTTCTTGGGTCTGCAAAGGGTTGATAAGCAGTGGTATGGTATGAGTTCTCCCTGGTCTGAACTCCTGAGTCCATTTTAGTGAGATTTTTCTCTATTAATTTTTATGTTTACCCCTTTTGATCAAGATCTTTCCTCAAAAACATCACTGATAAAGTGTCAAGTTTTCATTATTTAGTGTTTTTTTTCTTCAGTTCCAGGGAAGATTTTCCTGGTCGTCATGTCAGAGGCAAAGTACATTGCAGTTGTAAACCACTAAAGACCATATTTAAGTAAAAAAGAAGCTTAAGAGGGGACACTCTGACACTTCTTATGTAAAACCTATAGTTTCTCAAGGTTGTAAGGATTGGAGATTATGTCAAATTGTTCCACCAGCATCACTTATTGAGTACATAATTTTTACAAATGTTTGACAGACAACAAGTATTAAATCAAAACACAATGAGAATTCTAAATTGCAGGATGGTTATAAACCAAGAACTCAAGCATGTAGGTCACCAGATAAATAGAGGGTTAACTAGGTGAACCAATGGGAGTTTTCTGATATGTTATAAAAAGAAAATAGAACAGTTGAATACAGCAAGAGAAGAACAAGTTCAGAAGATACAGTGCAAGAGTATAAATAAAGCAATAACTGACACACTTTTTGCAAAACAAAAATATTAAAGATGTTTTAAAACATAAACACAAATACATAAGTATTGTTATCTCAAAAGAATGTTTTGGTGGGGCGCCTGGGTGGCTCAGTCGGTTAAGTGTCTGACTTCAGCTCTTGATCTCCTCGTTCATGGGTGCAAGCCTGGATCAGGCTGTGTGCTGACAGCTCAGAGTCTGGAGCCTGCTTCTGATTCTGTGTCTCCCTCTCTCTCTGACCCACCCCTGCTCATGCTCTGTCTCTCTCTCCCTCTCAAAAATAGATCAACTTTAAAAAAAAATAAAAGAATGTTTTGAAACAAAATACATTATCAATAATACTGTCTATAAAGTTATAAGTTAAAAAACATGAATTTGGATAAGAATCTAGAGTGCATTAATAATCAAGATGAAAGAAAAACCTTTGTGAATTCTGAATATTTTAACCCTTTATAAGAAAGGAAGTAAAAAGATTACTTGGTCATGGGATTATGATGAGGCTATTTCCGAAAGGTTTCAATGAAAGGAAAAGGTTTCTCCTTTTACAGTGTTTGGTAAATATGGACAAAGGCATGGTCTTTCTACAAGAGACAGAGTAGAAGCAACAGTGGAAAAAAGTACACAAGCCTGGTTCATGCATTTTGGGAAAGCTGTCTTATCAGATGCTGTCTGCTCCAATTCCAGAACATCTTTACTTTTAGATCACAAGATGGTGTGCATGCCTGGTTTGGTGCTTTCTTAAATGTGTCATGTGAATCTAAGAGTATATTCCCTGGAGATTTGTAAAATAAGGGCTGGTTACCAAGACTTACAAGAGAAATTTTAGCAAGGTTCAAGAGTCTTTGTGGAGCTGTGTTTTTTTAACCTTTCTTTTTAAATTTTATTTTAACATAGTTAACATACAGTGTTATATTAGTTTTGGGTGTACAATACAAGGATTCGATAGTTTCATGTATTACTCCATGCTCATCAAGAGAAGTGTACTCTTAATCCCTTTCACCTATATTATCCATCCCTCCACCCACTTCCCCTCTGGTAACCACCTATTTGTTTTCTATAGTTAAGAGTCAATTTCTTGGTTTCTCTCTTTGTGTCTTTTCTTTTTTTTCCTTTGCTTGTTTTCCCCCTGAAATTCCACATGTGAGTGAAATCATATGGTATTTTCCTCTGACTGACTTATTTCACTTAGCATTTTACTATCTATATCCATCCATTTTGTTGCAAATTAAAATATTTCATACCTTTTTTTTGTGGCTGAATAACATCCCTTTATACATTACATCTTCTTTATTCACTCAGCTATCCATGGACACTCAGGCTGCTTCCATAATTTGGCTAAGGTAAGTAATGTGGCAATAAACACAGGGGTGCATCTATCCTTTCTAATTAATGCTTTTTTTTTAATTCTTCGAGTAAATAGTGTAATTACTGAATCATATGGTAGTTCTATTTTTAATTTTTTGAGGGACTTCCATTCTGTTTTCTAAGTGGCTATATCAGTTTGCATTTTCACTAATAGCACAAGAGGGTTCCTTGTCACCACATCCTCACCACCTGCTATTTCTTGTGTGTGTGTGTGTGTGTGTGTGTGTATTTTGCCATTTTGACACGCATGAGGTGATATTTCATTGTAGTTTTGATTTATATTTCCCTGATGGTGTGCAATACTGAGTATCTTTTCGTGTATCTTTGGCCATCTGGATGTCTTCTTTGGAGAAACGTCTGTTCATATATTCTGCCCATTTTTAATTGGATTATTTGTTTTATGTTATTGTTGAGTTGTATAACTACTTTATATACTTTGGTATACTAACCTTTTCTTGGATGTTACGTTTGCACATAACTTCTCCCATTCGGTAGGTTTCCTTTTAGTTTTTCTGATTGCATTCTTTGCTGTGCAGAAGTATTTTATTTTGATATAGTCCCAATAGTTTACTTTTGCTTTTGTTTCTTATGCTTCAGAAGACATATATAGAAAAATGATGTTAAGGCTGATGTCATAGAAATCATTGCCTGTGCTGTCCTCTATAATTTTTATGGTTTCGGGTTTCACATTTACGTCCTTAATTCATTTTCAGCTTATTTAAAAAATAATAATGTTTATTTATTTTTTAGAGACAGAGAGGCAGAGAGACAGAGAGACAGAGATAGAGAGAACAAGTAGGGGAGGGGAAGAGAGAGGGAGACACAGAATCTGAAGCAGGATCCAGGCTCTGAGCTGTCAGCACAGGACCCAACTCAGGGCTCAACTTCATGAGTAATGAGATCATGACCTGAGCCAAAGTTGGACACTTAACCAACTGAGCCACCCAGGCACTTCTTTTCAGCTTTTTTTTTTTTTTTAATGTGTGGTGTAAAAAAATGGAAATGTTTCATTCTTTTTCATGTAGATGTCCAGTTTTCCCAACACTATTTCTTGAAGAGACTGTCTTTTCCCATTGGATATTCATTCCTGCTTTGTCAAAGAATAGTTGACTATATATATTTGTGAGTCCATATTTGGGTTCAGTTCTCTATTCTGTTCCATTGATCTTTGTGTCTGTTTTTGTGCCAGTACCATACTCTCATGATGATTACAGGTTTGTAATACAGCTTGAAGTTTGGAAATGTGATGTCTCCAGCTTTGCTTTTTCTTTTCCAACATTACTTTGGTTATTCAGGGTCTTTTCTGGTTTCATATATATATTTTTAAAATTGTAACAGCTCTATGAAAACTATTGTTGATATTTTGATAGAGATTGAATTTAATGTGGAAATGGCTTTGGGTCAATATTTGATCTTCTAATCTATGAGCATGGAATGTTTTTCCATTTCATTCTGTCTTCAAGTTCTTTCATAAGTGTTCTATAACAGATCTTTTACCCCTTTGATTCAGTTTATTCCTACGTATTTTATGGGTTTTGGTGCAATTGTAAATGGGATTGATTCCTTGATTGCTATTTCTGCTGCTTCATTATTGGTGTACAGAAATGCAACTGATTTCTGTACATTACTTTTGTATCCTGCGACTTTGCAAAATTCATGCATCAGTTCTAGAAGTTTTTAGGTAGAGTATCTTGCATTTTTCCATGTAGCGCATCTTGTCATCTGTGAAGAGTGAAAATTTTGCTTCTTCTTTGCCAATTTGGATGCCCTTCATCTTTTGTGTTGTCTGATTGCTGAGGCTAGGACTTCCAGTACTATGTTGTACAAGAGTGGTGAGAGTGGACATCCCTGTTGTGTTCCTGACCTTAGGGGAACAGCTCTCAGTTTTTCCCCATTGAAAATGATATTAACTGTGGTTCTTTAATATATGATGTCAAGGAATGTTTTTATTCCTACTTTCATGAGGGTTTATATCAAGAAACGATGCTTTTTTTTTTTTTTTCCAAATGCTTTCTCTGCATCTCTTGACAGGGTCATACATTTCCCATCCTTGATTTTATTAATGTGGTGTATCACACTGATTGATTTGCAGACATTGAACCAGATCTGCAGTCCAGGAATAATTACCACTTGATCATGGTGAATATTTCTTCTAATGTAATGTTAGATTTTATTTGCTAGTATCTTGTTGAGAATTTTTGCAACCATGTTCATCAGTGATGTTGGTCTGTAAGTCTCATTTTTAATGGGGTCTTGGCTTTTAAATCAAGGTAATGTTGGCCTCATAGAATGAGTTTGGAAGGTTTCCTTCCATTTTTATTTTTTGGAACAGTTTCAAAAGAATAGGTATTAATTCTTTAAATGTTTGGTAGAATTCCCCTGGGAAGCCATCAGGCCCTGTACTTTTGTTTGTTGGGAGATTTTTGATTACTGACTCAATTTCTTTCTGGTTATGGGTCTGTTCAAATTTTCTATTTCTTCCTGTTTCAGTTTTGGTAGTTTATATGTTTCTATGAATTTATTTCTCCCATATTACCCAATTTTTTGGCATATAATTGCTCATAATATTATCTTACAATCGTATTTCTTTGATGTAGATTATGATCTCTCCTCTTATATTCGTGATTTTATTTATTGGGTTCTTTATCTTTTCTTTTTGATATGACTGTCTAGGAGTTCATCAATTTTGTTATTTTTTTTTTAAAGAACCAGAGCTTCTAGTTTCATTATTCTGTTCGACTCTGTTTTTTAATTTCTATTTCATTGTTTTCTGCTCTAATCTTTATTATTTCCTTTCTTCTGGTGTTTTGGGCTTTACTTGCTGTCCTTTTCCAGTTCCTTTAGGTAAGGTTAGTTGTGTATTTGAGACTTTTCTTTTCCTTGAGTAAGGCCTGTATTGCTATATATTTCCCCCTTATGGTCGCCTTTGCTGCAGCCCAAAGGTTTTTTTATTTTTTTCTTTTTCTTTTTCTTTCTTTCTTTCTTTTTTTTCTTTATTTCTTTTTTTTTACTGTTGTCTTTTCATTTTCATTGGATTACCTATATTTTTTCATCCTTTAATTGTCTGCTTAACCCATTCGTTCTTTAGTTGGATGTTCTGTAACCTCCATGTACTTGAGGGATTTCCAAATTTTTTCTTGTGGTTGATTTCAAGTTTCATAGTGTTGTGATCTAAAAATATGCATGATGTGATTTTGATATTTTTGTACTTGTAGAGGGCTGATTTATGACCCAGTATGTGAACAATTCTGGAGAATGTTCCATGTGCACTTGAAAAGAACATGTATTCTAGGGCTCTGGGGCTCAGTTGGTAAGAATCCAACTTCGACTCAGGTCATGATCTTGTGGTTTGTGGGTTCAACCCCGCTGTGCTGACAGCTCAGAGCCTGGAGCCTTCTTCAGATTCTGTGTCTCCTTCTCTCTCTGTTCCTCCTCTGCTCATGCTCTGTTTCTCTCTGTCTCTCAAAAATAAATAAACATTAAAAAAAAAAAAAGAAATAAAATGACATGTATTCTGATGCTTAAGGGTAAAATGCTATGAATATATCTGTGAAGTCCATCTGGTCCAGTGTGTCATTCAAAGCCATTGTTTCCTTGTTGATCTGCTTAGATGATTAGTCCATTGTTGTACATGAAGTGTTAAATACCTCTACTATTATTGTATTATGATCGAGTTTCTTTAAGTTTTTATTAATTTATGTATTTGATTATCATAATTTGGGGGCATAAATATTTATAATTGTTAGATTTTGTTAGATAGCCCCTTTTATTTTGATTTAGTACCTTATTTATCTCTTATTACAGTCATTGGTTTAAAACCTAGCTTGTCTGAGATAAGTATGGGTACTCCAGCTTTCTTTTGATGCACATTATCATGATAAATGGTTCTACACCCCCTCACTTCCAATATGGTGGTGTTTTGGGGTCTAAAATGAGTATCTTGTAAGCAGCATATCAATTGATCCTTTTTTAATCCATTATGACATGCTATGTCTTTTGATTGGAGCAATAAACCCACTTACATTCATAGTAATTATTGATATGAATTTAGTTGGACTGCATTACCTATAAAGTTGCTCTTCCTGTAGATTGTCTCTCTTCCTTTCTAGCCTTTTTGTGCTTTTGTTCTTTCCCGCTCAAAGGGTCCCCTTTAATAATTCTCACATAGCTGGTGTAGTGTTCACAAACTTCTTTAGTTTTTGCTTGTCTGGGAAACTATTTATCTCTCCTTCTATTCTGAAATACTGCCTTGCTCAATAAAGCATTCTTGGTCGCATATTCATCCCATTCAGCACATTAAATGTATATGCCACTCCATTCTGGTTTGCCAAGTTTCTGTGGACAGGTCTGCTGCTAACCTTATATGTCTACCCTTGTAAGCTAAGAACCTTTTGTCCCTAGCTGCTCTCAATATTCTCTCTTTATCTTTGTATTTTGCAAGTTCACTTTGATATGTCTTGGTATTGAGGGTTTTTTTGTTTTGTTTTGTTTTGTTTTTTGTTTTTTTTTTTTCTTTGAAGGGAGTTATCTTTTCCTGTAGGACTTGAATGCCAGTTTCCTTTCCCAGATTAGGGAAGTTCAACTATAATTTGTTCACATAAATTTTCTGTCCTTTTTTTCCCTCTCTTCTTCTGGGACTCCTATGATATGGATATTATTGTGATTTATAGAATCTCTGGTTTCCCTAAGTCTATATTCATGATCTATTAGTTTTCTTTCACTCTCTTTTTCAACTTCATTATTTTTCATAATTTTATCTTCTATGTCACCTATTTGCCTTTTTGATTATCTGCTTCTTCCATTCTTGTTGTGATTACCTCCAGTCAGTTTTTCATCTCAGTTATAGCATTTTTTTATTTCAGCCTGACTAGTTTTTAAGTCTTTTTTCTCCACAGCAAGGGTTTCTCTGGCGTCCTCTATGCTTTTTTTTTTTTTTCAAACCCAGATACTTTTCTTATGACTGTTGTTCTAAATTCTTCATATATATTATTCCTATCTGTTTTGAGCAAATCCCTGGTTGTGGCTTTTAATCTTTCTTTGAGGGAGAATTCTTTAGTCTTGTCATTTTGTCTAGGTTTCTGTCTTTTGTGTGCTATGAAAGCTTGTTACGCTTTCTGTTTCTGAGAGTAATACCATATTAAGAAGGGGTTATACAATGTCCATGGCATGGCACTTTACTGTTTCTTGTGTGTGCTATGTGCACTCTGCTACTCTGCTGTTGTGTTTTGGCTACTCTTTCCCTAAAGTCAGTCCTCTGTAGAGTTCCTTCTTGCTTGCAGTGAGGAGTGTTTGGACCTTTAACTAGGTGTGCTTTGATTTGTTTGGTAAAATAAGCTTGTTTTTAAAACAAAAGAAAAAAAACCTGGTTCAAAAAAAGAGAGAGAGAAAGAGAGAGAGAGGAAGAGAGAGAGAGAGAGAGAGAGGAAAGGAACAACAAAAAAACAAACAACAAACTATAAGCCTGATTCCAAAGGAAAAGAAAGAAAAAAAAAAGAAGAAAAAAATAAAAGCTAAGGAAAGAAAAAGCCAAGCCAAGAAAAGAAAAGAAAAGAAAAGAAAAAGACTTATCCAACAAAGGAGAAAGTTAACCAAAGAAAACCCAAATGAACAAAGAATTATAAGCCTGATGAAAAAAAGAAAGAAAAGAAAAAAAAAGAAAATAAAGAAAAGAGGGAAAGAAAGAAAGAAAGAAAGAAAGAAAGAAAGAAAGAAAGAAAGAAAAAAGAAAAAGTCTAGTCCTATTTCCACAAGAATTGAAACTGATGCTTTAGAGTGCTCTATGATCAGTAGACTTGATGCATGTGGTGGAAGGCTGTGTCCGTCCTCTGTAGGAGAGGCCCTCTGTGCTGGTTCAAAATCAGACCTGCCCTTGTAAAGATGTCCATGTAGGGCCCAGGGAGGGTGAGGTTAGGGGTAAGTGGCCCCAGCCTTGACTGGGGTCTCTGTGTTGCTCGCTGAAGTTCCACCGTGCTGGGGAGTAGGGGAAAATGGTGTCACACTGCTCTTTCATCCTGGGTAGGGGAGCTGGCATCCACTACTGTTCAAGTAGCCTTCACAAACAAATGAATAATTTTCCTTTCTGTGTCCCAAGCTTCCATAAGATCTCTTCCCTCAGCCCTTCTATGCCCAGGCTGTTGACACACCCAGTGCCATAGCTCTCCTGTGTTTTATCTCTGGTCCCCCACTGACTCTAATTTCCAAATCTTAAAGAAACCAGCAAAGGGCAGACCAACTCTCCTCCTTCAGAGGAGAGTCTCAAAGTACTGTTTCTCTAGAGCTGTTTTGTCCCAGGAAAGCAGTAGCCCAAGGCCATGCAGGTGCCTAGAGCTTATAACGAAGCACAGCAAAAACTGTGACCACTTTATTTGCCCTCTGTATGTTCCTCTGTCCCCTGCTGTTGAATGGCTGCTCAAAGGTGACAGTCAGGTCTTTTATCCTTGGAGAAGCAATATACCCTCTTCCAAGTGCATTCCATTAAGAAAAATGCTCTCTTCCAGAGAAACCCAGGATATTCCCATATCGTGCTGTTTTCTATCCACTCCCAGACCTCCCCTGCTTCTCTCCTGGGACACTGCTGCCTTCCAAGATCTACTCCAGCAAATGGTGCAGACTTCCAAAGACTCAGAAGTTCAGCTCCACTATTTGCAAAACCATGTGA
Organism: Panthera pardus; assembly: GCF_024362965.1. Taxonomy (NCBI): domain Eukaryota; kingdom Metazoa; phylum Chordata; class Mammalia; order Carnivora; family Felidae; genus Panthera; species Panthera pardus. The sequence goes on along the minus strand of NW_026526810.1, from coordinate 15,456,651 downwards.
TAGTTCCTCACGATTCCCCCATCAGTGGTTTTGGAGGAGTGCTTTTCTTGCATGAAACTGACCTGCTGCTCTCTCTCTTTATCCTCTGTGAAAAGGACTCCCATCCCTCTGCAGCACTGTGGCTTCTCTATCCCCCAATTCTCCTCTCTACACCTCATACCTGCCATGTTCTCTCCTTCAGATTATGCAGATTGTTCTCTTAATCCTCACATCAATATCCTAGGCATTCAGAATGGTATAATGTTGATCTAGCTGTGTTCAAGGGATGAGACTAGCCAAAGGCCCTCCTACTACTGTGCCATCTTAACTCCTCTGAAGTCTGATAAAATAAATTTTCTGCCCCCTTTTTTCTCTCTTTTCCCAGAACTCCTATAATATGAATGGTATAATGTTTGATGGAATCACTGAAATCCCTTTGTTTCTTCTTGTTTTCCATAATTTTCCTTTCTCTCTTTTGTTCAGTGTCATTATTCTTTATTATTTTTGTCTTCCATATCACTAATTTGTTCCTCCATGTCTTACAGCCTGTTATTGCATCAAGACTGTTTACAATTTAATTCAATACATTTTTCATTTCTGACTCTTTTTAACTCTTTATCTCTGCAGTAAGGGTCTCCCTGAAGTCTTTCATTCTCTTCTCAAGCTCAGCAAGGATCTTTATGGTTGTTGCTTTAAATTCTCCATCAGACGGGGCACCTGGGTAGCTCAGTTGGTTAAGCATATGACTCTTGATTCTGACTCAGGTCATGATCTTATTATGGTTCACATATTTGAACCTTGAGTTGGGCTCTGTGCTAACAGTGTGGTGCCTGCTTGGGATTCTCATTCTCTCCTTCTCTTCTCTGTCCCTCCCCTGGTTGCATGCCCTCTCTTTCACTCTGTCTCACAATAAATAAACTTTAAAAAATGTTTAATCAGGCATGTTACTTATATCTGTTTTATTTATATATCTGGCCATGGCTTTATCTTTTTCTTTCATTTGGGATGAATCCCTCTGTATTGGCATTTTTTTCCTAGGCTCTGCCTTCTTCTCTGTGTTAGAAAAGCCTGTTATGTTTCCTTATCTTGAAAATAATGGCTTTATGAAAGTGAGATCATTTAATGTCTAAGGTCTGTTGCTTCAGGGAGTGTATCTTGTGTGCTTTTTGTGTGTTCTGATGTTGTGCTTGGGCTGCTCTATCCTTCAGGCAAATTTTCTTCAGAAACTCTCCTTATTTGCTGTAGGCAGTGTTTGGTCCCTGCCCAGATTTTTGCAAGCTTTAACTGAGTGTGCTATAGTCTGCTTGTGAAATGAGACCCGATAATACTTCCACTAGAACTGAGGCCTTGCAAAACTCTCTGATTGGGAGACACAGTGTAGGAAGGGTTTTGTGTTGGTATTCTGAAACAGGGACCTTCTGTGTACTGGGGCTGAGGGAAGCTTGACTGAGAAGACCAGTTCCACCAGAGCACAAGGGTGGGGGTTTGGTGTGAGTAAATTAGGTAGACAGTGTCAACTCTGTGCTGTTTCCCACAGGTGGCTCTGTGTTTATGCTATGGAGCAGGTGGGGAATGGCACCAGCCAGCTCCTTTGTCCCCTGAGAGGTATCTCTGTGAACACTGCCTCTCGGGGAAGCACTCCAAGAAACCAAATAATCTCCCTGTGTGCCCCCAGGCATTTTTCAGATCACTGTTTCCATGCAGCCTGCCTCCAGCCTCCAGCCTCCAGGTTTCTTTGTTTGTTTTGCCAACTTTGTTTCTAGGAGCAGCACAGTGTCCTCCAGGCTCTATCCCATTCAAGCCTGCTGACCTTTAAGACTTCAGACTGTAGAGACAGTGTGATCAGGGACTTTTGGCAGTATTCTGGGCCCCCAAATACATTCTAAGAATACACGGGACTGTTTTACTATCTCTGTTTCTTCATTTAAGAACTGTTGTCCAAGGCATTCATTAAAAATAGCCAAATGGAGGGGAGCCAAGATGGGGAAACTGGATGGAAGTTTTTTGTGTGTCTCGCATCCATGAAATATAGCCAGACCAACACTAAAACATCCTGCACACCTAGAAAACTGATCTGAGGATTAACACAACAATCTTCACAACCTGAAATACAGAATTCAGCAGGTACGCAGCACAGAGAGGCAAACTTGGGAAGAGAGAAGCCGTGGAGGGCAGGGAGGCACTTTTGCATGTGGAGAGAGGATGGAGACGAGGCGGGGGCAGAAAATGGGGAAAGTACCCCTCCCCAAAAGCAGCTTGGAGAGAAAGTGGAAAATTGGAAAGAGCCACAGGGACTAAACTAAAAATGGAGAAAGGAGAAAAGAGAGGGTTCAAATTCCATTAAGACTACAAACAAGAGGAGCACAGAGTCTGCAACTCCACAGCTCCATACTTGGTGGTGCACTGGTGGGAAGGGTGAATCCCCAGGAGCAGAGGGGTCTGGGAGGTTCCTGGGCCACATGGGGAAAAACGGTTCCACTGCTGGAAGGACATTTGGTAGAGACTGTTGAGGCCACCTCATCCCAGCAGACCCCAGAGAATGGCCACATTCATTCGTGCTGGAACAAGGTCATGAAGGGTGAAGCCTGGTGCCAGATGTGTGTTGTGATTTTCCATAATCCCTGAAACTCTGCTGCTACACTATCTCGCAAACTTTTTCTGGGGTTGGCTGCCACCTGGCCAAGTCTCTGTGCATCAGCAGCAGCACAGTTCCACAAGAATTCCTGGGTGCAGCTGGCATTTGGCCATTGCTTGGTGAGACCCTCCACAGAGGGACAGAACGGGTCAAAGCCACAGTCCCTCAGAAGTAAGGGACCAGGGAAAACAGCCACACCTGAGACAAAACTTGGGAGAGAGGTACTACTTGGGGCTTGGTCATGGACAGTGTAAAAGCAGGGAGTGGACAAGAGGTGAAGACAAAGGGCAGGTGCACGATTGTTGATCGGGGAGAACAGAGTTCCGATACTAGAGACTGGGTAGCTGGGTGACGCCATTTTCACTGCTCTTGGGCATGCACATACACACCTACCAGCACCACAACAATCCACCCCAGTCGGCTAGCACCGCCATTTAGTGGAGAACGGAGATGTTACTCTAAGCTCCGCCCAACTGGTCCAACCTCACTCTTCAAGAACACAATTCTCACCACCTGCTTAGTTTATGGAGTATAAAGTGCTTCATGGTCTGACTTCTAGGGGAAAGTGAAGTGATTTCAGTGATATTTCAGTGTGTTAGCAAGTCCATCTATTCCATTTTCTTTATTTTTTTCACTTTTTCATTTCTTTTGCTTGAATAGAGAAATAGAAAAAATTCATTTTTTATTTTCAAATTTTATTAAAAATATTTTCTTTAATTTTTTTACTATATTTTTTACTTTTGTGTAAATTTTTTCAAATTCTATTATACTTCCATCATTTTATTGTAGTCTACTTCACTGTATTCACTTTTTCAAATTTTCAAACAATTTCTTTTTTTCTTTTTCTTTTTCATTTATTTTCTTTTTCTTGAATACAGAAAGAAAAATTCATTTTTATTCTCAATTTTTATTAAAAATATTTTTCTTTATTTTTTTACTATATTTTTTACTTTTGTGAAAAATTTTTCATATTCTATTATACTTTCATCATTTTATTTTAGTCTACTACACTGTATTCACTTTTCCAAATTTTTAAATAACTTCTTTTTTCTTTTTTCTCTTTTTCATTTATTTTCTTTTTCTTGAATACAGAAAGAGAAAAAAATCATTTTTTAAAAGTTTTTATTGAAAATAGTTTTCTTTAATTTTTTTTCTACTACATGATTTAGTTTTGTGTAAAATTTTCAAATTATACTTTACTTCCATCATATCATTTTAGTCTACTTTGGTGTATTCATTTTTTTCAAATTTTCAAATGATTTCCTTTTTTTTCTTCCTGCCCCCTTTTGTGTCTAATCTATCAAGACACTTTCAACACCCAGACCAAAACACAAGGATCTAGCACCATTTATTCGATTTTGTGTGTGTGTGTTTAATTTTTAGTTTTAATATTTTTAATTTTAATTTTTTCTACATCATTAATTCCTTTTATCCCTTCAAAATGACTAAATTAAGGAATTCACCCCAAAAGAAAGAGCATGAGAAATGACAGCCAGGGACTTAACCAACACAGATAGAAGCAAGATATCTGAACCAGAATTTAGAATCATGATAATTAGAATATTAGCTGGAGTCGAAAATAGATTAGAATCCCTTTCTACAGAGATAAGAGAAGTAAAAACTAGTTAGGATGAAATAAATAATGTTATAACTGAGCTGCAATCACTGAAGGATGCCACGGCAGCAAGGATGGATGAGGCAGAAGAGAGAATCCGCAATATAGAGGACAAACTTATAGAGAATAATGAATCAGAAAAAAAATAGGGAGATTAAAGCAAAAGAGCATGTTTTAAGAAGTAGAGAAATCAGTGGCTCATTAAAAAGGAACAAAATCATGGGGAGCCTGGGTGGCTCAGTTGGTTGAGTGTCTGACTTCAGCTCAGGTCATCTCACGTTTCATGAGTTCAGGCCCTGCATCAGGCTCTGTGCTGACCTGCTTCGAATTCTGTGTCTCCCCCTCTCTCTGTCCCTCCTCTGCTTGTTCTCTCTCTCTGTCTCTCCAAAAATGAATAAATGTTAAAAACAAATCTAAAAAAAGGAACAGCATCAGAATCATAGGGGTCCCAGAAGATGAAGAGAGAGAAATGGGGGTAAAAGGGTTATGTGAACAAATCATAGCAGAAAACTATCCTAACCTGGGGAAAGACATAGACATCAAAATCCAGGAAGGACAGAGGACTCCCATTAGATTAAAAAAAAAAAAAACAAAAAACAAAAAAACGGACCATCAACAAAGCATATCACCGTCAAAGTCACAAAATAGGTAAGGAGAGAATCATGAGAGCAGCAAGGTAAAAAAAAAAGTCCTTAACCTACAAGAGAAGACAGATCAGGTTTGCAGCAGACCTATCCACAGAAATTTGGCAGGCCAGAAAGGAGTGGCAGGATATATTCAATGTGATGAATCAGAAAAATACGCAGCCAAGAATTCTTTACCCATCAAGGCTGTCATGCAAAATAGAAGGAGAGATAAAAAGTTTCCCAGACAAAGAAAATTTAAAGGAGTTTGTGACCACTAAACCAGCCTTGCAAGAAATTTTAAAGGGTACTCATTGAGGGGAGAACAGATAAATAAATAAATAAATAAATAAATAAATAAATAAATACCAAAAGCAACAAAGATTAGAAAGAACCAGAGAACAACACCAGAAACTCTAACTCTACAAGCAACAGACTGGCAATAAATTCATATCTTTCATTACTCATTATACACCTCAATGGACTCAATGCTCCAATAAAAAGACATAGGGTAACAGAATGGATAAGACAACAAGACCTATCTATATGCTGTTTATAAAAGACCCACTTTACACCTAAAGACACCTTCAGATTGAAAGTAAGGGGATGGAGAACCATCTATCATGCTAATAATCAGCAAAAGAAAGCCACAGTAGCCATAATTATATCAGACAATCTAGACTTTAAAATAAAGACTGTATCAAGAGATGTAGAAGGGCATTATATCATAATCAAGGGGTGTATAGACCAAGAAGACCTGACAATTGTAAACATTTATGTGCCAAATGTGAGAGCACCCAAATATATAAATCCATTAATCAAAAACTTAAAGAAACTCATTGACAGAAATACCATAATAGTAAGAGACTTCAACACCGAACTCACAGCAATTGATGTATCATCTAATCAAAATATCAACACGGAAACAATGGCTTTAAGTGACACACTGGACCAGATGGATTAACGGATATATTTAGAACATTTCATCCTAAAGCAGTAGAATATACATTCTTCTCCAGTGCACATGGAACATTCTCCAGAATAGACCATATACTGGGACACAAATCAGCCCTAAGTAAGTACAAAAAGATCGAGAACATACCATGCATATTTTCAGACCACAATGTTATGAAACTCGAAATCAACCACAAAAAAAGATTTGGAAAGGTAAGAAATACTTGGAGACTGAGGAACATCCGACCAAAGAATGAATGGGCTAAAGAGGAAATTAAAAAGTATATGGAAGTCAATGAAAATGATGACACCACAACCCAAAACCTCTGGGACACAGCAAACACGGTCATAAGAGGAAAGTATATAGCAATCCAGGCTTTCGTAAAGAAGGAAGAAAGATCTCACACAACCTAACCTTACGCCTTAAGTAGCTGGAGAAAGAACAGCAAATAAAACCCAAAACCAGCAGAACACAGGAAATAATAAAGATTAGAGCAGAAATTAATGCTATCAAAACCAAAAACACAGTAGAACAGATCAATGAAACCAGAAGCTGGTTCTTGGAAAGAATTAACAAAATTGATAAACCACTAGCCAGTTTGATCAAGAATAAAAAGGAAAGGACCCAAATAAGTAAAATCAAGAATGAAAGAGGAGAGATCACAACCAACACAACAGAAATGAAAACAATGAAAAGAGAATATCATGAGCAAGTATATGCCAATAAAATGGGTAATCTTGAAGAAATGGACAAATTCCTAGAAACATACACACTAGCAAAAGTGAAACAGGAAGAAATAGAAAATTTGAACACACCCATAAACAGGAAATCAAATTAGCAATCAAAAATATGCCAAAAAAAACAAGAGTCCAGGGCCAGATGGCGTTCCAGAGGAATTCTACCAAACATTTAAGGAAGGGTTAACACCTATTCTCCTGAAACTGTTAAAAAAATAGAAATGGAAGGAAAACTTCCAAACTCTTTCTATGAAGCAAGCATTACCCTGATTCCAAAACCAGACAGAGACCCCACTAAAAAGGAGAATTATAGACTAATTTCCCTGATGAAAATGGATGCAAAAATCCTCAACAAGATATTAGCCAACCAGAACCAACAATACATTAAAAAAATTATTCACCACGACCAAGTGGGATTTATACCTGGGATGCAGGACTGGTTCAATATCTGCAAAACAATTAACATGATTCATCACATCAATAAAAGAAAGGACAAGAACCACATGATCCTCTCAATAGATACAGAGAACGCATTTGACAAAATACAGCATCCTTTCTTGATAAAAACCCTCAAAAAAGTAGGGATAGAAGGAGCATACCATGAGATCATAAAAGCCATATATGAAGGACCCAATGCTAATATCATCCTCAGTGGAGAAAAACTGAAAGCTTTCCTCCTAAGGTCAGAAACAAGATAGGGATGCCCACTGTCACCACTGTTATTCAACATAGTATTGGAAGTCTTAGCCTCTGCAATCAGACAACACAAAGAAATAAAAGGCATCCAAATCGGCCAGGAGGAGGTCAAACTTTCACTCTTTGCAGATGACATGATACTCTATATGGAAAACCCAAAAGATTCCATGAAAAAACTGCTAGAACTGATTCATGAATTCAGCAAAGTTGCAGGATATAAAAGCAATGCACAGAAATCAGTTGCATTCCTATACACCAACAATGAAGTGACAGAAAGAGAAATCAAGGAATCGATTCCATTTACAATTGCACCAAAAACCATAAAATACCTAGGAATAAGTCTAACCAAAGAGGTGAAAATTTTATACGCTAAAAACTATAGAAAGCTGATGAAAGAAATTGAAGAAGACACAAAAAATGGAAAAAGATTCCATGCTCCTGGTTAGGAAGAACAAATTTTGTTAAAAAGTTGATTCTACCCAAAGCAATCACACATTCAATGCAATACCTATCAAAATAACACAAGCATTCTTCACAGAGCTAGAACAAATAATCTTAAAATTTGTATGGAAGCAGAAAAGACCCTGAATAGCAAAAGCAATCTTATAAAAGAAAACCAAAGCAGGAGGCTTCACAATCTCAGACTTCAAGCTATACTACAAAGTTGTAATCATCAAGACAGTATGGTACTGGCACAAGAACAGACACTCAGATCAATGGAATATAACAGAGAACCCAGAAATTGACCCACAAACGTATGGCCAACTAATCTTTGACAAAGCAGCAAAGGATATCCAATGGAATAAATACAGTCTCTTCAGCAAGTGGGGCTGGGAAAACTGGACAGCTACATGTAGAAGAATGAACATGGACCACTTTCTTACAACATACACAAAAATAACCTCAAAACGCATGAAAGACCTCAATGTAAGACAGGAAGCCACCAAAATCCTCGAGGAGAAAGCAGGCATAAACCTTTATGATCTTGCCTGCAGCAACTTCTTGTTCAACACATCTCCAGAGGCAAGGGAAAGAAAAGCAAAAATGAACTACTGGGACCCCATCAATATAAAAACTTCTGCACAGTGAAGGAAACCATCAGCAAAACTAAATGGCAACTGACAGAATTTGAGAAGATATTTGCAAGCGACATATCAGATAAAGGGTTAGTATCCAAAATCTATAAAAAAACTTATCAAACTCTAACACCCAAGAATCACATAATCCAGTGAAGAAATGGGCAAAAGACATGAATAGACACTTCTCCAAAGAAGACATCCAGATGGCCAACCGACACATGAAAAAATGCTCAACATCACTCATCATCAGAGAAATACAAATCAAACCCACAATGAGATACCACCTCACACCTGTCAGAATGGCTACAGTAACAACTCAGGCAACAATAGGTGTTGCCAAGGATGCAGAGAAGAAGGTTTCTTTTGCATTGTTGGTGGGAATACAGGCTGGTGCAGCCACTCTGGAAAACAGTATGGAGGTGACTCAAAAAACTAAAAATAGAACTACCCTACGACCCAGCAATTTCACTACTAGGTATTTATCCAAGGGATACAGTTGTGCTGTTTCGAAGGGACACATACACCCCAAAGATTATAGCAGCACTATCAACAAGAAGCAAAGTATGGAAAGAGCCCAAATGTCCATAGATGGATGAATGGATAAGGAAGATGTGGTATATATATACAATGGAGTATTACTCGGCAATCAAAAAGGATGAAATCTTGCCATTTGCAACTATGTGGATGGACCTGGAGGGTATTATGTTAAGTGAAATTAGTCAGAGTTTTAAAGACAAATATCAAATGACTTCACTCATACGAGGACTTTAAGAGACAAAATAGATGAACATAAGGGAAGGGAAGCAAAAATAATATAAAAACAGGGAGCGGGACAAAACATAAGAGCCTCATAAATATGGAGAACAAACAGAGGGTTACTGGAAGGGTTGTGGGAGTGGGGATGGGCTAAATTAGTAAGGGGCACTAAGGAATCTACACCTGAAACCATTGTTTCACTATATGCTAACTAATATGGATGTAAATTAAAAAGAAATATTAAAATAAAAAAAAAGAAGAAGAAGAAGAAGAAGAAGAACTGTTGTCCAGGGAGCCCTCCCTCTGGGACCCCTGTCAAGACATCAGACGGAACTTGTCATGAGCTTTTCTTTTTCCTCCTAAGGAAGAAAGTGCACTTTGAATTACTGAATCTAAGTCAGGCTTTCCTGAGCCACTTCCTGAGTACACTCTTTGGGACTACCCAGGTGTTGAGGGAGTTGAGGAAGCAGCCTATGTACCAGCTCCCTACTCTTTAATACAAGACTATGCAGAGCCACTTGAACACGCTGACGTTTCCCCTCTCTCCTTGTGGGCCTGGTTTCAAGTCTGCCAAGTCTCAAACATATTGTGGGCAAGATCACGTGATATTTGTGTCATCACTAACCTTTGGGAGGGTGCAAGGAGATCCTAAGAAAGAATTGAAGAATATCCAAAGCACAAGCTTTATACAAAAGTAAACCCATTGAGCTGCGTTATCCAGAATTGGAAAACATTCAGGTACCCCCACCCCATCCCAAAATCAGATGATTTTCTTCTATGAAACAGCCTAGCCACAATACGTTTTGGAGCATGAAGAGAAGTGGCCAGAAAATGGAAACTTAAATTTTAGTATGATATTGCAAATGGGCTTATTTTTTTAGAGGAAAAAATGGGATGGGATTGCATATATTCAGTGCTTTATGGCATTATATCAAAATGAGGGAAATATAAATATACATACAAGGGAAATGTAAATTTTTTAAACTAAAAACCAAAGCTAAAATCCTAAAAATGCTTTCTATACTAAAATACCAGTTTGATGGTGTGCCTGGATGGCTCAGTCAGTTAAGTGTCCAACTTCAGCTCAGGTTGTGATCTCACGGTTTGTGAGTTTGAGCCTTGCATCAGGATCTGTGCTGACAGCTCAGAGCCTGAAGCCTGATTCAGATTATGTGTCTCCCTCTCTCTCTACCCCTCCCTCCCATGCGTTCTGCCTGTCTTTCTCAAAAATAAATAAACTAAAAAATTTTAAAAAATACGTAAATGATGAAGAAGACCCACTCCTTCAGGTCCACATAAAGTTAGAGGTCTTTTTCCCAAATCCCTGTCTCTACCTCTAAATTGGCCACTGGGTCCTAATGAGTTCCTCCCTTATTCCCCTGACACTCAGACCCCAGCTCCTTCAGCTATGTCAGTGCCTGCCCTTAATCTTTATTAGTGCCCTCAAATCCATTTCTGACTTCTCCTGTATCGTTTTATCCTCCCTTACCAGATATCACTTCCAGTTTAGAGACCAGTTTTAAGTCTGAGACTTGAATACTTTCACTGAGGCAAGTACCTGTTGGAAACAGGTATCTTATCAGTGTGCAGTTCCCATTTTATACTTCAGACATATACAATTGGAAGTCACACACCAAAGGGGTATGGGCTAACCACATTGAGTTTATAAATTCAATGCAAGGTATCTTTTCTACGCACAATCCGACCTGGGAAGACTTTTAAGCTTTTCGAACCACTTTTCTAATGGCAGAAGAAAAATATTTGCTAGCAAAAGCCAGGGAATAAGCTGATACAGAATATCAGCCAGGTCAGGCTCTTAGAGACCAAGTGAAGAGACAGTGCTGGATGCTGACTCTGAATGGAATCCTAACTCCTTTGATGGGAGAGAGAGTTTAGGGTGCTTTCATAACCTTCTTTTTAAAGCTGTGCAAGAGATTAGTATATCTCCTATAAACTTGTCAAAATTAAGGGAGAGTCAACAAGGGACAGTTGAGAATCTATCAGTCTTTTTGGAAAGGCTTCAGGATTGCTTGACATGGATTACAAACTTGGAAGGCTTAAGGTAGTCAAGTGGTTTTCAGTACCTAGTTCACATCTAAAAGTGCTCTAGAAATCCATAGGAAACTTCAAAAATTGGCTCTAGATTCCACACTAATCCCACTCATTTCATAGAGTCAGCTTTCAGGATGTACAATAATCAGGATGTGATGGAGGGAGAGAAAGAAGAAAAGAAAATGGAAAAACAAGCTGATCTCTTGGGAGTAGCTCTACAGCTGCACAAAGTAACCAATGAGAGGAAAAGACACTATAGGTAAGCGCTGTGTGCTCCCTCCATGGGAACAAGAGGGTACCAACAAAGTTGAGGTCCAATCAATATGCAGATTGTAAGCAGGAGAGGCATTGGAAATGGGATTGTCCAAACCTGAAAGGGAAGGGGGAAGAGAAAAACTGAATTATTTTAATTGTTCCTCACTGAAGATGAGATATAATCGGGTCATGGGCTCTCCAGTTGGTCTTGGAAAATCAGACCCTCACCTCTATATAACCTTAATGGTGGAAAGACAGCCAGTAAATTTTTTACTCATACCAGAACCCCTTTTTCTGTGTTTAATACCCAAAAGGGTGTCCTTTCTAATGAAAACTGTAAGACAAAAGGAGTCTCAGGAAAAGGAAAGACAAGATGTTTCTGGAGACTTTGAACTGTGAAATAGGATCAAAGTTGTTAAAAAATATATTTCTTGTATGTGCCAGAGTGTGTTGTTTTTCTTTTAGTGTGAGACATTTTTGTTCAGTATGAGGGCACAATGAGTTGGAAACAGAACAAATTAAAAATCCAAGTCCCTAGGGGCACCTGGGTGGCCAAATCTTGATTTCAGCTCAGGTCATGATCTCATGGTTCATAGGTTTTGAGACACGCATCGGGCTCGGTGCTGACAGTGCAGAGCCTGCTTGGGATTTTTCTGTCTACCTCTGTCTCTGCCTCTACACCACTTATGTTTTCTCCCTCTCTCAAAATAGATAGATAGATTTTACTTTTCCTCTGCAAAAAGTGAAAGTTTGACTTCCTCCTTGCTGATTTGGATGCCTTTTATTTTTTTTCTTTTATTGTCTGATTGCTGAGTCTAGGATTTCCAACACTATGTTGAAAAGTAGTGGTGAGAAGTGAGAATGGACATCCCTGTTGTGTTCCTGACCTTAGGGAGAAAGCTCTCAGTTTTTACCCATTGAGGATGATGATAGCTGTGGGTCTTTTGTATCATATTTATCATCTTGAGGTATTTTCCTTCTAGTTTTTATCAAGCAAGGATGCTGTATTTTGTCAAATGCTTTTTCTGCATCTATTGAGAAAATCATGTGGTTCTTATCCTTTCTTTTATTAATGTGATGTATCACATTGATTAATTTGTTGATATTGAACCATTCCTGCATCCCAGGAATAAATTCCACTTGATCTAAGTGAATAATTCTTTTAAAGTATTTTTCAATCCTGTCTGCTGGTATCTTGTTGAGAATTTTTGCATCCATGTTCATCAGGGAAATTTGTCTGTAGTTCTTTTTAGTGAAGTCTTTGATTTTTGGAATCAAAGTAATGCTGGCCTCACAGAATGAGTTTGTAACTTTTCCTTCCATTTCTATTTTTTGGAACAGCTTCAAAAGAAGTGGTGTTAACTCTTCTTTCAGTGTTTGGTAGAATTCTCCTGGAAAGTCTTCTTGCCCTGGACTCTTGTTTTTGGGGAGAGTTTTGATTACTGATTAAACTTTTTTACTGGTTATGGGTCTGTTAAAATTTTCTAATTTCTTCTTGTTTCAGTTTTGTTAGTTTATATCTTTCTAGGAATTTACCCATTTCTTCCAGATTGCCCAATTTGTTGGGTTATGTTTGCACATAAAATTCTCTTATAATTGTTTGTATTTCTGTGGTGTTGGTTGTGATCTCTCCTCTTTATTAGTGATTTTATTTGGGTCCTTTCCTTTTTCTTTTTGACCAATCTGGTTAGGGGTGTATCAATTTTCTTAATTTTTTCAAAGAATGAGCTCCTGGTTTCCTTGATGTGTTCTAGTGTGGTTCTTGTTGTTGTTGTTGCTTGTTAACATTGATTTTTGGTTTAATTTTTATTAGTTCCCTTCTTCTGCTCGTTTTGGGTTTTATTTGCTGTTCTTTTTCCATATCTTTCAGGTTTAAGGTTAGATAAATCTGAGCCCTTTCTTCCTTCTTTAGGAAGGCTGTATTGATATATGCTTCCCTCTTAGGACTGCCTTTGCTGCATCCCAGAGGTTTTGGGCTCTTGCGCTTTCATTTTCATTTCTTTCCATGTACTTTTACATTTCCTCTTTAATTTCTTGGTTAATACCTTCATTCTTCAATAGAATGTTCTTTAATCTCCAAGAATTTATGGTCTTTCCAATTTTTTCTTGTGGTTGATTTTGAGTTTCATAATGTTGTGGTCTGAAAATATGGAACGTATGATCTCTATCTTTTTGTACTTGTTAAGGACTGATTTGTGACTCAGTATGTGATCTTTTCTGGAGAATGTTCCATGTGCGTTGGAGAAGAATATATATTCCGCTGCTTTAGGATGAAATGTTTGACTCTATCTGTTAAATACATCCAGTCCAGTGTGTCATCCAAAGCCATTGTTTCCTTGTTGATTTTTCTGCTTCCATGATCTATTCATTGTTGTAAGTGATATGTTGAAGTCCCCTACTATTATGGTATTATTATCAATGAATCTCTTTATGTTTGTGGTTAATTGATTTATATATTTGGGTGCTTCCACGTTGGGCAGATAAGTATTTACAGTTGTTATTTCTTCTTGGTAGGTAAAACCCTTAATTATGATATAATGCCATTCTTCATCTCTTGTTACAGTCTTCATTTTAAAATCTAGTTTGTCTGATATAAGTACGGCTAATCCAGCTTTCCTTTGATGATCATTAGCATGGTAGATGGTTCTCCATCCACTTACTTTCAATCTTCAGTTGTCTTTAGGTCTAAAATGAGTCTCTTGTAAGCAGCATGTATATGCATCTTGTTTTCTAAGTCATTCTGATACCTTATGTCTTTTTATTGGAGCATTTAGTCCATTTAGAGTGAGTGCTGAAAGATATGAATTTAGTTCCATTGTGTTGCCTGTAGAGCTGGTATTTCTGGTGATGCTCTCTGGTCCTTTCTAGTCTTTTTTTGTTTTTGGTCTTTTTTGTTTTGTTTTGTCTTTTCTCCACTCAAAGACCCATCCTTAAAATTTCTGTTATCAACAGATGCAGAGGAGTATTTCTTCTATGGGTCAAAATATTTTTCTGCCTCTTCCTCCTCTTACTGTTTTTTTTTTTTTTTCAGGGCACATGCTAACTTACCATGCTCATGGCCTCCCAATTATTTTATTTTTCTTCTTCCCATACAGTGTGTATACTGGTCTTTGTAAGCACAGAGCAGTTCTCAGAATACTTAATAAGAACCACCCAAGGGATGCGGAGATTAGGACAGAACTCCAGTCTGATGTAGGTTTGACAGCAGAACTCAGGCACCAAACCCACTATCTTCACTACCTCAGCAGTAGCCCAGTAACTCTTTCCTTTGTATTTGACTTTTAGAACCTCCCTACATCCATGCCACACAGAATATTTATTCAGCTGCAACTCTTGAAGGCAAGACTGGGTTTATACGTTCATTGATAAGTAAAGTGAGGACCTCTCTGAGGACCAGAATATAGTTACCATGTCCTACAAATTGAGGCATCTCATGGATTCTTAGTTAAGATATAGCCCTGAGAAGCAACGGTGGTTGAAGTATATCCTTGGAAAGTGTCATTTTCCATTAATCATCTGGGGAGTTCTGCTCTTAATTCATCAGGCTCTCATCGACAGTGCTGGAGGATGGCATTTGTTTTTCTGACTGAACCAGAAAAATTTCCTCCATTTGTGTACTTGTGTTCTGTTAGGGGCACTGAGGGCATGGGCATTGGTTTCACACCAGCCCAAAGGAAATACATCCATGGATTCTACAACTATAGTACATTCATGTATGAGCTCCTTAGAACCCACCTGGAGCCACAGGTAGGAGCCTCTCACTGCAGTAATGGTGGCAACACACACTTCTTCAGGGATAAGAATATTCACTGTCTCAAGCTTCATATTCTCTTTAAATTCATGCTCAGAAATTGGCGGAAAAAGGCACCTCTGGGGAGTAGTTTCAGCACCACACTGTTTGAGGTATTTGGTCCAATCAAATTCTTGGCCAGGGTATCCAGGAGGGTGGCTGAGGTGTAAAGCATTTTTCAGACTCCATTGTATAGGGAAAATACCAGGACTGTGGGCATGGCATACAAAAGATCACCTTGAATGATTTTCTGATTTCAAATCATCCATTTCCACCAAGAAATACTTCTCATAAGAAAGCTTTACTACTGTAGTAGGAGAGATCCCACAAGGTGACCAGGGTTCCACAGCTTCCCATTTCATATTTACAGAGAATAAATGAGTACTAATCACTTGTCCCTAAATAAGTATGATGGCAATTGCTCTTCCTCCTCATCTTTCAGTTTGGCAAAATCTCTTGTCATTTGGCTTCAGATGTCAGATGGCTAGTGGGGGCTAAAGCTCATATCCTTACCGAGCAGCCCAACCTACCTGATGAAGAAATGGATCCAAGTAATACAACAAAATTCTCAAAATTGTCAGAATTTTCAAGTTCTTTCTAATGCAGCTTCAGTAAAAATCAAGTAATCAGTGAGTCTTGGAAAGGTTAACATTCTAACCTAGAGCCAGGATCAATGAGATCTAAAGGATTCCTTCCATTATAGATGCCCTCTATCAGTACACCAGGGGGATTGAAACCTCTCCTCAGGGACTGCCGCAGAAACTCATCCCAATCAGACACTATCTCTGATGTCTTCTGGAGTTTCAACGGTCTTTTTTTAAGTTTATTTATTTTGAGACAGAGAGCGGAGGAGGGGCAGAGAAAGAAGGAGAGAGAGAACCTCAGGCAGACTCTGCATGACAGCACAGTGCCCTATGCAGGGCTCCAACTCACAAACCATGAGATCATGACCTGAGCTGAAACCAAGAGTCAGACGCTTAACCAATTGAGCCACCTATGCTCCCCTCAATGGTCTTCTTATTCTGGTCACACCTTTCAACCAGGTAGAAGTCAGCCTTCTTGATGTCACACCAGAATTCTGCCCTCTGGCCCATCCCCATAGCTATTGCAGGGGAGGAGGAGCAACTGCTCACAGGTGGTAATGATGGTGGTGACCAGCCCAGTTGGTTTCAAGGTCTGTTTTCACAGCCACCTCCAGTCTTATCTCAGGATCAAACCTATTTTGCAAATGTGTGTCCACATGTTTAAAAGATCCATGGGGAATTACAGTGGACCCTGTCTCTTCTAGATAATATTCCCAGCTCAATTCCACTTCTTCCAAACCAGATCCAGCATCTGCATCAAGTTGTTGCTACTGGCTCATTTCCACAGAACATGAGCTATCTCCTCCCCACACAAAGGACAAGCCTTATGGTTGTGCTAAGATCTGAAGTTTACATGTAGGTGTCAAGTATCTGTTCAATGGGCATTCATGGGTCCAAATGAAAATGCTCTAAACTCTTCAGTTGTTGTCCCCCAGGAAGAAGGGCATTCTCCTAAATTATCACAACGTCATTAAAGCACTTACCAGGAATTTTCATGTGCACCCTCACTCAATCACTGGCTTTTCCTCCTCCAGTGCTCCTTTTCTTTCTTCCTTTCCCTGACCTGGCATTTCTCCTACTCCTGCTGCCCTCTTTCCCTAGCTCCCGCCCTCCTTCCTGCTGAGCTCTATGGGGCTGGTGGCTGGCTGGCAGCTCTTCCTGCTCTCTCTGCTCTGATTTTAAAACAAACACCTACTATCAGGGAAATACAAAATCAAAACCACAATGAGATACAACCTCAAACCTGTCAGAATGTCTAAAATTAACAAGTCAGGAAACAACAGGTGTTGGTGAAGATGCAGAGAAAGGAGAACACTTTTGCACTGTTGGTGGGAATGCAAACTGGTGCAGCCACTCTGGAAATCAGTATGGAGGTACCTCAAAAAATTAAAAATAATGACCCAACAATTACAGTACTAGGTATTTATCCAAAGAATACAAATATGCTGATTCAAAGGGGCACATACACCCCAATGTTTATAGCAGTGCTATCAATAGTAACCGAATTAAGGAAATATATATAAATAGACGATACAGACATAGATAGATATAGATAGATGATAAAGATACAGATATACATGTGTATGTATGTGTGTGTATATATACATAATGGAATATTACTAGGTTATCAAAAATAATAAAATCTTACTATCTGCAACAATGTGGATGGAACTAGAGTATATTATGCTAAGCTAAATAAGTCAGTCAGAGAATACAAATATATAATTTCACTCATATGTGGAATTTAAGAAACAAAAAAAAAGGATGAACATAGGGGAAAGGAAGGGAAAATAAGATAAAAACAGAGAGGGAGGTAATCCATAAGAGACTCTTAAACAGAACAAACTTCGTGTTTCTGGAAGGGAGATGGGTGGGGGTATCAGCTAAATGGGTGATGGAAATTAAGGAGGGCAATTGTTAGGGTGAGCACTAGATGTTATATCTAAGTAATGAATCACTTACTGAAACCAATATTTCAGTATTACCAATCTACTCCTGAAACCAATATTACAGTATTGGTTTCAACTAACTTGAATTTAAATTAAAAAAAAAAGAAAAAAAATAAATAAAAAGTAAAACAAATATCTTCCTGATGTTGGTTCTTGTCACTATTATCCTAAAGATGTCAAAAACTATAAATACACTGGAGCATCCTTGGGAGGTAAGTTCCCTAGTAAATATAAGTAAGATCACAGCAAAGGGAAACTACCTAAACAACTGTTGGATTTACAAACCAAAATTGGAAGGTCTGTATTTCATCCTGTATAAATGACTTTGACATAAAATGTGTTATGCATTCCCCTAAATCATTTGAAACTCCCCCTTGCATAGCCACAGAGAAATTCAACATGTAAATCTTGCTTCTATTATCAATGATACCAAATGGAGTGGAAGAGAATATCATTCTTAAATTGCATCTCAATGCAAAAACCATGTTATAAATGCACTTCTGATACAGGTAATGGTAGTCAAGAAGGCCTATTTTCTATAGTTCCTTTTAATGTTTATGATAATTAATTTTCAAATGAGACTTGCTGGTATTCAGAAAAGGAATATGATAGTACAACTGCAGAAAGATCAGTGTAGGGCATGGACAGGATTGGCCAAACCTACAGGATTTGGGGAACTTCTCTATTTACCACCCAAGGCATTTAACAGTGATGACCTGGGATTAAATAAATCATGCAGTCACATGGAATGGACCTTTGTCTTCTATATGCAGGGGCAGTCCAATATGGGGCCTCAAGTTGTTTAACTGGCTTGACTCAACCCAGTCCTGCAGATTCTGCACACAATCAAGGGTATATTATTCATTTGTGGATCACCCAATCATTAGCTTCAAATGGGCTGTTCTCCAGCTGGAAATTTTATGTTCACAATTTTTGTTCATGTGTGCATTGATAATGTCCAGTTTCTTGGACAATGTACTTTGGGTCTAATGAGTCCCAGGAGAATTACCATATGCAATCATACTAATCTTTTCAATGGGAAAAAAAGCCCTAGGACTGATCCAGGCTGGCATTGGATTGGCTTTTGGATTAGCCACGACTTGGGGAGGTTTCATATATCATAAAGTTACTCTAAGGAATCTAATACACTAGGGACATTAGATAAAAATATAGGCAACACCCTCAAATACTTAAACATTTCTCTGGATTCCTTAGAATCCAGTGTTAGACAATAGATTGACCCTAGACTACTTATTAGCAGATGGAATAGGGAAACTATATTATATTATAATTATATATATATTTATATAATTTATATAATATGTATAATTATATATAATTTATAATTATATATTTATATATAATATATGTTATATAATATTATATAATATATATTATAAACTACATTACAACTATATTATATATTATATATATATATATATATATATATATATATATATATATACACACACACACCTCATGCTATACCTATATTAATACTTCAAGTAAACTATAGATAAATATATAAAAAATATTCTGGACAAGGAAACTTGGCTACATACTTTTAACCAAAAGAGATAATTCCCTGGTGAGGTTCTGCAGGCTATAAAACAGCACTATCCAGTATTACATGGTTTCTTTCCTTTCTGGGGTCACTACTAATCCTACTACTTTTATTACTATTTGGATCTTGCATACTTAAGTGTATGGTACAATTTGTGCATACTGCATAGAGGACATAAAATTACAGATGGTAGTAGAAAAAGGGTATGAACACCTTGGGGTTAAACTTGGTGACCCACAAACATATCTAAAACTAGCTGAGAAAAAAATTCTGCTCTTCTATCAATCCTATGACTATATCCATGTTCAGCAGGAAGTAGCTACAGACAACGACTTTCACCTGATGCCCCTCACGAATGAGGAGCAAAATAAAACTGGGGGAGGGATTTTGTTACCAGAAAGACCTCCAATGAACCCTCTTCTTCTTCACAGGAGTGTTTGGCCTTATCTTTTAGCGGTAAACAACAGGAAGAACTCCAAGCAGCCTAGGCCAATTTGAGCTTGACCAATTCATGCCTGCACAGATGGACCATGAAGTGACCAACAGTTAACCTCTACCTCATTAAAATGTCAAAACCTCCGTCCAGAGAAGAGCACAAACCTCAATAATATAACATGTAATGTATGTATAGACATGTTTCTTTAATATATATGTACAACTTTGTGCCCACCACAGCATATGATGATAAAACTCCCCTTTCTGAATATTTATCCTAACCCTAAATAAAAGAAACTCACTCAACCCTGCTTGAGGAGTCACAGCTTTGGAAGTTGCTTTCTGTGATTTCCTTATTTGCTGCAAATAAAGTTTCCTTTGTGTGACAACTCCACTTGATGTAATCTCTATCTGTAATTCACCAAAGAGTGAACTCACATTAGTTAAGTTATAGTTTGGCTACTGGGTTTCTTGATAGCAGCGGTTTTGGCAGAAGTATCAGTGAGATGGTTCCCTTCAGCCTCCAGAGAGTTGATTCTGGAATGCCCAGGAAACTTAATAATAATGAGACCTGTCAGCAAATGCATGCCATCTAATGCATTTTGGACACCAAAGACATTTTTAATTTTATTTTCATCGGAGTAAGGAAACTGCATTGTTTTCACATCATTATGAATTTATGAGCTATCCCAAATGCATACAGACTATTGGTATAAATTTTTGTGGTGTTATTCATGGCTAAGATACAAGTACCTAAGTTTCAATTAAGGGTTTATGACTCAGCTTGCCCTGCCAAATCAGCCACATATATAAAATGATGCTTTGATGACTTAATAAGCAATTGCAGTTGCTTGCCCAATGTAATACTTACCATTTTCATCCTTTAAATAAGAATCATCATCATTCCATGAAAAATCACCATAGATTATAGGAATTTCATGTAGATTTCTTAGAAAGTCAAAAGGTGATCTGTCAACAGTAAGCCTTTGTGAGGGATCTTGTTCTGGATCTAAATATGTTTTTTTTTTTAATTTTTTTTTTATTTTATTCTGAGATCAGATGCCCTAAGTACTGAACCTGAGTTGAAGCAAACTGCAATTTTTTCTTTGGAGATTTTAAGTTCCTGTAGGGCCTTAAAGGAACAAAGGTTGTAACAGGTGGATATTATCTTCCTGTGAAGAGGTTTGAGAAGAGAAGCAGAAAAGCAAACAATCCATGTATTGAACAAAGTGGAGCCCACCGAAAGCTTTATAGTATTCAAATTAGCTTTTAATATTTCTGAAAAATAAAGAATCTCGGCGATACCCTGGGGCATTACTGTCCACAATGTATTTCTGTTCTTCCCAACCAACCCTCCTCTCCCTCCCACCCCCTATCAACCCTCAGATTGTTCTCAGTTATTAAGAGTCTTTTATGGTTTGGCTCTCTCCTTCTCTAGATATTTTTTTTTTCCTTCACCTCCCACATAGTCTTCTGTTAAGTTTCTCAGGATTCACATAAGAGTGAAAACATATGGTATCTGTCTTTCTATGTATGATTTATTTCACTTAGCATAACACTTTCCAGTTCCTTCCACGTTGCTACAAAAGGCCAGATTTCATTCTTTCTCATTACCATATAGTATTCCATTGTGTATATAAGCCACAATTTCTTTATCCATTCATCAGTTGATGGACATTTAGGCTCTTTCCATAATTTGGCTATTGGTGAAAGCATTGCTATAAACATTGGGGTACAAATGCCCCTATGCATCAGCACTCCTGAATCCCTTGGGTAAATTCCTAGCAGTGCTATTGCTGGATCATAAGTAGATCTATTTTTGAGTTTTTTGAGGAACCTCCACACTGTTTTTCAGAGCAGCTGCACCAGTTTGCATTCCCACCAACAGTGCAAGAGGGTTCCCGTTTCTCCACATCCTCTCCAGCATCTATAGTCTCCTGATTTGTTCATTTTAGCTGCTCTGACTGGCGTGAGGTGGTATCTGAATGTGGTTTTGATTTGTATTTCCCTGATAAGGAGTGATGTTGAACATCTTTTCATGTGCCTGTTGGCCATCTGGATGTCTTCTTTAGAGAAGTGTCTATTCATGTTTTCTGCCCATTTCTTCACTGGATTATTTGTTTTTTGTGTGTGGAGTTTGTCGAGTCCTTTATAGGTTTTAGATACTAGCCCTTTGTTCGATATGTCATTTGCAAATATCTTATCTCATTCTGTCAGTTGCCTTTTAGTTTTGTTTGTTGTTTCCTTTGCTATGCAGAAGATTTTATCTTCATGAGGCCCCAATAATTCATTTTTGCTTTTAATTCCCTTGCCTTTGGGGATGTGTCAAGTAAGAAATTGCTATGACTGAGGTCTGAGAGGTCTTTTCCTGCTTTCTCCTCTAGGGTTTTGATGGTTTCCTGTCTCACATTCAGGTCCTTTATCCATTTTGAGTTTATTTTTGTGAATGGTGTAAGAAAGTGGTCTAGTTTCACCCTTCTGCATGTTGCTGTCCAGTTCTCCCAGCCCCATTTGTTAAAGAGACTGCTGTCTTTTTTTCCATTGGATATTCTTTCCTGATTTGTCAAAGATTAGTTGGCCATATTTTTGTGGGTCTAATTCTGGGGTTTCTATTCTATTCCATTGGTCTATGTGTCTATTTTTGTGCCAATACCATGCTATCTTGATGATTACAGCTTTGTAGTAGAGGCTAAAGTCTGGGATTGTGATGCCTCCCGCTTTGGTCTTCTTCTTTAAAATTGCTTTGGCTATTTGGGGTCTTTTGTGGTTCCAAACAAATTTTAGCATTGCTTGTTCTAGCTTCAAGAAGAATGCTAGTGCAATTTTGATTGGGATTGCATTGAATGTGTAGATAGCTTTGAGTAGTATTGACATTTTAACAATATTTATTCTTCCAATCCATGAGCATGGAATGTCTTTCCATTTCTTTATATCTTCTTAAATTTCCTTCATAAGCTTTCTACAGTTTTCAGCATACAGATCTTTTGGTTAGGTTTATTCCTAGGTATTTTATGCTTCTTGGTGAAATTGTGAATGGGATCAGTTTCTTTATTTGTCTTTCTGTTCCTTCACTATTAGTGTATAAGAATGCAACTGATTTCTGTACATTGATTTTGTATCCTGCAACTTTGCTGAATTCATCTATCAGTTCTAGCAGACTTTTGATGGAGTCTATCGGATTTTCCATGTATAATATCATGTCATCTGCAAAAAGTGAAATCTTAACTTCATCTTTGCCAATTTTGATGCCTTGATTTCCTTTTGTTGTCTGATTGCTGATGCTAGAACTTCCAACACTATGTTAAATAACAGCGGTGAGAGTGGACATCCCTGTCGTGTTCCTGATCTCAGGGAAAAAAGCTCTCAGTTTTTCCCCATTGAGGATGATGATAGCTGTGGGTTTTTCATAAATGGCTTTTATGATCTTTGAGTATGTTCCTTCTATCCCAACTTTCTTTAGTGTTTTTGTTAAGAAATGATGCCGAATTTTGTCAAATGCTTTTTCTGCATCAATTGACAGGATCATATGGTTCTTTTCTTTTCTTTTATTAATGTGATGTATCACGTTAATTGATTTGCGAATGTTGAACCAGCCCTGCAGCCCAGGAATGAATCCTACTTGATCATGGTGAATAATTCTTTTTATATGCTGTTAAATTCGATTTGCTAGTATTGTATTGAGAATTTTTGAATCCATATTCATCAGGGATATTGGACTGTAGTTTTCTTTTTTTGCTGGGTCTCTGTCTGGTGCAGGAATCAAAGTAATTCTGGCTTCATAGAATGAGTCAGGACGTTTTCATTCCCTTTCTATATTGGGACAGCTTGAGAAGGATAAGTATTATCTCTGCTTTAAATGTCTGGTAGAATTCCCCAGGGAAGCCATCTGGTCATCGACTCTTATTTGTTGGGAGATTTTTGATAACTGATTCAATTTCATCGCTGGTTATGGGTCTGTTAAAATTTTCCATTTCTTCTTGTTTGACTTTTGGAAATGTGTGAGTGCTTAGAAATTTGTCTATTTCTTCCAGGTTGTCCAGTTTGTTGGCATATAATTTTTTATAGTATTCCCTGATAATTGCTTGTATTTCTGAGGGATTGGTTGTAATAATTCCATTTTCATTCATGATTTTATCTATTTGGTACCACTCCTTTTTCTTTTTGAGAAGCCTGGGTAGAGGTTTATCAATTTTGTTTATTTTTTTCAAAAAAACAACTCTTGGTTTCATTGATCTGCTCTACAGTTTTTTTTAGATTCTATATTGTTTATTTCTGCTCTGATCTTTATTATTTCTCTTCTTCTGTTGGGTTTGAGGTGTCTTTGCTGTTCTGCTTCTATTTCCTTTAGGTGTGCTGTGAGGTTTTGTCTTTGGGATTTTTCTTGTTTCTGGAGATAGGCCTGGATTGCAATGTATTTTCCTCTCAGGACTGCCTTCGCTACATCCCAAAGCATTTGGATTGTTGTATTTTCATTTTCATTTGTTTCCATATATTTTTAAAATTTCTTCTCTGATTGCCTGGTTGACCCATTCATTTTTTAGTAGGGTGTTCTTTAACCTCCACGCTTTTGGAGGTTTTCCAGATTTTTCCTGTGGTTGATTTCAAGTTTCATTGCATTGTGGTCTGAAAGTGTGCATGGTATGATCTCAATTCTTTTATATTTACTAAGGGCTGTTTTGTGATCTTGGAGAATGTTCCATGTGCACTCGAAAAGAAAGTATATTCTGTTGGTTTGGGATGCAGAGTTGTAAATAAATCTCTCAAGTCTATCTGATCCAATATATCATTCAGGGCCCTTGTTTCTTTATTTATTCTCTGTCTAGATGTTCTATCCATTGTTGTAAGTGGAGTATTGAAGTCTCCTGCAATTACCACATTCTTATCAATAAGGTTGCTTATGTTTGTGAGTAATTGTTTTATATATTTGGGGGGTCCCATATTCGGTGCATAGACATTTATAATTGTTAGCTCTTCCTGATGGATAGACCCTGTAATTATTATATAATGCCCTTCTTCATTTATTGTTACAGCCTTTAAATGAAAATCTAGTTTGTCTGATATAAGTATGGTTACTCCAGCTTTCTTTTGATTTCCAGTAGCATGATAGATAATTCTCAATCCCCTCACTTTCAATCTGAAGTTGTCCTCAGGTCTAAAATGTGTCTCTTGTAGACAGCAAATAGATTGGTCTTGTTTTTTATCCATTCTGATACCCTATGTCTTTTGGTTGGAGCATTTAATCTATTTACATTCAGTGTTATTATTGAAAGATATGGGTTTAGAGTCATTGTGATGTCTGTAGGTTTCATGCATATAGTGATGTCTCTGGTACTTTGTGGTCCTTCCAACATTTCACTCACAGGATCCCCTTTAGGATCTCTTGTAGGGCTGGTTTAGTGGTGATTAATTCCTTCATTTTTTGCTTGTTTGGGAAGACCTTTATCTCTCCTTCTATTCTGAATGACAAAGTTGCTGGATAAAGGAATCTTCGCTGCATATATATTTTCTGTTCATTACATTGAAGATTTCCTGCCATTCCTTTCTGGCCTGCCAAGTTTCAGTAGATAGGTCTGCCACTAGTCTTATTGATCTGCTTTTATAAGTTAGAGCATGTTTATCCCTAGCTGCTTTCAGAATTTTCTCTTTATCTTTGTGTTTTTCCAGTTTCACTATGATATGTCGTGCAGAAGATCGATTCAAGTTACGTCTGAAGGGAGTTCTCTGTGCCTCTTGGATTTCAATGCCTTTTTCCTTCCCCAGATCAGGGAAGTTCTCAGCTATGATTTGTTCAAGTACATCTTCAGCCCCTTTCTCTCTCTCTTCCTCTCTGGAATTCCTATGATACCGATATTGTTCCACTTGATTACATCACTTAGTTCTCTAATTCTCCCCTCATACTCCTGGCTTTTTTTTTTTTATCTCTCTTTTTCTCAGCTTCCTCTTTTTCCATAATTTTATCTTCTAATTCACCTATTCTCTCCTCTGCCTCTTCAACCCATGCTGTGGTTGCCTCCATTTATTTTGCACCTCATTTATAACATTTTTAGCTCCTCATGACTATTTCTTAGTCCCTTGATCTCTGTAGCAATAGATTCTATGCTGTCCTCTATACTTTTTTTCAATCCCAGTGATTAATTTTATGACTATTATTCTAAATTCTTGTTCCATTATATTATGTAAATCTTTTTTGATCAATTTGTTATCTGTTGCTACTTTCTGGAGTTTCTTTTGAAGAGAATTCTTCCATTTCATCATTTTGGGTAGTCCCTGGGGTGGCTCCAAAGTGCAGGACACTTCCCCTGTACTGTGCAGAGTAACTGGTGTTGGTGGGCGGGGCCACAGTCAGACCCGATGTCTGCCCCCAGCCCACTTCTGGGGCCACAGTCAGACTGGTGTGTACCTTATCTTCCCCTCTCCCAGGGTCAGGACTCACTGTGGAGTGGTGTGGCCCCTGTCTGGGCTATTTGCACACTGCCAGGCTTGTGGTGTTGCTTCAGTGGCATCTGGCGTATTAGCCAGGGTGGATCCACAAGGTGCACAGGTATGGGAGGGACAGGCCTAGCTTGCTTTGCTGCTGGTGATCCCCTGTGCGAGAGGCCCTGCAGCACTGGGAGGGAGGCAGACTGTAGGAAGTATGGATCCACAGAAGCACAGCATTGGGTGTTTGCGTGGTGCAAGGGAAGTTTGGTGACGGGAACTGGTTCCCTTTGGAATTTTGGTTGGGGGATGGGAGAGGGAGATGGCGCTTGCCAGCACCTTTGTTCTGCTGAGCTGAGCTCTGTATCCCCAGGCTCAACAATTCTCCCTTCCGTTGTCCTCTCGCCCTCCCCGTTCTCAGAGAGCAGAGCTGTTGCCTTTTAACATTCTAGATGTTAAGTCCCACTGGCTGTCAGAACTCATGCAGTCCAGCCCCTCTGCTTTTACAAGCCAGACTCAGGGGCTCTACCTTGCTAGGCAGGCTGCCCCTGCACCGCCCCAGTGCCCTTCCACCAGTCTGTGTAGTATGCACTGCCTCTCCGCCCTTTCCACCCTCTTCTGTGGGCTCTTGTCTATGCTTGGCTTTGGAGAGTCTGTTCTGCTAGTCTTCTGGTGGTTTTCTGTGTTATTTAGGCAGATGTGAGTGAAATCTAAGTGATCAGCAGGACATGGTGAGCCCAGCAGCCTCTTACGCTGCCATCTTCTCTCCAAAACCCCCCATTCTGTTTTGTCAGCTTCCCATGCCATGTTATGTCTGATTCTAGCCTGAAAACTCCAATTTTGTTTCCTTCTTAGACACTCCTTGATTCTTCACCCTTTGTCCCCACTTATGAGGAAGGGAAACTGGTAATCTCTTATGTCATCTTGCCAACCATGTCAAGTATCCAGTTCGAGTCTCTTGTCTCTGTGAAGAATATATGGATAACTCCCAGAAATGAGCCTTAAGAAGCCCTGACACTTGTATCTCCTCTTGCACTTCTTCGTTAAACACCTTATTAATTGTTTCTTGATCCAACGCAGTTAGATTAAGAAGTAAATGGGACTTTGGCTGAGTAAAGTTGGGGACATCTGGAACCACTTTCAAGCTTATAGTCTCAGATCATGGGAGCCCCTTGTCATTTCTCTTTCTTCTCCATGATCTGCATGCTAAGAATGCCTGGGACCAAATCCAAGAGTGTAATCTAGCCAATGTCTGAACCTAGGCACTCCATCCTGGAAATAAGATCCATAATAGTGGCTCATAAATAATACAGAAAATGGGGAGCACCCAATGCTTCCCTGAAGACTCTTCCTTTGGTTGCACATTGAATAATCGGGACCATATTAAACTAGATGAGCAAAAGAAGTTAGTTTTCTTTTGTGACATCACTTGGCCCCAATAAAATTTGACCAGGAGAAATGGACACTAAGTGGATCCCTTAACTTTAATATCATTCTACAGGTGGACTTATTTTACAAGCAGTCTTAAAAGTCATTAGGGATTCCTTACATGCAGGGTTTCATGAAACTATACCAGGATTTTAATTTGTTTAATTACTTCCATGCCTGTGTGGACTCTATCTCTGTCTTTGATTCCAAAGATTCTGAATAAAACTTACTTTCAGATCCCCTCTTTCAGCATACACCACAACCTACATGTTCAAATTCTTTTCAGACTCCTATATCCCCCTTTATCCCCCCAAGAACCTTCCTCTTATCCTAGTCAAGCCTTTAGAGGACCAACAGGGATGGAACCAAGAGTCTCAAAGCTATCTCAGATGAAGTTGCAATCAGACTGTAAGTTAGCCTCCACCTTTACTACACCCACTACTCAGAGTCACTCTCCCCTTGGAGAAGTAGTTGATAATAATGGAGGAGTTTCTAGGATACATGTCCTCTTCTCCATGGGGAACCTAAGAATTTTTAAGGACAAATTTGGTAGATTATCATAAAACCTATAAATTTAGGGATGATTCATCAGCATGAGGCTGACATTTTTGCTGACCTGACAGGATGCTATTGTCATTTTATCTCATTGCTGTACCTTTAATGAGAAGAATCATATTGTAAGAAAAAGTAGAAATTATACAGATAGTCTAGTGACTGTCAACTCTCATCAAGAGATTTAACAAGTGGGTGGTGATGAGGTGCCAGAACAGGATCCCCACTGGAATTAGGATAATATTGACCAGACTACATGAGACATTACATAACCTGCTAATCAGAAGGAATAAAATCATGTATGATGAAACTTGTAAATTATAAGATAGAAGAAATCACTCATGGGAAGGATGAAAACCAAGCAGTTTTCCTGAGGTGGGTAACAAGCATTCTGGAAACATACCAACAAAGACACAGAATCTTCAGAGGTTTTTTTTTCTGTGGTTTTATTATGAGCATATATAAATGCAATAGATTACTGAACATTAATTTTGTATCCTGTAATTTCACTGATCATTTATCCATTCTAGGAGTTGTTTTTTTGTTTTTGTTTTTGTTTTTCTTGCTGGAGTCTTTTAGGTTTTCTATATAGTGTACCATGTCATTTGCAAATAGTGAAAATTTTACTTCTTTCTTACCAATTTGGATGCCTTTATTCCTCTTTCTTATCTAATTACTATGTTAGGACTTCAAGTACTATGTTGAATAAAAAAGTGGTGACAGTGGACATACTTGTCTTCTTCCAGGAATTAGAGAGAAAGCTATCAACTTTCCCCACTGAGTATGAGGTTCACTGTGCATTTTTTCTTTCTTTTTTATTGTTTATTTATTTTGAAGTCAGGGGCAGAGACAGAAGGAGAGAGAGAGAGAGAGAGAGAGAGAAAGAGAGAGAGACTCTCAACCAGGCTCCACACTATCAGCTCAGAGTCCAACCCAGGGCTGCATCTCATGAATGGTGAGATCATGACCTGAACCAAAATCAAGAGTCAAGTTCTCAACTGACTGAGCCATTCAGGCACGCCTTCTTGTGCATTTTTCATAGATGGTCTTCAGTATGTTGAGATATACTCCCTCTAAACCTCCTTTGTTCAGGGCTTTTATCATGAATCGATGTTTTACTTTATCATACTTTTTTTTTTTCTGCATCTATCCAAATGATCATATGTTTTTTATCCTTTTTCTTATCTTTGTGTTTGATTGATTTGCAAATATTACTACCCTTCCATCCCAGGACTAAATCCCACTTAATGGGGTTAAGTGATACATATTTTTTTTAGTTTTTAAAATAATTCCAGTTAATTAGCATACAGAGTAATATGTATACAATATAGTGATTAAACAGTTCCATAAAACAGCATCACAAGTGCACCTATATACCCATCATGTATATACCCACCTCCTCTCTACTTTTTCCTGTGTTAACCATCAGTTTGTTCTCTGTAGTTAAGAGTCTATTTCTTGATTTGTCTCTCTCTTTTTCCCTGTTGTGCATTTGTTTTCTTTCTTAAATTCCACATATGAGTGAAATCATATGGTATTTGTCTTTCTCTGGCTGACTTATTTCACTTAGCATTATACTCTCTAGCTCCATCTATGTTATTACAAATAACAAGATTTCTCTTAATAAATGAGTAATATTCTTGTGTGTGTGTACCACAACTTCGCTATCCATTCATTAGTTGATGGACAATTGGGCTATTTCTATAATTTGGCTATTGAAGATAATGCTGCTATAAACATTGTAGTGCCATATCCCTTTGAATTAGTATTTTTGTATTCTTTGGGTAAATATATAGTAGTGCAATTGCTATATTGTACTGTTTTCCGGAGTAGCTGCACCAGTTTGCATTCCCATCAACAATGCAAGAGGGACCCTCTTCTCTACATCATCACCAACACCTGTTGTTTCTTGTGCTGTTGATTTTAGTCATTATGAAAGGTGTGAGCTGATATCTCATTGTAGTTTAGATTTGTATGTTCCTAATGATGAGTGATGTTGAGAATCCTTTTATGTGTTTGTTGGCCATCTATTTGTCTTCATTAGAAAAATGTTTATTCATGTCTTCTGTACATTTTTAAATTGGATTATTCATTTTCTTGGTGTTCAGTTTGATAAATTCTCTATAAATGTTGGATGCTAACCCTTTATCAGAAATGTAATTTGCAACTATCTTCTCCCATTCAATAGGTTGCCGTAACTGTGCAGAAGCCTTTTATTTTGATGAAATCCCAATAATTTATTTTTTTATTTTGTTTCCACATAGTAGTGGACTTCCAAATGTTCAGATTTTGAACTATGCTGCTTATAATACTTTGCAATACCATCCATAAGCAAGGTATCCCTCCCCACCACCTTACCCACATTTATATCTCCCCAAGTCAACTCCCCGCACCTCCTACCTTACAAAAGGATTGCTCTTCTACTCATATACTTGCAGCTTTTGTTCTCTCAGACATCCTATTGATTTGTTGAGTGTTAAGAAAGATTTGATAATTATCTAGCTGTGTTCAAGGGACAAAATAAGCTTAGGGTTCTTCTAATCCTCTGCCATCTTAACTCCTAAATTTGAGAATAAAGAGTAAAGCTGTGAAATCCTAGGTGCCCAACCTTTTGCCACAATAAAAGTGGAGTTCTAGGTTCCAGTGATCTCTCTCTCTCTCTCTCATGTTTTTTTTTTTCTCTCTCTACATGTAACCATACTGTGTGGCCCCAGGAGAGCCATGTAATTCCTAGGACTTGCAAGTAATAAACCTTATTTTTTTGTAAGTTCTCTGATGGTTGTTGCTGAGATGCATCTTGTAATTATAACAAACACAAGGGAAGAGTTAAGGTGGTGGAGCAGCATGGAGACCCTGAGCTTGTCTGGTCCCTGAAATGCAGCTAAATCAGAACCATACCATTTTGAACACCTAGTAAATTGATCTGAGGATTAACACAACAATCTGTGTAACTGGAGCCACAGAACTTTGCTGGTACGTGGGGGAGAAAAAAGTCTATAGATGGTACAGAGCAGTTTTCATGGAGAGAAGAAAGAGAGAGAAAGTGAAAGGGGGGACAGTACAGTGCATTGTGATTCTGCAAGAAAATCACTCTCCCAAAAGTTGCTGGAGAGAAAGAGAAAGAATGAAAACACAGGGCACTGAACAAGAAATATGTTCCCTAAAACCATTGACTTGGAGAAAGGAGAGGGTTTCAATACCACCAGGATTATATAAACAGTGGAGAACAGAGTCTGTAGTTTTGGAGTGAAGTGCCTGGTGGTGCTCTGGTGAGGAAGTTGAGCTAATCCCCAGGAGCAGGCCACACAGTCTGAGGGATCTGTGTACAACATGGGAAGAATCAGTTCCCCTGTTTGAAGTGCATTTGGTGCAGGCCATAGGGCCTCCCATAGGCAAAATTCCCAGCAGACCACAGAGAGTAGCCATGTTTGCTGATATTGGGAAAAAGACTTCAGAGTGCAACAAAACCTCGCACTAGCTGTGTGTTGTGATTTGCCATAATCTCTGAATCTCTGCCACTGAATGATCGCATGACATTTTCTGGTGCACTTAGCCATTGCTCACCAAGAACCTCCATAGAGTGTTGGCATGGGTCTAAACCGCAAGGATCTCTGAAGTGTGGGGCTTTGAAACACAACCCCATCTGAGGTAAAACTCTGGAGAAAGGTGCTGACTGGCAGGCAGACAGCTTTGACACAGACAAGATAGAGGCGGGAAGTGGATAGAGGCCTTAGACAAAGGAGGAGTGCTTGGTCACCAGTCAGTGAGAACCTGAAGTTCCTGCACAATAGACTGGGGAGCTGGGTGAAGCCATTTTCACCTCTGCCCTGCACATGCATGCATATCGATCTGTGGGGGGGCCGGCCCCGGTGCCAGGCTGAGACCAGGTCGAGCATTGTTCCCTGTTCCATAGACTATTTTTGTCCCATAGTTTTACTCCCGTTGTCTGTGCTGCTGGCACAGTTCCCCTACCTGAATTAGATGCCACGTGGTCTGCTTTCGCTTTCCTCCTTGTTGTCTCAGGTCCCTGTTCGGGCGCCACTTGTCATGACCGGCACGACAAACACCGAGGTCAGGGTCCTGAGGGTAGGGGAATGCAAGAAAAAAGAGAGAGAAGAAAGTTTGGGAACAGGAGGGTCCCCTGGGCTGATGGCCCAAGTGACGGCTTTATTGTTGCTGTACACAATCTTTTATAATATAAGACTCTTATGGATCAGGTCATTCTAAGAATAATCAGGTTTCACATAATCGCTGCCAACCAAAACATTTAGTTCTGTGTTTCTTGTGAATTTTCTAGACCGGTCACAACAAGACCTTGTTGATAAGATTGTTAGCAAAACACAATTCCCATGTTTGTTTTTATCTGACTCGGGGTAGAAAAAGGGAGGTAGCATTACTGACAACACCTGCAGACCACAGGCTTCAGGAATTAACTTTCTCAGCCTTGACAAGGCTTTCGTATGCCCTTGAAAGTGGGGGAATGGGAAGGTGAACCACCGGGTTGGCTAAGTCAACAGGGAACGTTGCTCGACCCGGTCTCAGCCTGGCGCCGGGGCCCGGCCTCCCACATGAATGGGAGGGGGAACCACCGGGTTGGCTGAGTCAACAGGGAACATTGCTCCACCTGGTCTCAGTCTGGCACCGGGGCCCAGCCCCCCACATCGATCCACCCCAGTAAGCTAAGCAGCACCGCCTGGTGGAGAATGGAGCCACTACCTCAAGTCCTGCCCAACTGCGCCTTCTAAACATTCCCCCAGAAGACCAGCACAACTCACTTCACCTGCTTATCATACAGGCTATAGAGTGCTTCATACTTTCAGTAATAGGAGAAATAATGTAACTTCCTCTGGGTTACATTCTGCTTGTGAGTTCATTTATTTGTTCATTTTCTTTGCTTGTTTTTGATTAAGTTGTTTTTTTCTTATTTCTTTCTCTTTTTCCCTTTCTTGGATACAGAAAGAGAAAATTTTATTACTTTAGTTTTTAAAAATTTTTAATGTTTTATTCTGCTTCATTTTTGTTATTTTATTCTATAGGGTTTTTTTTTTAATTTTCTTACCTTTTTTAAAAATTTTTCTTTCCCTTTTTCTCTGTCCTATCAGGATTCTTTGAACAAGCAGACTGAAACACACCTAGGATATAGCTTTCTTTATTTGATTTTGTGTTTTGTTTTTAATTCTTTAATTTTTGTTTTTTATTTTGTTAATTTTTTTTCTTCCTCCAAAATGACAAAATGAAGGAATTCACACCAAAAGAAAGAACAGGAAGAAATGACAGCCAGGGACTTAATTAACACAAATGTAAGTATGATGTCAAATAGAATTTAGAACCTTGATAAAAAGAATACTAGCTGGGGTTTAAAAAAAGCATAGAAGACAGGAGAATCCCTTTCTGTGGAGAAAAAAAAGAAATAAATTCTAATCGGATCAAAATTAAAAATGCTTACAACCAAGATGCAATCTGGAATGGATGTCATGATGGCAAGGATGAATGAAGCAGAGCAGCGAATAAGCAATATAGAAGATAAAATTATGGAGAAAAATGTACCAGGAAAAAAAAAGAGGGAAATAAAGTCAAAACCAGTCAAAACCAGTCAAAATCAGTGTACAAGACTTGGAGAACTCAGTGACTTATTAAAAAGCAATACCATCCAAATCATAGGAGTCGCAGAAGTTGAAAAGAAAGAAAAAGGGGCAGAAGGTTTATGTGAGTGAAGTGGAATGGAAAACTTTCCTATTCTGAGGGAGGGCACAAACATCAAAATCCAAGAAGCAAAGAGAACTCCCATTAGATTCAACAAATCTAACAATCACGAAGTCATATCATAGTCAAATCACAGAATACACAGACAAGGAAAAAATTATGAAAGCAGCAAGGGAAAAAGTCTGTATTCTATAAGCAAAAAGATTATCCACAGAAACTTGGCAGGATATATTCAACATGCTGAATCAGAAAAATATGCAGTCAATAATTCTTTATCCAGCAAGAATGTCATTCCAAATAGAAGGATACAAAAAGAATTTCCCAGACAAACAAAGCTAAATGAGGTCGTGATCACTAAACCAGCCCTGCAAGAAATTTTAACGATGGGTCTTTGAGTGGAGAAAAGACAAAATAAAACGAAAAATACCAAAAGCAAAAAAGACTAGAAAGGACCGGAGAGCATCAACAGAAATACCAACTCTACAGGCAACACAATGGCACTAAATTCCTTTCAGTTCTCACTGTAAATGTAAATGGACTAAATGTTCCAATCGAAAGACACTGGGTATCAGAATGGATTAGAAAACAAGACCCATCCATATGCTGCTTACAAGAGACACATTTAGACACCTGTAGATTGAAAGTAAGTGGATGGAGAACCATCTATCATGCTAATGATCATCAAAGGAAAGCTGGAGTAGCCATACTTATATCAGACAAACTAGATTTTAAAATAAAGACTGTAATAAGAAATGAAGAAGGGCATTATATCATGATTAAGGGTCCTACCTACCAAGAAGAACTAACTACTCTAAATACTTATCTGCCCAACGTGGAAGCACCCAAATATATAAATCAATTAATCACAAACATAAAGAAACTCATTGATAATAATACCATAATAGTAGGAGACTTCAACACCCCACTTACAGCAACGGACAGATCATCTAAACAGAAAATCAACAAGGAAACAATAGCTTTGGACCAGATGTACTTAACACTGGACCACACTGGACCAGATGTACTTAACAGACATATTCAGAAACTATCATCCTAAAATAGCAGAATAAACGTTCTTTTTGAGTACACATGGTACATTCTCCAGAAAAAAACACTGGTTCACAAATCAGTCCTCAACAAGTACAAAAAGATCAAGATCATATCTTGCATTTTTTTCAGACCACAATGGTATGAAACTCAAAATGAACCACAAGAAAAAATTGGAAAGACTGTGAATAGTTGGAGATTAAAGAACATCCTACTGTAGAATAGATTAATCAAGAAATTAAGGAGGAAGTTTAAAAGTACATGGAAGCCATGAAAATTAAAACACAAAAGCACCAAATCTTTGGGATGCTGTAAAGATGGTCATAAGAGGGAAGTATATAGGAAAGCAGGTCTTCCTAAGGAAGGAAAAAAAAAAAAAAAGCTTCAAATACGCAACCTAACCTTACACTTAAAAGATCTGGAAAAAGAACAGGAAATAAAGCCCAAAAACAATAGAAGAAGGAGAATAATAAAAATTAGAGCAGAAGTCAGTGTTATAAAAAAAATCAAAAAACAAAAACAAAAGCCTACTAGTACAGACCGATGAAACCAGAAGCTCTTCCTTTGATAGAATTAACAAAATTGATACGCCCCTAGCTAGATTGGTTCTAGGAAATCTAGGAAATCTAGGAAAGGATTCAAATAAATAAAATCACTCGTGAAAGAGGAGAGATCACAACCAACGCCACAGAAATACAATTATAAGAGAATATTATGTGCAAATATAACCCAACAAATTGGACAATCTGGAGGAAATGGGTAAATTCCTAGGAACATATAAACTACAAAAACTATAACAGGAAGAAATTAGAAAATTTTAACAGACCCAAACCCCAGTAAAAAAAAAAAAAATGAATCAGTAATCAAAACTCTCCCAAAAAAAAACAAAAGTCTAGGGCCAGAAGGCTTACCAAGGAAATTTTATCAAAAATTTAGAGTTAGCACTGCTTCTTTTGAAGCTGTTCCAAAAAACATAAATGCAAGGAAAACTTACAAACTCACTCTACAAGTCCAGCATTATTTTAATTCCCAAAACCAGACAAAGACAACACTAAAAAAAAAGAACGACAGAAAAATTTCCCTGATGAACATGGATGCAAAAATCCTCAACAAGATACTAGCAAACCAGATTGGACAATACTTTAAAAGAATTATTCACCTAGACAAGTGGAATTTATTCCTGGGATGCAGGGCTGGTTCTATATTTGCAAATCAATCAATGCAATACATCACATTAATAAAAGAAAGGATAAGAACCACATGATCCTCTCAATAGATGCAGAAAAAGCATTTGACAAAATACAGCATTATTTCTTGATAACAATCCTTGAGAAAGTAGGGATTCAAGGAACATATTTCAATCACAAAGTCCATATACAGAATACCCACAGCTAATATCATTCTCAATGGGGAAAACTGAGAGCTTCCTGCTATGATCAGGAACACAACACTCTTACCACTCTCACCACTGTTATTCAACATAGTGTTGGAAGTCTTAGCCTCAACAATTAGACAACAAAAATAAATAAAAGGCATCCAAATTTGCAAGGGAGAGGTCAAATATTCACTTTTCACAGTTGACATGAAAGTGTACCTGGAAAACCCAAAAGCCTCCACCAAAAAACTGCTAGAACTGATATATGAATTCTGCAAAGTTGGAGGATATAAAATCAATGTACAAACATCTGTTGCATTTCTATATACCAATAATGAAACAGCAGAAAGAGAAATCAAAGAATCTATCCCATTTACAATTGCACCAAAAATCATAAAATACCTAGGAATAAAGCCAACCAAAGAGTGAAATATCTATACATTGAAAACTATAGAAGGCTATGAAAGAACTGGAAGATGGCACAAAGAAATGGAAAAACATTCCATGTTCATCGATTGGAAGAACAGATATTGTTAAAATGTCAATACTACCCAAAGCAATCTACACATTCAATGTAATCCCAATCAAAATAGCACCAACATTTTTCGCAGAGTTATAGCAAACAATTCTGAAATTTGTATGGAACCACAAAACAGTGAGAATAGCCAAACTAATGTTGAAAAAGAAAGCTATGGCTGGTGGCATCACAATTCTGGACTTCAAGCTGTATAACAAAGCTGTAATCATCAAGACAGTATGGTACTGGCATAAAAGTGGACACTTAGATCAGTGGAACATAATATAGAATCCATAAATTGACCCACAAATATATGGAATATCAATCTTTGACAAACCAGGAAAGAATTTCCAAAGATATTTATCCAAAACAATATCCAAAGGAGGGGGGTTGGACACAGTCTCTTCAGC
The DNA here is from genome assembly GCF_024362965.1 of Panthera pardus. Classification (NCBI taxonomy): domain Eukaryota; kingdom Metazoa; phylum Chordata; class Mammalia; order Carnivora; family Felidae; genus Panthera; species Panthera pardus. The sequence goes on along the minus strand of NW_026526810.1, from coordinate 15,419,498 downwards.
AAAGGGTGTTGGGACAACTGGACAGCGACATGCAGAATAATTAACATGGACCACTTTCTTACACCATACACAAAAATAAACTCGAAATGGATGAAAGATCTGAAAGTACTATAGGAAGCCATCAAAATCCTAGAGGAGAAAACGGGCAACAATATGTTTGATCTCGGCCACAGCAACTTCTTACTTGACATGTCTCCAGAGGCAAGGGAAACAAAAGCAAAAATGAACTGTTGGGACTTCAACATGATAAAAATCTTCTGCATAGAGGAGACAATAAGCAAAACCAAAATGTAACCGATGAAATGGGAGAAGATATTTGCAAATGACATATCAGATAAAAGGTTAGTATCCAAAATCTATAAATAACACCCAAGTCACATAAAGAACAGATAAATCAACACCCAAAAGAATAATCCATTGAGGAAATGGGTAGAAAGAATGAATAGACACCTTTCCAAAGAAGACATCCAGATGGATAACAGACACATGAAAAGATGTTCAACATCACTCATCATCAGGAAAACAAAATCAGAACCACAATGAGATACCACCTCACACTTGTCAGAAAGGCTAAAATTAACACTCAGGCAACAACAGATGTTGGTGACGATGCAGAGAAAGAGGATCTCTTTTTCACTGCTGGTGGTAATGCAAACTGGTGCAGCCATTCTGGAAAACAATATGTAGGGTCCTCAAAAAATTAAAAATAGTGCTACCCTATGACCCAGAATTTTTACTAGTATTTATCCAAAATATACAAAAAATGCTAATTTTTATGGAACAAAACAGATGAACATAGAGTGAGGGAAGCAAAAATAAGCTAAAAGCAGGATGGAGACAAACCATAAGGGACTTTTAAATACAGAGAACGAACTGAAGGTTTCTGGTGAGGTTTTGGGTTGGGGGGAAAGGCTAAAGGGGTGAGGGACATTAAGGAGGACTATTGTTGGGACGAGCACTGAGTGTTATATGTAAGTGATGAATCACTAAATTCTATTTCTTAAATCACTATTACATTATATGTTAACTAACTTGGATTTAAATACAAGAAAAAAAGACAAAAAAAAGAACCACTAGTTCTGGTCCAACTACAATGTTGGTTCCATTTGGGGAAATGTTACTGGGAGCTCATAATAGGTAATATGGGCCTAAGAGAGTGTTCTCAGGCATTCCTAGCAGATGGCATCATTATTGATTGGCTGGTAATAACACAAAAGAGCACTGCATGGAACATATCAGCCAAAAATATAATAGAAAAATATTTACTCGTTGTCTAGAATCAGTAATTTAATAATACCGAATATTGGATGTGAGGACGTTACTGGACTGGATCACAGCATTACAGTTGTAATAATCGATTATGAAGTGCCCTTTATTCTCCATTTTTAAAACATGCAACATTGGATTAAAGTCAAGAAGCAATGCATATAATACCTCTTTGTTAATTATGTTTTATAGAGGTCTTAATTCTTGAATGTCCTATTTAATTTACATTCATGGTCTAGTACATTTTAATAATAAGTTTGTAAATGCCAAAGATATAGCTTAATTTTAATGCATTATTCATTGTATTATAGCATGAGTGCCCACTATGGCATATTCTAGGACAATGGGTGCTATTACTATGGGAACTTTAACTTCAGTTAAAGTTATATCTTATATCACAGTTGGTCAGGGGACAATTTGCAATAACAGCAAGGCAAAAAAACTGCACAAAGTTTATGTTCAGAATAATACTTTTTGTGGAGGGCCATGGTCCATGAGGCAGATACTCTCATAGTGACCCAATATATGACTCACAACTCAAGAGCATCTCTGAAAATCACTCTCCACCTACTCAGTGGGGTAGGCTTAAATGTGTGGGAAAAGAACAAAAACTTGGTTTGCTCACTTCCTATCAGTGCTGTCTGCTCAGTGAATCAGAATCATTCTATGGCACTGGAAGGGAATTCATACTTGGCTTCCTCTAAAGGATCCTTTGGAAACCTACCTAGTTTATTAAGAAAACAGGTGTTCCTAAGAGTATTCCTAAGAGTTCCTAAGAGACAATAGGCAAATAACACATCTCAGACCATAAATAAGGGAGGATTCAGCTTTCAAGTTCCAAATTAATGTTGGGACTTGAAGACCAGCTGGCAAAGGCAGATAGCAGTGGTATCAAGTGCAAGCAAGGTAGCACCTTCCCAGATTGATGTAAGTCTTGGTGTTATTCCAGTATGTTGAGGCAAGAAGATCAAGAGAAAACTGCCATTGAAAAGATAGTTTGTTACTCAGTTTCCATGAGGATGGTGTACACACCACACACGGCCACCTGGGGAACACCTACGTAATTAGGAGGTAGAAGGAATGGGATGAAAGAAAGGATAGGACTCTAAGAAAGAAAAAGGCTCTATATTGGTAACTTTACATAGAAAATGAGTTGTATATTTTCTCTAGAAGTTGGCTAGTCAGGGGAGGAATGGTCTCCTCAGGGTCAGTAAAACCCCAAATGTCAAAACACCAGAATGAAATACATGCTTAATAGCAATATGTTGCATTACTCTTTATAAACTGAAAAATGCTAGAGTGGGAAAAAGTAAATCCCAACAAAGTCCAGGAAAGTAAGTGAATGAATTGGCTAGTGAAGACTAGAGAGAATACGTCCTAGTTGGAAAGGGGCAGATCTACTCAGTCCTTGCCAGTTGTTGCTCTATGAGAATTTAGGGTCAGGAGGGCCATTTTGGAATTTTCACAAGAAGCTAAAAGATACAATTTTATGTAAAATCTCACATTTTAAAAAGTTGGAAGCTGATATAATTTGTCTTTAATTTTTGTACAGAAAAAACAATACATGACTTTATATTGAATTTGACCTTGACATCCAGTTTTATACCTCTGTTAAAAATAAATGTATCATGACCATCAACACTGTAATCATCATTTTTACCATCACCATCATAATTGCTTTCATATTTATTATTAAGTTCCTATGATGTATCAAAATTTATGTCAGTTATATTACATATATTATCTCATTTAATACTCACAATTAGTCCCTGATGTATCATATCTTTTCCATTTTATGTGAGAAAACTTATGCTTGTAGTTCTCATGGGACATAGCAAAGTTGAGATTGAAATCTATGTCTGCTGGTGGTTTTATATAGCTCTTATCGTAGGGTTGTGGTTTCACCCAGGAGAAGCCAACCAAGAAGATCTCAGCTGTAGCCTCCTTTCCTCCACTGAGTGCTCACTTGTAGAGTGGTAGCATTTGATGGTTAATTTTATCCATCAACTTGAATGGACCATGGTACCTAGTTGCTGGTCAAACACCAGTGTAGATATTATTGTGAAGGCATTTTTTAGATGTGATTATTAAGTCAGTAGACTTTGAACAAATTAGGTTATCCTTTATAACATGGGTAGGCTTTATATAGTCAGTTGAAGCCTTAAAACAAAAAGACTAAGATCCACCAGAGAAAAGGAATTTTGTCTCCAAATTGCCCTCAGACTTGAGCTACAGCATTAACTCTTCCTGGGGTCTCTAGCCTACCAATCTGCCCTACAAATTTCTGACTTACTAACGTTCATACTTGCATGAACCAATTCCTAAAAGTAAAAAGTAAATCTCTCTCTCTCTCTTTCTGTCTCTACACACACACACACACACACACACACACCCTATTAGTTCATTTTTTTTTAAGAACCCGGAAGTACACATATTTTGGTACCAAGTATAATTCTAGAAGAACAGAATCATAAGGATGCATTTTCTGAATTAGTCCCAACAGGCTCCAAAAGGTAGATATAAAGTATAACTCATGAAAAGTCATTCTAAAAAAAGTACATGACTTTTTCCCAATTTATATTCACAGAAATATGAGGGACATACATAGGAATGGATAGTAAGCATGTGAGGTAATGGAACAGTGGAAGGAACACAAAGCTGGATGAGGCTGAGTTTATTGGCATGGGTTCACTAAGCAGATATCATAGATTTAATATTGTAACTCTAGGCGTTATAAAGGACTATGGAAGTTTGTTTGATTGGTTGGGTGAAACGTAAACTAAGAGTGGGGCACAATAAATTTAGATGCCATAACTGTTTCAATACACTGTATGGGAAGGAATCCAAAGGCTAAGGGTGATTGGAACGTTAGAGAGGATTTATCATGCCAGATCCACTCAACTACCCTGGGAGATTCAGACAGCACACTTTTCACCACAATTATTGGAAATAAATTTGTGCAGGAAGAGTAGTCATCTTTGAGAAGCTCTTTGGAGAGCTTTCTAACTCTTCTCTGTAGGTCAGAAATTAGAATGAGAACTGCTACCACCAAACTGGGAAACCTAAATGCAATTGGGACAATCAGATTTTTTTGGTGGCAGAGGCCAAGTGGAGGCACTTAGTATCCAAGAGCAAGTTGGCATTGTTACCATAATGGACAGCACAGTCCAAGCAGCACTTAAGAAGTCTGATTTGTAGACACTTATGCTTTTGGCTAGTTAATTGGGAAGTTCTTAAAAGTAAAAGAGATGGGCTGTCTACTAAATTCTTACATGGTCTGTAGAAGTGGAACAGTTCTAGATCATGTGAGCAAAAGTCTAACTTAAATCATAAAAAACATAGAATCTTGGTTTCTCAATCATTTCCCATACTTGATCCAGTTTACAGATCCAGAACCCCTTGAATGAAGAGGAGGCCAGATCTTGAAAAACCTCGCTGTGCTACCCAAAATGATGGTGTTAATCTTTCTCGCAGCCTTTCAACTATGGAACTATGACCTTTCATTGGGGTGATTGTTCACCAAAAAATAGGAAATAATAAGACCTTTGGGGGATTACTGGACACTGTCTCTGAATTGAAACTAATTCCAAAAGACCCATAATGTCACAGTGGCCCACCAATGTAGGAGCTAATGGAGGTTGATTGATGGAGTTAGAGCTTAAGTCCATCTCACAGTGGGTGTACGGGTCTGTAAGTTCATCCTATGGTTATTAAACCAGTCTGGAATGCGTAATTGTATTAGACATACTCAGCAACTGGCAGATTCTCCTCATTGGTTCTTGTGCTGTGGAGTGAGGGGTATTAGGGAAAAGGAAAGTCCTAGTGGAAGCCACTGGAAGTAAGCATGTTTTTCTTTTTCTTTTTCTTTCTTTTCTTTTCTTTTCTTTAATGATGCTTCAAAATCTTGGGGCTTTGCTGACACTGAAAAGGACTGCCCCTCATAGAATTATTTAATTCATAGGAATAGCAAATAACTCCCTGGGAGAAAACCAGTCAATCCAGAGCCCATATTCAACCAGTTCTTTTATTGTGTTCTCATAGGGCTCCCACTCACAGGCCCCTATTTATCTGTCTTTATCAACCTGTGGCCAGGTACTCAGCAACTGGGGACAGCTTCTATACCTCAGAGCTCACTGACATTGTTCAAACTAGCCAATCCTAAGCCTCCTTACTCTACTTCATTCCTTCCTTTCTGGGGAAGCTATAATAAACTCTTTTGTCCATCTTTTTTCTCAATTAATTCTACCTCATGAGAGATTTCAGTGCTTCCCCATGTGGCCCTGTGTTTCATAGCATGTGCCTGTCTAGTAGGAACTGTGAGTAATGAACTACCATTTCAATGGCAATTATCTCACCACACCTGAATAATAATAAAACCTACATTTTAAAACCAGACTGTCTTTACTAAACCAAAAGCAATACGTATTCCTGTAGGGATTGTGGATAAACATGCCATGAACAAGGAGTTGAAGGACGCAGGATTGTTGACTGCCACCATAGTTCCATTAAACTGCAAACCTTAAAACTGCCAATTATTTTACGAGAAAAAAATGGGTTTATTTGGTAATAGCAGAGAATTTCAATTCTTGGGACAAGGTACAGCAAAACTATAGTCAGGTCTGGAGAACCAAAGAGAAGAATGCTCTTTTACAGAGTAAAGGGGGAAGCTGGGAGGGATTCTATAAACAAAAAGTCCACTGGAGTAAACTGGGAGTTCCAAGTGTAGTGGCTTTTTAAATTTTTTAAATGTTTATTTATTTCTGAGAGAGACACAGAGAACAAGTAGGGGAGGAACAGAGGGAAAGGGAGACACCAGAATCTGAAGCAGGCTCCAGGCTCTAAGCTGTCAGCACGGAACCCCACTTGGGGCTCGAACTCATAAACCACAAGATAAGGACCTGAACCAAAGTCAGAGGATTAACCAACTGAACTAGCCAGGCACCCCTGTAGTGGCCTTTTATTGGCTGAGTTGTGACAGTCTCTCATTGGCTGGGCTGCTGCTGGGGAAGGAGGAAACCTTTCTTATTCCTGCTGGGATTGCAAAGTAGTATCCACTAGCGAGGTAAATCTCTTCCTGTGGGGTCTCCAATTGAGGACTAGTGGCTGGGTATGAGGGCCCCCCTGCTGGCCTCCCAACTTCATTCTAAATGATATTTTCTTTTATTAATTTTCACACATCTTACTTACTTGGCCTGTTCAGGAAACAGATATATCTTAGAGAATAATGGCAGATTATCATAAGCTTATCTAGATGGCAACTTCTATTGTAACTGCTGTATCAGATATAATTTCATTGCTTAAACTGATAAACATATACTTCAGTACCTGGTATGTAGCTATTGATCTTGTAAATGCTCTTTTCTTCTATCTGATATTAAAGACTATCAGAAGCAGTTGCTTTCAGCTGTCAAAGTAGCAATACACATTCACTATCCTACTTCAGGGGTGTATCAATTTAACTTGTGTCATAATTTAGTTCATAGGGATCTTGCTCACCTTTGTCTTCTATAAGATATCACACTGGTCGTACCTTGATGACATCATGCTGATTGAACTAGTAAGAAGTAGCAAGTACTCCAGAGTTATTGGTAAAACATGTGCAAGTCACAGTGTGGGAAATAAATCCAACTGAAATTCAGTGGCCTTCTACCTATAAGTCCAGTGGTATGGGGCATGTCAAGCTATCCCTTCCAGGATGAAGGGTGAATTGTTGTGTTGGCCCCTGCTACAACCAAAGCTGAGACACAACATCCAGTGGGCATCCTTGAATTTTAGAGACAACATATTCGTCATTTGTATGTGTTACGCTAGCCCATCTAAAAACTTACCCCCAAAACTTCTAGGTTTGAATGGAGCTCATAATAAGAGAAGGCTCCTCAACAGATCCAAGCAGCCATACAAGCTTCTCTGGAAACTTGGACTATATGACACCATAGATCCAATGATATTTGATGTGTCAGTGACAGATAAACATGACTTTGGCAGGTCCCTACAGATGAATCACAGCATCCAGGGTTTTCAAGAAAAGTTCTGCCATCCTCTGTTGATAACTACCCTCCTTCTGGGAAACAACTTTAAGTTGCTAGTGGGCCTTAGTAGAGAATGAAAACCTAACTGTTGGATACTAAATTACCATGTTATGTGTTCATCATGAACCGGATATTGTTTTATTCACCAACCTATAAAGTTGGGTATGCACAGATGCATTCCATCATCAAACAGAAGTGGTATAGACACTACTGATTGAGAGTCTGCCTAAGATCAGGCTTAAGCAGGCCCAGGAGCACAAGTAATTTGCATGTCGAAGTGACCCAAATGCCCATAATTCTCATTCCTGTTACACTACCTTCTCTCTTCTGGCCGGTACCTGTGGTCTCACAGACAGTTCTCTACAATCAGCTGACAGAGAGAGACAATTCAGGCTCTGTTCACAGATAATTTGCATGTTATGCAGACGCCATGTGAAAATAAACAGCTGCAGCAATTAAAAAGACTAAGATGAAGAGAAAACCTCCCAGTGAGCAGAATTTTGATAAGTATATATGATGGTTCACTCTGCGTGGAAGAAAAAATTACCAGACTTGAGATTATATACTGATTCCTAGGATGTGGCCATTGGTTTGGCTGGTTTGTCAGAGACTGGAAGGAACATTATTGGAAAATTGGTGATAAGGAGGTCTCAGAAAGAAGTATGTGGGTTGACCTTTTTTTATTTTTCATGTTTTATATATTTATTCAGAAAGTCTTTAAACTATGGAATTATGCATTTTTAGCACTATGAAATCTGATGTTCTGAAATCCCTTTTCCATATAATTCTGTTTATCACAATGTTATAATCCTAGAGAAATTCTCTTATCTGAAGTTTTTAATGCATTCAGATACTTTTCATGATGTCTGATGTGATCAGTAATAACAGTTGCAATGAAATATTTAGCTATGTTCATAATTCTCATAATCTAAAAACAACAGGAATTTATTTTATGTACAGGCAGGTATGAATTTATCAAGTAGTAACAGTCAATCAGAAAGGAACTGATCACCTTTTCTTTGATCAATTAGTATGTCCAGCTGAGAACCTGGGTAGCACTTCACAAGATGGGTAGCATCATAAGTCTTCCATTTACTTTGATCTGTTCCCAAATATCCACTAAAGGCTTTTTTACCCCAAGGGCAAAAAGATCACTGGGTTGCAAATTGGAGCAAATGTTGGCAGAGATTTGTACTTTCCAGGATTCTTCAAAGCACAAAGTTCCCCTTGGAGTGTCCAAAAATAGACATCCTTTGGATATCCACTGGAAAATGGCATTTATGATTTGGAGAAGCTCCTCAGTTACATAAAAGTACATTCTGCAGTTAGTTTTCCAAGGATCTTCAGTGGCACCCACAAAAAAAACCCAGCACTGGTGTCAAAGTCCCAGCTCTAATTTTCTCCTTTAATATTGCAACCACAAGGGCTGGTATCTTGAACAATGACAACAACCATGTTCTGAGGTATCTTGATGATAACCAGACTTTGACATAAAATTTTGTTTGGTGCAAGTTAAACCAGACAGCCAATATAGTGCAGGGCATTTTCCACTTTTTACCTTTGGTGGTAGATAACAAAGTTCATTTTGCATTCAGCTCAACACTGTCATATTCAAAAAATGTCTGCAATTCTTTTGATGCTATTCTCCTGACCAATTGCTACTTGCTTTTTTGTCTGCACCAAGGGATAGATGATCCTTGGTGATTGATGGCAGTGGGGGGAGAAGAAGCAACTGGAACCAGTTAGATCTTTTTGAATGGGCAAAATGTGAAAATATTTGAGTCCCATGTAAATGCTCAACAAAGGGTTCCCTTATCAGAGGAGGATGATTCTAACAATATAGTGGATACGATGACCCATTCTATGGATAGCAGTCAATGTTTTCCCCTGCCACCCATCATCACTCAATGGGCTCATGGATGCAGTGGCCATGTTGGCAGGGATGGAAGATATCATGGGCCCAACAACATGGATTTATGCTCAAAAAGGCCAATATGCTTATGGCTACTGCTGAGTGACCATTTACCAGCCATAGAGGCCAAAACTGATTCTCTTATATGGCATCATTTCCCAGGGTGTTCAGCCAGCAAGCTGGTGGCAACTTGATTCCATTAGACTCCATCACAGCAGAGGTAGTGTTTCATTCTTTTCTTTTTTAATTTTTTAATGTTTTTTAAATTTATTTTGAGAGAAAGATTGTGTGTGAGTGGGGGAGGGGTAGAGATGAGGGAGAGAGAGAATCCCAAGCAGGTTTTGTGCTGTCAGCACAGAACCTGATGCAGGGTTGCATCTCATGAACTAAGATTATGACCTGATCCAAGATCAAGAGTCAGATGCTTAACCACCTCAGCCACCCAGGTGCCCCAAGGTAGCGTTTCATTCTAATTGAAATATACACATACTCTAGATACATATTTTCATTCCCTGTATGTGATGCTTTTGCCAAAATTACCTTCTGAAAACTTAATGAATGCCTTCTCACCATTATGCTATTCCAACAACATTGCTTCTGACCAAGGAACTCATCATGTCACAGGAAATGAAATGTATCAATGATTCCATGTTCATGAAATTCATAATCATACCATGTTTTCCACCATCCTGAATCAGCGGCCATGACAGAACAGTGGAATGGCCTCTTTAAGACTTAGTTACAGTGCCAGGTAGATGACAGTACTTTGTGAGACTAAGGCAATGTTATAAATAAACGGCATATATACTCTGAATCAACATTCAATATGTTGCTGTTTTTCCCACAGCTAAGTTCATGGGTCCAAGAAGCAAGGTGTAGCAGTGGGAGTGGCACCAGTCACTCTTACCTCTAGCAATCCACAGTGCAGAAGCTTTTTATCTTGATGAGGTCCAAATAGTTCATTTTTGCTTTTAATTCCTTTGCCTTTGGAAATCTGCCAAGCAAGAAATTGCTGTATGCTCTTTAACTTCTTGGTGAGGTCAAAGATGTTGTTGCCTGTTTTCTCCTCTATAGTTTTTGTGGTTTCCTGTCTCACATTCAGGTCCTTTATCCATTTTGAGTTTATTTTTGTGAATGGTGTGAGAAAGTGGTCTAGTTTCAACCTTGTGCATGTTGCTGTCCAGTTCTCCCAGCACCATTTGTTAAAGAGACTGTCTTTTTTCCATTGGATGTTCTTTCCTGCTTTGCCAAAGATGAGTTGGCCATACGTTTGTGGGTCTAGTTCTGGGGTTTCTATTCTATTCCATTGGTCTATGTGTCTGTTTTTGTGCCAATACCATGCTGTGTTGATGATTACAGCTTTGTAGTAGAGGCTAAAGTCTGGGATTGTGATGCCTCCTGCTTTGGTCTTCTTCAAAATTACTTTGGCTATTCGGGGCCTTTTGTGGTTCCATATGAATTTTAGGATTGCTTGTTCTAGTTTCGAGAAGAATGCTAGGGCAATTTTGATTGGGATTGCATTGAATGTGTAGATAGCTTTGGGTAGTATTGACATTTTGACAATATTTATTCTTCCAATCCATGAGCAGGGAATGTCTTTCCATTTCTTTATATCTTCTTCAATTACCTGCATAAGCTTTCTATAGTTTTCAGCATACAGATCTTTTACATCTTTGGTTAGATTTATTCCTAGGTATTTTATGCTTCTTGGTGCAATTGTGAATGGGATCAGTTTCTTTATTTGTCTTTCTGTTGCTTCATTGTTAGTGTATAAGAATGCAACTGATTTCTGTACATTGATTTTGTATCCTGCAACTTTGCTGAATTCATGTATCAGTTCTAGCAGACTTTTGGTGGAGTCTATCGGATTTTCCATGTATAATATCATGTCATCTGCAAAAAGCGAAAGCTTGACTTCATCTTTGCTGATTTTGATGCCTTTGATTTCCTTTTGTTGTCTGATTGCTGATGCTAGAACTTCCAACACTATATTAAACAACTGCGGTGAGAGTGTGCATCCCTGTCGTGTTCCTGATCTCAGGGAAAAAGCTCTCAGTTTTTCCCCGTTGAGGATGATGTTAGCTGTGGGCTTTTCATAAATGGCTTTTATGATCTTTAAGTATGTTCCTTCTATCCCAACTTTCTCAAGGGTTTTTATCCAGAAAGGGTGCTGGATTTTGTCAAAGGCCTTTTCTGCATCGATTGACAGGATCATATGGTTCTTCTCTTTTTTTTTTAATTAATGTGATGTATCACGTTGATTGGTTTGTGAATGTTGAACCAGCCCTGCATCCCAGGAATGAATCCCACTTGATCATGGTGAATAATTCTTTTTATATGCTGTTGAATTCGATTTGCTAGTATCTTATTGAGAATTTTTGCATCCATATTCATCAGGGATATTGGCCTGTAGTTCTCTTTTTTTACTGGGTCTCTGTCTGGTTTAGGAATCAAAGTAATACTGGCTTCATAGAATGAGTCTGGAAGTTTTCCTTCCCTTTCTATTTCTTGGAATAGCTTGAGAAGGATAGGTATTATCTCTGCTTTAAATGTCTAGTAGAACTCCCCTGGGAAGCCATCTGGTCCTGGACTCTTATTTGTTGGGAGATTTTTGATAACCGATTCAATTTCTTTGCTGGTTATGGGTCTGTTCAAGCTTTCTATTTCCTCCTGATTGAGTTTTGGAAGAGTGTGGGTGTTTAGGAATTTGTCTATTTCTTCCAGGTTGTCCAATTTGTTGGCATATAATTTTTCATAGTATTCCCTGATAATTGTTTGTATCTCTGAGGGATTGGTTGTAATAATTCCATTTTCATTCATGATTTTATCTATTTGGGTCATCTCCCTTTTCTTTTTGAGAAGCCTGGCTAGAGGTTTGTCAATTTTGTTTATTTTTTCAAAAAAACAACTCTTGGTTTCGTTGATCTGCTCTACAGTTTTTTTAGATTCTATATTGTTTATTTCTGCTCTGATCTTTATTATTTCTCTTCTTCTGCTGGGTTTAGGCTGCCTTTGCTGTTCTGCTTCTATTTCCTTTAGGTGTGCTGTTAGATTTTGTATTTGGGATTTTTCTTGTTTCTTGAGATAGGCCTGGATTGCAATGTATTTTCCTCTCAGGACTGCCTTCGCTGCATCCCAAAGCGTTTGGATTGTTGTATTTTCATTTTCGTTTGTTTCCATATATTTTTAAATTTCTTCTCTAATTGCCTGGTTGACCCACTCATTCTTTAGTAGGGCGTTCTTTAACCTCCATGCTTTTGGAGGTTTTCCAGACTTTTTCCTGTGGTTGATTTCAAGCTTCGTAGCATTGTGGTCTGAAAGTATGCATGGTATAATTTTAATTCTTGTAAACTTATGAAGGGCTGTTTTGTGACCCAGTATATGATCTATCTTGGAGAATGTTCCATGTGCACTCGAGAAGAAAGTGTATTCTGTTGCTTTGGGATGCAGAGTTCTAAATATATCTGTCAAGTCCATCTGATCCAATGTATCATTCAGGGCCCTTGTTTCTTTATTGACTGTGTTTCTAGATGATCTATCCATTTCTGTAAGTGGGGTGTTAAAGTCCCCTGCAATTACCACATTCTTATCAATAAGGTTGCTTATGTTTATGAGTAATTGTTTTACATATTTGGGGGCTCTGGTATTTGGCGCATAGACATTTATAATTGTTAGTTCTTCCTGATGGATAAACCCTGTAGTTATTATATAATGCCCTTCTTCATCTCTTGTTACAGCCTTTAATTTAAAGTCTAGTTTGTCTGATATAAGTATGGCTACTCCAGCTTTCTTTTGGCTTCCAGTAGCATGATAAATAGTTCTCCATCCCCTCACTCTCAATCTAAAGGTGTCATCAGATCTAAAATGAGTCTCTTGTAGACAGCAAATAGATGGGTCTTGTTTTTTTTATCCATTCTGATATCCTATGTCTTTTGGTTGGCGCATTTAATCCATTTACATTCAGTGTTATTATAGAAAGATACGGGTTTAGAGTCATTGTGATATCTGTATGTTTCATGCTTGTAGTGATGTCTCTGGTACTTTGTCTCACAGGATCCCCCTTAGGATTTCTTGTAGGGCTGGTTTAGTGGTGACTAATTCCTTCAGTTTTTGTTTGTTTGGGAAGACCTTTATCTCTCCTTCTATTCTAAATGACAGACTTGCTGGATAAAGGATTCTCAGCTGCATATTTTTTCTGTTTAGCACACTGAAGATCTCGTGCCAATCCTTTCTGGCCTGCCAAGTTTCAAAAGAGAGTCTTATAGGTCTCCCTTTATATGTGAGGGCACGTTTATCCCTTGCTGCTTTCAGAATTTTCTCTTTTTCCTTGTATTTTGCCAGTTTCACTATGATATGTTGTGCAGATCGATTCAAGTTACGTCTGAAGGGAGTTCTCTGTGCCTCTTGGATTTCAATGCCTTTTTCCTTCCCCAGTTCAGGGAAGTTCTCAGCTATTATTTCTTCAAGTACCCCTTCAGCACCTTTCCCTCTCTCTTCCTCCTCTGGGATACCAATTATGTGTATATTATTTCTTTTTAGTGTATCACTTAGTTCTCTAATTTTCCCCTCATACTCCTGGATTTTTTTATCTCTCTTTCTCTCAGCTTCCTCTTTTTCCATAACTTTATCTTCTAGTTCACCTATTCTCTCCTCTGCCTCTTCAATCCGAGCCGTCATCGTTTTCATTTTGTTTTGCATTTCCTTTAAAGCGCTTTTCAGCTCCTCGTGACTGTTCCTTAGTCCCTTGATCTCTGTAGCAAGAGATTCTCTGCTGTCCTCTATACTGTTTTCAAGCCCAGCGATTAATTTTATGACTATTATCCTAAATTCACTTTCTGTTATATTATTTAAATCCTTTTTGATCAGTTCATTAGCTGTTGTTATTTCCTGGAGATTCTTCTGAGGGGAATTCTTCCGTGTGGTCATTTTGGATAGTCCCTGGAGTGGTGAGGACCTGCAGGGCACTTCCCCTGTGCTGTGGTGTATAACTGGAGTTGGTGGGCGGGTCCGCAGTCAGACCTGATGTCTGCCCCCTGCCCACTGCTGGGGCCACAGTCAGACTGGTGTGTGCCTTCTCTTCCCCTCTCCTAGGGGCGGGATTCACTGTGGGGTGGCGTGGCCCGTCTGGGCTACTTGCACACTGCCAGGCTTGTGGTGCTGGGGATCTGGCATATTAGCTGGGGTGGGTAGGCAAGGTGCACAGGGGCAGGAGGGGCAGGCTTAGCTCGCTTCTTCTTAGGTGATCCACTTCAGGAGGGGCCCCTCTTCCGTGGGCCTCTCGTCTGCGCTTGGCTCTGGAGACTCTGTTCTGCTAATCCTCTGGTGGTTTTCTGGGTTATTTAGGCAGGTGTAGGTGGAATGTAAGTGATCAGCAGGACGCGCGGCGAGCCCAGCGTCCTCCTACGCTGCCATCTTCCAGCACTATCCTAATGAAAAATATTTTTAATGAAAATAGAAAATAAAATTTTTTTCTCTTTCTGTATTCAAGAAAAAGTAAAGAAACTAAAAAGAAAAAAGAAAAAAAATTGAATAGATGGACAAGCAAACAGGCTGAAATACAATTGAAATTAGATCGTTTTCCCCTAGAAGTCAAAGAATGAAGCACTTATAGTCCGTAATCTAAGTAGGTGGAGAGTCATGAGGTGTTCCTCAAGACAAAGGCTGGCCCAGTTGGGAGGAGCTTAGTATAATGGCTCCATCGTCCACTAGATGGCACTGCTTAGTTTATTGCAGTGGATTTTTATGGCGCTTTTAGGTGTGTATGTGCATGTGCGGGAGGGGTGAAAATGGCATCCCCAGCTACCCAGCCTCTAGTATCAGAACTCTTTTCTTTCCTATCAGCAATCACGCATCCATCTTTCTCTCTGCCTTCCATTTACTCCCTGCTTTCACAGTCCATGACCAAACCATCAGGTTACCAGACTGCACCTCCTCCTGAGTTTCATCCCAGATGCGGCTCTGTTTCCAAACCCCTCATTTCTTAGGGATGGCCGCTTTGATCCGCTCAGATCTTCTGAGGCAGGTTCTCACTGAGCAGTGGCCAGGTGCTGACTGCACCCAGGGATGTTCGCAGGACTGTGCTGCTACCAATGCCCTGTGGCTGGGTACCAGCCTTCTCAAAGTTCATGCAATCATGTAACAGCATTTCAGGGATTATGGAAAATCACAACACACATCTGTCACCAGGCTTCACCCTTAAGGACCTTGTTCCAGCACCAGCAAATATGGTTATTCTCTGGGGTCTGCTGGGACCTTTGCCTGTGGGGTGGCTGCACAGCCTTTACCAAATGTCTTCCCAGCAGTGAAACCGCCTCTCCCTGTGTGGCCTGAGGACTGCCTGGACCACACTCTGCTCCTGGGGATTTGTCCTTCCTACCAGAGCACGACCAGGTATTAAGTTGTGAAGTTTCAGACTTTCCACACCCCTGTTTATAGAGTCTTAATGGAATTTAAACCCTCTCCTTTGTCCCTTTTTAGTTCAGTCCCTACAGCTATTTCCACTTTTCCACTTTCTTTTGTGCTGATTTTTGGGGGGGGGGAGGTTTCCTGTAGCCTCCTCATCTCTGTCCTCTCTCCACAAGCAAAAACACCTCCCTGCCCTCCATGGCTTCTCTCTCCCTCAGTTCACGTCTCTGTGCCATATATCTGCTGAGTTCTGTGGTTCAGGTTGTGCAGATTGTTGTGTTAATCCTCAAATCAGTTTTCTAGGTATGCGGGATGGTTTAGTGTTGATCTGGTTGTATTTCATGGACTCAAGATGCAAAAACAAGAAAACAAGAAAACAAAAAAAACAAAAAAAACCTTCCATGCTGTTCCGCCATCTTGGCTCCTCCCATACTATATTTTTAAAATAAAATAAGCTAGAGAAAAGAAAGTTATTAAAAATTATAAGAGAAAATACATTTATAGTATTATACTTATTTAAAAATCCATGTATAAGCAGACCCATGTAGTTCAAACATGTGTTGTTCAAAGGTCAACTATGCATTATTTGGCTTGCCATAAGGTAAAATGATGTTTAGTGCTGCCAGGCAATCAGCAGAGGACTTAGAGTTTTGCAAGCATTTGACAGAGAAAACATTTGTGAGGAAAGTACTTAGCTGTTTTGGAATAATAGATCCTATAGAATTCTCAGGGTCGTTCAACAGAGGCGTTTTGGCAACTTGGTCTTGAGGTCAACAGTCACCATAGAAGAAATTCCTGATGTTCATCAAGGTTGGGGTGCATTGTTTCCCTTTTCCTCCTCTTGGGTTGTGTCATTTCCATCTGGGGTGAGGTCATCTCCAATGGTGATTTCATGTGCTGGAACAATGATGTCTGAGTAGCTGGTATGCTTGAGGATGGGACAGCTCAGGAAAAAGTAGCTTTCCCAGGTGCAGACCCATGAAGAATAGGAGTGGCTGGCAGGTATTAAATTCTGATAAAAGCATGGCTTTGGATGGAACAAGAAGTATGGACTCTACTGCTAGTTGAGCCAATCTCAGTGAGCTCTGTCAGATCATCAGGGGTGCATCTTGCAATAAACTAATGTCTGTGATGGAGCTTTGTGGATACTCATCCATAATGCATATAGATTCTGGGCTCTTTGGTAAGCTAATTATAGGTAAATTTGTAAACGGCAGCTTTACAACAGAGATTTTCCCATTAGAATTACAGAAAGAACATTAGAGCATAAACCTGCCAGCTATATGGGTCTCATTTGGTTACATTGGAAGGGCCATTCTGCTTGGGATATCATTTCAGGCATGGTATGAAGAGGGAGTGAGTTACTTAGGCATTATTTTCATTGGCATCATTTAATATAGAGAGACACAAGTTCTGGATCAGAATCCATGCCTAATGTCATGATAGTTCAAACTCCTCTAACAGGGTCTGCCAGCACCTGGTGTTCAGCCATCCTGCAATGTACTAATGCACCTGGGTAATTTTCTCCTAGCACATCTCCCAAGACAGTGTTAGACCTAAGGGGTTTTTCTAGTAACCCTACTACCCAGACTGTACACAATAAGAACAATAGTTATAATAAAGAAGAGCATTTGCATTTGATTAGTGTGTGGGGATGGCTTCCTTCAGGGCAAGCAATATCAATACTGCCCAAAGGCTGAATATAGTTGAATATAGTTTAGAGCAAATGGTCATTTACTTCTTTATCTAAAATGAATTAGGGGCCAGGCCTATGTCTGCTGATAGCAGACACTAGACACTAAAGCTCTTTACAAATGTCATGCATTTTGGGGTCTGTGGAAATTCTGCTTAGTTGCCTCATTTCTGTGGTGACTAGCAGTTTAGAGAAGTATTAAATACTCTGAATTACCAGTCTGTCCCTTTTCTTTCTTCCTGCTTTACAAATTATTTTAAAATGTTTTGAATCTCAAGATGTCAAAAGTTTCAAGTTTCAGTTTTCAATTCTAGGATTTAAACTTAAGAATTATTACTGACAAGATCTGTGGTGGACATACTTGGCCAGATTTAGGTGCTCACTTCTTTCTTTGGGATGTCCTAATCAATTTCACTAGGGATATGGTCAGCTACCAGTAATACAGTGGTATCAGGATCATTGGGGCTGGACCTGAGACCCCCAAAGCATAAAACCAGTGCTTTGCAATGTTGGTATACCACAGCACTGAGCTGTATACAGTCTTCTTCTACAATTATTTTATATTTAATGAGAAAGTTGCAAAATTCTTCCAGAACTTTAGGTAGTTTCAACACTAGGTACACAGGCTTTTTACATGGGCCATTAGATCTTATGTCACCATGCACCAGGTTTAAGACTGACAATACCCCATATGTTCCAGGGATGACTTGCAGACAGCAGAAAGGTATACAGCAGTACAGCAGCAAAGTATACAAAAGGATTAAAGACCCACACTGCACTTGCCTTTGTGAGGAACCATGACTTCCTGAGCCAGGGTGTTCCAATCATACTGGCTAAGACTCAGGGTCCTGGTGCCACCTGAAAACACCATGGTTAGAGAAGGAGAGTCTGTCTCTCCTGCTTCCAAGGGCACTCCCTAGAACACTCATCTGGTAGCATACCCTTGAGTTTGAGGTTGCTACTCTCATGTCCTGAACCTTAACTAACACTGCAGAACTTGTAAAAATCTTAGCCAGTTCACCTGACAGTCAGCAGCTGGATCTGTGCTTAGAGTTAGGAAATATACCTGAAACCTAACACCCAGTGGGGGAATTACCTTATGTGGGGCATTAACAGGCAGAAGACATATCTATAGTACCTAAAACTAGGACTGATGAGCAATGCTCCATGCCTGGCTCAGGAGGACTCTGGTTGCTTCAGAACTTGCATCTAAGGATGGGAAGATGCAACAGCGCTCTGCATAGGTAGTAAGTTGCAGTGTGAAGTGACACAAAGGCCAGCAAACAGTGGACCTCCCCCAAATAGGATTTCCCACGTGGAAGAGTCAGTTAGTCAGCGATTTGTGTCTGAAGGTCTACTCTACCATCCTATGTGGTGATGCCAATTGCTATGATTTTATCAAATGAACATTTGTTAAGTGGAGCACAGGGTGCTTCATGGAGGGTGATTCTGTTATCTGTTAAATAATGGATTACAAGAGAAATTAAAATAGAAACTTTATTTCTCAGAGGACTTGGAGGAGGTACAGAACATACCTGGAGGAACGACATTGGAAGGTCAAGGTAGGCTGAGGCCTAGAACCTGGGGAACATACCTTCACTAGAGTCTGTGGGTAGAGTGCATTGGAGTTTCCAGACAAGGGCCAAATTGGTAAATCCAAATCAAAAGAGTGGGGTTTTGGCAATCTTGATGGGGTCTTATCTATGGGTCATACAAGGGGAAAGCTCTGGAAGGCAGGGTACACTAGTGATCATATGGGCTTTTGGAGTACCTAGGTAGCTCAGTTGGTTGAGCATCTGACTCTTGATTTCAGTTTAGGTCATGATCCCATTTTTCATGGGATCAAGCCCCGTATGAGGCTCTGTGCTGACAGTGTGGAGCCTGCTTGACTCTCCCTTTTTGCCCCTTCCCTGCTTGTGCTCTCTCTCTCTCTCTCTCTTTCTCTCTCTCAAAATAAATAAATTTCCAAAACAAAATCTTAAAAGAAGAGCTTTTGATAATGTCATACCAGGAACTTACATTTACTTGTGATTCTAAGAGCTGTTATCTAGAGCGTGCATTAGGGTGATAGTGTCATTTCAAGTCCCTACACCCCTCTTGGCCAAATAAAATGAAATCTGAGGCAGCCAGTACCTTACAGTAGATCCACTTTATCTGTGTTATTACTTTCCATGGTTTCAGTTACCTCCAGTCACCTGCTGTTCAGAAGCAGATGATCCTCCTTCTGATATATGGTCAGAATGTTCATAATAGCCTAATGCTACATCACAATGCCTAGGTCATTTTCCTCACTTCATTTCATCACATGGGCATTTTGTCATCTCATATCATCATCAGAAGTAGTGTGAGTATACTACAGTAAGATATTTTGAGACCATATTTATGTAACTTTTATTTAGTCTATTGTTATAATTTATCTATTTTATTATTAATTATTGTTGTTAACCTCTTACTGTGTCTAATTTATAAACTAAACTTTATCATAGGTAGTTAAGTGTAGGAAACATACCATCTATAGGGTTCTGTACTATTCGAGGTTTCATCTGCTGGGGTTGTTGGAACATATCCCCCCACAGGTGGGGGGACTACTGTACCATGGACTATCTTAACTAAACTTTCCACAAGATAAAGCAACAGTAACAGCTAATATAAAAATAAAATACTCATTCTGTACAATACAAAATTTGCCTAAATGTAGTGATAAATTCAATTTCAAAAGTGCATTAATATTTTAACAGTTATATTTCAAAGAATGTCTTGCTTTCTTATATACATTTCCTGTGTCTCTTCTTAGTCTCTCAACCATTTTGAGGGGAAGAGATGAAAAACTGGTAGGCAGCTATAGTCAGAATTTCTTAATTCAGACATTTTACACTTGCAGTAGAACTCAAGGAAAAGGGGGACAAAAGGAAAAGCAGTTAACTTTGCTGAAACTGGTGATCCAGGTTCAAATAGACTGACAGATAAGACGTTTGCTTCAAGAGATGATGTTACATAAGACCATAGAGAAACAAGGTGAGCAGAGCAACACTACACTACATGATTCTGAATTTGTTGCTTTGCCTTTGCTATAAGATCCAGTAGATATATTATGTAACAACACTTATAAGGAATCAGAATCTTGACGATTTCCTCATGGTCTTATTCTACTTTTTAGCTCATTGCTTGGAAAAACATACTGGAAACACACAAACTATATGATAGGCCTTGTAGACTGTAGACAAAAAAGACATGGAATTGTATTAGGTTAGAAGCATTGCAGAAATACTTGGCACAGATGTACTGTATCTTTGTCCTAGGTTTGTGAATGCCTGAGAAGCATCACATGTATTGTGGGAAGTAAGTGCACACTTTCAATTTCATTAGATCTCCACTTGTTCATATATGCTTATCCTTAAAACCCTTAAATTTGACTTTTGATATACTTAATAAAAATACATTTTCTTTCTTTGTGATTAAAAACGATTACAGTTTCTTTTTAAAAATTTTTTTTCAATGTTTATTTTTGCAAGAGAGAGAGAGAGAGAGAGCACGAGCAGGTGAGGGGCAGAGAGAGAGGAAGACACAGAATCCAAAGCAGGCTCCAGGTTCTGAGCCATCAGCACAGAGCCTGATGCAGGGCTCAAACCCATGAACTATGAGATCATGACCTAAGCTGAAGTTGGACACTTAACCAGTTGAGCCACCCAGGAGCCCTTACAGTTTCTTTTTTAAAAAAACAAAGTCTTGAACATAAAAATATATAAAAACAACCAACTTCACCAACTGTCCATCAGTAATCCTTGCTGGTGGGCTCACCATTTACAAGGAAGACATAATTCAATGCAACCTGTTACAGAGATTGTCCTACCAGCAAGGACTTGTAAAGTGAAGGATCATTACTAGGTTTCTTTTATCAGATTGTTAATCAACTGAAGAGCTTCATCTACCAACTAGTAATTATGCATTAAATCAATGAACACAGTTACTGGCTTTAGTGAAGTGTGACCAACTGTCACTATAGCTTGTGGTGATGTCTATATCCGATGCTGACTTTAAGCCTTAAGATGCAGGTGTAGTTAAGAACAGAATAAAACCCTGCTCCTCTTGGCTACTCACTGTGAACAGTGTGCATATGACATTTGACTTGAGTGTTAAGGATTTATCTTGCTGATGTTAAAAACAACACTAACAACATTTTTACCTCATCCACCAGGTGATGAGTCTCTGAATCCAGGTCTTCAGGAGCAGGCTCCACCTCCTTCACCAGATGAGATGTTATAACTACCTCCCACAAAAGCTTTTGCCAAATTTTTATTTTGGGATGAATGATGAAGTACAGGGTTCAAGACTGTCTTCTTCCAGAAGCATTCTGCACTGCTTTGTAACACTTACTTTCTTGTACACTGTCCCAATTTTAATCTTCTGTGTCTTTTTTCCTTCTCCAAACTGTCTTAAATTTTCTTCATTCTTTTCAATGTGTGCATTTAATTATTCTTGCATTTTCTTTTTTTAAATTTATTTCTTTAAATTCAAGTTAGCTAATATACAGTGTGGTATTGTTTTCAGAAGTAGAACCCAGTGATTCATCATTTACATATAACACCTGGTGTTCATCACATTAAGTGCTCTGCTTAATGCCTATCACCCATTTAGCTCATTCCCCACCCACCACCCCTCCAACAACCCTCAGTTTTCTGTATTTAAAAGTCTCTTATTGTTTGTCTGCATCTCTGTTTTTATCTTATTTTTTCTTCCCTTCCCCTAAGTTCATCATTTTTTTTCTTAAATTCCATATATGACTAAAACCATTTGTCTTTCTCTGACTGACTTATTTTTCTTAACATAATACACTCTAGTTCTATCCACATGATTGCAAATGACAAGATTTCATTCTTCTTGATCACTGAGTAATATTCTATTGTAAACCACATCTTTATCCACTCATCAGTCTATGGACATTTGGGTTCTTTTCATAATATGGCTATTGTAGATAGCACTGCTATAAACATTGGAGAACATGTCCCCCTTCAAGTTAGCAGTTTTGTGTCCTGGGGATAAATACCTAGCAGTGCAATTGTTGTGTTGTAAGGTAGTTCTTTTTTTTTTTTTTTTTTTTTTTTGAAGAACCTCCATACTGCTTTTCAGAGTGGCTGCATCAGTTTGCATTCCCACAAATAGTGCAAAAACATTCCCCTTTCTCCACATCCTTGCCAACATCTGTTGTTTCCTGAGTTGTTCATGTTAGCCATTCTGGCTGGTGTGAGGTGATATCTTATTGTGGTTTTGATTTGTATTTCTCTGATGATGAGTAATGCTGAGCATCTTTTCATGTGTCTGTTAGCCATCTGGACTTCTTCTTTGGAAAAGTGTCTATTCATGTTTTCTGCCCATTTCTTTACTGGATGATTTATTTTTTGGTGTTGCATTTGATAAGCATTTATAGATTTTGGATACTAACCCTTTATCTGATATGTCACTTGCAAATATCCTCTACCATTCCATTGGTTGCCTTTTTAGTTTTGTTTACTATTTCCTTCAGTGTGCAGAACCTTTTTAGATTAATGACATTACAATAGTTCATTTTTGCTTTTGTTTCCTTAGCCTCCAGTGATTTGTGTAGTAAGAAGTTGCTGTGGCTGAGGTCAGAGAGGTCGCTGCCTGTATTCTTTAGTATTTTGATGTTTCCCTGTCTCACATTTTGGCTTTTCATCCATATTTAGTTTATTTTTGTGTATGGTATAAGAAAGTGGTCCAGTTTTATTATTCTGCATGTCACTGTCCAGTTCTCCCAGCACCATTTCCTGAAAAGACTGTCTTTTTTTTCATTGGATACTCTTTTCCTGCTTTATCAAAGTTGGTTGGTCATACACTTGTGGGTCCATTTCTGGGTTCTCTATTATTCTATTCTATTCTATTCTATTCTATTCTATTCTATTCTATTCTCTATGTGTCTGTTTTTGTATCAGTACCATACTGTCTTGATGACTACAACTTTATAATATAGCTAAAAGCCCAAAATTGTGATGCCTCTGTTTTGCTTCCCCCCCCCCCCCCAATATTACTTTGGCCATTTGGGGTCTTTTGTTTCCATAACATTTTTCGAATTGCTAGTTCTAGCTCTAGGAAAAATGTTGATGTTATGTTAGTAGGGATTACATTGAATGTGTAGATTGCTTTGGGAATTATAGACACTTTAACCATGTTTTCTCTGCCAATCCATGAGCATGGACATGGACTCTTTTTCCATTTCTTTGTGTCTTCTTCAAGTTTTTTCATAAGTGTTCTAGAATTTTCAGCACACAGATAGTTTACCTCTTTGCTTAGGTTTATTCCTAGTTATCTGGTGGCTTTTGGTGCAATTATAAATGGGATTGATTCCTTGATTTATCTTTCTGCTGCTTCATTATTGGTGTATAGAAATGCAACAGATATATTTACTTTGATTTTATTTCCTGTGAATTTGCTTAATTCATGTATCAGTTCTAGCAATTTTTGGTGTAGTATTTGGGTTTTCCACATACAGTATTATGTCATCTGTGAAGAGTTAAAGTTTAACTTCTTCCTTGCCAATTTGTATGCCATTTATTTTCTTCTGTTGTGTGATTGCTGAGGCTAGTACTTCTAGTACTATGTTGAACAAGAGTGGTGACAGTGGATATCGCTGTCGTGTTCCTCACCTTAGGAGGAAAGCTCTTAGGTTTTCTCCCATTGAAGATGATATTAGCTGTGGGCCTTTCACATATGATTTTTATGATATTGAGGTACGTTTCTTTTATTCCTATTTTCTTGAGTGTTTCTATCATGAAAAATGCTGTATTTTTCAAATGTTTTTTCCACATCTATTGATGGGATCATATGATTCTTATCCTTTCTTTATTAATGTGGTGTATCACATTGATTGATTTGCCAATTTTGCACCATTCCAGAGGCCCAGGAATAAAGCCCACTTGATTGTGGTTAATAATTATCTTAAAGTACTGTTGAATTCAATTTACTAGTATCTAGTTGGGAATTTTTGAATCAAGGTTCATCAACGATATTGGCCTCTAATTCTCCTTTTCAGTCGAGTCTTTGGTTGTAGAATCAATGAAATTCTTGCCTCACAAATGAGGTTGGAAGTTTTCTTTCGATTTCTATTTTTTGGAACAGCTTCAAAAGAAAATGTATTTTCTCTTCTTCAAATGTTTGGTAGAATTCCCCTGGGAAGCCATCTGGGCCTGGACTTTGGTTTGATGGGAGATTTTTGATTTGTGATTCAATTTCTTTACTGGTTATGAGTCTGTTCAAATTTTCTATTTCTTCTTGTTTCAGTTTTGGTAGTTTATATCTCTAGGTATTTA
Organism: Panthera pardus; assembly: GCF_024362965.1. Lineage (NCBI taxonomy): Eukaryota > Metazoa > Chordata > Mammalia > Carnivora > Felidae > Panthera > Panthera pardus. Next base: position 15,394,871 of record NW_026526810.1, on the reverse strand, counting down.
TCCATTTATTCCAGATTGTCCATTTTTGGCATATAATTGCTCATAATATTCTCTTATATATTTATGTGGTGTTGGTTGTGATATCTCCTCTTTTATTAATGATTGTATTTTGGGGGAGTTCTTTCCTTTTTTTTTTGAGAAGTCTGGCTAGGAGTTTGTCAATTTTGTTAATTATTTCAAAGAACCAGCTCTTAGTTTTGTTGAATTGTTTTTTTTTTTTTAATTTGATATCATTTATTTCTACTCAAATCTTTGTTATTTACCTTCTTCTGTTGGTTTTGGGCTTTATGCCCTGTTCTTTTTCCAGCTTCTTTAGGTATAAAGTTAGGTTGTGTGCTTGGTACTTTTCTTTTTTCTTGACTTAGGCCTGAATTATATATATATTACATATATATAATATATATATAATTATTTATTTATAATTTATAATTATATATTTATAATTTATATTTATAATTATATAATTATAATATATAATATATATATATATATATATATATATATATATATATATTCCTCTTTTGACCACCTTTGTTGTATTCCAAAAATTGTGGACTGCAGTGTTTTCATTTTCATTTGCTTCCATGTAATTTTTAGTTTCTTCTTTAATTTCCTGGTTAAGCCATTCAATCTTTAGTAGGAGATTCTTTAATCTTCATGTATTGGTGGTCTTTCCCAATTTTTTTCTTGTGGTTGACTTCAAGTTTCATAGCATTGTGGTCTGAAAATATGTATGGTATGATTTCAATCTTTTTGTACTTGTTGAGGGCTGATTTGTCACTCAGTATGTGATCTATTCTGGAGAATGTTCCATGTGAACCTAAAAAGAATGTTTATTCTGCTGTTAGGTTGAAATGTTCTGAATATATCTATTAAGTCCATCTGGTCCAGTGTGTCATTCAAAGCCATTGTTTCCTTGTTGATCTGCTGCTTATATGATCTGTCCATTGCTGTAAGTTGGGGTGTTTAAGTGCTCTACTATTATCACATAATTATCAATGAGTGTCTCTATGTTTATTATTTTTTTAATGTTTATTTATTTTGAGAGAGAGAACACACCCATGCATGCATGCTTTGTGCATGCATGGGAGTGGTGGAAGGGCAGAGAGAGAGGGCGAGAGAAAACCCAAGGCCCAATGTGGGGCTCAGACTCACAAGTCACAAGATCATGACCTTAGTTGAAATCAAGAGTCAGACACTTAGCCAACTGAACCACCCAAGAACCTCTGTTATTAATTGATTTATATATTTGGATTCTTCTAAGTTGGGTCCATAAATATTTACAATTCTTAGCACTTCTTTTTGGGTAGACCTCTTTATTATGATATAGTGCCTTTCTTCATCTCTTGTTACAGTCTTTGATTTAAAATCTAGTTTGTCTGACATAATTATGGCTACACAAACTTTCTTTTGACCTCCATTAGCATGATAAATGTCTCTCCACTCCATCACTTTCAATCTGAAGGTGACTTTGGGGCAAAAAGAGTCTCTTGTAACCTTCATATTGACGAGGCTTTTTTTTTTTTTTTCATCCATTTTGACACCCTGTGTCTTTTGATTGGAACACTTAGTCCATTTACATTCATAGTAATTACTTATAGATATCTACAGTATTACATGTAAAGTCGCTCTTCCTGTAGATTGTCTCTGTTCCTTTCTAGTCTTTTTTGGTTTTGGCCTCTCTTCCCTGATCAAAGTGTCTCGTTTTATAATTCTTGCACAGCTGGCTTAGTTTTCATGAACTCTAGGTTTTGCTTCTCTTAGAAACTCTTTATCTCTCTTCTATTCTGAATGACTGCCTTGCTTTATAAATTATTCTTGGCTGCATATGTGTCCCATTCAGCATATTAAATATACCATGCCACTCCCTTCTTGCTTACCAAGTTTCTGTGGACAGGTCTGCTGCTAACTTTAACTACCCATGTAGGTTGTGAACATTTTGTGCCTAGCTACTTTCATAATTCTCTTTATCTTTGTATTTTTCAAGTTTCACTATGATTTGTCTTGGTGTTGACTTGTTTTGTTGATTTTGAAGGGAGTTCTCTGGGCCTCTTGGACTTGAATGCCTGTTTGCTTCCCAAGATTAGGGAAGTTCTCAGCTATAATTTGTTCATATAAATCTTTTCATTTTTCCCCACTCTTATTCTTTGGGGACTCTATGATACAGATATTATTGTGTTTTAAAATATCTCTGATTTCCCTAATTCTAAATTTTTGATCTAATATTTTTCTTTCTTTCTTCTTTACCGCTTCATAATTTTCCATAATTTTATATTCTATATCACCTATTTGATCCTCTGCTTCTTCAATTGTAATTACATCCAGTCAGCTTTAACACTTTTTATTTTGCCCCAAGTAGTTTTTAGGTCTCTTATCTCTGAAGCAAGGGTTTCTCTGGAGTCTTCTATGCTTTTTAAAAATCCATCTAGTATTCTTATCACTGCTGTGGTAAATTCTTGTTCAGATATATTATTTCTATCTGTTTTGAGCAAATCCCTGGTTATGGTTTCTTCCTGATCTTTCTTTGGGGGAAAATTCCTCCATCTCATCATTTTGTCTAGGTTTCTGTGTTTTGTGTGTTATGAAAGTTTGTTATGTTTCCTGCTCCTGAAAGTAATGCTATATTAATAAAGGATTATACATTGTTCAGGGTCCAGTGCTTCAGGAAGTGTTTCTGGTGTAAGCTGTGTACACTCTGTTGTTGTATTTTGGATTCTCTTTCCCACTGGTTAGTCGCCTGCAGAGCTCCTTTTTGTTTTCAGTAGGGAGTGTTTGGACTTTTATCTAAGTGTGTTTTGATATATTTGTTCAAACAAGCATGTTTTTTTTTTTTTAAAGCCTTATCCAAAAAAAAAAAAAAGATAAAAATTAGGGAACAACAACAACAAAAAAACAACAGACACACAATCATAAAGTTATAAGCCTGATTTTAAAGAAAAATAAGGCAAAAAGAAGAAAAAGAAAGAAGAATCCTGTTCCCAAAAACAAGAAAAAAAGAAACAAAAGAACAAATAAATGAACAACTACAACAACAACTATAAGCCTGATTTAAAAAACAAAAACAAAACCAAAAACCAAAAAACAAAAGACTGATCTTATTACTGAAGGTGATACTTTGGAGCACTCTGTGATCAGTAGACTTGGTGCATGCAGGGGTTCCTGTTTTGGTCCTCTAGGGAGAGGTCCACTGTGAGACTTCCCTCATAAAGATGACCCTGTAGTGCGCAGAGTGGGCGCGGGGGAGAATGGGTGGGTAGGATTTGGTGTAAACAGTTCCAACCTCCACTGGGGACACTGTTACTCGCTGAAGTCTGACAATGTTGGTGGGCAAGGCAGATGGCGTCACCCTACTCTCTTGTCCCCAGGGAGGCAAGCTGTTTCCCACCCTTGCCCTGAAAGACAAGGGAACAATCTACCCTCCTGTGTCACAGGCTTCCATTAGATCCCTGACCTTAACCCTTCTGTGCCTTGGTCATAGACGTGCCTGGTGCCATAGCTCCCTGGTGTTTTATCTCTGGCACATGACTGGGATTCAATGCTTCAAATCTTAAAAGGCTGGTCAGGACACAGACCCACTACACCGACTCTGGAGGAGAGCCTCACAGTGTTGCGCCTGGCAGTATTCTGTCCCAGAAAAGCAGTCTCACAACTGAGCAAGTGTCTAGAGTTTATGGTGAAGAACAGTGAAAAGCTGTGGCCACTTTATCTGTCTTCTGCAAACACTCTTTCCCCTGAAGTTGAACTGCCACTCAAATGCACCAGCTGAGTCTTTTGTCCTTGCAGAGGCAATATACCCTCTTCCAAATGCACTCAGGGAAGGGAAACTTCCCTGCCATGTGCAACCCAGAGGATTCCCCACACCACGCTTTCCACTGTCCACTCCAAGGCTTCCCCTCCTTCTACCCAGGAGCACCATTTGTCCACTCCAGAAAATGGTGTAGATTTCCAAAAACTCAGAACTTCAGGTCCACTGTTTGCAAAAACTTGCAATATTCAGTTCCTAAGGACTCCCTGTCAATGGTTTGGAGGGAATGTTTTCCTTCTGCAAACCCAACACACTGCTCTCTCTCTCCCTCTGTTTTACCTCTCTGCAAAAAGGGCTGCCACCTCTCTGCAGCACCCTTTGCAGCTTTTCTCTCCCCCAGTTTCCCCTCTGCACCATGTACCTCCCATGTTTTCTCCCACAAATTATGCAGATTGTTCTCTTAATACTCATATCGATTTCCTAGGTGTTCAAAATAATTTGAGGTTGATCTAGGTATGTTAGAGGGACTAGACAAGCCCAGCGTCCCCTTACTACATCACTATCTTAATTCCTCTGACTCATTTTCTTTTTTGTTATTGTTGTTTTAAATTTTAAATGTTTTCATTTTAATTCCAGTATAGGTAACATACAGTGTTATATTAGTTTCAGGTGTTCAATATAGTGATTCAACAATTCCATACAATTGGATTATATTTTGATGTTGAGTTGTGTAGTTTCTTTATATGTTTTTGATACTAACACTTTATCAGATGTGTCATTTGCAAAATCTCCCATTCTGTAGCCTGCCTTTTAGTTTTGTTGATTGTTTCCTTTTTTGTGCAGAAGTTTTTTTTTCTTTTATGCACTCCTAATATTGTATTTTTGCTTTTTAAAAATGTTTTTTATTGTTTATTTATTTTTGAGAGAGAGACAGAGTGAGAGCCAGAGAGGAGCAGAGAGAGAGGAAGACACAGAATCTGAAGCAGACTCCAGGCTCTGAGCTATTAGCATACAGCCTGACAAAGGACTTGAACCCATGAACCATGAGATCATGACTGAGCCAAAGTTGGATGCTTAACCAACTGAGCCAACCAGAGGCCCATATTTTTGTATTTATTTGCCTTCCCTCAGGAGACCATCTTGAAAATTTTGCTGCAACTGATATAAGAGAGATAATTGCCTGTGCTTTCTTCCAGGACTTCCATGGCTTCAAGTCTCACATTTAGATCTTTAATCCATTCTGAATTTATTTTTGTGTATGGTGTAAGTAAGTGGTCCAGTTTCATTTTTCTGCATGTTGCTGTCCAGTTCTCCCAAAACCATTTTTTGAAAACACTCTCTTTTGCCCATTTTATGTTCTTTCCTCCTTTGCCAAAGATTAATTGACCATTTATTTTTTAAACTTTTTATTTAAATTCCAATTAGTTAACATACAGTTTAATATTAGTTTCAGGTATACAATACAGTGATTCAACACTTTCTACAATACCCAGTATTGTACATCACAAGTGTACTCCTAATCCTCATCACCTATATAACCTATCCTCCACCCACCTCCCCTTTGGAAACCATCAGTTTGTTCTCTATAGTTAAGAGTTTGCTTTTGGTTTCTATTTTTCCCCATTGTTTTGTTTCTTAAATGTTATATATGAGTGACATCATATTGTCATCTGTGTTTTTCTGACTGACTTGTTTCACTTAACTTTATACTCCTTAGGCCACCCCTGTCTTTGCAAATGGCAAGATTTCATTCTTTTTTATGCATGAGTAATATTCCCTGTGTGTGTGTGTGTGTGTGTGTGTGTGTGTGTGTGTGTATGTATCACATCATCACTCTGGCTGCTTCCATAGTTTGGCTATTGTAAATAATGCTTCAATAAACATGGGAGTGAATGCATCCCTTTGAACTCATGTTTTTGTTTTCTTTGTGTAAATACCCAGCAGTGTTATTAGTAAATCATAGGGTAGTTCTATTATTAACTTTATGAGGAACCTCCACACTATTTTCCAGAGTGGCTGCAATACTTTGCATTCCTACCAAAAGGACACAAATGTTCCCTTTCTTCCACATTCCTCACCACCACCTGTCATTTCCTATGTTTTTTTTTTTTTTAATTTTAGTCATTCTGACAGATATGAGGTGCTATCTTATTGTAGTTTTGATTTGTATTTCCCTGACTGGCCATTTGTGGGTTTATTTCTGGGTTTTCTATTCTTTCTTTTAAATGTTTATTTATTTTTGAAGGAGAGAGAGAGACAGAGGGAAACACAGAATCCAAAGCAGGCTCCAGGCTCTGAGCTGTCAGCACAGAGCCTGACACGGGGCTCGAACTCACAAACAGATCATGAGCTGAGCCAGAGGCAGATGCTTAACTGACTGAGCCACTCAGGTGCCCCCAGGTTTTCTATTCTGTTTCATTGATTTGATTCTATTTTTTGTGCCAGTACCATACTGTCTTTGTCACTACAGCTTTCTAATATAACTTAAAGTCTGGGATTGTGACACCTCCAGTTTGTTCTTTTTCAAGATTGCTTTGGCTATACAGTCTTTTGTTGTTACATACAAATTTTAGGGTTGCTCTACATCTGTGATAAATGCTGTGATAAATATTTTGATAGGTATTGTATTACATCTGTAGATTGATTTGAGTATCATAGACATTTTAACAATATTATTTTCTTCCAATCCATAAGCATGAAGTATCTTTCCATTAGTTTGTGTCATCTTCAATTTCTTTCATCAATATTTTATAGTTTTCAGAGTACAGGTGAATTTGCTTCTAACTCCACAACACTTAGATCAGTTAAACTTCCATCTGAATATATTTGATGTTTTGAATTAAAATCATTCCTAGAAAAAGAAAAAATGGATTATTACCTATGGCATATTTTCATTTAGAAAATCTGAAATACATATATATGTATATGTATGTATATATACATATATACATACATATACATATATATGATATAAACATATTTTGTTCATGGATATACATTTCCATGTATATATGCACATGTGCACATATATTTAGCATCTGTGGTTGCAGGTTTGAAATACCTTAATGGAGACAACTTGCTTATCTCGGACTAAAGGTAGATGTTTATCTTCTATCATATCCCAGCCGTATTGTGTGCTTTAAGCTATGTGTTTATAAAGTACCATTTATATTTGACATTCAACCTTTAACTTTTAAGCTTTTCAGCCCCACACCATTGTCTTCCACTTCTGCCTCACAACTGGGTGAGATGATAAGAAAGCCTGCATCCTCCTCCCTTTGGAACATGTGATAAATTCAATCCATGCATGTCCAACCACTGTACAAACTTCAAGCCAGTCTCTTTCCCCTATTATCTCAAGGCATTTTTGGACCTGCCTGGGAGCTATGCTACTCTCTTAGAAAGCCTTCATTTTGTGAGTAATAAACGTTTCCATATGTTTTTGGCCTGTGTGTGTCATTATCAATCTGGATATCCAAACAAAATTTGGAGGGAAGGTTTATCTTATGTCTTCAAGTTGGCTATAACATGATATCTCTGTCATATAGTGTCTTTAAATTTCCTCTGACTCAATTTTGAGGTCCTGCACAGAGGCCAGTCAGTTCCCCTTTTTGAATAGCTGATTAGGTCCACACCCCAAGTGGCTTTACAAACAGGACCACTAGACCATTCACACTGACTTTTGGGTAGCTTTGTAAGAGGACTGCTCTAGGATTACTATTGGTTCCAGACCACTGCATAAGTGGCTTGGGACAGAATTTCCACCTGGTGATGTAACTACAGTTTAGCCTTGCTGCTATGTCTGCTGCTGGTTGCCATACATACCTCTCCTTTCCCAAATTTCCTGGGTGTCCAAATATTCAAGATGATTACTGCTAATTGGTTAAACCCAAGGGACTGTATGTGGCCCAGGTGGGGGGCCAATTTAGGGCAATCAGAATGATAATCCGCTTGAGTCATATTTTCCAGGGGTGGGCATTCAGCTGCGTTTCCAGTCACACTCTGTGTTTGGCAGAGGCCTGTTCTAGGTGTCTGTTACTTTTGGGGTGTCAGTACTTATTATTTGGGGAAGAACTCTAGTTTATCCTTGTGTTCTAGAGAAAGTCCTGTGGTAGAAGGTGTTAGTAGAACGTGCTCATGATGTAAAAGTGGCACCCAAATCACATTGTCAATGTTGTTCAGGCAGGGGTAGCAAACTACCTGTCTTCTTTCCTACTATGTACCCTGCAGCTGTCACGAGCTGTCTTGCTACCCTTCAGGTGCTACCTGAATAAGGTGCTATGTAGCACACTTTGGGGCCAGTAGCCCAATGTTTAATCCAAAGGGGAGAAGGAAAGAAATATTCAACCCCTGAACCCTTCTATCAGAACAGTTGCCAAAGTAATTCTATCACTTGAAAATTGCAAGACCTCTTCCCATGTTCTCTGAACTTAATAAATGCAGTTGAATATCAATATAAGAAGGGACTGATGGTTTGTACTAAAGGGCTAAATGTGCTGTCCCAAGGAGAGGTTTCTTTAGTTCTCTAAGTGCAAACCCCAATCCTGGGAGGTACATTTGGAGGCTTGGAACAAGAGGCAGTTGCTACTGGCCTATCCTCCTCCCTTTCCCTAACCAAGAAAGTCAGTTCTAGTGATTTATCAGAGACAAACTGATGGCTACCAGAGGGTAAGGGGTGGGGAATGGGTTAAATAGGTGGTGGGGATTAAGGAGTTCACTTGTCATGATCAGCACCAGGTGTTGTATGGAATTATTAGATCACTATACTGTGTATACCCAAAGCTAATATTACACTGTATGTTAACTAACTGGAATTTATTTTTTTTTAATTTTTATTTTAGAAAGAGAGAAAGTGAGCACACAAGAGGGGGAGAGGGGCAGAGAATCCTAAGTAAGTTTCAAGCTCAGTGGAGAGCCCAATTTGAGGCTTAATCCCACGACCCTGGGATCATGACCTGAGCTCAGATCAAGAGTCAGATGCTTAACTGCCTGAGCCACCCAGGTACCCCTTAACTAGCTTGAATTTAAATAAAAACTTACACAAAAAATACATGGCTTTAAGTGAATAGAAGACAAAAACAGAAAAATAAATAAAATTGAAGAGCAAATTTAATGATAAAATTCTATAATTTAATCCAGTTGAAAACCAAAATTTATCTGAAGTTCATTCCTATTTTATTCTTTTTGATACTATTGTTAAAGGGTCTCACTGATGTCTTCTATTATTTCTCAAGCCCAGTGAGTATCCTTATAATTATTGCTTTAAATTCTCCATTAGACATGTTACTTATATCTGTTTCACTTACATCTCTGGGCCCATGGCCCAGTCTTGTTCTTTCATTTGGGATAAATTCCTCCATCTTCACTTAGATAAAGAGGCCTTTATCTAAGCCTCTACCTTGTTATTTGTGTTTGAAAATCCAGTTATGTCTCCTGTTCCTGAAAGTAATGGCCTTATGAAGAAGAGGTCATGCAGTGTCCAGGGTCTGGTGCTTCAGTAAGTGTCTCTGGTATGTACTGCATGCTCTCTGCTGTTGTGTTTTGGTTGATCTAGCCTTCAGGTTAGTCATCTGCAGAGGCTTTCCTTGCCTGGAGTGGACAATGTTTGGTCCCTAGCCTGAATGTGGTGAAGTTTAACTAGGTATTCTCTTGTCTGTTTGTGCAATGATACCTGACACCACTTCCACCAGAACTGAGGCCCTTGCAGAACTGTCTGGTTAGGAGACCTGTTGTAGGCAGGGGTTTTTGCTGGTCTTTCTGGGGGAGAGACCTGCTGCCCTAGGACTGAGATAAGTTACTACTGCAGAGTGCAGGGCAGTGGGTCTTGGTATAAGCAAATGAGGCAGCCACTGTCAGTGCTGGGCTACTTCCTAAGGGTTGCTCTGTGTTTATGCTAAGGAGTAGGGGAGGGCATTGGTGCCAGCCAGCTCATTTATTCACAGAGAGGCATCTCTGTGATCACTGCTTCTCGGTGGCACACTCCCAGAAGAGCAAATAACCTCCCTACCATGAGCCCCAGCATTCTTTAGATTGCTGTTTCAACACTGTCTGCCCTTGTGTGTTTTTGCCTGCCTTCTCTCCATAGGTAGGGCAGTGCCCTTTTGGTTCTATCCCAGTCAATCCTGCTGTCCTTTAAAACTCCAGACTTTAAACCCTACTAGTTGCAAGAACTCACAAAATTTAGCCCCTCTCATTTTCCAAGCCAATGGCTTTGGGGAAACATTCTTCTTGTGCACTCCGCTGAGTGCACCTCTCTCTCTTGCCTTTCTCTGTGACCATGGCTCCTTCCCCTATGCAGTACTGGGATTCATTTCTCCCCTAAACCACATATCCACACTTCCTACCATCTTCAATGTGGCCTCTTCTCTCCTTTAGTTGTGAAGTTTGTTCTGTCTGTCTTCAGTTGATTTGTGGAATATTTAGGATGATTTGATAGTTATCCAGTTGTGTACATGGGATGAGATGAGTCTTGGGTCCTTTCATTCTGCTTCCATCTTCTTGTTGCCCCATTCAAAGTAACTATTGATAGATATTTATTTATTGTCATTTTATTACTTGTTTTATTGGGGGTTGTTTTGTACTTTTTCTTTGATCTTTACTTCTCTTGCTCTCTTTTATGGTTTTCTGGCTTTGTTTAGTGATATACTTGGACTAATTTCTCTTTATTACTTGTATATCTGTTATTGTGTTTTGATTTGTGGTAACCATTAGGTTTGTATATAACATCTTCTGTATATAATAATGTATTTTAAGGTGATGGTCAATTGAATTTGAACTCATTCTTTATTCTTATCCCTCCACACTTCAGGTATATTGTGTCATAATTTACATCCTTTTATTTTGTGTATCCCTTGACTGATTTTTTGCAGACATACTTATTTTTACTGCTTTTGTGTTTCCTACTTTTCATAGTCTTATTCATGGTCTTTCTTTTCCACTCACAGAGTAGCCTTTAATATTTCCTGTAGGGCTCATTTAGTTATCAAAAACTTTTAGTTTTTATTTGTCTGAGAAACTCTTTCTCCTTCTATTATTAATGACAACCTTGCTAGATATGTCATTCTTGACTGCAGATTTTTCTTTTCCATCACTTTGAATATATCATGTCACTCCCTTCTGGCCTGCAGTTTCTGATGAAAAATATGAGAACCTTATGGGATTTCCCTTGTGTTTAATTGTCTTGCTTTCTCTTGGTGCTTTTAAATTTTTTAACATTACTTTTTTACTTTTTGCCATTTAATTACTATGTGTGTTGCAGTGGACCTCCTTGGTTTTATTTGGTTGGGGTAGCTGTATGTCTCTGGATCTGGACATTTGTTTCCTTCCCCAGGTTCGGGACATTGCCAGCTATTTTTTTCTCTAAAAATTTTCTGTCCCATTTTTTCCATCTTTTGGGATCCCTATAATGCACATGTTATTATGCTTGATGGAGTCACTGATTTTCCTGAGTCTATTCTCATTTTGCCTATTTTTTTCTCTCACTTTCTCATATTGATTACTTTTCATTACTCTGTCTTCCTGTTTGTTAATTTGTCTCTCTGCTCCCTCTATCCTGCTATTTATTCTATCTAGTGTATTTTTGCATTTTATTTATTGTGTTCTTCATCTCTGATTTTTAAAAATCTCTTCATTTAGGGTTTCACTGATGCCTTCCTCTCTTTTCCCAAGCCCAGTGAGTATCTTTATGATCATTACTTTAAATTCTCAATTTCAGCCCTAACAGAATAGCAAGGGCAGTCAGCTTGTCCTGGACCACAATTCTGTGACTTCTTGGCATTCAGCTGGGATTCAAAACCCAAAATCTTAAAAGACCCAACACAGTGCAGATCCAGATATGCTCCCCTCCTCCGGAGTAGAGCCCCACCACCTGCTGATGAAAGGCTTTTGGCTTGCACCTGCAGGGTCTTTTTGTCCTTGCGGAGGCAATAAACCATCTTTCCAAAGTACTCTGGCACGATTGTTCTCCCAGTGTGCCCTGGAGATTGCTACACCACACTATGCACTCCAGGGCCAGCTCCTTCTTCCCCAGGAGTGCACGCCACATCTCCACTCAGGGGAATGTCGTGCACCTCCAAAACCTCTGAGTCTCAGCTCCAAAGGCTGTTTTCAAAAAGAACTAGCACATCCCATACTTCTTGTTCCCCAGTCCATGATACAGACAGGTTTTCCTATTGTGCTAACTCAAAGCCACACTTTCACAACCCCTCTCCCTTTCTCTCCCTTTTGTCTCTCCACAGAAAGGGTTCCCTCTCCTCCATGGTTATGCCATTTTATCTCCTCTCTTCACTTCCACACACCTCACTCCTGTCAAGCTGTCTTGCTCCAACTGTGGAGGTCCTTCTACCCTCCACAGATCAACTTATTGGGTGTTCCAAGTGATCTGATCCCAATATAGCTGTGTTTGAGGGACAAGGAAAATCCCTGCCTCCCTACTTCTCCTCTGGAGTTTAAGCTGTATTACAAAGCTATAATCATCAAGACAGTATGGTATTGGCACAAAAACAGACACATAGATCAATGGAATAGAATAGAGAACCCAGAAATGGACCTACAATTTTATGGCCAACTAATTTTTAACAAAGCGGGAAAGAGTATCTAACAGAAAAAAAGACAGTCTCTTCAGTAAATGATGCTGGGAGGACTGGAAATCTACATGCAGAAGAAAGACAGTGGACCGCTTTCTTACATCATACACAAAAGTAAATCCAAAATTAATGAAATAGCTAAGAGTGAGACAGGAAACCATCAAAATCCTACAGGAGAAAACATGTAGCAACCTCTTTGACCTTGGCTGTGGCAACTCCTTATTTGACATGTCTCTGGAGGCATGGGACACAAAAGCAAAAATGAACTATTGGGACCTCATTGAGATAAAGGAAACAATCAACAAAACTAAAGAGCAACAGATGGAATGGAGAAGATATTTGAAAATGATATATAACTGGTTATTAACCAGAATCTATAAAGAATCTATCAAACGCAACACCCCCCCCAAAAAAAACAAATAAATAATCTAGTGAGGAAATAGGAAGAAGACATGAATAAACATTTTCCCAAATTAGACATCCAGATGGCTAACAGACATGAAAAGATGCTCAACATCACTCATCTTCAGAGAAATATAAATAAAAACAATGAGATACCACCTTACACCTGTCAGAATGGCTAAAATGAACAGCTCAGGAAACAACAGATGTTGGTGAGGACATGGAGAAAGGGGAATCCTTTGTGTTGTGGTGGCAAGGGAAACTGGAGCAGCCAATTTGGAAAGCAGTATGGAGGTTTCTTAAAAAATTAAAAATAGAACTACCCTATGACCCAGCAATTGCACTATTAGGTATTTATCCAAAGGATACAAAAAATGCTGATTCGAGGAAGCACAGGCACCCCAATATTTGTAGCAGCACTATCAACAATAGCCAAATTATGGAAAGAGCCTAAATATCCATCAACTGATGACTGTATAAAGAAGATGTGGTATATATATATATATAATACTACTTAGTGATGAAAAAGAATGAAATCTTGTCATTTGCAACAACCTGTATACAACTAGAGCGTATTATGTTAAGCAAAAATAGTCAGAGAAAGATATATGATTTCACTCATATGTGGAATTTGAGAAACACAACAAATGAAGATAGGAGAAGGGAAGGAAAAATAAAGTAAAAACTGAGAGGGAGGCAAACCATAAGAGACTCTTAAATACACAGAAAAAACTGAGGGTTTCTGGAGGTGAGGTGGCTGGGGGGATAAATTAAATGTGTGATGGGCATTAAGGAGGGCATTGCTGGGATGAGCACTGGGTGTTATATGAAAGTAATGAATCACTAGGTTCTACTCCTGAAGCCAAGGGTACACTGTATGTTATCTAACTTGAATTTAAATTAAAAAAATAAATAATGTCATCAAAAAATTTAAAAAAAAAATAAGTACATACACATGCTACAACATGGATGAACCTTGAAAAATTATGCTAAGTGAAAAATGTGCAATTTTGCCTCTTCTTTTCTAATCTGGATTTATTTCTTTTTTGTGCATATTATTCTGCCTAAAGACTTATATTTGAAACACTTTAAATAGATTAAAATTATCTGCCACCAAACATAACTGGCTCAAAAAAGCAAAAGATATGGGGTACCTGGGTGGCTCAGTTGGTTAAGGGTCCGACTTCAGCTCAGGTCATGATCTCACGGTCCGTGAGTTCGAGCCCCGCGTCGGGCTCTGTGCTGACAGCTCAGAGCCTGGAGCTTGTTTCCAATTATGTGTCTCCCTCTTTCTCTGACCCTCCCCAGTTTACGCTCTGTATCTCTCTGTCTCAAAAATAAATAAACGTTAAAAAATTTTTAAAAAGCAACAGATAATGATAATGTACAGAATAAATTTTTCCATATTTTTATACAAAGTAATCAGAATTCAACTAAAAATCTGCATGCATACCAAAAAAACAAGAGACTGGAAGAAAAGTCAAAAGGAGTACCAGAGGAACTCTAGATAAGAGAACAGTCAAAATAGCTTTTAAAATACTAATAAATATAACCAAGAAAAGATTATAAGGTTAAAATTGCTGGCATAGAATAAAAACAAAAAAGGATCAAATAGAAATTCTGAAGTGACAAAATAGAATAACTGTAATTAAGAACATACAGATAAAGCATCTGATTGAACACAGTTCAATAGAAAATATTCCAATAAGCTCCAAAAGACAAAGAGTATGAAAAATACAATAATAAACAAAGGAAACATATAAAAATGATTGAAAGTCTACTGTGTAATTTGAGTATTATAAAAGAAGACAGATGAATGCAGCCAAAGTAACACTTAAAAAGACAATAAGAATTTTCCAAAGTGAGAATTTCCAAAACTGGCAATAAACATCAAGAACCATATTCAAGTGTAATGAAATATAAGCAATATAGAACAACAACAACAACAACAAAAATGAAATATATATCACATCAAAGTACATCCTAGCAAAATAGCTGTAAGCCAAAAGAGGGAAAATCTTAAAGGGCAGTCCAAGAGATGAAGGAAGGAGAATCTTAGTATATTACCTTCAAATACAGCAACAAGAATATTAAAAAACTCAGTGCCATGGAAATTATGCAATCCAGAATATACTTTTTTAGATAATATTCTTTTAAATACTGAAAAGGAGTAATTGCCTACCTAGAAATTGATACCCAGTAAAAATAACCTGTACCAGATACCTTTCAGTACAAAGCAACCAAAGCTTAGTGGTATAAAACAATAATGATCATTTATATTTATAATTTCTCATGGTCCTCGGGGTTGATGAAGTTCAGCTAGGTAGTTCTCACTCAGGAGTCTCTGCTATAGGCAGGAATCATCTCAAGAGCTTCTTCACTTCACCATGTCTGGTGCTGAGAAGACTCAAAAGTTGGGACTTTTCCAATATCACTTTCTATGTGATCTCTCTGCAGTGTGGCTTGTGGTAGCTAGACTTCTTACATAATGGTCAGGGATTTAAAGGCACATGTCCTAAAATGAAGAAAGCCCAGTGGAAGCTATATCACCTTTTTATGGCCTAGCCTCAGAAGTAACACAGCATCACTCCCACCACATCCTATTCATCAGAAGTGAGCCAACATGACAAATCCCAAGAGAGGGTATTAGAATCAATCTTTCAATGTGAGAAATTTCAATGAATTCATGGGCATTTTTTAAACTAACCATATCCCTTAAAAATTAAAATAAAATAAATATCATTTTGAAACAACAAAAAAATGAATATTAATTACCAGCACATCCAAATGGAGATATTAACTCGAGTTAATTTACACCAAAGTAAAATGATCACAGCTTAAAGCATAAAAATGAATAAAGGAATGAATATCAACAAATTGTTAAATATTTAGCTAAGTTTAAATAACTATACACTCTATAATGGTATCTCGGGTTAAAATGTACATAGAAATAAGATACACAACAAAAACAGTCTAATAGCTGATGTTAAGAAGGAGGTGGTGGTTAATGACCTTATATTGTTCTGAGATCTTTGTAGTTTCCAGAAACTGCTTGGAGTATCAATTTTTATTTGACTCATGATATCTAGGATGCAAGCTTTACTCTCTCTCTCTCTCTCTGTCTCTCTCTCGATCTCACACACATACACGTTATTACATATATACTTACTTATTACATATATTAGTAATATAAACTAAAAACCTATTAAAAAGGACAGATATTTAAAGAAACTTGGTTACTCAGATAAAAAGAGCAAACTACAAGAAAAACATCGATAAAATGGGACGAATATAAAATGTAAAATGCAAGAAGGATAAAGCTTAATCTAATGAGACTAATGACCTATAGGGTAGTTCAGATGAGGAAGACAAAGTAAATAATGAATAATAACTCTTCATTTTAGTACATTTCTAAATTGTAGAACCATGTCAACATTATAAACAAAAAAAAATCAACAAGGATGAGGGACATTTTCTAAAATGTAATTGTATTAGTTTGTTAGGTCTACTATAACAAAATACCACAGTTTGGGTGGCTTAAGCAACAGAAATTTAATTTGGGGGCTAGTTTTGGAGGCTAGAAGTTCTGGAGTCTAGAAATCCATGATCAAGATGTTGGCAGGTTTGATTTCTTCTGATATCTCTCTCCTAGCTTACAAATGGCTGTCTTCTCTCTGTGTCCTTACATGCTCTTTCCTCTGTGTACACCCATCCCTGGTGTCTCTTTGTGTGCCCAAATTTTCTCTTGTTATAAGGACACTGGTCAAATTGGATTAGGGCCCACCCTAACAGCCTCATTTTAACTTAATGATCTCTTTAAAACACTACCTACAAATATGGTCACATTTCGAGGTACGTGTGTAAGAGTTTTACTATATAAATTGGGTGAGGGCACACAATCCAGCACATAATAAGAATGCAAAGAAAATCAAATGAATATAACTTAATTTCTAATGAATAATATACATAATACCTACACTAAAGGGGAAGAAAAATAACTTACCAAAGTAATTTCTGAACCAGTATTTTGACTATATTCCCTCAGTCTTAGGATATAAGAACTATAAACAAATATTGAAGCTGGTAGTTTTGCTTTTCATAGGCATATGGGCTGGAAAAACTACTTTCTGTGTATTCTAGGATTGAGCAAATAAGTAAATATATTTAGGATAATGAGAGCCAGTTTTCTCATTTTGAAGAAGGGAGTTACAAAGAAAGCAAGGAAGAATACATGAATTAACTCTATGGTTTGGACTGGTATTGGTATGAATTAATGGCTTTTAATATATAGATATAGTTATGTATGTGTATATATATATGTAACATGTGTATGCACATTTGTATATAGATTTGTCCACTGGGAGGGCCTATAAGAAATAACATCATTGTAGTAGTGAGTACACCTAGCACCCAGATTTGTTTTCTACAGTACCAATTTCCCCTTAAAGCAACCAAAACTCCTTGGAGAAGTGGCTGATTCCAGAGTAGAGCCAACGAAAGAATAAGATGATTCTAAAAGTATCTTGTTGTGATAAAAAAAAAAAAAGAAAATACACTCAAAAAATGATAGTTACATGTCAAAAGAATACAGAAGCTGGTATGAATGGACTTCCACAGAGCGAATTTGGGTAATTTCAGTATCAAAATCAATATTAATAGTAACATATTATAACCTATTGAATAAAGATCTGTGAGTTCCTGCTGATATAAATAAATGAATAGATGAAGTAGAAGGGACAGCTCTTCCTTATAGTAAAACAATATTAATGTAGAAAGAGTTATTAACACAGTTATAAAATCACCGGTTTTCAATAATTGTAGTAATAACTGGTTTACACAGGAATCATAAATGAATGTTATATGTATTGGATGACATTCTGATAAACAAGAGATTTACATAGCATTAAAATATTTTATCATTTACTTCAAAAAAATTTAATCTTTATTTATTTTTGAGATAGAGACACAAAGCATGAGAAGGGGAGGGACAGAGAGAGAGGGAGACATAGAATTTGAAGCAGGCTCCAGTCTCTGAGCTGTCAACACAGAGCCGGATGTGGGGCTCGAACTCACGGACTGCAAGATCATGACCTGAGCCGAAGTTGGACACTCAACCGACTGAGCCACCCAGGTGCCCCTACTTTTTATATTTTACAGTTCCCCTAGGACATAAATACATGAATTGTTAAACTGTTTAAAAAAGCCTGATGGATATTAGGTGCTCACTAAATGTGAGAAGTGTTTCCTCTCAGAAAGTATTCTGGCTGCTTAGGGTGTTTCTTCCTCTTACACTGTCTAAAATTCTAATTTGCCCTTTGCGCAGGGCTGTGCGTGCATAAACAACACCACTTTGTGGGGGCTGGTATTTACTCTGAGGACCAAAATTAACTCTCTATTCACTTGCCAAATGATTAGCGCTTATTCTACAAAATAAAGGGTCACAATTCTATTGGATCTCTGTCTCGGAAATTAATGGTCTGGCCTCTTCCATTGAGGCTTGGAAGAGGGCTTTGGCAGAAAGGTTCTAGCAGGTTTCGCCCACTGCCAGATCCAACCTACAGACGGGTTGGGTACTCCTGAGAACAGTGCAGGTGGTGCGCAAGAAGAGACTCATGGAATGAAAGTGCCTGGGAAAGGGTGTGCTAGGGACACACAGATCAGTAGGACACACCCTGGCTTCTAGGAGCTCAAGATTAATCATAAAGTCACAGGACTGTGAAACTTGCCTTCTTTGGGGAGTAAAGTTCTTATCGTGTTGTTCTGAAATTAACCATTTGGTGTGTCTTCCCCGTTAGACTTGTAAAATCTGAACGACGGCAACCCTTTCCCGTCTCAGGACCCAGGACAGGTCCCAGGCATCTAAGAAAGCCAAGAACTGATAGCTACACTACTGCTCTGCGGAGCATGCGCAGCGCGCTCTCTAGGGGCCGACGCGCGCTTCTTAGCACCGGCGCGCACAAACGGGCTGAGCTTTTCCAGTGTCACCGTTCCACTGCGCCAACACCTTCCTTCCATTCCCGCTCCCAGCGCTCCTTCAACTCCTACGACCCGGCCTGGCTCCGAGCACCATGCGGCCTAAGTCCGTTTCGGAGCAGGGTCAGACGAGATCCAGGATCTGACAGGGCAACCGGAAGCGGAAAGTCTATGCTGAGGCTTCCTGAACTACAGTCCCCACAATGCCCCGGAGCGTCCATCTGCGCGCTAATCTGCGGCTACCCCTCCAGGGGTCTGGGCTCCAGTTCCAGGAATGCAGCGGTGCAGTGACCAAGTACGGTCTGGCTCTGCCCCGTTAATCGCTGAAGTTCTGTTATTTTATCATTAACCAACCTCTAAGGGGGGGGGGGGGATGTTTTTCTTTCTGGTGTGGATTAAATATATTGAATATGTATTTATGCTCATATTTTTAATACATATTTTCATATTATTTGCTCATTTTTCTATGAGGTGTTTGTTTTACTGTATTTAAGTACAGATTGCATATTCAAATCTATTTATTTTCTTTATATTATGGCTTTTAAAACCTCAAAGTTTAACTTACTAAAGCAGTAAAGACTCAATTCTGTTCTTTTTGTTGTTACGTTGATTTGAAATCTTTTTAAAAAAAATTAATTTTATTGATGAAATTTACATGTTTTGTTTTGTTTTGTTTTGTTTTGTTTTGTTTCGTTTTGTTTTCCAGTAATCTCTACACCCAAAGGCACGACTGGAGATTAAGAGTCACATGCTTTACCTATTGAGCTAGCCAGGTACCCTGAAATAGCTCTTTGATTTAAATATTATCAAGTATGTTTTGGGGTGCCTGGTTGGCTCAGTAGGTTAAGCCTCCAGCTTTGGCTCAGGTCATGATCTCATGGTTTGTGAGTTTGAGCCCCGTTGGGCTCTGTGCTGAGAGCTTAGAGCCCAGAGCCTACTTCAGATTCTGTGTCTCTGTCTCTGCCTCTTCCCTGCTCACACTCTGTCTCTCTGTCTCTTAAAAATAAATATTAAAAAATTGAAAAGATATATTATCAAGTATGCTTTAAGTATTTGTCCTCATTACTTCTGTGGTCTTTTTTTTTTCTCTGTATATTTTTATATATGTGCTGCTAATATACAGCTATAGAAAAATTCAGAATATTTTTAATCTTAATTAAAATTCACCATCAACTTGAATATTCACATGCCTTTTTGTAATCTCTTCCCAGTTTTATTTCTTCTATAGTGGAATCCTTACCCTTGATTACTAACCCAAAGATTCTAAATCATTGCACTATTTGTCTTAGATTACAGACAGTACTATGGGATTCCTTACCAAGAAATTAAGGACCTGAATAGTAATCATTTCAAAACTCTAGTGCGTGTTGGGTAAAAGTTTCTTCTCAACCCAGTGGTTAATTCTACTTACTACTCTCAATAAGAATACTATTTATTTATTTATTTATTTATTTATTCATTCATTCATTTATTCATTTATTTAAGTCTTCATAAAAGCAAACAAGAGTTAGCAAAATAGTAAGAATTGTCAAACTGAGATCTCAGAAAATTAAAGAGTACTTGAAGCTACTTTTACCATGAAGATATTTGCTTATCCTGAGGCAACAAGAATGGAAGTCAAAACCCAGAGACACCCAGAGATAAGAAGTCAAACAGGAGAATTACTATATATTATGTTGAAATAACAAAAGGCTTAAACCACATAAGATATAGAAGTCTAGGTTGACAGCTATTTTAGCACACTAAGCTACTGTTTTCTGGCTTAATTTTCTATTGAGAAACCAACTGACAATATAACTGCCACTTCTTTTAGAGTAGAATATCTTTTAAGATTTTGCTCTTTGTTTTTGCTTTTCTGATTTAACATTATTAAGTTGTCTTCTGTGTTCTTTCACATGATGATCAGTCAGGGTGGCCATAGGAGAAGACACAGGGAGACCTCAGAAAAACGAAGTGTATTATAGTCTCAAATCCTAGAAATAGGAGGCACAACACATACAGGACCACATGGGGAAGCACCATCATTGGCCAGGAGGAGACGGGCAGGAACATGGGCAGAGTCTAGATTGTACCTTTTATTGGAGGTATGTGGAAAAGGGTAGGTATGGTAGTATAAGCAGTTTAGGATTGGTTAGGTTGAATGATTTCAGTGGGCTTTAAGATATAGGGTGGCCTCTGGTGTCCTGGTACCTGGCACTAAAATGATTAAGACAAAGGAATAATGTCTCCTCCTGGAGACAGGAGGGTCAGATAGAGGATGTATTGCTCTAGATTGGTTATTTTGTATATCAAAGACATGCTCTTGGCTGGGCGCTTTGCTATCTCTAAGAATTGATTAGCCCTGAGAAGGGCAGTTTTCTCAACCAGAAAGGATTTTAAGATGTTAACTTTAATCAAAAAACAGTCAAACAAATGGTAGCAGGAAATAAAAAATCTTGAAATCACTGAAAAAAACAAAAAAGAGAGTACAAAAATACTATACTCAACAAAAATAAAGCAACGTGGGCAAAATACACTTTTCGATTTAAACACTATAAAACCAAAACTCAGAAAGTCCATGTTGTAGCCATTTTCAGAGCAATGGACTGTTACCTAAAATTTGGTTTAATTGCCAAGACTAGTGATGACAACCCAATAGAATATAAAAAGTTTAAAAACTTAACATGAAGATTTCTGAGGAGAGCAGTGTAGGTTTTCAAAGGTGGTCTGAAATGTCTTGAGAAAGCAAGGAAAGAAGATGGGCTTGAGGCTTTTATCATGGTTATAGGGTATGGCTGGGGTAAATGTTCCTGTGTGTTGTTTGAATATCCCTCCTTGGATCAAGCACCTTGGCGTTATTATAAGCATGCTCAGAAGTATGGCAGGAGAGGGGAAGGCTATGACAGACAAATACAAAAATTGGGGCACCTGGGTGCCTCAGTTGATTAAGCATCCAGCTCTTGATTTCAGCTCAGGTCATGATCTCACAGTTTGTGAGATGGAGCCCTGTGTTGGGCTCTGTGCTTACAGTGCAGAATCTGCTTGGGATTTTCTCTATCCCTCTCTCTCTCCCTTTCTCTCTCTCTCAAAATAAATAAATATACATTAAAAATAAAAATAAAAATTGGAGTCAGAGTCTTTATTACAGTACACCAGCACCAGATTTTGACCAAAGGAAATTCTAAAAGGTATGCATTTTAGGCAGAAGAGAAGTTAAGGAGAAACATAGAAGAGAGAAAGGGTAAGTGTGTGGGTGAATGTAAATGAACAGTAATTTTAAAGAACATCAATAAAATTGTCTCGTGGGCTTAAGGAAAAAAAAACTTCAAAAAGCAGACAATAGGGCATGTAACAGATACGGCATAATGGATTAATTGTTTCAAGTATCTTGTTTATGGAAAAATTAAACATTACTTTGATTAAATTTCAAAAATGTGAGTATTTTTGCATACCCATTAAAGATAACAACTAACAAACATAATATTCAAAACAGAAGGGGAAATATTATAATTAAAAAATAGACAACATGGTGTATTGAAAAACAAATTATTAGTAACTACACATAAATTGACTAAATCTTCTATATTTAAAACCCAAAACATTGTCATATTATATTTAAAAAAAAAACATAAGCTCTCCATAGTAGATACATCCAAATAAAAGGCTCAGAAAAATTAATTGTACAAGGATGGTGAAGATAACCAAATGACATGGGGTGCCTGGGTGGAGCAGTTGGTTAAGCATCCAACTTCAGCTCAGGTCATGATCTCATAGTTCATGAGTTTGAGCTCTGTGTTGGGCTCTGTGCTAACAGCTCAGAGTCTGGAGCTTGTTTCAGATTCTGTGTCTCCCTCTCTCTGTCCCTCTTCCACTCACACTCTGTCTCTCTCTTTCAAAAATAAACATTAAAGAAAATTAAAAAAAAAAAAAAAGATAACCAAATGGCAGTCCAAAGAAAAATGGTATCAAGAAGAGACTTTAATAAATATACTTTATGATGAAAGCTAATTACAAAAAAAAAAAAAAAAAAAATTGGGGGCGCCTGGGTGGCTCAGTCGGTTAAGCGTCCGACTTCAGCTCAGGTCACGATCTCACGTTCCCTGAGTTCGAGCCCTGCATCGGGCTCTGGGCTGATGGCTCAGAGCCTGGAGCCTGCTTCCGATTCTGTGTCTCCCTCTCTCTCTGCCCTTCCCCCGTTCATGCTCTGTCTCTCTCTGTCTCAAAAATAAATAAACGTTAAAAAAAATTTTAAAAAAATTGACTTTAAGGCAAAAAGCATTGTAACAAATTTATTTCATTATTGTAAAATATTCAATTCACCCAGAATATGCATATACACTTGCAACTAATAATATAGTCTAACTAATAGAAATTTAAGGGAAAATAGAAAATACCAAACAACAGTGGGGTGTTTGGGACATGTCCACTTCAACTGATAAAACAAATAAAAATTTAGTTGACAATGGTGCCTGGCTGGCTCAGTCAGTAGAGCATGTTACTCTTGATCTTGGGGCTGTAAGTTCGAGCCCCATGTTGGGTGTAAAGATTACTTAAAAATGCAATCTTTTAAAAAATAGCAGACAAAATATCAGTAAAGATATTAAGCAAGTTAAAATTCTTATTACCAAATTGATTTAATACAAATATATGAAATATTGAACCCATGAACTTTACAGCACACATTTATCAAGCACATATTTAGAAAATATGACTATATCATTGGCCATATATAACATCTGAATAATTTATAAAAGTCTGCAATCACAGAGAACATGTTCTCTGACAACAAGAAGATCAGTTACGTAAAATTGAAATAAAGCAACATTTCAATGTTTTCCTGAGTCAAAGAGGAAACCAAAAAGACACTTGAAGTTATTTTAAGCTGAGCAATGCTGTACAATAAGACTTGTCATAATCAAAAGAAAATGTATCAACATAACTATGCATATGTTGGGGAAATTATGAATAGTAATGACATACACAGATGTGTCTGATATATGGCAAACGGCCACACAAACTTTAAAACATATAAAAGAAAATAAAGATAAAAAATAGCAATGGGGCCAAAGTTCATGTAGGATCACTGTCAGAAATAGTAAGTCTACTGTAATTGTGAGTGTACTGAAGGGATCCAAGTAGATTAGAACGCGGGATAAAAGGAAAGAACTTAGAGTACACACAATTTAAAACATCAGTCTTTCAAAGTGTATTTCTTTCAAAGGGACACAAAATCCTGAAAGAAAGTATGAGGTATCCTTTGGAAATTACATGGTGAGAAGTACATGAAATAGACATTTTAACTAAGAGAAAAAGGACATTGGAGGACACCAGAATCAACCATAAACCAACAGAACAAAACCACTATATAACTGAAATTTGTTATACTGACAGTAGAGGGTGCCATTGAACTGGGAATCTTGGAAGTCAGCAAAATCCACAAATAAAGGGAAGAAATCTCAGTGTCTTAGAGAGTTACTGTAAAAAATTAGATGCAATACACTTCAACTGAAAATCCCCCACAACATAGTAAATATGATCAGAATAAAACTTTAAATCAATTCTGCAAATGGAATAAAATATATTCAAACAAGCATTTTTGGTCATGAAAAACCACCTCAAATTAGACATGTAAAAAAAGAAACAAAAATGAACAGAAATGTGAAGAAATGAAAATACAGTTAATTAGACTCAGAAAAGAAAAAAATGACAAATTTATGAATAAAAAGTAGATTTCAAAGAGACAAAATGAATAGACTCAAATGAAAATGTAATGACAGGCATTGAAGAAAGACAAGAAAGAATAAAAATAGGATTAAAAGAACAAATTAAGTAGGATTTTAAAGAATAAAAATAGGATTAAAAGAAAAACAAAGTCAGAAAAGAGTGGTAGACTTAGAAATTCAGCAGATACCATTCATATAACTGGAGTCTCTGGAAAAGGAAAACAATGGGATAAACTAAAAAGATCTAATATTTTTAAGTATATTGCAAGAAATCAATGTCTCAAAAATCAACCTGAATGTACTGGTTTGGTTTCTTCTCTCCTTGGCTTGCAGATGGCCACCATCTAGCTGTATTCTCACATGGCCCTTTCTCTCTGTACATACATCCCTCAAGTTTCTTTTCTTATAGTTACACCAGGCTATTGGATTAGCCTCACTCAATACCATGTTTAACCTTATTATCTCCTCAAAGGTCCCAACTACAAATACATTCACACTAGGACATAGGGCTTCAGGATATGAATTTTTAGGAGGACTCAATTCATTCAGCTACAGACACTTTAGTTTCTAGTGTCTTAATTTAATTTAAATTTAGCAGTAAGAAATTTAATAATCTCACCTTCTCTCATCTCTTACAGCTGGGTAACTAGGATTTCACAGGGACTAACATTAACAGCTAAGGGTAAGTTAGATTACCCTGGTTACCAGTAGCCTTAATGTAGTGTCCCACATGGTAATGACCTACACTAATTCCACTTTTATTATTATTCCTTTATGATAAAAGAAATAGACGCACATAGTAAAAAAAACTTTAAATGCAAAGTGATAATAACTGAAAAGTGTCTCATCCTTCCTCCTATCCCAGTATCTATCACTAGCCATTAACTTTTTAGCCATTTTCACATGTCAAAATTCTGTTTTGTTGTTGTTGTTTATTTACTCAAAGAGTTCAAGTTGGTCTGTATAAAATGGGGGAATGTATGGTCTTTGATAAAATAAAAAATTTCAGGTTTGTTGGGATCCAGATTTCAAATTAAATTATCAGGTTTCTCATTGTCTTTGACCAACTCTCCTGTGGGATGAAATGTTCTGCCTGGCCATGCCTGAGTTATGTGACTATTGTACTTTTATGGTACATACATACAAGGAAAACTAGGTGCTGTAACAGAAGGGGAAAGGGACAATAGGGAAGCAAATGCAATAGGTATTCATATGCAAGTAACATTTTAAAATATAATGCATACAGTTTTATTTTTTAAAGAATATCTAACTCCTTAATTTGAGATATTGTTAGCTAGCACACTAGTACTTCTCCCTCATATCCTGAAAAACCACCTAGAGTCAACTCTCATTATTTGTGGTCATTATATTATATAAACTCATCACAATCAACTGAATCAGCAAATACTGAATGGTTACTCCCAGGGGAAACACAGAATTAGATCTATGCAAGCCCTCTGGTCACCACATTTGCATCAACCAATCAATACATAATCTTGTTTTATGCCTGTTTCCATTTAGAGGCTTCTTATTTAATACATACTGTTGATTCATCAACGCTTAATTCATGGCCAAAAGTGCTATAACTCATGCCTGAACGAAGCTTATCTAACATACCTATTTTCTCCATAAGACACATCACAGCTTTTTTGCACTAAGTACATTAGACAGCATGCTGGCACTAGACTTGGAGTGCATTTTAAATAGTGAAATCACCAATAAAAGGCACAAACATGCAAAACACATGGAAGTAAGTAAACCACAAAAAGGACACTTGTTTACAATATGAGGGCTGAAACAGAAGGCAGAGCCTCTCCTTTTTCAACTTCAACTGGAAACCTGCACGTTGGGTGACTCAAATTTTTTTGCTTCTCTGCACATGTCTGCAAATGGTTGGAAAGCACTGTGCATGTTGATTAGGGAGTTCATATCATTTTGGATTTATATATACAAGTTTAGCAAGTAAATAAATATGCAAATACAGAATCTGGGAATAGTGAGAATCTATTTAATCGGACCTAAAAGGAAGGAGAACTAATCATATTTTATTAATCCCATACGGCTTGAGGTGGAATGGTCCAAGTTTAAATTAAATTATGTTTTCTTTTAAATTTTACAGAATTAATTAGTATTTGATTTGTGTAGCTTTTTGCTTGTTTCCCTCGCAGTTTCTAATTGCCTCTCTTCATCTCATTGAAAAAAGATCACTGGCAGTTAGATTCACCTAACTTAAATTCACATAGCTTAATCCCTGCATTTGTTCAGTGGTCTAATTTGCACCAAGAGTTTTACTATTGGTTTCACTTTACTTTATTTTCATAGCAGGATGTCACAGCTGCTGTCAGCCTTAGTGCGATTCTGAAAGTAAGAAGCTCAGCCTTTTCCCAAGCCAGGTTTTCTTCTTATATAAGAGACAGGGAAGGCAGAGTGAGTTTTAAAGACAACTGAAATGATAAAAAGGCATGAAATAATACCAAAATTCTCAGAATTTCATGAAAAGGTTATCCCCACACTATTTCCATAATTATCCCCTGTACAAAGTCCACACTATGTCCACTCTGTCAGCAGTAAGAGGATAAAAATTAAATAATTACTTTTTCTTTTCCATAATTACTTTTCTGTTCCCAACTATCTTATTAACCTATATCTGTTTTGTTGATTAAGTCATATTTACTTTCTTACAAATTAGCACAATGATTTCCACAGGCATGATTTATTTAACAAAACATGTTAAAGCACCCTTGATCTTATATAATTTTTCTATTTAATCTCATAAAATAAAATAAGATACGTTATAACATATATCTTATGTTATAATGATATATTTTTTCCAGATCAAAATTACCCATTAAAACTCTTTGGTACTTTTTTTCTAAGAATAACCTAACATCACCACTCTCAGCCAACGGGACTTCCAACTAACAAATTCTAGGAATATTCCAGTCCAGTTGTAGATGGCTGTACAAAATGGACTTCTAACCTTACATCAAGAATGAAATGCATGATTTTAAGTAGATTCTTATACAAAAATCAGTGGGGAAAAAGTGACTGTTTATGTATTGATCATCTCTCTCCTTGCACTAGAATGTTATCTTTATGAAAAGATTTTCTTTATTCACAGCTGAAACTCCTGTGCCATGCCTGGTGAAGGCTTTAAGTAAATACTTTTGGAATGAATTGATGTTACTTATTGCTGCATTAAAAAGTCACCCTAAAATTTAGTGACTTAAAATATTTTGTTATCACTTGTGTTTCTAAGAAGTTGGCTGGGCTATTGTAGAAGTGATTCTTACTCAAGGTCTGTCACATGTTTGCAGTGAGATGGTGGCTGCAGCTGAAGTCACCTTGAAGGCTTTCTCACTCATGTCTGGAAGTTGGTGTTGGCTGCCAGCAGAACAGTAGTGCTGTCATTCAAAACACTTGCATGAGGCCTGTCTGTGTGGCCTGCCCCACAGCATGGTGGCTAGATTCCAAGAGCTAACTTCTCCCAGAAAAAAAAGAGAAAGTATGTGCATTTTTTACATGTATTTATTTTGGAAAGAGTGCAAGTGGGAGAGGGACAGAGAGGAAGACAGAGGATCCAAAGCAGGCTCTGCACTGACAGGCTGATAGTACTGAGCCCCATGGAGGGCTCGAACTCACGAACTGCAAGATCATGACCTGAGCCAAAGTCAGACACTCAACGGACTGAGTCATCCAGGAACCCCCAAAGTATGTGTATTTTTATAAACTAGTTTTGGAAGTCACATAACATTGCTTCTATCATGTAGTTCCAAGCAGGTTAAAGGGGAGGGGTGATAGCTCCCATTGCTTGATGGAAGGTATGCTAATGCCATATTTTATGAGCATGGGGGATAAAATATATTGAGACAGCCATCTTTAGACAACTCAATCTTCCACAAAGGCTGATCAACAACAAACTATACTTGTTCATAAGCACATATGAGACATCCCCAGGTAGTATAAAAATAAGTTAGAAAAAAATAAGTTAGAGAAATTTTGAAGTCAGATGAAGATCCTCTAGTAGCACATAAGTTATGTGATTAAAATAGAAAACTATGTTATGGATGTTTTATACACCTTGTTATGGTTGTGCAGAGATACTGACTCTTTTAGTGCCTGGAGAGCTCATCCAGGGGGATGGGAGCAACCGGGATATGGAAAAAGCGAAGGTCTGCTTCTTCTCTTCTACTTCAATCAAAGCATCTCTATTTTAATTTGCTTTATGTAAACACAGAACTTTGGTTTTGTTTATTGATCAGTTGAAGAGAAATATCTTGCCAATGAAAAGTTTGGTAACCTGTAGAGATGTATAAAATTATAGACATGCAAATATGCTTGATTTCTGTTGATTCAGCTGCTGTCAATATTTCTTGTTTGTTTTTTGTAATTTTCAGAGATTTGATGGGAAATATTGAGAGAGAATTCAGAGGAAATGAATTGCAATTACATGGCATTCAAGCCGCCATTTACCCTTCCAGATATCAGATGTTGCTTAATCCCTCTAATTCTTCCTTCCGACATATCTTTCTAGCTGTCACTGTCAATTGGATTTAGTGCATTAAAAATAACTGCTTACATGGTTAAAAACTATCTTTGCTTATTAAAGTCTTTATCTTTCAGACAGACCACCATTCCTCCTTATCATCATGTGCCGTATTCCTGTTAGTTTCTCATTCATAAGAAGAAGAAGGCAAGATGAATTACATTTATTTTTCTTTTTGGAGACTCCTTTAGCAAAAGTTTATGGATATTTTCTTTACTATTTACCATAAAGGATTAATTAAAAAAAAAGAGTTGTTACTAGCTAAAAGAAGAAACAATGTTGAATATGACCCTTGTATTAGTTAGGACAGATGCAATTTATGCCATGGTAATACAAAACTTATAAATATTAGTGATTTAGCACATAAATTATTTTTGCCCATGCAATGTTAGTGTATCTTGGACTAATCTCTACGTCTGTTATCTTCCACATGGTAACTCAACTGCACAGGCTTCTTTTATTTTGTGGCTCTACCATCTCAGTATACAGTCTCAATTAAGGAGGAAAGACACTAGAAGTTGAGTACGTTTTCACTGCCTTAGCCCAGAAGTGATTCTTCAGATCACTGTCCACTGGTTAGAACTAGTTCTGTGTCCCTGCTTAAGCATAAAGTGGCTGGGAATTGTGATCTTCCCTGTGACCAGGAAGGAGAGGAGAACCAAACACTGGAAGTGCCTGTCATGGTATCAAATGCTGTCAACATTTTTGCAATCATTTGGAAAGTACTGAGGATGCTCTTTGACCCAGTGATTCTACTCATGGAGAGTTGGAAAATTATTCTGAATAAACAATCTCTCCAAATGACAAAAAGTATCTCCTTTGATCTCTCATAACAACATGGACATTATCTACCATAGTTCACATTGCATTATTTTATCATTATGCATTTCTGTGCTTGATCTTCATGCTAGTCTGTTAAGATCTTTAAGGCATGGCCAAGATCTTATTTATTTTTGAATCCCAAGCCACAGAAATGCATAACGTTCACTAACAATGGAAGTTGTAGTATAAATGTCTACAGTGGGAATCATCTACAAGTACCAAAAACTCAGTCTGCACCTGCCATGCCTTAGCTATGTAAGCTGGTAGATGAGTCTCTGAAACATCATGTGAGAAGACATTTTATACCGGGATTTTATCTTCAACTGGGTTTGAAATATTAATAAAAGATATGGACTGAAAGGAAAGGTGATATTAGATGCCACCTCCACCTAGATCTTCTAATTCATAGCACTGACTGATTCAGTGAACCAACACTGATAGATATGTATCTGCAGATTCAGGTCCACCAGCAATGACGTCTAGAATTACTTTTTATCTTTGTCTGGTTTCTAGTGTATCCTTGATGAAATTGTATTGTTGTTCAAACAGGTATTAATGAATGGTATCTGTTATCCTTCCAACCACTCTCACCTTGGATTCCGATTTGCCTGTCAACTTACATACTCCATTTTGAACATACTCCCATCTTGGACTCATCAATCTGTGCCATCATTCTTGGTTCCCCATGGTTATGGTCTTGCCTTCCAACAGCCTGGATCTCATACTAACCCAGTTGGGCTACTGGGAATCAATGATGCCTCTTGTCTGATTCTAGGTTATATTATTTGCAGACACCTGCTCTTTTGCTGTTTCCTAGACAGTAGTGGATATTTCCTTTCATATAAACATTGATCTAGAATCATCCGGTGAGTCTGCAAGAACTAAATAGGCTTTAGGTTGTAAAAGACCAAGTGAGAAATTTGGCATGCAGATCAGAACCTGATTAAAATTCATTTTACAACCCCATTGGTCTGTATGCTCCAGCCCCTTTGGTCTAAATGTCCTCCTCTTCTGCACCAGTCTAGCACCAAGGTCCTAGCATGAGTCTAAAGGAACATACCTAAAATATAAGTATTATAATACCAAGTTGACAGATAATATGAGAGGGAACAAAGATGATAATGCATACAACATATATAGAAATGATAACTGAGTATAGAGAGTAAGGTAAATGGTTTCCACTGGAGATGGTCCAGGTTCAGGCTTAAAAGGAAGGTGGGATCTATGTCATATAACTCCTTTAATGCTAAGTTAATAGAATATGAATTTATTCTGTAGAGAAAAGTTCACTCTAGTGCAGTTTATAGAACCTGAGATGGTTATTAAACCAAAGCTGGGCCTTTTATTTTTATTTATTTATTTATTTATTTATTTATTTATTTATTTATCTTTATTAGATGCCAATGCTTTATTTTTATATGAAATTTATTATCAAATTGGTTTCCATACAACACCCTGTGCTCATCCCAACAGGTGCCCTCCTCAATGCAAAGCTGGGCCTTTTAATCTCGTTATATTACTCATTTCCTATATGGTTAGACAAATGGTGCTAATTATATGAACTTAATTTCTACCTTCTGCAAATTAAGCATACCCGTTTTGCTGATTTGTGAACATTAGAATCAATAACTAAAACAATTAGCACAGTGCTGGCAGGAGCACATATTTAAAATGGGCTAAATTATTAATGAAATTTGGGGAGAATGTATGTATAAGAGTGGTATTTTAGGAAGAATAACTTGACTGTTTACTGAATAGAATTGTAGCTGCGGCATGTTATGAAGGCAAGAAGAATCAACAAATGTATCTATATAATAATAATAAGGAACAAAGTTCTGTACTAAGACAAGATTTATTGGTAGAAAAAGAAAGAACAAAACAATGCTCTGTATATATGTCCCTCAAATATCAAGTAAGTAAGAAAATGTTGGGGCTGAGGAAACAGGTTTATAGTGAATATGAGATTTGACTTTAAAAGTACTGATATTTACATCAAAGTGGCAAATCTACAAGTATATGTATGCTTGAGACATCACAAAATATTTGGATTTGGAAATGTTCTGCATATAAGTTGTATTGGGAAGGATGACAAGATTAAGACATGTTCCAAGCACAAAACAAACACTTTCTAAAGGTCAGGAGGAAAAAAAAAGAACCCAATGAATATATATATATATATATATATATATACACACACATATATATATAATTATATATATATATATATCTACATATATATAATTATATATATATCTACATATATATATATAATTATATATATATATCTACATATATATATAATTATATATATATCTACATATGTACATATGTATCTACATATGATATCTACATATCTTGAAGATGGAAAGTTGCTTCCTTGGCAACTGTGAACTCTCTGTTCCTGGATGCATACTTGTGGTTTTCTCATGTTACCACCAGGTGGAGCTCACACTTCACTATATCTAATGAACTAAGTTCAAGATACTTTGGGCCATTTACTGACTGCTTGACTGAAGATAATTTGCATGAGAATTTACATACAAAGGATTTGTAAAAAGATCTAAAAAAGGACTATAGGTCTCCCATATTTCCCTAGAACATGGGCCTGTTACCAGTCATTAACAGCTATTTTGGAGTAATTAATTGGAAGAAATTAGTAACTAATTTCTGTTCTCTGAGGTCACTTTTATTTAGATGTGCTTCTTGTCCACAAACTCTTACTTTCTCCAAAGCACACATTCATATATTAACTATTATTGTAATGCTGAACAGCATGAATCTCAGGAAAAATAGAATTTAGATATTTTTACAGCAAAATTAAATCATCCTCTACAAGCATTATTTTTTAAAGTTTTTATTTAAATTCCAGTTAGTACAGTGTACCATTAGTTTCAGGTGTACAATTTAGTGATTCAACACTTCCATACAACACCTGGTGCTTATCACAACAAGTGCACTCCTTAATCCCCATCACCTATTTAACCCATCCCCCAGCCACCTCCCCTCTGGTAACCATTAGTTTATTCTCTATAGTTAAGAGTCTTTCTTAATTTGCCTCTCTCTCTCTCTTTTGTTCCCTTAGGTCATTTGTTTTGCTTCGTAAATTCCACATATGAGTGAAATCATATGATATTTCTCTTTCACTCACTGACTTATTTTGCTTAGCGTAATACTCTTTAGTTCCCATTATGTCCTTGCAATTGCAAGAGTTCATTCTTTTTTTATGGCTAATATTCCATTGTAGGTATATAACACTTCTTTATCCACTCATCACTTGATGGACATTATTGTGGATAATGCTACTATAAACATTAGATGCATATATCCCTTCAAATTTGTATTTTTGTAGCCTTTGGGTAAATACCTACTAGTGCAATTGCTGGATCATAGGGTACTTCTATTTTTCACTTTGTCAGGAACCTCCATACTATTTCCCACAGTCATTGCACCAATTTGCATTCCTACCAACAATACAGTTTTCCTCATTCCCCACAGCTTAGCTAACACTTGCTGTTTCCTGTGTTGTTGGTTTTAGCCATTCTGACAGGTATGAGGCAATACTGCATTGTAGTTTTGATTTTTATTTCCCTAATGATGTGTGATGTTGAGTGCCTTTTCATGGGTCTGTTGGTCATCTGTATGTCTTCCTTGGAAAAATGTCCAATCATGTCTTCTGCCCATTTTTTTCACTGGAGTTTTTTTTTTAATTTATTTATTAAGTTTTTTTTAGGAAACGTTGAGTTTTATAAGTTCTTTATATATTTTAGATAACAACCCTTTATCAGATATGTCATTTGCAAATATCTTCTCCCATTCCATGGGTTGCCTTCTAGTTTTGTTGATTTCTTCCTTTGTTGAACAGAAGTTTTTATTTTGATGAAGTCCTAATAGTTTATTTTTGCTTTTGTTTTCCTTGCTTCAAGAGACCTATCTAATAAGTGGCTATGTGGGGCACCTGGGTGGTTCAGTTGGTTGAGCATCTGACTTCGGCTCAGGTCATGATCTCGCAGTTCATGGGTTTGAGGCCTGCGTCAGGCTCTGTGCTGACAGCTTAGCAGAGCCTGGAGCCTGCTTTGGATTCTGTGTCTCCCCTCTCTCTGCCCCTCCCCACTCACACTCTATCTCTCAAAAATAAATAAATGTTTAAAAAAATAAAAAAAAGATGTTGCTACAGCCAATTTCAAAGAAATTACTAACTGTGTTCTCTGGGTTTTAAAAAATGTTTATTTATTTATTTACTTGAGAGAGAGAAAGGGAGAGAGTGTGTGAGAGAGAGACACAAAGAGAGACACAGAGAAAGGGAGAGAGAGAATCACCCGCTGGCTCTGTGCACAGAGCCTGACATGGGGTTCAATTTGATGAACTGTGAGATCATGACCTGAGCCCAAATCAAAAGTCAGACCCTTAAGTGACTGAGCCACCCAGGTGTTCCTCTCCTCCAGGATTTTAATGGTTTCCTGTCTCACATTTAGGTCTTTTATTCATTTATATTTATTTTTGTATATGGTGTAAGACAGTGGTCCAGTTTCATTCTTTTGCAGTTTGCTGTTCAGTTTTCCCAACACCATTTTTTGAAGAGACAAAAACCTTACAATACCTAGGAATAAACCTTAACAAAGAGGGTAAAGACCTGTACTCTGAAAAGTATAAAACACTTATGAAAGTAATTGAAGAGAACATAAAGAAATGGAAAGACATTCTATGTTCATGGGTTGGGAGAACAAATATTGTTAAAATATCTACACTACCCAAAGCAATCTACACATTTAATGTAATCCTTATCAAAATACCAATAGCATTTTCACAGATCTAGAACAAACAATTTTAAAATTTGTATGGAACTACAAAAGACCCTGAAAAGCCAAAGTAATGTTGAAAAAGAAAAGCAAAGCTGGAGGCATCACAATTCTAGATTTCAAATTATATTACAAACTGTAGTGATTGAAACAGTATGGTACTGGCACCAAAATAGACACTTAGATCAATAGAACAGAATGAAACACAGAAATAAAGCCACGACTATATGGTTGATTAATTTTTGCCGAAGCAGGAAAAGAATATCCAATGTGAAAAAGAAAGATTCGCTTTGTCTTTTATTACAGTCTTTATTTTAAAGTCTATGTTGTCAGTTATGAATATAGCTATACTAGCTTTCTTTTTCTTTCTATATCAGCTTTTATTTTCTTTTTTAGATTCTTTAGAAAAAAAAGTATATATATATATATACTTTTTATATATATATAAAAGTGTCATATATATATATATATATATATATATATATATATATATATATAATGGAATAGTACTCAGCCACAAAAATTAATGAAATTTTGCCATTTGCAATGATGTGAATAGAGCTGAAACAATGATGTGAATGTTTGCTTGGAATTACAGCAAAACAAGTAAGTCAGAGATGGTTATACTTTAAAAAATTAGTTAGGATATTTGTTTTCCTTTTCAAAAACTCTGAATGTCTTGCTTTATACTGTACACATCTGGAATCTATTATCTCCTTTTATATTGACTGTTGCATTATATACATTTTTTTTTAGTTTTGTAGTGTAATTTTTTAAAAATTTTATTTATTTTCAATTGGTTTCCATACAACACCCAGTGCTCATTCCAACAAGTGCCCTCCTCAATGCCCATCACCCACTTTCCCCTCTCCCCCACCACCCCCATCAACCCTCAGTTTGTTTTCAGTATTTAAGAGTCTCTTATGGTTTCCCTCCCTCCCTCTCTGTAACTTTTTTTCTCCCCCTTAGCCTCCCCCATAGTCTTCTGTTAAGTTTCTCAAGATCCACATATGAGTGAACACATATGGTATCTTTCTTTCTCTGACCTATTTCACTTAGCATGATACAATCCAGTTCCATCCACCTTGCTGCAAATAGTCAGATTTCATTCTTTCTCATTGCCAAGTAGTATTCCATGGTATATATAAATCACATCTTCTTTATCCATTCATCAGTCGATGGACATTTAGGCTCTTTTCATAATTTGGCTATTGTTGAAAGTGCTGCTATAAACATTGGGGTACACGTGCCCCTATGCATCAGCACTCCTGTATCCTTTGGGTAAGTTCCTAGCAGTGCTATTGCTGGGTTATAGGGCAGTTCTATTTTAAATTTTTTGAGGAACCTCCACACTGTTTTCCAGAGCGACTGCACCAGTTTCCATTACCATCAACAGTGCATGAGGGTTCCCGTTTCTCCACATTCTCGCCAGCATCTATAGTCTCCTGATTTGTTCATTTTAGCCACCCTGACTGGCGTGAGGTGGTATTTGAGTGTCGTTTTGATTTGTATTTCCCTGATGATGAGTGATGTTGAGCATCTTTTCATGTGTCTGTTGGCCATCTGGATGTCTTCTTTGGAAAAGTGTCTATTCATGTCTTCTGCACATTTCTTCACTGGATTATTATTATTTTTTTTTGGGTGTGGAGTTTGGTGAGTTCTTTATAGATTTTAGATACTAACCCTTATCCGATATGCCATTGGAAAATATATTTTCCCATTTTTCATCGGTTGTTTTGTTGATTGTTTCCTTTGCCGTGCAGCAGCTTTTTATCTTGATGAGGCCCCAATAGTTCATTTTTGCTTTTAATTCCCTTGCCTTTGGAGATATGCTGAGTAAGAAATTTCTGTGGCTGAGGTCAAAGAAGCTTTTTCCTGCTTTCTCCTCTAGGATATTTATGGTTTCCTGTCTCACATTCAGGTCCTCATTCATTTTTAGTTTATTTTTGTGTTTGGTGCAAGAAAGTGGTCTAGTTTCATTCTTCTTCATGTTGCTGTCCAGTTCTCCCAGCACCATTTGTAATTGCACCAAGAACCATAGAATACCTAGGAATAAACCTAACCAAAGATGTAAAAGATCTGTATGCTGAAAACTATAGAAAGCTTATGAAACAAATTGAAGAAGACACAAAGAAATGGAAAAACATTCCATGCTCATGGATTGGAAGAATAAATATTGTTAAAATGTCAATATTACCCAAAGCAATCTACACATTCAGTGAAATCCCAATCAAAATTTCACCAGAATTCTTCTCAAAGCTAGAACAAACAATCCTAAAATTTGTATGGAACCAAAAAAGACCCCGAATAGCCAAAGTAATATTGAAGAAGAAGACCAAAGTAGGAGGCATCACAATCCCAGACTTTAGCCTCTACTACAAAGCTATAATCATCAAGACAGTATGGTATTGGCACAAAAACAGACATACAGACCAATAGAATAGAATAGAGACTCCAGAATTGGACCCACAGATGCATAGCCAACTAATCTTTGACAAAGCAGCAGAGTATCCAATGGAAAAAAAGTTAGTCTCTTCACTGTTGCACTGTATTTTTTAATTGAGGTACATGAAGAAAACCTGGCCTTGTACAGACATATATTTGATAAAAGGAAATGTTTTATTGACCTTTATAGATTTTCTTCATATATTTCAGCCAAAACAACATAGTTCAACACACTGAATGTCGAAGTAGATATGTGAATATTTTTTGATAACCACTGTCTTAGTCCTTTTGGGCTGTTATAACAAAATGCCATAGACTAGGTAATAAACAACAGAAATTAGTTTCTCGCAGTTTTGAAAGCTGGGAAGTCCAAGATCAAGGCACTGGCAAATTTGGTGTCTAATCAGACACCATTTCCTGCTTTATAAACAGTTATCTTTTCCTTGAGTCTTCTAATGGCATAAGGGACAAGAGGTCTTTCTGGGGTCTTTTTTATAAAGGCACAAATTTCATTCATGAGGGTTTTTTTCCTCATGAGTTGACAAACTCCCAGTGGCCCCACTTCCAAATATCACACATCAAAGATTAGGTTGAATATATAAATTTTGGGAGGACATAAACATTCAGCCTATGGCAATGATGAACACACTCAACAAGTGGTAGTTTTTTTTTTTTTTTTTAAATAAGCTGCACTATATCATCTGAAACCATGTCAGTGAGTCTTTTACGTTGGAATGCATTGTTTCATTTTGTATGAGATGAATGCATAGTTTCCTAATAGAACTTCCAACATAACTTTCTAAAATAATGAAAATGTTCTAATCTGTGCTATTTGTATGGTAGCCACTAGCCACATGTGGTTACTGAACTTATTGACTATGAGTAGTGAGACTGAAACTGAAAAGCTAAATATTTATTATATTTTACCCCAATTAAAATTAAAATTTAAATAGCCACATGTGACTGGTGGCTCCCATATTGGACAGCATAGCTTTGTAATGTCATGTATTTGGAAAATAATTGTTCCCTGAGTCATACAGACGTTCCAAATGTAGATATACTTTATTATGAAATACATAAAAAAATCTTTCATTAATTACCACGAATCTTATCAGAAAAGTCATTAAATGTTAAGAAAGCTGTCGGGGCGCCTGGGTGGCTCAGTCAGTTGGATGTCCGACTTCGGCTCAGGTCATGATCTCGTGGTCCGTGAATTTGAGCCCCGCGTCAGGCTCCGTGCTGACAGCTCAGAGCCTGGAGCCTTTTTTTTAGATTCTGTGTCTCCCTCTCTCTGACCCTCCCCCGTTCATGCTCTGTCTCTCTCTGTCTCAAAAATAAATAAACGTTAAAAAAAATTAAAAAAAAAGAAAGCTGTCAAAAATTACTGTTTTTTTCCTTGAAATCTCACATTTTAGTTTTGGAAACTCATATTATTAGTTGTTTTGTTTGAAGTTACTTGCACTGTTTGTCATTTTGGAAAAAAAAAAAAGTGACAAATATCTAAACATCTGACTAACTTCAGTTTATCTACCACTCAGTTTAAAGTGATACTCTATGAACAAAAAGGCAGCTAGTTTAGCTTATAATTCAAATGATTACACAAGTGTTTTTCTACAAGTAAACCATCCCTTAAATTGCAATAGAAGTGTGCTTCATGTAGATTTCCAATATCTTCACACAAATTATTAAAAGGATGTGCATAGAAGGGCTAACATTTAAAAATTAGAATTTTTTTATTGTTTTACCAATGGAATTATAAAGTGAGTTTCATTTTTTTTTTCTTGCAGAGCCATAATGGTGAAAAACACATTGCACTGCTACATTTTGACAACACAGTGTTAATTCATGCTAAGTCATCAGCAGCTTTACCATTGTTTCCCCCTATAATTACTACTGTCAACAGTTAAAAATAATATCTTAGCAATATTATGACATTATTTTGATCTCAGGATTCCTTAAAATATTGTCAAGGACCCCCAATAATCCATAGGAAAACTTATTATAAATGTTAATCTATAGTACTGTAGGATATCTCTTTGTGAGGTAAAGGACAAATGATTGAATGCATTAATGGTGCAATAGAAATCATATTATTAAGAATGAGATACAGCACTTGGTAGAGGACTTTAGATTTTGGAGATTTACACTTGGGAATACTGCTGTGACTTGTATGTTATGTACCTTGGAAGACTGAGAGTTTTAAGTGGGATTCATAGCAATAGAGGGCTTTGCAGAAGATCCAGACTGTGGTTCAAGTTACCCTGATGCATAGGCCATCACCTGACAAATTAAATGGTGCTAGATGTACTTATGGAAGATAGGATCTTTGTGTGGGTCCTTGGCACATTCCATTAAGAGGGTCAGAGTGTAATCCCTTAGGGGTTTGGAGCATGGCTAGGTCTTTACACCATTTCATAAACGACTTCTAGACATTCTCTCCAAGAGAGAATGAACACTGACCTGAGGGTATTCTATCAGAACTGACTATAACACTAGGTATTATCATTTTTTTCCAAGTCATTAAGTGATGTAGACATATAGCAGACTAGGAGGGGTTCAATTATACCTAAAACTTTATCTGTTGCCTGGTCATGTTGGGGTCTTCATGGCAGAAGATAAACAAGGATGAGAGTAATTGCTATGATTATGATAACAAACTAGAGTTGCAGCTCCATACGGTGGGAAACTAGGGAGAGCTGAGAATTTTCTCTGGATCCTTTGAGATTTCATGCCTAGTGATAACAAATAAATAAGCAATTAAAATACCCAGTATACCTAGGATAGAGTAAAACTTTTGGCAAGCCACATAGGAAGCTGAGGGGCAGGCCAGCGTGAAGGAATATAGGCCAGAAGTATTTATCTATAGTTCTCTTGACACCTTGAAGTGCCAGAGTATCAGAATGGATTTCCTACAGGTCTTTAATAAATCTGACAAGGACCCGGAGTGTATCAGACACTCTACTCCATCAGTCCTTGGCCCACTTGAGTTTGTTTACAGCTGCAATGGAAAATTATGGAACACAAGTACTAAATTCATTTTCAGCTTGAGGACTTTCTTTAGCACTGGTGAAGATTGATCAGCTTAGTCACTGGGCAGTTTAGATATGCCACAGTTTTAATATCTCCAGTATTCTGTGAAAAGGATATAAATTGATGGATAGTATCACAATTTATCAGTGTGATATCCTGAAATTCATTCTATATCGTTTCCTCCAATGAGTTTCTAGTGGAAATAAGCTTGTTTGCCCAGTTACCTGCTCATTAACACTTTTTTTCATTGCCTCCACCCCTTGTCCTATTTCTGGGTCTCTCACTTACACATCCTATGGTCATCTCCCAAATAAATTACCTGCAAGTAGGTCCTTGACACAATGTTTGCTTTTGTGAGAACTCAAAGCAACACAAGTGATATCAGATAAATTAATGTTTGATAAATATATTTAATTTTAATGTTTGTTTTCTTTTCTGCTTCCCGAATATTAAGCAATGACTAGAACTTTCTTTTTGCCACTGCACTTTATTTAAAGCCATGAGGTCACTTTGTGGTTATTGCACTTTGCTGCTGCAAAGGCTTAACCTCAGTGGGAATATGGTCTAAGAATGAAGAATTACTGGTATGAGATTAAACATATTTTACCTCACAGATTACTAGTGTGTAACTTCAGGATAGGCAGCCTATCTATCTCTACTAATCAGTGATTCAAAATGTAGTCAAAATTTTGTTTGCAGACATCTGTTTTCTTGTGCAATTATTACTCCTGGGGAATACTTTATTCCTAACTAACATCAGCTGTTGTGAAAGAATGAGTGACTCAGGCTACCTCAAGACAAGAGGGAAATATATGGAAATATATGACCCATGGACAGTAAACAGGATGCTCCAATCTTCATGGAATGACAAGCTATTTCCATCTAAAAGCATCCTTTAGAATTACCTGTGTCTCATTCACCTTCTTTTTTAGAATATATGCTAATAATTTTGAGAAATTGACTTCCTCTGTTGCCTTATAATTTATTTTCTATCACTCCAGCTTACTTATGACTTTGGCTTCTATGGTATTACCCAGCCTCAACTCTATACGACTTTCAGATCAAGATACCCAGAGCTGATAAGTGTCTGGGTCTCAACCCTCAATTTTCAGTTGAGGTTTATGATTAACTACAATTGGGTCAGGTGTCCACCCCAGTCCATTTATTTGTGGCAGGAGGATGGTTGCACAGTACCTGGGTTTTCTCCTTTAGATCAGAAAAAGTTTTACATTCAGAATTTTATTCTTATGGTGGAAAATATTTTTCTAACAGAGAACAAGGGTATGCTGGACTGGGAAACTATACTAAATTATGCCCTGTGCTGATTTCCTTATCTTGCTACATTTCTCAGGGTCCTTGGAGTGAAGGAAACATTAGTAGACTTTAGTGTGACCTAATGACAGTTTTCAGCCTCCTTAGGGGCTGTAATAATTAATACATTCCTTTATATCAGACGTTTAACAATACTATCTATGAAAAATGGTGTTTGCTCATTATAGATCTATAAGGCATTGAGGACTGATAAAGATGCTCCCAAGTTAGCTTCATTCCTGAACTTTTAAATTCAATTATTTTTGGTTCTCATCATTTTGCTCCTGTCCCACCCCACAATACCAATAAGAAGGTGTCTATACCAAATGTATAGGCTGCTAGATTCTATAAAACCAAGATTTCTGGGAAATTAATAAATTGATTGTCAAAAATAAAGTGATTGTCAAAAATTCCAATTGAATTAACACAAAGTTAATAGACTACTCCATATGGCAGAATTCCAGAAGGAACTCAGGACACTCAGACATGAACAAAATCAAAACATAGAGAAAAAGTGACAACTGGTGGATAATCATCTAAAAAATTCCTTTGGTCATACCTGTTTAATCATTTATAAACTGCTTAGTTTGTAGAATTGGCATCATGTGGGAAAAGATTTCAATGAAGGACATAAAATAATCTTTAAACCTGAAATACTTATGTCTTAGGTGATAGCAAAGAAACATTATAATAATGAAGACAATATTCAGAAGAATTCCATAATAAAATGGAAATGGTTTATGCACTAATATGCTAAAAGGATAATTCAGAAAGGTACCTATCATATTCCCAGACAGGTAGACTTTGTTCCCCTAGGGCTAAGTTTGAAGCCACCTAAACAGCAGCCAGATTGTGGTGCCCTATAAGCTGCTCCTTATTGACCATAAAATAGATATTTAGTTTGTGGATAACAGTTCCAATATGGAGGGACAGTATCCTGTATGAAAGGCCACCACAAAATGACTCACTGACAGAAAAAGTCTGATTGAAGAAAGTAAGAAAAAAATCAGCCAAAGGATGAATTGCACACTATTTTCTTTACAGTGATGAAAGAATTGAGCCATTGTAAGAACCCTTATGTTTGGAGTTTTACAAACTCATGGGCAGTGGCCAATGGCCCGGCCAAATGGTCATTAGGGGCACTGGAAAACTGGACCATTAAAAAGATACCCACTTGGGTCATGTGAAGGAAAAAAAAATGTTCAATGACATGTATTAGAGATGATACGGCATACTTTACTTAGAATCTTTGCAACAGGTATAGGGACCACTGCAATGGGATTCTACAGTAGGAGAGAGAGAGATTTGTCTCAACTTCAAATATGGCATGGCAAGTGGGATTTTATAGCCAAGTAGCAGGATGGGAGTTAGTGAATGGAAAATTACTAAGAGGAAACATTGGGGTAAGGGGAATTCTGGTTAAACCAACCTAATAGGATTCCTCGCTGAAAACAGGCTAGCATTATCAGACATCACCCAGAGAGATGGTAGAGAATCAGAAACCCTATCAGATTTAAGAAGTGAGGGATTTGGGTTAACATGATTTAGCAGTGTTCTTGTTAAAACTAGATTTTAGAAGAAAGTGGATAAATGAGCCTGCAAAGAATTTCAGAGTCCTGTATATAGTTTGAATCTTTGTCATCTTACCTGTGTTCAAGGGAAGAAAAAACATTATTTTTCCTTTGTATGGTGTAAGTCCATTTCTTATTTGTTCATCTTTTGTTTTTTAAGGACAAGCTGGATCATCTTTTGAGACTAGAGTGTAAAAAGTACATGCTGGCTATGATGCTGGCCATCAGTTTTTTAACTGGTGCTATTTCTATGAAAATAGAAGAAAAAACAAAGATTAGTAGTTGGAAGCCGGGTGAACTTTACGAGTGGCCCACACAGCAGCAGGTATGAAAGTTGCCCATATGTGATGTGCTGTGGTGATTTCTCCAAAGTTCGTAACAAGTCACCCATTTAACTTGCAAGGCTTCAGGAAAAAGGTCTGTTTTAGTTCTCAATGATTCCAAGTCAGAAGGGAGAAAACGGGAAACATTGGTTTGGGGAATTGTAACCAATACTGGAAGAAACAAGAATAATTCAGGATTTTGTCCAGTTACAAGTAGGTAACAAAACCTTAAATAAAATGAAAAAAAAAAAAACACTAGAAATTAATACCAACAAAAGTGTGCTATAGTTTTCCACTGAAATGTAATTTTTTCCTCTATAGTCACTCCCATTTTTTCAATTAATTAATTAATTTTTAAATTTACATTCAATTTAGCATATAGTGCAACAATTATTTCAGGGGTAGATTACTTTTTTTTTTCAATATATGAAATTTATTGTCAAATTGGATTCCATACAACACCCAGTGCTTATCCCAAAAGGTGCCCTCCTCAATACCCATCACCCACCTTCCCCTCCCTGCCACCCCCATCAACCCTCAGTTTGTTCTCAGTTTTTAAGAGTCTCTTATGCTTTGGCTCTATCCCACTCTAACCTCTTTT
The DNA here is from genome assembly GCF_024362965.1 of Panthera pardus. Taxonomy (NCBI): domain Eukaryota; kingdom Metazoa; phylum Chordata; class Mammalia; order Carnivora; family Felidae; genus Panthera; species Panthera pardus. Next base: position 15,351,019 of record NW_026526810.1, on the reverse strand, counting down.
TTTTTTCCCTTCCCCTCCCCCATGGGTTTCTGTTAAGTTTCTCAGGATCCACATAAGAGTGAAACCATATGGTATCTGTCTTTCTCTGTATGGCTTATTTCACTTAGCATCACACTCTCCAGTTCCATCCACGTTGCTACAAAAGGCCATATTTCATTCTTTCTCATTGCCATGTAGTACTCAATTGTGTATATAAACCACAATTTCTTTATCCATTCGTCAGTTGATGGACATTTAGGCTCTTTCCATAATTTGGCTATTGTTGAAAGTGCTGCTATAAACATTGGGGTACAAGTGCCCCTATGCCTCAGTACTCCTGTATCCCTTGGGTAAATTCCTAGCAGTGTTATTGCTGGGTCATAGGGTAGGTCTATTTTTAATTTTCTGAGGAACCTCCACACTGTTTTCCAGAGTGGCTGCACCAATTTGCATTCCCACCAACAGTGCAAGAGGGTTCCCGTTTCTCCACATCCTCTCCAGCATCTATAGTCTCCTGATTGGTTCATTTTAGCCACTCTGACTGGCGTGAGGTGATATCTGAGTGTGGTTTTGATTTGTATTTCCCTGATGAGGAGCGACGTTGAGTATCTTTTCATGTGCCTGTTGGCCATCCGGATGTCTTCTTTAGAGAAGTGTCTATTCATGTTTTCTGCCCATTTCTTCACTGGGTTATTTGTTTTTCAAGTGTGGACTTTGGTGAGCTCTTTATAGATTTTGGATACTAGCCCTTTGTCTGATATGTCATTTGCAAATATCTTTTCCCATTCCGTTGGTTGCCTGTTAGTTTTGTTGGTTGTTTCCTTTGCTGTGCAGAAGCTTTTTATCTTCATAAGGTCCCAGTAATTCATTTTTCCTTTTAATCCCCTTGCCTTTGGGGATGTGTCGAGTAAGAGATTGCTACAGCTGAGGTCAGAGAGGTCTTTTCCTGCTTTCTCCTCTAGGCTTTGGATGGTTTCCTGTCTCACATTCAGGTCCTTTATCCATTTTGAGTTTATTTTTGTGAATGGTGTGAGAAAGTGGTCTAGTTTCAACCTTCTGCATGTTGCTGTCCAGTTCTCCCAGCACCATTTGTTAAAGAGACTGTCTTTTTTCCATTGGATGTTCTTTCCTGCTTTGTCAAAGATGAGTTGGCCATACGTTTGTGGGTCTAGTTCTGGGGTTTCTATTCTATTCCATTGGTCTATGTGTCTGTTTTTGTGCCAATACCATGCTGTGTTGATGATTACAGCTTTGTAGTAGAGGCTAAAGTCTGGGACTGTGATGCCTCCTGCTTTGGTCTTCTTCTTCAAAATTACTTTGGCTTTTCGGGGCCTTTTGTGGTTCCATATGAATTTTAGGATGGCTTGTTCTAGTTTCGAGAAGAATGCTGGTGCAATTTTGATTGGGATTGCATTGAATGTGTAGATAGCTTTGGGTAGTATTGACATTTAACAATATTTATTCTTCCAATCCATGAGCAGGGAATGTCTTTCCATTTCTTTATATCTTCTTCAATTACCTTCATAAGCTTTCTATACTTTTCAGCATACAGTTCTTTTACATCTTTGGTTAGGTTTATTCCTAGGTATTTTATGCTTCTTGGTGCAATTATGAATGGGATCAGTTTCTTTATTTGTCTTTCTGTTGCTTCATTATTGGTGTATAAGAATGCAACTGATTCGTGTACATTGATTTTGTATCCTGCAACTTTGCTAAATTCATATATCAGTTCTAGCAGACTTTTGGTGGAGTCTATCTGGTTTTCCATGTATAATATCATGTCATCTGCAAAAAGTGAAAGCTTGACTTCATCTTTGCCTATTTTGTTGCCTTTGATTTCCTTTTGTTGTCTGATTGCTGATGCTAGTACTTCCAACACTATGTTAAATAACAGCGGTGAGAGTGGGCATCCCTGTCATGTTCCTGATCTCAGGGGAAAAGCTCTCAGTTTTTCCCCATTGAGGATGATGTTAGCTGTGGGCTTTTCATAAATGGCTTTTATGATGTTGAAGTATGTTCCTACTATCCCGACTTTCTCAAGGGTTTTTATTAAGAAAGTGTGCTGAATTTTGTCAAAGGCCTTTTCTGCATTGATTGACAGGATCATATGGTTCTTATCTTTTCTTTTATTCCTGTGATGTATCACGTTGATTGATTTGCGAATGTTGAACCAGCCCTGCATCCCAGGAATGAATCCCACTTGATCATGGTAAATAATTCTTTTTATATGCTGTTGAATTCGAATGGCTAGTATCTTATTGAGAATTTTTGCATCCATATTCATCAGAGATATTGGCTTGTAGTTCTCTTTTTTTACTGGGTCTCTGTCTGATTTAGGAATCAAAGTAATACTGGCTTCATAGAATGAGTCTGGAAGTTTTCCTTCCCTTTCTATTTCTTGGAATAGCTTGAGAAGGATAGGTATTATCTCTGCTTTAAACGTCTAGTAGAACTCCCCTGGGAAGCCATCTGGTCCTGGACTCTTATTTGTTGGGAGATTTTTGATAACCGATTCAATTTCTTTGCTGGTTATGGGTCTGTTCAAGCTTTCTATTTCCTCCTGATTGAGTTTTGGAAGAGTGTGGGTGTTTAGGAATTTGTCTATTTCTTCCAGGTTGTCCAATTTGTTGGCATATTTTTTCATAGTATTCCCTGATAATTGTTTGTATCTCTGAGGGATTGGTTGTAATAATTCCATTTTCATTCATGATTTTATCTATTTGGGTCATCTCCCTTTTCTTTTTGAGAAGCCTGGCTAGAGGTTTGTCAATTTTGTTTATGTTTTCAAAAAACCAACTCTTGGTTAAGTTGATCTGCTCTACAGTTTTTTTAGATTCTATATTGTTTATTTCTGCTCTGATCTTTATTATTTCTCTTCTTCTGCTGGGTTTAGGCTGCCTTTGCTGTTCTGCTTCTATTTCCTTTAGGTATGCTGTTAGATTTTGTATTTGGGAGTTTTCTTGTTTCTTGAGATAGGCCTGGATTGCAATGTATTTTCCTCTCAGGACTGCCTTCGCTGCGTCCCAAAGCATTTGGATTGCTGTATTTTCATTTTCATTTGTTTCCATATGTTTTTTTTAATTTCTTCTCTAATTGCCTGGTTGACCCACTCATTCTTTGGTAGGGTGTTCTTTAACCTCCATGCTTTTGGAGGTTTTCCAGACTTTTTCCTGTAGTTGATGTCAAGCTTCATAGCATTGTGGTCTGAAAGTATGCATGGTATGATCTCAATTCTTGTATACTTATGAAGGGCTGTTTTGTGACCCAGTATGTGATCTATCTTGGAGAATGATCTATGAGCACTCGAGAAGAAAGTATATTCTGTTGCTTTGGGATTCAGAGTTCTAAATATATCTGTCAAGTCCATCTGATCCAATGTATCATTCAGGGCCCTTGTTTCTTTATTGACCATGTGTCTAGATATCTATCCATTTCTGTAAATGGAGTGTTAAAGTCCCTGCAATTACCACATTCTTATCAATAAGGTTGCTTATGTTTATGAGTAATTGCTTTATATATTTGGGGGCTCCCATATTCGGCACATAGACAATTATAACTGTTAGCTCTTCCTGATGGATAGACCCTGTAATTATTATATAATGCCATCTTCATCTCTTGTTACAGCCTTTAATTTAAAGTCTAGTTTGTCTGATATAAGTATGGCTACTCCAGCTTTCTTTTGACCTCCAGTAGCATGATAAATAGTTCTCCATCCCCTCACTCTCAATCTAAAGGTGTCCTCAGGTCTAAAATGAGTCTCTTGTAGACAGTAAATAGATGGGTCTTGTTTTTTTATCCATTCTGATACCCTATGTCTTTTGGTGGGCACATTTAATCATTTACATCCAGTGTTATTATAGAAAGATACGGGTTTAGAGTCATTGTGATATCTGTATGTTTTATGCTTGTAACGATGTCTCTGGTACTTTGTCTCACAGGATCGCCCTTAGGATCTCTTGTAGGGCTGGTTTAGTGGTGACAAATTCCTTCAGTTTTTGTTTGTTTGGGAAGACCTTTATCTCTCCTTCTATTCTAAATGACAGACTTGCTAGATAAAGGATTCTTGGCTGCATATTTTTTTTTCTGTTCAACACATTGAAGATCTCCTGCCAATCCTTTCTGGCCTGCCAAGTTTCAAAAGAGAGATCAGTCACGAGTCTTATAGGTCTCCCTTTATATGTGAGGGCACGTTTATCCCTTGCTGCTTTCAGAATTTTCTCTTTATCCTTGTATTTTGCCAGTTTCACTATGATATGTCGTGCAGAAGATCGATTCAAGTTGTGTCTGAAGGGAGTTCTCTGTGCCTCTTGGATTTCCATGCCTTTTTCCTTCCCCAGATCCGGGAAGTTCTCAGCTATTATTTCTTCAAGTATACCTTCAGCAGCTTTCCCTCTCTCTTCCTCCTCTGGGATATCAGTTATGCGTATATTATTTCTTTTTAGTGTATCACTTAGTTCTCTAATTCTCCCCTCATACTCCTGGATTTTTTTATCTCTCTTTTTCTCAGCTTCCTCTTTTTTCATAATTTTATCTTCTAGTTCACCTATTCTCTCCTCTGCCTCTTCAATCCGAGCCGTGGTCATTTCCATTTCAATTTGCATCTCGTTTAAAGCATTTTTCAGCTCCTCCTGACTGTTCCTTAGTCCCTTGATCTTGTAGCAAGAGATTCTCTGCTGTCCTCTATAGTGTTTTCAAGCCCAGCGATTAATTTTATGACTATTATTCTAAATTCACTTTCTGTTATATTATTTAAATCCTTTTTGATCAGCTGTTGTTATTTCCTGGAGATTCATCTGAGGGGAATTCTTCTGTTTGGTCATTTTGGATAGTCCCTGGAGTGGTGCGGACCTGCATGGCACTTCCCCTGTGCTGTGGTGTATAACTGGAGTTGGTGGGCGGGGCCACAGTCAGACCTGATGTCTGTCCACAGCCCACCGCTGGGGCCACAGTCAGACTGGTGTGTGCCTTCTCTTCCCCTCTCCTAAGGGCGGGATTCACTGTGGGGTGGCGTGGCCCGTCTGGGCTACTTGCACACTGCCAGGCTTGTGGTGCTGGGGATCTGGCATATTAGCTGGGGTGGGTAGGCAAGGTACACTGGGGGGCAGGAGGGGCAGGCTTAGCTCGCTTCTCCTTAGGTGATCCACTTCAGGAGGGGCCCTGTGGCAGCGGGAGGGAGTCAGACCTGCTGCTGGAGGGGTGGCTCCACAGAAGTACAGCATTGGGTGTTTGCGAGGAGCAAGCAAGTTCCCTGGCAGGAACTGGTTCCCTTTGGAATTTTGGCTGGGGGATGGGCGAGGGAGATGGCGCTGGCAAGAGCCTTTGTTCCCCGCCAAACTGAGCTCTGTCATCCTGGGGCTCAGCAACTCTCCCTCCCTTTGTCCTCCAGCCTTCCCGCTTTCCAAGCAGAGCTGTTAACTTATGACCTCCCAGATGCTAAGTCTCAGGGGTAGATTTCTTAATGTCCTCACCCATTTACCCCATTTCCCCTCCCACAATCCTTCCAGCAACCCTGTTTGTTGTCTATATTTAAGAGTCCCTTATGTTTTATCCCTTCCTTGTTTTTATATTATTTTTGCTTCCCTTCCCTTATGTTCACCTGTTTTGTATCTTAAAGTCCTCATGAGTGAAGTCATATGATATTAGACTTTCTCTGACTAATTTCATTTAGCATAATACCCTCCAGTTCCATCCATGTAGTTGCAAATGGCAAGATTTCATTCTTTTTGATTGCCAAGTAATACTCCATCATATATGTATACCAATTTTCTTTATCCAATCATCCATAAATGAACATTTGGGCTCTTTCTATACTTTGGCTATTATTGATAGTGCTGCTATAAACATTGGGAGACATGTGCCCCTTCAAAACAGCACATCTGTATCCTTTGGATAAATACCTTGTAGTGCAATTTCTGGGTCATTGGGTGGTTCTATTTTTTAATTTTTTAAGGGATATCCATACTGTTTTCAAGGGTGGCTGTACCAGTTTGTATTCCCACAAGCAGCACAAAAAAGATCCTCTTTCTCTGCAACGTTGCCAACATCTGTTGATGCCTGAGTTATTAATGCTAGCCATTCTGACAGGTGTGAGGTGGTATCTCATTGTGGTTTTGATTTGTATTTCCCTGATGAGTGATGAGCATTTTTTCATGTGTTGGTCGGCCATGTAGATGTCTTCTTTGAGGTGTCTATTCATGTCGTCTGCCCATTTCTTCAATGGATTATTTGCTCTTTGATTGTTGAGTTTGATAAGTTCTTTATATATTTTGGATACTAACACTTTATCTGACATGTCATTTGCAGACATCTTCTCCCATTCTGTTGGTTGCATTTTAGTTTTGCTGATTGCTTCCTTCACTGTGCATGAGATTTTTATTTTTTTGAGGTCCCAATGGTTCATTTTTGCTTTTGTTTCCCTTGCTTCTGGAGATGTGTTGAGTAAGAAGTTGCTTCAGCCAAGGTCAACGTGGTTTTTGCCTGCTTTCTCCTTGAGGATTTTGATGGCTTCCTCTGTTACATTTAGGTCTTTCATCCATTTTGAGTTTATTTTTGTGTATGGTGTAAAAAGGGTCCAGGTTTATTTTTCTGCATGCCGCTGTCCAGTTTTTCCAGCACAATTTGCTGAAGATACTGTCATTTTTTATTGGATATTCTTTCCTGCTTTCTCAAAATTAATTGCCCACACCTTTGTGGTCCATTCCTGGGTTCTCTAGTCCATTCCATTAATCTGTGTGTCTGTTTTTGTGCCAGTACCATACTGTCGTGATTATTATAGCTTTGTAATACAACTTGAAGTCTGTGATTGTGATGACTCCAGCTTTGTTTTTTTGTTTTGTTTTGGTTTTGTTTTGTTTTTTTCAAGATTGTTTTGGCTATTCAGGGTCTTTTCTGGTTCCGTACAAATTTTAGGATTGTTTGTTCTAGCTATGTGAAGAATGCTAATGTCATTTTGATAGGGATTACATTGAATATGTAGATTGCTTTGGGTAGTATTGACATTTTAATAATATTTGTTTTTTCCAGTTCAGAAGCATGGAATCTTTTTCCATTTTTTAGTGTCTTCTTCAATTTATTTCATAAGCTTTCTATAGTTTTTCATGTATGGATATTTCACCTCTTTGGTTAGATTTGTTCTTGGCATTTTATGGTTTTTGGTGGAATTGCAAATGGGACCAATTCCTTGATTTCTCTTTCTGCTACTTCATTATTGGTGTATAGAAATGCAACTTATTTCTGTGCATTGATTTTATATCCTGCGACTTTGCTGAATTCATGGATCAGTTCTAGCAGTTTTTTGGTGTACTCCTCTGGGTTTTCCATATAGAGTATCATGTCATCTGTAAAGAGTGAAAGTTTGACTTCCTCCTGGCCAATTTGGATGCTTTTACTCCTTTATTTTGTCTGATTGCTGATGCTAAGACTTCCAACACTATGTTGAATAACAGTGGTGACAGTGGACATCCTGTCATGTTCCTGACCTTAGGGGGGAAGCTGTCAGTTTTTCCCCATTGAGGATGATATTAGCGGTGGGTCTTTCATATATGGCTTTTATGATCTTGAAGTATGATCCCTCCATCCCTACTTTCTTGAGGGTTTTTATCAAGAAAGCTTGCTGTATTTTGTCAAATGCTTTCTCTGCATCTATGGAGAGGATCCTGTGCTTCTTGTCCTTTCTTTTATTGATGTGATGTACCACACTGATTGTTTTGTGGATGTTGAACCAGCCCTGCATCCCAAGTATAAATCCCACTTGGTTATAGTAAATAATTCTTTTAATGTATTGTTGGATCCGGTTGGCTAGTATCTTGTTGAGGATTTTTGCAACCATGTTCATTGGGGAAATTGTTCTGTAGTTCTCCTTTTTAGTGGGATCTTTGTCTTGTTTTGGAATCAAGGTAATGCTGGCTTCATAGAAAGAGTTTGGAAGTCTTCCTTCCATTTATATTTTTTGGTACAGCTTCAAGATAATAGGTGTTAACTCTTCCTTAAATGTTTGGTAGAATTCCCTGGAAAGCCATATATAACCCTGACTCTTGTTTTTTGGAAGATTTTTGATTACTAATTTGATTTCTTTAATGGTTATAAGTGTGTTCAAACTTTCTATTTCTTCCTGTTTCATTACTGGCAGTTTATATGTTTCTAGGAATTTGTCTATTTCTTCCAGATTGTCCATTTTATCGGCATATAATTGTCCATAAATTCTCTTCTTATTGTTTGTATTTCTGTTGTGTTGGTTGTGATCTCTTCTTTCATTCTTGATTTTATTCATTTGGATATTTCCTTTTTGTTTTTGATCAAACTGGCTAGGGGTTTATCAATTTTGTTAATTCTTTCAAAGAACCAGCTCCTGGTTTCTTTGATCTGTATTACTGTTTTGTTTGTTTGTTTAGTTTGATTTGGTTTGATAGCATTGATTTCTGCTCTAATCTTTATTATTTCCTGTCTTCTGCTGGTTTGGGGTTTTATTTGCTCTTCTTTTCCAGCTCTTTAAGGTGTAAGGTTAAGTTGTGTATCTGAAACCTTTCTTCCTTTTTTAGGAAGGCCTGGATTGCTATATGCTTCCCTCTTATGACCGAGTTTGCTGCATTCCAGAAGTTATGGGCTGTGGTGTTATCATTTTCATTAGCTTCCATGTACTTTTTAATTTCCTCTTTAACTTCTTGGTTAGCCCATTCTCTCTTTAGCAGGATGTTCTTAACTCCAAGTATTTGTTATCTTTCTAAGTTTTTTTCCTGTGGATGGTTTCAAGTTTCATATCATTCTGGCCTGAAGTATGCAAGGTATGATCTCAATCTTTTTGTACTTGTTGGGGGCTGATTTGTGTCCCAGTATGTGGTCTATTCTAGAGAATGTTCCAAGTGCACTGGAGAAGAATGTATATTCTGCTGCTTTAGGATGATATGTTCTCACTATATCTGTTAAGTCCATTCAGCCCAGTGTGTCATTAAAAGCCACTGTTTCCTTGTTGATATTCTGTTTAGATGATCAGTCCATTGTTGTAAGTGGGGTGTTGAAGTCCCCTACTACTATTATATTATTATCAATGAGTTTCTTTATATTTGTGATTAAACCATTTATATATTTGGGTTCTCTCACGTTTGGAGCATAAATGTTTACAATTGTTAGATCTTCTTCGTGGATAGACCCCTTGGTTATGATATAATGTCCTTCTTCATCTCTTGGTACAGTCTTTAGTTTAAAATCTGGATTGTCTGATATAAGTATAGCTACTCCAGCTTTCTTTTGGCAACCGTTATTATGATAGATGGTTCTCCATCCCCTTACTTTCAATCTGAAGGTGTCTGTAGGTCTAAAATCGTTCTATTTTAAACAGCATATAGATGGATCTTGTTTTCTTATCCATTCTGTTACCCTATGTCTTTTGATTGGAGCATTTAGCCCATTGACATTTAGAATGAGTACCCAAAGATAGGAATTTATTGTCATTATGTTGCCTGTGGAGTTGGAGTTTCTGGAGGTGTTCTCTGGTCCTTTCTAATCTTTGTTGCTTTTGGCCTTTTTGTTTTGTTTTCATCTTTTCTCCCCTCAGAGAGTACCCCTTAAAATTTCTTGCAGGGCTGGAAACAAACTCCTTTAATTTAGTGTCACAAACTCCTTTAATTTTTGTTTTTCAGGGAAACATTTTATCTCTCCTTCTATTTTGAATGACAGACTTGCTGAATATGACAGACTCTTGGCTGCCTATTTTTCTGACTCAGCACATTGAATATATCCTGCCACCCCTTTCTGTCTTGCCAAGTTTCTTTGGATAGGTTTCTCCTCCAAACCTGATCTCTCTTCCCTTATAGATTACAGACTTTTCCCCTTGCTGCTTTCATGATTCTTTCCTTGCCTGAGTATTTTGTGAATTTGACTATGATATGCCTTGTTGATGGTCTGGTTTGTTGAATATAATGGGAGTTCTCTGTGCTTCCTGGATTTTGATGTCTTTGTCTTTCCCAGGTTAGGAAAAATTTCCTCTATTATTTGCTCACCTAAACCTCCTACCCCTTTTTCTCTCTCTTTATCTTCTGGAACCTTTATGATTCTGATGTGTTTTTTTTTTCTTTTTCTTTTTTTTTTCTTTTCAATGGGTCACTGAGTTCTCTAATTTTTATATCATGCCCTTTTACCTTAATCTCTTTTTTTTCTTCATCATTATTCTCCATAAGTTTGTCCTATATTTCACTGTTCACTGCTCTGCTTCAAAAATCCTTGCTGCCGTGGCATCCATTTGAGATTGCAGCTCGGTTATAGCATTTTTTTATTGCATGCTGACTAGGTTTTACTTCTTTCATCTCTGCAGAAGGGGATTATAATCTATTTTCGACCCAAGTTAGTGCTTTTATTATTGTGATTCTAAATTCTGTTTCAGACATCTTGTTGACTTTAAGTTATGTTTCAGACATCTGTGATGATTAAGTCCCTGGCTCTCATTTCTTTCTGTTCTTTCTCTTGGGGCGAATTCCTTACTTTTGTAATTTTGAAGGAAGGAAAGAAATTAACAAAGTAAATAAAAATTAAAAACAACACAAAAAAGTCAAATAAAGAATACTATATCCTAGGTGTATTTTGGTCTGGTTGTTGAAAGAAGTTGGATAGATTAGAGAAAAAAGGGAAATATAAGAAAAGAAAAAAGGAAGATGTTTGAAAATTTGAAAAAAAATGAATACAACAAAATAGAATAAAATGAAGTGATGAAAGTAAAATAGAATTTTAAAAATTTACAAAAAATAAACAATATAGTAGAAAGAATTTAAAGATAAATCTTTTTAATAAAAATGGAAAATAAAAATATTTTTTCTCTATATGTATTCAAGAATAAGTTAAGAAAAAGAAAAAAAAGTTGAATAGATGGACCAGCAAACAGAATGAAATATGACTGAAATTACATCTGTTTTCCCCTACAAGTCAAACTATGAAGCACTTTATAGTTTATAAACTAAGCAGGCAGAGAGAATTGTGATTTTCCTCAAGAGCATGGTTGGCCCAGTTGGGCAGGGCTTAGTGTAATAGCTCAGTTCTTCACTACATGGTGCTGTTTAGCTTAGTGGGGTGGATTGTTGTGGCATGTGTAGGTGTGTATGTGCATGCACGGGAGCAGTGAAAATGGTGTCACCCAGCTACCCAGTCTCTAGTATCAGAACTCTGTGCTCTCCCCAACCAACAATCAAGTACCCCTCCTTTGTCTCTGGCTTCTGTCCACTCCCTGCTTCTACACTGTTAGTGACCATGCTGTCAGGCTGCCAGGAGACACCTCCCTCCTGAATTTTATCTCAGATGAGGCTGTATTTCCCAACCCCTCACTTCTAGAGGACTGTGGTTTTGACCTGTTCTGACACTCTGCGGGAAGGTCTCGCTGAGCAATGGCTGGGTGCTGGCCCACCCTCAGAAACTTTCATGAGACTGTGTTGCTGCCAATGCCCAGAGACTGTGGCTAGGTGCTAGCCCACCCCAAAAAATGTTCCTGCAATCATGTACATTCAGCAGCATTTCAGGATTATGGTAAATCACAGTACACATCTGGTGTCAGGCTTCACCCTTAATGTCCTTTTTCCAACAATAGTAAACGTGGTTGTTCTCCGAGGTCCACTGTGACCTTTGCCTGTGGGGTGGCTGCACAGCCTCTACAAAATGTCCTTCCAGCAGGGGAACTGCCTCTTCCCATGTGGCCCGTGGACCCTTCAGACCTCACTTTCTGCTCCTGGGGATTCACCTTTCCCACCAGAGCACCACTAGGTATCAAGCTGAGAAGTTTTAGAGTTTGCACTTCCCCTGTTTATAGAGTCTTAATGGAATTTAAACCCTCTCCTTTCTCCTTTCTCCCTTTTTTTTCAGTCCCTTGCATCTGCTTCCACTCTTCCTCTTTCTCTCCAGCTGCTTTTGGGGGGAAGGTGTGGCTTTTCCATACTCTCCCCCCATCTCCATCCTCTCTCCACAAGCAAAAGCAGCTCCCTGCCCTCTGAAGCTTCTCTCTCCCCCCATTCACCTCCCCATGCTGTGTACCTGCTGAGCTCTGTGGTTCAGGTTGTGAGGATTATTGTGTTAATCCTGAAATCAGTTTTCTAGGTGTGCAAGATGGTTTAGTGTTGATCTGGCTGAAATTCAGGGGTGAAAGACACACAAAAAAAACAAAAAAACACAACTTCCATGCTGTTCTGCCAACTTGGCCCTTCCTCTGTTACTGCCATTTATATCAAAGGTAATCAAGTACAACTAATGTGTTTGGAGAGAGAGAGAGAGAGAGAGAGAGAGAGAGAGAGAGAACTAATTTGTTTGCAAAATGTCTCATTAAAGTTGACTGATTTACTTACATAAGTAAGCAGCAAGAATAGTAATTGATCACATAGATCTCTTAAGTTTGCTTTGCTGGAACTTTTAAGAATCTCAGATTAAACTTTTCAAAGACTTTGAAACTAGAAAGCCAAGCCAATAATTTCACATCAGATTTTTATGGCAATACCTATAGTTTGGGTGAATTCCTCCCTTCTTGAAGTCCACAAAATATCTTCAGGTTCCTGAGCCTCTCATAAACTGACCTTCCCTTACCTTGTAAGGCCGTCAGAAACCCTGTAAACAAGATACCAGTAGTTTTCCCAAGGTGAGCCTTTTAAGTGTTGTCTCCATAAAGTCAACCTTAGTTCCTTAAAGCTTTCTAGTCACCTGACTCCATGTACCATTCTCAAATATAGTATTCCAATCAAAGCCTTGGTACTATAATCAATACTTCCAATTGTATCCTGATACAAGAAAAAATTCTTATTGAACTTATTCAAATGTCTATCTTGCCTTGAAAATAAAAATATTCACTGAGAGTTTCTGAATTCTGGAGGGAGCAAGTAATGAAAAAATATATTTATTTTCTTTGTTCACTAAGGGATACTTTACTAAATTTCTATGTTATAGAGAGCTTTATAGAAAAGAAAAAAAAGATTTCCTTAAATATAAGAATGAAACATTAAAACACCAACAATGTTTCAAAGAATTGTAAAAATTTATAATCATCTTCATCAATTTACTCAGTTCCATTCAGTTAACTTTTGTTCTGCATGATCTTGAGTTAGCAGTTTCATAAATACATCAACTTCTTCATTAGTTCTATAAAGTCTTAGTCTAGAGTCATGATCATGAAGTTTTTTTAAGTGATGCCATCATAGAGTATCCTCACTATAGCTAATTGTAAATGCTTGAAGAGAAGAATTAGAGTAAAATAACTGTCTGTGAATGATGAGACTTAAAGCGGCCAAGGTTAAAGAATGATAGAAATTCATTTGATAAGAAAAATTAGTTATTTATGTGGTGTCCAATATTTTAACGTAACAAGACAATGGAGGTATTGACACATTTCTATGAGTGTTTTACAACTTCTGGAATACTTACATTAGTAACATGTATCCATATACTTGTAACCTAAAAAGTTTTATCATTACTTTTATCATTACTTCTTATTTAACAATGTTTCCTACATAATTTAACATATAAAATAAACCAAATTATTTTAATATCTCTCTTTGACAAAGTGAGAGACCAATTTGAGATTTTTCAGGAGTGTTATGGGAGATTTCAAAGTTAGGTTAAGGTAAAAAATATTCCATTTAGAATTTGATTTGGCACAGCTTGACAAAGATATTAAAGATTCTGAACACTTTATTAACTAAAATTTTGATTATCTGTTCATAAAATATTTCAAAGGCAAATACAGAAGGTTATATAATAGTGAACATATCTTTTACAATTGAGAAAACTTGATTTTCTTAAGTGATCATAGGGTTGATAAAAATAACATAAAGCACAGAATATTACTCTAAAACACAAAATCTTTGTTTTCCAGGCAGGTTAATAAAAAAAGTAAAGAAAAAAAAAACTTTTAAAATAATTTCTTATTAAGAGCAGACTAATAATCTATGAAAACTATTGTTTTTTTACAGAGAAACCCAAATTCTAGTTTTACTCCAATGTGCTTTTGACATAAAAGCTCATTTTTTTTTTAAATTTTAAGTAAATTCAGTCTTAGTAGCTCTGACTACTAAGATAGCATTTTTTCCCCAAGATTTCTTTTACAATACATTTAAATATCTACTTACTTTTTGTCCTACTCTTTTTATCTTTCTCATTTTGAAAAAAAAATACAGTCATTCTACTCTAGGACAAAATTACTTCTTTTCCCCTTAACAAAGACATGTCTTTCTTTCCTTTTCTTATAAAAAGTGGCAAATTTCTCTAGCAAATTTATAAATACATTATTTAATAATTTTCTAGTGTCATATGACTTGTTCGCAGTACAATTTCTCATGTTTACTAACAGAGATAAATATACTTTCCTTATTTTTACCATATAAGAACAAGATTCCAAAAGTAGATAAATTTATGTTCATCATGTTTCAACATTTAAACGATCTAGATATTCAATGAATATCCATCGTTTAACTTAGCATAGCTTTAAGTATCAAGTCATAAATATTTTAACCTATTTTTAAGTAGACATATAAAACATAATTACTGTTAAAAAGTTTATTTATAAAATTCTACTCCACTTACATCTATTTAATTAGCTTGTTCTGAACAATTATGCATGAATTGATAAAAAAAAAAACTCATGGGACATTAAATAAAGCAAACCTTTATATATTTTTTCTTGTTGACAAATTAAGCAATTTCCAAAGAGAAATCCCAATGGGAACAGAGTATTTCCCTCCCCATTCTTATTGTCATAATTGACATGAGTCAATAAACTATGTTTTATTATACTTTTTGCTTTTTGATTGGATTGACACTTTATAATTATAAACCTCTACTAGAGATAACATAAACTTGTTTCACTAGTAAATCTAGGTAGAATAAATTGTCTCTTCATTATGTTGAATACTGACAACTCTGAAAACATGCCTATTGGGAATTTATCGATAGTTTTAAAACTATCTTTATTTTCCAAAGATTACTCCAGGTCATGTTAACTTACAAACAAAACAAATATTTAGAATAGTTTCCCTACTTCCAAGAGTTTAAAGAATTATTATTTTTCTTTTTTGTTCTTTACAAAATTTATTTTATTATTATATTTATTTATTTATTTAAATTCAAGTTTGTTAACATACAGTCTAGTATTGGTTTCAGTCTAGTAATGCTTAATTTATATTATCACTCATTTGTGTCTAAATCATACTGAAAAGGATCCATACTGAATGTCTTTAAGGTGTTTTATAAATTAATTTGATAACACTATCCAGAAGTAGAAAAATATCACATAAACAGAACATACATGCATGTATACATACACACATAAACACACAGACCCAAATAGAGATTTATGGCATTCTAAAATTTTAGCCATGAGTCAGTAAAACAGTAATATAGAACTCACTGGTTTATACCCACATTATTTTTCTTTCAATTTTTTATTTAAATACAAGTTAGCTAACATACAGTGCAATATTGATTTTAGGAGTAGAAATCAGTGATTCATCACTTACTTAAAACAGTACTCATCATAACAAGTGGCCTCCTTTATACCCATCACCTTTCTATCCCATCTCCCATTTACCTCCCTCCATCAATCCTCAGTTTGTCCTCTATCTTTAAGAATCTCTCATGGTTTGGGGCACCTGGGTGGCTCAGTAACTTGATCATCCAACTTCAACTTAGGTCATGATCACATGATTTGTGAGTTCAAGCCCCACATAGGGCTCGCTGCTGTCAACACAGAGCTTGCTTTAGATCCTCTGCAATCCTCTGTCCCTCCCCAGCTCCACTTTCTCTTGAAAATAAATATAACATTAAAAAAATAGACTCTCTCATGGTTTGTTTCCCTCTCTTCTTGCCCTCCCTCTATATGCTCATCTGTTAATTTCTTAAACTCTAGATATGAGCCAAATCATATGGTATTTGTCTCTGACTGACTTACTTTGCTTAGCATTGTACATGCTTGCTCCATCCATGTTGTTGCAAATGCCAAGATTTCATTCTTTTTGATGGCAGAGTAATATTCCATTAAAATACATATATCACATCTTTATTCATTAATCAGTCTATGGACATTTGGTCTGTCTCCATACCTTGGCTATTATTGATAATGCTGCTATAAATGCATGCTTTGGTGTGTATGTGCCCCTTTGAATATGTATTTTTGTATCCTTTGGGTAAATACCTACTAGTGCAATTACTCGATCCAACAATAGTTCTATTTTTTTATTTTTTGAGGAAACTCCATACTGTTTTCCACAGTGGCTGCACCAGTTTGCATTCCCCTCAGTAGTGCAAGAGGATTGCCCTTTCTCTGCATCTTCACCAAAACTTAGTGTTTCTTGTGTTGCTAATTTTAGCCATTCTAACGGGTTTGAGGTGGTATCTCATCATGGTTTTGATATTTACTTGATGATAAGTGTGTTGACATATTTTCATGTGTCTCTTGGTCGCCTGGATGTCTTCTTTAGAAAAGTGTCTAATCATGAATTCTGCCCATTCCTTAACTGGATTTTTTGTTTTTTGGGGGTTGAGGTTGCTAAACTCGATATAGATTTTGGAAAGTAACCCTTTATCAGATATGTCATTTGCAAATGTCTTCTCCCATTCCATCGGCTGCCTTTTAGTTTTGTTGACTGTTTCCTTCACTGTGTGGGGGTTTCTTATCCTGATGAAGTCTCAATAGTTCATTTTTGCTTTTGTTTCCCTTGCCTCCAGAGAAATGTTTAGTAAGAAAATGCTATGGCTGAGGTCAAAGAGATTGCTGCCTGTGTTTTTCGGTAGGATTTTTGTGGTTTCCTATCTCACATTTAGGTCTTTCATTACTTTTGAATTTATTTTTGTGTATGGTGTGAGAAAGTCATCCAGTTTCATTCCTTTGCATGTCCTGTCCAGTTTTCCCAGCACCATTTGCTGAAGAGACTTTTTTCTTTTTCTTTTTTCTTTTTTTGATTATTTTTAAATATTTATTTATTTATTTATTTATTTATTTTTAAGTATTTTTTTAATCTTCATTTATTTTTGAGAGAGAGAGAGAGAGACAGAGTGTGAATGGGGGAAGAACAGAGAGAGAGGGAGACACAGAATCTGTAGCAGACTCCAGACTCCGAGATATTGGCACAGAGCCCGATGCGGTGCTTGAACTCACAAATTGCAAGTTCATGACCTGAGCCGAAGTCAGATGCTGAACTGACTGAGCCACCCAGGCACCCCTAAACATTTATTTATTTTTGAGAGAGAAACAGTTTGTGAGCAAGGGAGGGGCAGAGAGAGAGGGAGACACAGAATCCAAAGCAAGCTCCAGGCTCTGAGCTGTCAGAGCAGAGCCCAATGTGGGACTCAAACTCATGAACCATGAGATCATGACCTGAGCTGAAGTTGGACACTTAACAGACCGAGCCACCCAGGTGCCCTGAGACTGTCTTTTTTCATTTGATTATCTTCCTTGATATGTCGAAGATTAGTTGGCCATACATTTGTGGGTCCATTTCTGGATTCCCTATTCTCTTCCAATGATCTATGTATCTGTTTTTGTTGTTAAGGATGATATTAGCTGTGGATCTTTCATATATGGACTTTATGATGTTGAGATATGTTATTTCTATCCCTACTTTGTTGAGGTTTTTTTACAAGAAGTTATGCTGTGTTTTGTCAAATGCTTTTTCTGAATCTATTGAGAGAATAATATGGTTCTTATTCTTTAATTAATGTGGTGTATACATTGATTTATTTGTGAATATTTTTTTTAATTTTTAATGTTATTTTTGAGTGAGAGAGACAGATCATGAGTGGGGGAAGTGCAGAGAGAGGGGGAGACACAGAATATGAAGCAGGCTTCCAGCCTGTATGCTCCATATTCAATGGAAAGACAGTCTCTTCAACAAATGGCACTGAGAAAACCAGATATCCACATGCAGAAGAATAAAAGTGTACCACTTTATCACACCATACACAAAAACTAAATTCAAAATGGATGAAAGACCTAAGTGTGAGACCATAAAAATCCTAGAAGAGAAAACAGGCAGCTACCTCAATGAGCTAGGCTTCAGCAACTTCTTACTAAGCACGTCTCCAGAGGCAAGGGACACAAAAGCAAATGTGAACTCTTGCAACCTCATCAAGAAAAAAAAAACAACAAAAAAACAAAAAAACAAAAAAAAGCTTCTGCAGAGAGAAGGAAACAATGAACAGAACTAAAAGGCAACTGATGGAATGGGAGAATACATTTGTAAATGATATCAGATAGACTTAGTATCCTAAATCTATAAAAGATAGGACACAAAGTCTATAAAAAACTTATCAAACTCAATATCCAAAAACCAAATAATCCAGTGAAGAAATGGACAAAGACATGAACAGACATTTATCCAATCAAGACATACAGGTGAGCAACAGACACAAAAAACGATGCTCAATATCACTTATCATCAGGGAAATAGAAATCAAAACCACGATGAGACACTAGCTCACCCCTGTCAGAATGAACAAAATTAACAATTCAGGAAACAACAGAAGTTGGTGAGGATGTGGAGGAAGGTAAACACTTTTGCAGTGTTGGTGGAAGTGTAAGCTGGTGCAGTCACTCTGAAAAACAATATGGAGGTTCCTCAAAAACTTAAAAGTAGAAATACCATAGGATCCAGAAATTGCAGTAGTAGGTATTCACCTAAAGGATACAAAAATACTGATTTGATGGGGCACATGCACCCCAATGTTTATAGTAGTACTATCAGCAATAGCCAAATTATGGAAAAAGCCCAAATGATGTCCATTGACTGATGAACAGATAAAGAAGATGTGATATATATATATATATGAATAAATATATATGAATAACATATATATTGTTCAATATTATTCAATAAATATATAACATATATATATGAATATTACTCAGCAATCAAAAAGAATGTAATATTGCCATTTGCAACAACATGGATAGAACTAGAGTGTATAATGTTAAGCAAAATAAGTCAGAGAAAGACAAATATATGATTTCACTCATATGTGGAATTTAAGAAGCTCAACAGATGAACACAGGAGAATGGAGAAAAAATAAGAAAAACAGAGAAGGAGGTAAACAATGAGACTCTTAAATATGGAGAACAAACTGAGGGTTGCTGGAGGGGAGATGAGTGTGGGATGGGCTAAAATGTGATGGGTATTAAGGAGAACACTTGCTGGGATGAACATTGGGTTTTACATGTCTGTGATGAATCACTAAATTCTACTGAAACCAATACTACACTATGTATGTTAACTAACTTGAATTTATACAGATAGATGATAGATGATAGATTAGAAAGATAAATAGAGAGGTGATAGATAAAAATAAAGGTTATTAACTTCTTTAAATGTCTGTTAGAATTCTCCTGGGAAGTTGTCTGGCTCTGGACTTTGGTTTGTTGGGAGATATTTGTTACTGATTTGATTTCTTTGCTAGTTATGGGTCTGTTCAATTTTTTCATTTGTTCCTGTTTCAGTTTTGGTAGTCTGTATGTTTTTAGTAATTTATCCTTTCCTTCCAGGGTGCCCAGTTTGTTGGCATATAATTTTTGTAATACTCTCTTATGATACAGATATATATATATATATATATATATTTTTTTTTTTAATTTCTATGTTGGTAGTTGTGATCCCTCCTCTTTCATTTGTGACTTTTTTTTTTTTTAATTTGGGTCCTTTCTTTTTTGTTTTTGAGAATTCTGGATAGGGGATTTATCAATTTTATTACTTGTTTGGAAGAACCATCTCTTAGTTTTGTTGGTCTGTTCTACTATTCTACCAATTTCATAGGTAGAGTGTTTTCACTCTTTCTTTCTCTCTCTCCTTCTCTCTTACTACTTTTGGGGGGAGTGCTTTTCTTGTACAAACCTGATTCACTGCTCAATCTCCCCCTCTCTGTCTCCTCTTCGTGAAAAGAGCTCCACTCCTCAGCAACACTACCACTTTTCTCTCCCTAATTCATCTCTCCCCACCACATACTTGCTGTGTTTTCTCTCAAATTAAGCATATTATTTTGTTTATTCTCAGATCAATTTCCAAGGTGTTCAAAAATAGTTTGAGGTTGATCTAGCTGTGTTCAAGGGAGGAGACAAGCCCCAGTCCTCCTACTACTCCACCATCTTAACTCCTCCACCACAAACACATGTAACTTACTCTCCATATTGTTATCCAAATTGTGTTTTTTTACATAAATGAAACAAGTTGAGGTTTCCCAATGCAATCAGGGATATATATATTTTTTACTAATATTCAGGAAATTTAAGATTTTCTTTTGTCCTGGCATGTAATCTGATGCAGGCTCTGGAGTAAATTTTAGGCAAGTGACTGATGAAATTCTAGCAGCTCTCCGAATGTCTCCATAACCCATCTGAGTGAAGAAACATCCAGTTTTGTTTCCAAATAGCTTTTTCCTTCCTTTTTAACCTCAATTTGTTGTTTTTGGAAGTCCTCTTTATCCCTTGAAAGCCTGAGAGGAGGGGGGCTAGATTCCATGTGATTTAGGGAGAAGGGGGGCTGAAGAGGGAAAGGAAAAGTTTGACATGGGTGGACAGAACAATGAAGGAAATAAGGGTGTGAAGGGGGACATCATCAAAGATTCACAGCATGTTGCTGTCCAGTTCTCCCAGCACCATTTGTTAAAGAGACTGCCTTTTTTCCACTGGATATTCTTTCCTGCTTTGTCAAAGATTAGTTGGCCATACATATGTGGGTCCAATTCTGGAGTCTCTATTTTATTCCATTGGTCTATGTGTCTGTTTTTGTGCCAATACCATGCTGTCTTGATGGTTACAGCTTTGTAGTAGAGGCTAGAGTTTGGGATTGTGATGTCTTCTGCTTTGGTTTCTTCTTCAATATTACTTTGGGTATTCAGGGTCTTTTGTGGTTCCATACAAATTTAAGGATTGTTGAGATAAGCACTGGTTGTTATATGTAAGAGATGTATCACTGTGTTCTACTCCTGAAACCAATACTACACTGTATGTTAACTAACTTGAATTTAAATAAATAAATTTTTAAAAAGAATAAAAGTCATATCTAAATAAATGCAAAAAAGCATTCATCATGAGAGCTTTTTCTATAAGACAACAAGACAAGGATTCCCCTCTTGCCAATTTTACTCAACATGGTATTGGAAGTCCTAGCCACAGCAATTAGGAAATAAAATGAAATAAGGAACATCCATATCGGTAAAAATGATGTTAAACTGTCACTATTTGCAGATGACATGACACCATGCATAGAAAACTTCAAAGGCTCCACCAAAGAACTATTAGAAGTAATAAATTAATTCGGTAATGTTGCAGGATACAAATCTAATACTCAGAAATTGGTAGAATTTCTATACATGAATAACAAAATAGCAGAAAGATCAATTAAGAAAACAATTCAATTTACAATTTCACCAAAATAGAATAAAATGCCTCCTTAACTATGGAGGTGAAATATTTACTCTGGGAATTATAAAACATTAATGAAATAAATTGAAGATGATATATCTACATTTATTTAAATGGAAGGATATTTCATGGATCAGGAGAATTAATATTGTTAGAATGTCCATACTCTCCAAAGCAATCTACAAATTCAATGCAATACCTATCAAAATATCAACAGTATTTTTCACACATCTAGAACAAATAATGCTAAATTTGTATGGAACCACACACACACACACACACACCGACACACTCACAGACACACACACACACACACACACACACACACACACAAAACATGAATAGGCAAAGCAATCTTGAGAAATAGGAACCAAGCTGGAAGTATTACATCCTGAAGATACACTACAATGCTGTGCTAATCAAAGCAATATGGTACTGGCAGAAAAGTAGAGACATAGATCAATGGAACTAAGTAGAGATGTCATATATAAGCCCATGATTATATGGTCATGTAATCTGTTACAAAGAAGGCAAGAATACAATGGATAAAAGACAATTTCTTTAGTAAATGATGTTGGGAAATTGTGGGCAGCTACATCCAAAAGAATAAGACTGGACCACTTTCACACATCATACATAAAAATAGAACTCAAATGGATTAAAAACCTAATTAGAGTTTAATACACAAAATATAAGAGGTTAATGTGCAAAATATATAAATAACTTATGCAACTCAATATCCAAAAAAAAGAAATAATTCCACTAAAAATGGGTAGAAGATCATAAGGGTGCATGTATCCCTTTGAATTAGTGTTTTTTGTTTGTTTGTTTGTTTGTTTGTTTGTTGCTTTATTTTTGGGGTTTGTTTGTTTGTTTGTTTTGGTAAATACCCAGTAGCGTGATTGCTGGATCATAGGGTAGATTTATTTTTAACTTTTTGAGGGACATCCATAATGTTTTCCCCAGTAGCTGCACCAGTTTGCATTCTCACCAACAGCATCTTTCCATGCCATAAAAAAAGAATGAAATCTTACCATTTGTAACAACATAGATAGATTTTATAATGTTAAGTGAAATAAGTCAAAGAAAGACAAATGCCATATAATCTCACTCACATGTGAAATTTAAGAAACAAAACAAACAAGCAAAAGGTAAAAAAAAATGACAGACAAACCAAGAAATAGTCTCTTACCTATAGAGAACAAATTGATGGTTACCCATAGGGGGTGGGGGGAAAGTTGGAGAATGGCTTAAATAGGTGATGGGGATTAAAGAGTACACTTATCATGATGATAAAAAAAAATTAAAAAAAACTATGAAAAAAACTATGAAAAACACTAACCTAAACAGCCATTTTTCCAGAGACGTACAGATGACCAACAGACAAATGAAAAAGTTCTTGACATCACTAGTCATCAAGGAAATGTAAATCAAAATTACAATGATATATCACCTTACACCTGTCAGAATAACTAAAATAAAAAAGATAAAAATAAGTATGGCAAGGATGTGGGGAAAAGGAATTCTCATATACTGTTAGTGGGAATCCAAATTGGTGCAGCCACTGTGGAAAAGAATATAAAGATCCATCAAAATATTAATAATGGGAATACCATATGATCCAATAATTCCACTATTTACCCAAAGAAAACAGAAACATTAAATCAAAAGACATACACAACCCTATGTTTATCACAGCACTATTTACAATAGTCAAGATACAGAAGCAATCCATGTGTCCATTGATAGATGAATGGATAAAGACAACGTGAGATAGATAGATAGATAGACAGATAGATAGATAATATGGTGGAATATTACACAGTCATTAAAAAGGAATGGATTTTGCCACTTATGAAACCATGGATGGACCTAGAGGGAATTATGCTAAGTAAAATAAATCAAATAGATAAAGACAAATACTATATAATTTTGCTTATATGTGGAATCTAAATAACAGAACAAATGAATGGACAAACAAACAAAAAGCAGAATCAGACCTAAAAATAAAGAGAACAAACTGATGGCTGCCAGAGGAGAGGGGATGTGGGAATGAGCAAAATGGGTGAAGGAAAGTGGGAGATACAGGCTTCCAGTTATGGAATGAATAAGTCATGGGAATATAAGACACAGCATAATGATAATGTAATAGAGATGTTTTGGGACAGATGGTAGCATAGACAGATGGTGAACATAGCGTAATAGTATGATGTATAAACTTACCAAATCATTTTGTTGTTCACCTGAAATTAATGGAACACTGTGTGTTAACTATATTCAAATAAAAATATTTTAAAATAAATAGAGTCTCTTGTAAAAATATATTCTAGAGGTGGGCTGGGAGGGTCTGGATGGAGGAGTTGCTCCCCACCCCGCCCCTTCCTCTGTGAAGTGGTCTCCATTGGTGGCCAGTCCTTGGGAAGGCTTTGGGGAACTACTATTCCCAGAGCATCCCAGGCACCTAATCTCTGCCTTCCTGGCTTTTTGCATGGAGCACTACTACTCTGGAAACTCAGTGAACTTGATGGCCCAGTCTCTGGTGTCCCCCACCATGCATAGAATGTGGAGGATTCAGTGCCCCCAGGCTGTAGCAAGCACACCTGGAGAAGCTGACCCTGGGAATCACCTGCATACTACAATCTTCCCCAGGTGGGACAGAGGGTGACTGTCATAGAAAAAAAACCTGCTGAATGTCATAAGATTTCTTCATGGGAATAAAAAATAACTGTGTGTTACCTGAGGATGTGAAGAACTTTTACCTGATGACCACTGGCTTCCACAGGACATGGAATGTGAAACTGGATGAGCATATCATTCTACTGGGCATCATGGCAATTAACAGAATCTCAAAACTGACTCAATTCAACCAGTTTTCTGTGTATTCACTCCCTAATCCACCAACCCTGGTAAACCTGGAGGATGACGGTCTTGAAGCCAGTGAGAACCAGCCAGAGAAGACTCACTTTGATTCTCCAAGTGTGATATTTGAGCTGGATCCTTGCAACGGGAATAGGAAGTTTTCCTTGTCTACAAAGAGGGAAAGCAGTGTTAGTGTGACACTGAAATCTGGTTCCTGGACAGAGTGTTATACTGGCATTTTCTTACAGATACCTTTACCACTTACTATCTCCTGCTCATCATGCACATGGGTCTGCCGCAGTGGCAGTAGGACTTCATCAGCTATGGAATTAGCCCACAAGACAAAAAAAAATGGTTCAACATGTATCAATCCATCACCTACAGCACAAACCTGCTTGCAGAAGGGACCAACTCCTTTGTGAACAAAGCTGGATCCCAGCAAAGTGTTCAAAAGCAAGAATAAGGCATTAATCCCTCAAAAGAAAATTCCTGTCCAGTCTGCATAGGCAGGATGCAAGGAAAGGACTCTGGGGGAGATCTGAGCCCTTCAAGTGCTGGCTAATACCAAAAGGAGTATAAGGCCTAGGATTTGGCCAGAAGGGGCCCTCAGGTCCTCCCTCCACCTCTAAATCCTTTTCTAGCCCTGGAAACCCTGTCCATAAATGAGCACCCCCACCTTCCCACCAGCCCCATCAGATGATGCACAGATGACCCAAGGCTCAGATTCTGTGTGTGGACCATAAGCATCTTCCCATCTGAGTGAGTCAAACCCTAGGCTTTCTATGTGCCTTGGTATTCGCCAGGAGTTCAATGGTGTACTCAGGTCTCCCCCAGAGTCTTTTCTTCATGCCCTGCCTCTGAAAGATGTGGAGAGTTTCAGAACTTGTTTAAGTAGCTAAATAAATCTGTTAAGGGCTTTCCTCTATTTCCATCCCCAACCCTCTGCACCCCTCAGCAGTGATTAGAGAAGTCTCACAAATAAACCACTGTTTTGACCCATGAGAGATTAGAGCTGTGCTGTTCAACTGGTAGCCACTAGCCACATGTGGTTGTTTAAACTATATTAAAAATTCAGTTCCTCAGTCTCAAACCATAAGGGACTAATATATAGAGACCAAACTTAAGGTTTCTGACAGGGTTCTGGGTGGGGGGGATGGGCTAACTGGGTTACGGGCATTAAGGAGGGCACTTGGGATAAGCACTGGGTGGTATACGTAAGTGATGAATCACTGAATTCTATACATGAAACCATGATTACACTATATGTTAACTGACTTGTATTTAAATTAAAAAAAATCAGTTCTTCAATCACATTACCCACATTGTTAGTATCCATGTGGCTGGCAGATTCTGTATTAGACAACATAGAGATAATACATTTCCATCATCACAGAAAGTTCTCTTGGGCAGTACTGCATTAGAATATTTTCATGCTGCCCTTGCTTAGATCAGTTCATTTTTGTTAGACAATGTGAATACCTTAATCTGATAGGTCATAATGTTTCATGAAAACTCTTGAAGATACAATTATGTGTTTTTATTTTTCATGAGTAATTCTCACTCTGCTCCTTTTTCAGTTTCCTATAAAGTTTATTGCTTCCAAAAAAATATTCTAGGGATTTCAGTGAGGATGTTTTGTATGGGAATAAGATTTAAATAAGAAGACTGGGAACCTGGGTGGCCGAGTTGGTTGAGAGTCTGACTCTTGATTTCGGCTCAGGTCATGATCCCAGGGTTGTGGTGTCATGCCCCATGTCAGGCTCCAGGCTTAGTGTGCTTAAGATTCTCTCTCTCTCCCTCTGCCCCTCTGCCCCTGCTCATGAACTCTTTTTTTTCCCTTCTCTCTCTTAAAAAATGAACTTAAAAATTAAAAATAAGGGGCACCTGGGTGGCTCTGTCAGTTAAATGTCAGGCTATTGCTCAGGTCATGATTTCGTGGTTCATGGGTTCAAGCCCTGCATCGGGCTAACTGCTGTCAGCACAGAGCGTACTTTGGATCCTCTGTCACTCTCTCTCTGCCCCTTCCACACTTGAACTCTCTCTTTCAAAAATAAACATTTTAAAACTTATTTTAAAAATTAAAAATAAATAAATAAATAAATAAATAAATAAATCAGGAGACTGAGTGATTTGGAGACTGAGTGATATGGACTATCCTCCATAATGTGGTCTCCCACATCAGTCAGTTGAACGCCTCAGGGGAATAAAAAGGCTGACCCTAAGTAAGAGAAGTTTTATTGCCAGGTAGTCTTTGATCTGGTGTCAGCTGTTTTCCTGCCTTCAGACTTGAACTGAACCATTGGTTCTTCCTGGGGTTCAACCATGCTGGTCTTCAGACTTCAAGTTTCCAGCTTGACATCTCATCCTGCAGAACTTAGAATTTGCCAGCCTCCATAATAGTGTGAATCAATTCCTTATAATAAACGTGTGTGTGTGTATGTGTGTGTGTGTGTGTGTGTGTGTGTGTGTATAAATCCTATTTGCTATATTTCTCTGGAAAGCCCAGACTAATACAGATGGATTAGTTATTTCTTTAAATCTATCCCTAAACCACCCTAGCTTCTCCAAACGTTAAGCATATTCATGTTGATACTATTTGAGTATATTTTATATAAATGCTATCCTATATGTAGATGCTCAAACAAATATGATGTTTTTTTCTATAAGAGAGCTAAGTCCCTACACCAAGGGATGGGGGGACGACCTGTACAGTAAAGGTTAATGGTAGATTTGAGGTGTTCAATCCCTTTACATTCCAAAGAAACTGACCCTTGAACCTACCCTTGGGAGGTAACCTCTAAGGACTGGTCAGATCCTGCCTAAGAGTCTTTGTATACCTGAGGACTTGGGCTATACCAGAGAGGTTATGCTAGTGTAATTTATGGTGGAAACATTAGGCCATATTGTATCTGTTTTGACCTCTGGAGTAGAAGGGGATTGAGTGACTCATGGACATTTTATGCCTACATGACCAACTCCAATAAAATCTCTGTCTTGGGATTGTGTTGTGTTTCTGGGTTACAATAATACATATGTGTTGTTATGCATTAATCTAAGAGAAATAAGCATTGTTATACAATTCCACTGACAGGGAAAACCAAAAGCTCATACCTTGTTCCCCCTGGACTCTTCTTTATGTGCCTTTTACTTTTACTTTACTTTGTAATAAATTAGAATCATGATTATAACAGCTTTTCTTAGTTATGTTTCTTTATAGTGAATCATTTAACCTAAGGATTGTTTGGGTCCCTGACACAACATTAGCCCCCCAAAAATGTATTATTGGTAGTTTTTAAATATGTATATGTATACAAATACACACACCACACACACACATGCATTATGCTTATATGTGTACATGTGGGGTGTGAGTGTGTGTGTGTTTGCTTAAAAGATCAGTTCAGTCCCACAGTGGATTAAGTCATTCTCAACTAATGGTTTTTGTTAGTATAAAGTTCCAAAGTAATAAAATAATAACTAATATTTATTTAGTTATAATTATGATCCAGATCAGGTGTTATATACCCTTTACTGCATTTCCCAAACTAACTCTGAAGTAAAGTTTATTCACTCTATTTTGGACATAAGTAACGAAGCTAAGATGGATTACCCAATGTGCCCAGTGTCTCACAGCTAATGCACTCAATCTCAGTTCTGTCTGGTTCTATTCTTTCTGGGAGGTGGGTCCACCTCCCTATTTCCAATGATATTTTGCTGTCCAGATGCTTCAGCAATTTTAAATTGGTTTTTATTTAAATTACAGTTAGTTAACATACAGTGTTAATCTTAGTTTCAGTTGTGCAATATAGTGATTTAACACTTCCATACATCACCCAGGGCTCACCACAATAAGTACACTCCTTAATCCCCATCTCCTATTTAACCCATCCCCCATCACCTCCCCTCTGGTGACCAACAATTTGTTCTCTATAGTTGAGTCTGTTTCTTGGTTTGCCACTCTTTCTCTTCTTTTTCCTTTTACTCATTTCTTCTGTTTCTTAAATTCCACACATGGCTGAAATTATATGGTATTTGTCTTTCTCTGACTGACTTAACTTAGCATAATAGTGTCTAGCTCCATCCACATTGTTGCAAATGACAAGATATTCTTTTTCATGGCTGAGTGATAGATGATAGGTAGATAGATAGATTGATATTAGATAGATAGATAGATAGATAGATGATAGATAGATGATAGAAAGACCACATCTTCTTTATCCATTCATCAGTCATGCAATTTTGTAAACTTGAACACTTTTTGTAGAGATTAACCTGTCTTTACTTTCTTTGTATATTACACATTATATTTTACAGTAGACTTTTGCACTAGATTTTCTAGAGTGCCTACATTTCATGCATGAGGAAACTTGGAGCCTCAGAGAAGTCATCTGACCTTCTAAAGTCTACATAGCCAGCTTGAAGACTTAAACTAAAACTTCTGATTCCAAAGTACACACACTTTTCATGGAAAGAAAAAAAATTAAGTTTTTGTTCTTCCTGAGTCATGGAAGATAAAATGACTACTGGGGTAAAACCTCCTGCCTGCTATTAAAGTTTAATAAGGTCTACAATCTCAAAAACTCTGCAAAAACACTTCAGTATATTTACTTTCTGAATTTTCTAAGTTGTTGAGCTTCACTTGGAGATGACTAAATAAGAATGGTTGGCCTTGACTTTGCCTCTCTCTTTCATTTAGCTTGTGTTTGTCACATTTAATCCAGAATGAAATTGAATCCTCTGTTAAAACATTTGGTTTGCAAAAACCCTGAGGCAATGTTGACTTTACCTGAAAATATCCTTCTGTGCTCTTCCATAATGAATCAACATTTCATTCCTAATGTGTGTGAACTCTAGGACAAGATGTCTGAAGGGTAGATAGAGTTGCTTGATTCTAGTGTGTTGTTGTTGCTACTGTTATTTTTCTTTTAATGTTAAAACACTACACAAGGAAGACACTAAATATTTATTGTCATATACTGGAAAGAGATAAGATTAAAATGTTTGTTTATGTATATATAAGTTTATTGAAGAAAAGTTTATTATATTTTTATACAGCAGCATATGAGGTGGGCTGAGCACAGGCTATAATATTAGAAAAGAGAGTTAAAACTTCATCCCATGAAGTGATATCATGGGCAAGTCACTTCATCTGCAGTGGGATGAATGTACTGAGATGGGATGTCTCATTTGTAGAGTGAGGAGATTGGCCAAGGAGTGATTAAGTATTCTAATTTTTTATCTATCTCCTTAATGTATTATAAGGAATTAATTTTCCTAACAGCTTTGTTGAGGAAAAATGTAAATACCATGAAATTCTCCCATTTTACGTGTACATAGATGAGTTTTAGTACATTTACAGAGCTACACAACCATCAACACAATCCAGTTTTAAATATTTCTATCATCCCTCAAAGTTTCCTCAATCTGTTGTTTCCCTTTCAACCCCACGCAGCTACAGATCCACTTCTTGTTCTAATAGATTTGCTTCCAACACCTCCCCAGCTTTATTGTGGGTATATTTGACATATATGACACTGTGCAAGTTTAAGGTGTAAAATGTGATATTTTGATACACATATATAATTGTGAAATAATTGCCATAGTAAGTTTAGTTAACACATTTATCACCTCACATTATTAGCATCCCCCCCCATGGTGAGAACATTTAAAATTTGTTCATTTTGCAACTTTCAGGTATTTAATACAATATTGTTAACTATAGTCATCATGCTTCCCATTATATCCCCAGAACATAACTGGAAGTTTGTGTCATTTGATCAACATCTCTTATTCCCTCCACCTTCCAGCCCCTGGCATCCACCAATCTATTTTTTCTTTCTATTAGTTTTTTTTTTTTATTCTACATACAAGTGATACCGTATACTGTTTGTCTTTGCTTGATTTATTTCACTTCATGTAATGCTTTCAAGGTTTATCCAAGTTATTGTAAATGGCAGCATTTCCTTCTGTTTATGGCTTAATTGTATTCTATTGTATGTATGTGTGTTTCACCTTACCCATTTATCCATCAATGGACACTTAGATTATATCTATGTCTTGGCCATTATAAATAAAGCTGCAGTGAACATGCAGACATTTCTTCAAAATACTGATTATATATATATATATATATATATATATATATATATAATATGGTATAAATAAAATCATACATTCTGTGTTTGGCTTCTTTCACTTAGGGTGATGGTATTGAGATTCATTTATGGTGTAGTGTGTAGTTTGTTTCTTTTGGTTTCTGGGTTGCATTTCTTTGTCAACTTTTAAAAACTATAACACATGCTCCTCTCCGAGGGGATATGACTTTATAAAAATATTATAAATCTGGGTTTATAATTTCCCATTACACAATGCTTTGAGGTCCTCACTTTTCTCAGAGCTCTGAAGTAAAATGCATCAAATAATTATGTACTTAAAATGTACTGTGTAGGGCACAATAGGTTTTGTAGTACCAAATGTTCTTTAAGATATTATTGCCCTCTTTATCCTAGGGAATTATCTGTATTCCGTACCTGTGAAGCCATAATGGAGGACAATATGTTCCTAATAAAACTAGCTCCAGGTGTTCAAATTCATAAATGATTTGTTCTGGATAAATAACCTTAAATTTCCTCTTTGTCAAGGCTTGTTATTCATTTTTAAGTTCTCTTATTATTATATTGCTTTCCCACTAGTGATTTTTTTTTGGTGAAAATATGATTTGAAGGTATTCCTGAATATGTGCAATCATATCCTCAGTTTAAGTACAATGATAATCCTTTCCAAAAGGACTAAGTTTACTTTCCTCTTCTCTCAACTTCCACATAAATTACCCTAAAGAAGTTTAAATGTTGAAAAAACCTGACCACGATAGGAACAGCAGTCAGGGTAGTGGTGGTGGTATCATCATTGGGAGGACACTGGTGAGTTTTCAAGAAATTTCTGGGAAATGGAAAAGAGTGGGCATGTAATGGGAAGGTGTTGTAACTAGAAGATAAATAACTTCTGGACAACTAATGCTGAGCATAGTGATTATAATAGACAAAACTGTGTTACATACTTCAAAGTTACTAAAAGACTAGGTATTAAATGTTCTCACCACACACAAGAAAAGAAATGATAATTATGTGACTTGATAGAGGTGTTAGCTAATGATATGGTGATTATCATATTGCAATCTATAATTGTATCAAATCAACACATCATATACCACAAACTTATAAGTGTTATATTTTAGTTATAATCTCATTTTTAAAAAAAGGATGGGAACCTACTAATGAACCATATAAAACAGGAAGGCATATCTCAGAAGGTATGCAGAATAGGCTTGGTGAAGGCAGGCTAAAGGCATGAAAGGAAGAATGGGGCAGAAAATGCAGAGTAGCTTAACATCTCTTAGAACATTTGCCTCACTATTTTCTTCCTCACCTTCTCTGTATATTCAACTTGCACAGTTATCAGCATTCTGGACTTTCCCTTGGGTAAAACACAGATAAAATGATACACCGATAAAAGAATAATGACAACAAAACTTCTCAGCTATTCTCTAGTTAAAAATAGAGTTATTTGAGGAGTTATGGGTAGTTTGAACCTCCAGAAGAATACCTCAAAATTCGGATGCATTTGAGCTAGGGAGCAAGAAATCCACCATTTTCCTTCCACACAGCACCCTAAAGCTCACTTCCCACTTCTGCAGGGCTGCAGCTGAACCTCCAAGATTCCTAGTAATTAATCAACATACTCCTTTATTTTTAAATACAAGTAGCAACCAAGAATCAAAATATTTATGAAGAAAATCAACAGGCTAAAAAAAAAAGACAAAAAACAAGGAGGTAACAAA
This sequence comes from Panthera pardus, assembly GCF_024362965.1. Taxonomy (NCBI): domain Eukaryota; kingdom Metazoa; phylum Chordata; class Mammalia; order Carnivora; family Felidae; genus Panthera; species Panthera pardus. The sequence goes on along the minus strand of NW_026526810.1, from coordinate 15,318,982 downwards.
CAACTGATATCCCAAGGAACAGAAATATTTTAATATGTTCCATAATTCAGTAGAATAATTCAAATTAAAAAAAACAAAGAAGTAAATAACTTCAAAGAAACTCAGAAAAATATTTGACACAGTCATAACATGATGTTATGAAAAAAGAGGTCATCAGTGAAGAATACAAGCCTTTCAGAAATTCAAAATCTAATTGCTGAAGTAAAAAACCAATTAAAACTCAGAGGAAAATACAGAAAAGAAAATGATAAAAATAAAATTAAATAATCAATGCATAAATTATGACTTTTAACTATTAGAAGTTCATGAAAAAGAGACAATGGAGATAAATAAATTACCAAACAAATAAAATAACATTTTCCAGAGCTAAAAATTAAATTTCCCAGAACTGACTATCTGGCAAGGTAAATGCAACAAAGATTGCACTTTGCCATGTCATGGAAGATTTTTGCATATCCAAATTATTAAAAATAATTCCAAAGAGAAAACAAGATTACCAATAGCCGAACAGGAATCAGATTGAATTCTAAGAATGTTCAAAGGAAGCACTTGATGCTAAAAATTTTGAATAATGTCAAAAATTGCAAAATATTTTGGTATTTTGGCTATAGTGTTCTAGATCCAGAGAATATATCAGTCAAGAGAGTATTAAAACAAACAAACAAACTAAAACTAAGAAAATCCACCTCTCATATGCCCTGAAGTAAAGTTACTTATGATGTATCCACCAAAATGAGAGGAATACAAAACAACAAAAAATAAGGCTAAATAATAATGGCCCTCTCAAAGATATCCATATTCTAATCCCTGAAGTCTGTGAATGTTACTTTATATGGCAAATATGAATTTTTAAGTGTGATCAAATTGAGGATCTGGAGATGGGGAGATTATCTTGTATTATTTGGCTGGATCCAATATAAACAAAAGGAACTTATAAAATAAATGATGATGATAGATAGATCAATAGGTAGGTAGCTGCCATATGATACATATACACATATATATCATATATATACATATACATACACACACATAGATGGATAGATACATAGATGAATAGGATATGTTGAAAATGTGAGATCTAGCCTTGGTTTTGTCAATTGAACATGTCTTCCTGGATGTTCTTTGTTATTTCAAATTCAACATGTATGAAACTAATTTTTCAAAATTATCTCTTGCCACAAACTAGTTTCTCCTCTTGAGTTTCATTAGATAATTGACTATTATTCCTTTCTTTTCCTACATCCAGTGATTGATCTTCTATCAATTACATTTTTAGTCTGTTTCCTAAGACATTATATTTTGATATTATCAAAATATTTTACTGTATTATTGCCAGTCGTGATAAGAGAGTAGAGATAGAGATAGAGATGAGACAGAGAAATCCTCAAGAGTGGCAACTAACGCTCTCTCATTGCCTCAAGCCAACAAGTTTTTAAACATATTTTTGTAAGAATAAATATTATGTTCTAAATTTTTTTTAATGTTTATTTATTTTTGACAAAGAGAGAGACAGAGCATGAGCTGGGGAGGGGCAGAGAGAGAGGGAGACACAGAATCTGAAGCAGGCTCCAGGCTCGGAGCTCCGAGCTGTCAGCACAGAGCCCAAAGTGGGGCTCAAACTCACAAACCGTGAGATCATGACCTGAGCCAAAGTCAGGACGCTCAACCGACTGAGCCACCCAGGCGCCCCTAGATATTATGTTTCTAAACCATAGATTTAATTGTCATTTCTCTGCCTCAAATTGAACATGCTACTTCAACTTGCCTTTTACACTTTTTCTCTGACACTACTAATACTCTGTACTTTCTGTGTACAAACAAAAAATCCAAATTTATTTATACTAGGGAATTTCTATCAGGATTTTGGATAGCTTATAGAATTGATGATATCTCCAGTAAATTTAAGAAAACGGGCATACACCAAAGGAATCAGCTAGAACTACAGTCAAAATCATGCCACAGAAAAAGCCAGCTGCTGTAGGACACTGGACTCTTCCCTTTTATATAATGGGCTCTGCAGCTGTGATCCACTTGAATAATCCAGTGTCCCCATTGCTTGGCATGACTACTTTCAGATCCAAAATATTGGACAGAAACATCTGTTGGTTGGATTATGATTCAGGCACAAGCAGCAGATAGCATAGAGGTCATATCTGGACATTTTTGCTACTTGTAATGACACCCACTGAAGTTAAACAGCAAGAATTTCTGCCACTTGAAGAATTCCCAGACATTTTGAAGTTAAAAAAAATTACAATGTCCAAATATTCCACTCCTTTGGCTGTTCAACACCCATACATACATTTCTTCTAAAACATCCCACCTAAATTAAAATTTCCTTCATAAAATGGAAAATGTGCACTAAGCCTCTCCCCCAAAAGCAACTGCATCCAGAAACAAATCCACATATGTGGTAGCTATTCCATTCTAGTCTCATCAAAATCTTTTTTTAATAACTCTCATACAACATATGCAGAGTTAATGGCAGAAGCAGACTTTTAATTTTAGCAATGATTAAGTAGGTTTCATCAGACTAAGCTTCCTGCCAAGAAAGCTGTTATTTATTTATTTATTTATTCATTTATTTATTTATCTATTTATTTAAAAACAATCACAATAACAGTCACCAACTGTTTGAAGACACTGTAGAGCAACCAACTTATCCAGGACATGATGATTATCTTGGGGAGATAATCCAGGACAAGCTATTATCTTGAGGAGAATGAAAACATAATGATGGAAGTTAGATATTCCCCTCCATGTTTTCCTCTTGAGGCATTTGTTGATTTTCAGCAGTGGGCATTGAGGCTGTCTCGGGGTCATCTCTTCAGTCAGATCTTAATGGGCCAAGACCCCAAAGAAAAGAAACCACAAACAAGGAATTTCTGCATTCTGTGTGGCTTTTTCAGTCTGGTCAGTTCCTAACTGTCTAAGTAAAGTTTAGCTAGGCATTGATGAGCAAAGTTCATGGTGTTGGGGAGAAAAAAATCGAGTTCAGTGTTCACCAAGGATGAGGGATATTTGCTGAGCATGCTAAAACTTGGGTTGAAGCCTCTAAAATGCTATTATTTCCTAGAAACAAAGACAATACATAAATAGGCCAGTCCTCAGACTGAAAGCCAGACTCAAAACTACTTGCTCTTGGTTGAATTGGTTTGCCCTTCTCCTGGTGTATATGTCTGACAGAACATTAAATCTTATATGGAGTAAAATGATATTTCACAGAGCCTCTACAAATTTCCAAACACCATTTAAAGTTCTTAATATAAAATTATAAGGTACATCAGGATACAGAACCAAATCACTAAATCTAAGAAACGAGATAATGGAAACAGATTAACTTGTTATTACGTTATACATTAGAATGATCAAACATGGTCTTTAAATTTTTTTTTTCAACGTTTTTTATTTATTTTTGGGACAGAGAGAGACAGAGCATGAACGGGGGAGGGGCAGAGAGAGAGGGAGACACAGAATCGGAAACAGGCTCCAGGCTCCGAGCCATCAGCCCAGAGCCTGACGCGGGGCTCGAACTCACGGACCGCGAGATCGTGACCTGGTTGAAGTCGGACGCTTAACCGACTGCGCCACCCAGGCGCCCCCAAACATGGTCTTTAAAGTATTTGTAATTAACATATTCAAAAACTGAGGGCACAATGAATAATTTTTACAGAGAACTGTATAAGCATCAAATGAAAATTCTTACAAAGAAAAATATTACTAACATTAATAACTCATATGAGAATAGCAATAGACATGTTAGTAGAAAATGTCTAGATGGAAACTCAAAGAAAGTAAAGAATAAGAAATACAGAAATAACTTCCAGAGGTACATGGAGCAGGGTAAAAAACTCCAATACAGTTATAATCATAGACGGAGAGAAAAGAGATAATAGATGCAATAAATGAAATACTACTGGCCACTACTTTTCTAAAAATAGATAAAATATATCAAGTCATTGCTAACCTTAAAAATAAAACTGCTAGAGAATGTCTGGGTGGCGGAGACGGTTAAGGGTTCAACTCTTGATTTCAGCTCCAGCCCCATGCTAGGCTCTGAGTGGAGCCTGCGTGGGATTCTCTCACTCCTGCTCTCTCTACCTCTCCTCCCACTTGTGCACATGGTCACTCTTTCTCTCAAAATAAATAAATAATAAGCATTGAAAAAAATTTAATGTTTTATTTATTTTTCAGAGAGAGAGAGACAAAGAGAGAGACAGAGTAAGAGCAGGGGAAGGGCAGAGAGAGAGGGAGACAGAATCCATGAAGCACGCTTCAGTCTCTGAGCTGTTAGCCCAGAGCCCCAGGAGGGGCTGGAACCTGTCAACCAGGAGATTGACCTGAGCTAAAGTCAGATGCTTAGCCACGGAACCACCCAGGCATCCCTATGCATTTTTAAAAATAAAACTGCTAGTTATTTTACCAGAAAAAAAAAAAAAGCGGGATTTATTCAGGAATAGCAGAGAATTACATTCTGGGACAAGTTATGACAAAACCATACGCAAGTGGGGGGTGGGGGTGGGAAACAGAGGGATGCTCCTTTACAGAGGAAAAGGGGAAGTTGGGAGTGCTGATATAAACAAATCAGCATTGGAGTAAATTAAGAGCTCAAAATATGGTGGCTTTTTATTGGCTGAGTTGTCACAGTCTCTCATTGGCTGGGCTGTTGTCAGGGTAGGGAAAACTTTTTTCCTTCTGCTGAGAGAGTAAAGCGATATCCACTTGCAGGCTCAGTCTCATCCTGTCGGGTTTGCAACTGTGGACTAGTGGTAGGGTGTAGAGGGCTCCCCCTCCTGGCCTTCCAAATTCATTGTAAATGATATTTTTTTCCCACTAATTTTCAAATCAAGAAACTCTGAGTCCCATGCAAGATTAAAAACAAAACAAAACAAACAAACAAACAAAAACAAACACTAAATCACATTATGGTAAAACGCCTGAAAATCAAAGACAAGAAAAAATCCTTGAAAACAGCCAGAGGGAAAAAGATGCATCAATTTCATCAGAGCAACAATCAAAAGAAAATACTACATAAACAAGTATACATTTTAAAAAATCAATTAGATTATCCGTTACATTTACAGAATAAAGAAGATACAAATAATTATCTAATAGATAAAGAAAATATAATTTCATAAATCAACAAGTGTTTATTAAATAAATCCTTAAGTAAACTACTGTCTTAGTGCATTCAGGCTGCTATAACAAAATACCACAGATTACTGATTTATATGTAGCAAATATTTATTTCCCACGGTTCTGGAGGCCAGAAGTTTGAGATTATCAGTTTGTGTTCTGGTGAAGATCCTTTTCTGGGTTGCAATCTGTTGGCTTTTTGCTGTGTCTTCACATGGTGGAGAGGGCTATGGAGTACTGTAGAATTTCTTATATAACAACACTAATCCCACTTATTTTATACTATGGGTTATAATCCAATATGTACTATGTATATTGCTCAAATTCTTCCAGCTTTGACCAGAGGGAACTTTTTTGGTTGGTTCCTGCATCACTTTGACATTCCACCATCATTGTGATCTTCTTTTTATCTTATTTATTTAGTTTCTGCCACTATAAGATATTCTATGATTGTCTTGTATATTTTCTATGTTAATTCTAGAATTGGTTATTTCTCTAAGGACTCTGCTTCCTTTTGTTGGAGAATGATTTTAATACCCAAAAAAAGGTGTATTTGTAGCTACTTGGATATCTTAGTCTGCTTTGGCTTCTGTGATAAAATACCACAGACTGGGTGATTTACAAAGGACATAAATTTATTTCCTATAGTTCTGGAGGCTACAAGTCTGCCAGAAAGATGTAATGCCCTTTTTTGGGGGGTTGCTGTCTACCAATTTCTCACTGTGCCTTTACATAGTGGAAGGTGTTAGGTAACTCTCTGGGGTCTCATTCATAATAACACTAATTCCATTCATAAGGACCCCATTCTCACAATCTGAACACTCTAAATTTCCCATTTGCTAACACCATCACATTGGGCATTAGGATTTCAACAAACAGCTTCTTGTGGAACACAAACATTCAGTCCATAGCAACTAGAAATAGAAAGCTTAAAATATCATTAAGGGTATATATGAAGAAAATTACAGTTTGTGGTATAAATAATGACAAATTTTGGATGTTTCTTCTTGAAGTGAGGAGCAAGACAAAGACATACATTCCACCACCCTTATTCAATACCATGCTGGAGGTTGTATACTGTGTTAAAAGACAAGGAAGAGAAATAAAAGCCAAGAATAGCAAAGATTAAAATGGCAAATATCTACTATTTTCAGATTGTTTACATAGAAGACCGAAATAATCTACAAATGATTTTGATTTTAGCAAGCCTTCTAATATAAAGGTCAAAATAACATGCCAATTTCATTTCTACACTACTAGAAAATGATTAAAAAACAACGTTTAAGAGGTAACTTAAAATAAAAAATAATTTTTATAACAGTACCAATAATATGAAATTGCCTACGAATAAATCTAACTAAAAATTAAAACATTACTGAGAAAAAAATTAAAGACTTAACTAAATGGAACTGTATACTCTTAAATATATTGGACAATTCAATGCTGCTAAGATGTCAATCTCCTTTGCCTCAAAAATTGATCTATAGATTCAGTGCAATACAATAAAAATGCATCTTGCCTACCTTACACCCAACACAAAAATTAATTTGGATTGACTCATTGGCCTGAAAATAAAAGGTTAAAAAACAATAGGATTTTTAGAAGAAAACACTGGGAAATATAGTTTTCAGTCAGGATTCTAAAATTTATGTAAAATAGGGGTGAAGATGGTGGTATAAGTGGATGCTGGGCTCACCATGTCCTGCTGACCACATAGATTCCACCCACATCTGCCTAAATAACCCAGAATACCGCTAGAAGCCTAGCAGAATAGAGCCAAGCATAGACGAGAGGCCCACAGAAGAGGGTAGGAAGGGCAGAGAGGCAGTGTGTGCTACACAGACTGGCGGAAGGAGATGGGCAGTGGAGGGGCAGCCAGCCCACCCGGCAAGGCAGAGCCCCTGAGTCTGGCTTGCAAAAGCAGAGGGGCCAGATGGAGTGTGTTCTGACAGCCAGTGGGACTTAACATCTGGAATGTTGTAAGTCAACAGCTCTGCCTCTAGAGCGGGAGGGCTAGAGGACAACGGGAGGGAGAGTTGTTGAGCCCCAGAGGACAGAGCTCAGCTTGGCGGGGAACAAAGATGCTGGCCAGAGCCATCTCCCTCACCCATCCCCAGCCGAAATCCCTAAGGGAACCAGTTCCCATCAAGGAACTTGCTTGCACTGCACAAACACCCAATGCTGTGCTGCTGTGGATCCATCCCTCTGATGGGTCTGCCTCCCTCCTGGTGCCATAGGGCCCTTCCCAAAGCAGACCACCGAAGGCAAAGCGAGCTGAGTCTACCCTTCCTGCCCCTATGCACCTTGTGGATCCACCCTGGCTAATACACCAGATCCCATCAAAGCAGCACCACAAGCCTGGCAGTGTGCAAGTAGCCCAGACAGGGGCCACACTGCTCCACAGTGAGTCCTGCCTCTGGGAAAGAGGAAGATAAGGTACACACCAGTCTGACTGTGGCCCCAGCGGTGGGCTGGGGGCAGACATCAGGTCGGACTTCGGCCCTGCCCACCAACGCAAGTTACTCCAGACAGCACAGGGGAAGAGCCCTGCAGTTCCGCGCCACTCCAGGGACTATGCAAAATGACGAAATGGAAGAATTCTCCTCAAATGAAACTCCAGGAAGTAGTGACAGCTAACGAACTGATCAAAAACGATTTAAACAATGTAACAGAAAATGAATTTAAAATAATAGTCATAAAATTAATCGCTGGACTTGAAAAAAGTATAGAGGACAGCAGAGAATCTATTACTACAGAGATCAAGGGACTAAGAAACACTCAGGAGTTTCTAAAAAATGCTATAAATGAGCTGCAAAATAAAAGGGAGGTGACCACAGCTCGGATTGAAGAGGCAGAGGAGAGAATAGGAGAATTAGAAGACAAAATTATGGAAAAAGAGGAAGCTGAGAAAAAGAGAGATAAAAAAGAATCCAGGAGTATGAGGGGAGAATTAGAGAACTAAGTGACACAATTAAAGGTAATATACGCATAATTGGGATTCCAGAGGAGGAAGAGAGAGGGAAAGGCGTTGAAGGTGTACTTGAAGAAATCATAGCTGAGAACTTCCCTGATCTGGGGAAGGAAAAAGTATGGAAATCCAAGAGGCACAGAGAACTCCCTTCAGACGTAACTTGAATCGATCTTTTGCATGACATATCATAGTGAAACTGGCAAAATACAAGCATAAAGAGAAAATTCCGAAAGCAGCAAGGGATAAACATGCTCTAACATATAAAGGGAGACCAATAAGATTAATGACAGATCTACCTACTGAAACTTGGAAGGCCAGAAAAGAATGGCAGGAAATCTTCAATGTAATAAACAGAAAAAATATGCAGCCAAGAATCCTTTATCCAGCAAGTCTGTCATTTAGAATAGGAGAGATAAAGGTCTTCCCAAACAAACAAAAAATGAAGGAATTTGTCACCACTAAACCAGCCCTACAAGAGATCCTAAGGGGGATCCTGTGAGAAAAGTACCAGAGACATCACTACAAGCATGAAACCTACAGACATCACGGTGACTCTAAACCCATATCTTTCTATAATAACACTGAATGTAAATGGACTAAATGCTCCAACCAAAAGACATAGCATATCAGAATGGATAAAAAAAACAAGACCCATCTATTTACTCTCTACAAGAGACTCATTTTAGACCTGAGGACACCTTTAGATTGAAAGTGAGGGGATGGAGAACTATCCATCATGCTACTGGAAGTCAAAAGAAAGCTGGAGTAGCCATACTTATATCAGACAAGCTAGACTTTAAATTAAAGGCTGTAACAAGAGATGAAGAAGGGCATTATAAATAATTACAGGGTCTATCCATCAGGAAGAGCTAACAATTATAAATGTCTATGCACCAAATATGGAAGCCCCCAAATATATAAAACAATTAATCACAAACATAAGCAACCTTATTAATAAGAATGTGGTAATTGCAGGGGACTTTAATACTCCACTTACAACAATAGATAGATCATCTAGACACATGGTCAATAAAGAAACAAGGGCCCTGAATGATACATTGGATCAGATGGACTTGACAGATATATTTAGAACTCTGCATTCCAAAACAACAGAATATACTTTCTTCTTGAGTGCACATGGAACATTCTCCAAGATTGATCACATACTGGGTCACAAAACAGCCCTTAGTATAAAGGAATTGAGATCATACCATGCATACTTTCGGACCACAATGCTATGAAGCTTGAAATCAACCACAGGAAAAAGTCTGGAAAACCTCCAAAAGCATGGAGGTTAAAGAACACCCTACCAAAGAATGAATGGGTCAACCAGGCAATTAGAGAAGAAATTGAGAAATATATGGAAACAAATGAAAACAAAAATACAACAATGCAAATGCTCTGGGATGCTGCAAAGGCAGTCCTGAGAGGAAAATACATTGCAATCCAGGCCTATCTCAAGAAACAAGAAAAATCCCAAATACAAAATCTAACAGCACACCTAAAGGAAATAGAAGCAGAACAGCAAAGACACCCAAAACCCAGCAGAAGAAGAGAAATAATAAAAATCAGAGCAGAAATACGCAATATAGAATCCAAAAAAACTGTAGAGCAGATCAATGAAACCAAGAGTTGTTTTTTTGAAAAAAAATAAACAAAATTGATGAAGCTCTAGCTAGGCTTCTCAAAAAGAAAAGGGAGAAGACTCAAATAGATAAAATCCTGAATGAAAATGGAATTATTACAACCAATCCCTCAGAAATACAAGCAATTATCTGGGAATACTATGAAAATTATATGCCAACAAACTGGACAACCTGGAAGAAATGGACAAATTCCCAAACACCTCAAACAGAAAGAAATAGAAATCTTGAACAGACCCATAATCAGTGAATAAATGGAATCAGTTTTCAAAAATCTCCCAACAAATCATTCAAAGCAGAAATAATACATATCCTTCTCAAGCTATTCCAAAAAATAGAAAGGGAAAGAAACCTTCCAGACTCATTCTATGAAGCCAGCATTACTTTGATTTCCAAACCAGAAAGAGACCCAGTAAAAAAAGAGAACTACAGGCCAATATCCCTGATGAATATGGATGCAAAAATTCTCAATAAAATACTAACAAATCCAATTCAACAGCATATGAAAAGAATTATTCACCATGATCAAGTGGTATTCATTCCTGGGCTGCAGGGCTGGTTCAACATTCGCAAATCAATCAATGTGATACATCACATTAATAAAAGCAAAGATAAGAACCATATGATCCTGTCAATCGATGCAGAAAAAGCATTTGACAAAATTCAGCATCCTTTCTGGATAAAAACCCTCGAGAAAGTCAGGATAGAAGGAACATACTTCAACATCATAAAAGCCATTTATGAAAAGCCCACAGCTAACATCATCCTCAATGGGGAAAAACTGAGAGCTTTTTCCCTGAGATCAGGAACATGACAGGGATGTCCACTCTCACCACTGTTATTTAACATAGTGTTGGAAGTTCTAGCATCAGCAGTTAGGCAACAAAAGGAAATCAAAGGCATCAAAATTGGCAAAGATGAAGTCAAGCTTTCACTTTTTGCAGATGACATGATATTATACATGGAAAATCTGATAGACTCCACGAAAAGACTGCTAGAACTGATACATGAATTCAGCAAAGTCGCAGGATACAAAATCAATGTACAGAAATCAGTTGCATTCTTATACACTAATAGTGAAGCAACAGAAAGACAAAAAAAGAAACCGATCCCTTTCACAATTGCACCAAGAAGCATAAAATACCTAGCAATAAACCTAACCAAAGATGTAAAAGATCTGTATGCTGCAAACTATAGAAAGCTTATGAAGGAAATTGAAGAAGATATAAAGAAATGGAAAAACATTCCGTGCTCATGGATTGGAAGAATAAATATTGTTAAATGTCAATCCTACCCAAAGCTATCTACACATTCAATGTAATCCCAATCAAAATTGCACCACCATTCCTCTCGAAGCTAGAACAAGCATTCCTAATATTCATATGGAACCACAAAAGGCCCCGAATAGCCAAAGTAATTTTGAAGAAGAAGACCAAAGCAGGAGGCATCACAGTCCCAGACTTTAGCCTCTACTACAAAGCTGTAATCATCAAGACAGCATGGTATTGGCACAAAAACAGATACATAGACCAATGGAATAGAATAGAAACCCCAGAACTAGACCCACAAAAGTATGGCCAACTAATCTTTGACAAAGCAGGGAAGAATATCCAATGGAAAAATGACAGTCTCTTTAACAAATGGTGCTGGGAGAACTGGACAGCAACATGCAGAAGAATGAAACTAGACCACTTTCTTACACCATTCACAAAAATAAACTCAAAATGGATAAAGGACCTGAATGCGAGACAGGAAACCATCAAAACCCTAGAGGAGAAAGCAGGAAGAAACTTCTCTGACCTCAGCCACAGCAATTTCTTACTTGACACATCCCCAAAGGCAAGGGAATTAAAAGCAAAAATGAACTATTGGAGCCTCATGAAGATAAAAATCTTCTGCACAGCAAAGGAAACAACCAACAAAACTAAAAGGCAACCAACGGAATGGGAAAAGATATTTGCAAATAACATATCGGACAAAGGGCTAGTATCCAAAATCTATAAAGAGCTCACCAAAGTCCACACTTGAAAAACAAATAATCCAGTGAAGAAATGGGCAGAAAACATGAATAGACACTTCTCTAAAGAAGACATCCAGATGGCCAACAGGCACATGAAAAGATGCTCAACGTCACTCCTCATCAGGGAAATACAAATCAAAACCACACTCAGATATCATCTCACGCCAGAGTGGCTAAAATGAACAAATCAGGAGACTATAGGTGCTGGAGAGGATGTGGAGAAATGGGAGCCCTCTTGCACTGTTGGTGGGAATGCAAACTGGTGCAGCCGCTCTGGAAAACAGTGTGGAGGTTCCTCAAAAAATTAAAAATAGACCTACCCTATGACCCAGCAATAACACTGCTAGGAATTTACCCAAGGGATACAGGAGTGCTGATGCATAGGGGCACTTGTACCCCAAAGTTTATAGCAGCACTCTCAACAATAGCCAAATTATGGGAATAGCCTAAATGTCCATCACTGATGAATGGATAAAGAAATTGTGGTTTATATACACAACAGAATACTACGTGGCAATGAGAAAGAATGAAATCTGGCTATTTTTAGCAACATGGATGGAATTGGAGAGTATTTTGTTAAATGTAATAAGTCATACAGAGAAAAACAGATACCATATGTTTTCACTCTTATGTGGATCCTGAGAAATTTAACAGAAGTCCATGGGGGGGGGGCGGGGAAAAGAGGATAGAGAGGGAATGAGCCAAAGCATAAGAGACTCTTAAAAACTGAGAACAATCTGAGGGTAGATGGGGGGTGGGAGGGAGAGGAGGGTGGGTGATGGGTATTGAGGAGGGCACCTGTTGGGATGAGCACTGGGTGTTGTATGGAAACCAATCTGACAATAAACTTGATATTAAAAAAATAAAATTTATATAAAATAGGAAGAATGAAAAAGCCAGAGCATTCTTGATTAAATAACAACCACATAACAAAGTTGGAGGATTTACACTACTATATAGCAGTAACTATTATAAAACATTAATTAAGTGTGGTTACTGGAATAAGGAAAACAGCAGGACATTAGAATAGAAAAACATAAACAACCCATAAATCAGCCACATGATTTACAACAATAGCAAAAAAAAAAATAAGTGGAATTAAGTGGGAGAAAATGATAGCCATTTCAATAAATAATGCTGTATCAACTGTTTAACTGTATGTAATAAAAAATACATCTTGCCTACCTCACACCCAACACAAAAATTCATTTGGAATGGGTCATTGACCTGAAAGTAAAAGGTTAAAAAACAGTAAGATTTTTAGAAGAAAACACTGGTAAGTATCTTTATGACTTTAGAGCAGGAAGATTTCTCAGACAAGACACACACACACACACACACACACACACACACAAACGCACCAACTATGAAAACAAGAAGATAAATTTGACTTTATCAAAATCAAGAACCTCTATTTAGCAAAGTATAATGATATGAGAATGAAAAAGGCAAGACACATACAGGGAGAAGATATTTACCATAAAACATTCAGCAAAGTACTCAAATCTAAATCATTTAAAGAACTTTGACAAATGATTATGAACAATATTAATAATTCAATATAAAACAAGTAAAATATAAAATGAGCAAAATACTTTAACAGATACTTCACTACCCATTCACCATAATAACTAAGTTCATATATTGCTGGTGGGAGTGTAAATGGGCACATACCAACTATATATACACACTTATAGTAAGCAGTACCAGATAGATGGTAGATAGATAGATAGATAGATAGATATATAGATAGATAGATGATAGATAGATAATACGGCCCCAGCAATTTTTGGGTTATACCTAAGAGTGAAAAGTGCTTATGTTCACTGAAAGGCAAATAATGTTTACAGCAGCATTACTTATAATAGTATGCATTAATAGAACAGTTAAAAAGGTATATAAACAACATTAAATGCAACACAATAATAAGAAGTAGTAAACTTTGCAACACACAGCAGTGTGAATGAATAATACCAATATAAAGTTGATTGAAAAAGGTCATTCTTAAAGGTTATATCCTATCCTGTGTGCTTCAGTTTGTATGAAATTCGAAAACAATGTTCTCTGCTCACATAAATCAGACTAGTGGTCACGTTTTGGGTGGTATCAACTAGGAAGGAGCACAAAGGTGTCTGCTGGCATGCTGAAGATATTCTATAGTTCATTCTAAATGATGACTACATTCATATATGTGCATATAAAATAATCAACTTGTGCACTTCAGATTTAAGAGCTCTAGATTTGTTATGCTTTAATAAAATAGAAATGAAAAGAAAAGATAGATGTGCAAGAAAACTACAAGCTCAAAATTATTACTGAAAAAAAAATTAAAGAAGACCTAAATTCTTAGAGGAATAGACCATAGCCTGGAATTAGATGACATAATATTGTAAAGATGTCAACTCTCTCTAAATTGATCTATAGATTCAATTAAACCGTCAAAATTGTAGCAGGCCCTTTGTGGAAATTTATAAACTGAATCATGTAAAGACATAAGTAAAACCAAGAACATCTTCAACAAATTTGGAGAACTTACCCCAGTGGATATCAAGTCTTATTTTAAAACCACTGTAATTTTAAAAGTCTCAAAAAAATAAATAAAAAATAAAAAGTCTGAGATTGGCTCATGGAGAGACAAAAAGACTGAAGTAACAAAAAAAAATTAACAAAAAACACACCACAAATCTATATTTATCTATCATTTATCTATATCTATCTATCACCCATCAATCTATGTCTATCATTCTACCATCTCTGTCACTATAGTATAATGGGGAAAGATGGTATTTCCAATGTACTGAACTAGATCTACATGGGAAAAATAAATCATTAACCTAACCACATGTTAAACACAGAAATAAATTCCAGATGGATTATCTAGCTAAACATGTAAGATAAATAAATAGCTCCTATAAAGTAACTTAGAATAACATCATCACACACAAAAAGCAGTACATAAAAAGCCTGAAACCAAAAGCAAAAAAATTGATGATGTAAATTCATAAAAATGAAGAATTTCTGTAGTAAAAAACAGCATTAGAAAGTTGAAAGAGCAAGTCAAGATTGGTAGAAAATATTTGAAATAAAAATATCCAGCCATATCTAAAGCAGGTTTCCATTCTACTTGGTTACATAGTAACAAAAATAATTACAGTAATGATAATACGAGTAAAGGGATTAATAAGTGACATTTATTAAATACAGATTTCAGAATCTAAATATCTTAATGGTTTATTTCTTTTAACTCTGCTAAAAGCCTTATAAAGTGATCTTGTTTTTATTTAAAATTTTCCAGCTAGGAAACCATAGCAGGGTGCATTAAGATACTTTTCTAAGATCACATGAAATGATGGCTTTTGAATGTGAGTGAAGTCCTCCTCTTGTTTCTCACTGGAGATCCCTCTTCTGCTCTGAGATGCACTTACATGTGTATATGTGTAGACCACTTAGTAAAAGGATCAGCACAGTATATTCAGTAGTGTTTTGTGTTTCCTCTAAAATTCAAAGATGTTCACAAATGAGTTGCTTATTTCTTAGAAACTGGGAGTTTAAGGCACAAAAATTGTCTTACATTTTGGGAGATTTACCCTAATGTAACTCATTCTACTGCACATTAAGAACTTCCAAAACTGTAGGCTGCTGAATTTTATTAGGATGTACCTTAATCCTATAAGCATATATCCAACATACCTGAAGGGCATACCATGAGGGAAATTCAAGTCAAACTGTCCTATCACCTGGTTCCCAAGAGAGTTTAACTCTATCTGTTGGAGCCAACTGGTACTCAGAGACCCCAGGAAATAGCATTAACTCAGAGTCACTGTCTAATCATTGTAAGTAAATTTGGGTATTCCTATCCCAGTGTATCAACTACAGTATGTAACTTCTTTGAAGATTGACAGGAGGAACATTCACAGGAAGAAGTTATGAAGCCACAAGTTTATTCCTTTAATATACTTGGATTCTCCTTCATTATATAATCTCAGATCTGTGGGAGTCAGATATCTATTTTCCAGGCCCAGAGATTTTATTGTTCTTTATTATTATTGAAATATAATTGACATACAATGTTACATTATTTCAGGTGTACAACATATTGATTTAACAAATCTATATGTTACTCAATGCTTACCACTATAAGTGTAGTCACCATACAGTTTGTTACAATATTATTGACAATATTCCCTATGTTATGCTTTTTATTTCCATGACTTATTTGTTTTATAACTGGAAGTTTGTACTGTTAGTCTTTATCTATTTGGCTCATTCCCCTACCCACCTCCCCTCTGGCAGCCATCGGTTTGTTATGTGCATTTACAAGTATGTTTTGCTTTGTTTGTTTGTTTTGTTTTGTTTAGATACCACATATAAGTAAAAGAGTTTGTTCTTATTTAAGAAAATTAAGTAGAGAACACAGAACTTTGGATTAACAAGGTGGCATTGACTCATCTCTGTTCCTTCCCACTGAGTACAATCATAAACACTGGAAATAATAAAAATAATAACTGAAGGAGAATTCTGAAAAGTGGTAAAGGGAAAGAGAACTGGTCAGGGGCCCCAAGTCTGGAGGAACAACTATAACTACCATCCAACAGGAGAGGTGATCCAGGCCCAGAGTTTCCCAACCTCCATGTAGCATCACAAGGGAGCCCAGGTAAGATTATTCCTCCCCTGAATTAAATGGTAGTTTTGCCAGTAACATTACATGAGCCCAGGAGAACCTGCAAGGGAGATAAATTGACTAGAAGTTCAGTTAACAATAAGCATCCAAGATAAGGGCTCTCCTTTTCCAGTAAGCCTGATGTCCCTTCCCCTACCAGAGGAAATGTGCAGCCAGGAGCACATGGAAAGGCATTCACACCACCACCAGCACCTGGCCAGGTAAATATACTTTGTCCTTGCAGGCCAGATACTCCCTTTAACCACTTAGACACACCAAATAACTCAGTTTGGGGAAACCCTTTCCTCCTCCTCGATAGCACAATTAGGGGCTAGTGGGAACTCCAAGAGCACAAGACACAACCAAATAAACCAATAACTTGGCAAAGACTGAAAAGTAGATTGTCATTGGAACCAACCCATCCAAATTAGGTAAGAACTGGCATGCTAAGCCTAAAAAGGTAAATGCCTATTTTAAAAATTAAATATGGTCCAGGTCTTCTAAAATAATATGAAAAAAATGTGTAAGAAACAGGAAAATAGGAAATTAAATGACAAAAAATCAACTGATGCCAACACTGATTGGATGAATCAAATGCTGGAATTATCTGACAGTAATTTAATTGCATAAAATTGATTCAAGAAGCAATAAAAAGGGGCACCTGGGTGGCTCAGTTGTTTGAGCAACTTGGTTTCAGCTCACATCATGATCTCACGGTTTAGTTTGTGGGATAGAGTCCCACATGGGGCTTTAAGCTGACAGTGCAAAGTCTGCTTAGGAATCTCTCTCTCTCTCTCTCTCTCTCTCTCTCTCTGTCTCTCTCTGCCTATCTCCAACCTCAAAGTAAATAAAAAGGAAGGGAAGGGCACCTATGTGGCTGAGTCAGTTAAGCATTGGACTTTGGCTCGGGTCATGATCTCACAGTTCATGAGGTCAAGCCCTGCACTGCACTCTCTGCTGTCAGCGCAGAGCCCACTTTGGATCCTCTGGTCTCCTTTCTCTGCCCCTCCCCAACTTGTACCCTCGATCTCTGTCTCTCTCTCTCCCAAAAATAAATAATCATTTGGGGCAGTTGGGTGACTCGGTTGGTTGAGCACTCAACTCTTGATTTTGGCTCAGGTCATGATCGCACGGTTGGTGGGTTTGAGCCCCATGTCAGGCTCTGTGCTGACAGTGCTGTGCCTTCTTGGAATCCTCTCTCTCCCTCTCCCTCTGCCCCTCCCCTGCTTGTGCTCTCTCTCTCTCTCTCTCTCTCTCAATAAATAAACTTGAAAGAAAGAAAGAAAGAAAGAAAGAAAGAAAGAAAGAAAGAAAAAAGAAAGAAAGGAAAAAAGGAAAGGAGAGGAGAGAAAGAAAGTGAGCAAACAAGCAATAAACATTATCTTGAAACAAATGAAAACAAATATATCAACAAAAGAATAGTAATTATGAAAAAAACAATGAATGGACATTATGGAACAGAAAATACAATAAAAGAAAAAAAAAGCTTGCTGGATGGCTTCAATAACTGCATGAAGATGATAGAAGATATAATTAGTAAATTCGAGGCTACAGAGAATGGGGAACACTTACGCACTGTTGATGGGAATGCACACTGGCCACCCTGGGAAAGAGTATGGAGGTTCCTCAAAAACTTAAAAATAGAACTACCCTATGACCCAGCAATTTCACCACGAGGTATTTATCTAAAGGATACAAAAATGCTGATTTGAAGAGGTACATGCACCCCAATGTTTATAACAGTGTTATTAACAATAGCCAAATTATGGAAAGACCCCAAATGTCCCTCGTTGATTAATAAAGAAGTGGTATATATATATATATATATATATATATATATACACATTCAAGAAGAATAAATATATATTCAAGTAGAATAAATATATATACACATTCAAGAAGAATAAATATATATATATTCAAGAAGAATATATATATATGTATATATATATATATAAAATAGAATATTACTCAGCACTCAAAAATAATGAAATCTTGCCATTTGCAACAATGTGAATGCAATTAGAGGGTATTACGCTAAGTGAAATAACTCAGAGAAAGACAAATATCATATGATTTCACTAATATGTGGAATTTAAGAAACACAACAGATGAACGTAGGGGAAGGGAAGGAAAAATAAGATAAAAACAGAAAGGGAGGCAAACCATAAGGGACTCTTTTTAAATGTTTATTTATTTATTTTTGAGAAAGAGAGAGAGCACAAGAAGGGTAGGGACAGAGAGAGACACAGAATATGAAGCAGGCTCCAAGGTTCTGAGCTGTCAGCGCAGGGTCTGACGTGGGCCTCATCCCACAAACCACAAGACCATGACCTGAGTTGAAGTTGGACACTCAACTGACTGAGCCACCCAGGCACCCCTAAGAGACTCTTAAATATTGAGACCAAACTGAGGGTTGCTGGAGGGGAGGTGGGTAGCAGGATGGGCTAAATGGATGATAGGCAATAAAGGAGAGCACTTGTTGGTATAAGCACTGGGTGTTATATGTAAGTGATGAACCATTGTGTTCTATTCCTGAAATCAATACTACAGAGTATGTTAACTAACTTGAATTTAAATAAATGAATTAAAAACAAAGTCCTCTGTGCTATGCCTATTAATCTCCCTATATTCTCCTGGAAACTGATGATTTTTTTAATGTCTTCACATTTTACTTTTTTCAGAATGCAAGATAGTTAGAATCATATACAATATAGCATTTTGAGATTGGTTTATTTCACTTAGTAATATTCATTTAAGGTATTTTCATGGATTAGGGGCTCACTTTTTCTTTTCTTTGTTTTTTTTTTTCTTTTCTTTTAAGCACTGAATGATATTTCATTGTCTGGAGATGTCACAGATTATTTATCCAATCTCCTACTGAAGTATATCTTAGTTGCTTCCAAGTTTTTGAAATTTTAAATAAAGTTTATAAACATTAGTGTGCAGGGTTTTGTGTGAACATAAGTTTTCAACACCTTTGGGTAAATATTAAGGTGTGTGATTGTGGATTCTATAAGAGTATAATTAGTTTTGTAAGAAACTGTTAACCTGTCTAACAAAGTGCCTGTACTGTTTTGTGGAGTCACTGTTGCTTCATATCCTTGTCAACATTTGGTATTGCCAGTGTTCTGGATTTTGGCCATTTAATAGGTGTATAGTGATATCCCATTGTTTCAGTTTGCATCTCCCCAATGGCATATAATGTAGAGCACCTTTTCATGTGTTTATTTGGCATCTGAATATTTCTTTGGTGAAGTGTCTATTAAAGTCTTTGGAACATTTTTTAATTGGGTTGTTTGTATTCTTATTGCTAATTTTTAAGAGTTCTTTGTATATTTTGGATAACAGTTCTTTTTATGTATCTTCAAATATTTTCACCCAGTCTGTGGCTTGTCTACTCATTCTCTTTGGCAAGACAGAAGTCTTTAATTTTAATTACATCCAACTTATTAGTTATTTTTCATGGATAATGTCTTTGGTATTTTATATAAAAAGGCATCACCATATCCAAAGTTGTCTAGGTTTTCTTTTACATTGTCTTTAGGAGTTCTATAGTTCTGCATTTTACATTTAGGCCTATGTTCTATGTTGTTTTAATTTTTGTGTGGGGTGTAAGGTCTGAACCTAGATTCTGGGTTTTTTTGTTGGTTGGTTGGCTGGTTGGTTTTGCATATTGATGTCCAGTGGTTCCAGTACTATTTAAGATACTATATTTGCTCCATTGTATCACGTTTCTCCTTTGTAAAAGATCCATTGATATATTTATGGGGGTATACTTTTCCAGCTTTCTCCTCTGTTCCATTGATTTGTCTATTTCTTTCATCAATACCATACTGTCTTGATATATATTATAGCGTGATATATACTATAATAAGGCATGAAGTTGGGTAGTGTCAGTGTTCTGACTTTTTTCTTCTCCTTTCAATATTGTGTTGGCTATTCTGGATCTTTTTATTCTCCATATAAATTTTAGAGTTAGGTTATCAATGTCCATAAAATAACTTGATGGGAGTTTGATTGCTATTGCATTGAAACTATATAATCAAGTTAGGAAGAACTGACGTCTGGACAGTATTTAATATTTTTATTTATGAACATGGAATATATCTCCATTTATTTATTCTTTGATTTCCTTCACCAGAATTCTGTAGTTTTCCTTATATAGATCTTTTACATATGTCATTAGATTTATGAATAAGTACTTTAATTTTTGTGATGCTCAAGTAAAAGGAGTTCTCTGTTCTTTTGTTTTTTAATGTTTATTTATTTATTTTGAGAAAAAGAGAACAAACAGGGGAGAGACTCAGAGAGAGGGAGAGAGAGAATTTCACGGCACTGTCAGTGCAGAGCCTGACACAGTGCTTGAACTCACCAACCATGAGATCATGACTCAAGCCAAAATCAAGAGTCAGACACTTAACTGACTGAGCATCCAGGCACCCCTAAAGTTCTGTTTTCAATTTGAAATGTCTACCTCATTTAAATTTCATTTTAATTTTATTGAATTTAAGTCATTTTATTATTAGTGTGTATTTAAGATGTAAATGCTTCATGAACAGAGGAAAAGCCAAAACTTTTTTTTTCTTTTTTTTCCCCTGGACCTGAAATGAAAACATCATAGGTGTGGGTGAAATTGTAACTTTTAAACAATAACTGATATTTTGAAAAGACTCTGCTGAGAATTGGAAGGGAAAAATCTTGAACCTAGGATTAGACTTGTCATATGAAAAGTATATCTAAAGAATAAGATGGGGTTCTTGGGTGTCTCAGCTGGTTAAGCACTGACTCTTGATCTCAGCTCAGGTCTTGATGTCAGGGTTGTGAGTTCAAATCACACTGGGTATGGAGCTTACTTTAAAAAAAATTAAAGAATAAGAAGTAAAGTTATTAGATCCCAAAAACAATTTATATAAAATGGTACATTACTTTCCACAATGAAAATTGGTTATAAATGATGAGGTCCTGACATTTAAACTAAGACACTGAGTGTAGTGGTAATGGGGTATGGGTTGAGGTCTGAAGGATGCTGTAAAATGAGCTGCAAAGGACAGATTAAAATGTATCCAAAATAATAAAGGACTGTCATCTATCTCTCTAATCTAATCCTATATTTATCATCTATCTTCTATCTACCTTTATACAAAGACAGATAAGTAATAAACTGATCTAAAGTACTATAACATTAAAATGATAGTGTAGTTGAAGAGAAGAGATAGGAAAGGAAGTCTGAGAGATATTTGATAAATGAAGTCCTTGGACACTTGGTATGGGATAGGGGACAGTTTTTGGAGTCTGATGCATGTTATTTCTCATGGTAGAGAATGCTTACAAAATTATTAACCATGATATAAAAGCCAAAGTTTATGAACCATCATTAGACCATTCTCTAACTCTCTATGATTTTAAAATAAAAATTGTAAATAAAAAAAAAATTACAAAGTCTCTTATGGCTTGCCTCCCTCTCTGTTTTTATCTTATTTTTCCTTCCTTTCCCTTATGGTCTTCTGTTAAGTTTCTCAAATTCCACATATGAGTGAAATCATATAATATCTGTCTTTCTCTGACTGACTTATTTCACTTAGCATAATACCCTCAAGTTCCATCCACATTATTGCAAACGGTAAGATTTCATTCTTTTTTCATTGCCAAGTATTATTTTATTGTGTGTGTGTGTGTGTGTGTGTGTGTGTGTGTGTGTGTGTATATATATATACACACACACACATATATATGTATATATACATACATACATACGTATATATACATATATACATACATATATATACATACATACATATATATGTATATATATGTGTGTGTATATATATATATGTGTGTGTGTGTGTGTGTGTGTGTGTGTGTGTAGATATATATATCTTATTTATCCATTCATCACTTGATGGACATTTGGGCTCTTTCCATAATTTGGCTATTGTTGATAGTGCTGCTATATACATTGGGGTACATTTGCCCCTACAAATCAGCATTCTTGAAGCCAAGACTACATTGTATGTGAGCTAACTTGACAATAAATAAATTAAAAAATTAAAAAAATAAAATAGAATAATAAGACACAACAAACAAAAATATTACAGAGGATGTATGGCCATTTGAGAATAATTCTACAAACAGAACTCAAGTATCAGATGTTGTGTTGAACAAGATGAGCAGTAAATATACAGTAAATATTGTATTTGTATACTTCAATTATGTTAAAATCAATCAACATGTCATCAAGGTATTCAAAGCTCCATGTTAATTTTCAAATAATTGTTATATTATTTGATATTCATATTCAAATATAAATTATTGACAAATCATTCTGCAAGTTATTTTTATCCTTTATTTGAAGATATTTACAATAGAAACATATTGGGAAACCTATTGAAATTATAATTGTCATAGAATATAGTGTGTGGGGGAGTGCACCTAGGTGGCTCAGCCAGCTAAGCATCCAGCTCTTGATTTCAGCTCAGGTCATGATCTCACAGTTGTGAGATTGAGTCTTGCATCAGTCTCCACACTGGCTGTGGAGCCTGCTAAGATTCCTCTCTCTCTCCCTCTGCCCCTTCTCTGGTTATGTGCATGGTGTATGTGTGTGTGTGTGTGTGTGTGTGTGTGTGTGTGTGTACGCACGTGCTCTCCCTTTCTCTCTCAAACAACCAAAATATCAAGATCAGAAGGAATTGAGATGAAAAGGCCTAAGTAAGAAAAATAAAGGGTGCATAGAAAAAGATCATAAGACCACCCTAATTTCTATATATGAATTTCAATTTTGATTCTGAGGTTTCTAAAAAGGAAGTAAGTGGGACATGTTCAGTAGTGATTATCAGAAACTTTAGGAAAGTAAAAATTCTCTTAACTCTATATACTAAAAGAAATTGCTCAGGTAGGTTTTTCCAGGTGATTGGTGGGCAATGTGCTTTGATATTTGAAAAAATAAATGACAGCTTTATTGATGCACTAAAATATCATTAAATCCCTGTTTAGAATGTACAATTCTGTGATTTTTAATATATCCACAGAGTTGTCCAAATATTACCATTATATAATTTCACTATATTTTTAGCATTTCAAAAATAAACCCTATCCCTATTAGCATTCTATTCTCCTTCATCCCCTCTACCAGTCCTTGGAAATGACTAATCTATTTTCTATCTCTATGGATTTATCTGTTCTTAACATTTTATAAAAATGGAATCATAGAATATGTGGCATATGTGTATGGCTCTTTACAGTTAACATATTATTTCAAGGTTCATCCATGTTGTAGCATGTGTCAGTATTTAATCTTCTAGAGCTGAATAATATTTCATTGTGTAAATAAGCCCATTTGTTTCGCTTATCTAACCTATGTTCAAGTTTACGGATTCTTTCTTTTGCCATATTAAATATGTTGAATTTCTCTCTTAAATGTTTCATTTCAGTTATTGTACTTTACAACTTCAGAATTTCTATTTGACTGTTTTTTTTATTTCAATCTCTGTATTAATATTCTCTATTTGATAATATCATTCTCATACTTTCCTTTAGTTCTTTAGGTATGTTTATCTTTAGGATTTTGAGCATATCAATCTATCTTTGAATATGTCTGATTTAACATCTTTGTCTAGTAAGTATAAAGTCTGCCTTTCTTAGAGACAGTTTCTATTAACTACTATTTATTCTTGTGTACAGGCCATGCTTTCCTATTTCTTAGAATGTTTCATAAGTGTTCTTTGAAAATTGGACAACTTTACTATAATTTGGCAATAGTGGAGATTTAATCCTTCCAGTGTTTTTGTTATTGGTATTTGTTTTGGTTGTTGTTAACATTGTTTGATGGTTTAGTGACTCTCTTCAACTAATTACGTAATTTTTTGTCTTGTGACCATTGAAACCTGCTCAATTTACTTAATAGTTGGCTAATGATTATGCAGAGATTTCCTTAAATGCCTATGATTATAAGTCTTCCATTCTTTATCAGTGGGCTTTATGTATTCCTTCAATGCTCCTTCAATTCCTACAATGGGTAGTTTACATCTTTGACTTAGCTTTCACATACTGCTTTTCAGAGCATTCAGTTCATCCACAGATAAGAGATTTTGGCCAAATTTTCCTTGATATGTGAACAGCCTTATACATGCACATGGGCTTCTAGATGACAGAAATTTGCTACAGGTTTTCAAAGAAGAGTATGAACATTCTCATTTTACAGCTTTCATTTACAGGTTTTGGCCAGTCTCTTATTTACCCCCAAACTGGTAACAGTGCCTCAGACAGCTGAATCTAATTGCCTCTGATTGCTTTCATCAAATGCTCTAGGGAAAAGACTAGCTGTGAGTTAGCTTTGAGTCAATTCAAATAAGGACAAACTGTGCAATTGGGTGTGTAGTGGAAGCAGCACATAGGTCAAATAATGACAATTCTCTGGAGAAGATGTTTTGGGGGGGGGACTATACTGGTGTGTTCCCTGTAGCAGTCTTTAGTGTTTTGGTTTTCAGAGTCACTGTAGTTGTGAATCTGTTTCTGAGGGTACTACAGAGCTGGAGAGAGTGGGATGGAAATAGGGCAAATTAAATGCCACAGTGCTCACTGTTCTTGAGATGAGATTCATCTCTGCTTTTCAATAAACACTCCTCCGATTGTTCTAAGGCCTGGGTTGATTGATTTGACAATACTTGGTCAGTATTCTTGCTGCATTTTTAGAAAAATAGGTTTTCAGAAGTCTTCACTCCACTATTCCTGAAGTGTTCCCTCCCCTACAATGTTTTAAGCACAAAAAAAAAAAGAAGATGAATTTTGTATGGGTATGTTTGCTTTATAGTGACCTTTATAGAAGCTTGAGACATTACATTAAGGGCAATTCAGTGAAGGTGAAATAAATTCCTGTCATCGGAGAGTTCAAAATACAGTTAGTATATATGACATACATAACTAAAACAATTATAGCAAAACATGAAACCATTAGCAATCTGTTGGCAAAAACAAATAAACAAACAAAAAACAAACAAAACTCTATGACTTTGGAGAGAAAAAAGGGCTATGAAGACAGAGGCAAAAGAAATTGACAAGGAATGAAGATTTCTATGGTCTGAGACAGCCATCTCTAGGTAGAATGAGTAATAAATGTTTATTTTCATCTTTAATTTTTATTATACTTAGTATATATAACAGTATTACATTTGCATAAACATTGTGGAGATAGAGAAGAGTTCTCATTGGTATGATGCATTTGTTACAACTGATGATCCAATATGGTGAAATTAGTACTAACTAAAGACCATAGTTTATTTAGATTTCCCCAGTTTTTATCTAATGTCTATTTTTTTTCTGTTCCAAGATCCTATCCAAAATAGAATATTTTCTTGCCACATCCCCACATAATTTAGCTGACATATCTCCTTAGGTTTCTCTTGGCTATGACAGTTTCTCTGACTTGTTTTTGATGATCTTGAGAGTGTTAAGGAGTATTGGTCAGGAAATTTGTAGAATGTCTCTCTATTTGGATTTGTCTGATGCTGTTCTCAATGATTAGATTACAGCTGTGTGTTTGGAGAAGGAAAAATAGAGAGGTACAGTGTGTCTTTTCATCCTATCATACCAAGGGTACAAACCATCAACATGACTTACAACTGTTGTTGACTACCTGGCTGAAATATATTTGTCAAATTTTTCCAAATAAAGTTACTTTTTGCCACCTTTCTCTACTGAGTCTTTGGAAAGAAGTCACTAGATACAGTCCACACATAAGGAATGGAGAGTTATGTGACACCTTCTTGAGAATTGAGAAACTACATGGATTTTTGGAATTCTTCTATAGAAGAAATTTGTCTCTTCTCCCTAATTTATTTATTTAATAATCACTTATATCAGTATGAACTTAAAGATATTTATTTTATACTTTGGGTTATAATCCAATACTATACAATTATTTTGTTGTGAAAATTCTTCCAGCTTTGACCAGTGAGAGCTCTTTTGGCTTGCTTTTATGTGACTTTGACATACAGCCATCATTATGGTTTTTTGGGGCATGTGAGTTTTTTGTACTTTCTTACCTTCTTCTATTACAACATGTTGTAGGATCATCTTGTGTATATACTGTCCCAACACTAGAATCAGCCACTTCTTCAAAGGTCCTGGTTCCTTTTATTGTAGAATCATATTAGAACTCAAGATCTGTGTGGTAGGTATGCTTGTTGCTAGTGAAGTGTATGAATCTACTCAGGTTACTATAAAATAAAATACCACAGACTGAGTGACTCATAAACAATAGAAATTTATTTGTTTTGGTTCTGGAGGGTAGAAGTCCAAGGTCAGGGTGCCAGCAGATTTGGTTTGGTGAAGGCCCCCTTCCAGGTTGCAGACTGCTGACTTTATGCTGTGTCTACACATGGTAGAAGAAGCTAGAGAGCTCTGAAGGTCCCTCTTATAAGAATGATAATTCCATTCATGTAGACACTACCTTCATGACCTACTCACCTCCCAAGGACCTCATCTAATTCTATTACATTAGACATTAGGATTTCAGTATATGAATTTGGGAGAGACACAAACATGCAGTCTGTAGTATGGGGTATCCTTGTTGTAGGGCATTTTCACTGACATATAAGGAACTATGTATGTATATGCTAACCCATGTACTTGCATGGTTAATATGTATAATATCTGTAAATATTTCCACATGTACCATATATTAACATAGCTTGAGTTAATAATGGTTATTCTCTCCCTACTAGGGTCATGAGGGGATCCTTTTGTGATTCTCTGTACTCCAGGAAGCATAACTCAGTTGCCAATGTCTGGTACACTTGTATCTCCAGATTTTGGAGGTTATTTGTCCTGTGCAATGCAATTGTGATATTAACTACACTTAGTTAGGTCAAACCACACAGGTGAAGGGTATGGTTCCCCACAAGACTGTTCTCACTTCAGATCCAGCTGCAAGCTCAAGGTTGAGACCAACTGGTATAAAACCAGGGCTTCCTATTTCTCAGGTAAGATAATCTAAAATGACTCACATCCAAGAAAGTATTATACATGATTTCAAATATCTAATACTGGCTATAAATCAGGACCAGCCAAAAGAAAAGATCCATAGGGTGAGGGCTGGGAGGACTCCAAATGCAAATCTTCTAGTTTCTCTAGACATGCAATTTATTTATTTTTTAATGTTTTATTTATTTTTGAGACAGACAGAGACAGAGCATGAGCGGGGGGGGGGGCAGAGAGAGAGGGAGACACGGAATCTGAAGCAGGCCCCAGGCTCCGGGCCATCAGCACAGAGCCCAAAAAACTGACTGAGCCACCCAGGTGCCCCTGGATCTGCTCTTCCTGACACATCTATATGTACTGCCAACCAGGAAAGCTTGCCTGAGCTTCAGTATTGTGAGTCTTTATTGGGGTTTGATTATATGACTGAATTTTTGACCACATTATTGAGCTCAAACTCCAGCTCTCTCAGGTAGACTTTCCCGAAGGTCAGGCTGATAGTACCTGCTTCAAAGCTTCAGTCTTCTAATCACATGGTTGATCTTTCTGGCATGACCACTGTCACAGGTAAGCTAATGGCACTGTGTAGTGGCCTTGCTAAAAGCACTGGTGACACTTTTCAATGTCATTTTTTTTCTGTCTCTATGTTCATCTTTCTAGCAATTCTGTAGTCTTTTCTTATTTACACTCCTTGAGCCCAACCCAGTAGGCGTTAGCTAGGTATTTCCTAGAATAAAGTGCCATGAATTCTGAGTTTTATTCAGAATTAGCTTTTAGTGGAAGTTGTACCAGTCTGGCTCTGCTTTGCTTGCTATTAAAGAAATATGACCATGTTGAAATGGAATTTCTGAGCAGCAAAGCCTTTGTCATACACTGATCTTGTAAAGTGTTGACATCTGCTATTTTGAATCCTAGTTATTGCAGATGTGAATCATAAAGACCTGTGGGATATATCTCTTCTCGGGTGAACTGTCATTCTTTGAGGAACACCTCGTTAGCTGTGGAATAACCATGAGAGATAATACATTTACTGTCTTTCCTGAAACCAAATGGGAAGTCATATCAGCCCCATGGCCTATTATTATGTAAATCTTTGCGGAGATTGTAAAGACAATCTGGAATGAGCAACAAGCAAGATAAATATCCATATTAGTGGTTGTGACATCAAGTAGGAACATGACCTTTCTTGAAATAGAAAATTTAAATAAAGCTTATCTAAAGCATCCAGCCCTTCTAGATTGGAAATCACATCAGGAATTCATTAATAAACATAAATATGTCTTCTGCCTTTTGAGGGGTTTGGTAGCCAATTTTGTCCATACAGAATTCTATATATCTTGTCAATTGCTTGTTTCACCCTTCCTGGAATTAAATCCTAGGATGTATTGAGATTACAATAAAGTAGTATAGCTTAGCATAGCATTGCATAGCATATTATAGAATAGAAAAAAATCCCCTTACATTAGAAAACCAAACTATGTATATGTAAATAATATATGTATTTTAGTATGCTAAATAATGATATGGATAAACAGAACAAGGTGGGTCATTTTTTATGTCTTGAAGAAAAACAAAATCAACTTTGGCAACAGTTGATTAATAAGTTCTGATGAGAAAACAGCTGTTTTGAGTTGTTGCCTTTGCATTTCATAGCATGACAACCTGTTCACACCTGGAGACTGGACATTTAGATAAAGACCTGAGCTTAGCCTTCCCATCACAAGTTCCCACTTTGCTTTTCCCCGGGAACCTTTTAAAATAACCACTTAGAGCAGTACCTGGGTGGCTCAGTTGGTTAAGAGTCTAACTCTTGATTTCATCTCAGGTTATGATCTCACAGTTTGTGAGTTCAAACCCTGCAACAGGCTCTGTGCTGACAGTGTGGAGCCTGCTTGGGATTCTCTCTCTCTCTCTCTCTCTCTCTCTCTCTCTCTCTCTCCCTCTATCTCTGCCCTTACCCCATTTGCTCTCTCTCTCTCTCTCTCTCTCTCTCTCAAAATAAAAAAATAAACTCTAAAAAAATTAAAAATAAAATAAATTAAAATAACCACTTATACTGGAGTCCCACAAAAAAGTTAGTGACCTCTTCCCCAACCACCATATAAGTCATAGATGCCTGCTACCATGCTTTTTATCTCCTGCTTGCTTGTGACTTGGGATAGAGGGCTGCCTTTTCCTTAGCTCATTGTGCCCCTGACCCTCATTTCTGTGATTTGTAAATAATAAATCTTTGACTTTACTTCACTTTTATAAACATTTTGAAACTGTGTCTTCAATCAAAATGACTCCAGGGTTTTCACTTCCCCAAAGTGGCAGCTTGGATGCTGAAGGAGCTACAACTGACCCTGTGTGGGTGGCTTGTACCCCCTCATTCAGCAGGTTATACTTTGAATATTCTTATTTATTATACCACCTACAGTACCCCCCCAACGAAATTGGCTATGAGGATGGGATTATGGGCATCATCTGCACCCCACACACAAAACCTTTTTGTTGTGATTGGCTCACTACCTCTCCCAGACTCAGTCTCTCTGGGAAAGAACCACTGCTTGCTAGTGACCTGCAACATTGCTCTGTTTATTGCTGCTGCTGGTGTTCCCACCAATCTCCACCCTAAATTATTGGTGCTGGTGCTATAAAAGTTCAGACTTCTCTGCAGACACCAACCAGCAGTCCCCAGTCTGGGTACATTTTCCATTAACCTCTAAATGAAACCCCATGGGGTGTCAGATCTAGAAGTAATCAGATATAAATATATGCAAAAGTCCTGGCCTTGAGTCAAGATGAGCTAACTGGGATGGTAGGGTTCTGCCTCTTTCCCCTCAAGCAGGGACCAGGGGTGTGGCTATCAGGTCCTGAGCCAAGGAGATAAGTGCTGGAAGGGGAAGCTGGCTGCTGGGCCCACTGTGTTTGTGGCCAGGATCAGAATGTTGAGCTTGGAAATCCAGTCCTGACCAAGACACAAACAACTCTACCAAGGGCATCATGGCGCCCTGGGCGGGTAAACACTGTTGAAGCAAGTGTCTCCTATGTTGCTGCATTCTTTGCTACTGTCACAAATTGTCCTCTGACCCCTTGGAGGCTGATTGGGACACCTAAAATGGGAGGCAGCAGCATCTGAGTCAGGGAAGAAGCAACCTCCCCGTCAGGTATTTCTTGTCATCACCCATTGTACCAACACATCCAATGACCAGCATCAGTGAAAAACAGAGACATGTAACTATACCATTGGAGAAATGCAATTTTTTCTAGAAAATTTCTCTAAAGGGATGGGAAGAAAGGAATTATTCCTAATTATAAGGTTATGGTATTATAATTTACAGAAGTGTCAGATACAGTACAGTAGGTGTCAGTATACTACAGCATTGAGGCTGTAGGTAGACATAACAAAGAGAATTTTTCTGAAGCCCCAAATTTTGTTTGTCAGTAAAGGCAAAAGAGCCCCTGTGTACCCTCAGCCAGTAACCCAACAGAAGGACCCTAGAGAATATAGGGGCTTCTATGACCATTGTTGGTCACCCAAAGTGTGGCATCTTGACCCATCTCCCTCCCTTACAAAGTGATCAAAGGGTCTCTCTGTATTAGGAGCTCCAGAGATTGGGGTTCCCTAATGTCTTAATCTCAGGGTAGCCTGAGCACAAGTTAGAAACCTTTGCTCAGGTGCTATGGGCTCTTCAAGAGACTGTTGGCCCTCTCCCATAGGTGGATGCCTTCACCTACTGAAATGCCCCAGTCCCAGCAGCAGGTTCTGGGATCCTGTACCTTGACCTCTAAGAGTTACAACCACCAAAGCCCTTGATCTAGGGACTTAGCAGTTCTGGGAGCTTATTCCTCCTCCAGTGGATAATCACCTAAATACTTCTTTAGTTATCCATTGGGGGACACACACAAACTACTTTTTACAATTCTCATTGACACTGGAGTCCAAATTACACTGCTTCCTATGAACCCCTCCAAACACAAGCAGGGGCACCCTTGAAATAACAAGATATAATAAGCAGGATTGTAGAAGGTATTCAACTCTCATTGGATGTCACTCTTAGAATAATGTTTAAGTTTTACTCTTTTGGCCTTACCCTTTCCTAATATAGGTATGGGTGCCTTGACACACCACCACACCATTTGGAACAAACCCAAAGTCCTGGTCTTCCTGGTGGAAGCTGCGTATTGGAAGAACTTAAGACTGCCACCCCCAATTAAGATGGTAAATATCCCCTGATATCATTTGTGATAGGGGACTGAGGAATTACGGCCCATAATTCAAAATATATTAAGGGGAGGAGTCATTAAACATACCATTTCTCCTTTTATTTCCCTATTTGGCTGGTATTAATGCTCTCTACTAATGAGTGTTGCCTTACAGTTAACTACCAAAATTTAAATGTGTAGATGCCCCCTATTAAGGCTCCCTTCCCTACATTGTCCAGCTAATTGAAGACATCCAAAAGACTACAGGGAACTACTCTGCCTTGATAAATCTAGCTAATATGTTCTATTCAGTATTGATCATGAGAAGTCCCAGCTGCAGTCCATTTTCACTTTTGATGGCACTCCCACAGGCTATCTTAACAGCCCAGCTCTTGCCCACAGTCTTTGCAGGCAAGACCTGGATGCTCTTACAGTGTCCCCTGGTACCATCTGGCACTATATGAATGACATTCTAATGCAAGTTCCCTTGAAGGATGTGACACATGAGACCATAACATGGGTAGAGACCCATCTGCAACATAAAAGTTAGGATATTGCTAACATAAGATTCCAGGGCCAGCCACAATTGCTAAATTTCTGAACATTAGTTGGCCCTCTGAAGGTTGGAAAATTCTGCTGAAAGTTAAACATAAATTGTTAACTATTTAGCCTCCTTCCACATAAGGGCAAGCCCAACACATTTTAGGTCTCTTCTCTTCACATTTTGGAGGCAACACGTACCTCACTTACCCATAATTCTTACATTTGGTTATGTGGTCACATTTTACTGGGGAGATACTTAACAACAAGCCACAAAGGTCAATTTGTCAAGCTTTCTCCCAGTTCCCTCTGCGTCCTCATTCTTAGATGAGCACTGACCACCATGGACTATGTATCCTGGCGCCAATGGACAAACCACACTCCTTCTGGCTGCCCAAATGCTTTTTGCTTTTTTTGTTCCTTCCACAGCTGCCTAATACACCCTTTTGAATGTCAAATTCTGGTTGCTAATTGGAGTTTGTTAGAAACAGCATCCCTCATAGGATCAGAGCCTGTTTTCCTTTGTACCCACATTCATGGAATGGGACACCTCCCAACAGCCACTTGTCACAGCCACAAATACTTTTTTGCTAAATTGGAGATTATATCTTCAAGAATAGGCTAAACCTGACATGGCAGATCTTCTCAGATTCTAAGAGGATATGGCCTCCCCACTCCTCAGCCCCCTGACTATGAACCTTGAGAAATTGGTGGTAGTGCCTCTGTTGTCTAAGCCTCTTATGACCTGCGATAGCCCCTAAGAAGAGTGACGGCGTGAGTTATGCAAAGCACTATTGCCCATGACAATCTTCTGTACATATTTTAACTTATTCATAACCTGTTGCTAACAAGCTAGCAGTTTGGTCTGGTCAATGGCAGCAGGACATTTTTCATATTCAAGGCCATCCTATTTGAGGTGTCTCAGTTTGGATGAACATTTTCCAGGCACCAGTCACAACTAAAATTCCCTAGGTTTCAATACATGCAAATGATACCATATCACAGGCTGTCTTTAACCACAAAGCAGATGTCCTTCCTAGAATGCAGATTGCCACCTCTTTGGGGCTCTTAATCACCCATTCTAGACCAAAAACTCAGTTGGCTCCAACAACTACCATGAAGCCACAGCCTCCCCCTCATTCCTTTCAGTCAGTCCCCAGCTCTTATCATTCTGGCATTTCTTAGTCACCATGCCCATGCTTCTTATTCCTTGTCCAAATGGTCCCATATCTCTTTGGGTAATGGGGGAGCTGCTGCCACACTGGTTTGGGCCTACAATGGGGGTTTTCCACTTATGGAAATGTGCTTTTAAAGCACATTGTTTTGAATTGCAAATTACACTCCCCAACCAGACACTGGAAACTGCCACCTCATGATTCCCTTCAAAAGGGGACTGCCCTTTTAGCTGCTGGCAGGTTGATTTCAGAGGGCTGCTTCCTACATTTGGGGGCACTACCTGTTCCACCATTACATATGTGCATACTTTCACTGGCTTAGTGCTTGCTACACCCACCGGAAGCATTTCTGTGGAGCAGGTAATTTCTTCCTTTTCTGAGTGTATCTGATCAAGGATCTCATTTTACATGCATATATAATAGCACTGAAATCTCCTACAGTGTGTCCAATGGAACTCTCATCTCCCATTCTGGCTACAGGCCTCTGGCATTATTGAATGGTATAGTGGTTACTTTAAAATCCTTGCCTCTTAAGTTACAGAGCAATAAATGGATTCCTAAGTGGACTTCCTAGATTCCATGGGCACTTACCACTTTAAACACTAGGCCAAATGGCCACCACTTTGCTCACTCCAACTAGGCTAGCCTAGCCATGCTGTTTATGATTGTTATTGTAATGGAATCTGATGCCTTAATCTTGAAGGAGAATATTATTTACATCTTCTCAACATTTTGAATCCCCTTACAGATTTAAAATTTCAATCATTTCATCTTCCAATATTACTGGTGACCCAGTTAGGGACAGGTGGTTAGCTATGATTTCCTGGTTGTAAATAATTCTGACCCATTGGAAGAACAAACATCCATTATGCTGCTGCTGTAACACACTTAACCAACTTAATATGCAAATTCCAGCTGAATTCCAATGTATAGTGCCTTTAGTTGATGGTTTATTTCTTCTAACATACCTCCCACAGAAAGTGGAAATAATTCCAGGCACTGGCCTTTACCTTGCTCTAATTTGAACTGTAATTGGCTGACTTGTGCCAAACATTAGATTGTCAGGAGTATATTACTAAATTTTCTTCAAACCAAAGCTACATGTGTACCTCCAACCTTTATTATTTATGGATGGAGACCTCTTATACCTCATAGGAGAATACCAACTAATTGTTTGCATGGTGCACTTTCAGGGTACCCCAAAACTTCCTGAGAATTTCTGATAATAATAGATGCTCCCACTGGTGCAAGCAAATCTTAATCAGAGCATCCTAAATCTATGTGACCCTGTTTGACACCTTGGTCCCTCAGTTCTCCTTGGGACAGCCACCCCCCACGCCCAGGATGGATCCCTCCACCTGCAACAATGCTGGAGATAACAGTGCCCCAGCACATGATGATTCAGGACATGACAGTCCAAGATATAACAACAGTGACAGCACAGGACATCAGAATTTGAGAGACAACGATGTCCCAAACCACAACCCTGAGGGATACAACTTCATCCTGAAAACTGTCTCCACAAGCTTCTACCATAGCAGAGATGAAACCCAGGAAGACTGGCAGCTGATGGTGGTGAGCACTCCCTGGTAACTGGTTGCTGAATGAACATTTGTTTTTCTAAATTCCTTGCTGATGACTCCCTTGAGTGGCATTTTACAGAGTTAACTATATGATTCCTCAAGGGTCCCCTTGCTTACTACAGTGCTTACTGTTTGAGTGTGAGGCAGTACTGTAATTGCCAGGCTGTTCTCCACTGTATTTCTGAGCTTTAGAAGGACAAAATATGTCCTTTAGAAGGACAAAATATGTCCAATCTTATTCCCTTATGGGAATCCCTTTAAGCACTTTTCTTAGTTGTTTGCCCTCACCACACCCATTATGCATCCTACTGAGGACTAATGAATTTAATTTCTGGTGGAAGGACTCCTCCCTGGCTGTGGATGCTGTCACAGCAATACCCCCTACACCTTCGAGGACTCCAGCTGCAAGGTCACATCCCTATACCCCCTTAAAAGGAGCTTTCCCTGCAGTCACTACTCAGGGCTCCACTATCCTCTTATCCCCCTCCAATAGTCTTAATAATTTTATACAATGAGCAGAAACCAGAACTCATTTTTTGGGGCTGCTGTAATTATTAAGCATGTTATGAGCTCAATAAAAGCTTTTTCCCTAGTTGGTGGTCTACCAGTTGACTTATTGATTCTGGCCCCATTTGCCTAAGAGATGGCACCCAGCCGCTTGCTGGTTGCCCAGGCAGTCTCTATTGTGCCTGGTCACTCCCATACAGGACACCTTGAAAAATAGCACGTGGCACCTGACATGAGCCCCCATGCACCCTTTGTAATCCTCTATATATTCCCAGGCACCAACACCACATGGACAAATATGAAATATCCCTCATTCCAGGGAGCACAGTCCACATAGTCCTGGGCCTCATGGGCCCATCCATAGAAGGGAATATCAACTTACTTCAGTTCTCTGATCAAACAGTGGATCAAACAGATCCACTGTAGGTCTAATGTCTTTGGGGCCATCACACATACCTGGTTCTCTATGTGTGCATCTCTCCTTCCCTCAATCTCCAATAAATTTGTATCCCTGTCAGCTTCAAGGAAATCCTGTATGTCATACCAATGTAATTTAGCCTCCGAGACTACTCTGACTAATCATTCAATAGGACCCCAGTCTGTCTCTTTTTCTGCCATTTCATGTCAAAAGTGTGTGGTATTCATACCAATTATGTTGGGAATATATCTGTTACCATCCCTCACAGGGACTGGGTTAGGCACCATTGCCTTGGGCATACAACAACAAATTATTAAGGCAAACACCAACTGCCAGCCATCATGGCTAAACACATTGGACTGTTCCATCAAAGCCTAGCCTTAATACAACAGCTGTATGATTCTTTAGCACAGATGGTTTGGATAACAGGTTAGCTTTAGATTACTTATTGCCCAAGGAAGGGTGTGTGCATTGTAAAGGACACCACATGCTGAATGTGTATTAATAATTATGGACAAATTCAGATAAATTTATGAAAGATGGCCCAACAGATGCAAGCATCCCGTAATATCACCTAAATTTTAATCATATACCTACCATAACTGTGTACCATGACTTTGATTTATTTTCTTGGCTGGAACCCAACAAACTAGGGGATGACTATGAACAGGATTTCAGACTATCACTTGTCTATTGTCTATTATTGATTGGCATTTTTGCTTTTCTCAGATGGTTCATGTGCTGGGTAGCCCAAACCCTGCCAGTGGCTTTTAATGTCTCCACAGTCCAGACCATACCCATGATTTTCCCTAAAGACTAATGACTAGGCACCATGGGGTTAATTGTGATGAGAAAACAGCTGGATATCCTGAGTTGCTGCTACATATTTTACTTCATGACAACAATGCTCAGACCCAGAGTCTGGAGATTTAGATAAAAGACCTGGACTGAACTTAGGATTCCACCCCTAAGTTCTTGCTTGCTTTTCCTGGGGTACCCTTAAAATAACCAGAGCTGAGCCCATGAAAAGTTAGTGACCTTTGCCCCAGCTACCTTATAAGTAACTGTTACTTGCTACCCTGCTCTCTGTCTCCTGCCAGTTTGTGACCTGGAGGGTCCAGGGATGGAGTGCTCATTGTGTACTTCTCCCAGCTCATTGCATCCCGTTTCTGGGATTGGTAAGTAATCAGTCTGTGACTTTGCTTCCTTTGTGTGAGTATCTTGAAACTGTGTCTTCAGTCAAAATGACCCTAGGGTTTTCACTTCCCCAGAATAGCAGCTAGGATGAGAAGGAGCTACCTGCTGACTCCATGTGGGTGGTTTGTGCCTCTTCATTCAGAAGGCCACAATTTGCCTATTCTTAATTTAATATACCAGTTACAGGCCCCCCTCCACTATATGAGTGAAGTATGTAAATTTTACTGAGTAATTATATTTATTTTCATTATTAATGTTGTGGATCTTATACTGATATCTTCTTATTTGTCATTTCTTATTTGGCCTTGAGTAAATTATCTAATTTTTCTGTGTTTCAGTTTTCTTCTCTGTAACTTGGAAATACAGTTGACCCTTGAACAATGTGAGGGTTAGAGGTGCTAACACCCTCACACAGTGGAAAATCCGTGATTAACTTTTGACTCCCCAAGATTTAAATACTGTTGACCAGACGCCTTATGGGTAACATAAACAGGTAACCCATATTCTATATATGTATCATATACTACATTCTTACAACACAGTAAGCTAAATAAAAGAAAAATGTTATTAAGAAAATCATGAAGAAGAGAAAATGCATTTAGAATACTGTACAGTATTTATACACACAAAAAAAGTACAAATAAGTGAATCCATGCAGTTCAAACCCATGTTGTTCAAGGACTAACGGTATATCATCTATTCAAAGGGTTATTGTGAGGGTTAAAAATGGAAATCAGTTGGCATTCACATAATGAATGTTAGCTTTAAAAAGTGCTTTTAAGGGGCGCCTGGGTGGCTCAGTCGGTTAAGCGGCCGACTTCGGCTCAGATCATGATCTCGCGGTCCGTGAGTTCGAGCCCCGGGTCGGGCTCTGTGCTGACAGCTCAGAGCCTGGAGCCTGTTTCAGATTCTGTGTCTCCCTCTCTCTAACCCTCCCCTGTTCATGCTCTGTCTCTCTCTGTCTCAAAAATAAAATAAACGTTAAAAAAATAAAAAAATTAAAAAATAAATAAAAAGTGCTTTTAAAAAGGGTAATTTATTTTAGGTGTCAGAACATTCATCTTGCTTTATAAAACTGGAGCCCCTAAAGTATAGCTAAAGAATTATAAATTATATATCAAAATAATTTTTGACATATGAATTTTTAGCTGTTGTCAGTGTAATTCTTCCCAAGTCTCCATTGTTAGGGTATGTTGTGTGGGGTATACATGTGCATGTGCATGTGTATGTGTGTTTTATTGCCAAACAAATGTCTAAAGAAGTGTAAAGCAATAAGGCCTCCAAGATGCTAGATGTATCAGTTAGGATTTATTTAGTTTTTATTTTAATTCCAGTTAGTTAGCATATAGAGTTATATTAGTTTCAGGTGTACAATATAGGGATTTAACATTTCCATACACCACCCTGTGCTCATTACAAGTGTACTCCTTAATCCACATTCACCTCCCCTCTGCTAACCATCAGTTTATTCTCTATAATTCAGTCTGTTTCTTGGTCTGCCTCTCCCTCTTTCTCCTTTTTATTCTTTGATTGTTTGTTTTATTTATTAAATTCCACATATGAGTGTAATCATATGGCATCTGTCTTTCTTTGGATCACTTATTTCACTTGGCATAATGCTTTCTAGCTCCATTCATGTCATCGCAAATGGTAAGATTTCATTCTTTTTATGGGTGAATAATATTCCATTGTATGTATGTACCACTCCTTTATCCATTCATCAGTTAATGGACACTTGGGCTGTTCCCATAATTAGGCTATTGTAAATAATGCTTCTATAAACATTGGGATGCATGTATTCCTTTGAGCTAGTATTTTTGTATTATTTGGGTAAATACTAGTTCTGCAGTTGTTGGATTGTAGGGTAGTTTTGACCACTCATGTGTTCAGTCTCCTTAAGGAGAGATCCAGATTCAGAAGAGTGAAGTGTAGATCTGGAGAAGGAAACAGAAAACACCCAGCACAGACTGCTCCT
Source organism: Panthera pardus (assembly GCF_024362965.1). Taxonomy (NCBI): domain Eukaryota; kingdom Metazoa; phylum Chordata; class Mammalia; order Carnivora; family Felidae; genus Panthera; species Panthera pardus. The sequence goes on along the minus strand of NW_026526810.1, from coordinate 15,279,992 downwards.
TTTGCCCCTTGGTATGCACATATTTTCCAGGTGAAAAATTGCTATCCCCATCACAGCAGACACAGGATGACCACCTGGGGTAATGCTAAATTTGTCATGCACCCATGTAAAACATAAACCCAGATCGTAACATAATCCATTCTCCATAGCACAACTAGATGCATAACCTTAAAATGTACTTCAGACACTGAAAACATGGCTGAGAGTAAGGGTTTAAAGACAAAAAAAAAAAAAAAAAAAAGAAAAGGAAGTCCAATGCTTGATTTAAAGGAGTTCACCAGAAACAACAAAGAAAATGTAGAGGAACAAATTGCCTAAAATAAGGGATAACTTTATCTCATGAGTGGGATATTTTGCTTTCTGGCTTCCTGTGGGGCCCAGGCAGAAGACCTGGGACTGCCAAATTGATTCCTCTGACTTTCTCCTTGCATGGACATCCCAAGTCAACTGCATCATAACCTCTGTATTTGTTGCTCCCTCTTCCTTGACTTTCCTTCTACCAGGTACCTCAAGGCATATCCCTCACTTATTGCAAGTCTTGACTTAGATGTCACCTTCTCCACCATTTCACACCCACCCCCCACCTTGACCACCATTTCACACCCACCCCCACACTATTTTATCATATCTTTTCTATTTTCGTTTTTTCTTCTTTCCATCCTTTCTTCCTTCCTTTTTCCCTTTCTTTTGGATAGCACTCATCACCTTCTTACAGGCTATACCTCAGGTTTATTTGTTCTCAGACTCCTTATTAGCGCTGTGGCCAGCTAAAATATTAAACCTGGTAACCAAAGAGTTAACACGACTACTAAGTATAGCTACAGACTAATAAGTGCAGTTGCAACTTTTTATCCAGACTGTTACCATTTGCCATTAAATATACCTGACTTTCAACCTTTGAGAGACAAATTCAAGGCTTGCCCTCCCCCTCCCTTTGTTTGGCTGCCTCTTGAATAAACCATTTTTTTTGCTGTGTACTCTACTCAATGTTTCAGTGAGGGGCTTTGCTGTGCCTCAGGCAGATGAACTTGAATTTGCTCACACTTTTGGGGAGCCAGCCAGGATTTCTCTGCCTGTGGCTCATCAGCACCCCCAGCAGGTAAAGGGAGCCTAGTGATGAGTCAGAGCATCTGAGTAGGCTCTTTGTCCTAGACACCATCCCTGTGGCCCCACCCCAACTTGAAACCTCTGATCTTCAGGATTTAATTTAACTCTTGTGTCAAGGAGACAGTGTTTGGTTTGTGTTTGGACAGAAGTTTTTGGTGAGTACTTCATGTGTAATGATTCATGAGCTTATTTATTACTCTGGTTTAGTTTGGCTCTCTTAGACTTCCTTTTCCTGCTTCATTGAGGAAAAAGGTGACTAGGAAGCCATTTGGTTCAATGAAGCCCCAACTTCTTGGAAGGAATCAATATTAAAAGAGGTCCTTTGGGGGCGCCTGGGTGGCTCAGTTGGTTAAGCAGCCGACTTCGGCTCAGGTCATGATCTCACGGTCCGTGAGTTCGAGCCCCGCGTCGGGCTCTGTGCTGACAGCTCAGAGACTGGAGCCTGCTTCAGATTCTGTGTCTCCCTCTCTCTGACCCTCCCCCGTTCATGCTCTGTCTCTCTCTGTCTCAAAAATAAATAAACGTTAAAAAAAATTTAAAAAAAAAAAAAAAAAAAAAAAGAGGTCCTTTGGGCTTCATTTGGTTTATTCGTTGCTGCAGCTTTTTTTTCTTTGAATAAAGCCAGCCATGTTCTAATTGGAAAATGGGAAATGACAATTTGACTCCCTCTTGCAGTCCTTTGGGTTGTATTCTCCAAAGTTGGGCAATGTGGTGTTTGTTTGTTTGTTTGTTTGTTTACCATTTTATTTAATTTATTTTTTTAATTTACATCCAAGTTAGCATATAGTGCAACAATGATTTCAGGACTAGATTCCTTAATGTCGCTTACCCATTTAGCCCATCCCCCTCCCACAACCCCTCCAGTAACCCTGTTTGTTCTCCATATTTATGAGTCTCTTATGTTTTGTCCCCCTCCTTGTTTTTGTATTATTTTTGCTTCCCTTCCCTTATGTTCATCTGTTTTGTATCTTAAAGTCTTCATATGAGTGAAGTCACATAATATTTGTCTTTCTCTGACTAATTTCACTTAGCATAATACCCTCTAGTTCCAATCACGTAGTTTCAAATGGCAAGATTTCATTCTTTTTGATTGCTGAGTAATATTCTATTGTATATATAATAAGTCATCTTTATCCATTCATCCTTCGATGGAAATTTGGGCTCTTTCCATACTTTGGCTATTGTTGATAGTGCGGCTATGAACATTGGGGTGCATGTGCAAAGTTGGGCAATGTTAATTAACAATGATCTTTTTAATAATATTGGTTGGCCATAATATTCAATAGACTGTAGGAAAATGACTAATTAATGGATTTATAAATTATAATACCATCTTGCAATTATATTTCTTTTGTAAAAGGGAGATATTTGGAAATTGGGCCTTAAATGTCGTCTCCATAAATATTAGTAAAGCAAAGGTTATAAGATTTTATTTGCAACATATTTATATATATATGTCCATGTATGTTGTAATGTGAGATACTTTGGCTAACTCAAAATGGTATTGCTAAAATTAATTTGTGAAAGTGGGTTTATAGCAGGTAAGTTTAAGAATTGGACATATTAAAACTCAGAAAAATGGAAACTAACCCAAATCTTTTTTTAGGTTCACATTATATGAGAAAATATTCAATATAAAAACTAATTTAAGGTTGTTAGTTTAATTAAAATGTATATGTCTTTAGAGTTGTCAGCATTAGAAGTAAAACTTTTCTTCTACCTGTGTTTACTGAAAATCGGGTGGATTCATGCTACCTCCAATGTAAAATTTGTGAGAAAAGAAAAAAAATCACATGGCATTTGTATTTCTACCACCAGTTTGTTTGTATTTATGAGTCTGCTTGTATTTTGCTTGTTCATTTGTTCTTTTCTTTAAAAAAAAAACAACAGACTTCTGGAAACAATTTTGTATACAAGGAAAGTGAGATAGGTTATTTAAAGAGGGAAAACTTAGGATGAAATCTGAATGTGAAATGAAAAATTGTAGAAGTTTATGAGAAGGGAATATTTATGAGAAGTTTTATGAAAGAGATCTTGTGCATGGTCTGGACTAATATTACAGAGATTAGTATGCAAAAAAAGTTTATTAGGGAAGTTATCAACACCTGGGGAGGAGAAGAGAGAGTAAGAAAGCAAGATTAGGCAAAAATTGAGCAGTGGCACAATATCAACAGAAGCCTCAGCTAATACTCTGAGAAGTTCCAAAGTTGGATTACCCTTCAGAACCATCCTAAATTGGAGCTAAAATTCTGACTTTTATATCTCATGTTGAACAAGGATGGAACTACCTGGGAACAGGGCATGGTCTTGGCAAGGGAGCTGCCTTCAGTAAAGGCAATCCATGATGTCTGAGCATTGATTATTATTGACAATATTCCCTGTAGCTGAGTCCTTCAGTCTTAATGGAGATTCTGGAAAAAAAAATTCTTCTTGTTGGAATGAATGAGTATTATTTATTTTTTAAATTTTTTAGATGTTTATCTATTTATTATTGGGACTCAGCATGAAGCCCCACGTGGGACTTGATCTCATGACTGTGAGATCATGACCTGAGCTGAAATCAAGATTCAGATGCATGACCAACTGAGCTACCCAGGCGCCCCAGAATGAATGAGTTTTAATATCAGAAGTATACCAGTATAAGCTTGGAATTTGTTTTATCTCTCTGTTAAAAATGGCAGAACTTACATTATTGGTCTAAATTGTAAATCTAATCAGCCTAGAAAAAAACAGAATTTCTATGTATTGTCTTTATTAACTCTTTGATTACTTATGAAAGTTGGAATCTTCTCAATATTAAAAGAGCTAAGTTTTTCTAACAACCATGTAACAGTATTTGCCTTTAGATTCTCTTGTTGCCACATTGGCTAAATAGATAATGACATTTTGTAATGATCTGTAATCTTATTTAGGCATGTGCTTTAAAACTGATATTTCTAAAAAACTTCCCCAAATTCAACTTCTCAATGAAATATTTTTTACTTGTTTGGCTTATTTATTTAATATGTCAAATTAAGTGGGATGTGTTAACAAATAAGTGATGATAAACCTCCTTAGGTTATATTTTATAGGTGAATGCTACACCTACTCCAGAAATTATGTAAAAGTGCTAACATTTGAAGATGTCCTGGTACACAAATACAGATCTCTGATACTCAGGTTAGTGTAACCTCAAAAGTAATAGTTTCCAGAATTAATGGGTAAACTGTGTTCAAACATACCAAGAGTTAATAACTAGGGCTGAATGATTAACCAAGATGATTATATTTTCCTGCGATTCTTGTTTGAAACATTGCTGCTTCTCTAATATTTGCTTTTACAGATTTAAGGAAATTTTTTCACTTAAGCTATCTATGACTTACAGAAATTTGGTAAAATATTCCTTTGTAAACAAATATGAAACATTTATCTTTTTATCCTAACTTGATCCCTCCAGAATTTAGAAACTCTGAGTATTCTTATAATTTAATGGAAATTTATTTATTTGTATAAATTCAATAAGAATTTGTTCTCCTTATGACAGGACACAGTTGGAAATACTCATTATATTACCAAGGCTTTGAACTAGAATGTCATATCTGAGGAAGACATGCATAGACTCAGATATGGCCAGACAGCTCTAAGGAACGAACATTGACTTTACGGGACCAATAAGTCCCTTGAAAATTCAACTTGATATTTCAATTTCAGGGTTCCCAGCTGCCTTACAAGAGGAGTAAAGAAGGTCACTTCCTGGCAGGTGTACAAATATCTGGATATTTTGAAGACTTCAAAAAGAAAGGAATCTACCCAAATCTGTAAGTATTGCAGGCAAAGTCTGATGGCAAGTATTTGGCTTGGCTCCTTAGTCTTGAGAGGCTGTTAAAAGTTCAATTTGAAATTCCTCGTAAATAGTTCCAGCAAAACAAAACAAGACAAAAAAAAAAAAAAAAAAAAAAAAGAAAAAGAAAGAAAGAAAGAGAAAAAAAGAACATTTTATGGCCAATCATTATTCTTGCTGCACTAATGTAAATAATTGGCCAAGTTTGTTAAAACGAGACTTATTTTGCAAACAAATTAATGTGGCTATCTTTGGTGGAAATGAGAGTGATTTTAGAGAGAAATTAGGTTTCAGTAATACACCTTCATGGATTTAGATTCTAGTTCTAATTAACTGTCTTTGTTTGTTGCTTTCCTATAAAACTGGGTTCAATACTGAATTCTTCTGTTTTCCTCAGATCTTGCTATAACTCTCCAAACTAAGCTTTCCAATTTTCTCCCATTCTCTTGACTTCAAACAAAACAAAACAAAACATGTTCCTTTTCCTGAAGCCCTGCATACTGAAGTTAGACAACTTGAGGTAAACTTCAGAAAAAATTGCCACAATGGCCCATATTTAGAAACACAGATAATTGAACAAGCTTATTCCAATCATCACAATTTGATGGATCTGCCATTGAAAAATCCAGACTTTGAGATGTTCACAGATGAAAGCAGTTTTATTCATCAAGGGTAATGCAGTGGTGACCCATCAGCTATTATCTACTGCCAATAATGCCAGAAATTGGAATTGTTGCCAAAGGGAGAACGGAAGTACAAAAATCTTGGTAATGCAGAATGTTGAGTTTCAATTTGGAGTTAAGGAGTGTTTCTAAATGAGTGCAGGACAATTCCAAATCTTTACCCCATTTCAGTAGGAAGTAACTAGAATGGTCATCATCCCAATTCCTCAAGAATGAGGACTGATCAAAAGACAGTGGAAATAGAAACCAGTAAGCGGAGGATTAATGGGACTAATACGTGCAGCTGCAGACTAATAAACACAACTACAACTTTTTACCCAGACCTTTTTATTTGCCTTTATCCCTGACTCTCCTTCAGGGACGCAGATTTAAGTCTTGCCCTCCAGTCTCATTTGCCTCTTGAAGTAAGCCTTTCCTTGCGGCATACTTGATGTCTCAGTGATAGTCTTTGCTGTGCATCTGACAGGCAGACTTAGCTTCGGTTACAATATCAGGTGTGCAAATGCAGAAATCTTGGCCTTTTTCGCCTTGTAATGGAACTATAACTATCCTGGCAAAATGGCAAGTTCTCCATAGCTATTTACAGAATGAATAAATAAAGGAGTTTAGATAATCAGTCCTAGGTAGAACCTCAAATAAATAAAACAACATTTAAAACATAAAAAAATAATAAAGAAGAAAGGTGGAGGAGAAATCATTTACTTACACTGCCAAAAATATAAATAATGGCTATAATTTATTCATATATAACATTGAAAAACAAATTCAAGGTAATTTACGATCAAGTCCTCTTCCAGTGGGCCATCAGTGGTGTGTGTATTATGAATTTATGCCTGTATTTCTACCTTCTTTAACTTGAAGCAATAGGAAGGCATTGTTGTGGGGAAGGGGAAGGTGTAACTACAAAATTTTCTGGCATGTTACTTTTCTCAGTTCATGATAAAAACCTGTTATGTTCAATATAAAAAATATCAAGTTTACAAATGATTTTTGCCACTTGTCATACTTGCAGTTTTTGAAGTCCTACTTGTTTGTTTTTGCTTTTGGCGTCAAATCCAAAACATAACTGCCAATATTGATGTTGAGAAGCTTACTGCCTATGTTTTCTTCTACAAGTGTTATGATCTTATGTTCAAGTCTGTTCCTTGAAAGGGAGGTATATGTAAAATGACTTTCAAAGGCTTAAGGAAACATAAGGTTGAATAAAAGGTTAAAAAGGATATATTGATAAGAAAGAGTGGATTAAGGGGATTTACCAACAAAAACATGTTTTGGCAGCTGCAAGATGAATAGATCTCTATAAGCCACCTCTCTTAAGATCTGCTTTTATAGCCCTAGAGGCTGGGAGTATATGTTGGGGGACCATCCAAGAGGAGAATGTTTATAAATGGGTGTGTCATAGTCATATCTCCAGGGTAGATCAAGGATATGCCATGAGGGTGTACTTAGGGATGTTGTTAAACAAAAGGAAAGAATGTGTGTCAGTGTGTGGGGGGGTCCTATACCCAAGAAAGCTTTAGGTCACAGAATGGTCATGAAGGCAGATTTGTCCAAGATGGCATTCGTCTGGTTCACAATTCACCCCTCAGATCTCTCTCACACAATCTCATGCACATCCCTCCTCTAAGGTATTCTCTGTTGCTGTCTGACATGGGCTCTTTATGGTAAGTATGTAAGTCGAAGGTATAAACCCCAACAGCAGTGCAGGCAGCAACAGGAAAAGATATTTATGCTGATGACCAAAGAATGAGTAATAACCTTTGCCAACATGTACCCCAGGTTCTAAACCAGTTTGATAATCACAGGGTTAAAGTGAGTGCAGAACCATCTAACACTTGTATCTGTTTATTCATGTCTTGTAGTTTAGTAGTGATAATGCCTGAATTATCAAGTCTATGAGTATATAAATGCAACATTCATTTTGAATGATAGTGCAAGTACCCCCTTGTGCTGCGGTGAGTACATCCAAGGCCATTCTATTGTGTAATATGGCCTTTCATATCAATGGCATCTCTATATTCATGAGTGTCAGACTATGGTAACTACTGTCAAGGGTCTTCTGGGTATAATTAGTTAATGCTTCCAGATGCATACTACATTTTCTATGCCTAAGGATGGTAAAAATATTGCTGCTAAGTAGCCATGGCAATGAAAGACGGCACAGGTTCATCATGCCTTTAAATGAGGTAAGTTTGTGAAAAATATTATAGTGCTGGCTATTTGTTTTTATGCCCAAGGAAAACCTAGAGTCCCCAGCCACCCTGGGGACAGCCAAGGCCAAAGATTCATAACACAGAGCCAGTTAGTACCATTAGAAGCTAACCAATATATTCCTGGTCTTTGCGTCCAACCTAATGCATGCCAATCAATACTTTTTAAGTGTTTGTTTCTTGTGTTGATGTTCAAGTAATTGTACCATGTGTCAGGTGCTTTACTGCCATGTATCTTTAGAACGATTTAAATGTTCCAGGAACAATGGGCATTGCTGACTTAATGCCCATAAGATGAGTCAGTAATATGAAATTATCCCAGATTTGAGTAAAACCACCTTTATCTCTGCATGTCTGGTTCTTTACTTGTAGCAAAGCAGTTTGAAATGTCATGGTTTTAGTACACTTCACAGAGGCTAACTTCTTATGCCCTCCTTTAGACAAGGTGTTTTTTATAGACCAGTGGAATATGTTGTCATTTATTATACCAGTGGCTATTATTGAGCTTTGTTGCTTGGTTTCATTGATAAATCCTTGGCAAGCTATCCAATCAGTTCCCTGTAGGGGTGACACCAACCATGATAATCCAGAAGTACTTGAAAAAGGGAGCAAACCATATATCTATTATAAACCATTTGCATAAATCTGTGCCTACTGCAGAAAAAGGTTTCCTTCACTAGAGCAAGAGAAGAACAGCAGGCTAATCATGAAAAAAAATAATAAATGCTTCACAGGTAGTTGTCTGGGTAGATCTTCTCCCTCTATTAAGATGAGGGTAGTAGCTTCATCCTTTGTTATGAGGACAGAGGTAGCCTGGGATGTATGAGCAAAAGGTACATCCTAGAAATGTTGCTAAGAAGCCAAAGAATCAGCCTATACATGTAAAATTAAAGGTGGTACAAATGACCACATTAGGTAACCACCTATATAGTACCTTGGGGTATGGGTGCCTGTCAAGAATACTTATGTGTGGACCAATTTGGCCCCAACTCCAACAAGATCAACAGGAACGACTTCAGCTGTCCAGGACTTTTTTTCACACTCTGACAAGAAATTGCCTATCCATCCTGGGGAAAGTTGCCATTCTACCCTCATTCAAGTATCCCCTCCCCCTGAGAGGATGGGTTGAGGAGTGAAGAACCACAGTTGTCTCTGGCCTGCTATGAGCTGAGGAAGGAGCACCTCAGGTCTTATTTTATGGATGGCAATAATCATAGGGTGATTTTGATACCTAACGCTGCATATAGGGTGATGCCATAGCATTTCTCAGTGGAACTTAGTAAGCATATGGCTTCTGGCAAGACTTTTGTCCATCTTTTGTGCAACAGTGGTATCTGTGGAAGGGTTTTGAGTTGAACCCTAAGAGTGCCATTCTTCCTTCCAATTAGCCTGCTGACCTGTGGATTTTAGGTTAAATGAAACCATCTATGTTTGTCCCACCCATGAGCCCAGTCCTGCATATCATGTCCAGTAAAATGTTTCCCTATCACTACATATCCTTCAGGTATATCTATATATGACACTAAATTGTGGCAACACATTGACAACGGTCTTTAGTTGGATCTTTTACAGGGGAGGGCTTGCGTGAGCCCTGTGGCTGTGTCTACACAAGTTAGGGCATACTTTTCCCTTTGATTCATGGTAGAGGGCCAATATAATACATTTTCCAGCCTAAAACTTGTTGTATCACACAGTGAATGCATCCGGCAGCGTGTGGAACCTTCATGAGTCTTAGACAGAAGCAGATTGGGCAGTTACTGATGGCTGCTAGGATGTCAGTATAGCAAAGGGGCATGTCTGTTCTCTTCATTATGTTCTAAATCACCTTAGGATAGTGACATCCACTGTGCTTATAAATCCATGTAGCCAATTCTGAACCTCATCAGGGGTAAGGGCCCTGATCTTTGCTAAGGTGTCTGCCTCAGTATTACTGGTATAAGGCAGTCCTATGCACTGAGGCACAGAAAACAGTAAGGGAGGCACTAGGGTTCTATATACTTTCCCATATGTCTTTCCATAATTCTGCTCCCCATAATGGTTTCTGTAAAACTTCCCAGTCACCCTGAGCCCTTTGGGCATCCAGGTTGTTAAACCCTTATAGATAGCCCAACTGTGCAGGGGGTGGGGGCAAGGTTCATGTGTGCATATCATCCAGACAGTTCTCAACTCAGCCCATTAGATGCTTTTATTATCTTGTCTCAAACAAGATAGTATAGCCTGAAGTTAGATTGTTAACACTGGGATTCCCCCATTAGAACCACCCATATACCAAGCATCTTCAGGAATAGAGTATGTACCTTACTGTACTTGTGAGAAGGCTTCATCTAGCTTTCAGTTTTGCTTCCATGGAGTTGGAAGACTTTCTAGGGGCCCTCTCTTTGTCTGTTTCTGTGTTTCTCTGTTTTGTTCTGTGGACTTACTGGACAGACATTATGGGACAGACTCAGACTCTCTAAGTATTATGATTTATCACTTTAAGGATGTGAGGGGAAGAGCTAACAACCTCAGTGTGGAAATCCTAAAGCGTCGGTGGCAGGTGTTTTGTTCTAGCGAGTGGCCAACTTTCAATGTCGGATGGCCACCAGAGGGGACCTTCGACCTCCCTACCATCCATCGAGTCAGGGGTATCATCTCTTGGCCTAAGACGGGCCATCCTGATCAGCTCCCTTGCATTATCACTTGGCAGGACCTTGCAGAAGACCCACCCTCTTGGCTTAAGCCTTTCCTAGCCCCACTCCCTCTGGAGCCAAAACCCATTCTTGCTTTGCAGGGGGCAAAGAAGAAGGAAAACAAAAAAAAAGTCATACCCAGCCTTCAACACCCCTCTACCCTGTCCTACAGGGGGGCACTGAAGAAGAATTAATTTTTCCTTCCCCATATAACACCCCTAAGATGCCAGAAGAACACCATCATCCTCCTCCGGGGGAGGCAGACGCTGTTCCCAGAGCGGGAGGCGGAAACGCTCCAGTGGGAAGCCCACCCTTTACCAGACAAAGGGCTCAGAGGGAGCAATCCGCCTCCGCCTCCGACTCCACTATTCTGCCCCTGTGAGCCACCAGACACCCAGACGCGGAGGGAAATCAGCCCCATCACTATTGGCCTTTCGCCACTAGTGACCTCTACAATTGGAAAGCTCAGAATCCTAAGTTTTCTGAGAAAACTGGCAGGGCTTATTGATTTATTAGACTCTGTTCTTTTTACTCATCAGCCCACGTGGGACGATTGCCAGCAGCTTCTGCAGGTCCTGTTCACGACTGAAGAAAGAGAAAGAATCCTCAATGAGGCCCGAAAACTAGTTCTGGGCGCAGACGGGAATCCCACCACCAACCAGGCTCAGATAGATGCCTCCTTCCCCTTAACTCGGCCCCAGCAGAAGGGCCAATTTCAACACTGCAGAAGGTAAGGAGAGGCTCCGGGTCTACCGCCAGACTCTAATGGGGGTCTCCGAGTGGCTGCTAGAAAGCCAACCAATTTGGCCAAGATAGGAAATGTACAACAGGGAAAAGATGAATCTCTGGCTGCCTTCTTAGAACGGATCATGGAGGCATTCCGTACCTATACCCCCATGGATCCAGAGGCTCCGGAAAGCAAGGCAGCTGTTATCATGGCCTTTGTAAACCAATCGGCCATAGACATTAGGAGAAAATTGCAGAAAATAGATAGACTAGGAGAAAAAAAAGTCTTCAGGACTTACTGGTGGTAGCTGAAAAGGTATATAATAACCGGGAGCCTCCTGAGGACAAGCAGGCTCGCGCCATGGCGGCTGCCAGCAGTAAGCAGATTCGAGACCTGGCCAGAATACTACTAGCTACCACTGCTGACTTCCCCGAGGAACGAGACCGCCATCTCTGGCAGCTGGTGGACAACGCAAAAAAAGGTAAAGGAACCACCAAGGGGGGGAAGCAGAGGCTGCAGAAAGATCAGTGCGCATACTGCAAGGAGATAGGGCATTGGGCCCGAGATTGTCCGAAAAGGGCCGGCGGGAAGGGAAGCAAGACTGATTGAGTAAAAGTCCTAGAGCTAGATGAACTGAGTGATTAGGGGAGTCAGGGTTCGGACCCTCTCCCCAAACCCAGGGTAACTCTTAAAGTGGAGGGGACCCCTGTTGACTTCCTCATAGACACCGGAGCACAACATTAGGTCCTCCACACCCCACAAGGAAAACTAGCCAGCAAGAAGTCCTGGGTACAAGGGGCAACTGGTATGAGCCAGCATCCATGGACTACCCAGAGAATGGTAGATTTGGGGACGGGCCGGGTATCCCACTCCTTTATGGTAATACCAGAATGCCCCTACCTGCTGTTAGGACGGGACTTACTGACCAAGATTGGAGATCAGATAACTTTCAGACAAAGGGGGACGGTGACAAGGGGTCACCGATGGCAAGGGCCACCCCACCCAGGTCCTGACCATGAAACTGGAGGATGAATACTGCCTCCACCAGGAGGCGCTCCTGAGAGAGGATAATATAGACAGATGGCTACAAAAATTCCCCTCGGTTTGGGCAGAGACGGGGGGATAGGACTAGCCACTCACAGGACCCCGGTCCTGGTAGAACTCAAGCCAGGAGAAAGTCCGATAAGGATCAAACAATACCCCATGACTCAGGACCCCGGAAGGGGATCCAGCCACACATCCGGAGACTATGAAACCTAGGGGTACTAGTTCCTTGCCAGTCTCCCTGGAACACCCCCCTACTGCCGGTCAAAAAGCCTCACACAAATGACTACCGACTGGTACAAGACCTCCGGGAAGTAAATAAGAGGGTCAGTCTGCCGCTGGCACCCCAGAGTCAACCCTTGTTCGCCTTCGAGTGGCATGATCCAGAGAAGGGCTACAGTGGGCAACTCACCTGGACATGGCTGCCTCAGGGATTCAAAAATTCATCCACCATCTTCGACGAGGCACTACACGAGGACCTGGGTGACTACAGAAGGGAGCACCCTGGCCTCACCCTCCTACAGTACATAGATGACATCCTGATTGCTGCCGACATGGCCAAAGACTGTGAGCGAGGGACCCAGGACCTGCTGGCTACCCTGGGGGCCTTAGGGTACCGGGCATCCGCGAAGAAGTCTCAGATATGCAGGGAGAGGGTAAGTTACCTGGGATATATCCTGGAGGGTGGACAGCGGCGGTTATCAGATGCCGGAAAAGAAACTGTCCTAAAGATCCCTACTCCCACCTCCCGAAGAGAAGTAAGGGAATTCCTAGGATCCACCGGCTACTGCCGCCTCTGGGTTCCGGGTTTTGCTGAGATCGCCAGGCCCCTATATGAAGCTACCAAAAGGGGAAAACATTTAAATGGGCTGAAAAAGAAGAAACTGCCTTTAATCAGTTAAAAAAGGCCCTCCTAAGTGCCCCAGCCCTGGGCCTGCCGGACATTACGAAGCCCTTCCACCTTTTTGTAGACGAACATAAGGGAATAGCAAAAGGGGTTCTAACTCAAGGCTTAGGCCCCTGGAACCACCCGGTGGCTTACCTGTCCAAGAATCTAGACCCAGTGGCTGCTGGCTGGCCACCATGCCTAAGAATTATTGCAGCGACAGCACTCCTAGTCAAGGACGCAGACAAACTGACCCTACCTAGGTCAGGAGATCTGGATCACAACCCCACACGCCATTGAAGGGGTCCTGAAACAGCCTCCTGATAGATGGATGAGCAACACACGTATGACTCATTACCAGAGCCTCCTACTCAACCCTCCACGGGTGCGGTTCCACCCCAGTGTGGCCCTCAATCCTGCAACCCTGCTGCCAGACCCTGACCTAGGTGCTCCACTACATGACTGTGCGGGAATCCTGGAGCAAGTACATGGATTCCGGACGGACCAGACCGACCGGCCCCTCCCCAATGCTGAGGCTACTTGGTTCACTGATGGCAGCAGCTTTGTGTGGGCTGGACACAGGAGGAGTTATAGCGGACACCTTCTCTGGCTGGGTGGAGGCATACCAAACCAAGCATGAAACGGCTCAGATGGTGGCTAAGAAGCTACTAGAAGACATCTTACCCAGGTATGGTTTTCCTGCCATGGTAGGATCAGACAATGGACCAGCTTTTATCTCGCAGGTAATGCAGGCAGTAGCCAAGGCAGTGGGGGCAAACTGGAAATTACATTGTGCTTATAGGCCCCAGAGCTCAGGACAGGTAGAAAGAATGAATAGAACCCTAAAAGAGACCCTTACCAAATTAACCATGGAGACTGGTGGGGACTGGGTGACTCTCCTACTGTATGCCCTTTACCGGGTTAGGAATACTCCTTACACCTTGGGTTTTACTCGCTATGAGATCATGTTTGGCAGGCCACCCCCTATTATTCCCAACCTTCGAGCTGAACTTCTTGCTGAGTTTAAAGATCAAGAACTTTTTCTTTCCTTGAGAGGGCTCCAGAGGGCACACGAGGACATTTGGCCACACCTCTGTGCCATCTACGAGGCTGGCCCGACCCCGACACCTCATCAGTACAGGCCGGGAGACTGGGTCTACGTCAAGAGGCACCACCGAGAGACCCTCGAGCTGTGCTGGAAGGGACCCTACATCGTGGTGCTGACAACCCCCACCGCTCTCAAAGTAGACGGCATCGTGACCTGGGTCCATCACACCCACGTTCGGCCAGTGGACCCCTCCTCGATCCAGAAGGACTTCGTCACGCGATGGGCCATCAATCGGGACCAACACAACCCACTCAAACTCAAGCTACAGCGCATTCGACCCACCTAATATTGGTAACTCTGTTAACTCTGCTTGTCATTGTTCATACTGCCAGGAGTCCCCATGCCCCCCAAAACATCACCTGGCAGATCACAGACACCAGCTCGGGGACAATACTTAATCAGACCTCCCAGAACCACCCCAGGGACACTTGGTTCCCAGAACTTTGTGTAGACCTCCAAACTCTGTTCCCCTTGTCACCATACGCCCTTGATTACAAAATAGAAATGCAGCTGGTCCCATGATTGGGTCTGCAAGCTACATGACAAGTGGGGAATGAAAGGGCAGACCTACGCCGCCGACTCCATCTTGTTCTGTGTCCTCCACCTTGAGTGACTATGTTCCCAACATGCCCCCTTTCCGGGAAAATCACAGAAACCTCAGACCACGCCTCCTCCCCTTGAGTAACCTCCCACTCACCCATTCAAACTTACCGATCAAAACACACCCGGCAACCTGCTTAACAGGTCTCCGACCCTTCTCCAGCCAATTGACTGAGGCCACAGCCATTACCTCACCAACTGCCTCTAGACCCCTATAAAACCTTTGTGCTTTTGAAATTTGCTCTCTCTCTCTGGTATCTCACCGCTGCGTCAGTGCAGGTAGGGGATTGAGCTCGAGCTAGCTTGAATAAAGGCTCTTTTGCTTTTGCATCAGACTCGGCTCCCTGGTGGTCTTTGGGGATCACGAATTCTGGGCATAACACCCTCTGGTTTCCCTCAATTGCCTTCACATGGAGGCAAACTTGGCCCCACCTCTAGTTTCTCAGGTGAGGAGTTACCCAATCCTGGTAAGAAATCACCCCTGGCTTAGTTTCTTCTTCCTGAAGTGGTGTGGAAGCCAGTGACCTAAACAGCTGTGCAGGAATAAGTTCCTTTTATAAAGCCACCAGAACAATGTTCAGCTGATAGCATATCTTTTCTCTTTTTATGCATGCCACCAGCAGATCATGCTATATTTTCCATTTGGGTTACTCGAATGGGACTCTTATTTGCTTTAGATTTCCCTTTTCAGCCCCTTGTTGAGATTTTCTGATCTTTCTTTTGGTTGCTAACCATACTCAATCTCTCCCCTTTTTTCAATCTCTCTTAGGTCAACTATAGCCTTTCCTACATCATACATCTTGCCCCACGAGGGGGCTAAATAGAGATGAGAGGACCATGCCATAACCTGGGACAATCTGTTTTTCATCACTGCTGTGAAAATAACTTCATCTGGTTCTTCAAATACTTGAGCATATATTGTTGGTTGATGCCCAATTCTCTTAAAAGGTTCTGCCTCTTCCAAGTATCGCCATGCAGTATGGGTCCATCTTCATGGACCCATGGGAAATCTTCATTTGTCCAAGCCTCCCTCATAGCTATGATTATCCAATCCATATAACTATGATTATCTTGCACTGGGCATTACCTAGGCCTAAAGGCAGTAAGTGGTGACACTATTCATTTTCTCAGCTTCATTCCCTGTTAGGATTATGTCATCCCCTCCTATGTACAGTAGCAAGTCCTTCTTTCAGCAGCTGTTTGAAATCTTTTGCAATGCCTAAAAAAATCTGCAGTATACTGTAATTTTCAGTTTCTTGTACATGTTGCCCATTGTGTTTCCCTGCTACCTTTGTTGAGTTTTTGCTTTCTGCTGCATTAGTGGTTTTTACCTGAGGAATAGAGGCTCTTCCTCATCCCCAAATATGACTTCTATGTCATCCTCTATATTACTAGATGTTTTCCATGGGTTCCATGTTTTAGCATCTCAGTCAGCTGAGTAATGACAGTTCTAATGTGATGCCACCACATTTTACAGCCCCCATTGCACACAAAGTGGCACACTAAGGTCTTGATTTTTGCATCCCAGGCTTAAATCTTATGCATCAAGTTGGAAGCCAAAAGGGATGCTGATAGTCTTGGGTCTTTCTCCAGCTGTAATTTTTCCTCCAACTTCCTTACTTTCTCTTCTGCCACTAGCTGGGTATCAGTGGCCATATAAACAGCCCAAAGAAGTGGCCAACCCACCACTGGTCTGTAGCCTTCTTTAACCCAGTGGTAATGCAATTTTGTAACAGTAGGCACTCTAACCTAGCTGGTAATTTAGGGGCATCCCCATACTCACGTGGTGTTTGCATCTAGCAAATAAACTGTGCCTCTCCATATCAAGGTGGTTGGCCACCTCAGGATTTCCAAGAAAGCTTCATTCCTCTCACCCATTATTAAATCTCCAGGCTCCTCTTGGAGGAGTTTGCTGGCTGGCCAATTGTTCCATGAAAGTGATGTATATTCAAAATGACTTCCAAAGGTTGACAGCTATAAGACTGAAGAAAAAGGCTGACGAGTCCAGCTTGACAAGAACTGTTTTATTAGGGGGACTTACAGATAGACTGCAAATTGAGTAGATCTCTGCAACCCCACCTCCCTTCAAACCTGCTTTCATAGCCCTAGAGGTTTGAAGTACATTCTGAGGAACCACCCAGGAGAAGAATATTTAGAATGAGTGTGTGTTATATTCATATCTCCAGGGAAGATCAAGGATGTTATGTCATGAGGATGTACTTAAGGGTGTGGTTAAACAAAAAGAAAGAAGACTTCAGGTCACAGAATGGTCATCATGGCAAATTTGTTCAAGTTGGCATTAGTCTGGCTTACACAAAGTCTTTAGTCCATTTTGAATTAATTTTTATGTATGGTTAAGGTAGTAGTCCAGTTTCATCTGAAGGAAGTTTGAACATTACTTAGGTCTGTGATACACATTCAAGGGACAGTTCTAGCTGTAGAGTAGGGTCTGGTATTGCTCTATTCTTTTGGAACTTCTCTCCTATCAAGAGCTTAGTGCTGCATGAGCTTCATCTCACAGGTGCATGAGCTTCATCTCACAGCTTCACCCTTCATCTCACAAGTGATTTCCACAGGGTATCTCTGGTTCACATGCCCAATATGAGTCAGTCTCCCACCAAAAATTGGATGCAAATGGAAAAAGAAGAAAGAAGGGAGAGAGACAAGTAATGCATCTTGACCACCTTTCACCCACCAGGTAGCTTTAGTATCTAATCTGCAAAGCAGGGGAAAATATGCTACAATAAGGGAGAAGCTGAACAGAGAGAAAGAGCAAGTGAATTTATTGTTTTCCAGGAGCTTTCCTTGCCCTATGTTCAGTCTCTTCTGTCCTTGGGAAGGAGATGGGGAGAAAGAAAACTGTCTAAGTCAGGGTTCTACAGAGAAACAAAGCAATAGTGCATGTATATACAGAGAGATTTATTTAAGAAATTGGCTTACACAGTTATATAGGTTGGCACGTCCACAATCTTCAGGGCAGGACAGCAGACTGGAGACTCAGGAAAGAGTTGCAGCTCAAGTCCAAAGCCAGTCTGGAGGCAGAGTTCCCTCTTTTCTAGGGAACCTTAGTCTGTTTTCTCTTAAGGTCTTCACCTAAGTGGATGAAGACCACATAATGGAGAGTAATCTGTCTTACTCAGAGTCCTCTTATTTAAATGTTAATCTCATCTAAAAAATACCTTTGCAGCAACACCAAGACTGGTGTTTCACTAGATATATGGGTAGTATGGCCTAGCTAATTTGACACAGAAAATTAATCATCTCAGGCACAAAATTATCATTAAACATTTTTTGTACATGTATTTTTGAGAGACAGAGAGACACAGAACACAAGTAGGGGAGGGGCAGTGAGAGAATGAGACACAGAATTCAAAGCAGGCTCCAGGCTCTGAACTGTCAGCCCAGAGCCCGACATGGAGCTCAAACCCACAAACCGTGAGATCCATGACCTGAGCCAAAGTCGGATGCTTAACCGACTGAGATACCCAGGTGCTCCTTAGACACAAAATTATTAAAATACACAATAAATGTGCAAGAATGATAGGATGTTTCAGAATGAACTTTATATTTACATGTATCATTAAAGCTCATATTCACTTTTTATACAGATAATTAAATATGCCTCTGTAGACATCAATTATTGATTTAACTCAAAATCTTAATTGATAAGATGTATATATATATATATATATATATATATATAATTTTTCATTTTATAAAAGTAATTAGTTGGGGAAATGAGATTAGAAGAACTTCTCTTCAGACTTCAGAGTATAATTCTATTTGGAATAATAAGTATGTACACAAGAATCATAAAAAATGAGATGTAAGAATTTTGTAATATTTTATGATTCTTAACATATATGCTATTTCCTTTAATTTTTAAAATAATTTTAGGATACCTTATTAGCTCTATTTTACATGGTATAATGGAGGCCCCCAGCTCAGATTCTGCCTGTGCCAATTTCAGGACCATTTATGTCCAAGCCCATGGTGTTTTCACTATGTCACATTCTCAATTATTTGTATCTGACTTTTTTTTTATTTTACTAAAAGTAAACAGACCTGGCTCTTTTCAAAACAATGTCATACATATCTGAAGAATAATCCTGAAGGGCCTTCTGCCAAAGATGCATATAAAGAAGTATCTGAGTCTAGAAGAGGCTGAGAGGCTGGTGGAGGACACTGTTCCTCCCTGAAGTGGGCTGGATACTCCCTCTAGTCCCTTGGATTTGCTTTGCTATTCACAAAGCGGGTGTTGAGCAATACAGGGATGATTTAAATTCCATACCTTCTGGTGCACATACACAAAATGCCAGTGTAGTAAATGGGGCTTTTCTTATTTTGAAAGAGTGGAAATCAGTGGTCTCTGGCTTCACATGACATTTCAGGGCCTGGAATAAGACTGTAATTCTATGGTTATCTTAGCATTAAATATCATAAGAAGATTGTGACTAGACAGAAGGGCAGGGGACAGGAGACTGGGTGGGATAAATGCCAGTGATCAGATTGCCTTTGTAGGATGCATGTATTTGGGCAATGGATGGTGAAGACAGGTGCTGGTTCAGAGTTGTTGAAGTGGCAGAGAGGTAACTGGGACTGCCATTGTATGGCTTCAGGTCATAGTACATTTGTGAAAGATGTGCATTTCATGAAAATGCACATTCATTTTATTACAGAAACACTATATTTGAAGGACATTTCTCAAAGCCAATAAATAAATTTAGGTTATTTAACTTACACAGAATGATCATATGTGAAAAAATGATATTCCAAATTAGAAAATAAATCATTAAGTAAAAAAGCCCAAAGCAGGATTCATATATATCAATTTTGAACAAAGAAGATTTTGATTCTCATCAAAATAAAAAATAGCTCAATAAAATTGAGATGTTGTTTTTTTATGTAAACATTTTTCATACAACCAGTTTATGTCAACAAAGATTTTACATTAAGAGAAATATTAATATTTCCCAATTTTAAATTAAGAAATAAAATTTGATACGGTTTTGATAGAGATTGCATTGTATCTATATATGGCTTTGAGTAGTTTGGACATTTTAATAATGTTAACTCTTCCAATCCATAAACATGGATGTCTTTCCATTTATTTATGTCTTAAATTTCCTTCATCAATGTCTTACAGTTTTCTGTGTATAGATTTTTCACTTCCTTGGTTAAATTTATTCCCAAGTATTTTATTGTTTTTGATGTTATTGTAAATGGGATTTTTCTCATCATAAACAACAGCACCAACAACTGGTAATAATGTGAGATGAAGGATTAACTAACCATATTGTAGTAATCATTCTGTAATATATACATGTATTGAATCATCACATTGAATACCTCAAACTCATACAATGTTATATATCAGTTATATTTCAATAAAAGCTGGAAACATTTTTAAGAAGAAAAATCATGGAAAAGAGGAAAATAAGAATAAGAAAAGTAAACATCCAACAAATATCCTTCTCAGGTCCTGGACATGTTGCTGGAACAGAAAACACAAATCACAACCAGAGCTTTCTTGTAGTTAATGTAACAGGAAACTATCATGGTTTATATAATTCAGAGTAGAAAGGTGATAGGCAGGGGTCAGGGGAGAGGGAAATGGGGAGCTGCTAATCATCGGGCATAAAGTTTTGATTATGCAAAGGGAGTAATTCTATAGATCTACACAGCATTGTGTCTACAGTCAATAATAACGTACACTTGAAAATTTAAGAAGGTAGATCTCATGTTAATTGCTCTTACAAGATTAAAATTCTTTTTTTTCTTTTTATTTATTTTTTAATTTTATTTTTTGAGAGAGAGAGAGAGAGTGTGTGTGTGTGTGTGTGAGAGAGAGAGAGAGAGAGAGAGAGCAGGGAAGGGGCAGAGAGACACAGAATCTAAAGCAGGCTCTAGGCTCTGAGCTGTCAGCACAGCCCAACGCAGGGCTTGAACTCACAAACCACAAACCGTGAGATCGTGACCTGAGCTGAAGTTGGATGCTTAACGGACTGAGCCACCCAGGAGCCCCTAACAATTAAAATTCTTAAGAAGAGATTACAGGTAAATTATGATGGCATAGGTATATTTCTTCCAGGAACACCCTCATTCAGAAGCCTCAGCAGCCCACAGAAAGTGAAAGCTCACCAGGGAAAAGGGTCCTGGGACCAAAGGACTGCTATGTGCATGTACATGGTTTGGGGGAAAGGATGAGCATGCCACATGGGGATGAGGATCTGGGATTATGCTCAGTGGCAGCACCAAAGACACTACCCTAGTGTTTTTTCATGCCTTATTTCTCTCTTTGCCTTTGGGCTTCCAAGGAGTTTCTGTGCAGTTTCCCAGGCCAAGACCCTTATATCTTGTCAACAAACATTCAGAAAAGCAGCCTTAAATTCTTGCAGACCACTTTCACTTTTCTCAGCAGAATTAATGCCCCTCATTTAATTCCTATCTCCTCAAAGCTTAGCAAAATGGGAATTGATTGTGGCTTAGCTAGAAATACCTCAGCCTAAATTTCAAATCCCCATAAAACTGAAGCAAAGGAATTGCATGCTTTTCTCATTGAAAGTTCATATAACTTAGTTAGGAATAGTCTCCTACTGGCTTCTCAATTTAGTACATTAAAATCTTTTTGAGATCATTGATCTTTTTTTAGACTCAGGAAGTCACAGCAATACATGTTCTGTTTCCTGAGGCTGAGCTATTGCAATAGTCTTCTGATGACTCATCTCCACCCTCTTTCACCCATTCTGTACAGTGCACCATGTCCGATTATTTTTTCTGATGTTTGGCTTGGGGCCACTGATTTTGCAGCCCTTCTCCAAACATCATGATATCTTATTGTCCTTCATTACATCTTTAAATCCCTATCCTTACTCTAATCCACTCTTTTCCAACATGACACCATGATTCACACTGCTGCCAAAATCTGTCCCATGCGTGCAACTTCCTATAGTTCTTTTGTCCTAAAACTCCATGATGATAGAGAAAAGAATGGTCTTGGAAGAATTTATTAACCTCATGATATCCCAAATTTTTCCTGGGAGTCAAATATACCCTTCTTCAAGTGTAACTCAAAGAAATAGCTTTCACAATGAATTTAATGGTCCCCAAATTACAATATCTTCTTCAATGTCATAATTCCATAGGCCTTCCTGTTACCATGACAACCCACATTGCAAAGGAGTTAATTTACTGAGAGGCCAAGAGGGAAACTTCTGGCATTTTTCTCATCTCTTTCTGTTTCATACTTTATAGAGCATAGTTAGAGTCCTCTTTGTCTGATAGCATACATCAAATTCCTAAGTTATGTAGTTTTTATATAAAAAGCTACTGAAAACACACGTTCTTCAACTACTCCTAATCTGTCCTCTAAGTTACAGTGAATAAAAACAGTCACAAAGGCAAATTCCTTTAGAATTTATCTTAGAGACAAACATTATCCATTATACAAGCTTCCAATTACAAAGATAATTGTATAAACCAATCTTTTGGCCACTGAAACTTCTTAGTTTGAACACAAAGAAGGAAAAGGTACAATATTTACCTACCTATAGCCTTTAAGCTAAGAACCTGGAATATTCTCCTCCAGTGTTGTTGAGCACTTCCTTTTACACTGCCACTCACCACATCCACTATTCTTCATGGCACATCACAAGTATTACCTTTGCCTCTAAACCTTCTAGGGTAAACAGATGATTCAAGACTTGGAAACTGTCTGGGGCTGGCTCAGGAAATGTTGCCTACATGCCCCGCTGTGACTGAGCACAGCACCATATGTGTAGAATGAAATATAATCAGGCTTCAAAGAAGTAGGGAACCAGAACTTCATACCCAAAGGAAGATTTTGACCATACAGGTGAGAGGACACCCTGAAGCAACCTCACTGTAGTAAGTGTGAGCAAGAAAGGTGATATGGCCTCAGGTGTGTCATCCATTTCTGGGTATAGAGCTTACAAGGACTCTGAGCTGTTGTGGGTAACATCCTCTAGATGTAATTTTCACTGATCCTCTGAATTAGCTCTAAAGTCTTTCTAGTTTCAAATCTCATGCCACTTTACTGATATCTCACTGTGGCATTTGGCATCTTCCACCTTGTGTTATATGCATGTGCATAGTGTCTTCTCATGCTTACTTTGTTGCTGCCTAGACCACTTCATCTTTTGTTTCTATAAAGAGTAGTGCCTTGTTTACAGATGTTTACAAACCATGAGATCATGACCTGAGCTGAAATCAAGAGTCATACACTTAACTGACTGAGCCACCAAAGCATCCTAATGATCTTTTTTTTTTTTTTAATTTTGTATTGAAATTCCAGTTAGTTAACATAGTGTAATATTACTTTCAGGTGTACAATATAGTGATTCAATACTTCTTGATGATCTTATTCTGTTAGATGTTTGGAAAAAAAATGATGGGGGGAGTATCCATGCTAAGCCCCCATATTTCAAGATAGAAACCTGGGAGAATTATAATGACCACAATTTTGATATTTTATAACATTGCATTTGTAAGCTCAACATTCAATGATTTTTTTCACTTAGGGGCCACCAAAATCATTGGCCATGGTGCTTGGGTGCTGGCAGTGAATACTAGACTTGAGGCACTATTACACACATATTTCATCTCATACTGAGATAAACACAGCTGCTGTTAAGCCTAAAACAATCAGGATTTTAAGGAAATAAAAAAAATATATGCCGTATTGGTTTTTAACTTTCTTATCAACCAGAAATGACTTTCCTTGCTTTTAGATCCAGAAGTAGAGATTACTTTAGAATAATTCTATCTAACTTAACTTGTATATTAGTTATCTATTGCCTCATTTAAAAATCACCCCAAAACTTAGTGGCTTAAATGTCATTTCATAGTTTCTGTGTGTCAGGAATCTGGACATGACTTAAAGCCATTTTTCATCTCAGTCTCTAATTAAGCTGGAACTAGTCTTATCTAAATCCTGAGCAAGGATCCACTACCAAATACACCCATGTGGCTGTTGGCAGGATTCAGTTCCTTGTAGGTTTGGGTTGAGGGACTCAGGTCCTTTTTGGCTTTTGAGCAAGGCCACCCATGTGGACCTCTTCATTGGGAAGCTCTCAATATAACAGCTGGTTTCCTGAGACAGAGTGAAGAAGAGAGGCAGAAAGAGAGAGAGAGAGAGAGAGAGAGAGAGAGAAAGGAAGGAAAGAAGGAAGGAAGGAAGAAAGGAAGGAAGGGAGAAAGGTAGTCACAGTCTTTTGTAACACAATCTCAGAAAGGACATCTCATCACTATTATTGTATTCGTATGTTAGAAGATTCAGTTCATGCTTGGGGGGAGAATTACACAAGGACACAAATACCAGGAGGAGGGAACCAGCAAGTTATCTGAGAGGCTGCCTACCACAATCTACTCTTGGATTTGTAGGATTTATGGCTCTCTCACATGAAGAATATAATCACATCTTCCCAAAGTCTCCCAATGTCTCATCCCATGACAGCATCAGCTCAAAGCCTAGGATTTCATCACCTAAATTTGTTCCAGGTTTTGATAAGTCTCCTGGAGCATAATTCCTCAAATATAGCCAGCTCTTCAGATACCGTTTTTTTTTTTTTCTTGAAAGTAAATAGTCAGTTTTCTCCCTCACATACACCTCACGTAAAGTGGGAAAGGATATGATAACTGCTAGGGACACTCTTGTTCAAAAAGCAGGTCACTGACAGGCACAAAGAAGTCACTGGTCCGTAACAATTCTGAATACCTGTTCTACAGATAACAAATCAGAGACTTGGAGCTCTAGTGACTTGGCTAGGAGTAAATGGTTAGTGTATGTCAAAGTTCTGTTTCTCATCAACAACTGATTGTGTCAATTCGGATTGTAACAACACAAATTTACATAAGACCAATAGAATTCAACTAATATTAATTTAAAACATTTAAAATTGTTTTAGAAGAATAATGTTAAAATATAGAGAAAGGTATTAAGAGGAAAAGGTTTTAGGGACAGCCGTGTTGTGGACACGTAGAATCAGAAGTGAGAACAGGATGAATTATAATATAATAAAAGCTAGATCTCAAACATGGATGAATAGTTGCAGTTGAAGAAAAAGCTAAAAATATGGACACCTGTATAACTCCTACTAAAAATCAGGAGGGGAGGTGAACCCAGAGGATTCCATGTTAGGGAGGATGTTTCAAAGATGGAAATGTTGGAAGGATCCTCTTTTTTAATGTTAAACACAATTTATCCAAAAAAAAAAAAAAACCACATTAATTGTTTTCCAATAAGTCTTCCTCATCCCATACTCCTACCCCTCAATCGTGGTCTCAGTCCTCAGAGTTACCCATTTTTAGCAGATGCTGGTAGATCCTTCCAGACATTTCCTAAAGACATGTTTCTTTTTTATCATATTTTATTTTTCTACTACTAAAGTCATGCTTTTTGCCATACCACAACTTGTTTTTTCATTTGCTAATATCACAGTCATCTTTCCATTCCAGTGTAGACACACCTACCTCATTGTGCAGAGGGTTGCACTTTAGAATGGTTCACAATTTAACTAGTTTTCTGTTGATGTTGGTACCTTCCAGCCTTTTGCTGTACAAATTATCCTCCATTAGATATCTTCATATGTCACAGTAATTATTGTTTACCTATTTTATCTGGTGGGCAGGAAAAGGGCATTCTGAAAATGTTAAAATGATTAGATTTCCTCAGGATATGTGCCAGAATAATAGTGAGGAGAAGGTCTCCAGAAGGGGACCAGGTAGAGAAGGGTCATTGTGTAGCTTAATTTTCATGGGAGCAATAACTAATGGCCATTGTGTTATAGGTGTCTATGAAGTCCAGATTCCAAAGACTAAGGGAGAAATTGGAAAGAGGCATAGAGATGACATTTGAAGGGAGCTAGACCAGGCAAAGAGAGTAGTGGTGTGTCCCTGAAGGCTGAACATGGGGATAGGTTCTTGCATTATACTATCATCCAGAGAAGAAATAGAGGAGAAAAGAAAAGAGATTTGCCAAGGCCATGGTGGGCATAGACCCACAAGCTCCTGAGGAAGAGTTTGGCCCTGCCAATTTCAAGTTAACATATAGTTTGTGTTTTCGTTTTGCATTTATGGATTCCCTCCTAAAATCTGGTAGATTCTGCAAGAAAAAAATCCTTGACCCGGACTGGTTTCTAGATACTATGATGAAAAGCAAATCAATCTGAGAAATTCAAGGTAATTTTATAATGTGTAAATAATTGAAGTTATTCCTAGAATTACTGGCATTACCAGGATGAAATTTTTAAATGCTCACTTAGGCTGTTTGTGTTCAATACAAATTGACTGTGTGGTCATTAGTGATGCCCATCCTCCATCCAAAGATTAAGGGAGATCCAAATAGCTGGTGGATGATATGAAATAAAATCTTTCAAGGTTATCAGTCATGGGATAATCCATCTATAGACCACACTGGGAATGACCTCACATGTAGATTATAGATTTTTTCACTTTAGAAACATTGTAAAGAACATCACACTAAATCGTTGTTTTTGGCCCTATGCAATAGTTTACACAGTGCTCCAAAAATCTCTATTTCAGATTCATTTATTTTTGGTTAAAAAACAAAACAAACAAAAAACTTCCAAATGCTACCTAAACATTCTGTTTAGGGAAGTGGTATAAGATCAAGGCATTATCAACCATTAACAATTTAGCATGAAGCACAGGACAGGTCAGGTATATATTAGTGGAAGAAAGAAAAGAGATTTAATGATGGTAGGATTGAGGTAAGGATAAAGAAAAGTGGGGAGGAATGGCCCTGGTTTCAAATGACCCATGCATTCCTCCTCTAATGCCCACATGTCCCATCTATTATAATGTCAATATTTACATAAAGTGGAAATTTCCCTTCAGTGATCTCAAAGGATTCTTCCAGCTTGAAAAAGTCGGTACCCATTCCCTCGTTTATATTCTTCAATGTAGAACAGATGAAAGGATTCTACATCACTCCTTAAAAGAAAGTAAAATTTTAATTTGCAAAATAAGAACATATTATGTTAAAGTGACTACAGCTCCTCTGGGCTAAGCATTTATAATTACTCCAATATAATTATTTAGTGCAAAACAATCTTTTACTGCAAAGATTCAGCTAGTGGTTAAGGACATTTTTTGTGC
This sequence comes from Panthera pardus, assembly GCF_024362965.1. Classification (NCBI taxonomy): domain Eukaryota; kingdom Metazoa; phylum Chordata; class Mammalia; order Carnivora; family Felidae; genus Panthera; species Panthera pardus. Next base: position 15,253,000 of record NW_026526810.1, on the reverse strand, counting down.
TGCACAGTAATTCAGGAAAACATTTCTAAATCTTTTTAAAGTTAAAGAAAATAATTCTAAGGTCTATGAAAAGCACCACTCATTATGAGGTGGAAGGCATTCATAAATAATGTCTTGGAGAGTTCCTGAGTAGGTTGTGAACAGCCATTTTTGTGCTGCTTCAAGGCTTAGATGAAGACAGGTGTTAATTGCGATGTTCTCTTTTGCAAGGGTTGAAGTTCCTCCACTGATGATACTCAAATCTGTCATTTGATAACAACCTGATGCTGACTGTTGTACCCTTACTCTTCTGTCTGGTGGGAAAAAAAAATCTAACATAGTCAGTTCTATTCCAACAAACTCATTAATGTCTATTTTCTCTTCACTCTTTGGAAGTACAGAATGAGGAAAATCACTTCTTACACTTATTCATCAAAATATATATGTTGAGTCCTCATTGGCTCCAGAGCTTGAGCCAGATCAGGGTTACAGGAAGAATGAGTGAATGAATGAATGAATGAATGTAAAAGTACAGGGTATTTGGACTTCCTTAACTAAATGAACGTAAGTACCTTATTTCTTTAAGTAGATAATGTGTTCAGCTAAACAGATGTCTTCAAGATGGGCATATTAGCTGTTCAGGCACTATCAAGACAGTCTCTCCACTTGGAGGAGAGCTTTTCAGTTTTAGATGCTCAGTATACCAGTTCATACAAAGATAGACTTCTGAAAGGATGATTTGTACAACCCAAACTCACAAGAAATCAACACATAAACAAATGCTCATATCATTTATAATGAGAAGATATTCATTCACAGCAATAAGATAGACAAGATAATTTAATATGTATCTAGTCAAGAATATTTAAAGTTGCTGAGTACTGTAGCAAACATACTTTTAAAAGGATAGCTGAGTTCCCAGCAAAGTAAATCCCCAAGACTGAAGTTTAAAAAGAAACTAATCCAGAACAGTGAAGACATGAAGAGACCCCACTGATGTCTTCATCTTTTGGGAGGAGGTGGTGCTTTGGGCTGTATGACATAGAAATTATACCTACTAAGGCTGCTTTATATGCTGACACTTCCTCAACAAGTAAAGAAGACAGAAAAACAATCAACCTCCCACGGGTTTAGGGAAACAACAGAAAGCCTATCTGTCTAATCCCAGATTTGGAGTGGTAAAACAAGGTCTCCCCTAAGAATTAGTAGGAAAATGTTGACACTTCCAGTATATTTGTGCCTGAATTTATACTTTCCTTATAGTCTAGGAGTACACAAGCTAAGACACTGATAGAAATTTCATCTTGGATGGTAATTACACTGCAGCACTGTCATGTGAAACAGATTTTGAGATAAAAATTAATATGCAGAAGGATTATTAAAGTGCTCTTGAAATCTACACCTGGAATTAGGGGAAGAATGAAAGACTCAGCACAGGGAAAGGCAAGCTTCAGCCAATCCCTCAAGGAGTTCTAAAGATTAGATGGCCCTTAAAAATTGTTCTGAATAGGGCAAGAAGTAGGGCCTATAGAACTCTGAGATGACAAGTCTCTGGATGCTTGTGACCTTCAGTCACAGGGCAATGTCATAAGGGGGCTGACAGCTGACCACTGTCTGTTGGTGGGACTGTCAGTCTGAGGGCAATAAGCATCTTATTCCTGAAGGAATATCAGGGTGGACATCACTGTGTCAACTGTAGTCATCTGGCAGAAGCACACACAAAGCAACTGTGAAGGAGAAGATCCTCTACCCAGCATTCCAACAGATTCATCCAAGCAGCATGAAGATATAAAATAATGGTATAGTTGTCATAAGAGCAGTAATAACTAACTTGGCGGTATAAAAACCATTTAGAGCTAAAATATCATATGTGAAAAAATATGAAAGTTTAAAAGGAGTCAATCAGAATTCATGGGTTCCAAGGTCCTTGAACTGCTCTTATTAACTGATTGATTTAAGACTATAAAGTTAAGTATATTTATTAAAATCTAAAAGGAAATTTAAAATATAGATAAATAGAATCTATAAGTATTTAGCAAGAGACATTAAAATATAAAAACAGAACCCAAAGCAATCCACACATTTAATGTAGTCCCTACATCAAAATACCAACAGCATTTTCACAGGGGTAGAACAATCCTAAAATTGTGTATGGAATCACAGAAGACCTTGAATAGTCAAAGCAATCTTGAAAAATAAAAACAAATCTGGAGGCATCTCAATTCCACATTTCAGGTTACATTACAAAGCAGTAATAATTAAAACAGTATGGTATTGGCACAAAAATAGATCAATGGGCTAGAACAGAAACCCCAGAAATAAGCCTACAATTATATGATTAGTTAATCTTAAACAAAGGAGGAATAAATATACAATGGGAAAAACAGTCTTTTCAACAAATCATGTTGAGAAAACTGGAGAGCCATATTCAAAAGAATGAAATTGGATCACTTACTAAGACCATATGCAAAAATACACTCAAAGTGGATGAAAGACCTAAATATGAGATCTGAAACCATAAAAATCCTTGGAGAGAGGACAGGCAATAGTGTCTCTAACTTTGTCCATAACAACATTTTTCTAGACATGTCTCCTAAGGCCAAAATAAACTATTGAGACCACATCAAAATAAAAAAGTTTCTTCACTGGAAGGAAAAAATAAACAAAACTAAAAGGCAACTTACTGAATGAGAGAAGATATTTACAAATGACATAACTAATAAGGGGTTAATATCTAAAATATATATAAAGAACTGATACAACTCAACAGCCCCCAAAAATAATCCAAAAAATAGGGCAGACCACATAAATAGAAATGTTTCCAAAGAAGACATACAGATGGCCAACAGACACATGAAAAGATGCTCAATATCACTTATCATCAGGGAAATACAAATCAAAACTACAATGAGATATCACCTCACACCTGTCAGAATAGCTAAAATCAGCAACACAGGAAACAAAAAATGTTGGCAGAGATGTGGAGAAAAAGTAACCCTCTTGTGGGAATGCAATAGGTACAGCCACTATGGAAAACAATATGGAAGTTCCTCAAAAGTTAAAAATACAATACCATACAATTCAGTAATCATGCCGCTAGGTATTCACCCAAAAAATACAAAAACACTAATTCAAAAGGATACATGGGAAGCATCCCAAGGAGCCATTGATAGCAGAATGGATAAAGAAGATGCGGTATATATGAACACACACACACACACACACACACAGAAAAAAATAATTTCATTTGCAATGACATGGATGAAGCTACAGAGTATAATGCTAAGGAAAATAAGTCAGAGAAACATAAATACCATATGATTTCACTCATATTTGGAATTTAAGAAACAAAACAAAAGAGCAGAGGGGGAAAAAAGACAAACCAATTAACAGACTCTTAACTAGAGAGAACAAACTGATGGTTACTGGAGGAGATGTGGGTTGGGGGATGGGGATTAAAGAGTGTACTTATCATGATGAAGAAAGAAAGAAGGAGAGAGGAAAAAAAAGAAAGGAAGGAAGAAAGAGAGAGAGAAAGAAAAAAGGGAAGGATGAGGAAGGAAGAAAGGGAGAAAGAAAAAAACAAAAACAAAAGCTAAAGTAATCTATAGCATACAATAAAATTATTGAAATAAATTGAAATATATTAGTAATATAGTATATATAAACAAATAAAATATATTTGGTGTAAGGCTTAAAATTAATATGTTTCACCCTGACATCTAAAACTGGAGATCTTGAATGGCTTAACTGCAATTCCCTCTACCAACTCTAGACAAAGAATTCTCTTTATTATGGGTTCCAGTCACAAGAATTAAGTGCCACCTCAACCTCTTGTTACTACAAAGTCTGTCTTCCACAGACCATGCTTGTTCACTCTGCTTGCGTGTGCAGCCTTCACATGTTTAGCTATTCCTTAGGCCTAGTGCAGGACTCTCTCACTCACTGATTGACAGGGAGGCTAAGTGAATAAAATAGATGATAATAAAAAGAGATATTTGGATTGGATTATTTTGTAGTATAAAAAATGCCAAAAGTAAACATGCATATAATATAAAGAGACAAAAGTATCAAGGTATATATATAAAAAATATATAGCAGACATTTACCAACCAAAAGAAAGCCACTGTGGCAATGTTAACATCAAACAAATTAAACCATAGGTAAAAAGAATTTATTAGAAATAAATACATTCACTACATGAGGGGCAAGTATACAGCTCATCAGAAATAGATAATAATATTAAACTTGTTTATACCTCATGACATAAAATCAACTATAGTCAGAATTACAAAAAAAATAAATGAGCCAGTAATTACACTGATCACATATTTGTCAAATAGGCCCATATTTAACCCTGCAAAAAGTATTTGGAAATTACTTATTCTTTTTATACACTCATGGAACGTTTATAAACATTGACTATGTACTATAGGTACAAATTTCAAAAAAGATATATAGACTTTATTATCTAACATTCTTCAACCACAGTGAAATACAACTAGAAACTAAACCAAAACTATGAACAAAGATTATATGATAATAATTAAAAATACTTCTAGATTATTCATTAGTAAAAATTATTTCGCAATAATAGAACATAATGCAAATATAATCCATTAGTAATCTATTGTTGAATAATAGATCATCCTCCAAACAGTGATTTCAAAACAGTAATGTTTGATTATGTCTTGTAGAGAGATGTCAGAGATTTGTAAGCAGCTCAATTGATTCTGGCTTGAGGGCTTTCTGAGTCAACAGTCAGTTGTTGTCTAGAGCTTCATTCATTTGAAGACTTCACTTGAGCTACAGAATGCACTTTCAAGGCAGTTTAGTCACATTTCTGAGAAGTAGGTGCTGATATGGATTCCACTCCATGTGGGCCTCTCCACAGGGCTTCTTAAGCATCCTCTCAAGATGGTGGCTGGTTTTCCCCAGAAACTGAGAGGTCCAAGATCCACAAAGACCCACTAAGAGAAGCTCTTCACTAAGTTCAGCAGCCCACATTCATGGGAAAAAGGTTATATTCTGACTTTTGATGGAAGGTGTGACACATATATTGTAGACATATTTTAAAACTACCACATTATTTTATTTTTATTTTTTTATTTGAGTACAGTTGACATACAATGTTACATTAATTTCAGGTGTATAACATACTGATTTTACAAGTTTATACATTATGCCACGCTCATCACAAATGTAGCTACCAACAATCTGTCACCACACAATGCTATTATAATATCATTGACTACATCCCTTATACTGTGTCTTTTATTCTCAGGGCTTATTCATTCCATAACCAGAAGCCTGTGTCTCCCACTACTTTTTCACCCATTTCGTACATCCACCCACACTCCTCCCCTCTGGCAGCCATAAGTCTAATTCTGTGTTTTTGTTTATTTACTTTTTAGTTTCCACAGATGAGTGAAATTACATGGTATTTGTCTTACAACTTATTTCATTTAGCATAACTTCTAGGTCCATTAAATCTTGGTTTTTGAGCACAATTTATTCCATAAACATGCTTGTAATCCAAACCACTGTATATATATGTGAATTTCCCCACAAAATGTAATGGAAGCTCATATGATTTGTTCCACAACCCAAAAATATTCATATAAAATGATTATGATAATGTAATATAATACAAAATAATAAAGAAAATACAAAACATAAAGAAAAAGAAACTAAGTAATCTGCACTTACCTTTGAAAATCTTCGTGGCTGGTGTGAGGGAGACAGGAGAGAGGAGGGTTATTGTGTAGGATGACTTTCACTATTACTAACAAGTTGCTGCTATTTATTAGCTCAATGGAATCTTTTTCTTTTCATGAACCTTTATCCAATGACATTTGCTTTTGCCTCCTTTCAAGGATTTTGAAAGGAATGTGGCATTGCATTGACAATCACCCACAATCCTGCAGTGAGAGAAAGAGAAAAAGAGAGAGAAAGGATCATTGACTCAGTTGTAATCATGTGGCATTCAGCATCACATATACTCATATTACAAGACATTGCTCGTTTGTCAAGTTAAAATTTATTAGTTTGGTCATCTTGCAGAACACTTGCAAAAGAAGTTACTTGAAATCCAAGGTTTTACTGTATATACATATATACACATCTTTTTAAAAAATGTTCATTTATTTTGAGAGAGAGAAAGAGCATGAGCATGGAAGGGACAGAGAGAGAGGGAGACAGAAAATCCCAAGCAGGCTCCACACCCAGCACAGAGGCAAACATGGGGCTCAATCCCACGACCCCGTGGTCATGAATTGAGCCAAAATTAAGAGCCATTTAACTGATTAAGCCAACCAGGCACCCCATATGTACAAATTTTTCTTATTCATTCATCTTCTTATTCATTCATCTATCAATGGACACTTTGTTGCATCCACACGACTCCTGAAACAGAATGCTACGGGCACCAGTGACAGTTGCAACAAAGTTTATTACAATGAGAGGCAAGGCCGACCGATCGGGACCAACACTCTTGATAAGAGTGTGGCCCCGAACAGCCGGGGTACAGAGTTTTTAAAGCCGATCACATCGTTTTATCATTATCTGGGAACAGAACAAACAGTTGCCAGATGAGTCAGAAACAGTTATCGAATGAGGTGATTATTTTAGACTTTCTGCCGCTAAGTTGCAACCAGTGGATCTCCTTGACCTTGTTTTTTTTTTTTTTCAACGTTTTTTTTTTTTTTGTTTTGTTTTTTTTTATTTTTGGGACAGAGAGAGACAGAGCATGAACGGGGGAGGGGCAGAGAGAGAGGGAGACACAGAATTGGAAACAGGCTCCAGGCTCCGAGCCATCAGCCCAGAGCCTGACGCGGGGCTCGAACACACAGACCGCGAGATCGTGACCTGGCTGAAGTCGGACGCTTAACCGACTGCGCCACCCAGGCGCCCCTCCTTGACCTTGTTTTTGATGCTCTTTCTGAGGTTTTGTTTCCTTCATTGGTAAAGCCTGATTCACAAGAGTATGAAGTATGATTTACAAGAGTAAAAGCAAGGTTGTCATCTTTGACCTTCAGTGTCAGAACAAAGTTATCTTTCAAGCTAAGCCTTAGCCCTATAGTACAATTTAACCCTTACAACTTAAGTTGCTTTCATATCTTGGCTGTTACAAATAATGCTGCAATAAAGACAGAGGTGAATATATCTCTTTGAATTAGTGTTTTCATTTTCTCTGGGTAAATACCCAGTAGAGAAATTATTGGATCGTATGGTAATTCTATTTTTAATTTTTTGAAGAACTTTTGTACTGTTTTCCATAGTGACTGCACCAATTTACATTCCCATCAACACTACCACAGTTCTTTAGAGCTAAACAGAAATAAAAGCATCACATCAAGGATGTAAAGCAAATAACACGGAGCTTAAAATAACAAAAAAAGAGACTAAATGGAAATATTAGATGGATGAAATTCATCAGCCAGGTGGTATTAATGAAATAAAAATAAATATGACAAAGATTTAAAAGTAAAGATCAACAAAACCAAAGTTGAGTATTTTAAAAAACTAATAGACAAACCTTAGCCATATCCCTTTATATAAAGAGAAAGAATACAGATGATTAACATTTGTATTAAAGTTTTTTATATACAAAAATATACTTTTAAAAAAGTAAATTATAAGGAAATATAAATTGGTAAAATAAATTTGAAGCTTCAGTGGACTGTTTCCTAGAAAAATATCTTAAAGTAATTACATAAGGTAGAAAACTTTTATAAACCTACTAAATTAAATTAATTGAATCAATACTTTAAAATGAACTTCAACAGGGGCACTGGGTGGCTCAGTCACCCACAGCCAGAAATGAAGTCTGACTTTTGATTTCAGCTCAGGTCTCACAGTTTGTGAGATCAAGCCTTGTGTAGGGCTCCAGGCTGACAGCATGGATCCTGCTTGGGACTCCTTCTCTCTCCCCCCCCCCCCCCCACTTTCTCTGACCCCTCCACTTTACAAAATAAATAAATAAACTTTAAAAAATGAACTTCAATGAAAGTACCAAAATTATATTGATAATAAATTATATTTAAGAAACATAATTCTAGTCTTATATCATCTGTTCCAGAGAGTAGAAATGAAATAAAAAGAAATAGAAAAACACAGGGCAAGTATAAAAACAAAGCATTACAGACTAAGCTCACTTATAAAGAGGGATGCAAATACCTTAAATAAAAAACTATAGCATATAATTTATAATGCGCACAAGAAAGTGATGTACCTTAAAATAAGTGTAACACATGTTTGCTACACTTTGGCGGAGAAATATATATAGTATTTTCTTTCAGAGAGAGAAAAAAAATCAAAATAATTAGGAAAACCAAGATTTTGCTTCAGAAATCTAAATACCACAAAGATATTTAGTCGTTAAATACAATGCAATTCAAATATAAATATTAACAGGATATTTCACTGAACTCAACAGAACAAATCTAAAATCCACATGGATGAGCATGGGGCCAAGAAAAATTAAAATGATTTTGAATAAGAAAAACTTCAGTAAAGGGTTAACATGGCAGCCTGAATCCCCAAAATCCACATTCCAAAGGTCTTCAAGACTGACCCCTGATGGGCTCTTGGAAATAACTTCTGAGCCCTGGGGATATGCTGCCTGATATGTCACAATGTGGCCCAGAGCTGCACACGTGCAAAAACAGATGTTCACCATAAATCAAAGAATTAGCCTATACCATCTTGTGCCTTAAGAATACAGAGACATATCAGGCAGCGTATCCCCAGGGCTCAGAAGTTATCTCCAAGAGCCCATCAGGGGTCAGTCTTGAAGACCTTTGGAACGTGGATTTTGGGGATTCAGGCTGCCATGTTAACCCTTTACTGCAGTTTTTCTTATTACTTTGATTGTGAGGGGTGGGGCCACTGGAAACTGAGCAGCTGTCAGTCATGTGGGTGGTTCTTGTCTATGTCACTAACACCAATAAAAGCCCCACACACCAAGACATATGTAAACCTTCCCAGTTGACAATACTGCGCATTTTATTACATATAATGGCAAGGAATATTAAGTGATGTCTAACTCTACTAGAAAAACATAAGGGAAGCTCATGCCTAGTCGCTACTAGACTCTGTTGTACATACCTTTTCCTTTCTTGGTCTAATCTGTATCCTTCTACTATAATAAACAGTAACTGTGAGTATAACAGCCTGTCTGGGTACCTGGGAGTGTTTTGGGGGACTCCTGAGATAGGAACCAAAGTGTGTGGGCATTGACCAGTTAAAACCTAGCAAAGCCTATAATGAAGCTATGGAAATTAAAATAGTGTGGCAATGGTTTATAGACAACAAATAATAAATAAATTTTCTGTAGTAGAAAATCAAAACTTAAATGAGAATAAGTGGCATTGCAGATCAATAGGCAAAAGGTAAACTATTGAACAAAGTCATCAGACTATCCATTCAAGAAAAAAATGTAGATTTCTGACAGACACAATTTATAAAAATGTTTCAGAAAAATATGTGAAAGGCAAAATCAAATATATCCTTACAAGAACATATAGAATGATTTTTTTTTTTATATTCTCAGGATAAGGACAGATATTTAAGTAGATAATCATACAAAAATTATTTATTAGTTTGACAACATTAAAATTAAATACAACTGTACATAAAAAGGCATCATAAACCTACAAAGATTGGATATAAGTGAAATAAGCAACAAGAGCTTAATATATCCAGACTAGTATATCCAGAATGTATATCAGTCTATTACAAATAAATTAATTCATCCAACAAATCCTTATTGAATGTCTGTTATGTACAAATTGCTGTTCTGGCCACCAGAAAAACTGTAGGAAACAAATCAGACAGTAGTTTTCATTCATAGGGAAGACAGACAATAATAAATAAATTAATTAATTAATTAACTAATTAATTAATAAACCTTGGATTTTAGCAAGTGCTAAAGAGAGAAAAAAAGTAAGTAAGGGAATAACAGAACTTGACATGAGATGTTATTTTAGATAGGTTGATCAGGGAGGGCCCATGTTAAAAATAGATATATTTTTGAATCTAATAGGCTACAAGTCAGTATGAAAAGGAAAATAACTCAGTACAAAAAGTCTATTCTTAACTGAATTTACTAAATGGTCAAAAGATCTCTGTAATTTATTTAAAAATAATTTTGCATGTGTGTTCATGTTAAGAGGATTATGGGATTTCAGAGAAAACATTTGGGTATAAGTTTATGACTTTTGAAACTGAGTGATGAGTTAATGGCAATTTATTATATTATTTGCTCATTATTTTTTCTCTTTTTTCTTTTTCCATATATACACATATATAAAATTATATATTAAATTATATATATTATATGCATATATAATTAAAGTGTATTTTAAATATGCTTATATAAGTATAATTATAATATATTTATGAATACAAAGGTACAAGTAATTATATAGTCATATATATTCTATATAATTAAATATATAAGCATATAATATTTAATTGTATACAAATTACATTATATATATGTATATAATATATAACATATTAGGAATGGAAATATTAAGAATGGAAAGGAATCCCATCACAGTTTCCTACAGGTATAAAAACATAACTAGTAACTATTATCAACAACTTTATGTCAAAAATTTGAAAAATAGATATATTCTTAGAAAATATGATTATTAAACCCAATCAAAAATAAATGTAAAATATTCGCAACCCTAAATAATTAATTAAATTTAATCAGTAATTAAACACTTTGTTATGAAGAAACTTCAGGTTGAATCAATGATAAATTTTACCAAACATTTGGGGGAGAATACATATAAAGGTGTAGAGAATATAAAAAAAAAAACCCTTGCCAATTAATTTTACGAGGCAAAGATAATCTTGGTACAAAACCAAAATGAGCATACATGAAAGGAAAGTTACTCTTTAGTTCTTTAAAAGTTACCTTGAATTCTTGAAAGAAAAAAATATTTCTCTTGAACACAATTTAAAAATAAATCAAAGTAAGGATTTGGCAAATACAATCTACTGATATATACACAAAGAAAAAATATGTCATGAGCAAATTGAGTGCCTTTAGGAATTTACGTTTGGTTTAACAATTGAAAATAAATTAACATAATTATACATGTTAAGAGAAAAATTCAGTATTACTTTTAAAATTTGAACTATCTAGTCATGATTATAAAAAACTATAAAGGTTTTTGGGAAGATGGCAGCATAGGAAGACTCTGGGCTCACCTTGTCCTGCTGATCCCTTAGATTCCACCCATATCTGCCTAAATAACCCAGAAAACTGCCAGAAGAATAGCAAAACAGACTCTCTGGAGCCAAGTGTAGACAAGAGACCCACAGAAGAGGTTAGGAGGGGTGGAGAGGTGATGCATGCTACACGGACTGGTGGAGGGAGCTGGGGCAGTGGAGGGGCAGCCTGCCTGGCAAAGCAGAGCCCCTGAGTCTTGTTTGCAAAAGCAGAGGGGTTAGACTGTGTGAGTTCTGACAGCCAGTAGGACTTAACATCTGGAATGTTATAAGTCAACAGCTCTGCTCTGAGAGCGGGAGGGTGAGAGGACAACGGGAGGGAGAAGTGTTGAGCCCTGGAAGACAGAACTCAGCTCGACAGGGAACAAAGGCACTGGCCAGCGCCATCTCCCTCTACCATCCCCCAGTCGAAATCCCAAAGGGAACCAGTTCCCATCATCTAACTTGCTTGCACTGCGCAAACACCCAATGCTGCCCTTCTGTGGATCCATTCCGACCACGACAGGTCTGTCTCCCACCCAGTGCCGCAGGGCCCCTCCCGCAGGGGACCACCAACAGCAAAACAAGCTAAGCCTGCCCCTCCCACCCCAGTGCACCTTGAAGATCCACCCTGGCTAATGCGTCAGATCCCATCAAAGCAGCACCACAAGCCTGGCAGTGTGCAAGTAGCCCAGACAGGGGCCACACCACTCCACAGTGAGTCCTGCCCCTGGGAGAGGGGAAGATGAGGTACACATCAGTCTGACTGTGGCCCCAGCAGTGGGCTGGGCACAGACATCAGGTCTGACTGTGGCCCCACACACCAACACGAGTTACTCCAGACAGCACAGGGGAAGTGCCCTGCAGTTCTGCGCCACCCCAGGAAGTATCCAAAATGACAAAACAGAAGAATTCTCCTCAAAAGAAACTCCAGGAAGTAGCAACAACTAACGAATTGATCAAAAACTATTTAAGCAATATAATGGAACAAGAATTTAGGATAATAGTCATAAAATTAATCACTGGGCTTGAAAAAAGTATAGAGGACAACAGAGAATATATTGCTACAGAGATCAAGGGACTAAAAAATAGTCATGAGGAGCTAAACATGCTATAAATGAGGTGTGAAATAAAATAGAGGCGACCACAGCTCAGATTGAAGAGGCAGAGGAGAGAATAGGTGAATTAGAAGATAAAATTATGGAAAAGGAGGAAGCTGAGAAAAACAGAGACTAAAAAGTCCAGGAGTATGAGGGGAGAATTAGAGAACTAAGTGATGCAATCAAATGGAACAATATCCATATAATAGGAATTCCAGAAAAGGAAGAGAGAGAGAAAGGGGCTGAAGGTGTACTTGAAGAAATCATAGCTGATAACTTTCCTGATCTGGGGAAGGAAAAAGGCATTTAAATCCAAGGGGCACAGAGAACTCCCTTCAGACATAACTTGAATCGATCTTCTGCAGGACATATAATAATGAAACTGGCCAAATACAAGGATAAAGAGAAAATTCTGAAAGCAGCTAGGGATAAACACGCTCTAACATATAAAGGGAGACCCATAAGACTAGTGGCAGACCTATCTACTTAAACATGGCAGGTCAGAAAGGAATGACAGGAAAGCTTCAATGTTATGAACAGAAAAAAATATGCAGTTGAGAATTCTTCATCCAGCAAGTCTGTCATTCAGAATAGAAGGAGAGATAAAGGTCTTCCCAAACAAACAAAATATGAAGGAATTCATCACCACAGCCTACAAGAGATCCTAAGGGGATGCCTTGAAGAAGGGCATTATATAATAATTACAGGGTCTATCCATCAGGAAGAGCTAACAATTGTAAATGTCTATGCACCAAATACAGGAGGGCCCAAATATATAAAACAACAATCACAAACATAAGCAACCTTATTGATAAGAATGTGGTAATTGCAGGGGACTTTAATACTCCACTTACAACAATGGATGGATCATCTAGACACAGGATCAATAAAGAAACAAGGGCCTTGAATGATACATTGGATCAGATGGACTTGACAGATATATTTAGAACTCTGCATCCCAATGCAACAGAATATACTTTCTTCTTGAGTGCACATGGAACATTCTCCAAGATAGATCACATACTGGGTCACAAAACAGCCCTTAGTAAGTATAAAAGAATTGAAATCATACCACGCACACTTTCAGACCACAATGCTATGAAGCTTGGAATCAACCACAGGAAAAAGTCTGAAAACCTCAAAAGCATAGAGGTTAAAGAACACCCTTCTAAAGAATGAAAGGGTCAACCAGGCAATTAGAGAATAAATTAAAAAATAGGTGGAAACAAATGAAAATGAAAATAAAACAATCCAAATGCTTTGGGATGCAGGGAAGGCAGTCCTGAGAGGAATGTACATTGCAATCCAGGCCTATCTCAAGAAACAAGAAAAACACCCGATACAACATCTAACAGCACACCTAAAGGGAATAGAAGTAGAACAGCAAAGACACCCCAAACCCAGCAGAAGAAGAGAAATAATAAAGACCAGAGCAGAAATAAGCAATATAGAATCTAAAAAAACTGTAGAGCAGATCAATGAAACCAAGAGTTGTTTTTTTTTTTTTTTTTTTTTTTTTTTAAATAAACAAAATTGATAGACCTCTAGCCAGGCTTCTCAAAAAGAAAAGGGAGATGACCCAAAGGGATAAAATCATGAATGAAAATAGAATTATTACAACAAATCTCTCATAAATAAAAGCTATTATCAGGGAATACTATGAAAAATTATATGCCAACCAACTGGACAACCTGGAAGAAATGGACAACTTCCTAAGCACCCATACAGTTCCAAAACTCAAACAGGAAGAAATAGAAAGCTTGAACAGACCCATAACCAGCGAAGACATTGAATCAGTTATCAAAAATCTCCCAACAAATAAGAGTCCAGGACCAGATGGCTTCCCAGGGGAATTCTACCAGACATTTAAAGCAGAGATAATACCTATGCTTCTCAAGCTATTCCAAAAAATGGAAAGGGAAGGGAAACTTCCAGACTCATTCTATGAAGCCAGCATTACTTTGATTCCTAAACCAGAAAGAGACCCAGCAAAAAAAATATAGAACTACAGGCTAATATCCCTGATGAATATGGATGCAAAACTTCTCAATAAGATACCAGCAAATCGAATTCAACAGCATATAAAAAGAATTATACAGCATGATCATGTGGGATTCATTCCTGGGATGCAGGGCTGGTTCAACATTCACAAATCAATCAGTGTGATACATCACATTAATAAAAGAAAAGATAAGAACCATATGATCCTGTCAATCAATGCAGAAAAAGCGTTTGACAAAATTCAGCATTCTTTCTTAATAAAAACCCTCGAGAATGTCAGAATAGAAGGAACATACTTCAACATCATAAAAGCCATTTATGAAAAGCCCACAGCTAATATCATCCTCAATGGGGAAAAACTGAAAGCTCTCTCCCTGAGATCAGGAACACGACAGAGATGTCCATTCTCACCACTGTTGTTTAACATAGTGTTGGAAGTGCTAGCATCAGCAATTAGACAACAAAAGGAAATCAAAGCATCAAAATTGGCAATGACGAAATCAAGCTTTCACTTTTTGCAGATGACATGTTATTATACATGGAAAACCCAATAGACTCCACCAAAAGTCTGCTAGAACTGATACATGAATTCAGCAAAGTCGCAGGATACAAAATCAATGTACAGAAATCAGTTGCATTCTTGTACACCAATAATGAAGCAACAGAAAGACAAATACAGAAACTGATCCCATTCATAATTGCACCAAGAAGCATAAAATACCTAGGAATAAACCTACCAAAGATGTAAAAGATCTGTATGCTGAAAACTATAGAAAGCTTATGGAGGAAATTGAAGAAGATATAAAGAAATGGAAAAACATTCCGTGCTCATGGATTGGAAGAATAAATAGTGTTAAAATGTCAATCCTACCCAAAGCTATCTACACATTCAATGCAATCCCAGTCAAAATTGCACCAGCATTCTTCTGGAAGCTAGAACAAGCAATCCTAAAATTTGTATGGAACCACAAAAGGCCCTGAATAGCCAAAGTAATTTGCAAGAAGAAGACCAAAGCAGGAGGCATCACAATCCCAGACTTTAGCCTCTACTACAAAGCAGTAATCATCAAGACATCATGGTATTGGCACAAAAACAGACACATAGACCAATGGAATAGAATAGAGACTCCAGAATTGGACCCACAAAAGTATGGCCAACTAATCTTTGACAAAGCAGGAAAGAATATCCAATGGAAAAATGACAGTCTCTTTAACAAATATGCTGGGAGAAGTGGACAGCAACATGCAGAAGGATGAAACTAGACCACTTTCTTACATCATTCACAAAAATAAACTCAAAATGGATAAAGGACCTGAATGTGAGACAGGAAACCATCCAAACCCTAGAGGAGAAAGCAGGAAAAAACCTCTCTGACCTCAGCCACAGCAATTTCTTACTTGACGCATCCCCAAAGGCAAGGGAACTAAAAGCAACAATGAACTATTGGGAACTCATGAAGATAAAAAGCTTCTGCACAGCAAAGGAAACAACCAACAAAACTAAAAGGCAACCAACGGAATGGGAAAAGATATTTGCAAATGACATATCAGACAAAAGGCTAGTATCCAAAACCTATAAAGAGCTCACCAAGGTTCACACCCGAAAAACAAATAACCCAGTGAAGAAATGGGCAGAAAACATGAATAGACACTTCTCTAAAGATGACATCCAGATGGCCAACAGACACATGAAAAGATGCTCAACGTCACTCCTCATCAGGGAAATACAAATCAAAACCACACTCAGATATCATCTCACACCAGAGTGGCTAAAATGAACAAATCAGGAGACTATAGATGCTGGCAAGGATGTGGAGAAACGGGAACCCTCTTGCACTATTGGTGGGAATGCAAACTGGTGCAGCCGCTCTGGAAAACAGTGTGGAGGTTCCTCAAAAAATTAAAAATAGATTTACCCTATGACCCAGCAATAGCACTGCTAGGAATTTACCCAAGGGATTCAGGAGTGCTGATGCCTCAGGAAACTTGTACCCCAATGTTTGTAGCAGTGCGTTCAACAATAGGCAAATTAAGGAAAGAGCCTAAATATCCATCAACCGATGAATGGATAAAGAAATTGTGGTTTATATACACAATGGAATACTACGTGGCAATGAGGAAGAATGAAATATGGCCTTTTGTAGCAACATGGATGGAACTGGAGAGTGTTATGCTAAGTGAAATAAGTCAGGCAGAGAAAGATACCATATGTTTTCACTCTTGTGTGGATCCTGAGAAACTTAACAGAAGACCATGGGGGAGGGGAAGAAAAAAAAAGAGGTTAGAGAGGGAGGGAGCCAAAACATAAGAGACTCTTAAAAACTGAGAACAAACTGAGGTTTGATGGGGGGTGGGAGGGAGGGGAGGGTGGGTGATGGATATTGAAGAGGGCACCTGTTGGAATGAGCACTGGGTGTTGTATGGAAACCAATTTGACAATAAATTTCATATTTAAAAAAATAAATAAAATTTTGTGAATATATATTTACTGAATTATAACATTAAAATAATTAAAATGTGGGTCAGAGAGTGGGAGAGAATATTTCAAGGACATGCAATAGACAAAACTTCTTATCCGATTATATAATATGCTCCCACAGATCTTTAAGAAAAAGACTCAATTAAAAAATTGAAAAAAACACTTGAACAAATAATTAACAAAAGGAACACATTCAAATGATCAATGTTTATATCAAAAGTTGCTGAACATCATTAGTCATCAGAGAAATGCAAATTGAAACCACCAGGACATAATACTACATACCTATCATGATGACTAAAATTTAAAGAATGTCAGAAAATTTCTGGTGTAAATATAAATTGGCACCGTCACTTTGGAAGACTATTTTGTTTGGAAGACACCTATGAATGTGGATTAAAATTCAAACCTACTACAAAAAATTAGTAGTCATAAAGTTTCTTGGTAAGTGTAGAAGCAGAGTGGAGTGTTATTTTTCATCACTCAGTTGTCATGACCCAGTTGCCTCTGGAGGATGAGGCAGGTTGGCCAGTAGCTGAGAGGGGGCAGGTATGAGGGAGCAAGAGCAGTGGCCCAGCTGTCACTGCTGGAGGAAGTCCAATCTGCTGAGTAGTACATCCTGTATCGAGATATGTCAATACATGACACACCAGTGCTGTTATAGAATGCTGATATGGGGGAGCATCTGGCAACTCAAAACAGTATTTCTCCAAAAGTAGCTGGGTCATCAGATTAGCAATTAAGATGTTTGAAAGGCGCAGTATTCCATGTAAGAAGTCTGCACTAGGGATGTTTTCTGGAAGAGAGACACTGTGGAGGAGGTGCTATAGCCACTGTTTCAGAGAGTCAATTCCCTTAACATGAACCTGGCAAGAGAATGGCAAGATCTGTCAGACAAGAATTAGAATTCCAAGAAATCCTGCCACATTTTTCAAAATGGTACCACTGTGTTAAGCAGGGAAAGTGGCTTAAGGCATATGGTATCCTGTGATGTCACTCCCATTTGCTACTCTCTTCCCTATCAGCATGTCAAGGTCAACATCCCCTTACACGTGGGAAACACTTGCCTGCCTTGTGGTGGTTAGCTTGGGCTAATAAAATAAGAAGAGAAGTGGCAGTGTGTCAGGTCCAAACAGAGCTTTCCCACTCCTATGAGCATGGCATTTCCTAGGAAGGGGCATGTCCTTAAGTCTGGATCCTGGAGGGAAGGACATATGTGACTCAGACCTATAGCCAACAATCAGACATAATATAGCACAAATAGGGAATAACTATTTTTAGTGTAAGCCACTGAGATTTTGTGGTTGTCTGTTCCCATAGGAAAACTGACTAGCACAACACAGAATTCATGAATAAGTGGGTAGTGGTGATTAATAACTCTGTCTGGAACAGAACTGCCCTGAAAATGCAAAGAAGCCTAGAGAACGCAAGCAGAGGGCAAGCAACCACAGAGAAAAAGGCACAGAGAGGCCTGGATGCAGCAAGACCTGGTCCAAAAGGAACTCCAAACTCTTAAAGTATATTTCACATGGGTCATAAAAATCTGGAAAATTATCCCAGATCCAAATAGGTATAGCAAAAAAGACCACTAGTAATTCTTACTACCCAACTTCTTTTTAACCAGTTGTCAAATGCAATTTAGTATATTACCATTGGTTTTTATCATGTAATGTTTTCTCGAGGTAGCTCTTTCCATATACTTGAGAATACTCTACTTCCATATCTTCTTTATATTTGGTAGACTATCTGCCAATGTTCGTAGTTTATCCCACTTTTATATTCAAAATTTCTTCCATGCTTTTAGGACCAGATCCAATGTCTCATCTTTGATAAAGCCTCTTCTTATCTCCCTGGTTAAAAGAAGGAATTCTCCCTCCTGTGAGGTTTAGGAGTACTAATTTCCTCCTTGCTTGGGAGCCTTGTTATACAGATTTAGGCCATAAGATTTTCAGGGATAGATATGGCTTATTATGCCACTGATGAGCCAGCATCATGTTGTGATTTCTGTACTAATAATTTAATAACTATATGTTTATAATTTTCAGGTCCTATAAAATATAATTTCAGGGAAAATCCTCTCAACTCTGTTGTCAAATTCTGTTTGACCACTAGGACACTATTGTTCTCTGAGCCGGTCACATGAACTTGACTCTAAAGCATAATTCTTGAGCTATCTTCAAGAATTTAAAGTCTTTCTTGAAATTATTTTTGCTCACATAAAAATCATGGTCAAAAACTGAGTATTAAAACCCCAAAAAACAAGTAGTCCAATTTATACTTTTACATGTAGCTGTAATTTTATTGAAAATTCTGTCTTTTCCCTATTGTGTACTCTTGCCTCATTTATCATAGACTAATGGATCATGTAACCATGTGTTTATTTCTGGGCTCTCTATTCTTTTCTATTGATCCGTGTGTCTGTGTTTGTGCGAGTGCCATACCATTTTGGTTACACAAATTTGTAGTATATCTTGAAGTCCAGAATTGTGATACGTTCAGATCTGTTCTTCTTTACCAAGATTGCTTTGACTATTTGGGATCTTTTGTAATTACACACAAATTTTTGTATTATTTGTTCTAGTTTTGTGAAAAAAAAATGCTGTTGTTATTTTCATAGGTATTGCATTGAATCTTTAGATTGCTTTGGATATTATGGACATTTTAACAATATTAATTCTTCCAATCCATGAACATGGACTATCTTTCCATTTGTTTGTGTCATCTACAATTTGTTTCATCAATATATTATAGTTTTCAGAGTACAAGTCTTTCATCTTTTCGGTTAAGTTTATTTCTAGGTATTTTATTCTTTTTTTGTGCAATTGTGAGATCGTTTTCTTAATTTCTCTTTCTGCTACTTTATTATTAGTGTATAGAAATACTAGCAATTTCTGGCTATTGATTTTGTATCCTGCTTCAGTGAATTCATTTATTACTTCTAATAGTTTTTTTTTTTTTTTTGGTAGAGTCTTTAGAGTTTTCTATGTATAGTATTATGTCATCTGCACATAGTGACAGTTTAACTTCTTTACCAATGCGGATGCCTCTTATTTCTTTTTCTTGTCTGATTCCTATGGTTATAACTTCCAGTACCGTGTTGAATAAAAGTTTCAAGAGTGGACATCTTTGTATTTTTCATGATCTTAGAGGAAACGCTTTCAGTTTTTTATGATAGAGTATGATATTAGCTGTGGGTTTTTCATATATGGCCTTTATTATGTTAAGGTATGTTCCCTCTAAACCCATTTTGTTGAGAATTTTTATCATGAATAGATGTTGAATTTTACCAAATGCTTTTTATGCATCCATGGAGATAATAATATAACTTTTATCCTTCATTTTGTCGATGTGCTGTATCATGTTAAGTGATGTGCAAATATTGAACCATTCTTACCTCCCTGAGATAAATCCCATATGATCATAGTGAATAATCTTTTTAATGTATTGTCATATGCGGTTTGCTAATATTTTTGAGAGTTTTTGAATCTATGTTCATAGGGATAAACAGTCAATAAAAAGGATGAGATCATGCCATTTGAGACAACATGGATGGATCTAGAAGGTATTACACTAAGTGATATAAGTAAGACTGACAAAGACAAATACTATATGATTTTATTTATAGGCGGAATATAAATAATAAAACAAGTGAATAAACAAACATAAAGTAGAATCAGACCTATAAATATGAACAAACTGGTGGCTGCCAGAGGAAAGGAAGATGGGAGAATGGGCTAAATGGGTGAAGGAGAATGGGAGATACAGGCTTCCAGTTAAGGAATGAATAAATAATGGGAATAAAAGGCACAGCAGAAGGAATATAATCAATTATTTGGGAAAGTGATGTATGGTGACAGATGGTAGCTACATTTATGGTGAACATAGCATAATATATAAACTTGTTGAATCACAATGTTGCACACCTGAAGCCAATGTAGCATTGGGTGTCGACTATACTAAAAAACAGACAAACTCTGCAAAACCAAATAAAGAAGTTATGGTGACTTGACTTCCCTCAAATTTATAGAAAATATATTTTCTCATGGGAAGAAACAAGTACACTAATCCTAGAAAGCACTTTGCTCTTTTTGCAACTACAACTACCAAATGTAGCTAATTCCAACAAAGTTAATCTATTACCTACATAAGTATCAATATACATGAAGGGAAACTGAACCTAAAATATTACTGGTAGCCTCAAGTCATTTATACATTCCACATCTTGCCTTTATAGAAAGGAATACAGAATTAGTTCAAACACTTCAATACTTAGCCAAATTAATATTGTAAAGAAAAATTTGGAATTTAGACAAAAAGAGTGGTTGTCATGTGAGAGGTGAGTCCAGACAACAATCCAGCATCAGAAAGCATGGCCATGGGGGCCACAACCTTATAGTTGGAAAGTACCTTGTGAATTAACCCATAGATTCTCCTAAAACACAAAGATTTCCTGAAGAGCATATCTGGTAGAGAAAGCTACTATAAAAGGCAACCTATCTCATTTTGAAAAAGTTTTCCTTGTTATACATTCATTTCTTATGACTAGTCTTGGTTATTCTTCTTGAGGCTTCCCCTTCTTCATCCTAGTTCTGGCACTTGAGATATTATTTCATTACAAAATATGATTTTACATAGTTGAAGACCTTTATTATGTATGACTCCTACAAATATTATAGATTTCTGCATATAATTTTTCAGATTCCCTGTCACCTTTTGTATATTCTCTTTGTCAATATCATTCTTGAAATAAGCTGCCCCCCTCACCAAAATGATTCACCTAAGGAGACTTATATGAGATTCCCAAATGAGTTATCATGACTATATTTCAATTCCATTTTTTTATTTATGAAAGGAATTTATGATCCTTCTCAATTTTGTCAGAGATAACAGAACCAATAAAAATCATTTTTAAAGTGTGTATATGAATAAGTACTATAAACTTTTCAACAATGAATATGAAGAGGAGAAAAATTATTCTAATATTCTCTAGAGTTTATCATTTTTATTTTTTAATTTTCTAATGTTTTTTAAATTTATTTTTGAGAGAGAGGGGGACACAGAGAGAGAGACAGAGAAAGAGTATGAGTAGGGGAGGGGCAGAGAGAGATGGAAACAAAGAATCTGAAGCAGGCTTCAGACTGAGCTGTCAGCACAGAGCCGGACGCGGGGCTCGAACTCATGAATCACGAGATCTTGACCTGAGATAAAGTTGGCTGCTTAATCGACTGAGCCACCCAGGTGCCCCTAGAGTTTATTATTTTGTTATTAATAGAATACTTCTAATTTTCCAAATCTACTGAAGATATATTATAATGTATATTTTGATGAGAATGTTTTAAATAGATGTATTTAAAAAATGTATTAAGAATGAAAAAATAATTCTAGCTATAGTAATGTCTACAGAGGAAACAGTAGAACTATTAAAACCTTTATTTCAATCACTGTCACTATTTTGACAACCTTGTCACAGGAGTTGTTTCTGTGAGGTTTTACTTGTCTAAAATCCCATTCCTTCCTCAAATGAGTCATCACAAAACCAGGAGTCCTTTGCACCTTGCAAGTGACTTTTTGTAATACAGGCTATTACTTTTTTTCAAATAAATTTCATTTTATTTTTATATAGCTCATCATTTTTGTTTTTTGATGCTAGTTTATGTTTTTACTTTGATTCTATCTTCTACAGAGGAAACAGTAGCAAATATATCTTCACTTGAGCTTCTGATAAAACTACCAACCAATGTGTACTGGTGACCCACCATTAAGAATCACCTTTCAGGGTGCCTGGGTGGCTCAGTCAGTTAACCATCTGACTCTTGATTTGGCTCAGGTCATGATCTCATGGTTCATGGGTTCGAACCCCACATTGGGCTTTGAGCCTGCTTGGGATTCTTTCTACCCCCTCTCTCTGCCTTCCACCACTTGCATTCTCTCTGTCAAAAATGAATATACATTAAAAAAAAAAAAAAGGATCTCCTTTCAATTTGACACAGATCTGGTAAGTACTCATTAAAGATATAATGGAGGATTTACTTTCCTACCAACAGCACTAATTGATCCATCAAGATAGATTCATTTTTCAAGTACTCAGCTAAAATCAGCATATACAATACATTCTAGTCTAAAGGGTAATAATCATATGTTCAATTGAGCCTGACTTACTCATAGTGAGCCTGGACCTGTAATATACAAGAATTAGTCAATAAATTTTAGCTGATATTATTGTTGTCCATTCACATTAATCAACACCCTATTATCTAAATTCTCCTAAGCACCTTGTTTTAAAGCTTGATAGACTGTTGTGTTAAGATAATAAGCCTTTATTTTCTGAAACCAGAGGCTAATTAACATGGACTTCAGTTTAGCTGTCTAGTACCACAAACAATCTAGCACCAAGGATACACTGGGCCACAGGCACAGATTTATTCTTAAAATTCCTTAACCTAAAAATATCTCATTTTACACATATGATGATCTTGGAGCCATTCTAGGTACAAAGGGAATATAACAGAAAAAAAGCTTAACATAAGGTCTGTACTCTCAGATAACTCTTGACCTGGAAAATAAATACAAGTCAACTATACAGGTAAAGTTTTCTCCATTCTTGTACCTCAACATCTGGCATAGAGCCTGGCTTAGTAACAGGTGCTCAAATAAGTCTGATGAATAGGAAATTAGCAATCAGAAGAGAGCTTGTTTGCATGACAACTAGCATGTATGTGTATAGTACAGGTGTGATGCATTCCAACTCTCAAAGCTCTTCCAAGTTCTCAGAATCAGGGTTCTGGCATGAGGTGTACAGGCTGGGGATACTGAATGCCCAGAGGTAGAATGACTTGTAGACAGACATTCACCTGGCAGAAAGTGGCAGAGGTAAGGTGACATATCTGCAGAATATAAATCATCTGAAAATTCTAAATAATTCTCCAACATGGAAGAAAGAGAGGAAGCCTCTATATTTTTAGATTCTTACTAAGAATCTAGGAACTGTAAGATGCAAAGAGGACTCACCTGGGCAAAATGGAGAATCAGGCCAAGGAACTCCTCAGTGAGCACTGTCGGGCCACCCAGTGAGAGTGCATATGAAGTTTAGTGCACATCCTTAGGGACACCATACACATAGTAACTATCATAGGTTTGCATATATTTTATACCAATTATGTATCAGATGGCAAGAGGGTATTACTCTAAAAAGATCAGTACATTATGTCAGTCTTCTGAGAGACAGAAGTAAGGTGTTTTGTGAAAAGTATAACTTCTTATTCTAATCCTCATGGGGGTGTTTTATGGGCTGATGATTATCTAGTGTCTAGTCTCTTTTTTTATCAAGTATTCTTTTAAAATAATATATTTTTTAATTTTTATGTTTATTTATTTATTTTGAGAGAGAGAGAGAGAGAAAGAGAGAGCACATACATGTGAGTAGGGGAGGGGCAGAGAGAGAGAGGGACAGAAATCCCAAGCAGGTTCTGCACTGACTGTGCACTGTCACATGGGGCTCAATCTCACAAACCATGAGATCATGAACTAAACCAAGATTAAGAGTCCTTTGCTTAATCCCCTGAGTCACCCAGGAGCCCCAACATATTCTTTTTTAAATGAGATATATATTACTAAATTTCTAGTTTCTAAAATTTTCTCAAACTTTCTCAAAGTTAATTACACATTGCTATTCAATTTTTCCCCAATGTCTTTGTCTAAGATCTTAGTTTGGAAAAATTGCAGTTGCAGTTACCAATAACAAACCTCCGTATATGGCACATACACAAAAAAATGAGAAAAAATTCAAATATTATCTATATTGTGCACATATCTATATGAGATATTGTCGTATATCCAAGACATTAATTTGTTTTTTATGGCTTTTTTTCTAGGTTATTACTAATATATGATATTACTATATTTTGTTTCTTCAAAGTAGGATGTGAATAACATTTTTAAAATCTCTCTAAAAAGTTAAAAAAAAGAATCTATTTTTTCATTTAAAACAAAAACAAAGATCAATGGAGTGCCCATTATGCTTTGAAACTCATCAAGGGCAAATGGAAAGAACCAGAAAGAACTTTGCCCGTATATATGATGACCCCTAAAAGCTTTTACACATTTCATTCTCTTTATTTGTTCATTTTACAGAGCCTACTACTCTCAAATATCATTGCCTGCCAGAAGCCAACATGAAAGATGTTTGAATTCCATGTATTTTGTGCTGTGTAGGCATTTAATTCATATTTATTACATCCAGAGCCATACTAAGTATCCCAAGGATTTCACAAAGTAAAGCCAAAGAATGTAGGCTTTATGGTCAGACAAGCTAAGGTTTAATTTCCAACTATTGCTCTCAAGATAGAATGTTACTGTTTTCATGGTCCTCATTAGTGAAATGGAATGAATAAAACCTGCAGGACTGGGAAGAATAATGGGTATAAATCATGCAAGTGTTGAGTGCACTGTCTAGTACATGGTTGGTGCTCAGCTATAGCTAGAGAGACAGAAATGTGTGATGGTGAAGAGTTCACACTGAATGGAGGCCAAGCTCTACATCTCCTAGCCATGTGTGACCTATGACAAGTCCCTACAGCTCTCAGAGCCTCATCTGTTAACTGTAGAATAGCTATTTGGGAGTTATTGGGCACATGAGTGCACAAAGGTCACTGCTGCTGCTGCCTAATGGTTCTGATCCTGCCTTCCAGGCAGAGTATGCTCCCCTTGAAATTAGGGATGTCTGTGTGATTGTGCTTCAGCCCATGACATCTGGTCTTGTGTCACTTTTAGGTGAATGCTTTGAGGCAGTGTATGATTTTATATGCCTTTCCTCTGTCTCTGCCAAACAGTAAAAATAAAATAGATTTCAGTCCCAGCCAACACAAAATGTACACAGAGTATGAGTCAGAAATAAGCCTTTGTTGCTTTCCATTGCTGAAAAGTTTGATGATGCCTACCCAATCTTAAATGTTTACTTTTTTAAGAGAGAGAGAGAGAGAGAGCAAGCAGGAGAGGGGCAGAGAGAGAGGGAGACAGAGAATCCCAAGCAGGCTTCCAGCTGTCAGCACAGAGGCCGATGCAGGACTCAAACTCGAGAACCATGAGATCATGACCTGAGCCAAAATCAAGAGTCATTCGCTTAACTAAGCCAGGTACCCCAAGCCTACCCCATTTTATCTGAAGCAGCATATAGAGTGTCTGAACTAGTTCCTAGCACATAATGTGTTCAGTAAATGTTTATTAGTAGTAGTAGTAATATTTATATGTGAAACAGCCCCCACTCTGCCTAGCTATATCTAAGCTAGTAATGGACTTCATGATTTTAAGATTTCCATATTCTAGTGCAGAAATGAGTTTAGTATTTGGCATAAGAAAAGTACAGAAAACCCTACTTCAAACACCCACTGACTGACCATGTAAGCATCTAAAAGTGACTCATCTCTGAGCCATAATTCCCTTATCTGTAAAATGATAATGAATGGTGATGGTGGACAGAGTTGGACAAGGGACAAGGTGGACATGGAGTGCAGTGCTAGAGCGAGGTCAGAACCTAACAACCCCTGCTGCCCTCTGTTTCCTCCTGCCTGGGATTGCCACTTTTGTAGCCACCAACTACAGTTCCTCTTAACCTTCACATACTAGGTCTCTCCCCAGTTATACAAACCTCTCCTCCTTGTCATTAGCTGCTCCATGAAGAGATGGACAGAAGATAGCTAATTTGTTAATTTTGCTATTGGTAACTTGAGGAAAAATTGTGTCCAGTGAAAGAAGGCCACCAAAATATTCTATGGATTTTAGTTAGTTTCATTGGCCCTAGTCCACAGAGATAATTATGAACCAAATGGAAAATTAGAATCATTTGTAACTTTAAAATAACCTAATGCATTCAGCATGTTTGTCCATGTGTAATGAAACATTTTCAGATTTAAATAAACCAGTTGTTAATTTTTCCACTGTCTTGGCTTTTTTTCTGGGTAGATCTTATCAGTGATGCTCTGGGCACACAAAGGCGGACAAGTCATGACCTGGACCTCTCTGCTTACAGCCAACCATTAAGTGTAATTGTGTTTCAACATCTTAGTGAAAGTACCTCTTCAAATAACTGAAAGAAAAACTAATTAAACTTGTAAAACTTTAATTATTTCTGTAGGAAAACCAAACCGAAGCAGTGATGCCAGTTGATCTTAACCATAACTCTTTAATTTAATGGTAATTTCAATAAATAAATATATTGTTATGTGAGGTAGACCTAAAAAGATTTTCATCAGGTTCTAGATGAAAAACTTGATTGCTCTGCTCAAATTTGTTCACAAAATTTTAAGGTGTGAAACAAGAACCAGACTCTTGCCTTTCCACCCAGAATCTGGGTTCTCACCACTGGGCCACATGCCCTTTCTGGCGACCAGCAGAGAAGAAATAGACCCTGATTCATGTTAAGGGTTTTAAAAATCACTAATGCTTTTTGTCAAAGATTTAAAAAATTTAGAGGATATGGTAGCAGATATGTTAATGTATATTATTTTTCTTCTTCTTCATCTTCCTCCACTCTGTTTTTTCTCTCCGTTGTAGTCCACATAAGTTGGCATGTGCATGTTACATTGCAAAGAAGGTATTGAAAACTTGATGTAGTAAAAACGTATTTTTTTAAAGATTACCACATTTATATGCTAATTAGTGTGAAAACATACACTTTACAGCTTTTGTGGTGTAATAATATAGATGGGTCAATGTCATGAATGTGAATGTGTGCAAGCTGGTCATTTGAAGTGGGAATGGTAACTCATGGGAGCAGATTGGTGAAATGGTGTGAAGAAATAAGGTTGAGGATGCCCCACTGGCATTTATTATTAACAAAGTAGATTACAAAAAATTAATTTGTCAATGGTATATATGTGTCTTGATTTAGCAATTCAACTTTTTTTTAATGTTCATTTATTTTTGAGACACAGAGAGAGACATGGCATGAGTGGGGGAGGGGAAGAGAGAGAGGGAGACACAGAATCTGAAGCAGCTCCAGGCTCTGAGCTGTCAGCACAGAGCCTGACGCAGGGCTCAAACTCACGAGCTGCGGGATCATGACCTGAGCTGAAGTCAGACGCTCAGCCCACTGAGCCACCCAGGCGCCCCTAGCAATTCAATTTCTAAAAACTTATTTGAAATAAGTAAGAATGTATATAGATACTTAGACGTAGAGTTGATTATAGTTTCTTTAGAAAAATCAAATCATGGGGGCGCCTGGGTGGCTCAGTCGGTTGGGGGTCTGACTTCCGCTCAGGTCATGATCTCTCGGTCTGTGAGTTCCAGCCCTGAGTCGGGCTCTGTGCTGACAGCTCAGAGCCTGAAGCCTGTTTCAGATTCTGTGTCTCCCTCTCTCTCTGACCTTCCCCCATTCATGCTCTGTCTCTCTCTGTCTCAAAAATAAATAATTGTTAAAAAAATTAAAAAAAAAATAAAAATCAAATCATGATCCAGACTGAATCACTCTACATTCATTAAAATGGCACTATAGAGATTTATTCATTTTTTTATGAATATGGAAAATGCATTTAACTTCAATGCAGGTGGAGAGACAGAGTCATCCTCAGAAACACAGATTCCCAGATATCAGTGATACGGTGATTTTCATTTTCTTCTTATTGTTTACCTGTATCTGAAAATTATCCTGCACTTAACATGGGTTACTTGTATAATCAAAATGTCTTTTTTAAAAACATAATGTATGCAAATATTATTGTTTGCTTTCTTGAACTGACTTTGCTAACAACCTTGTTGTTAAGGTTTAAAACAACCCATTTAGGGTTATTTTACATCTGACTCATTCTGTGGCAATTTGGGTCCAGTAAGTTTCCAGAGGGTTAGGTGTATATCTTTTTCACTGTAGCATCGTCCCTGTAAGTGAACTGTCAGCTACTGGCCTGAAATGGAGACTTTGATTCAAAACTAAAGAAATGGTATCCTAATTCCTGGTTGTGTGCTCCTGGAGAATGGGGTCATGTAATTCTTCATCACTGGGCTCCTATCCTCCTTCCCACCAGCACATGTCAGGGGCCACTTCATAGCAATCATTCAACAGAAGTTTGTTCAGTTGATCCAAATCTCCTTACTGGTGAGGAGACTGAGGCCCATGGAGATTAAATATCCTGTTCATGATCACATAACACCTGACCCTATTCCAGTCAGTGCATTCTGGGCTGACAGATAAGTCTCCTGGACAGGAAGGGGATGCTGAACATCTCTCTTAAGAGAAATTTTCCTTTTACTACACACCTATGTTGTTTGTCATTTTTCATCAGGATTCAGGAAGACATAACTCTCCTAGAAGAAAGGGCAAAAAAGCCTCAGTGGAACCAGAACGCTTTAAGATGTCATGATTGCTTAACAAAGAGTGAAAATCGGAATGTTCTCCTGAGATGTGCATAGAGGAACAGCTCCATTAACTGTCTGTTTAACAGATGCAAAGCACTTTGTGGTTGATGCCCTGGACACTGGTCAAGTATCTTCCTTTAGAGTTGGAGCCACACAGATAGTATGCCACAGGGCTAGGACATAGACTTTGATGTTACTTTCATGTTACTTTCATGGGAATCTCTTCTAGGTGAATGTAAGGATTTGAGCCAACTCAGAGATTGACCCTGCCTTGATTTTCATGAGATATCATGCCCAAGTTTATATTACCTTATTTTTTTCTGATGATTAGAGACTTCTTCCATTCTCTTCATGCCTTTTATATGTTGCTTCCCAATAATATGGCTTGTTTGTGCCTGAAAATCTTCAAAGTGTGATCTTTTTTATGCTTTTCTATCTGTTGCCATAAATGTAGCTTTGTGTTTGTCATTGTGATGTAAATCTCATTTTGTAATCCTCATCTTCAGAAATGCTCTGTTAATCAGTCATCTGTTCCTAACAAAAAATGGATCTTTTTATTCTTTATGTTTTTTTTTCTCAGCAGCCTGGTCCTATGAGGAAGAAGGCTGAGTTATAGAGTGTTGGTAGGTAACTACTGTAATTATAAACTTCCCATACTATTCACTTACAGTCTATGTAAGTGGTTCAGAATTGGACCACAGATTATGGGTGGCAATGGTTGGAGAGATCAGGATAAGGAAAGAATTCAAGAAGCCAAATATCTGAAACATGAGATATCTGGCCCAGAGTCTGTGCAACTGTGTACCCAATGCAGACTCTGATCTGGGTCTCAAAGGATAGTGCATTTTATGTAGTGCATTTTAAGTAGAGGAGGAGACATTTCAGAGGGAAAGAGCAAAATTTGCAAAGGCATAGAAAGAGCAACAGAAAGTAGTTCCAGATTGCAATGGCACATAGTTATTGTGGAAGAGGTTGGACATTGGCTTATGGCCAAAAAAGCTCACTTAGAAAACTCTGGCCTCAGGGCACACCACTAGCATGATGCCTGGCACATAACTGCTGCACAATATCTATAAGGAAGATACAATGAACATGCACCCCGATATAAGTCAAGATATTTTTTTGCAAAATTATCCCATTATCTCATATTCAAGTCCTTCCAAAGACCCCCTCATTTGAGGAGCACTTTCACATATTTTGAATACCAAAGTCATATCTAGTGAAAATATAGGAGCCACCAATGACTTAAATAGTGATTGTTTTGCATACTTGTAAAAGTCATTTAACTCAACCACAACAAACAACCAAAAAAAGGTGAGAAAGGGAGGAGACAAGTATGAAAAAATATTTAATCCACATTTAGCCATTATTCTAGAAATATGATCTGATAATTTCAACTGTTGGAATCACTGTAAATAAACAGTTGAAAATTAATATGTTCAGTATCTGGATCATGCAATGTCATGGGAAGCACCTGTGCATGAGGCCCTATGAGGTACTGAAGAGGACTGAAGAGGCTCTGAATGCATCTTGGAGGATTCAGTGATTAACACCCCAGGGTTCTACATAAGGTGTGTGTCATGCAACCTTTCTCAAGTCCAGACACCCCTGGTTCTGTTGCCCTCCCTGTCAACAATCTTCCACCCCAGGATACAGAAAGATATTGCAAGATGGGCACAGAATCTCTGATCCAGCTAGAGCTCTTGCCTCATTTTCTATTAATCTCTGAGGGAGGTTATAATTGAAACTTGACTCTCTTTTATACATCACCCCTTCTGGAGTTTTGCTGACTTCTGCTTCCATAAAAACCCCTCCCTCATCAATCAGGCAGAGAAATAGGCATCCTTTAATTTCTACTAGTAATTAACATTTCTGGTGCCCTCTGGCCTCTTGATATCCATTTAAAGAGATTCCTGGAAAATGACTCCATGAGATCTTTCCACAGAGAGTTTTACCAAAAGGTCTACATTTTCCTCAGAGATCTCATGGTCCAGTTGCTGAAATAAAATGTACATTAAAAAATCAAACTAAAATAAAGGAGATAAATAACAATTCAAAGCAATAATGCAAAAAGAATCACAATCAGAATGCTGTCAATTGTATTCAGAATAATGGTGTTAAAGGTGTTCTGTAGACAGTAAGCTGAAGTTGCTAGGCAGAAAGAGTTGTGTTAGGAAAGGAAACTCTGTAAGAAGAAAACCTTCACCAGGTAAAACTGCAGCCTTGGGACACCCAGGGATGTTGGCACTGATATTGGTCCTCAGAGTATCTGTTGCAGCAGCTTATGAGGACAGTCGTCTCATTATGGTGGCAGAGACAGGACCCAGATAACCTGCCTGAGCACATTTAAATGCAATTCCTTTCTCTGTGTTTTAAGAGTATCCCCCAAAGGGAGAGGAAAGAGGGAGAGACAGTAGGGTAAAAAGAATAAAGAGAAATCAATGACTGAAAATGTCCCAAATTTGGCCAAAGACACAATCTATAAATCCAAGAAGCTTAATAAAATCCAAATGGGATAAACTTAAAGTATCCATAAAAATACATTATAATTAAACTTTTAAAAACTAAATAAAAAATTTTAAATCTTGAAAGCATCCAGAGAGAAATGATACATTACCTATAGTGAAACACAAATTTCTATAGTGAAACACAAATTTCTATAGTGAAACAGCAGATTTCTCACAGAAAACCAAGAAGGAAGTAGTACAACATAAATAAAAATGGTGGAATAAGGACTTCTGAAAACTCTCTTCTCCATAAAAATAAGTTAAAAAACTGGGTGCCTGGGAGGCTCTGTTGGTTAAGTCTCTGGCTTCAGCTTAGGTCATGATCTCATGGTTCATGGGTTTGAGTCCCATGTCAGACTCTGTGCTGACAGCTTGGAGCCTGGAGCCTGCTTCGGATTCTGTGTGTCTCTCTCTGTCCCTCCCTTGCTTGTGCTCTGTCTCTCTCTGTCTCTCAAAAATAAATAAAAGTAAAAAAAAATAGGTAAAAAACTGATGAAATTTGTCAGAATCAACTTTCTCAGAATTCTGTAAATTTACCAAGGACTTATGCCAATCTGGGGAGTGGTTAAGACAAACAGATGAATATCAGGAAGAACAGTAAGCTTGCAGTATTCCCACTCTACCCTCACTAAGTTTGTGGTAGCCTTAAAGATAAATGCTCACAATAACAATGAAAAACAGGAGCTTGGCAGCACCAGGAGGGATATAAAGTGATTGGAGGTCTTTCAAAGCCCCATACTTGGAGAATTTGTCATTATGGGACTTGTCTGGTGGTTTCCTGTAAGACTTAATTCACAAAGCTGTTTTTATTTAACCTGACTTGGACTTCACTAAACGTTAAAAATATTTTCTCCAGGGGTGCTTGTCAAAAACAATTAGGGGCAATAGTTTAACTTCATAAATTCATCAGGCAGTGGATAATGGGACAAATAACAGGCTAACCAAAATACTTGAAAGAAAAGCTGGGGAACCTGAGTGGCTCAGTTGCTCAAGCGTCTGACTTCAGCTCAGGTCATTATCTCATGTTTCAAGTTCCACATTGGGCTCTCTGCTGTCAGTGTGGAGCCTGCCTGGGATTCTCTCACTCTCCCTCTCTCTCTCTTTCAAAATAAGTAAATAAACTTTAAAGAAAAAGAAAGGAAAAGCTAAGGAGCAAGATTTCACAGTGGTGCTGGCATATACCTAAGAATCTAGATGACCATAGGCACAAACAGGTATACTGTTTGCATGCCCAGGAGTTGTGCACATGCTTAGTAAAGACCTGAGAGGTTCTAAGCTCTCATCTCTGGCTGTATGCAAGCAGAATGTAAAAGCTAAAGATGGATTGCTAACTGCCTGCCTGAGTATTGAAGGCCTGTCCCAACCTTCACACACAGTCTCTCGGTAAGTCTAAGAAACTTATTGATGGGAGACATTTAAGGAAATCTCTATTCAAATCATTAGCAGAACACTAAGAAAACTGAGCAAATTTCAGTGAGAAAACAGGAAAAAGAACCAGAACTTACAAAATTATGTCAGAAAAAATGTTAAACAAACATTAACACAACAAATAGCAGAATAACAAATTTGAGGGAGAGAGAATATCAGTTCCAGGATTTCCACGTTATATTGTTTAAAATGTCCAATCTTCAGTAATAAATATGAGATACCCAAACAAATATTATGCACTCACACAAAATGTAAATAAATAAAAACTAAATGAAGTAAATAAATTTAAATTGATAAAAACTATGCTGAGGAAGCCCAGAAGTTTGACTTCCTAGACAAGGACTACACATCAACTATTTTTTTAAGTAGGTTTCACCCCAACATGGAGCCCAACATGGAGCTGGATCTCATGACTCTGAGGTCAAGACCTGAGCTGAGACCAAGAGATGGATACAACCATCTGAGACATCCATGTGCCCCTGTACATCAACTATTTTCAATATGTAAAAAAAACTAAAGAAAACCATGTCTTAAGACATAAGGAAAATATGGGAATAATGTCTCCTCCAGTATAGACTGTAATTAAGAAGCTATAAATTGTAAAATTTATTAGAGTGGCTCAACTCAACAGCAGATTTGAGCAGACAAAAATAATTAATAAATATGAAAATAGATCAATAGAAATCACCATTTTGAGAAAGTAAGAAGGAAAAAAAAGAATGAAGAAAATTGAACTGAGCCTCAGAGACATGTGGAAAGTCATAAGCATATCATATACATAATGAGAGTCCTAGAAATAGAAAGAAACAAGAAAGGAGAGAAAGAATAGTTGAAGGGATATTTGATGAAGAAATTATCTACACATCCAAGAAACACAACAAACTCCAAGGAGTATAAAGTCAAAGGGATTTACAAATAGACACATCAAAATAAAATTTTCAAAAGCAACAAGACAGAAGTGGATTTCACATAGAAGAGATCCTCAATAAAATTTATAGCTTTTGCAAATCATGGACAGATGACATATTCAAAGTGCTAGATGAAACTGATTATAAATCAAGGATTCTATATCCAGTAGAATTAATCTTTAATAAATTAAGAAGAAATAAAGACATTTCCAGGTAAAAATTTAGAGAATTTATTAAAAACTGGGCTACCCTGCAAACAATACTGAAAGGAGTTCTCCGTGTTAAAATGAAAGCACAGTAGACAGTAAGCTATAAGCAAAATAAAATAAAATAAAAACCCACTGGTAAAGGTATATACATTGGTAAAATATAGGAGACAGCATAAATAAATATTTGTTGGCTGGAGTCAACATGGTAGAGGAGTAGGTGGACCCAAACTTCCCTCGTCCCTCCAACACAGCAGTATTGAGGTCAGAAGCCTGGAATTCCAGGAATCTGGGCTACATAGTGACAGAAACATCTCCAGGGTCCCAAGGAGGTTAACTTAGTGGGTCATAGGTGCATGATTGAAAATTAGGAAAGCTAAAACAAGTGATGTAGGCATGAAGGGGAAGAATTCCCTTCTGTGGAGAAACAAAATGAAGAGAAAGAGAGGCTGTGGAAGTGTAGGATTGTATTTGGACAAAAGAAAAACCTCTCTGGACCATGGACTGTGGAATGAAAAAAAGGAGAAAGAACCAGTTTCTAACACAATCCAGTGTTGTGGATTCTAACACAATACAGGGCTTCCTGCCCTGTACACGTGCCTGGGGGGATGGGGAGCTAGCCCTGGGCTCAGTAGCTAGCTCAGAGGTGCAGTTGAAGACAGCAGTCCCCTTCCTTAAGTCCTGTGAGAAGAAGATATAGAGCCACTCCAAGGACAAAAGACCCTGCAGGTGCCCACAAGCCAGAGGTCCTTTATCAGCTGGGTGGAGTGGCACCACCCCAGAACAGGGCATGTGGAAATGGGTCCTTTGAGACTTCAGGGTTTGAATCCCAGCTGGGTGCCTAGGAGGTGCCAGAGACGGTGTAGCATGGAAACTGGCCCACTGGTGCCCGAGGGGCACTGTGAGGATGGCATGAACGGAGTGGTCTGGGATACCTGGTCTGGGTAGTAGAGACTGGGTATCACCATTTTTCTCTTGATCACCAACAAGGTGGAGCTTTAAGGAATAGAACAGCAGGCCCACAGTGGAGGCGGGACCTGCCCACACCAAACCATGTCCCTTTGTGCCTGGTAACTGCTTATCTACCCATCAAGATTGACACTGATGAACCAGACAGCCCTTCCTCCAGACCAGCACAGCCACGGGTTCTAAGGCACCATCAGATATTGGTCCAGTGGTTTTGCATTTTCTGATTTGATTCTTGGTCAATTCTTATGATATGTATATCATATATTTCATATACATATATTTTTTCTTTCTTTTTTTCCTCTTATTTCTTTATTCTGGTTGTTGGTTTGTTTAAACAGGCATTTTTAATCTATTCTTTTTATACCTCTTCTGTATCTCCTTCTTCTTTATTTTCTTCTCTCTCTCTCTCTCTCTCTGGATTAAGCCAAATAGTTTCTCTGATTCAATTTTTCTTTTCTTTTTCCCCCTCCCCTGTCATTTCTCTTTGTATGAGATAAGGCTTCCTGGTCCACCACCCTCTTTTAAAATTTTTTCCAGAGTTACTTCAGTGAACAAATCAAAGCACACCTAGTGGAAGGTCCAAACCACTATTATGAGTAGGGAGATAAAGATATTAGAGTCACAACAACAGAAAGCATGCAACACACTCCAAAAACACCTCCTGAAGGGCCAGGCCCTGGACAGATATGACCCCTTTTTAATATAGTAGTGCTTGCAGGTGCAGGACACATAACAAACTATTAAAACACTTAAAGGACAGAAAACTAGCCAAAATCATGAAATGGAAGAATTCTCCTCAAAAGGAATTCCAGGAAGAAATGACAGCTATAGAATTGCTCAAAACAGATGTAAACAATATATCTGATCAAGAATTTAGCATAACAGTCATAAGATTAATAGCTTGGCTTGAAAAAAAAAAGCATAGAAGACATCAGAGAATCTACTGCTGCAGAGATCAAAAAACTAAGAAATAGTCATGATGAATTAAGAAATGTTGTAAATGAGGTGCAAAATAAACGAGATGCAGTGACAGCAAGAATGGAAGAGGCAGAGGGGAGAATAAGTGAAATAGAAAACAAAATTATGGAAAATGATGAGCCAAGAAAAAGAGAGATAAGAAAATACTTGACCATGGGGGGAGAATTAGAGAACTAAATGATTCAGTAAAACATAATAATATCCATATCATAGGAGTTTCAAAATAAAAAAGAAGAGAGAACAGGGCAGGTTTACCTGAACAAATTATAGCTGAGAACATCCCTAATCTGGGGAAGGAAGCAGACATCCAAATCCATGAGTCACAGAAACTCTCTTCAGATGCAAAATTAATAGGTCTTCACCACAGAATATCATAGTGAAACTGGCAAAATACAAAGATAAAGAGACAATTCTGAAAGCAGCTAGGGACAAATGGGACTTAACCTACAAGGTTAGAGACATAAGGTAGTAGCAGGCCAGAAACTTGGCAGGCCAGAAGGGAGTGGCAGGAAATATTCAATGTCCTGAATAGGAAAAATATGCAGCCAATAATCTTTTATCCAGCAAGGCTACCATTCAGAATAGAAGGAGAGATAAAGAATTTCTCAAACAAAAACTGAAGGAGTTCATGACCACTAAACCAGCCCTGCAAGAGATCCTAAAGTGGCCTACGTGAGTGGAATTCTTTAAAGACTAAAGAGGACCAGAGGCATCACCACAAACATGAAACCTACAGATAACACAATGACACCAAATCCATATCTTTTAATAATAAATCTGAATGTAAATGGGCTAAATGACATGATCAAAAGACATAGGATATCAAAATGAATAAAAAACAAAAAACCAAGATCCCGGGTGCCTGGATGGTTCAGTCAGTTAAATGTCTGACTTCGGCTCAGGTCACGATCTTGCGGTTCAGCAGTTCAAGTCTTGCATCAGGCTCTGTGTTGACAGCTCAGAGCCTGGAGCCTGCTTCAGATTTTGTGTCTCCCTCTCTCTCTGTCCTTCTCCTGCTTGCACTCTGCCTCTCCCTGTTCTCTCAAAAATAAATAAATGAAAAAAAAAAAAACAAAACAAAACCCTAGATCCATCTATATGCTGTCTACAAGAGACTAATTTTAGACCTGAGGAAACCTTCAGATTGAAAGTGAGGGGATGGAGAACCATCTGTCACATTACTGGAAGGCAAAAGAAAGCTGAAATACCATATTTATATCAGAAAAACTATATTTTAAACTAAAGGCTGTAACAAAAGATGAAGAAGGGCCTTATATCAAAATTACAGGCTCTATCAATCAAGAAGAGCTAACAATTGTAAATGTTTATGCCCCAAACATGAGAGAACTCAAATATATAAATAAATTAATCACAAACATAAATAAATGTATAGATAATAATACCATGATATCACAAACATAAGCAATCTTACTGATAAAAAAAATAAGGAAATTTCAGGGGACTTTAATACTCCACTTACAACAATAGACAGGCATAAAAATAAACAAAGAAACAATGGCCTTGAATGATTCACTGGACCAGATGACTTTGACAGATATATTCAGAACCCTTCATCCAAAAGCAGCAAAATACACATTCTTCTCAAGTGCACATGGAAAATTCTCCAAGATAGATCACATACTGGGTCACAAAACACCCCTCAATAAATATAAAAGAATCAAGATCATACCATGCATATTTTCACATCACAACACTGAAAACTGAAATCAACCATAAGAAAAAAATTTGGAAAGCCTCCAAATGCATAGAGGTTAAAGAACATCACTAAAGAATGAATGTGTCAACCAGGCAATTACAGAAGAAATTAAAAAATATATGGAAGCAAATGAAAATGAAAACATGACAGTCCAACTCTTCAGGATTCAGCAAAGGCATTACTAAGAGGAAAATACATTGCAATCCAGGCCTATCTCAAGAAACAAGAAGAATTACAAATATAAAACCTAACCTCACACCTAAAGGAAATAGAAGCAGAACAGTAAAGAAAACCCAAAGCCAGCAGAAGAAGAAAAATAATACAGATTAGAGCAGAAATAAAAAATATAGAATCCAAACAAAACAAAACAAAAACAACAACAACAAAAAGCATAACACATCAATGAAACTAAGAGCTGTTTTTTTTGAAAAAATAAACAAACTGATAAACCCATAACCAGAATTCTCAAAAAGAAAAGAGAGAGAACCCAAAAAGATAAAATCATGAATGAAAGAGGAGATATCGCAACCAACACCACAGAAACACAAGCAATTATTGAAGAATACTATAAAAAAGTATATGCCGGGGCGCCTGGGTGGAGCAGTCAGTTAAGCGTCCGACTTCGGGTCAGGTCATGATCTCACAGTTTGTGAGTTCGAGCCCCACATCAGGCTCTGTGTTGATTGCTCAGAGCCTGGAGCCTGCTTCCCATTCTGTGTCTCCCTCTCTCTCTGCCCCTCCCCTGCTCATGCTCTGTCTCTCTGTGTCTCAAAAATAAATAAAACATTAAAAAAAAGTATATGCCAACAAACTGGACAACCTGGAATAAATGAACAAATTCCTAGACACCATACACTACCAAAACTCAAACAGGAAGAAATAGAAAATTTGAACAGACCCATAACGAATGAAGAAATTGAATCAGTTATCAAAAATCTCCCAACATATAAGAGAACTGGACCAGATGGCTGCCCAGGGGAATTCTACTGGACATTTAAAGCAGAGTTAATACCTATCCTTCTCAAGTTGTTTCAAAAAGTAGAAATGGAAGGAAAGCTTCCAGACTCATTTTCTGAAGCCAGCATTACCTTGATTCCCAAACCAAACACATACCCCACTAAAAAGGAGATTTACAGGCCAATATCCCTGATGAATATGGATGCAAAAATTCTCAACAAGATACCATCAAATTGAACTCAACAGTATATTAAAATAATTATTCACCATGATCAAGTGGGATTTATTCCTGCGCTGAAGGACTGGTTCAATATTCACAAATCAATCAACGTGATACATCACATTAATAGAAGAAAGGTAAGAACCATATGATCCTGTCAATAGATGCAAAAAAGGCATTTGATGAAAAACAGCATACTTTATTAATAAAAATCCTCCAGAAAGGACTTTCTCCAGAAAGTCATAAAAGCCATATATGAAAAGCCCATAGCTGATATCATCCTCAATGGAGAAAAACTGAGAGCTTTCCTCCTGAGTTCAGGAACACGACAGGGATGTCCACTCTCACCACTGTGGTTTAACATGGTGTTGGAATTCCTAACATCAGCAATCAGACAACAAAATGAAATAAAAGGCATCAAAATTGGCAAAGAAGAAGTCAAATTTTCACTTTTCTCAGATGACATGATACTCTACATGGAAACCCCAAAAGCCTCCACCAAGAACCTGCCAGAACTGATACATGAATTCAGCAAGTTGCAGGATATAATATCAATGTACAGAAATAAGTTGCACTTCTATACACCAACAATGGAAGCAACAGAAATAGAAATCGAGAAATCAATCCCATTTACAATTGCACCAAGAAAATACCTACGAATAAACCTAAACAAAGATGTAAAAGATCTGTATGCTGAAAACCATAGAAAACTTATGAAAAAAATGAAGAAGACACAAAGAAATGGAAAAACATTCCACGGATTGTGAGAACAAATATTGTTAAAATGTTGACACTGCCCAAAGCAATTTACACATTCAATGCAATACCAATCAAAGTTGTACTGATATTCTTCTCAGAACTAGAGTAAACAATCTTACAACTTTTATGGAACCACAAAAAACCCTGAATAACCAAAATAATGTTGAAAAAATGAACCAAAGCAGGAGGCATCACAATCCCAGATGTTAGTGTCTACTAAAAAGCTGTAATCATCAAAAAAGTATGGTATTGGCATAAAAATAGACACATAGACCAATGGAATAGAATAGAGAACCTAGAAATGGACCCACAAATGTATGGCCAACTAATCTTTGATGAAGCTGGAAAAAGTATCCAATGGAAAAAAGACTGTCTTTAGTAAATGGTGCTGGGAGAACTGGATAGTAGCATACATAAGAATGAAACTGAAACACTTTAAAACACCATACACAAAAATAAACTCAAAATGGATGAAAGACCTAAATATGAGACAGGAAACCATCAAAACCCTAGAGGAGAAAACAGGCAACAACCTCTTTGACCTCAGCCACAGCAACTTCTCATTCCACACATATCTAAAGGTAAGGGAAATAAAAGGAAAAATGAACTATTATGACCTCATCAAGATAAAAAGCTTCTGCACTGCAAAGAAAATAATCAACAAAACTAAAAGTCAACAAACAGAACGGGAGAAGATATTTGCAAATGACACATCAGATAAAGGGTTAGTATCTAAAATCTATAAAAAACTTACTCAACCCAACACCTGAAAAAAAAATAATAATCCAGTGAAGAAATGGGCATAAGACACACATAGACATTTTCTCAAAGAAGGCATCCAGATGACCAACAGATACATAAAATGTGCTCAACATCACTCAACATCAGAGAAATACAAATCAAATCCACATTGAGATATCACCTCACATGGGTCAGCGTGGCTAAAATTAACAACTTAGGAAACAACATATGTTGACGAGGATGTGGAGAAAGGGGAACCCTCTTGCACTGTTGGTGGGAATGCAAACTGGTGCAATAACCCTGGAAACAGTGTGGAGGTTCCTTAAAAAATTAAAAATAGAATTACCTTATGACCCAGCAATAACACTACTAGGAATTTATCCAAAGGATAAAGGAGTGCTGATTCATAGGGGTACGTGTACCCCAATATTTATAGCAGTGCTTTCAACAATAGCCAAATTACGGAAAGAGTCCAAATGTCCATAAACTCATGACTGGATAAAGAAGATGTGGTTCAGACAAACAAAGCAGTGTTGAAGCTAAAGGACTTTGAACTCCAAGAGTAGGGGTGGAAAAGAGACAGTCGCACTTCCAGGGACCTACCAGGACAACTTGACAGGCCATAGATGCGTGATGGCAAACTGGGAGAGATAAAATGAATGGAGGGGAGGTATTCCCTTCTGCAGAGAGACAAAGGGAAGAGAAGAGGGGCTGGGGATGCATAGGACTGTATCTGGACAAGAGAAAAAACACAGACTGGGATGGGGAAAGAGCCAGTCTCTGAGAGGCTTTCTCCAGATGGGGGTCAGCTGCCTGGATTGCACACCTAGGGAGGAAGGGAGCCAACCCCAGGCTTGGTGGCTAGGTTAGGAGCACAGTCCACAGTAGGAGAAAGCAATCCCCTCCCTGGAGTGCTGTGGGGCAGGACAAAGCCTGCCTGTGTCTGCCAGCCAGAGACCAAATATCAGGTGGTGTGGAGTGGCACTTCCCCAGTACAAGGGCACATGGAGAGGGAGTTTGAATCCCAGGCAAATTCCAGGGAATGAGAGTTGGTGGAGCAGGACAAACCGCCTCATTTGTGCCCACAACACAGGACAGCTCGAACAGAGTGGTTTGGGAAAACTTATCCGTGGAGGAGAGACTTGGGTGTCGCCATTTTTCTCTCCATCACCAACAAGGGGGGACTTCAGCAAATGGACAGTGGAGGACCACAGTGGGACCCATCTACACCAAACCACACCCCTCGCACCTGGTAACTGTGTATCTACTGGAGCTGTATTGATGCTGATGAACCAGAAGGCCCCGCCTCCAGACCAGAGCTGTTCCATTGCCTGATTTAATTCTCAGACAGTTTTTATTGTATAGATACATTCTTCCTTCCTTTTCTCCTTCTTATCTCTTCCCTCCTTTAGTCTGGTTACTCTGGTTGTTGGTTTGTTTACGCAGACATACTTAATCCATTCTCTTGATACATGTTTCACACATCCTTCTTTATTCTCCTTTCTCTCTCTCTGAATTAAGCCATATAGTTTCTCTGGCCAATTTTTATTCTTTCTTTTTTCCTTCCCCTGTCATTTCTCTCTTTGTATGGGATAAGACCTCTTCCATCAGTGCCACTTCTACCCTGTTGTTTACTTGTAGCTGGAGTTTCTGGTTTTTTTTTTTTTTTGTTTTGGGGTTTTGTTTGTTCATTTGTGTGTTTGAATGTTTTTGCTTTCTGTTTGTTTTTTGTTTATTTATTTTCCTTTCCAGGGCTACTTCAATGAACAAATCAAAGCACACCTGGTAGAGGGTTCAAAACGTAATTACAAGTAGGGAGATAAAGTATCCAAACTCACAACAAGAGAGAGCAAGTAACACTATCCAAAAAACACCTCCCAAAGGGCCAGGCCCTGGATGTGTTTGACCTCTCTTTAATATATTAGTGCTAGCAGGTTCAGGACACATAACAAGCTTTTAAAACACATAAGGGACAGAAAGCTAGTGAACATGATGAAACGGAAGAATTCCCCTCAAAAGAAATTCCAGGAAGAAATGACAGCTAAAGAATTGCTCAAAACATATATAAACAATATAACTTAAGAAGAATTTAGCATAATAGTCATAATATGAATTGCAGGACTTTAAAAAGCATAGAAAACAGCAGACAATCTGTTGCTACAGAGATTAAGGAACTAAAAAATAGTCATGATGAATTGAAAAATGCTGTAAATGAGGTGCAAAATAAACTAGAGGTGGTGACAGCGAGAATTGAAGAGGCAAAGGGGAGAATAGGTGAAATAGAAGATAAAATTATGGAAAAAGATGAAGCTGAGAAAAAGAGACATAAAAAAATTCTGGATCACGAGGGGAGAATTAGAGAACTAAATGACTCAATGAAATGGAACAATATTGGTATAACAGGAGTTCCAGATGAAGAAGAAAGAGAGAAATGGGCCAAAGGTGTGCTTGAACAAATCACAGCTGAGACTTCTCCAATCTGGGGAAGTAAACAGACATTGAAATCCAGGAGGCACAGAGAACTCCCTTCAGACATAACTTGAATCGATCTTCTGCACGATATATCATAGTGGAAGTGGGAAAACACAAAGATAAAGAGAGAATTCTGAAAGTAGCCAGGGGTAAACGGGCCTTAACCTACCAGGGTAGACACATGAGGGTAGTAGCAGACCTATCTACTGAAAGTTGGCAGGCCAGAAAGGAGTGGCAGGAAATTTTCAATGTGATGAATAGGAAAAAAATATGCAGCCAAATAATCCTTTATCCAGAAAGCCTGTCATTCAGAATAGAAGGAGAGATAAAGATTTTCCCAAACAAACAAACACTGAAGGAATTCATCACCACTAAACCAGCCCTACAAAAAATCCTAAGGGGGACTTTGTGAGTATTGCAAAGACAACAAAGGACCAGAGACACCACTACAAACATGAAACCTGCAGATAACACAATGACTCTAAACCCATATCTTTCAATAATAACACTGAATGTAAATGGGCTAAATGCTCCAATCAAAAGACATAGGCTATCAGAGTGGATAAAAAAAAAAAAAAAAAAAAAGGAAAAAGAAAAAGAAAAAGAAAAAGAAAAAAAAACAAGACTTATCTATTTGCTGTCTACAAGAGACCCATTTCATTTATTTTTTATTTTTTATTTATTTTTTAATTATTTTTTAATATGAAATTTATTGTCAAATTGGTTTCCATACAATACTCAGTGCTCATCCCAACAGGTGCCCTCCTCAATACCCATCACCCACCCTCCCCCTCCCTCCCACCCCCATCAACCCTCAGTTTGATCTCAGTTTTTAAGAGTCTTACAAGAGACCCATTTGAGACCTGAGGACACCTTCAGATTTAAAGTGAGCAGACGGACAACCATCTATCATGCTACTGAAATTCAAAAGAAAGCTGGAGTAGCCATACTTATATCAGACAAACTAGATATTAAATTAAAGGCTGTACCAAGAGATGAAGAAGGGCATTATATAATAGCTATGGGGTATATCCATCAAGAAGAGCTAAGAATTATAAATGTTTATGCACTGAATTCAGGGGCACCCAAATATATAAAACAATTAATCACACACCTAAGCTATCTTACTGAAAATAATGTGGTAATTGCAGGGGACTTTAATACTCCACTTATAGCAATGGACAGATCATAT
Source organism: Panthera pardus (assembly GCF_024362965.1). NCBI lineage: Eukaryota > Metazoa > Chordata > Mammalia > Carnivora > Felidae > Panthera > Panthera pardus. The sequence goes on along the minus strand of NW_026526810.1, from coordinate 15,208,816 downwards.
AGACAGAAAATCAATAAAGAAACAATGGCCCTGAATGATACACTGGACCAGATGGACTTGACAGATATATTCAGAACTTTTCATCCTAAAGCAGCAGGATACACATTCTTCTCGAGTGTTCATGGAACATTCTCCAAGATAGATTACATACTGCTTCATAAAACAGCCCTCAATAAATACAGAAGAATTGAGATCATAACATGCACACTTTCAGATCACAATGCTATGAAACTTGAAATCAACCACAGGAAAAGTTTGGAAAACCTCCAAATTCATGGAAGTTAAAGAACATCCTACTAAAAAAAGAGTGGGTCAACCCAGGCAATTAAAGAAGAAATTAAAAAATATATGGAAACAAATGAAAATGAAAACATAACAATCCAAACCCTTTGGAAGGCAGCAAATGTTGTCCTAAGAGGAAAATAAATTGCGATCCAGGCCATTTCAAGAAACAAGAAAAAAATCCCAAATAAAAAATCTAAGAGCATATCTAAAGGAGCTAGAAGCAGAACAACAAAGAAACCCCAAACCCAGCAGAAGAAGAGAAATAATAAAGATCAGAGCATAAATAAAGAATACAGAATAAAAAAAAAAAACAGTAGAACAGATCAATGAAACTAAGCTTTTTTTTTGAAACAAACAAACAAACAAACAAACAAACAAAATTGATAAACTCCTAGCTGGACTTCTCAAAAAGAAGAGAGAAGACCCAAATAGATAAAATCACAAATGAAAATGGATATTTCACAACCAATCCCTTGTAAATACAAGCAATTATCAGGGAATACTATGAAAAATTATATGCAAACAAACAGGACAACCTGGAAGAAATGGACAAATTCCTAGACACCACACACTACCAAAACAAATGGGAAGAAATAGAAAATTTTAACAGACCCAAAATGAGTGAAGAAATTGGAATCAATTATCAAAAATCTTCCAACAAATAAGAGTCCTGGACCACATGGCTTCCCAGGGGAATTCTACCATACATTTAAATCAGAGTTAATACCTCTCCTTCTCAAGCTGTTCCAAAAAGTAGAAATGGAAGGGAAACTTCCAGCCTCATTCTATGAAGCCAGCATTACCTTGATTCTTTCTTTTTTTTTTTTAATTTTTTTTTAACGTTTTATTTATTTTTGAGACAGAGAGAGACAGAGCATGAACGGGGGAGGGGCAGAGAGAGAGGGAGACACAGAATCGGAAGCAGGCTCCAGGCTCTGAGCCATCAGCCCAGAGCCTGACGCGGGGCTCAAACTCACGGACCGTGAGATCGTGACCTGAGCGAAGTCGGACGCCCAACCGACTGAGCCACCCAGGCGCCCCAATATTACCTTGATTCTTAAACCAGATAGAGACCCCACAAAAAAGGAGAACTACAGGCCAATAATCTCTGATGAGCATAAATGCAAAAATTCTCAACAATATACTAGCAAATCCAATTCAGCAGCATATATAAGGAATTATTCACCATGGCCAAGTGGGATTCATTCCTAAGCTACAGGACTGGTTCAATAGTCACAAATCAATCGATGTGATATGTAACATTAATAGAAGAAAGGATAAGAACCATATGATTCTGTCAATAGATTAAGAAAAAGAATTTGACAAAATACAACATCCTGTCTTACTAAAAAACCTCAAGAAAGTCTGGATTTAAGGAACGTACTTAAACATCATGAAAGCCCACAGCTAATATCATCCTCAGTGAGGAAAAACAGAGCTTTCCCCCTGAGATCAGGAACAAGACAGGGATGTCCACTCTCACCATTGTTGTTTAACATGGTGTTGGAAGTCCTAGCATCAGCAATCAAACAACAAAATGAAATAAAAGGCATCAAACTTGGCAAAGAAGTCAAATTTTCACTTTTCGCAGATGACATGATACTCTACATGGAAAATCCTAAAGACTCCACCAAAAGACTCCTAGAACTGATACATGAATTCAGTAAAGTTTTAGGGTACAATATCAATGTACAGAAATTGGTTGCATTTTTATACACCATTAATGAAGCAACAAGTAGAGAAATAAACTGATCCCATTTACAATTGCACCAGGAACCATAAAATACCTAGGAATAAACCTAACCAAAGATGTAAAAGACCTGTATGCTGAAAACTAGAGAAAGCTTATGAAGGAAATTGAAGAAGACACAAAGAAATGGAAAAACATTCCATGCTCATGGATTGGAAGAATAAATATTGTTAAAATGTCAATACTACCCAAAGCTATCTACACATTCAATGCAATACCAATAAAAATTGCATCAGTATTCTTCTCAGAGCTAGAGCAAACAATTCTACAATTTGTATGGAACCACAAAAGACCCTGAATAGCCAAAATAATATTGAAGAAGAAAACCAAAGCGGGAAGCATCACAATCCCAGACTTTAGCCTCTACTACAAAGCTGTAATCATCAAGACAGTATGGTATTGGCACAAAAACAGACACATGGACCAATGGAATAGAATGGAGACCCCAGAATTGGACCCACAAAAGTATGGCCAACTAATCTCTTGACAAAGTAGGAAAGAACATCCAATGGAAAAAAAGACAGTCTCTTTAGCAAATGGTTCTGGGAGAACTGGACAGTAACATGCAGAAGAATGAAACTAGACCACCTTCTGACACCATACATCAAAATAAACACAAAATGGATGAAAGATCTAAATGTGAGACAGGAAACCATCAAAACCGTAGAGGAGAAAGCAGGCAACAGCCTTGTTGACCTCAGCTGCAGCAATTTCTTACTCAACACATCTCCAAAGGCAAGAGAATTAAAAGAAAAAATGAACTATTGGGACCTCATCAAGAGAAAAATCTTCTGCACTGCAAGGGAAATAATCAACAAAACTAAAAATGGAATTGGAAAAGACATTTGCAAATGACATCTTAGATAAAGGGCTAGCATCCAGAATCTACAGAGAATTTACCAATATCAACACCTGAAAAACAAATAATCCAGTGAAGAAATGGGCAAAAGACATGAATAGACACTTTTCTAAAGAAGACATCCAGATGGCCAATAGACACACGAAAAGATACTCAATGTCACTCATCATCAGGGAAATACATATCAATGCACACTGAGATACCACCTCACACTGGTCAGAGTGGCTGAAATGAACAAATCAGGAAACTACAGATATTGGAAAGGATGTAAAGAAATGGGAACCCTCTTGCACTTTTGGTGGGAATGGAAACAGGTGCAGCCGTTCTGGAAAGTGTGGAGGTTCCTCAAAAAATTAAACATAGAGCTACCCTATGACCCAGAAATAGCAATACTCAGAATGTACCCAAGATATACAGGAGTGCTGATGCATAGGGACATGTGTACCCCAATGTTTATAGCAACACTTTCAACAATAGCCAAATTACAGAAAGAGCCTAAATATCCATCAACTGATGAATGGATAAAGAAAATGTGGTTTATATATACAATGGAATACTACTTGACAATTAGAAATAATGAAATCCTGCCATTTGCAGCAACGTGGATGGAACTGGAAAGTACTATGCTGAGTGAAATAAGTCAATCAGAGAAGGACAGATATCATGTGTTCATGCATACGTGGATCTTGAGAAACTGAAAAGAAAACCATGGGGGAGGGGAAGAGGAAAAATAGATACAGAGAGGGAGAGAGGCAAACTACAAGAGACAATTGAATACAGAGAACAAACTAAGGGTGGAGGTGGGTGTGGGGGAGAGTGAAAATAGGTGATGGGCATTGAGGAGGGCACTTGTTGGGATGAGCACTGGGTGTTGTACATAAGCCAATTTGGCAATAAATTATATTTATACAAAAAAGATGTGGTTTATGTATACAATGGAATACCGTTTGGCAACAAGTAAGAATGAAATCTTGCCATTTGTAACAACATTGATGGAACTGGAGGGTATTATGCTAAGTGAAATAAGTCAGTCAAAAACAGATATCATATGTTTTCCCTCATACGTGGAATTTGAAAAACTTAACAGAAGACCATGGGGGGAAGGGAAGAGGGAAAAATAGTTTAAAACAGAGAGGGAGGCAAACCATAAGAGACTCTTAAATACAGAGAACAAACTGAGGGTTGTTGGGGAGTGTAGGGAGAGGGGAAAAAGGGTGATGGGCATTGAGGAGGGCACTTGCTGGGATGAGCGCTGGGTGTTTATGTAAGCGATCCATCATGGGAATCTACTCCCAAAGCCAAGAGCACACTGTATGCACTGTATGTTAGCTAACTTGACAATAAATTATATTTAAAAATAAATAAATGAATGAATATGTGTTTATAACACATTTATTCTTCTATATAATTTGAAAGACAACTGCACAAAACAATAATTAAAGTTGGTGTTGAGCATACTATATATATGTAACTTTATGGCAGTCACAGTTAAAAAATAGGGGAGAAGGGATGGAGCTATAGAGGAACTATAAAGGAAGTTTTTGTTTACTATTGAAATTATTGGTACTAATCTATACTAGATGTTGGTAAATTAAAATATTAATTTTAATTCCCCAGAATAATCATTCTGATTATAACTCAAAAATATAGTTAAATAAACAACAAAGGAATTAAAATGGTACACTAAACACCTACTTAATCCAAAAGGCAGTAATAAGAGAATAGAGGAACAAAAATCACATAAGACCTATAGAACACAAATAGCAAAATTACAAATATAAAATCCTGTTTTGTCAGGAATTACACGAGTATAAATAGATTAAACACTTCAATTAAAAAAACAGAGATTGATAGAATAAATTAAAAGAAAACAGGATCCAACTATATACTGTCAACAAGAGTTTATTTCAAAACTCAAGGAAATTGTTTGAAAGTAAGCCCATGTAAAAATATATACCAGGCAAATAGTACCTAAAAACAAAAAAATTTGGAACAGCCAATAATGGAAAAAAAAATAGATGAAATTGTGACTGAAGACATGCAAGGTCATTTTATAATGATAAAAGACAATATATTGCATCATTCGATTTATCCATCTATGAATAGTCCAGATAGTAGTCTGGGCATGATATGTCTAAAATAAACAGATCCATAGAGATAGATTAGTGTTTGCCAGGCAATTGGAGAGGGCCAAAGGAGGAGAGACTGCTTAACAGGTATGAAGTTTCTTTTCAGAAATATAAACTAAAAATTGAACAGTGTTCTGGAATGATGCAGTGGTGATGAGTGCAAAACCTCCTGAACTTACAAAAACAGATTATTTCTTTTAACATGGTTAATTTTATGGTATGTGAATTATATCTCAAGTTTATAAAAGTCAGAGATTGGCAGATTGGGTTAAAAATATACATGCAATCCAACTCTGCTGTTTACAAGAAACTCACTTCAAATTAAACTGCATAGACAATAAAAACGTTAAAAAGTTGGGAATAGATATACTTGAAAATCAATAAAAGTATCAGTAGAAATAATAATATCTGATTTTGGGGGCTCCTGGGTGGCTGAGTTGGTTGAGCATCAACTTTGGGTCAGGAGATGATTTCATGGTTTGTGAGTTCAAGCCCCACATAGGGCCCTGTGCTGACAGCTCAGAGCCTGGAGCCTGCTTCTGATTCTGTGTCTCCCTCTCTCTCTGCCCCTCCCCCGTTCATGCTCTGTCTCTCTCTGTCTCAAAAATAAATAAATGTTAAATTTTTTTTTAAATATTGAAATAACACAATCAATCAACAAGATCTAAGTGACATGTATAAAACATTCCACCAAATAAAGAGAGTAATATATCTTTTTTTTTTATAAGTTAGCATGGAATATCTATCAAGATGAAGTATATCTTGGGCCATAAAAAACACCTGAAAAAAGTAAATTAATTGAAGTTATGTATAATATAATCCCCTCTATATCAATACAAATGTTCTTTGACCATGATGGGATCAAAATGAAAAAATATATATCACAAGAATATAGAATATAATTAAATACATGGAAATCATTTTCATAGAATTCATGGAATAAAGAAGTCTCAAATGAAATTAAAAATTACATATAACTTACTGGAAATGAAAGTGCAACATATCAAAATATGTGGGATTCAGCTAAAGAATTGCTGAAAGGGAGACTTACAGTACTAAATGCTTACATTAGAAAAGGGCAGGAGTGCCTGGGTGGCTCAGTCAGTGAAGTATTCAACTCTTGATTTCAGCTTAGGTCGTGATCTCATGGTTTGTGAGACTGAGCCGCATGTCAGGCTCTGTGCTGACAGTGTGGAGCCTGCTTGGGATTCTGTCTCTTTCTGCCCCTCCCCCACTCACAACGCCTGCCCCCCCGTCAAAAATAAATAAACACTTTAAAAAAAAGGGCAAGTTCTCACGTCTTTAATTTCTTCCTCAAGAAATTAGAAAAAGAAAGACAAAATGCATCCAAAGCAAGTATAAGAAAAAATTTTAAATAAACTAATAAAATTAAAGTAAGAAAAAAATAGGTAAAATAAAATAAAAAGTTAGTCCTTCAAAAAATTGGCAGACCTCTAGCAAGATTGTAAAAAAATAAAAAGAGAAAAGACACAACATCAACATCAAAAATTAAATAGAGGTATTACCATAGATCCTAAGGCCATAAAAAGGATAATAAATGAATACTAAAGAAATACGATTCATAGTTTTATGCTCATAAATTCAACAACTTCAAGAAAATAGACTAATTCCTAAAAGGTCAAAAGTACCAAAAGTCAACCAAGGAGAAATAGAAAATCTGAATAATTATATAGAAATTGGTTCCATAATTTAAAAGCTCGTGAGTAAAAAAATCTCCAAGCTCAGGCATTTTCATTACTGAATCCTACCAACATATCAAGAAGAATTCACAAATTTTCCACAACCTCTTTCAGAAAATACAAGGGATGGGGCTACATTCTAACACCTTTTATGTAACCTATATTACCCTAATACCAAAATCAGGAGAGGAAAAATCAAAAACAGAAACTAAATACCAGTAATTCTCATGAAATTAGACATAAAAATGTTTAACAAAATATTAGCCAACTGAATTCAACAATAAGTAAAATAAATTAATCACCATGACCACATGGACTTAGTTTCAGGTGTGTAAGACTGGTTTAACAATTGGAAATCAATTATTATGATTCACTATATCATCAAGCTAAAGAAGAAAATTCATATGATTATATTAATTGATACAAAAAAAAGCATTTGACAAAATCCAACACTCATTTATGATAAAAATATTAAATGTTAGGAGTATGAAGAAATTACCTCAAGTTGATAAAAAAAATCATCTAAAAACTCATACAACTAACATCATACTTAATGCTGAAATATATAATGCTTTTCCTAAGATCGAGAACAAAGCAAGCATGTTTGCCCTTATCACTATTATTCAATATAGTGCTAGAGTTTCTAGCCAGAGCAATAAGGCAATAAAAATTAAAGTCATATAGATTGGGAAGAAATAAATAGAGCTACCTATTGCCAGATGACATAATTGTCTACATAGAACATCCTAAGAAATCTATTTAAAAAAAAACAAAAACTCCTAGAATTGATAAGTGAGTTCCACTATGTGCAGGATAGCAAGTCAACGCTCACAAATCAATTCCATTTATATATATGAAAAATTAATATGTAGAAACCAACATTAAAAACACAATATAGGGGTGCCTGAATGGCTCAGTTGGTTGAGTGTCTGACTCTTGATTTCAGCTCAGGTCATGATCCCAGGGTCATGGGATCAAGCCCTGTGTCAGGCTCTGTGCTGAGCATGGAGCCTGCTTGGTATTCTTTCTCTGTCTCTCTGTCTCTCTGTCTCTCTGTCTCTCTCTCTCTCCCTCTCCCTCTGCCTCTCTACCTCACTTGCATTCTCTCTCTCTTAAAACAAACAAACAAGCAAACAAACAAAACACAATACATTTTACAATTGCTCCAAAAAAGAAAATACTTAAACATGTATTCAGTAACAAAACATGCACAGGATTACTGCTTATCAAAGAAATAAAATAAGACCTAAATAAATGAACAGATATACTATGATGGTGTATTAAAAGACTCAAATATAGCAAAGATGTCAATTCAAGCCAAATTGATCTACAGGTTTAATGAAATCATTATGAAAATTTATATGAGATTTATTTAAGACATAAACAAACTTACTTTAAAGTTTACCTGGAAAGAAACATACTGTAGAACAAGATTAACATCTTGACAAAAGAGAATAAAGTGCAAGGAATCACTCTATCCACAATTCAGGCTTACTATGTAGCTACAGTAATCAAGACAGCATGTTAACAGTTAAGGAATAACTGCATAAACTAATGGAAAAGAATAGAGAACCCAATAGAGAAGCCAGAAATAAACCCACAGAAATTTGCTCAACTTATCTTTGTTTTTACTGCAAAAATAATTCAATGTAGGAAATACAGCAAATGCTGTTTGAGCAACTGGGCATCTATAGACACAAAAAAATTAACCTCAACCTAAACCTCACACTTTTTGAGAAAATTAACTCAAAATAGATCATGTACTTAAATGTAAGATGTATCATTATAAAACGTTTAGAAATAGAAGTGAATCTTTAGGATGTGTGGATAGACAAAGTGTTCTCAAACGTGGTACCAAGAGCTGTGTAAAGTCATTGTGAAGGACATAGAAAAAGTTACATGCGTGGGACAAATATTTACAAACTGTATATCCAACATAGAAGTTCTATCTAGTCTATATAAAGAACTCTCACACACCAACAGTAAAAACCACACAATTCAATTAGACAATAGACAAAAGACATATAAACATGCATATTACCAAAGAGATAAATAGGTAACATGCATATGAAAGATGTTCAACATCACTAGCCATTAGAGAAATGCAAATTGAAGGCACTGTGGTACATTATTACACACCTATCAAAGTGGCTAAAAAAATTGTGAGATCAAATGCTGGTGAGAAAGGAGAAAAAGTGGATCACTCAGACATTGCTGGTGGGAATGTAAAATGGAATAGTCATTCTGGAAAACAATTTGGCAGTTTCTTATAAAATCAAACATATGATTATTACATGACCCAACAATTCCACTCTGGGGCATTATCCCAGAGAAGTGATCATTTATACTCGCAAAAATCTTGTACAAGAATATTTATAGCAGTTTTATTTATAAACATGTAAACATATTTATAAACATATAAACATTTTATTTATAAACATTTATAATAGCTAAAAGCAGGAATCAGCCTGGATATCTTTCAATGGGTGAATGATTAAACACTATTTGCTACATTCATACCATGAAATACTATCCAGTAATCAAAAAAGAATGAACTATTGATACACACAACAATTTAGGTGAATTCCAGGGAATTATGTTGAGTGAAAAAAAAAAAAAAACAACACTCCCGAAAGGTTACATATTGTATAATTCCATTTACACAAAATTTTGAAATATCAAAATTTTAGAATAGTGTACACATTAGTGGTTATGTGGAGTTAGGGATGAGGTGAGGTGTGATTGTTGGTTGGGGAAAGGTGTGTTTATAAAATGGCAATAGGAGGGATCTTTTGGTGGTGGTGGATGGGACCGAAATATCTTAACTGTGCTGGTGGATACATAAATTTGCACTGATGATAATTTTGCAAAGCACTAAACGCACACAAACACAAAGACATACAAATAAATAAAAGTTACACTGGGAAAATATGAATAAAATCAGTGGTGAATTGTATCAATGTAAATTCAATTAATGTAATGTAATTTTCTTTTGTTTGTTTCAAGTTTTATTTAAATTCCAGTTAGTTAACATATAGTGTAATATTACTTTCTGGATAGAATTTGGTCTTTCAGACGACACCAAGTGCTCATCACGAGTACCCTCCTTAATACCCGTCACCCATTTAACCCATTTCCCCCACACCTCCCCTCCAGGAACCTTCAGTTGGTTCTGTATAGTTAGGAGTCTGTTTTATGGTTTGCCCCCTCTCTCTCTCTTTCCCGTCCACTATGTTCACCTGCTTTATTTATTAAATTCCATATATGAATGAAATTATATGGTATTTGTCTTTCTCTGACGGATTTATTTCACTTAGCATACTACATTTTAGCTCCATGTCATTGCAAATGGTAAGATTTCATTCTTTTTTGATGGCTGAGTAATATTCTGTTGTATACATATACCAAATCTTCTTTATCCATTTATCAGTCAACAAATGTTTGGGCTCTTCTTATTATCTGGCTCTTGTTGATAATGGTGCTATAAACACTGGGGCACATGTGTCCCTTTCAATCAGTATTTGTGTATCCTTTGGGTAAATAGCTAGTAGTGCAATTGCTGGATCATGTGATAGTTCTATTTTTAACTTTTTTGAGGAGTCTCATACTTTTTTCCAGAGTGACTGCTCCAGTTTGTATTCCTACTGACAGTGTAAGAGGGTTCCCTTTTCTTCTCATCCTCACAACATGTGTTATTTCCTATTTTGCTAATTTTAGTCATTCTAACAGGTGTGAAGTGATATCTCATTGTAGTTTTGATTTGTATTTCCTTAATAATGAGTGATGTTAAGCATCTTTTCATGTGTCTGTTATCCATCTGTATATCTTCTTTGAAAAAAAAAAACTGTTCATGTCTTCTGCTCATTTCTTAATTGAATTATTTGTTTTTTGAGTGTTGAGTTTGAGAAGTTCTTTATAGATTTTGGTTACTAACACTTTATCAGATATGTCATTTACAAATATATTCTCCCATTCTGAAGGTTGCCTTTTAGTTTTATTGATTGTTTCCTTCACCAAAACTGACCACTTTCTCACACTATACACAAAAATAAATTCAAAATGGATGGAAGGCCTCAATGTGAGGCAGGAAACTATTGAAATCTTAGAGGATAACACAAGCCGCATCCTCTGACATCAGCTGTAGCAACCTCATACTAGATACATCTCTGGAGGCAAAAAGCAAAAATGAACTACTGGACTTCATCAAAATAAAAATCTGTAATGTAATTTTCAATTAAACAGCCAAAATAATATATACTTTTAAGTGACATACTTAAGAGAAGTCTTGTGAATTTACCTTTGCAGAGGAAGGGAACAGGAGTGAATTATTTCCACCTCTCTTGGGAAGATCAATAATTAACCAAGAGATCTTTTTAAGTCAGTATGCAACATTTATATCATGTATCCCAGGGGTGCTGGGGTGGTAAGTGATAATGAGTTAGCTTTTACACTATTTACTTAGGACTTTCACAAGCATAATCTTAATTGAACTATATAATAGTACTGTGAGTTAAGCTGTTTAAACACCATGTTAAGAAAAACCAAGAGTGAATATGGCAAAATGCCCTCCTCATTGCCCCACAGATGGTAAGCAATAGGCAGGGAGTAAAATACAGTTCTTTATTCTTACATACCTACTACTGTCTTTGTCCTGTTCTTAACCACAGGTTAAGAACCTATTACCTGGACTTGAAGCATTAGTGTTGGTCTTCTTTCTTCTATAGAAAAAAATAAAAACATTTACAGTATTGGTGAAAGTGCAGAAATTTACTTTTTCATCACCTCAACGTTTAACCTTGCCATCAGCTTTTGTTGTTGATGCTGTGAAAATCAAGGATGGAGACCCTGAGCCTGAAGTTTTCCTGAGCAGATAGACCCAGTTTAGTCATGTAGGGTAAGCTTAATTGAGATTACTTCACAAAGTGAAGTGCATCTGGAAATGATAAGTAAAACTTAAACTATTTCCCAAGGTTGATAGGAGAGACCCACAGAAAACTGTAATGTTGTAACCAATCCCTGTGAAGAGTTAATAGTCACTGCTTTCTCATTCTATAAGCTGCCTTATAGCAATATATCCCTGAGCCTCATTCCATGTTCTGGTTTGAGTGCTCCTGGTTTATATATTGTCGTGTGTGTGTGTGTGTGTGTGTGTGTGTGTGTGTGTGTGTGTGATTGCACAATAAACATTTACTAATTGGTTTTACGTTGGCTATTTTTAACCTTTGACTTTTCATGGTATCAGAAGTGGACCGGTGTCATGGTGTCAAAGAGGACTGAAGACTGGTGAGTAAACAGGTGTTAGTACTCACAGGACCCACTGAACTTACTGCTTTCTTGTCAACCCTGGAGGTTGAAGGTAGGTCTCTCCTAGATCTGAGCTATGCTGTCTACATTCTCAACTTTCCAACTGTACTGTGCACACTTGGTTTCTATTTCTGTTTTGCATCTGGTTTCAGTTTCTGTTCATTGAAGCTCCTTGGTAAGTCACCCATTCTGTGCAAAATGGAGAAAACTGCGATTCCGAGTGTTTTAGGACAACCATTGGAAAACAACCGGGCCCTCATACTTAAAACATTTTAGGGAATCTAAAGGCAACTTGGATTACACCTCATCCTTGGAAAACGATGTAGTGCCTTTCTGGAAAAATAAACTTACTTATAATTTGGAATCGCAATGGCCATTCTGGAGAGGCTTTGTTTTAGGTAAGCCCCCCTTAATGGCACCCTTAAAAGAGAGGATCCCAAATCTCCAGGAGACAACCAAATTCATTTTTTGATTGTTATGCAGAAGCTTCTAAAAGACAAAATGACCTCAAAAACAGTTCTAAAAATATTCATATACCATACAAATAGAAAATAAAATCTCTAGTAAAAAAATTTGGCAATCTGAGCATCTGAGCCAGTACTTTTAATTTATTCCCTCTACCAGAAACACAGTTTGGATCCAATTATTCTTTCAATTTTTGTACCTGAGACATGGCTAAAAGTTTAAAAGAAAAATATATAAAAACTTTGCATCTATCTGCATGTTCTCTCTCTGTTTCTCTGTATCTCCCTCTTTCTCTTTCTGAGAGACATGTTATAGATATATGATATTTTCTACCTCTGGATAATATAGACAAAATTAATTTGTAAAGAACTCTATTTAATTGACTTAAAGAAAATTAAGTATTTATATAAATTAAGTAGAATTTTGGGAACATACAAAATAACCCAAATGATTTTCAGTTCATGTGATCCAGCATAATCTTTGATAAATAAAAGCTAATTTAAGTTTATTGGTTTAGTAAAAGCAGGCATGCCTTCAAAACTTGTTTACAAGAAAAGTAACTTGATGATGGTTTTATCATCTAACACAAGCATAATTTTTGATGTCTAATCCAAGCATATTTTTTTAGAAACAAGTGATTTCAATAAAGGTAGATAAGATCAGAGTTTATACTAAGTTAAATTAAATGATGGATATTTGTTGAATATCTAAATCATTTCCAAATAAGAAAAACATTAAATGCTAAACATATCTACTTTGTGCTTTTTAATTTTTATGGAGACAAAACATATTTAAGTCTATTAATAAATATATTTATGCCACTTTGAAAAGATGTATTATGAGGAATATTATACAGTTGGCCCTTGATCCTTGCACAGCTTAAAATCAACATATAATTTTTGACTCCCCCAAAACTTAACTACTCATAGACTACTGTTGACCAGAAGCCTTACCAATAACATAATCAATTGACACATATTTTGTATGTTTTATGTATTATATGTTGTAATTTTAAAGTATCTAGAGAAAAAAATATTATTGAGACAACCATAAGGAAAATGCATTTACAGCACTGTGCTGTATTTATCCAAAAAATCTACATATAAGTGGGCTCACAATTCAAACTCATGTTATTCAAAGGATCAAATTTACTTCTAAAAGTTTGAAATGCATTTAAGTTTGCTAATCTACAGTATGTTAATATGCGATAGTTCACAATTGCCTGTTTCCTGGTTTTCACTGGAAAGCCAAGATTACAAATAATTTTTTAAAAGTTGGAAGAAGGGCTGAAAATACAAAACTGAAGAAAAAATTTCAGAGCACTTAAAGTAATAAGCATAAATTAACTCTACACAAACTGCGCAGTGAGGCTGGAAGAATGCAGGCAAAGCAGAAGGAACCCTTTTGGAAAATGAGAAGAAGTGAAGCTACCATGAAAATTTCCTCTTAATGTGAATGGATTTACTGTAACTTCTTGTTTTTCAAACTGTGGTCACAGGCCATTGGTGAGTTATGATTAACACCTATTTAAATAAAGAAAATATATATATTACCTATATACCCATGTATATATCTTCAATTTTATCAATATTTTATACATTGATTTATTATAGAGTTATTTTTAATGTTTATTGATTTATTTTGAGAGAGAGAGAGAGAACAAGCAGGTGAGCAAGGTAGGGGAAGAAACAGAGGGACCAGAGTCTCCCAAGCAGGCTCCACAATGTCAGTGTAGAGCCTGATGTGGGGCTCCAACTCACAAACTGTGAGATTTTGACATGAGCTGAAATTAAGTCAGATGTTTAACCAACTGAGCTACTCAGGCGCCCCAAGAATTATTTGCTATTTATATGTAAATAAAAGAATAATTTCAGAAAGTGCAAAATAAATTGTATGTATGGCATACGCTGAAAATAAGAAACATGTGTCAGTTTATTAAGCCTTTATTTCAGTTTCTTACATGGTTTTATACGTGTAGCATGTACTAAGCTATAATATATACTATTTAATATAGTATAGTATACTATAGAATGATCTAACATTGTTTTAAGTTTATTTATTTATTTTGAGAGAGACCGAGAAAAAGAAAGAGAGAGTATGAATGGGGGAGAAGCAGAGACAGAGAATCCCAAGCAGGCTCCACACTCTCAGTGACGAGCCTGACGTGGAGCTCAAATTCACAAACCGAAAGATCATGACCACAGCTGAGATCAAGAGTTGGTCACTTAAGGAGTGCCTGGGTGACTCAGCCCGTTAAGCATCCGACTTCTACCCAGGTCATGATCTCTTGGTTAATGAGTTTGAGCCCCTGCATAGAGCACTGTGCTGACAGCTCAGAGCCTGGAGCCTCCTTCAGATGCTGTGTCTCCCTCTCTCTCTGCCCCTCTCCTGTTTTCTCACTCTCTCTCAAAAAGAAATAAACATTAAAAAAGAAAAAAAAAAAGATTTGGTCCCTTAACATACTGAGCCACCCAGGCACCCCAAATGATCTAACACATTTAAAAGGTAGTGCTCTTATACCACAGTAAATTGAGTGACAAAAGGGTCTGTGTGGTCAGCTGAAAGGGCCAATAGAAGAACATTCACCATTTCTGTCTTGTATAAACACAAGACAGTGATAACTCCTCAAGGCCAGGCTATAATCACTTTTTAATAGACTCATACTTTATTGCCTTGTCTTTTCAGATTTGCAACCAGGCAACAATCTTTGTTTAAAAGAACTTCCCCCATTTCTTCTAACTACCTGCAAGACTAGAAATTCTGGTGGCAGCTTCCCAGATATTTATAGCCGTGCCATCAGTTTAGAAGATGTTATCCCATCTTTCAAATCTTTATTCTGCCTACTCAACATAGAGCAAACTTATTCAGCAAAAATGTAGGGATCCTGTTGCCTCTGCCTGTTCTATCAGTCCCAGCCTAGCAAAACAATGTCAGGATGAACTTATAAACATAAGTGAATCTCATACTGTAATTTCCAAAAGGTACATTTTTAAAAAATTATATTATGTGGAAGGAGCTTATATCCATTTAAATATCTATTTAAGGAGCTTATATCCATTTAATGTCCAAAATTAATAGAAGCAAATATTCTGTCCTCTATGATATGCATCATTTCTTTTCTAGAAAAGGTTTATAAGATTTCGAAATTGAGAAGATAACATTTGAACTAATAAATTTGAGACTGTCAGCAAAAGAGTTTTTTTACAAACTACTAGAAATAATAGAAAAGAACAGAAAACAACTGTATATAAAAAGGATCTGTGTTTTCTAGAAAAGAAGATATGAGAAATGAAAATGAATTTTTTTTTAAAATTTAATGTTTATTTATTTTTGAGATAGAGAGAAAGAGAGTATGAGTATGAGTAGGGTAGGGCAGAGAGACAGGGAGACACAGAATCCGAAGCAGGCTCCAGGCTCCGAGCTGTACCCACAGAGACCAACGCAGGGTTCAAACCCATGAACCTTGAGATCATGACCTGAACCGAAGTCAGACGCTTAACTGACTGAGCCATCCAGGTGCCCCAAAAAATGCATTTTTGATAAGGGAAAAAAATGAAGTGATTGTGTCATAAAGTAAAATGATTGTTTCAGAATGAGAAAAGAAAAAGATAGAACAAAACTTAAATGGATATAGAAAGTTGTAGTTGGTTTGTGGAAAAGAAATCTTAAGAAAGGAATTTTATATATGGCCAACCTGACTAAAGTTAGAATGGATGTATTTAAATTAATACAAGGAAAATAATACAAAGAAAATTTTTAATATAAAAATTACACTGGTGCAGTTAGAATTTTATTTTGTCCCTGTTAAAAGGACAAAGGTTTCTTAGGTTATTGGTCTGCTCTTAATAAGAAATCGTAAATAAAGATTTTTCTTTTTTCAATTTTTTTTAATATTTGTTTATTTTTGAGAGAGGGAGAGACAGACAAAGAGCAAGGGGGCGGGGGGGAAGAGAGGGCAGGATACACAGAATCCAAAGCAAGTTTCATGTTCAGAGCTGACAACAGAGAACCTGATGCAGGGCTCCAACTCACAAACTGTGAGATCATGACCTGAGCTGAAGTTGGATGCTTAACTGACTGAACCACCCAGGCGCCCCAAGGTTTTTCTTTATCTTTAATATTTTTCTGTAATCTGCTTAGTAAACAAAGATACTGTGTTTTTTCTTTGTCAGGTTTTTGATTACTTAAGGAATTGAGTCTTCTCTCTTAGAACTACTTTTTTTGTTTGTTTGTTTACAACTATGTACCTATTTGTATGTGTAAAATTTCATGAAAAACATTGTCAAATAAGAAATAATGCTAAACTTTCTTTAGGAAATATTTATATGGAAGTTATTAATATAAATGCTCCAGAAATTATATGAAGTTCCTGGAAACCTGATGTGTCCTCATACAACGTTATTATTCATAACTGCGGCTATTGTCTTAAAACATTATGTATCACAGAAATAACTCATTTCCCCTATCAACTGCATTATAATGAATTCTCATCTGATCTTGCTATTGCCACTTTAAGTTTTTTTTTTTTTTGTCATTCACAGATGATTATTGTTTTCCTCTGGATGCTTTTGTAAATATATTTCATCTTCAGATAAATTTATGGAAAAGACCCTTGTGAGTACTCTAGAATGAAAGTTTATGATAACTTTAAGATAATAACATTGAGCTGTGTAAGAATTTCTAAAACTTTGATGGAAAACTGACAAATGCATAAAGCTACTAACAAAAGATCAAGATCAACAAGAATTAATTACAGGATACTGATGATTGTAATTTTTATGATTTCATTTAAAGCATTGCTCACTCGTTAATATTTTGTTTTCCAGTTTTAAAAGTGCCTATATAGTCAATCACTATTCTTGCTACATTTATATAAACAATCAGGCCAAGTTTATTAAAACTAAATTTGCAGACAGATTAGTCTTGCTATGCCCTTTGATGGAAACAGAAATGATTATGGAGGAAGGATTATATTTCAGTAGTACACCTTTATAGATATCAGATTTCGGTACTGGTCATTGTCTTTAAAGATTTTTTTTTTTTTTTTTTACCTGTAAACTGGATTGAGTCCTAAATTCTTCTAATTTTCTCCAATATGTGGCTAGAAGTTTATAAGTAACATTTCCAATTTTCTCCCAGTATTTTGGTTTGGAATCACAATGCCACTAAAACTGCTCTTTTCCCAAAGCCAAGCAAGTTAAGCCGGACTTTTGACACACTCCTCAGAGGTGTCACAACAGCACACATATAGATGATCTTTATGGTGATTGCCATGTGCCACTCAGAAAAATTGTCAGAGACATTCACAATCCTAACCAGGAAGATCTGTGTGATGCCCACTGCTTGCCCTAGAATCCAACATTAAAAAGCTTCTCAACTGGCTTGCCCTCCAAACTTAGAAAACTCAATTTGCAATTTGCTCAAACTATTAACCTTTGGTTTTCTGTTTCCGTAGAGATGCCTCTCATTAAATAACCTGATTGCTCCCATCATAAAACGGTCTAATTTCAGTGAAAGCCCACTTGCAACATTGCCTCCTGAAAAGAAGCACCCTGATATTCATTCTGTCCTATGTAATCATAAGTGTATGTCTTTGCTAATACATCATGTTGTGCCTATATAAATAACTTAAAAAGCAATTTGTAAATTGACTTAGAAAGGCAAAACCTGAATCTGGTTATAACCTACTTGATTTATTTGATTGGTTAAATCTTGGCTCCTGGGAATCTCTGTTCTGGGGAATTGTTCAATCCTTGGCTATTATGTATTCTCTTTATAGTCACCATATTGTGTTCTATACTCTCAAATGCATTAAATGTCTGTCAGCAGCTACTCACATGCAAATGGTATCCATCAGGATCAGACAACTAGATGAAACCAACAATAACCACATGAATGATGAAGATGGTGACTGCATGGCCCTCCAGCCTGATGATTCAACTAATAGAAACAGCAAATACATGAATCTTCAGCCTGATGTCATCAACAGTGGTAACTGAGAAAAACACTGTAATAGTTGGTCATGCTCTCAGCCTGCTAATAGAATGACTGAAAGGGGGGAATTGTTACAATCAAGGACAGATGGAGACCAGCCTTGAAGTTTCACTGAACAGACAGAACCGGTGTAGTCATGCAGCAAAAGCTTAACTGAGATTATTTTGCAAAACTAACTTGACCTGGATCATTTCTTGCTTGTACATCTGGAAATGATGAGTAAAACTTGAACTGTTTCCCAAGGTTGTTATGAGGGAGCCACTCATAACTGGCTCAAAACTGTAATATTGTAATCAATCATTATGAAGAATAAACAGCCATTGCTTTCTCACTATTTAAGCTGTTTTAAAACAGTATACCCCTAAGCCTCATTCTACGTTCTTGCTTGAGTACTCCCAGTTTGCAAACTGTCTTCTTGGTGTGTGTGCAATACATTTTACTAAGTACACTTTCGTGATTCATTGGTTATACTTTAGTTATTGTGAATCTTTGACAGTGCTGTGAACACTAAGCTCAAGCTATACAGTTGTGTGGACTCCAAGTGATGCCTGCTCCTGACATGGGGCTCATAAGCTGCAGAGAGAACTCCTTGTCCAGGTTTAGAAAATTCCAACAGTCAGAGCTCCATTTGTATGGAGCGAAATATTTCCTCCGTGTTATTTTGACCTGTGGGTCCTAGCCCCAGGCTCTGGAAATGCTACAACAAATGGAATTATCTTTTCTATGACAGCCCTTCCAACCTTCTCACACAGTGTCCTGGGAGAAGTGGCTGGTGCTGCAAAGGCAGCTGTGAGCTGGAATGACTCTTGGGGTCATTCATCTTGGTGCACTGGGACCCAGAGGTGACAGCCTGAAGGTGCCTGGACTCTGCTAGCAGCTGTCATATGAAGATATTCAACTTGACAAGGAGGAAACAGTCATGTTTGGGGAAGGGTGGTAGAATTGCAAAAAAAAAAAAAAAAAATCAAGGAATACAGTTTCTTTATATTTGGAAAAATTACTTACATGTGTGTAAAGTATCTACTTTGAAAATATTACAAACTTATATTGATAAAGTACTTTGTTTTGAAGTACCTTTTCTCTATGTTCTTTTGTGTGATTCTGCCAACAGTAATGTGACATGAGCAGGGCAAGCTTCATGTATCTGGTCAGTGGCAGAGATGAAAATGAGACCCTAAACCCAATGCTTTTTTTTCCAGCACTTGATTCATTTCCCTTACTTAAGTTGTTCTGTCAAAATGCTGGCTGCCCTTGCAGTGTCCCAGACCTAGAGACCAGCTTAAGGCTGTCTACCTGAATGGACAGTTTAACATGTGGTCAATATCATCATTCTAGTTTTTTTTTTTTTAATTTTTAAAAATGTTTTGATTTATTTTTGAGACAGAGAGAGACAGAGCATGAGCAGGGGGGGCGGGCAGAGAGAGAGGGAGACACAGAATCTGAAGCAGGCTCTGGGTTCCCAGCCGTCAGCACAGAGCCTGACGCGGGGCTCAAACTCACCAACTGTGAGATCATGTCCTGAGCTGAAGTCAGATGCTTAACCAACTGAGCCACCCAGGTGCCCCCATCATTCTAGTTTTAAGAATTCTGCCTAGAACTCCTTCCTTTCTCACCTCTCTGCTCACTTATCATTTCTGTATCATCCCACTTCCTTCCTTCTTTCCCTTTTTAAGCATTTGTTCTCTTCATCCTCATCCTCATTACAGAAGGACATGTCCCGGGTCCCTTTGCCTAGAATCTGTTTTCCTTTTCTGTCAGTGCTCTTTATCTTCATTCCTCTTTTTAATCTCCTCTACCCCTTCTTGCAGTTTGCTTCTCACCATGGGAGATGGAGACCTGTGGACACAGACACTGGTAGGTTTATCCAATACAGCCCAGCAAATAGCCACTTTCCTGCACATCTGGGTGTTTCTGGGTTCTTCTTGTAGCATTGGAAACATTGAGAATAAGGCTCTCCTTCATCACTCTCCTCTATTTGCTGCAAGTCAAGACTGGCACCACATACACCAGATTTCAAATGACTCAACATGAGGAATTCTCAACCCTTTTTTACATTTCTGTCACATCCCTTTCTGAAGGTAAATGTCCCTGCCCTCCCTTCTTCACCTCCTCCTCTTCAAGCCATCCAAACACCAGCTCCCCCAAGGATTCATGTTCCAAGTCCTTAACCATGTGGAACAAGCACCAACCGCAACACTAACAGAGCAAAATTGACACCAAAAAGGTCCCAGGGCTCCTTCCATACCATTGGTGTGGGGTGAGTAAGGCCAGGTTTTGAGGAAAGCCAGATTGACCAGAAGGTCCTGGGGAATCTCATTCTTTTAACAAATAGGCCACAGTAGCACCTGCTGTGTGTCAGATCTGCTTATCAGTGCTATTAACTCTTCCCCTACTTTTGTCCTTCAAAAGATAAGTTTGCAGGAGGGAATCTCTAGGCTCCCTTAATTTCCCAGTCCACTCAACCACAGAACCATCTGTGACTGCCATCAGGAGGTGTCCCCACTGCAGCATCAGTCTGTAAAGCCTAACCCCAACTAAGCTCTTTATCCCTAAGACTTCTGTCTACTCTTTCTAACCTAACACAGAGAGTAGTTGTCTTCCCCCTGGCTGGAGGAGGTTCTCAGAGCTACCGATGGGGCAAAACATCACAACAGGAACAAATTTCACGGAGGGCAAAGTTGCTGCAGCTTTACTGTGTTGTCTGTTCTACCTAAACATTACTATCTGTTGAAAAAAAAAAAAAAACCTCAAGTATTTAATTATGTTTACTTCATTTTTAAAGGATTTTTTCAAGCTTTTACTTAAATTCTAACTACTTAACATGTATGGGAAAATTGGTTTCATGTGTAGAATTTAGTGATTCGTCATTTACATATAACACCCAGTGCTCATCACAAGTGCCCTCCTTAAAACCCATCACCTGTTTTAAGAGGCTAAACTTGGGCAGAGGTGCCTCAGTCTCCAACCTCCTTTTTTTTTGGTCCATAAAGAGCTCTAACCACTCTGAGATAAGACTTGTTGTTTTGTTTGTTTGTTTGTTTGTTTGTTTTTAATCAGTACATTCTCCTATTAGAATATATTGGGTAACCAAAATACCCTCCACATGGTATTCCTTTAAAATTCCATAAGTTTCTTAGTTTTCATGTCACCATAGGGATAGCAAATTTATTAGCAACCCACCAAAAGCACAAGATTTCCCAAAAATGTGATATCAGAATTATAAAAATCAAGTGGATTTGGTTGGTTGATGTTGAAAAACCTGTGACTGACAGAAGTGAGAAAGAACATTTGAAGTACTATGTGGATTTTTTGAAAAGTCATATTTATAAGCTGTATTTGTGACTAGTGCGTGAAAACCCTCTTTTTTATTCTTCCATGAATTGGGTTAATTTGTCATGATGTTGATTGAGCAGATTTAAACTTGATCACAAATTATCACACTTTCATTCCTTTCTTTTCTGAATTGAGTGAAAATTTCCAGAGGTTTGTAAAGGCTTAAGAAAATTGCTGCTGACTTTACAAACTGTTTCAACCAAATTACAAGGCCCAAAGGATGAGAGCCAAGTTCTTTCCTGGGATGATCAATCATTACATTTAGAAGGGGAAGGCTGGACCCACAGCCTCACATTCACAGAGATGCTTGAAAAACATCTTTCTTGTTCAAGGTTTGGTGTTCAGCCATCTGGGAAGCATGCTGTGCTGCTATTCTCACAGGTAGAATTTTCAAGATTTTGTCTCTCCTTTTTCTCTGAGAGTTTTTCCTCTCTCCTGGCTTGCACCTCACCTCTCTCTACAAAAATGACCCTCCAGTCAATCGTTCCTTTTTATACTAGTCTCTCCTAAGCTATTTCAATGACCTTATTTGAACTCTCTGCTTGCAGAGTGTTATGCATGAGAACAGTAAATAATTCTGCATACAGTTGAAAGGTCTCCTTGCAGTTCTTTCTTTCTAGCTCATTCTCTTCAAAACTTTGCCCCAGTAGATCCCTAAAATGAGCCTACTATGGTGGTTTACTATGGCAACCCAGCAGTCGTGCAGCACAGCAGGGGGCTGGTATCCCATCGCAGCTGCTTCTTTGTGCAGGCCCCAGGGATCTACCTGACTTGTCTTTGAAGTGCTGACACATAAGTACCCATTGATATTTGTCAAATTATTTCCCAGCTCAAAGTTGGATCTCAAAGGCAATTTTCACTAAATTACAAAGCAATGCCTCCGACATGTCCCTGGAAACTACCAGTTTTAGCAGCCCACATGAAGGATATGACAGGAGACATCTGTAGATGTCATTAGGAAGGCAGACAGACCCAAACTTGTTGGGCCAGCCTGCATCCTCCCCTTTTCTGTTGCCATAGTCATTAGCAATCCAGACAAACTTTCCCCTTGAGATTGAAAGATCATCTTCCTGTGAGCATCCTGATGACCTGTCTTCCTGTGCCTGTGTATAGATGCTCAGCCTAGCAGAGGAAAGTGCAGGCCCTTTGTGAAAACCTGCCATCAAATTTCACCACTTCCTGTAACAAGCATTAATTAAGTACTTTATGGCAGGCATTGGACAAGTCATTGCAGGTACAGGGGCCTACAGTCAGACAGTCTTTCTATAGTCTAGCTACGTGTAAAGAACATTCAATAAATAATTGCATGAATCATTAATAGTTAGATTTGTGATAAGCACCAGAAAAAAGAAGTGTGTGTTGTCATAAAATATACGATAGGATGGTTTCCTGGATTGGGGTGGAGTGGAGGTGGGGTGTCCAGAAAGAATCTCTCCGGGAAGTGACATTTTAGAATATCCAGAGATAATGGACCTATGCCAGCCAGAAACTATAGGTGCTCCACACTGGACCCTGCAGTGGATCAAACCCAGAACATTGTGGGAAATGGGGGCTGGGGTGGCAGGGATAGAGGCCATGAAGGTATAAGGTTGTTGAGCTCAAGAAAGAATTCTTGAGACATTTTATTATGCAAAAAGTTGCTTTTGTTATAGCACAGGGGACAGCACCCTTGGCAGAAAGAGCAACACTTGTGATTTTGAGGTGTGACTGATTATATGTTTTAAGGTTGGGGGTGGGGGGTGGGTAGAGATAACAGAAGTCTCCAAAGGGATTTCTGTATGTTAAAGAAGGTTTATAGGATCCTGGAGGTCTGGCTATTGTCAAACTAAGGTTGCTTTTAGTCTCTAGCAAAACATTAACATCAAGGCAGCTGTAAGTTCCTTGAGGAATGTCACACTCTGCTTGTTTCAGGTATTTATCAATGGGTTGCAAGTTGTAAGGAAATTTAATTTTATCTACATTTCTCTTGCCTTTATTCTCCTCACCAAAGGGGGCAGGTAGCTGCTTGTAAGCCAGGGCTAAGGCTTTGGAGTAGGCACACATTGTTTTGGTGAAATTGAGTGAATTTGAGAATAGCAAAGGTACCAGGAATCCTTTGAGGAAAGAGAGAAAAGAGTAAATATGAGCTGCACAGGAGCCATAGCTACAAAGGTAGCCTTAGAAGGTGGACTGATTGTACTGAGCCTGGGGTGGTTGAGATTATAGAAGCTGCTGTCAGCTGAACCCTGGAGTCAGGAGCACGAAGTCCAGGGCAGATGAGAAGGGGAAAGGCCCACAGGAGGAAGATTACCAAATGAGGCCAGTGAGGAAGGTGGCTAAGTGAACTGATCAAATTTTTCCTAATTCTGCAGGCCAGGTCTCTTAAATGTTTTTTTCCTCAATTTTTTGAATATATATTATTACTGAAGTAAAATACACATTTACATGCGAAAATTAAGCACAAAATAAAGAAATGAGGTGAAAATTAAAGTGTACCCCTCATCTGCCCAACTTCTGGGACACCTGCTCAAAGGCAGCTATTATTTACTTTTTTAAAAATTTTATTCCTCTAAAGGATCTGGTTACCCCACAATTCTTGATTTAGACACTTTCTGTTACTACTCATCTATTCTCTCCCTTCACTCATTTCCAAATTTTTCATAGTTGTATTGTGATTTTTAGTTCTACTGGTAACCTTTATAACTTTGTATAAGTCATATAAGCCTATTTCTCTTATTGCATCAATTTGACAATCTCTCTCATCTACCTCGTACCTGAGATGAGGAAATATTCATCCTGTACCTCCCTCTCACCTCTAGCTTCTGCTGCTGTGCATGACTTTCACATTTACGATGCTTTAACACTTACACTCCTGTTTCTTAATCCTTAGTGTGTGTTTGCTCTAGATATTAACTAAGAAGCAGCTTTCACAGTGTTAGCATGATCTTAATGACTATCTTTGCAAACATGAGTAGTGTAGTCAGATGCAGAGAGAAGGAACTGGGTTTCTGAACTGATAAATCTGAGATGTATGTACCATAAAGCTCAAATCAAGTCTCAACATAATAGTAGCCTATCCAATACTCTAAAGCAGAAGATAGCAAATATTTTCTGTCAAGAACCAAATAATACATATTAGGCTTTGCAGGCCCATGTGTGAGAGCTATTACCCTCCAGTGGTGCAGCATGGAAGGAACCATAGAAACTGCATTATTTTGTAGTTAGCTGCATCCAGTAAAACTATAAACAAAAACAGCCACAGCCAACCCTTGATCTAAAGCAGTATTTTTCAAACTTTAATTTACATCAGAATCCTCTATGGGGTTTCCTAAAATCAGATGGCTGGATGCCACCTCCATAGTTTCTGATTCAGCAGATCTGGGATTGGCCTGGATATTTGGATTTCTAGCAAGTTCCCAAGTGGGAATTGCTGGTGATGCTGGTTCACACCACATGCTTGTTGCTTTGGATTAGAGCATGACCCTCTCGTACACATCTGTACATATATTCATGACATCCCTGATAGTCTTTTTTTTTTTTTTTTTGTACTTGGCACCTGAATGCAACCTGTCACCAAGATTTTCCATCATCATCATACTTGTTATTTTATGAAACTTTTTTTTTCTTAAAATGTTTCCTCCCAGTACCCCTAATCATGAACTTTGGTAGACCAGCTGCTCTCTGAGTCTGTTGCTTAGCAGTAATCTGAAACTGTCCTTTATTTTCTCTAGGAGGTGCTACTTTCACACAGGTTCTGTGCCTTCTTCCTTCTGTCCTGGATTTATGTTGGTTTTGCTACAGCACATCACCAAGGATTAACTTTTTCACTGAAGATTCATGAGATGTATACTGAAACTTAGAATGACTGAAAATGTATTACTTTAGCACTCTAGTTAATAGAAATTTTTGACCAGGTATAGAATTCTAAGTTGAATTCTTCCAGGCTTTGAAGTTATTGCCTTATTGTATTCTAGCATCCAGTGTTCCTAGAGACAAATCTGATGACTCTTTGATTCTTTCTTTACAGATGTCTGGTATTATGTCCTCTCTGTTCTAAAACAGGTAGGATTAGAGGTGCCTGACTGGCTTAGTTGGTAGAGCATGTGACTCTTGATCTCAGGGTGGTGAGTTCAATACCCATGTTGGGTATAAACATTACTTAAAAAAATCTAAGAGTAGATTCTTTTTTAATTTCTTATGTTCAACTGTCAGTGTCTTTGAAAGTGTAGAAGTATTCACAATCCTCCCCCAGGCTCCTGAAAATGTTCTCCTAATCAGACAATCTTTGGTCATTTCCTTTCCAACATTTTCTCTGTTTTCTTTCTGGAACTCCTTGGACATCTTGGATTCAAATTCGGCTATCAAACTTTTCTTCTAAGATGTCTCTTCACTTTTTCTTTTTGATCTACAGGTTGAGTGTTTTCCTTAATTTTTTCTTTTGGACATCATATCTCTTTTTACTATAACAATCATAATTATAATGTGTAGGAAAATGTTCTTGTCTGATTTCTCCATTTTTGTTGCTATATGACCTTGTTTTATGGATACAATATTGTCCTGATTTTCTCCAAGGACACAAGTTAAGATTTTTTTAAGTATATTATATTTTATTATTTTTTTTACCTTCTTCCTCCTGTGTCACCTTTTCTATATTTTTTATTAAGGCCCTTCCTTTATAGGTAGAGTTTACCTTCAAACAATGCAAGAGTTATGAGTATTGACACATATTAAAATGCCCATATAACTTTTAATTTCCATGAAACTTAACTACTGATATCTTACTGTTGACTAGAAACCTTACCAATAAATAAACAGTATTTGTATGTTGTATGTATTATATATTGTATTCTTACAATAAAGATGGTGAAATGAAAGTATTATTGAGAAAATCATAAGAGAAAATATATTTACAGTTCTGTACTGTATTTATAAAAAAAATCCTTATATAATTGGCCCATGCAGTTCAAACCTGTGTTGTTCAAGGGTCAACTGCAATCAGGTTTATTTAACATAGCATGTATTTTTTACTGATCCACAAGTTTATTCCCTCACCCTTGAATGACAGACTGCTGCCCAATGCAAATGTAAGAATGTATGTGTACAAGTCAATGATCATGTACAGAGCTCTAACACCTCCCTGCAGTCTATTCAGTGATGAATATATTGACTGCCACTGAATGCCAAAGTCAGTATATGCTCAAGTGACACCTATCAGACATTTGCCTGCAGAATGGATGTGCCACAAAGTATGTAGAATTACTAAAAATTATTTGGCAATGTGTTTTGGGAAAATAGTGTTGCATTTTCTTGAGCAAAACCTCAGCACAGGATCTGGGGTCACATCTTGGAAGATGGCCTAATGCAGATGGAAAGTCTGATTAAGCCTCTTAGCACTGTGATTAAACAAGTTCTTTGTGCTGGATGGGAGTTCATGGTTCACACTCCCCAAAGGGCTTGCAATAACATTTGGAAAACCACATAAAGTATATCTTCCCACTCATCCAACCTTTGGAGACATAGGCTATAAGAAATTTTGCATGAAATAAATTTTACTTTGTTTAATGCACCATTTCATAAAAGTTCTTGGTTTCCTTTATAGAATCTATTTATAAACAACAAAAATAATATTCTGTGAAACTTTATAAAACAATATTTCAGTGCTGTTATTGGTGGAAAGTCACCAAAAGACCAAAAGAACCAAAGCTCATAATGTAGAAGGAAGTGAGAAGATAGGTCCAAGTGGAATCATGTTTCAGAAAGCACTAGACATTTACCTACAAACTGGAGAAAACTACCAAGTTTTCCTTCTCCTAATCTAGAGCCAGGGGAAGAATTCAACATGGGCCTGGAAGCCAAAGCATGGCTGTGGGTGCAAACTGAACAGAGGGTACCCCTAATGGACAATCAGAAATTTCATATGTAGCACCCCAAGTAAAAGAAACCGGGACCCCTCATGGCTGAGGAAAGATATAAAGGCAATCCTGGGTGTTAAGGGATGATTGCATCCCTTCTAAATTTATGTTTAAGTTCTATCCCCTAGTAACTTAGAATGTGACTGTATTTGGATGCGGAGTCTTGAAGAGGTAATTAAGTAAGGTGTTCTCTAATCCAATATGACTGGTATCTATAGAAGAAGAGGAGATTAGGACACAGGAACACACACAGAAGGAAGATGATATGAAGATACATGAAGAAGATGGACATCTTTAGCCAAGAAAATGGCTTCAGTAGAAATCAACTTTGCTGACACCTGATCTTGGACTTGAGCCTCCAGAACAGTGAGAAAATAAATTTCTGTTCTTGAAACCACCCAGTCTGTGGTACTTTGTTATGGTAGCCTGAGCTAACACACAAAGGGAGCAGAACAGATTGGGGAAGCTAGATGGGATTAAAAAGCATCCAATAGCCAAAGAAACTAGGTTCAAAAAGCAAGCCATGGTTAGAGCCTATGACAGCTTAAATATGATTTTAACCCAACTGGCCAAGGGACAACATGACAACCAAGACAAGAATTTGGCAGATATTGGGCATTCCAGAACTAAGAGACTGGACAAAGCCTCAGCCTACATAAAACAGGGAAGGATCAGAGACTTACAGCCACAAGGAGTTCTTCAATGCTGGAGTTACAGCCATATCAAGGTAGGAATCCATGTGAGTAAATGTGGGACAAATAAGCTGATCAAAAAGTTATTCTGATAGGGTCTTGGATATAAGACACCTATGACATGAGGAGATCCTAAGTATTTCAAACAACTTGAATCTATTGTTATTAAACATATATTTGTGTTCATCAAAGAATTTGGAAATCAGGGGCAATATAAAGAAATTACTGGGGCGCCTGGGTGGCTCAGTCGGTTAAGCGTCCCACTTCAGCTCAGGTCACGATCTCACGGTCCGTGAGTTCGAGCCCCGCGTCAGGCTCTGGGCTGATGGCTCAGAGACTGGAGCCTGCTTCCAATTCTGTGTCTCCCTCTGTCTCTGCCCCTCCCATTCATGCTCTGTCTCTCTCTGTCTCAAAAATAAAATAAACGTTAAAAAAAAAAAATTACTGCCACTTGGTCTCAGGGAGTCCAAATGCAAGTTTTTATGCATAAAATAATAAGATTGAATATACATTCCAGTGTTTCCAAGAGAGAGCTAATATTATAGGCCCTTTGCCAAATGTTGTCAAGGGAAGCCCAATATAAATATGTTTTTCATCTCTTTCTCTCTCTCTCTCTCTCTCCCTCAAAATAAATAAATAAACATTTAAAAGAAAAGGGAGCCTGGGTGGCTCTGTTGGTTAAGTGTCCAACTCTTAATTTTGTCTCAGGTCATGATCTCATGGTTCATGAGATCAAACCCTGCATTGAGCTCTGCACTGTCAGCATGGAGCCTGCTTGGGATTCTGTCCTTCTCTCTGCCCCTCCTCTCTCTCTCTTTCTTTCTCTCTTTCTTTCTTTCAAAATAAATAAATAAAATTTATATATGTTTTTCATTATGCCAATGGAAAAGTAACAAAACACATTCTGAAAATGTTTTTTTTTTAATTTTAATGTTATTTATTTATTTTTGAGAGAGAGAAAGAAAGAGAGAGAGAGAGAGAACAAGCAGAGGAACAGCAGAGAGAGAGGGAGGCAGAGAATCCCAAGCAGGTTGCAGGGCAACAGTGCAGAGCCTGACATGGGGCTTGAAGTCATGAAACATAAGATCATGACCTGAGCTGAAGCCAAGACTCGGACAGTTAACCAACTGAACCACTCAGGTGCCCCTGATTTGGGTTTTTTGAAATAGCAAAGTCTGTTGGCCAAAGACCAGTTACTCTGGTTGAGAATGGCCAAGTCTTTAACGCTTGCTTCTTCAACTCTTTTACTGCTCACTTTTTATTTCCTCATCGTTAGTTCTTCTAGAGCATAAAGAAGAAAAGAACATAGAGGGAAAATGTACTATTTTGTGAGTTTTTAGCACACCTGAAGCAAGTATAGTAGGCATAAAAGCAAGGAAACCAAGAACTTTGCAAACTTAATGAATTACAGTTTTACAGAATGGGTATGCAAAGTTACACTAAAGGAAAAGTCTGGCTTCAGGCAAGAACAAGACACAATTGCATTCCAATTGATAGTATTGATCCACTGAAGGAATAATGTATCATTTAGAAGGAAAGAGTCCAGTGTGCATTTTCTTTTTTCACCATAAAACTTTCAAATTGTCATTTGACTTCTCTTAAGTCTATATGAATATGTAGTTCTGTGATAGTTAATGCCTTTGTATTATGAAATGAATAATTATTTTGCTTTATATATTGGTTTCCTGTCTGTTATTGTGGATTCCTTTCAATGATGAGACTGAGCCTCTGCTAGGGAATGGAGAAATGTTTTCATGTGGCAAAGAAGGTGTCAGCCCTTGAAATGCCATGACACAACTCAGGACTTACAGGAAAATTGCCTGTCTGGTAAGCATGAAGGCCTGCTTCTGGTAGCATCCTTTCACCTGACCTTGGCCTGCAATTTACTACAAGTTTTGAGGAAAAAATTCATGTTTGGAAGTGACAGATAATTTGAAGGGTTTATGTTGTTTCTAATTGTGTCTGTTCCTTGATTATTTTTGGCAAGTAGGATTGAGTTGACCATAAACTTTATTGTTGGAAGGTTCCTGGGAAAGGGAATTGTTGGACATATTAAAGATGATATAAAACAATGTGATTATTGTTTGCTTTGCAAAAATGACTATCTTTTTGGCAAGTATCTCAGCTAAATAATATTTACAGGTGTGTTTCTTATTTCTTGTGACTACAATTTTAAGGTGGTTTTAATGAGAAATAACTAAGACATGATAGAACAATGGATTTGCGATTTATTGATGAAATGGCATTTTTTTCAAAAAAGTATTTCAGAAAAGCCAATATTCTCTAAAATTATTAAGTTGTTCAAACTTTCCATAAATCTGTTTGCATTTGAATATTTAATTACAAGGATATAATTTAGAAATAGCCAAATGGAAGAAATGCATAAGGCAGTGTATGGAGAGGTGGAGGTTAGCAAAGAGCTTCCATGATCTCTCAGAATATTGATGTGTTCACCAGTCCAAAATCTCCTCAAATCTTGCTGTTTAAGAATGTTTATTTCAGGCATATGTGGAATTTGAGAAACACAACAGATGAACACAGAAGGGAAGGAAAAATAAGATAAAAACAGAGAGGGAGGCAAAACATAGAAGACTCTTAAATACAGACAACAAACTGTGAGCTGTTGGAGGGGAGGGGGCTGGGGGATGGGCTAAATGGATGATGGGTATTAAGGAGGGTACTTTTTGGAATGAGCACTGGGTGTCTTATATAAGAGATAAATCACTGGGTTCTATTCCTGAAGCCAAGACTACACTGTATGTTAACTAACTTGAATGTAAATTAAGAATGTTTATTGTAGCCT
The DNA here is from genome assembly GCF_024362965.1 of Panthera pardus. Taxonomy (NCBI): domain Eukaryota; kingdom Metazoa; phylum Chordata; class Mammalia; order Carnivora; family Felidae; genus Panthera; species Panthera pardus. The sequence continues at coordinate 15,177,611 of NW_026526810.1, read as the reverse complement.
CATTATGTAGACATAATTGATGAAATAATTGGCCATGGAATTGAGCTCAATCTCAGACCCTCTTCCCTCCCCAGAGGTCAAAGAATGATACTAATTGTTCTAGCCTTCTCATCAATTTTGTATTATTTGGGAAATTGCAAGTATTTTAGGAGCTCTGTGCCAGGAATATTAGGAATATATATATCCAACAATATGATAGGAAGTATTATATAACTACATTAATAAATACACTATGCTATTGACAGAGGAATGGACTCATAGATCAATGGAATAGAATAGATACCCCAAAATAGACTCACACAGATAAGCCCAACTGAGTTTTGACAAAGGTGCTAAGGCAATTCAATGGAGGAAGGATAGCCTTTTCAACAATAAGGACTGTAGCAATTGGGCATCCATAGGAAAAAAAAATGACTTAAACTTAATGGATTATACAAAAATTAAGTCAAATGGGTTTCAGACATAAATGCAAAATATAATTTTAAAAAAAGACAGAAAATTTGGATATACAGCTAGGAAAACATTTTTTAGACTTGTATCAAAAGGATGATAAAAAAAAGTGATAAATGGCCTTTATCAAAACTATTGCTCTGTGAAAGCCCATGTGAAGAGGATAAGAACTAAGAGACAATGTCTGCAAACCACATATCCAACAAATGACTTATAACTATAACATAAAAAGAACCCTCAATACTCAACAGTAGAAAAAGAATCAATGAGAAAATGAGCAAAAGATATTTCACTGAAGAGGGTATCCAGATGACAAATAAACACCTAAAAAAATGTTATTATCATTAACCATTAGGAAAACATAAGTGAAACCACAGTGAAACATCACCACACACCTATTAGAATGGCTGAAAGCAGAAACAACACAAACAAACAAACAAAAAAGGTGATAACATCAAACACTGGCAAGAATGCAGAGCAAGTGGATCACTCATACATGATGTGAAATGATACAGTGGCACAGTCACTCTTGAAAGACTGTGGTAGCTTTTTTGCAAAACACAATATGTTTATTATACAACCCAGCAATAATATTCTTGGACACTTATTCCAGAGAAATAAAAACTATATTCACACAAAAATTTGTATATGAATGTTCATAGAAGCTTAATTAGTAATCACTGAGAACTAGAAATAACTAAAATGTCCCTTACTAGTTGAGTGGTTAAATTATGGTACATCCATAGCATGGAATTATCTGATCCACAAATAGGAACAAACTATTCTCAAAGTAAACAATTTGGATGGCTCTCAAGGATATTGTGTTGAGTGAAAAAAAGGAGCCAAAAGCTCTTATATACTGTATGGGTTTATGTTTTCATATACTGTATCCAAATTTTCATATGCTGTGATTGTATTAATATAACATTACTAAAATGACAAAAATATAGAGATTGAGGGCAGATTAGTGGTTGCCATGGGTTAGTGACAGAGAGAGGAGGCTGTGGCTACAAAGACTAGTAAAGGATTCTTATAGTGGACTTGCTCTGTATCTTGATTGTGGTAGTAGTCACATGAATCTATAAGTAAGATAAATAAGGTAAAATTGCACAGAACTAAATATCTACACATAGACCAGTAGGTGCATGTAAATAGATGAAATATGAATAAGATCAAATAATTGCATCAATGTCAATCTCTTTGCCTGTAATATTGTAACTATAGTTGAGCATTGAGTTATCATCGGGGGCGGGGGGGGAATGAGGTGAATGGGATCTTTACCATTTTTTAGACCTGCACGTAAATCTACAATTATTTCAAACTGAAGACTTAGAAAATATATAAACTTGACATGTCCTGGTTCCAAGTTTGCAACTAAAATTTAAGGATGACTCAGAAGTTGTCTCTGAAATCAAGATCTAAGAACATAGCTAGGATGTCTGTTAACAAAGTTAGGTTCATTCATGAGGATGAATTACCTCCTAAATTCATGTTTAGGGTACAGCTTAGCAAACGTGGGAATGAGGGAAGGGCAGAGTTGAAAGATTTTGATAGTTGATTTTTTCAATTTTTTTTTTAAATTTAATGTTTATTTATTTTTGAGAGAGAGAGAAAGAGTGCAAGTGGGGAAGGCGCAGAGAGAGAGGGAGACACAGAATCCAAAGCAGGCTCCAGACTCTGAGCTGTCAGCACAGAGCCTGATGCAGAGCTCACACTCACCAACCACGAGATCATGATGTGAGCTGAAGTTGGACGCCTAACCGACTGAGCCACCCCAAGAGTTGATATTTTAATAGACAGATTTCGGTAGTCATTATAGGTGTTGGAGATTGGGATACAGAATGAGAGAGAGAAAGACAGAGAGACAGACAGGCAGAACAAATGAACAAATTAGAAAAATCACCATCTTGTAAACTTCAATAAAATAAATGTTTCAGACAAGGATCATCAAAAGATACTAAAATGCACTAGAGGAAACGTGGTGAGGAACAGCATATTTCTACTTTCATAAAATCACCCCATAAAGTATTTGCTAATTAGGAAAAAAAAAAACTACCTTTATGATGGAGCATGTAGGCTGTTACACTTAGCTATTTGATCAAATTTGCATGACTAAAAGAGACTTCCTAACTTATCTGCCTCCTGATGTGATGTGATATGAAATACATGGAAGCTGTATTAATGCCAAAAATCTTTAGTCTAAATCCAAACAAGTTTTTGAATTTAATTTTATAGTTTCACAAAATATGGAAAAGAGAAGAATCAACCATACAAATCCAGAATATGAAATATTCCATAAACTGTTTCTTCAATAAATCGTATCATAAAAAAAAGGAAAGAGAGAGAAAATGACATGAGCAAGATGTCAGAATAGTAGTAGTTCTCTGTTTTCATTTCCCCCACAGATCATCAATTTTGATAATGCCTATGGACAAGAATCTGAGAGATTGTCCAGCAGAGAAATTCTAGCACACTGATGGAGAAAAAAAAAAAAACACTGAGAATAGACACACTAAGGAAGGTAAGAGGAACTGTTTCGCTTTGCCCACATCACCCTTTCCCCAAGGCAGACAACTCAGTGCCAAGAGAAGCCTCTTCAGTCAGTGATTTCTCCCACAGAGAAAATAAGGGCATATGAATGAGTGAAAAGCCATATAAGATGCTTCCCAAGAAGACCATTTTTTCTTGCCTCGCTCAGATTATTGAGGTGATCTACAAGTCTGAGGGGTTGACAGAGGCTGGGAGCACAAGAGTCAGGCTTGGAACTCAGAAGAATGCTATTAACTGTTTCATGGTTCTTCCTACTAACCAATTTGTGGACTCCATCAAGAAGGCCACCCATGAGCCACTGGGAACACCTCATTTGCAGAACCTCCCAATCCCCAATAGTTTGCACACCTCATCCCAGCCACATCATTCTCCTCATCATGGCCAGCTAACCAGCACATACTCATTGTGGATGCCAAGTGGAACCAACTGCAGACAGCTAGTGATCAAACCCAGAAAGCTAGCTCAACTCCGTGGAGTTGGAGGAAGGCTTATAAACTTGAGCATTTCAGGACACTATCCTAGGGGGAAAAAATGGAACGCTCTCAGCAACTAGCATGACTTTGTGGTATTATGAGAAAGCATATAATGTCAAGAATTTCCCAAGAAGGAACAAGATGTCTAGAGTGGGAATATCCATAGAAAAGTTCTGATAACACCCCAAAATCCTTAGCTGGACTGATTTGTGAAGTTATCTCTCAAAGCCAGTCAAGAAAGACTGGAGGAGGTGACTGCTTCTCTGAACACAAAGACAATAATGCAAGACTTCAAAGAGCATAATACATGCATACATACATACATACATACATACAGCGTGACATCATCAGAAGAACCCAATAATTTTCCAGTAACTAACTTCAAAGAAATGGAGATCTATGAATTTTCTAAAATAATTCAAAATAATTGTTTAGGGGCGCCTGGGTGGCTTGGTCGGTTGAGCGTCCGACTTCGGCTCAGGTCATGATCTCGCGGTCTGTGAGTTCGAGCCCCGCGTCGGGCTCTGTGCTGACAGCTCAGAGCCTGGGGCCTGTTTCGGATTCTGTGTCTCCCTCTCTCTCTGCCCCTCCCCTGTTCATGCTCTGTCTCTCTCTGTCTCAAAAATAAATAAATGTTTAAAAAAATTTAAAAAAAAAATAATAATAATTGTTTAAAGGAAGCTCAATGATCCACAAGAAAACATAGGCAACTCAGTGAAATCAGAAAAACAATACATGAATGAAGCAAGAGGTCAAACAGAAAGAAATTGAAAACAGAAAATCTGGAGCTAAAAATACAATGAATAAAATGAAAAATGCCATAAAAAGCATCAGCATAAGACTTGGTCAAGCAGAAGAAAGAATTTATAGACTCAAAGATAAGTCATTTAAAATTATCCAATTGAAGAGAAAAAAGAAAAACAAATTTAAAAAATGAGGAAAGCCTATGTGAAATATAGGACACTATTAAAACAAACGATATTTGAATTTTAGGGGTCCCAGAAGAAGAGAAAGAAAACGGGGGAGAAAGCTTACTTTAAAAATATTAAAAAAGTCCCCAAACTTCCTAAATCTTGGGAAAGAGATGGACATACAAGCTAATGAAGCTAATGGATACCCATACAAATTTAACACAAAAGGGACTTCACTGAGACACATATAGTCAAACTGTCAAAAACCAAGGTAAAGACAGAATTTTTGAAGAAGCAGAGAAGAAAAGAAAACCAAAGTAAGACTATAAGTGGATATCACAGGAGAAATCTTGCAAGACAAGAAAGAATGAAATGATATATTCAAGGTGTTGAAAGAAAAAAAAATGCCAACTAAGAATACTTATTTGGCAAAGCTGTCTTTCAGAAATGAAGGAGAGATAAAGACTTCCTGAGATAAATAAAAGTGGAGAGATTTATCACCACTTGATCTTCTATACAAGAAATGTTAAAGGAAGTACTTCAAGCTGAAATGAAAGGATGCTAAATAGTAAGAGGAAAACATATGAAAGGATAAAACTCACTGATAAAGGCAAGTATATGGTCAAATTCAGAATACTTGATTACTATAATTATGATATACAAATCACTTAACCATACTATATGGAAAAAATCTCTAGTAGATACACAAAGATAAAAGAAAAGATTCAATCAACCATATCACTACAGCATATCAGAAGGACAATAGCAAGAGAGAAAAAAAGGAACAAAAAACTACAAATCACCCAGAAAGCAATGAACAAAATAGCAACAGTAAGTGTTTAACTATTAATAATGGAATGGATCAAATCCCCAATCAACAGATGGAGTGGATAAATGGATGACATGATCTATACTGCCTATAAGAGACACATTTCAGCTCTAAGGACAACACAGACTGAAAGTGAAGGGATAGAAAAAGATATTCCATGCAAATGGAAACCATAAGAGAGCAAAGTAGCTAATCTTACATCAGACAAAATAGATTTTAAGTAAAAAACTGTAAGAAGAGATATAGAAGGTGATAGATAGATAGATAGATATAGATAATAGATAATAGATAGATAACACATCTGAAGAAATAAATAACAATGCAGTAATATTAGGAGACGTTAATACCCTGCATTCTTACAGCATCAACACAGAAATGTTGAACTTAAATAACACTTCAAATTCTTTTTTTTTTTTAAGTTTATTTATGGGGCACCTGAGTGGCTCAGTCAGTTGAGCATTTGACTTCAGCTTAGGTCATGATTTCACAGTTTGCAAATTCAAGCCCCACATTGGGCTCTGTCTCTTGTGCAGAGCCTACTTTGGATCCTCTGTCCCTCTCTCTCTGCCCCTGCTCCACTTGTTCTCCCTCTCTCTCTCTCTCGAAAATAAATAAACGTTATTTTTTTTTTGTTTATGTACTATGAGAGAGAGAAAGAGAGAGAGAGAGAGAGACTGGGGGAGGTGTAGAGAGAGAAAAAGAGACAGAGACAGAGAATCCCAAACAGGCTCTATGCTATCCACATGAAGCTCAATGCGGGACTCAATCCATGAACTGTGAAATCATAACCTGAGTCAAAGTCAAGAGTCGGATGCTTAACTGACCGAGCCACCCAAGCACCCCTTGAACACCACTTTAAACCAAATGGACCTATCAGATGTATACAGAACATTCTATCCAATAGTAGTAGAATATATATGTTTCTCAAGTCCTAATGGAATACTCTCCAGGACCCATCATATAGTAAGCCACAAAACAGTCTTAGCTAATTTAAGATTTAAATTAAATCAAGTGTCTGGGGTGCCTGGGTGGCTCAGTCAGTTAAGCGTCCAACTTTGGCTCAGGTCGTGATCTAGCAGTCCGTGGGTTCAAGCTCCATGTCAGGCTCTGTGCTGACATGACAGCTGAAAGCCTGGAGCTTGCTTCAGATTCTGTGTCTCTGTCTTTCTCTGCCCCTCCCCCACTCTCACTCTCTCTCTCTCAAAAATAAATGAACATAAAAAAATAAATTATATCAAGTATTTTTTCCAACCACAATGGTGTAAAACAAAAAAAATCAGTAACAGGAGGAAAGCTGAAGAACCCACAAATATATGCAAATTAAACAACCAATGGGTAAAAATTAAAAGGATCAAAAGAGAAATAAAAATAATACCTTGAGACAAATAAAAATGAAAATGCAATGTGCCAAAATTTATGGGATGTAACAAAAACACTTCCAGGAGGGATATTTATAGTGATAAATGCCTACATTGAGAAATAAGAACAATCTCAAATAAACAACCTAACTTTACACCTCAACAAACTAGAAAAAGAAGGATGAGTGAAGCCCAAAGTTAGTAGAAGGAAATAAATAACAAAGATCACAGTGAAAACAAATGAAGTAGAGACCAAAGACAAAAAGAAAGATGATTGAAACTAAGTGCTGTTTTTTTAAACAGATAAATGCAGTTAACAAACATTTATTAAACTAAGAAATAAAAGAGATAAGATTCTAATAAACAAAATTAAAAATGAAAGAGGAGACATTACAATCGATACCACAAACATATGATAGATATAAAAGGCTACCATGAACAATGATATGTCAATAAACTGGACAACCTAGAAGAAATGGATCAATTCTTAGAAACATATAACCAAGACTGAATCATGAAGAAATACAAATCTGAATAGATCTACAATAAATAAGAAGACTGAATCAATAATCAGAATTCTTCCATCAAAGGACTAGATGGCTAGAATTAATGGTAGATTAATTCTACCAAGCATTTAATGACTAATTATTGCCGATCTTTCTCAAACACTTCAAAAAATTGAAGAGTAAGAAACATTACCAAACTCATTTTACAAGGCCAATATTACTCTGATACCAAAGCCAGACAAGGACAAGAAAATAAAATTGTAGGTCAATATTCCTGATGAACATATATGAAAAAATTATCAAAAAAATACTAGTAAACAGAATTTAACAGTGATTGAAAGAATTATATAATATGATCAAGTTGGATATAACCCTAGGTTGAAAGGATTTCAACATATGCAAATCAATTAAAAAATGCACCACATTAAGAGATTGAAAGGTAAAAATATATTATCATCTCAACAGATGGAGAAGAAGCATGTGACAAAATCCAACATCCTTTCATGACAAAAACTCTGAATATATTAGGTATAGAAGGAATGTCCTTCAAAATAATAAAGTCTATATATGACAAACCTGCACCTAACATAATACTTAATGGTAAAACCCTGAAAACATTCCCTCCAATTAGGAAGAAGATAGGATGCTCACTTTTGCTACTTCTATCTACATAATACTGGAAACTCTAGCCAAAACAACTAATCAAGGGGAAAAAATACAAATATCCAAATTGGAAAGGAAGAAATATAATTGTCTTTGTAGATAATATAATATTATTTACAGAAAATCCTAAAGACTCCAAGAAAAAACTTTTAGAACTAATAAATGAATTCAGTAAAGTTGTGTTTCTATATACTAAAAACAAACTATCTGAAAGAGAATTAAGAAAACAATCTTATTTACAATAGCATCAAAAATAATAAAATTCTTAGGAATAGAGGTGAAAGATATGTACACTGAAAAGTGTAACACATTTATAAAAGAAATTGAAGAAAACAGAAATAAATGGACGATATCCTATATTTATGGATTGGGAGAATTAATATTGTTAAAATATCCATCATACCAAAAGTAATCTACAAATGCAATGCAATCCCTATCAAGATTCCAATGGCATTTTCACAAAAATAGAAAAAACAAACCTAAAATTCATATGGAACCACAAAAGACTCCAAATAGCCCAAGCAAACTTGAAAAAGAAGAGTAAAAGTGGATGCATCAAACTTCCTTTTAAAAACTACATTATAGAGTCAAACTGATCAAAAACAGTATGGTGCTGGCATAAAAAAAGAGACACATAGATCAATGGAACAGATTAAGGAGTACAGAAATGAACTCATGCACATACAGTAAATAATCTTTGACAAAGGTGTCAAGAACACACGGTGGGGGTAGTCTTTTCAATAAAGAGTATTGGAAAATCTGGATATCTATATGCAAATGAATGACGTTGGACCCCTATTTTAGACCTAAAACCATAACACATCTAGAAGAAAACAATAGAAAAGTAATTTGACATTGGTCTTGTGAATGATTTTTTGGATACAACACCAAAAGCACTGACAATAAAAGCAAAATCAACAGAGGAAATACAACAAACTGAAAAGCTTCACAGCAAAGGAAATCATCAACAAAATGAAAAAATAACCTACAAAATGGAAGAAAATATTTGCAAGCCATATATCTGATAAGGGACCAATATCTAAAATATATAAGGAACTCATACAAATCTTAGCAAAAATAATTAGTAATTAAAAAATAATAATCAAGTAAAAATGGAGAAAGGACCTGAATAGACACGTTTCCAAAGAAGACATCCAGATGGCTAATGAACATATGAAAAGATGCTCAACATCATTCATCATCAAGGAAATACAAATCAAAATCACAATGAGATATTACTTCACACCTGTTATAATGGCTATTATCAAAAGGGCAAAAAATAACAAGTGTTGGTAAAAATGGGGAGAAATGGGAACCTTTGTGTGCTATTGATAGAAACATACATTGGTGCATCCATTATGGAAAACAGTATGGAGGTTCCTCAAAAATTAAAAATAAAACTACTAAATGACCGAACCATTCTACTTCTGGGTCTATATCCGAAGGAAATAAAATCAGTATCTCAAAAAGATATCTTTACTCCCATTTTTACTACAGCATTATTCACAATAACCAGGATATGGAAACAACTTAAGTGGCTGTTGATGGATGAATGGATAAAGAAAATGAGATAAATATTGTGACATATATTGGGATATGTGCATATAAAATATAATAATTGTATATTATACAATATACTATATATATAGTATACATGCAACATATATATTGTATAACATAATATTATATTAATTATATATTTTTATATAATCATACTGTATAAATATATAATACTAATATATATATAATGAAATATTAATCAGCCATAAGAAAGAAGGAAATCCTACCATTTGACAACATAGATAAAACTGGAGGGCATTATGCTAAGTGAAATAAACCAGAGGAAGATGAATACTGAATGCTATCAGTTATATGTAAAATATATATTTTATTATATATTTATATACATATATATGATATATATATCATATATATGTATATATCAAAATGATATATATACCAAAATGATATATATCATATATACATATATCAAAATGATATATATATCATATACACATATATCAAAATGATATATATATCATATATATCATATATATACACATATATCATATATATCATATATACATATATATGATACATATAAAAATATATATCATATATATGTATATATCAAAATGATATATATATCATATATATCATATATACATATATATGATATATATCATATATATATACATGTATATATACATGTATATACATATACATATATGTATATATCAAACTCAGGAGCAGAGTGTTGAATGTTGATTACCAGGGACAGGGCAGGGGAGAAGAGATGGTGGGATGTTGGTCAAGGGATAAAAACTTTCAGAATAAGTTGAAGATCTATGTACAGCATGGTGACTGTAGTTAATGATACTGTATTATACACTTGAAATTTGCTAAGTAGATTTTAAGCATTCTCACCACACACACACACACACACACACACACACACGTGAAGTGAGGTGACAGATGTATTAACTTGATTGTGGTAATCATTTTATAATGTGACACAGTATGACAGTGTACACTTTAAATATATACAATTTCATTTGTCAATTATACCTCGATAAAACTACAAAAAATTAAAGACTAAAAAAAGAAAATATAAAAAGAAAAAAGGATATAAACTTCTAGATTAAAGAGACATATTAACAAAATGTATTGTATGAATATAGATTTTTTTTCTGGCTTTAACAAAAGTTGTAAAAGTCATTTTTGAAGCAACTGAAAAATTTGAATATGGACTATGTATTAGATAACATTAGCAAATTACCTTGAATTTTCTTATCTTTGATTATGACATTATGTGATTATAAGATTTTCTAATAGTTCACCAACATAAAAACACAACAAGAAAATACAACAAAAATGTTTACACCTGTTAATTCCAATGCTTATCTAGTACATGGTTTATCAATGTACTATCCTTCCAACTTCTTTGCATGTTTAAAAGTTTCATAATATTAAAGCTAAAAAAGCAGAAGAATCATACAAAGGTGAAAGATGCACTTTGAGAGGTGTGAGCTCTTTGTCACTGAGGCAGGGGATGAATACCTGTCAGAGAAGTCATGAGGGAATTTCTCCACTGACTATAAAAATTGACAATGCTGCTAAGGTTGTGTCCATCTCTAGGGGTCTATAATTTCAGGATAATATATCATGTTGCTATAAACCAGTTTGTTTTAAGAGAAGATTACATGAGATAGTCTGTGTCTGGCATAGGTACTTTATTTGTGGGGAAAAGATGTCCTATATTAATGGATCTGAGCTTTCCAGGTACAGAAAGATATTATACTGAGTAACAGGAATATCCACTCTGCTCTTAGTATGTCTATAGCATCATTACCACACAGAAGGGAGGATTTTATTATTTCCTGAATGTTTTTCCATAAAGGCACATGTGCCTAGTAGTTACCATATTGGACAGTTCATTTCTAGAAGATAGAAAGAAATACAATACAATGTGTTTCCTCTCAAAAAATCCTAACACTGCTGAGTTATAAGGAACTGTAACCATTTTCATTCAGGTATGACTTTAATATCAAATATCATAAATAAGAAAGGAGAATAATTTCAGTTTTTGGAAATCAGAATGACAGGGAGAAAAAAAAATCTTGGGGTCAGTCCTTACTAGAACACTGCAAACTCCAGGGGGGTTATCATGACCGGTGTTTCCAGCTAAGAAGTCAATGAGGCTAGGACTCTTCAAACTCTTCAGCAATCTCAGAATGCTTTCTGAGCCAGACCTGATTGACGTGCACTTGATGCACTGGCAGTGTGCTTTGTGAATGTGATTTCACAAGGAACAGAGTTGGACGTTTAGTAAGTGCCAGGCCTTGTACACAGCATTTTTTTTTCATAGATTACGTCATTGAATCCTTACAACAATCCTGAATTGAAAATGCAGGGGGTTTTCTACTAAGATTATCTGAAAGAAGAATCATCTTTATATGAAATAATGGAAAAGTGTCTTTCTTAAAAAGAGAGTGAAGATTCAAAAATTGATTCATTATGGGCCATATAACTAACTGGAGGCTTAGCCTTAATGCAGAAGGACTTTTCAGAAATTGAACCCTTCTGATGACCATATAGACTCATTTTTGCCTTTAAGAGATATTAATAGTTTAAGTGACCCTAGTGATTTTGTAAGTTTTATGACTCTCATTCTTTATACCCAAAATATGAACTTGAACAATGAAAATTTAGACAATTCCTCCTCTACATTAAGTTTGAGTTCCTTAACTTCACATTTGGGTTTTGAATGAGTAATACAAATATGTGCATAGCCTACCTGTGATGCAGAAAGGGGAAAATCAGACAGGTAGAAATAAGAGCTATAACTCCTTAAAAAGCTGAATTAATGTTGTTCCTAATGCTGTTGTAGGTCTGGAATACTATTGTAGACAAAAAATGTGAGAGACCCATGGGTGGCTCAGTCGGTTGAGTGTCTGATTTATGCTCAGGTCATGATTTCACGGTTTGTGGATTTGAGCCCTTCATCGGGCTCTGTGGTGACAGCTTGGAGCCTGGAGCCTGCTTCGAATTCTGTGTCTCCTTCTCTCTCTGCCCCTTCCCCACTTATTCTCTCTCTCTCTCTCTCTCTCTCTCTCTCAAATAAATAAACATAATTTTTTTTTTAAATGTGAATGAGCCACTTCCTAAAAGTTAGGCCAATCTTAACAGTTTTATATAGCATCAAGCGATCTTCCCTAGGTATCTAAAACTTACAACCCTAAAGTCATGAATGAAATGGAGAAAATATATTGGCTACAGACACTGGAGATAATCTACAATCTTCTTTGAATAGGTTTGATGTTTTAAAGTCTGTATCAAGGGGTGCCTGGGTGGCTTAGTCAGTTAAGTGTCTGACTCTTGATTTTGGCTCAGGTCATGATCTCATGGTTCCTGGGATCGAGCCCCACACTCTGCTCAGCTCTGACAGCCTGCTTGAGATTCTCTTTCTCTCTCTCTCTCTTTCTCAAAATAAATAAATAAACTTAAAAAAAAGTCTGTACTGAGAAATACAATCTTGAATTAAATGAGGAAATTAATTTTACTAACTCTTTTGAAATAAGGAAAAATAAAAATATTCCAGAGGATTGTGTGAGATTTCAAACAAACAGAATAATTTATGAATGAAGATACACAAGAAATGGGGGAAATTATAATTTCTAATAGTTTGGAATACTTTGTTATCTGCTGTCAGTAAAAAAAAATAATAAAAATAAAACCATCATGTTGAATCTCATGCCAGGGACGGCCAAATTTCTTATCAGAGAGTCTGGAATTGCCATTACCTGCTGAAATGGTTCTTCAGCACAATGAATTAGTTTCCCCTGTAGGTATTGATTCAGAGTCTTTCACAGTTGAAGATAACGTGGCTCATAGATCTGAGTCTAGAAAAAGTGATTCATAAAAAATTAAAAGAATCTAATGGCCTGCAGGCTTCTTTTTCTAAAGAACTCTCTTTGTGTCCATTTTGTCACCTTCACTCCAAGAAAATCTACCACATTATATGACACAATCCTGTTGAACTTTTATTGGGGAAATGAGTTAACTTTCACCAGTTAACAGAGTGCTGATATTCCCCCCCTTCCAGATTTTTAAATTATTTCCAGACAGGCCAAATTATATGATTAATGATGGAACTTAATGTGATTTTTGATAGTTTTGAGGATAAAAACAGCTACAGTGAGTTTTCCACTCCCTATGTTAAAGACAGCAATGCTGATTTATTATTTTAGAAGTTTTTAAAAAAATCAGAAGAACTATTATAAGTGGAAAGATAATACAACAGTATCCATACTTTATAATTTTATTTATTTAGTTTTATTTATTTACTTAGGTTTACTCAGAATGATTTGTCTATAATTATACAAGGGGAAATGATTTCTAGACAAAAATAATATAAATATTTACCAATGGATATTTACCAATATTTACCTTGCTCTGCCAATTCCCTGATCTGTACTTGTGTTTAGAGCAACAACAGAAGTGTCCTCTGACAAGTATATGCTAAATCCTCCTCTTGTTGGGCATATTGATCTTGTTAATTTTTTTTGATCTTGATAATTCTGAACAAACACCATTTCAGAGAAAAGAGAACAAAAAGTTACTGAAGATTTTAGTAGCCCTTGATATGCTACTGTTATTGGAATACTCAAACCTAGGAAGTGTCACTTAGATTGTTTTTTGTATTTTTTTTTTTGTTGTTTACATGCTTGTTTTCTGTCTGTTTTATTTATGTGTTTGTTTCTTTGAACACACTGCTAGTTGCCAGAAGGTAAGTGAAGCAGGGGGGGATGAGTAAAACAAATAAAGAGTGTTAAAAGGTACAGACTTCCAGTTATACAATGAAAAAGTCATGGAGATGAAAAGTACAGCATAGGGAATATAGTCAATAATATTGTAATAATGCTATATGGTGACTACACTTATCATGGTGAGCACTGAGTAATGCATAGAACTGTTGAATAAATATGCTGTACACCTGAAGCTAATGTAACACTGCATATTAATTACACTTCAATTTAAAAAAGTGTCATTCAGAAATAATGTCAGAAGAAATTGCCTTGCAGGAAAAATAGGATTTGAAAAGGAAACCAATTATGCTGATAAAGGATTGTGTCACCAAACTAAAAAGAAGCAGCTCTTCAAGATATTTCCAGCCATTAACCAAAATTTTCTAGTAGACATTTTCAAGGACCATAACTATTTCTTAGGATACACAGTGAAATTTTTAAAGTGTGTTTTTGAAAGGGACTTCATAAAAAAACATTACAGCACAAGAGTTTTTCACTAAAATGTGTCACTTCTGCATAGAGTCTAAAGAGAAAAGAGGAAAGAGAAAGAAACTGAAATTATACCTACTGGATGATATCCCTGAGGAGGATGGCTACAGGGCAGTGGCTCTCCAGCACCCAGAAAAGAGAGGATGGGGCAGTAGAACAGCAAGGCAAAAGAAGCTCATTGAATGGAAAGTGTGGGGGGAGGTCGGAGTGCTGGCACATTTTATGTCCACCAGAAGTCCCTAGGAGCAGAAGAGTAGAGTCTTTTGCCTGCTACTGCAGAGTTCTTTGAGAAAGTCACTGCCTCATTGCTACCACACAATGTTTCAGACATCCACGGGCTGTGTGCGGACAAAGCAAGAGACCACTGCATGTTAGTGTTGTAGCCAAAAACTGAAGACACAATGGTGGTAATTCTTACCTGTCTGTGATTACAGGGAGAGAAAAGCATAGCCAGTGAGTAGTCATTGGCATTGAGCCAGTCTTCAGTAAATTCCTCCCAGCCACAACTTCAGGCTCTCTAAAATTAGACCATGCTGCTAGAAAGTCATGCTCAAGTAAAAGAAATTTTCTTGATTTAGAAATGTAAACGATTTAATAGAGAAACAAGGGCAGAATACATCTGCATCTTGAAGAGCCTTTTATGACTTCATGTTATATATGACAAATTCTATTAACATTTTCCTTAACACTGAGCAATTGATTCTTATGGTCCAAATGGTGAAACTGTTTTCAATAAATGAATGTATTAACTGTGAGACTACTCATTAAAATGTAATATTGAAGCTATCAGTTGGGGAATACATTATAAAAATTTTAGCCAGTATAGGAGAAACAAAATGTTTTTAGTTGTACTATAAAGAAAAAAAAATCCTGCTGTCAACTCTGTACAATTTATTGATTTCTTTTATAATTTGTTTTTTTAAATTTCTTATAAAACCATTTGCAAATTATATACTTAGTTTAATAAAATACTTCGATCTCCACCCCCCTCCCGTACCCCTGCCAGATGGGTATTTATGTGTATGCCAAACAGGCATTAAATTGTCCTTGAAGAGAAGTTTCCTTGATCAGCCAGTTTGCTTCTTTAGGTTCTGCTGACTTTGAGGGTTTTTTTCCACCAGGGTCTTCTATAGCCACCACTGAAAGGGTTTAGGAGTGTGTGTTAGTTTCCTAAGTCTTTTGTAACAAAGTATCACAAACTGAGTCCTTTAACCAACAAAAATGTATTGCCTCACAGCTCTGGAGGCTAGAAGTCCAAATTCAAGATGTCAGCAAGGTTGGCTCTTTCTGAGAGCTATGAGGGAGAATCTGTTCTATGCCTCTCTCCTTGACTGTCTTCCCTCTGTGTATCTTCACATGGTCTTCCCTCCATGTGTGCACATATCTGTGTCCAAATTTCCTCATTGTATAAGGACAAGAGTCATATTGGATTAGGGTCCTTCCAATGACCTCAGTTTTCACTTTTATATCTGAAGAAGATCACATTCTGAGGTACTAAAGTTTAGGACATTGGCATATGAAGGGGGGTGCAAAATTCAGTCTATAACAGGGTGGATTCCCCTTCTGGGAGATGTTTTACCCATACTATCTCAGGAAGGGTACCAGGGTCAGGGAGCCGAGGAATTTGTGGGTCCTTATTTGCTGGGCTTGGGTTTCTTTCTTGAATGCAATTCCCCTGAAGCCCTACCGGCTGCCAGTTGAATTCCAATTCCAATTTCTAGTGACTAAGGCCAATCTTTTTTCATGAAGATCTGTAAGTGTATGCCTGCCCTCACAATATTTCTGACTATAAGTATGTGTTTCTTTACATTCCTCATGCCCCAGATGAATGAATTCTACCCTTCCCTCTGCCTTTAACTATAGGGAATGAAGTACCAGTCTCTACTTTCTGAGTAGACACCATGTGGCAGACTGTGTGTTCCTTACAGAAAATGTTCTCTTTCTTATAAGCCTAGGAGGTAGGTAATGATATTTCTGTTTTATAGATGATAACACTAAATCATAAAGAAATTAAGTGATTTGTTCAAGGTTTGTGTTTAGCCTTTAATTAAATGAAATATCATATCCATCATATCTTTTCATTTAGTAGAGACAAAATATCACAGAACATAGAAGAGGAGGAATTCTGAGAGAAGAGAGAAGTTAGAGAGGAATTTCATGAGTCTCCAAGATTAGGACCAACACCTATGTTTAAAAATAAACAGTATTTCATGTTCACAGTAACATTATTCACAATAGTCAAAGGAGGAAGCAACTGAAGTGCCCATCAATGGATGAATGGATGAACAAAATGTGGTATGTGCACAATGGAATATTAGTCAAACTTAAACAGGAAGGAAATTCTGATACCTGCTACTACATGAATGTAACTTCTGGACATTGTATCAAGTGAAATAAGCCAGACACAAAAAGACAAATATTGTATGATTCCACTTATATGATGTTCCTAGAGTCATCAAGTTCATAGGACATGGAAAGTAGAATGATGGTTTCCAGGGGACAGGAGGAGTGGGGAACTACTGTTTAATGAGTACAGAGTTTCAGTTTGAGAAGATGAAAAGGATGATGGTGATGGTTGCAAAACAAAGTAATTGTACTTAATGTCACTGAATTGTACACTTAAAGATGGTTAAGGTGGTAAATTTTATGTATTTTACCACAATTAAAAACCTTTTTTAAAAAGGGCACTGATTCCAACCCATAACACTTAAAATAGTTTTGAATCTATATCTCCCTGCACTGATATAATATGGTCCTTTGATCACTCAGAAGATCTACAGGAAACTCAGAATTTGTATAGAAGATAATAGCCTTAAGACAAAAGCAGGGTTTCAGTATGTATCTTCAGTAAACATTTGGGTAACAAATCCATGTTTCACTTAAAGGATGGTTTTAGGATCCATTGGTTGATGTAGGTTTGGCACAAATGTGCATACTCCTGAAGAACAGCTTTAAGGTGTGGGCTCTGGGACTTCTCACTACAGTTAAGTTCATTTTTCTTTTTTTACCAGCCTCCGCGCAGATGAGTCTAAGCAAGGCAGGTGGTGATAGGTAATGGAAATGGCCAAGGAAACATCCACTGATTCAGCCCTGACTTCAAAATGATAGGGTGCTTAGATTAAGGAGATAGCTAATCCTTGAGAGATTCATTCCCTGACCAAGAGTGGCACAGAGGGATGACCTAGCCACACCTAGAAAAAGGGTCCCCATCAATGACCTCTTTCTCTCCCAGTCCCTCTGCTATGGCTACCAAAATTTGGCCCTTATAAATTTTTGTCTAGCTTATTCTTCACAAGTCTCCTCCATTCAGTCCTAAAACATTCCAGTCCTTCTATAAATTGCAGTTAGGGTGATGATTATAAAATGTAAATTGAATTATACTATCCTCCTCTTAAACTCCTCCCTATCTCCCAATTTGCTATGGGATATGATTGAAACCCAATGAATTCATGTCAAGTTTCTGGTACTTGCCCATTCACTCAGCCTCAACTCTTACCAGTCATCACCCTGACATAGACTCACATACAACTCATAGTCTGCAGCACTAGCAAATGGTGCTCTGTCAGCCTGCACCCCAGGTTCCTCCCCTTTTTCCAACCAGTCACTTTTAGCTCAGACTTTAGCTCAGCCACAGTTAAATTTCTCTGTTTACCTTAGTCCTCAAAGTTCACTGGTTGGTTATGACCTCCACTGCCCAGCTCTGGAAGGAGAGCCCCTTGAGGGCTGGTCAATTTCTTTGTTTCTGAACTTCCTGCCCCTGGCATGGTTCCTGCCTCTTCATGGGATTCAGTAAACAGTGAATGTTAAAAACATTGTGCTGAGTATTTTAGCCTCTCATTTAACCATTACAAAACCCTGTAGATTTTTCATTGTGCACCAGGCTCAAATCCATCCTTCCAGGTATCTTTGCAAAGCACTACTGTGGTGCAGTGCACAGACACATCAAGGACTTTTTAACCTTCATTATATATTAGGAATCTGAATGAACCCTCCATGGGACTTTTCAGATAGGTTTTATCCCATGTTCCTCTATGTAATTGGGTAAGGAGATAATAAGGGTAAAAGTAAATTGCCAGATTGGGAGACAAATAGGAAGTATAAGTCAGGGAAGGGGCTTAGGTATAGCAGAGACAAGAGGATGATCAAATTTAGTATTTTCCCATGGCAAAATTAACAACTGCATTTATGATCTGCAATCTTTCCTTTTCCTATTTAAATTCAACAATGGCAAAAGAGAATTCTTTTTCATGATGATGATGATGACGACAATAATTACTGACTATTCAAACATGCAGAAGGCTAGTTTCTATCAAGCCTTGGCTCTCTCATTTGATTGAAACATAAATAAGTGGCATTAGGTTAATTCTCTGGTCCTCCAACACCAATACCTCATGAGAGATTAATCCAAAGGATGATTTGTTGTTGTTCATTTGTTTCCTATAATGAGCACAAACTCCCTGCCACATTTAAATAAAAGCCCAATTATATCTCCATAGCCACAAGTGCTATTATCTTTTTGTATGGCCATAAAAGTTAACGAGTTTCCTATTGCTTTACAAAGTTTAGAAAAAGTGCTTCTGATAGATGCTGCATAAGGTAAGGTCTGCTCTGCTTTGCTCTTTTTTGGAGGGACCCAAGACCTCAATTACTACACCCTCTTCTCGTTTGAAAATATGGTCTTTGCATTCCCCCCCCTACTTTTTGCGTGTAAACATAAAAAAGGAATTAAATATAACTAGACAGCACTGAAGAAAATTATATCAAATCAGGTGAAGAGAACTGAAGTGTGTTTCTATGGACTACATGGTTTTGGAGGAGATATGCAAGGCTGACAGCCTAATAAAAAACTTAATAGCACAGGCTCACCCACTTACTGGGTGCTCTCAAGGTCTTCTGGAACAAGGATGCTCCTGGAAATTGCCAGAACAGACTCTCAATTATTAACCACCAACTGACCTCTATATTGAGGTATCAGGTCTCATAGTCCTGGACCTGACTGGTTTTATTTCTCCCTGAGAGCTTGCTTTTTAAGAATTCAGTTATTCTAGAAAAAAAGAAAGCCAAATAAGTATCTCTAGAAATTTTTATTTTTTCCCTTCATATTTTGAGAATCATTCCAAAAACAAATGATAGAGTTTATATTTTTATCTCACTGCATTTAGTGCAGTCAATTCATCTTACGGGCAAGGAAGCTGAGACTCAAACCCAGCAGCTGATGGACAAGTGCAGTTACAGTTGTAAATGACCAGTGAACTTTAGGGACCAAGGTAAGTGGAGAAACTTAGTTCATGCTTATTTTATGGTTATAAAAATAGCCTTTAAATCTTCTTTAAAAAGGGGTAAGACTAGTTTAGCATTCTTGATTTCTTCTAATCTTATTCCTCCTCCATTACAAGTCAGGGAAACGTGAGGCTGAGCATAAGAATTTATTCATTACAAAACATAAACTGACTTCTGTTTGAAGATGACTTTTCTTACTCTCACTGTCCTTCAATGCTCATCAAAAATATGCATAAACAACAACAAAATAATAAAGAAAAAGATGTCTTTCCTAAATAGAGAACAATTTCCTAAATAGTCACAATTTTAAAGGAAAAGCTTTGGCACCTTGACTGGAGCAAATATAAAGGCGTTGACCTCTGCTACCTGAAACCCCAGACCAGCCTAGATATGTTTCTAAAAGGGAGAGTCCATGGTCCATCTATAAGTTCCGGGCTTCAGATGCCTTCACCATTGGAAGAGAGCCAGAGATGTACAGGACACAAAGGGGGGGCAGCAACAATTACCAATGTCAAGGTGGAGAGCCTGGGAAGGACTTGAGAGGCTAGACCTGGTGGTGGGTGTTGGAGAGAAACATCCTCAGGGTATAAATAAATAAATAAATGAATAAATAAATAAACAAACAAATAAATACTACTGACTGCTCTCTCCAGAGATGAGTCAGGCAGAGATAAACAGCCTGAGCCTATGGATAAAAACTGCCATCAAGCAGCCAATCAGCTGCATCCTTTGATGAAGGGGGAAAAGACAAGACAGAGGTATATAAAAAACATAGATCACAAGAGCTATTATTCAAGGAAGCAGAAAGAATTCTGACCAATAGTTATTCATTGCTGCCAAAAATATTATGTGTAGCAGACAGCATGCAGTGTCCTTGAAATAAGAGCTCATGTAAAAGTTAGGATGTTTGGATAAGAGGCCTGTGACAATGGGAAAGGATGTGAACAAAGGTTCAGAATCCAGTAGGAAATGGAAAGGAGGAAGAACACTGCAGAAATGAAAAATTTGTACAAAGCAACAAAAAAAGATTTAAAAACAAATACAAGGTGGATGATATAATCAGGTCTCTACAAATAGACCTGGAAGAAATCTCATAAACTAAGTCTGGAGAACTAGAGAATTTTGAAAATGCTTTTAGAAAAATCATGGCAGAGAAGCAAAACATGCAAGGGTGACATAGCTCTCACTTCATTTTTTGAAGCTTCCCAACCCCATGGTCCACACCACGGGCCTTGGTGGGGCAAGCAAATGCCCAGGACTACCTTAACTGCTGTGTATCCCTTTTTGGATGAAGCTGTTTTACTGGACTTGGCCTCCCTGCTTTCTCTGCCAGATAATATCCTTTGCTTTCCAAATATTTTCTCGAATAATTTTCTCTTGAAATATTCCCTGCCAACTCTGACCCCCATGCCCTCTGCAGGGGCAGTGAAAACAGCTCATCTCAAAGTTCCCTTCCAGCTTTAAATCCTTTGGTTCAGTGACCACCAGCAGAGTTGCCTTTAACCTCCCAGTTGCCCCTAACTGACCCTGAGTGCAGAGAGTGTCATTTGCCAGGAAAGCTGGCATTTTCTGTTCTGATATTCTCTTGACATGTTTCATGTCTCTCTCCACACTGGTCAGTGCCCTGGCCATTGTGGCTCTGATCTAGAATGAAAACAAGTTCAGTTTCATTTAAGTCAAAGGAAGTTTCCTTATGATGAAAAAGGGTATAATTCTCAGTGAAGATCTACCAGTCATGAAAACCTGTATCTAATTACATAATGTCAACATTTAGAAAACAAAGGCATAGAAAATATAGGAAAGAGTTGTAGGAGACTTGAATGCTTTGCACTTGGTCCTTGAGAGGGCAGTGTTGCCACCAAAAAGACTAGAAAACATTTAAATCACACAACTGACGAGGTAAATTAATCAATGTGGAGTTTGGAATTTATATACATAGTGACACTATACTACACATATAAGTATTAGGTGAATTATACCACATGTACATATTTATATGTACATATATATATATATATAGACACACATGTATAATTAATTGATACTTACATATATAAATATATACTTATGTGAGTAAGGTGTGTGTGTGTGTGTGTGTATACATAATGTACACTCAGACTATAAAGAATGTACCACCATCCTTCCACACTCAGATATAGAGTATGTATCAGCATTATTCCAGGTGATTAAGAAACATACACAAAATTTGACTACATATTAAGCCACAAAGTAAAACTAAATAAGTTCCAAGAAGTAAAAGAAACATAGACAAATTATTTTCTGAACCATTCCTGTGAAACTAAAATCTTATGCAAAAATATCAAACACAAATATCAGAAACCGGAAATAAAATCTCTTGGATTCAAAAATAAATTAAAATCAATAATATATAATATAAAGAAAATGATAATGAAATATACATATCAGGTCCTATGGGATACAGCTAGAACAATGCTCAGGGTAAAATTCACAAAATGCAACAAAATTAATTGGAGTGGAAAGAAGTCCTTAGTAAGGATAAAGGTGGAAAGAAGTCCTTAGTAAGGATAAAGGATTTTTTAAAATTTTATTTTAGAGAGAGTGCCAGAGAGCATGAGCAGGGGAGGAGCAGGGGAGGGGGGGGTGGAGAGCGAGAGAGTGAGAGAGAGGGAGAGAGAGAGAGAATCACAAGCAGGCTCCATGCTTTAGCATGGAGTCTGACGTGGGGCTCAATCCCAAGACCCTAGGATCATAACCTGAGCCAAAATCAAGAGTGGGTTGCTCAACTGACTGAGCCACCCTGGTGCCCTAAGATAAAGGATTTTAAAAATAATAAAATAGTAATAGAAAAATTGTAGAACCAGGGCGCCTAGGTGCCTCAGTTGGTTAATCATCCAGCTCTTGGCTTCGGCTCAGGTCATGATCTCACAACTTGTGGGTTTGAGCCCCACATCAGGCTCTGCACTGGCAGCTCAGGGCCTGCTTGGGATTCTCTGTCTCTCTCTCTCTCTCTCTCTCTCTTTCTCTATCTCTATCTCTCTCTCTCTGTCCCTCTGCTACTCATGCTCTCTCCCTGTCTCTCGCTCTCTCAAAAATAAGTAAATAAACATTAAAAAAAGGAAAAATTGTAGAACCAAAATTTCAGAATCATATTCTTAAGGCTAAAATTCAAAACTATTAGCTAACATAATCAAGGGGAGGAAAAAAAAACCAGTTATTTTAATACCAAAAAGAAAACACTAATAAATAAGACTATTTGGCTCAATTTTATGAAAACATTTGGAAGAATATGAATTAGGTAGATGATTTCCTAAGAAATTTTTAGAAAAACACCAAAAATGATCTCAGGGGAAATTGAAAATTCAAACAGAACAATTTGCATAGAAAATTTAGAAAAATTTGTAAGTTATTCAAATACCAGCCCCAAATGCTTACATAGAGAAAAGTTTACCAAATCTTTAAGAACTGCATAAAATGCTCTTTTTAAGTCATTCAGTGGAGAGTATAAGAAGGTAATTTTTTAAATAAACCAAACAAAATTTATAGTAATCTCAACCAGTTAGAACAAAAAGATACATATCCACCTTTATCATGACTGAATGTAAATGTCCTAGATAAAATATTAGAAGCAGAAGCCAGCAGTATAGCATTATTCCAGGATTACCAGAATGGTTTAATACTGCAAAACCCATTTATATAATTTATTATATATTCAAATGATGTATTATTTTAAATGAAAAATGAAAAAAGTCATCTCTACAAATTCCAAAAAGATATGTTAATAAATTTTGACATAAATTCTTGGTTTTAAAAAGGAACTTGTAAAAAAATTATAACTGATGAAATCTATATATCAACCTAAAATCCATTATTATTATAATGGGAGAACAGTAGAAGCATTCCCATTAAGGGCATAAATCAGATTAGTATATCAAGCAGTATCACTGCTATTGAACACTGCTATGGTGGCATTACCTGAAAATTTTAGGAAAAAAGAAGATATTTGGAAACTGGAAACGAACAGATAAAGTTATATTTGATTGCAATTAATGTGATTATATACCTGGATAACCTAAGAAAATCAACTGATAAAAGACAAATAAAAGAATCTGGCAAAGGGGCTGGGAAAATAATAAAATAAAACAAATAAAATAAAATAAAATAAAATAAAATAAAATAAAATAAAATAAAACAAGAACAACAGATAGAATTAACCAAGATTTAAATAAGAAATCTGTAAGGCTTTTATGAAAAAAGAATTGTAAAGTGCTATTGAGGGACTTAAAAAAGTCTTAAACAAATAGAAAACCATACAATTATGTTGAACTGAGACAGTAATTAGACATTAATTACATTAAGCTGTATTTGAAATCCAATAAAAGTACCAATAGAATATTTCCTTTGGAACCAGACAGGTTGATTCTAGATTTTAAAGAGAAAAACAAAAAAAGAAAGTAGTTAGGAAAATTCTGAATATGAAAAATAATGAGGATGGAAAACACATTCAGGTATTAAACTGTATTATAAATATACACTTAATAAAAAGTACACTAGTGGTACATAAATCAAGAAATCCATAGAACAGAATGAAAAGTCCACAATACAGCACAATATGTAAAGACAA
This sequence comes from Panthera pardus, assembly GCF_024362965.1. Lineage (NCBI taxonomy): Eukaryota > Metazoa > Chordata > Mammalia > Carnivora > Felidae > Panthera > Panthera pardus. The sequence goes on along the minus strand of NW_026526810.1, from coordinate 15,153,191 downwards.
TTAGTCAGTTATTATGGCAACATTTTAAGTAAGAAAAAATATATTCTTCAAAATATGATGTTGACAGTTTGGATCTATCTGAGGCAAAAAAAAGAGTTAAAGTCCTACTTGACATGACACACAAATAAATTGTAAATTATTTAAGTCTCAAATCCTCAGAGAAAAAACATAAAAATACTAGAAAAGCAATGACATTTTCCATTAAGAAGTAGAATAAGGAAGCCATCTTAAACTACTTCACAACACCCAACCTATAAAAATATTGATTAATTAATTATATGAGTAGATAAATTCTCCTTAAAAATAGATAATTAAAAACAGAAATGAAAAACAGAGCATGATATTTGCAACTTATAGGACTGTAAAAGAGTGGCTCTACAGTCCCATAATATATAAAGAATAACTATAAATCAATGAGAACAAAGACCAAATGCCTAATAAAAGTCAGCAAAAGATAAGAAAACATTAAAGTGCATAGTAAAAGAATACAACTGCTGTGTTTCTTTTAACATTTAAAGATGCAAACTGAAACCAATGATATAGTTTTTGCTTATCAGACTCAATAAACAATTGGAGAAGCTATGGTTTATACACTACCAGTAGGAGTACAATTTGGCACACCCACTATAAGAAACAATAACATCCTGTCTTATCACAATTTAAAAATTCACATAGTCTTGACTAACACATCTACTTTTGATAAACTCACACCTGACTAAATGAGGTATGAACATGATTACTCTTTGCAACATTGTAATAAAAATATATCACTAATGCATATATATCCATCAATAGTGAGCTTGTGGCTTAAGCGGCAGTGAATCCATGTGACTTAATATTATGAAGCAAATAAAAAGGACAAAGATCTACATATATTGCAAAGGAATGAAACAAGTAAAAAAATAGTGAGAAGGTACAAAACAATGTGTCTGGTGTGAGCACACATGCTTAGAAGTTTGAAGACCCAAGAAACCAATCTCAGATGTTGCTTCCTGAAAAAAAAAACAAAAACAAACAAACAAAAAAAAAACATTGGGAAGCAGGGAGGATGACCTTTTCACCACAGAATTTTGTTTTAATTTTGTACCATGCAACATGTTTCCAGTTTAAAATTAACAAATAAAATGGCTATTGGAAAGCTCAGTGGAGAAAAATATAAGCACCCACAATGCTTGTGGTTTATGACCATCTTTGATTAGACCTACTGTACCTGCTACTGTTTGTTTTTCAATACACATGAGTCTGTCATAGTAATGCGTGAGAAGAAGAAAATCTGCAGCAGGAAGCCTCGAAAGAATCAGGTATATGAAGGGATAAAGGAGCATGGGAAGAAATGAAAACAGACATGAGGACAGGAGCATGAGCACAAGAGAGTGTGGCAGCTCATTCAGGGTAGCCGGCCACATCAAAAATTTTGGTATTTGTTCTGAAAGTCACTGAAGTGTTCTAAGCAGCACCACAACAAAGTAGTTTTTAAAGAATGTTCTTAATGAAAAAAAAAAAACAGACTGGGGGAAAATATTTATAATATGAGTATGAGAAAAAGAGCTGATAACCAGAAAAAAAAAAAAAATTAAATCCCGGAAACAATACAAATGGGCAATTCAAAGAAAAGGAAATATAACTCACTAATAAACATTGAAAAGCCTAAAATTTCAGGTGCTACCTTGACATCTTTGAACTTCACAGGGCCCCAAATGTCTAACTGTGGGTTCTCCCACTCTCACTAGACATGCCCCTCACCTAGTGGGAAAGATTCCTTACCCAATGAATTCCTGTTTCAGCTGGACAGGATGCACTCCACCTGGTCCTCACCCTACTGGCCTTCACTTCCCTGCCAGCCTACGACAATTATTCAAACAAGTCAATTGCATCCTCCAAAAATCCTGTCTCCAACAGTCCGCCTGATATTCACTCTTTTCCCAAGAACTCATGTGGACCTGTGTCGTACTCAGTGTCCTCCTCCCCAAGGCCATGAGCATATGTGAATAATCAACTGCTGTAAATCTCATCAGCCCAATGTCAGGTGTCCTCAGTCTCATTCTATTTAGGACTGATGATCACTTCCTCACCAACGGAGTGAATAGCAGGTGATCAGAAGCATTATTACCTTTGTAATTAGAAGAACATTAAATGAAACAACATGAAATTTTTTACCCAACAGATTCACAAATTTATGAACAATTGATAGTAATCTGTGTTGGCAGTACTTTGGATGGGCATATGAACTTGATGTTTTTTTCTGGTGGTATCTATTAATATATGTATATATTGTGACCTCTCATTTGCCTTCTATTTAACTTGTTAAAACCTTGATAACAGAGAAAAACTGGATAGGGTTTAGAGGTTCATCAACAAGACAATAGTCAGTTGAATTTTGATACAACCACCTGTATTTAATTCTTGTGGACAGGCTCAGTCATCATCATTTCCAAACTTCTTGTATGTTTCCCTGTACTACAGAGGTTAGAAAGATCAAAACCATATTTGCTAAGCTCCTTTGGTTACAAGTATAACTTAGGTCTGCCAGTTAAATGTACTTGTGTGTGATTTGACTTTGTATCTATGTTAAGTGAGATAGAGGCAGCATGAAGAACCATTAAAAAATAATCAATTTTTAGAACAGTGTTAGATTTATAAAAACAATTGAGAACATAGTACAAAGCTCCCACAATACCCTCAGACCCAGTTTCTTACATTTGTTACAATTAATGAACCAATATTTATTATTATTATTATTATTATTACTAAAGTCCATAGTTTGCGCAAATTTCCTTAGTTTTTCCAGAATGTCTTTTTCTGTTTTAGAATTTTATTCAGGATCCCACATTACATTTACTTATCATATTTCCTTGGGCTTTTTTATTTTTTGGCATGTTCTCAGCCTTTCCTTGTTTTATTTTTTTTTTTAATTTGTTTAATGTTTATTTCATTTTTGAGAGAGAGAGAGACAGAGCATGAGTGGGGAAGGGGCAGAAAGAGAGGGAGACACAGGATCCAAAGCAGGCTCCAAGCTCTGAGCTGTCAGCACAGAGCCTGATGTGGGGCTCAAACTCATAAACCTCGAGATCCTGACCTGAGCCAATGTCAGCACTCAACTGACTGAGCCACCCAGGTGCCCCAGACTTTCCTTGTTTTTATGATCTTGAAAGATTTGAGGAGCATTTGTCAAGCATGTTATAAGATGTCCCTCAAGTGGAATTTGTCTGAAATTTTTCTCATGATTTTACTGGGGTTGTAGATTTTTAAGAGGAAAACCACAGAGGTAAACTGCCGTATTCATCACTTGATATCATGTGTACATACAGTCAATATTACCTATCACTGTCAATGTTGACCTTGATGACCTGGCTGGGGTAGTTTGTCAGGTTTCTCCACTGTCAAGTTGCACTCTCTCTCCCACTTTGGTATTTGGAATGAAGTCACTGTAACTAGCTCACACTTAAGGAGTAGGGATTTAAGCACACCAGAATAGTTTCTCCACTCTAAAAATTCCCTCTGCTTCAACTATTAAACTTCACACTCCTGAGCCCCTGACAATCACTGATCTTTTTATTAACTCTATAATTTTTCATTTTACAGAATGTTACACAGATGGCATCATACAATATGAAATCTTCTCAATTTGGCTTTAAAATTTTTTTTTAATGTTTTTATTTATTTTTAAGAGAGAGAGAGAGAGAGACAGACAGAGACAGAGAGACAGAGTGTGAATGGGGGAGGAGCAGAGAGAGGGAGACACAGAATCTGAAGAAGACTCCAGGCTCTGAGCTGTCAGCACAGAGCCCAACACGTGGCTTGAACTCACGAACCATGAGATCATGACCTGAGCCAAAGTCAGATGCTTAACCGACTGAGCCACCCAGGCGCCCCTCAATTTGGCTTTTTTTTAAATATAGCAATATTCATTTCAAGTCCATCCATGTCTTTTTTTGGTTTGATACCTTATTTCTTTTTATTGCTGAAATAATACACCGGGTTTTGATATACGGATAATATTGGCTTCATAGAATGAGTTAGAAAGTCTTATCTCTGCTTATTTTTTGGGAGATAATGTAGGAGTTGGTGTCTTCTTTCTTAAACATTTGATAGAACACCGTCGGTGAAGCATACGTGGTTCTGGCTAACTATTATATAATCCAGGCCTGTCATTCAAAGGACCCACCCAGAAGAAAAAAAAAAATGATATAACCCCACACCTCGGAACTTCTGGGCCTTTGTCTCTCTTGACTGGCTGGCTACTCTTGGAGTGTACTTTTTTTTTAAATGTTTTTAAATTTATTTTTGAATGAGAGAGAGCGAGATAGAGTACCAGCAGGGGAGAGGCAGAGAGAGAGGAAGACACAGAATCTGAAACAGGCTCCAGGCTCCAAGCTGTCAGCACAGAGCCCAACACAGGGGTCGAACTTGTGAATCATGAAATCATGATCTGTGAGTTGAAGTAGGCAGCTTAACTGACTGAGCCACCCAGGTGCCCCATCCCTTGGAGTGTACTTTAATAAAATCTTTTCTCTGCTTTACTTTTGTTTTGTTGTCATGTAATTCTTTACTATGGCAGTGAAAAGACAAAGACTTCTTTTCTTTTCCATCTAACTCTTGGTAACACTTTCTTCTTCAAATATTATCTTTGCACCTTTCTCTCTCTCTCTTCTCTTGAGACTGCCTCGCCATGTATATTGATCTGCTTGATGGACCCCCACAGGTCCCTTCGGCTCTGTTCACTTTTCTTCAATTTTTTTTTCCAGAATAGATAATCTCCATTGTCCTATCTTCAAATTCACTGTTTCTCTTTTCCTGCCTGCTAAAATGTGCCTTTGAACTCCTCTAGTGACTTTTTCATTTCAGTTATTGTACTTTACAATGCAATTTCTTTTTCAGTTTTGTATCTTTTTATTAATATTTCCATTTTGTTTATACAACATTTTGTTGACTTTCCTCACATCTTCCTTCAGTTCTTTGAATATCATTGAAACAGTTGTTTTAAAGTCTATGTCTAGTACAGTTGCCATCAGGTCTTTCCCAGGAACAGTTCCTGCTGACTTATTTTGTCTTCCTTTGAATGGTCTATATGTTCCTGTTTCTTTGCCTTGTGAATTTGGGTGGGGGATGTTGAAAACTAGATATTTAAATCTAATAACATGGTAACACTGCAAATCAAATACCCTCCTTTCTAGAGTTTGCTAGAACCCTCCTTTCTAGAGTTTGCTAGTTGTTTTTTGTTATTCCTTTGTTCATTTTGTTTTTAATTGTAGCCTCTCTGTGCCAAAATCAGCTCAAGATATAAACTCAAGGTATTCTCAGGTCTTTCCTGAGCCTGAGCAGTCTCAGGTCTTTTCCCTGGGCATTTTCAATCACTTTCTCATTTTCCCTGTACATGCAGGTGCTTTTGAAGTTCTCGTCTTTAACATCTGGCTCTCCCAAGGGGAAAAAGAAAAAAAAAATAAAGGAGAGAGAAAAGAGTGCCAGACTTGTAAGAGCCATGGAGCTCACTTCAGCCAGAAAGAGGGGGGCTTGAAACAGATGGGTTAGATGCAACAACAATGGCCACCACTTTTTTGTCTGCACTTCTGTGAGCAGAAGCAGCAATAAGAGCACTGATTCCTGGTATTCGGAATATCTCTTTTGCCTATCCTGCCTCCCATAAGCTGTATGCAAGTTACTCTACAAACACATGCACAGCTGCCTACATGAGAGTAGGGCTGTACTATGAGCTGAAATGGACTGAAATTAACTGCAATTTACCAACCAAATATTCTCCTGGAAGTTGAAAACCTCCAACTTCATTTTGTTTTGTTGTCATTTTGTTCCAAAATAGATACATCAGACAATGTCTGGAGTGCAAATGTTGTCTAGGGTGGGAGACAGATTCTTAGTGTTCCATATTCTGCCATCATCCTCCACCCATTTTCTTTTTCTTCATATTTAAAGGGAGTATGATGTATAAAATATATAATTGGCTATTTTTTAATCCAGTTGGACAATCTTTGTCCTTTAACCTGCTTATTAAGATATTTTACATGTGATTATTGATATAGTTGGATTTAATATCTGCCATGTTTACAACAGTTTTCTGTTTATTATAGTTCTTTCTCTATGTTTTTTTTTCCTCTTCTCTGATTTTGATTTAGCATTCATTCAATTATATTTTCCTTCTCTCTTTGCATGTAAGTTATACTTTAAAACTTAAAAAAATTTAAGGAGGGGGGCACCTAGGTTGCTCAGTCAGTTGAGCATCTGACTCTTCATTTTGGCTCAGGTCATGAACTCATGGTTCATGATATTGAGCCCCACATTGGGCTCCATGCTGAGCATGGAGCCTGCTTCAGATACTCTCTCTTCCTCTTCCCCTCTCCCCTGCTTTCACACTCTCAAATTATTTTTTTAATTTAGTTATTGCCACACAGTTTGCAATATACATTAATTACAACTAATATAGATCTACATAACATGATAGATACCTCTTCATGGGTAGTACAGGTAACTTATAACAGAATATTCCTAATTCCTTCCTGCCTCCTTTATAGAATTGCTGTCATTTATTTCCCTTGTCCATATTATATAATCTCATAACATACTGTTCTAGTACTGTTATGACTTTAAACATTTCTCTTATATCAATTAAGAATTAAAAAATTCACTTTACTTTCATTTATTCCTTCTTTAATATACTTTCTGGTATTTTCAAAAAGTAGATCCAAGTTTCTAGTCTACCATTTTCCTTCCCTGTGAAGAACTTCATAATTTCTTGCTGGGCATTCTATTGATGATGAATTCCTTTCACTTTTGTTCTGAAAAAGTCTGCATTTCTTCTTCTCTTTTGAAAAATTATTTTTCTGGATATAGAATCTAGATTTGCAGGACTTTTTTTCTTTCAATACATTGAGTATGATATGTCTGGGTGCAGATTCTTGGTTACTTATCCTGCTTTGTTTTCTCTGTGCTTCCTAAATTTGTGGTTTGATGCCTGCCATTAGTTCTGGAAAGCTCTTGTCAGTTATTACTTCTAATATTTATTCTACTCCATTCCTTCTCTCTTCTCCTTCTATTATTTCATTAAGCATGTTACATCTTTTGAAATTATCCCAAAGTTCTCAGATATTCTGTTCTGGGTTTTTTTTTATTCTTTTTTTTTCTCCTTGCATTTTAATTTGGGAAGTTTTTATTGACACATTTTCAGGCTCACCAATTCTTTCTTTGACTGTTTCCAGTCTACACATGAGCCCATTAAAGGCATTCTTTATTTCTGCAACTTTTATTTTTTCTAGCATTTTCTTTTGATTCTCTCTTAAATCTTCCATATCTCTTTTAACATTATTCATATGTTCTTGAATATTGTTTACTTTTTTCCATTATTATGTTTTAACTAATTATAGTTATTTTTAATTCCCTCTCTGATAAGTCCAAAGTCTGTGTCAGGTGTGAGTTTTGTTCAGATTTGCCTTTAGTATAAGGTTTTAAATTAATCTGGTTAGAAATGTTTAATGTTTGCTGTAGCTGTAGATGTCAATGGTTTTAAATTTGCCTAGTTTTCTTGTTTCTGTTTCTCTTACTGTTTGAGTTTCCCTAAGACCTTTTTAAATAGGGTCTGATCCTTGCAGCAATTTTAGTACTTTTAGCTGTAACTCACTGTTAACATATTGTAGCCCTATTAATGTAATGACATGAAGTGGAGGAGGGAAAGTGTTCCATAATCATATGATTAAATGTCAGGTTTCGTAGTGGATCTGAGTTCTTAGGCATTAACCATCACATTTTTAAAAAAAATTAATGTTTATTAATTTTTGAGAGAGAGAGAGAGAAAACGTGAACAGGGGAGGAGCAGAGAGATAGGGAGATAGAATCAGAAGCAGGCTTCAGGCTCCAAGCTGTCAGCACAGAGCACTATGCAGGACTTGAACCCACAAGCTGCAAGATCATGACCTGAGCTGAAGTCAGACGCTTAACAGACTGAGCCACCCAGGCACCCCTTAACCATCACATTTTTAAGTGAGACAGAAGGCCATGAGCAATTGCATATAAGTTTTATTTGATGCCAATATCCTGGGGTCACTTAATGAATGATAACAGGAGGGACTCATTTAGCTGTTCAAAGCTATGTTAGGTCATAGAGATTGCTTTCCCAGCCTTTCATGGGTTTGAAGGCACAAAGTAAGAAACACAAGATCATCAAGAAAGAAATAAAGTAGTTGTGGAGTTTGCTCACTAGCATTTGACTTCCTTGGAGAAGAAATGGCTTGTGTAAGATGTGGCACTTTCTATCTGTCCCCAGAGACACACTGGAGAATCTCTTCAATCCTTAAAGTGCACTGTTGATAATATGAAAATGTGTTTCTGGGGAGCTTTCCCAGTGGCTACAACTTTCTCAGATGACCTGGTGCCATATTAATAAAATGTTAAACCCACAAACTCCCCACTAGTCAATAAATAATGCAAGCTGAAATCACTAAATATTATGCCTCTGAGGGCTGTTTCATTGAAATTCACTGATTCAACCCTTTTCCAAGGAAGTTCTGCCTCATTCAGCATTCTTACTATACAGTCTGCCTGCCTGAATAGCAACGTCCTTCAAGGTTCTTCTTACTGCTATCACCCTTTCTCAGGACTCAAATGATGATGATATAAGCCTGGTTCTCAGAGAACTGCAATTGTATAGAGTCTCTAAAGGCTGGTTAATTTCTACTCAGTTTCCAAGTCTGTGGAAGGAAATCAGATATGCTCTCTCTCTCTGACCAGCAGATTTTGCTTCTTTCTACTCCTACCATAAAGTTCAAAAGCACAAATTAAGAAGCTTTAAAAGGCTGACTCAAAGACTTTCCTTCTGTTAACAATCTCCTAGAGTATTATATTTGGAATACTTGGTTTCATAATTATATCAGTGTTCTTATTCTGGAATTTCCAGAGCCAATTCTTCATAAACGGCTTATCTAGGAAGCCCGTGCTAGTTGTGTGCTATCAATATGTCTATTAGCACCAAGAGTAAAAAAGTTAACAACCCTTTTCATGTTTCCTTCCAGAGTGAGGCATGAGGGTGCAGATTGGACATATTGTTGGGAAAGTAGGATAAACACAAACCTAATCGCACCCTCAGAGCAACTGCAGGTGGGAACATGAATCACACATTGGAGAAAGTACCCTGACTCTCCACTTTCAAACTCCTGCAGCATCATGTGTTTTTCAGGTGTTGTGTGTTCCCAGGCACAGAGATGCCTCATACTGCCACCTAGGCATCTGTCTCTTTCTGTTGTCCTTGAGGAGGGGGCAGGAGGAGAGTTCTAGGGCAGGTTTGTATACTCCAGGCAGTTTGGATTCCCTGCAAATCTATATGTTGGTCTGCACACTTGCTTCTTTCCATTCCAGGAGTCAATGATGATTTATAAGCATCCTTCCAAATGCATTTGTGGTGTTGGGAAAAGACATGGGACCATTGAATTTAAAAAACAAATGGAGGCCAAAGTAAGACCTGAGCCTTTCCTTGTTAGTTGTGAGTTTGGGGACAGGCAGACCACTTCACCTTCTTACCTTATACTTTCTCACCCATGAAGTGGGACTAGTGACACTTACACCAAACATGGGTGTAATCAAAGGAGAGAATGGGTATTTTCAAATAATTGTAGACATGAGGGAAAACATAATTTACATCTACTATGAATTCCATTCCCTCTGCACTATATTTTACATTTCTTATAAATCTAGTTATGCATGCTACAAGAGACAAGACTTCCAACAAATCAATTCAAGATTGACTCCGGGTAGGAAATTTTACAGAAAATGAAGGTTAAATGGTTATAGGCATGGATGCAAGGAACAGCACAGCTTCTGAAGGCAGAAGGGGAATTTGGTTAGGGTTGTTGGCCCTTCTCAAGGCTGACAGTCAGCAGAATGAATGTGAAGCTGGCATCTAGAACAATTTTTAGTCCATCAAAATTCTTTATTAAAATGCTAAAGCATTTACACAGAATGCTAATTTATTCCTGGGACAAGGTTTATGCATTACATCATACAAAAAGTTCTGTTCCAGATCAGTACTGGAATAAGCCTTCTTTTATAAATGTTTGCCGAGTATCTAAGGCTCTGTTAGTAACCTGCTGAAAAGAAAAAGTCTGCACCAAGCTTTTAATTTGTATTTGGCTCTGAGTCTAGAGGAAGTCATATTGCCCAAGCAAACATTTAAAAGGTTTAGAGCCACCTGATGAACAGCACCAAGCAGGCTGCAATCTAGAAAGTAACACTTGATTTCAGGAGCTCAGTGTGCTAATTTGTAAAGCAGGATAGAACTCCTTTGACCCTAGAATGATGGGAGGGCATGCCTTGGCAGGGCTCCCCACTGCCTCCTCTACATTTAACCCCTGTCTTTCAGTTCTCTGCTAATGGATCCAGAAGTGACTGGTCATTTCTAGCTAAAGGTCAGGCTATGTAGACATAATTGAGGTAGGAGACTCATCTTCATTTCTGGTTGCATGTTTTGGGGTTATTTTCTTCTTCTCCTCATGGAGGCTGTAGAGGCAAATTTTGTGTAAAAAATCTAAACATTTTATAATTTGAAATATTGGCTTCTATCATCCTTATGCTCATTCTGTGGGACGTGTTTTCTTAAAAAGGTCATAATTCAAGAGTAAAGTTGCAGATCCTGGCTGTATTCACAGGGGCCACTCAAATCTGTCTGCAAGTAACAAACAAAATAATAAAAACTCTCCAGGCAATAAAAGGTACATCATACAGATGACCAAGCCCCAAGATACCATGATCCCCAGGCCAGCAATAGAACAACAATGAAGGCAGCATGACCCTCCTCCCCAACTCATCTAGACAGAGAGGTTTGAGGTCATTGCCTCAGGCAGCATGCTTTGGCATGGTCCATATCATGAGGCCACTCACTGAGGAGTTCTTGGACCACAGACCTACAGTTTACAGCCCAGCCCTGGGCCCAAAATGTACCAATTACTCATCCTTATCCTTTGGGGGCCCCACTTGGTCTTTGAGAGAGAAGGTCCAAGAGCACAATCATCACCTTATCACAATGAGGAAACTTGAATTTGAGTAGTTGTTTCATGTTGTCTTTGGCTATAGGTTTAATCTCCCTGACCCTCAGTTGTTTATTTATCCTTGTCTTTCATTGCAAAGAATGGATTTTAAACAGTTTCTAAAGCATCAGAGTTCTATTTCCAAATGAAAATTAACCCAGAATATGCATATGTACTCAACTTACATAGGTATGCACACATGCACATATACATATATATCATATGTGTGTGTGTGTGTGTGTGTGTATATATATATATATATATATATATATATATATGAATACCATATCATAAGAGCACATATGTACACATAAGTACATATACATAGGCACATGGATATATAAAAGCACAGCTGTTTTGGGTGAGACTCAGTTTCTGCCTTCCTTGCCTCCCAGGCTAGTCTTCATGGTGACCCTAGGCACTATCACAAAATTCTTGGGCTCCACCTAACTCTGGTCCAAAACTGCCAAGCTTTACAATTCAAAGTCAAAGACCTGTCCCCACAAACCAGCTTGCCAGTGAATCTGAAAATGTGGACCTTCACATGAATCAGTGTTGCCTGAGCCAAAATCTCTTGAAGGAAAAGGGACAATTCTTCTATTTTGAGGAATTACATTTGGAAAAAAACAAACTTCCTTTAAGAACCTAGAGAGTTCAGTGATTGTGGGCCTTGGACACCCCATACCTTTAGGGTCTTTAGACCTTCCAAAATATCTTTGGCGTGGACGGTATATATTTCAAGCACTTTTTGTCACAAATAAAGTGTAGTTTTCTATTCCTTGTGCTTTTAGGAAAATTGCTTAACTTCCATAAGCCTCAGTTTCCTTAGAAGTAAAATGAGAATAATGAGAGCACCTATCTCATGACGTTTTGGTGAGGATTGTAGAGCTGATGCATGGAGAAGACTTAGCACAGTGTGTAGAACACAGTAAACACTTACTGGATGTTCTCATCTTTACAGATTACTGTTCCTGCTATGGTAAAAGAACTAGTGCTAGCAGCACTGGTAAGAGAGCAGCTGGCAACAATAATAAAAACATTTTTGAAGGAGAGTAAATATGAGTTAGTGACCTATCAACTTTATTGGGAAAAAGAGAAAGAAGGAAGCCTTTCAAGCCAGATGGAAGACATCTTAAGGGATACAGAAGCATAAAGTGATTGAATAAAAGCTCATCAAATGAGTGAAGAGGCACTAAGCCTTCAGTATGTGATACTAATAGCTTGGAGCCATGTGAAGATCTCAGGGGAGGTATGGTATGTGAGCAGAGCATTTAGAAACTGAGGGGGCTTTTTGGTAAGTGGAAGGTAGTATTGGAGGAGGAAAATTGTGATTAAAATCAAAGCTCCTGATTATCACAGAATTCATGGGACTTGAGGAGTTTGCACTATGAAAGGGATAGTTTGTAGTCAGATCAATGAGAAGATGAGAGATGTTTGTGAGAGCTTCATTGTTGGATGTCTGAAGGCCTGTAAGGGGCAGACCGAAGGTAGAGCCTGACCTCTGAGTAGGGCAAGAATTCTGTTAGGCTGGGTTCAGGACTGAGTGAGGGAGGGCAGTGGTCTCACCCAGATTTGCAAATCTCACCCAGATTTGAGCAAATAAGCAGCTCAAAAGAAACAATGATGACCCCCTAGTTCCCCATTGGGTGGGCACCTTCTAGCAAAATTGATGATAATTTGTGTCACTTGTACTTTAAAGTGTGCCTGAACTTATACTGCATTTCCATGCTAAATATTCACATATTCCCATCAAAAGGGTCAAATGGGTTCTCTCTCTGTCTCTCTCTCTCTCTCTCTCTCTCTCTCTCTCTCTCATACACACACACACACACACACACACACACACACAACACAGAAAGAAAATACCCCTAGTTGCTACAGCCCTCATTTTGGTAACTGATCACAGGGTCAAATAGACAAATAGCTAATTCCTGAAGGGTCTGAGTCCTTAGCTGTCCCATAAAATTGCCGTTGTTGTTTGCATTAGTTTCCAAGGGATGCCAGACAATTATCATAAACTGGGAGGCTTAAAACAATAGAAATTTATTCTGTCACAGAATAAATCTGGAGGCCAAAAGCCCCAAATCAATGTGTCAGCAGGGGCAATTCTTTCTGTTGTTTCTAAGCAAGAAACTATCTCATGCCTCTCTCCTAGTTTCTGGTGGTGGCTTGCAATCCTTGTTATTCCTTGGCTTGTTTCTACATAACTCCAACCTCTGCCTCCATTGGCACATGGCATTCTTCCCATGTGTGTGTCTGTGCCTCTTCTACACTTCTCTCTCTCTCTCTCTCTCTCTCTCTGTCGAGAGAGAGAGAGAGAGAGAGAGAGAGAGAGAGAGAGAGAAAGCAGGAAAGAGGGCCAGAGGGAGAGAGACAAAATCCCAAGCAGGCTCCACACACGGCACAGAGCCTGTCATGGGGCACAATACTATGACCTTGGGATCATGACCTGAGCTGAAATCAAGAGTTGGATGCTCAACCAAGTTAGCCACCCAGGCGCCCCTCTTTTACACCTCTTATAAGCATACAAGTCACATTGGATCAGGGCTCACCTTAAGCCAGTATGACCTTAACTTGATTATATCTGCAAAGATCCTATTTTCAAATAGGATCACATTCACAGGTACCAGGGTTTAGGATTTCAGCTTATCTTTGTGAGGGACACAATTTAATTCACAAAATTATCCACTAATATCTACTATTGGACATGGCAGAGACATTACAGAGCATCCTATGTGTTCCAGATAGAATCCTCCCTACCTCCTTTGTATAGCAGTTCCTCCCTAGTAATCATAATCAATCACCCTGGCCACGACAGTAATTCTCTTCTTTATAGTGGGATAAAGAAACTCAAATAACAGGATACAGCTTCAACTTCAAATTCAATGGATATATCATTGTGTTCTCTGGCAGAAGCATTTCTCCATTTGGAACTAAAACTTCCAAACCAGCAAAGCACAAAGTTATAGGGGTGGGAAGCCAAAATTCTGCAGAAAGAATATTAGACATAATAGTGAGAAGAACCATTTCCAATTATGCCTCTTTAATTTCCAGATGTGCATATTCTGATTATTGGTTGCTATCTCAAAGCATATACCACTTTCAGAGTGCTGTCTTCCAATTGGTGGCATAACACAGGCCATTCTGACATTATATCCAGCCAACTGCTTCTGAGTGACAGGGAATAAAGTAGGTAAATTGGGAATGAGGCTATTGCCACACTCCTTTGATTATGAAGTGGGTTCCTTGATCAGAAGCAATGTTATATGAAATAACTGATGGTGAATGTGGCATTCTAGATCCAGAAATGATAGGTTTGGGAGAAACATTACCAATGTGGGGAAAAAATCATAATTGATATCTGGAATGAGTATTTTCTCCAACAAGAACAAGGCAGTAATTTGGGAGAAATCAATATTGTAATATGCTTGCTACCATGCAACTAAATGGTTCCCCTTAGGAAGTAAATGTTATTGAGCCCATGCATGGCCTCTGTCACTCCTGCATTAGCCACTTTGTACATGGCCTCATGGAGCCTTCCATGACAGCCATAGAATGTGTCGACTTGCCCACCTGATTATTGAAACTTCCCTCTACAGAGAAGTTGAATCTTTGGTGAACCTTCACATAGGACACAAATATGGCACCCAGTTTCCATTCTAAGAAGTCATTTGCATACCTCTTCTCTAGTCTATTCATCACTTATCATCCAGTTCTGTTCTTTTCCCATCTTTGCCCATCTAGTCAAAGTGCTGTGCATGAATTTGTGTAGATCTCTACTTTTGGTCATTTCTTTGGCTGGATAGTCAAAGTGAAAAACTAAATGTGCTGTTCAAAATTTTGTTCACTTAGAGAATATTCCTCTCCCTTGTTATTTAGGGTTACTCTTGAGTGAGGCTGAGTAGTCTACTTATGGTTGGTGCCAACATAACAGGCAGAACCATCTGTAAACCTGACTGTCATGGGAATCCCCATGAAGTCATAAACGTAAATTGTGAGAAAGATAGAGAAGGCGCACAAGATTCAGTAGGAGTTGGAGTACCAGACCATGAAATCTACTGTACCCTCTGGACTTGCTCAAACCTATTCTCTTACAAACAACTTCCACCTTGTGGCCTGGTATGTCAGAACACAGCCTTTCATGATGAGCAGCTTAGGTCACATGTCACTGGGTGCCATACTATCTATACAAAATTTAGTAGCACAGCAAGCTAAGACCTGATTCTTAATAATAATAAACATAGGACATGGCATTGCTCCCCAACCTGGATATTTACACTGTAATTCTCTCACTTGAGCTTGCCAGAAACTCCATACAGCATCCCTGTTGGAAACAGACATTTCAATTACCATTATGCTGGTCCATTAGTTCCAGGACACCTGCTCCAGGTCCCATTCAAAATCTGGAATTTTGAAGATTATTCAACACATTCGTTCAAGCAGCACTTTCAAATATGGTATATGTTGTCTCCAAGGAGACCCACCCCAAACTGTCCATTTTTGAGTGGAAGGCCATAGAAGTAGCAACTTTTCTTTCACTTTGGAGAGAATGTTCCAAAATATTTCAGAACATCTGGCCACTAGAAAACTTCCCACTGCCTGGGCCCCTGAGGTTTCATGGGGTTTATAGCTCATCATCTGCTACACATGTGTCTCATTAAGACATTTAAGATTCTTGCTTTTCCTGCTCATCAGTTTCATCATACCAGGGGATGAGTGTGCTCTTCTATAGGATGAATATTTCTGGGGGCGCCTGGTTGGCTCAGTCGGTTAAGCGTCCGACTTCGGTTCAGGTCATGATCTCATGGTCCATGAGTTCGAGCCCCGTGTCGGGCTCTGTGCTGAGAGCCTGGAGCCTGTTTCAGATTCTGTGTCTCCCTCTCTCTCTGACCCTCCCCCATTCATGCTCTGTCTCTCTCTGTCTCAAAAATAAATAAACATTTAAAAAAAAAAGAATGAATATTGTGACTGTACCAGGTGACTATTGAATCCTAATGTCACTGCACACTGTGGGTGATTGGAATTCCATTTTCCACTCGGCATTCCATTCAAGCTAAAAGACATAACCAAATCAAAATCCTGAAATCCTATATCAGATGTTAATAACAGGCTCACACTATCTGTATTTTACATTTATAACATTGTGTGTTAACTATACTGAAATTAAAAAAAAATAGTTTAAAAAAGGCAAAGGAGGTGGGGACAGCTCTAGGGTAGGAGGCCCATTGCTTTTGGAGTTCATGATTATTTTTAAGCTTTAAAAATAAAGGTTTAAACACTACTTACTGTATAAATGTAGGGGTATGTTTTAGTTATTGTAGATTTCCTGGCTATCACTATTAGCTATATTACCATGAAGACTCATCTTTAAGTACTTAAAAGTGCCCTTTTGACTTCATCCCCACCTCAGTGTCTTTGAATAGTATGAGCTGTATTATAGGTCAGTAAACATCTGTCTTGGTAATATCTGGAGGGCTGGCTACACCGTGTACCACATCACCCCCTGGCTTGTAGCTGTATATTGGGAACCTGCCTACAGCCAGACTCCAGTACCCTTACTCAACAGCATTGGCTGGATGCAGTCTGTGGTCTTTGTGAGGTCTGAAAGGGCAAACCTGGTTGACTTGTTTATTTAGAAGGAGCAATCTTAATATTGTTAATGTGGCTTGTACCAATGAGGTTATTAAAATTCAAGGACTTAATAGATTTCTCCATCTACTACATCAATGGTAATTATAGGAATTAGGTAAAATGCACTACCATTTAAATGCAATGGAAAAATATTTTGTCTTGTAGAAGAACTCCCTACTGACACCCAGTTTTTTGATACTTAAAAGACTGAGAAAAAGCTATTACATCCAGAACATTTTTATTGTGTGTGCATGTATATATATATGTATATATGTATGTATATGTATATAATTACATATATCAAATCTGTTTTAATTATATAAATAATTGTACTACATTCATATTGTGGAATACCACCTAACCAAACCCCTATTGATGAAATATTTAAATTCTGATGTTTCCTTAAATAAAAGATGCTTCAATGAACATTTTAATATATTTATCTGCGTTCACATATAGGAATATTTAAGATAGATGCCTAATGTAAGGTTCATGAATCAAATACACACAGATTTTATACTTTGAGAAATATATCCAGTTTTTCTGAAAGATGAAAATTTTTAGTTTTTCACCAAAGATGAATAAGAACAACCACTACTCTGAATATTTTTAATTAATTCCAATCTAATATATGAGGAAATATTTTTATTATGGTTATAATTGGCTATTTCTTGATGTTGAGTAAGACTTAACATCTTTTCATATGCTTACTGGCTGTTTCAGTCTTCTGTGGGAGTTATGTTCATATTCTAAGTATTTCTATTAAAATATTTTCCTGTCTTATTGATTTTTAGATCTGTGTACATTCTGGATATTAACCTTTTATTGAGTAAATATGTTGCAAATATCTCCTACCAGTCTATCACTTACCTTTTAGCTTTATGGTGGCTTTTTTTTCCTCTAAAAAAGATTTAAGGTTTTATGAGGGCAAATATTTCATTAGATTTATTTATGAATTCTGAGTTTTACGCTTCGCTTAGAAATATTTTTACAACACTCTAACATAATGCAACAACTCCCTGTATTTTGTTTATCAAGTGCACACTTTTGATTTTTATCTAGCCATCGTAACACTTCCATATTATGAAAACTCTCTTAATATTTTTTCTAAGTTTACAATTCTTCCTTTTATCTTGAACTTTGTTGTTTTTATAATGTATGGGGACATTTTTCTTCCATATGGGTATGGAATTAACAACCAATTATTTCTTGAATGTGCTATCCACTTACCACTAACTTGAAACACCCCTTTTTTATTATCATAAGCCACTATCCTATCAAGATATTTGTTTTTAAAATAATTTAATAATTTTTTAATGGCGTGAAAAAATAACATAATTTACCATTTTTAAGTGTGTGGATCAGCAGTGTTAACAACAGTTGTTGTGCAACAGATCTCCAGAACTTCTTCATCTTGCAAAACTGAAACTCTGCACCCATTGAACACCACCTCCCATCCCCTCTCATTGCAGCCCCAGGCAACCACCATTCTACTTTCTGTCTCCATGAATTTGACTACTCTAGGAACCTCATATAAGTGGAATCATGCTGTATTTGTTTTGTTTTGTTTTTGTGACTGGCTTATTTCACTTAACATAAGTCATCAGATTTCATCCATGTTGTAATATTTGATAGGATTTCCTTCCTTTTAAGTTGAATAATACTAAAAATATATTTCTGGGTCCTCTAATCTGTTTATCTGTTCTATGTATCTATTTTTTTTTTTTTTACCAATACCACTATGTTTTAATTATAATAGACCTATAGTGATAATGACACTACAGTGTCCTCTTTTTTTTATTATTTTATTTTATTTTAGAGGAGAGAGTGCAAGCAGGGGAGAGGAACAGAGAGAGGGAGAGAGAGAGAGAAAATCTCAAGCAGGCTCCAGGCTCAGTGCAGAGCCCAATGTGGGGCTCAATCCCATTATACTGGGATCATGACCTGAGCCAAAATCAAGAGTTGGATGCTTGACTGAGCCATCCAGGTGCCCCTATAGTGTCCTGTTTAAAAACTTAGATATTCTCTATCATATGAAATTTAGAATCATTTTATCAGCTTCCATAGAATTCAGTTAAGATATTGACTGAGATTTCACGTGAATGCTAGATTAATATTGGGACAATTTCATTTTATACAACTATATCTTTCATATAAGAACATAATATATCTATCTCTCTTCTTATTTACTTTTTAATGTCCTTCAGCAGACTTTGAAATTTTATTCACATACACCTTGTAGATTCTTTCTTACATTTGTGGCAGAATTTGCTGGCCATTCAAAATCTAGTTGGCTTTTCTTCTTGGGCAAGCAGCTAGACTTACTGCCCAGCATCCTTTGCAATTAGGTAGGGTCATGCAACTGGTATCTTAGTCATTAGAATGTAAACACAAGTTATGGGTGTTATTTCCAAGCCAGACCCTTAAAATATGCCCACACTTTCTTCTAAGGTCCGTCCCCCTCCTTCCCACCTGGGACGGCAATCCCCAGGGGGCATTGAAAGCAATGTGTTGTTCAAAGGTCAACTGTATTTGAAAAATGTGTATAAATTTCTACCATCTGGGGGGCCTCAGCTTAGAGAAACTAATTGACTATATACATATTTTATATATATAACCTTATGTATTTATTTTTTTAACATGAGAGTCACAAGAGAAAACATCTTTTATTCCCTCTGGGCCCAACCTAAATCATACCTGTGGTCACAATTTTGGAGGCAGGCTAATTCTGCAAGCCATTCTCCCACTTTCTCTTTCCCTCCCCTACACATTTATCCTCCACCAAAGATACCTCTAACCCCCTTGCCTGCACCCCAAAACCAGTGTGTGATAGCCAACAAAAACAGGAAAGATTCCTAGCCAAGAAAAAGACTCATCAAAGAGTGGCCTTCTTGTTCTGATCATTCCAAACTGTGAGGAGCTGATGTGACCAAACAGGGGCCCCTCTGACATGCACTAACAGTGGTTACATGGCCTTATCATTTCCTTTTGAGACTTTGAACTTCCAACAACATTCTTGGTCTTCATTTATTCAACTTTAAACACTTAAATACTTCAAAGAGCATGTGCAATGAGACATTGTTAGGCTGAAAATCTAAGGCCCACCTCTCCAAAGCCAAGTTGTTTTGAGCATGACCACAATAATCAGTTTGATTCCAAGTACAGCCAGAACCAAGAAATATATATACATATATATATATATATATATATATATATACACACACACATATATATGTGTATATATATATATATATACACACATATATATATGTATATATATATATATATACACACACACACACACATATATATATGTATATATATATATATATATATATATATATTTCTCTTTGGATGTTTTATCTAGAATTTCAAAGTTTGAACTGAAAGTGAACTTCATCCACATCAGCTCCATTTATTATACAAACAAGCATCTCTTGAGTTTTTTTTTAACTGGCATACATAATTCATATGCTGTTCATATTTTTGTCCTTTTCAGTGTATATCTTGAAGACAATAGATGTGTTCTAGCTGATGCCTGGGCCATGTTCCATGGATTTGGATTTGGTGTTATCACAGCTGTATATTTCTGAATAATCTAAAATTTTGTCATGATTTCCTCCTTAATTTGAGAATTATTAAGAAGGCTGGGCTTGTTAAAGGGGGATAGATCATATTCTTTTTTGCTATCCCTTTATATGTAATTTCTAATTTCATTGTTTTATGAAAGGAGATATGGCGTGTATCATTTTTACTTTCAGAAATTTATAGGATTTTCTTTGTGACTGGACACATCATTGATTTTTCTGCCTACCTGAATGGGGTGGGTTTCATAAATACCTGGAGGCAGGAAGAAGAATCTTTAAGTATCTTAAAACTGGGATCAGTCCAGGCTCCTCAACATCTCAGCTGTTTGGCTTCAGGCAAGGAGTTTCAGGCTGAACCCCTGGGTTAAAAAATAAGACCTCTCATGGCTTCTGTTCCACTATCCCAGAACAAGAGCTGGGGGAACTACAGGAGCCCTACATCCGCCTCCTTTCTATGCAACTGTCTCAACAGTAATTTTTTTAATTGATATATAACTACTATATAATGTTATATTAATTTCACATTTATAACACAGAGATTCATTATTTCTATACATTACTCAATGTTTACTACAATAAGTGTACTCACCATCTGTCACCATCCGAACCATTACAATATTATTGACTATATTCCCCAAGCTATACTTTGCATCTCCATAATGACTTATTTACTTTCTGAGAGTTTGCCACACTATCTTGGAGGCCAGTACAATGACTCTGCTTATAGAAGCCCACATTCCCGGCATAGTGCCTTATATGAGGAGGTAGGACAAAGGAGAGGGAGGAGGATCAAGTGCTACTTCTGGGGTATGGTGTACTTTGAGGAAAGCAAGACTTTGAGGGTGGGTTTTTAGGACTGAAGTGTGACATAAGTGTGTTAGAATTCTAGGGAAAAAGAGCAACACATGTCCAGGATAGGTCCTTCACCACTCTGTTTCCTAAATATCAAGGTGTAACTTAATGCTAGTCATATGTCCTGGACTTGCAACATACAGCTTCTACCTATGTTATAATTAAGCAGAGGTGATAACTTGTTTATGTAAAAGACAAAACTAAGGGGGGTCTCTGGCCAGTCTCAGGCAGCGGGCAGACTACGTGTACTTCAGACTGGTGATAGTTACATGTGAATTTTGCCAACACTTATGCAGAAGTGGAGAAGGTAGAGGTGCAGTAAAAGTTTAAGAAGCAGCAGAGAGACTGGGGGCAAATCCTGATATCCAAATTTGCCCTTCCTGCCCCCAACTATTTTAAATTACCAATTATCCGTATAGAAACCTGGAGACTCTTTTAACTTTGTATTTCAATTTGTGGTCATATTTTTGTCTTAGATAATTTCCTAACATTGGATAACCTGAAGACTAATTTATTTGCTTGTCACTTTCCCATTAGAGGGTTGAATTCATTTCTGTTTTCATTACTGGTACACAGTGACTTATCCAAAATTGCTTTCACCTAAGTCCCACGTGGACGGACTTACAGCATTTTAACAAGATGGTTTTTTGCTTTGGGAAGTATTTATAATGGATAAAATAAATCTTCTTATCTTTGAAGTAGTACTTCATTTTTGCCAGCAGACATACAGGGACATAGTCATAAAAGTTGGAAGGTTAGTTTGAATGTGAGACCAAAGTAAGTCCTTTATACTTCGCTGCATGATAATACAGGATTCTTTCAGTTCAATACTGAAGTTGTTATGCAGCATTTTATTAGAAGATAAAGAGCTCCCTTTCTTCATATATATTCTATAAACTGCTGAGTTGTCAAAGTGTTCCATAAATAATGCAAGCCTCTTGCCCATCATTAACAAAAGATGCCACTAAGTGGACAGAAAATTCAATGATTCCCTTTTATGGAGATCGTAGGACACATACTTAGCACAATTTGCTGACCTTGACATCAAAAAAATAATGTCTGCATAAACTCTGGCCTGGATATTTTCATATGGGAAATGGAGAGGTGGGGATTTTAAAAAGAGACATTGAACATTGTTTAAAACTCTGACTTCGCTTTAGAAGTGGTCCACTGAGAAAAAAATGGAACTATTGCTTCTCTTCCATTCAGAGCACACTCTTCTAGCAAAGGCCCGCTAGAGTCAGGAATCTGAGCTCTTTCAAGAAATCAGCTTGTAGTAAGCCCAAGTGAACTGCAAAGTCAGATCCCAGTGTGAGAAGTTATATTATCATTCATTATAGGCCATGAATCATCATTCATGTGTCTCATTTGCATGACATCAAATACACCAGTTGAGCAGATTCACTGTATATATGTCCCTGGTAATTCAGCTAGGGAAATGCAACATAGAGAACAGGTGACTTGGTAAGTTTATAAATACAAAGAAAACAGATGCCTATAGGGCAAATTTGCCTACGACAACCAGATATCCAGGAATTTGGTCTAGGGCATACTCTCCCAGCCCTAAACATTAAGTTCTGATGCTCCATTTCTCAATATTCTAAGCAGTAACAAACCTCAAGTCTTTGCTGACATCTCTGGTGAATTCATAGCATCTGGATACTGCCCATCTACTCCCTGATTTGGAATATTCCTCAGCAGTCAGTTGATCCCATATTCTGGAAAGTACAGTTGGAAAGATTGTAATGTAGAAATTCTAGTGGCCATTCCAGATTTATTTACAGCAAATGCACAAGTTAGACCCGAGGCATCCCCAAATGTCCTGTTCCACAACTAGGAATCCACATTTCACTTGTTTCTCTTACTCAAATAAGACCCCAGACTGCCAAAATTCTTTACCTGACTAAATCTGCTAAACAATCTGAAAGATGTTAAGAATTTTTTGCCATTTTCTAATTGTATGGCCTACCATGATTAGCTTTGGTAACAAACAAATCCATGCTCCCAGAAGAAAAGTTAATGCTACATTCTAGAAAACATGCATTATCCTCTCATCTTGGTGTCTTTCTTTTCCATCCAGTTGTATCAGGGCATATTATGGGCATGTTAAAAATTGGATTTCTGGTCTTTACACCTGACCTTCTAGGTTAAAAATATCTAAGAATTGGGCTCAGAAACTTTTATGTTTTATAAGCCCCCCCGATAGTTCTGTATATGCTATAGTTTGACAGCACTTGGGGAGAGTTTTCATCAAGACACATTTTTGTCTTAATGTTCTGTAGTTCTGGACACATCCAAAGATGTTACTGCATACCACAGAGGAGCAGCCACAAAGTTCCCTGCAGCCATCAACCACCCCATCCTCAGACCATTGCAGGACTGTGCTAAGGAATGCTTGGAAAGTTGAAATGGGTTTGTGGAATATATGAGGGCTGGAAATTATGAATCTTCATGTCTGAACCTAATGTCTGGCTCTGCAGTCATGAGTTATTGTGCTTAACCTTTCCATTGTTAGGTTCTCTACCTATAAAATGGGAACAAACACACTAAAGAACAAAACTCCTTTCCAGATTTTAAAGTGATTGACTGAAGCAATGAAAGGACAGGACCTTGTATATAATGATATCTGATTTAATTCAGTAAGTGTTAGTTTTCCTCTCAATTTTTCATTTGCAAACTGATCATGGAAGTGACTCCTGGTTGGTGGGTAGTTTTGAAGATCACATTGGTTGTATGTGAAGGATACTCTCTACAGATAAGATAGCTCCACAGGAGCAGAGAACCCTGAATTCCTTCCCTTGTCTTGAAAGAGTGACAAGACCACCACACCAGTTCAATCTGAGGGATGTGTGGTCAGATGAATGAGCCCTCCAGATGTCCCTGTCCTAATCCCTGGAATCTGTAAATGCTTAAATGGCAAAATGACTTTGCAATGTGATGAAATTAAGGATTTTGAGATGGGGAGATTATCCAGGATTATCCAAGTGGGTCATAAATCCAATCATAGGTGGCCTTCTAAAGAGAAAGGCAGAGGGAGATTTGACAATAGAAAGGAAAAGCAATATGACAGAGAAGTAGGGGAAGAAAGGACTGGGTTCTGCAAGGAAAGTGTAAAATCCAAAGAATGCAAGTGGTTTTCAGAAGCTGGAGAAGGCAAGGAAATGGATCTTCCCTGAGATGCTCCAGAAGGAGCCAGTGCTGCGGATATCTCAGTGTGCTATCTTCATGAGACTCCTTTCAGATTTCTGACCATCAGAACAGTAGGGGAATATATTTATATTATTTTGAGCCACCAAGTTTATGGTCATTTGTTACACCAGCCATAGGAAACTAACACAGGTGGGTTTTTAAATAAAATTATTTCTAAGAAAGTAAGGGAAATATTTTAATAATCTACAGAGGAGAAGTACCTGAAACTCTAATAAGGCAGTTTGAACTCATATATATTTACTCCACCAACATTGACAAGACCCTCACTAAGTGCCTAGCACACTGCAGTTCAATATCAGCCTGACATGATCTGCAATTGTCCATTTCCCCAGTCCATTTGCCCCACCTGAATGAAGCATCTCTGGAAAAAATGCTAACTACCTCTTCAAAATTCAGATCTAGGATAGAGCTAGAGCTCTATTTATGAGCTGGCACAGTTTATGCTAGAGCTGGGCCTCAGTGTCTCCAGAATCAGCTTTTTGGAAGCTTTTTTGGAGTTTCTCAGGTCAGCTCCCGTGACCCTATTCTTTGAGGCCTCTGTAGGTAAGGAGACCCAGGAGGGAAGAGTAGGATATTTTCTCCCCATTCCTACCATTTTTTATACTGGCTATCTTTACCTTGTTTCCTTTTTGTCCTGTTTTTCCTCATCCTATAGAAAAGGTTGATTCTGTGGTTAAAACAAAGCTGATGCAATCCATTCAATGCACAGAGGCCCCTGGGCTAAGAATAGGATGATGGTGTAATTTATCATTCACAGCAGGACACTTCTGCATTAAAAGCAGCATTGCCAACCTGAGACAATGTATCTGCTGGAATTGGCAAGCTCCAATCAGACAGTGGCATGACCAGTCCAGAGTGGGACTGCAGCTGGGACAAGGAAAATAAAAACAGGTGGTCCTTCTGTCAGGCTTCTGTGTTCTCTCATTCACACTGAACACTACAGACCTGTGGCTGTCTTAGGCTTCCAGGAGAGCCTTAGACCCCCAAGGATCTGGGGTGGAGAAGCAGGACACTGTCCTCTTCATTCCCTTTAACCAAGAACACCATCTGATTAGAACCAGACAGTCAAGAAATTTGTCTTAACTTAGCAGCACATACCCCAGCGTCCCATCCTACCATTCTAGGCTCCGATGGGCAACCAGAACTTTGTAGAGATCAGGGTTCTCTAGAACCCATCAACAGGTAATCCTGTGCCACACACACTGCTCCCAAGTTCTCTTTTGGCCAATCATTGGGTTCCTACTTCCTAAAAGAGCCAGCCAAAGCCTCTGGGTCATTTGCAGAATAGTCCAGAATCACACATCTGGAATGCCATCACAGACCAGACCATTCTTAATTTAGAACACCCCAGGATGCCCGGGTGGCTCAGCTGGTTAAGCATTCGATCTCGGCTCAGGTCATGAGCTCACAGTTTGTGGGTTTGAGCCCCACATCAGACTCTATGCTGACAGCTCAGAGCCTAGAACCTGTCACATGTTCTGTGCCTCCCTCTCTCTCTGCCCCTCCCCCACTCACACTTTGTCTCTCAAAAATGAATAAACATTAAAAAAAAAGAACATCACTTCCACTTGTCAGGTTTTTAATATTTTTTTTGTGTGTGATGAACTCCTTCCCCCTTGTGTGGGCAGAGAAAACACAGAATACCCAGTGAAATTTTAATTTCAGTTGAATAACATTTTTTTAGTGTAAAGATGTCTCATGCAGTATTTATCTCATCCTGTATTTTTATTTTCTAAATCTACTAACCCTACCTTCCCTCATTACCCTCCCCCAAACTCAAGGAGATATTTTCCAAAATCATATCATGGTTGTATAATATCAAAAATACATGTTTAAAAGCTTTATTTGCTTGTTTGTTTAGACTGGTGTGTGAAGAGGGATACAGTGGTAACTATTTCATGCCCACACAGTGAGTTCCATGAGGGAGGGGCCATCCAGTAGTATAAACCGTACGTGTTCAGATCTCCTCTATGTCTTATACTCCTGGGAGGGGTGAAAAGAATTACTATGCACAGCTGGAGATGTCTTCTGGAAGCTTCCCTAACTCCATCATCAACTCCAGACACAGAGGACATGTAGGGGGCTCAGGCATGTGTGTCAAAGGCTCCATATGATGTACAAAGTCTCCCTGACTTTGGATATCTTCCTTTGAGCCATTTCGCTAAAAGTCTGTAGCCAGAAACTTTAAGTAAATTTTATTTGTTTTTTGTTTCTTTTTGCTAACATTTAAAATTAACAATTTTTGTGCAGTTCAGTGAGAAAACTGGTGGTGAACATCCATTTTTGTGCCTTTTGTTTTGTTTTGTTTTCTGAAAAAAATGTTCTTTGAAAGCAGATACACAGTAATTAAAAACTAATGGAGTGTGCGTCTTAGGGACAAATAGCAGGAGAGGTGGGAAGGAGAGTTTACAGGCCCCAGGTGGTTCTCATTAGTCATTAATAGAATCAGCAGATTGATAAGTGAAGAAGATATGATCTCCTCTCTCACAAAGTTACCCCTGTTATTATCCAGACACCACAAAGATATGCAAGGATATTCTTAGTTCAGAAGTTAAAATCCTGAGTGTTCCAGAATCCTAGGGTTTAACAAAAGTTATACTATAATGGTATTGGTGGCCAGGTGAGGGTGGAATATATAAACTGTTTTATATATGCCAAAGACCTCATGGAAATTAGCCCATGAATGCTACCTGAATATATTGTAAATGAAAATGTCCTCCAACCGGAGACCCCCAGGAACATGCTTACAGGTGAGCAAGGTAGGCTTATTGTCCCTTGGAGCTAGAGAAACCACACATAGTGCACCCCATGGGGAGTCACGGGGCATCTGGGTAAGAGGGTGTCAGAAAGGACTCATTACAGGACTAGGGTTTGTGTTGAATGACTCTAGAGGAGTTCAAAGAAGTGGGGCTTTCCTCTGGATCGGGTGCTGTCAGGAAGCATAATGTTGCACTCAGGTATCCTAATAAATTACATCTAGAAGGAGGGCAGACTAGAGCGAGGTGGCATTGTTCTACTTATAAAGAAGCAGCACTCTCTCACTCTATCTGGGAGAGGCGGATATTTGGACAATTTTGTGGTTTGGACAGTGTTCCTGTTTTGTTGGTATTCAGACATGATGATGTACTGCTTTTTCTCTCATCCTGATCCATCACATGCTTGGAATGGCCTTGCCTGACTTTGTGTGTGGTATAGTTGTTTGCATTCATTGGGAGAGCACGAAGGCCCAGCTGTGAGTGCCAGGCAGGTTCCTGCCCATCAACTGGGGCTGCTTTTCTCTTTCTCAAACCCAAGCAATAATAATCAATGCAAAATATGACTACGTTAGCACTCTTTTGTTTTTGTTCACTGCAGGATTATTATTATTGATGAATAAGATATCAATGTTCTTTTCTATAGAAACACTGGAATGTTATTAAGTGGGTAGTATGATATTTGAAATTATGGGATACATAAAGGAAAAGTAATTTAAAATTCTTGGGCTAAAGACAATGCAATATCCAAAGATTCCATTGTGATGCAGCCACTGAACGAAACCCCAGGAGACTACAGAGAGGGTACATCTGTCCCTATCAGTGCAGGCACACCCTTCTCCTGAGTGTGCCTCTCTCACTGTGGTTCCCTCACTTGGGCTGCCTCTCTGCCCATAGCCCCAGGGATATCTATCCAACACCTTCACACTTCCTGGACTCCATGGAATGTTCCCCAACAGTCCTTGGCAGTGCAGCCTCCCACCTCAAGGACAGTGTATGATAAAGACATAAGATGTCCATTTCACTCCCCCCATCTACTATCTGGGCAAGATGGGTAGACCCCTCCCTGCTGCTCCAAGTACAACCAGAAGCCTAGAATAACACACAAGAGGCAATCCAAGAACTGTAAAAGGTGATCAGAGGATGGAGGGCTGGTTTGGGACCCTATGAAGGAAGGAACACTGGCAGGAAAATTGGTGTCTCTCCCATCCAACAGAAGATCCCAGCACAGTGTCTGAAGGTGGCCAGATGAGTTTGCTCTTCCTCTGATTCAACAGGGTCCTTTTGACAATACTAGCTCAACACCACTAACAAGGTGGATGGATCCTGAGACCTGCCAGTGTGAACAGCCTGCACTCTTCTTTCTCACAAGCTGAGAACTTCCTCCCCACCTAGAAATACCTGGTGGATAAATAGCACCTGCAGAAGGACCCTGCCTGGGAAGCCTCTTTGTGCAGCACAGGACACCCTGCCTCACTGAGAGACACCCAGTGCTGGACCTGGGAAAACCCCTCTGCCCCTCAGGCAGCATCAGCAGGGACTACGGGAGCTCCAGGGACACCAGATAAACCCAGCAGGGGAAAATAACACGGCAGAGACTATGACACTGTCACTGAAACCACAGCCCACAAAATATGCCAAGGCATGCATGCCTAAACAGGAGACTGTCTGCTAAAAGATTTTAAAAGGACCCACAGTCCCCTACATGACAGACAAAATTTCTACGACACAAGGGAAAAAAATCACTCACCACACCACAAAGCAAGAAAATCACAACTTGAATGAGAAAAGACAGTGCAGCCAACACAGAGTGAATCAGATATTGGAACTGTCTGACAAGAACTTTAAAGTAGCCATTACAAAAAATGCTTCTACAATGATACATTTCCCTGAAATAAATGAAACACTGGAAAATCTGTCCTTCCCCTCAGCTCCAGGCTGGCAGCTGCTTTCTGTGATTCCCGCCTCTCTACACCTTAGAGTCCTTGATCACTCCTTCAGTCTCAGCTGCCTGCTTTTGTCTGTTCGATGGTTCTTCCTATGAAATCTTCCATGCTTGCATTTCTGCCTCCTGTCTGCATTGACTGGAACAGGGAGCTTTGCAAAGTTTAGAAAATACCACTTAGTGAGGTGGAGAAGAGAGTTTATATCATACTTATCTAGAAAATGCCTCAAAATCCTCTTTTCACTTTGTTTTTTTGTTTTTGTTTTTGTTTTTCATCTGGGTCCTTCTGTCCTGTCTTTGATTGTAGGTTACTAATTCATCAACCTAGTTGGCTGTGATCTTCCATCCCACATCCTGCAAACCTCACACAGTATCTCACCTTAAAAACTGGGGGGACTTCAGCTCCTGCCTTCAAACTTGCTCAGATTTTCAGCATAGTCCTCAACACCTGCCCTCTGAGGTGGAAATGAGGCGGGTATGCTGTCTCCCTTTATTCTGTCTTCAAGAATCTGAAGACAAATTGGATTATACCACTGCACTGCTGACAACTTTCTTTTTTTTAATTTTTTTTAATGTTTATTTCTGAGACAGAGAGAGACAGAGAATGAGTGGGGGAGGGGCAGAGAGAGAGGAAGACAGAGAATCCAAAGCAGGCTCCAGGTTCTGAGCTGTCAGCACAGAGCCTGACACGGGGCTCGAACTCACGAACCATGAGATCATGACCTGAGCCGAAGTCGGTCGCTCAACCAACTGAGCCACCCAGGCGCCCCTGCTAACTTTCAATGCCCCCTACATTGCTCTGAGGAAAAGCGGTGACACCCCAATGTCACACCTCCCAGCTCTTAACCTTACTTGATTGCTTGTCTGTCTGGTGCTGCACATGGTCAGGGGCCTCTGCTGAGCTACTGCCACTCCTATCTGTCCTGGGTAACTCTGCTCATTCTCCATGTGCTGCACAAGGTTGCCTCCAGAGACACTTCCCTGGCCCCTTCTTTCCACTCCACTCTCCCAGGTCTTCACCCTGTCACACATATCCTGTCTCAATCATGTCCGTGTCCATTTAGGAGTTTCCCACCCTCCCTGAAAGCCTCCCAGCTCCACATAGATTTGCTTCTCCCCCTTTCCATGTGGGAATGTGCAGAACATGTAGTATTCAAGTACTTATTCTATGAGGGGGTCTGCCGCTTTTCATGTGTAATGATCTCCCCCTGCTGACCTGCCAGCTTCTCGTGGGGTTCACTGCCAAAGCCCTTTTCTTTATTTTTGATTTGTGCTTTACAGTACTGGGGTCTTGGAAAATACCACTTGGAAGAGACGACTGACACTGTCTCTCTAAACTTTGTTTTTTCTCACCAGAAAACATGTGGCTAGAGGCCCTTGCCCATGGGGTCAAGAGCAGTTTGTTAAACTTGAAAGGGACACCTGTGACAGAACAGCTGGGAAGCTGTTTGTTATAAGCCTTTATATATTTATTTTAAAGTTTATTTATTTATTTTGATAGAAAAAGAGACAGCATGAGTGGGGGAGGAGCAGCGAGAGGGGGAGAGACTGAGAATCCCAAGCAGACTCCACACTGTCAGCACAGAGCCCAATGCAGGGTTCGAACTCATGAACTGTGAGATCATGACCTAAGCCGAAGTCAGATGCTCAACTGACTGAGCCACCAGGAGCCCCTGTTATAAGCCTTTGAAAACAAGAATGGAGTGTTCCCTGTGTGAGATGATGTTTGATCCTGGTGAAAATAAATTTAGCTGACATTTCTGAGTGTTTCCTCTGTCCTGGACTGTATCGAGACACCTGTCTCAGCAGGCTCTGCTGTTAGTCATTTACTCTTTACAGATGGGGACACTGAGGTTTCAATTAGGTGCCTATACAGAGTGTGCTGGAAGTCAGTCAGTGGGAGGCAGAGTTGGGTTTGTGGGTAAGACGGGCTGACCTGGGGTGGCCATTTCTAACCACTTCACTAGAGAAATGACTGAGGGTTTGAAGGGAATGGATTTACAAGCCACAAAGTGCCTTGGAGGGGTTTTCTTAATCATTGCCAACCCAAACTTACTAGATTAGCAGTGCCTTAACACAGCCTTAGAATACTCCTGGAAAGCTCTAACTACGTGGCCTCAGGGCATTATCCTCAGCCACCCCTACTGCCCAGGCTCCAACTGAAAGCACTTTTAGGAATGACCAATGCCTCAAAAATCATGGTATTGAAGATACATCTTTCGAAGAAAAATGGTTTCAGCACCAAATTTCATTCACAGCTATTGAAGACAGCACTCACCAGTAACAAAAACAATAAATACTTTGAATGGAAATAAAGTTGAGTTGACAAAGCAGCCATAGCATCTTCACATTTCCTATAATTCCAGATATTGAAAGAGAGGACACCATTCTTTGCTGCCGTTTCCAAGGCAGGCAGACATGTTTGGGGTTAATGAGTACAATGTTGGGACATTGAGTCTCTAGTCCTAATTCAAAAACAAGCATTTGTGAGAGACTGAGAAAATTACCAGTTTTGGCCTCAGTCTTGCTGTCTGTAGCCAAGGAGCCACCTTCTCTAGGAAGTCTTCCATGATTTCCCAAGGCCGGGATACCTTACTTCTTTTCTCTTATATCTAAGTCTCTTATTGAGAAAGAGCTCTTGTTCCAGCTAAGGGACTGTTTTTTCACATGACTGTATCTACTTTGCTCCTCAGAGCCTGGCAGAGGGGACATCATGTCATACCAAGCTGTCTTTATTAGTCTGCTGGGGTTGCTGTAACAAAATGCCATGGACTAGGCATTTTGCCATGGACATCAGAAGCTTATTATCTCACACTTCTGGAGGCTAGAAGTATGAGATCAAGGTGCCAGCAGAGTTGGTGTCTTATGAGGCCTCTCCAGTTGGTTTGCAATTGACCCTCTTCTCCACATGTCCCACATGGTCTTCCCTCTGTGGGTGTCTATGTTCTAATCATCTGTTATTAGGACAACAGTCAGATTGGATTAGGGCCCACCTATATTGTAATCTAACCAATGTGAGTTTGCTCTCTGGTGAGTCAGAAACTGCACCAGGCTGAGCTGTCACACAAAGAAAACCTTTATTTGCACCAAATAAGGATATCATGAGGAATAAGTTCCAAAGCCTTGACTCCTCGAGCAAAGGTGGATGGGTTCCTTTTATTTAGGGTTGGGATGAATATTTAGATATAAAAGGCTTGTCATCATATGTAGAGGTGGGCTTAAGGTCACACATGCACCTTAAGGAAACATGCCTATACATATATTGCATGTTATGTAAATGAGGCTGAGGTTCCCTGGGTGGAGATTTTAGTAAGTAGCTTTTGGTCATTCTAGACATCACTCTGTGGTCCATCTGCACAGGTAAGAGTCATGGGTGACACTCAAACTGGTCTGGGTTGTCTGGGCTGGTAGGAGGTCTGGTCTGGGCAGTTGCTATCGCTTAAGGGGAAGTTTCACTGTCCATTTGCCTGAGTTAAGAGATAAGCTGGAAAGGAGAGCTTAAGGAAAAATGTGGGACAAAAGTCAATGAGTACAAGCAGGTAGGCAGTGAAGGTCAGGTCTGGGGTCTAGCTGATGACAAACTTAACCTCGTTCTACAAAGGATTTAAGACACTCCTTTCTCAAATGCACACCCATTCTTCCCTCTACATAGAAAGCATGTGGGCCTTGGCAAATGCAGATGCCTGAGGTTGTCACAGAGGAACCAGAAGGCCAAGGATGACAGGGTATAGGGAGCAGGCTGAGGCATGAACAGTGGGCAGTCATTTTCTGAGCCTTTATTATGTTTAAAGAATGTAACAACAGTTTCTACTGTATAGTAATTACCAAAATGCACAGGAGGACCCATAAGACTCATTTTATCTCTGAAATATTCATTCCTGCAAGACTGTCTGTATCTTAAAAGATAGGTCAGTATGGCATGTCTTAAAAAACAGCTATGTAGTTAGTATTAATAGAAAGATATATGACGATACATGACCAGTTCTTGGTTACTTTCATTTACCATGGGGAGAAAAATGGGCAAACACAGTGGAGGAATACTAAGCTCCACAACTGCAGATGCTCCTTCAACATAAAGATCAACAGCTTCAACATAAAGTTAAAAACACCTGTCAGGATACTCTCAAAATATTGAGAATGTAATTTTCCACTAGCTTTGGAATTTAAGTAGAACACTTACTCTCCACACTCATTTTTCTGAATATAGGTCAAGCGCCTTAAAAAGGTGTTGTGAGTGGAGGAAAGCAGGACCAGATATGCTCCCTGCTGAAACAGCAAGAATACTAAACAGCAACAGGGAGGTAAGTGAAGTGACAAAGCTGCATGCCACACTCTTCAAAATACTGCAGCCAAGACAAGAGAGACAAGAGCGGTGTGGGTCTGCAAGGCACAGACCTTGCCTCAGTGAGACGCTTCTACATACACGTCCTATTGAAACACCTCACTCCACTTTCCCTGACCCTGCCACACCAATCTTGAGTGAGGCTGACTGAGAAGGGAAATTGTAATCCAGAGGGGAACACGTCTAGAAATCCCATGAATGCAGAATGTCCTGTTGACCCCTTGCAGATCTCAGCAGAAGCAGAAAACCCACCAGAGGTCTTCACATTGTCTTTCCCAGATGGACAGAAAAAAAAAAAAAAAAAAAAAGGAATGTGATATTAACCACCTACAAGGCACAATCAGATAAAAAGGGAATGTTCCCATGTCCCACCCACTGGTGGGACTAGCAGCTCCATCCATGAGTATCTTTTCTTCTCTCTGTCCTGAGCAGAGTGGGTGTAAGGATAAGGTTTGGGCAAAGCTGCTGCAGAGATGAGCTGGTGGGAGGCCCCAGGAATTCATGCTGAATTTAAGAAATAAATGAAGTCTTCTCTCAGACTTGTACCTCAAATGTTACTGGCACTTAACAGACCAACAACTGCAGCAACAAGGAAACATAAACCCTAGATCCTCTATCCTTCCTCTCAGAACCTCAGGGCAGAATAGCAGAAAAAGGGGGCGGAGTGGGCCTTCACTTCAAGCTTGAATGAGAGAATAATTAGAGATTTGGGAAAGAGGGTCTGAGACCTTCTCAATTAGAGGAAATAGAAAGCCCACCCAGAGCTGCCCAAACTAAGCAGAAGCAAGATGAAAATAAATGGCAAGGCATCCATGCAAACATGCTCTTGGAGAACAGAAAGGAAAGTGTGGCCATGGCATGTGGGAGAGGCAAAGATTCCACTCTGTAGGGACAGAGAGCCAAATGAACAGAAGGAAATGCTCCAAAATTGAATATAAGAAGTTAATGAAAAATTGATTTCAATAAAACAAGATCTAAAAGATATCAGTGAATAAAATGAAAGGCAAATTGCAGAGCTTGGGAGACAAATTGAGAATCAAACCCACCATTTCAGAACACGTGAGAAGACTGGAGACAGGTTCAGATGGATAAATCATGAAATATAGATTTAGTTATGGTATGCAAAAGTATATACGTAGCCACTTTAAACAGATAGAAAGAATAAATCTTCAATTTTAACAAAAGGAATACCCATATGCCCAAAAGAGGGGAAAGAAAACCTAAAACATAGGATGCAAAAGAAATATTAACTACAGAAATCATTTGAGGAAAATTAATATTAGAAACAAACATATCAGTTGTATTAAAATGTAAATGAACATTCAAGATAGACCTACAAAAAAGTGACTCAAAAACAGTTAACAATAAAGTTATGAGTGAGGATATATGAGGCATTAGCTCAGGAAAGGAAATCTGGGGATCTGATTTTAAGATCAGACAATTTTGTGTATTCAAACTAGACATTTAGGATAGAATCTAAATATGATATATTAATTGGTCAATATCAGATAGGGACAGAAAAGAAAACTGAGTGAGAAGTACTGTAAATGGGGAGAGCGACTGCTCCTGCCTGACTGTAACAGGTCAGTGTCTAAGGGTAGAACTCCAAGGTCGTACTCTGGGAAGGACCCATTTATACAAACTGATTATATTAAGAAAAACTCAAACCATACCTCAATAAGTTATAATTATTACAAATAGTACAGAATGCATGGTGCTCAAAGAACAGTGTGCTACAATTATAAATTAAATTTTAACTTTTAAAAAAATCTGGGCATTTTTAAAATGCTCAAAAAACCTCAGTTCAAAGAAGATATCAAAACTGAAATTATAGAATATCTAGAAAATGAAGGTTTAAAAAAAACTACATATTAAAACATGGATTGCTGTGAAAGCTTTGGTGAGAATATTCAGAGCTAAAGGTACTTAAGTAATTAAATCAGAACTAATGAAAATCAATGAACTATATATCTACTGAATAAGTTAGAACAACAACAAAGTAAGCAATAAAAATAGAAGATAAGCTGTAACTTGGATGAACCTTGAGGACATCATGATAAGTAAAATAAGTCAGTCAGAGTATGACAAATACTATATTATTTCACTTGTATAAGGTACCTAGAATAATCACATTTGTAGAGACAGTAGAATGGTGACTGCCAGGGTCTGGGGAGATGGGAGATGGGGAGTTAGCACAGAGTTGGGTGTAGAGTTTCAATTTTGCAAGATGAAAGGAATTCTGGAGATGGATGGTGGAGATGGTTGCACGACAATGTGAATGTACTTAATGCCACTGAACTGTACATTTAAAAATGGTTAAATTCCTAAATTTTATATATCCTATATAATTTTCTTAAAAAAAGAGGATCATGGGGCTCCACGGTGGTTCAGTGGTAAGCAACTAACTTCGGCTTGGGTCATGATCTCGTGGTTTGTGCGCTCAAGCCCAGTGTCGGGCTCTATGCTGACAGGTCAGAGTCTGGAGCTTGCTTCAGATTCTGTGTCTCCCTCTCTCTGCCCCTCCCCAACTCACACTCTGTCTCTCTCTCTCTCAAAAATAAATAAACATTAAAATAAATAAATAGGATCAATTTCAAGACTTACTATAAAGCTATAGTAATCAAGACAGTATGGTATTAACAAAAGAACAGGACATATTGCTTTGGGTAGTACTGACATTTTAACAATATTTATTCTTCCAACCCATGAGCAGGGAATATTGTTAAAATGTCAATACTACCCAAAGCAATCTACACATTCAATGCAATCCCAATCAAAATTGCACCAATATTCTCCTCAAAACTAGAACAAGCAATCCTAAAGTTTGTATGGAACCACAAAAGACCCCAAATAGCCAAAGTAATATTGAAGAAGAAGACCAAAGCGGGAGGGCATCACAATCCCAGACTTTAGCCTCTACTACAAAGCTGTAATCATCAAGACAGCATGGTATTGGCACAAAAACAGACACATAGACCAATGGAATAGGATAGAGACTCCAGAATTGGACCCACAAAAGTATGGCCAACTAATCTTTGACAAAGCAGGAAAGAATATCCAATGGAAAAAAGTCTCTTTAAAGTGCTGGGAGAACTGGTCAGCAACATGCAGAAGAATGAAACTAAACCACTTTCTTACACCATTCACAAAAACATACTCAAAATGAAGACCTGAACGTGAGACAGGAAACCATCAAAACCCTAGGAGAAAGCAGGAAAATCCTCTCTGACCTCAGCTGCAGCAATTTCTTACTTGACGCATCTCCAAAGGCAAGGGAATTAAAAGCAAAACTGAACTATTGGGACCTCATCAAGCTAAAAATCTGCACTGCAAAGGAAACAATCAACAAAACTAAAAGGCAACGGCGGAATGGGAAAAGATATTTGCAAATGACATATCAGAGAAAGGGCTAGTATCCAAAATCTATAAAGAACTCACCAGGGACACCTGGGTGGCTCAGTCCCTTGAGCATCCAACTTCGGCTCAGCTCATGATCTCACAGTTTGTGGGTTCGAGCCCCGCATCAGGCTCTGTGCTGACCAGACTCAATCAGAGTCTGGAGCCTGCTTCAGATTCTGTGTCTCCTTCTCTCTCTGCCCCTCCCCTGCTCATGCTTTGTCTCACTCTGTTTCTCAAAAATAAATAAATGTAAAAAAAAATTTTTTTTAAAGAACTCACCAAACTCCACACCCGAAAAATAAATAATCCAGTGAAGAAATGGGCAGAAAACATGAATAGACACTTCTCTAAAGAAGACATCCAGATGGCAAACAGGCACATGAAAAGATACTGAACGTCAATCCTCATCAAGGAAATACAAATCAAAACCACACTGAGATATCACCTCATGCCAGTCAGAGTGACTAAAATGAACAAATCAGGAGACTATAGATGCTGGCAAGGATGTGGAGAAACGGGAACCCTCTTGCACTATTGGTGGGAATGCAAACTGGTGCAGCCGCTCTGGAAAACAGTGTGGAGGTTCCTCAAAAAATTAAAAATAGATTTACCCTATGACCCAGCAATAGCACTGCTAGGAATTTACCCAAGGGATTCAGGAGTGCTGATGCCTCAGGAAACTTGTACCCCAATGTTTGTAGCAGTGCGTTCAACAATAGGCAAATTATGGAAAGAGCCTAAATATCCATCAACCGATGAATGGATAAAGAAATTGTGGTTTATATACACAATAGAATACTACATGGCAATAAGAAAGAATGAAATATGGCCTTTTGTAGCAACATGGATGGAACTGGAGAGTATTATGCTAAGTGAAATAAGTCAGGCAGAGAAAGACAGATACCATATATGTGGATCCTGAGAAACTCAACAGAAGACCAGGGGAGAGGATAAGGGAAAAAAAAAAAAAAAAAACTTACAGAGAGGGAAAGAGGCAAACCATAAGAGACTCTTAAATACTGAGAATAAACTGAGGGTTGATGGGGGCAAGGGGAAAGTAGGTGATGGGCATTGAGGAGGGCACCCGTTGGGATGAGCACTGGTATTGTATGGAAACCAATTTGACAATAAATTTCATATATAAAAAAAAGAACAGGACAGAATAGAGAACTCAGATGGAAGCCAGTGGAACAGAATATAGAGCCCAGTAGAAGACACACATAAATATACTCAATTAATTTTTGACAAAGGACCAAAGGTAATTCAGTGGGAAAGGATAGGGTTTTTTTTGTTTTTTTTTTTGTTTTTTTTTTTTTTAAACAATGGATGCCAGAGCAACTGAATGTACATATGCAATACAATGGAGCTAACAGTCTTTTCAATAAATCGTACTGGATATGCACATGCAAAAAAAAGAGAAAAAGATACAGACTTTACACTGCTCAAAAAATTAGCTCAAGATGAACTACAGGCCTAAATGTAAAACACAGTATTACAAAACTCCTAGAAGATAATGTAGGAGAAAACCTAGATGACCTTGGGTATGGAAATGACTTTTTATATACAATAGCAAAGGCATGATCCTTGAAAGAAATAATTGATAAGCTAGATTTCATTCATATATTTACTTTTAATTTTTTTAATGTTTATTTATTTTTGAGAGAGAGAGACAGAGACAGAGTGCAAGTGAGGAGAGCAGAGAGAGAGGGAGACACAGAATTTGAAGCAGGCTCCAGGTTCTGAGCTGTCTGCACAGAGTGCAACACTGGGCTCAAACTCACAAACCAACCATGAGATCGTGACCTGAGATGAAGTGGGTCACTTAACCCACTGAGCCACCCAGGTGCTCCTAGATTTCATTTAAATCCAAAACTTCTGCTCTGTAAAAAACAATGTTAAGAGAAAGAAAGACAAATCATAGATTGGGAGAAAATATTTTGAAAAAACATTTGATAAAGGTCTGTTATCCAATATATATACACGAAGAACTCTTAAAATTCAACAGTAAGGAAGCAAATAACCTGATTTAAAAATGGGCCAGGGTGCTTGGGTGGCTCAGATGGTTAAGTGTCCAACTTAGCTCAGGTTATGATCTTGCAGTTCATGAGTTGGAACCCTGCATTGGGCTCTCTGCTGTCAGCCCAGAGCCTGCTTTGGATCCTCTGTCTCCCTCTCTCTCTGCCCCTCCCCTGCTCCTGTGCTCTCTTTATCTAAAAAATAAATAAACATTTAAATAACAATTGGCCCAAAGTCCTTAGCAAACACTTCTTCAAAGATAGACATATGACAAAGAAGCATATGGATAGATGCTCCATATCATTTGTCACCAGGGAAATGAAAATGAAAGCAACAATGAGATACCCCTACTTTCCTTTTTTTTTTTTTTTTAATGTTTATTCATTTTTGAGAGACAGAGAGAGATAGAGTGTGAGTATGGGAGGGACAGAGAGAGAGGGAGACACAGAATCTGAAGTAAGCTCCAGGCTTTGAGCTGTCAGCAGAGAGCCTGATGCGGGGCTCGAACCCATGAACCACAAGATCATGACCTGAGCCAAAGTCAGACACTTAACCGACTGAGCCACCCAGGCGCCGTGAGATAGCACTAATTTCCTAGATGGCCCAAATCTGGAAGACTGACAACACCAAATTCTGGAAAGGAAGGGAAGCAACAGAAACTCTCATTCATTGCTGGTAGGAATGCAAAATGCATTCTATGTATTCTATGCAAAACTAAATATATTCTCACCATATGATCCACCAATCGTACTCCTTGGAATTTACTCAAAGGTGTTGAAAAGTCATTTCCAAACAAAAATCTGCACATGGATGTTTATAGCATCTTTACACATAATTGCTAAAACTTGAAAGTAACCAAGATGTCCTTTAGTAAGTGAATGGATAAATAAACTGTGATACATCCAGACAATGGAATATTATTCACCTGTAGGAAGAAATGAGCTATCAAGCCATTAAACGACATGGAGAGACCCTAAATTCATTATTACTAAGAAGCCAATCTAAAAAGGCTATATACAGTATGATTCCAACTATATGGCATTTTGGGGTAAAAAAAGGAACAGAATTATGGAGGAAAAGATCAGTGGTTGCCAGATATTGGTGGGGATGAGGGAATAAACAGAGCACAGATTTTTAGGACAGTGAAACTATTCAGTGTGTTACTGTAATGGTGGGTACATGTCATTACACATTTGTCCAAGCCCATAGAAAGTGTAATATCAAGAGTGAACTTTAAAGTAAACAATGAACTTCTGGTGGTTATGTTGTGCCAATGTATTGGTTATAACAAATGTGCCAATCTGGTAGAGGATGTTGATACTTGGAGAGGCTATGCATGCGAGTAGGTGGGGGTATATGGGAACTCTCTGAACCTTCCCCAATTTTTCTATACTTAAAACTGCTCTAAAAATAAATCTTACATAATAAATAAATAAATAAATAAATAAATAAAGGAAAAGGACTGAAATATTAAAATAAAAGCAGAAATCTAAAAATTATAA
Organism: Panthera pardus; assembly: GCF_024362965.1. NCBI lineage: Eukaryota > Metazoa > Chordata > Mammalia > Carnivora > Felidae > Panthera > Panthera pardus. The sequence continues at coordinate 15,112,933 of NW_026526810.1, read as the reverse complement.
AACAGCAGAATTTGTTGATGGGCAGTATTTGTTAGAAGGCAAATTCATAAAAATCCAACACAACCAGAAGTGGGACTGATAACAAGGTTTTTGGAGAAAAAAAAATTACGAGAGTGTACAATTTTAAATGAGATATTGAAGAGTCAGACAAGAAAGTCTGAAGAACTGGGCAGAATTGTGGAATATTTTGCAATCCTGTGATTCCTAAATGGGGTGTGCTGAAAATACAATGATATTTGACCCCAAGAGTTCAAAAAGGCTGAAATTGTGGACAGTACCTCCCTCCTCCCAGGTGTGAGACATCAGGACCTCCTAACCATATTATGGTAAGTTCTGATATCAGAAAATCAAACCCATATGCAAATGAAGTAAGTGGTAATTAGAAAAGGAGCCAAGAGCAGTGAAGTCAAGTGTAGGGAGAATTTCAGGAGGGTTTGGGTCAGAAAGAATGTAGTAATGAGAGAATATTAAATTATGTAGAAAGAGTTACCTCCAGAAGCATGTGCCTCAAGATGGCTTCTGGTTAATTAAAGCTTTAGGTTGGTCTGTTCTCCAAGTAACTGTGGCCATCATATCAATACAATGGCTAATCATGTCTGACATATCTGTGCTGCCTGGCCTGTTTGACCCTCTGGCTCCCTCTGCCAAGTGAAGCTCCTGTCCTGGGCCTGGAAGCCAGCGAGGGTGGCAGTTTCTCCCACCTGTGGTTCCTCCTTGCACAGTGTGTAAGCTGTTCCAGAACAGGTCAGGTCAGCGCAAATCCAACAGGGGCTGCGGCCAGTTCCCCCAAACTGATGAATAAATCTAAGGGTTCGGTGCTTGAAAATACAAACACAAAATCCTTGGTGAGTCAAATCAATAAAATCAGAAGAAAGGAGAAATGTACACAGTTAGAAATAAAAAACTAAGGAATAGCCACCAATACAGAGGAAATTAAAAAATTCTAAGTGCCTGTATTGTAAATCTATGCAAATATGTTTAAAAAAATTGATCGTAACTAGTTTTCTTAAAACAATATGTAACTAGGGGCCCCTGGGTGGCTCAGTTGGTTAAGCGTGTGATTTTGGCTCAGGTCATGATCTCACAGTTCCTGGGTTCAAGCCCCACATCAGGCTCTGTGCTGACGGCTCAGAGCCTGGAGCTTCAGATTCTGTGTCTCCCTCTCCCTCTGCTCCTACCCCACTCACACTGTCTCTCTCTCAAAATTAAATAAACATTAAAAATTTTTTTCTTTAAAAAAATATGTAACTAAAGGTGACTTCAGAAGAGCTTGAGGACCTAACTGGCCCCATGGGAGGAATTCAGAAACATACCAGGGGATGCCCAGACAGCCACTAGGTGCTTTCTTTTTCACTTACAAAAATGATTCTAAAACCAAGTATCTGGTTGCAGAATGTAGAGATTTTTGTTTAGCACACAAAAGCAAGCAGCAGAATGATTAATTTCAATTATCAACATTAGTAGGAAAAATCACAGGTAGGGATCATCTCAGGAACATAATAGTGGTTTGGTCTTAAATCTATTAATATAATACAACTACTAGAGCAAAGGAGGAAAACCTTCTGATCATCTCCATGGATACTGAGAGGCTATGACAAAAATCTAACTTCCCCAGAAAGCCTTAATAGTTTGAGAATACAAGGATACTTTTTTATTATGACAAGGAAAATACATGTCTTCATACAAGTTGAATGGTGAGACACTGAACCATCCCATTAATGTCAAGAACAAAATAGGTATGCCACCTGAATCACTATTATTTGACACTGTTCCCAAATGCAATTGCCTAAAAGAAAGAAATAAGGGAAATTATTGGAAAGGACAAGGCAAAAGAAAATCTTAGAAACAGTAAGAAATTACCATTAAAGTGTTTGATTATGACATTACTATACAAAATCAACTACATTCCTACACATCCAGTTAGTAAATAAAATGGAAGAAATCATTCCACTGAAAATGGTACCCAAATGATAAAATATCTAGAAATAAACAAGAAATTCATAGGCCTGTATGAACAAGACCATAAAAATTTACCAAGTGGTATAAACTTAGACTGAATACAAGCCTAGACTGTAGCAGTCTTAAGTAGGAAGACTCAATCTATAAATTCATTGTGACCTCAATTAAAAAAAAATGTGTGTGTAGGAGAGAGGGAGTTAGAGAATACAGAGGGAGGGGGATAGAAAGAGAGCAGAAGGGAGAGGGAAGAATGGTGGAGGGGATGGTTGTTTTGAAAATATTGATATTTGAATATTTGAATATTTGATATTAACATGGATAAAGCTTCAGATTTGAAAGGAATTCTTAGACAAATCATGAGTAAAAATAGCCCCAAACACTTAGAGAAACTTAGTTTACAAATGAGGTGGCATTTTGATCAAAATGGGGAAAACACTAACTGCCTTACAGGGATACCCCATTATATATTTTGTTGGCACAAGTGACCAACCATTGGGAGAGAAAACAAATGCATTTTTACCTTAATTTCCTGTAATAAATGAATTCCAGGGAGTAAGAAGGTGTAAAGGTAAACAAATGAAACCATAAGAATTTAGAAGAAAATATGAGTAAATTTATTTATAATCAGAATGGGGAAGGCCTTTTAAAACTGGAAACAAATCCCAGGATCTACCGAGGCAAATATGGATAAATTGACAACATAAAACTTAAAACTTTATATATGCTACAAAATAAATAACATCAAAACACAAATAATAAACAAATAAAAATGTTTCTAGACAAATAAAAAAATATTTTCAAGACATAAGACAGAAAAGTTCCAAAGTACACAGGCAAATTAAGAAAAAGCCAAATAACCCAACTGTAAATTGTATAAAGGACATAAATTTACAAAAACTGAAATTTACAAAAAACATCTGAAAAGATACTCCATTTATAATAAAATTAACTTAATCAGAATAACATTGCAATATAATCTGTCACCAGATTAGAAAAAAAATATTAAGTTTGATAATAGTGTTGAGAAAGCTGAGAAATTGGCCTTTTCATTACACTCTTAGTAGGTGTATCCATTGATCGGTCTTTGGGGGGTAATTTGGCAATACCTACCAAAATGTTAAATGCACATGTCCTTAAATCCAGCAATTCCATTTCCAACTTAGAATTTACACCAAGGTATAGTCACAAAAGTATGCTAAAATATAAATCAAGGATGCTAATTACAGATTTGTGTATAAAAGTAAAAACTGGAAATATTCTATATGTTCACTAATAGACTAACCAAAGAAATTATATCCACTGAGACAATGGTATGCCAAGCAGCTATTAAGAAGAATGAGGTAGATCTTTATATGTTGTTATGTAAAGATAAAACACTAAGTGCAGAAAGCAAAGTGCAGAGTGCTGTGTGCATACCATGAGTGGTTAAAAAAAAAAAAAAAAAAAAGGAGTCTCTTTCCACACCCCATTTCTCCCTCTCCTGGCCTCCTTCCCTTTCTTTTTCTTCCCTTCTGGAAATGCCTCCTAGTCCTCAGAAGCTCACTCATAGGTGGTCCCTGTGGCCATTCATGCTTTTCTTTTCTTTTTCTTGCTCGTTCTTTCTTTCTCTCTCTCTCTCTTTTTTTTTTTTTTTTTTTTTTTACTACATGTGCATCTTTTCCTTATTATTACTTTTTAAAATGGCAGAGCATTATTTTAGTGGTCAACATACTTTTATTTGCCTTTTTATGTTTTTTTGTATAAAATACAAAACCAAAAAAAGTTTTTTCCAAGGAAAAATGTTGTAGACATTAATTTTCAGATAGCAGTAACAAATGAAGCATTCTCTTAGATATCAAAACACCTCTACTGATTTCTAAAATAGAAAAAAAAATAAACACAAAAAGAAAAGATTGTGCATTGTTCATCTATCCCATGTAGAATGGGTAAACTCTGAGAACAGCCGTACTCCCAATGGTGTGATGCTGGAATGCTTTTATTTAGCAACGCCTTATAAACAAGGTATCCTCTCTGCAGCTGCACTCAGTGCTCACGCGCCCACATGCACAAGCCTCCACAGAGCTTACGTGCCCACAGAGCATGCACCAAGCCTCCATATTCCTCAGTGCAAACCAATCCATGCTCATTACCCAGAAATGAGTGAAATAAATGGCTGGAGAAAGGTATGCAATCTCTTTTCCTCTGAAAATCTAATCTTCCCTCATAATATATACCCATCTCAGGGGTTAGAAGCAAATTAAAGATCCCCAGGAGCTCAAAGCCTTCTGTAGTTTTGAGCTCTGAGCAGTTACTATATGAAACAATAGAACAGGAGAGGTTCTGTTGTGTTTCCCTCCGCTGTCATTAAAAAATAAGGAGAATGGGAAAAGGCAAAGTGACTTTTGTCAGCTGGATTATGTTAAGTGGTGAACCATGTCACCACGTAGGTTTAAAATTAAAGTTTCCCTGGCTTTCAAAACACTTATCTCCAGGGACTCTACCTGCTCAAGCCACTTTTCTGGGCTAACATTGGGGTAGATGAGCTGTGGGTAAGCAGATCCCTAAAAATCAGAGACTGGAGTTACTGGTTGTATAGCCATTTTTAGCCTGCCAGCCCCTTCTGTTGACTTCCATTGGCCTTTCATCCAGGAAAGCCAGTGGCCACATCATTCCCTTCCCAGTTCCTGCCATACAGGGAACGAGAAGATGTCCCAGACCCTGCCCCTGGCCTTGACACATAAAGAATGTTGGGACTTATGTCCCACTTATGTCCACTTATGGACCCACAAGTTTCTAACACTAATCAACTCTAGTACATGTGAAATATCTAATATATTATTTAAAAAAAAGAAATACATAGCTGGTTTAATTTAACCTCTAGCTATTACACTGGGCTGGTAATTCTAATAGAACTCTATTTGTCCTTTGGGTGTTTCAGAATAGAGCAGACTCAAGTCCCCAGTGTCTGGGGGCAGCACAGGAAATGTGAGTCACTAGGAGCTATAGCAATCCCTCTGACTTGCCTGGGTCTAGTCCTAGTTCAGAATCAACACACATCTGTGTCTGTCCTAATTCCCTCCACAGGGCAGACTGGCAGGGCTCAGGCTGGTAAAAGCATAATTTATAAGATCAACTGTGTGTGTGTGTGTGTGTGTGTGTGTGTGTGTGTGTGTGTGTGTTTGTGTGTGTGTTTTAAAATGTAGGAACAGCATAAAACTGTTTCTTTCTACCAACTGTCTATGGTAGAGAAAAATAAAACCTGAATTGCAGAAAACACCAGCAGTTAGGTTTTTAGTTTTAGTTTTGTTTCCTTTGACCAATAATTTGAATGGATCTAGTGACTGCGGCTTATTATTATTATTATTATTATTATTTTCAATCTAGGTTTGTAAACAGGCAAAAGCATATGTTGAATTTTCATGTAGGCCTTCTTGGCAAGTGACATGCAGGCATGCAAACCAGGTGTACAGGCTTCCCTTGGCAGTCCTGAGCCACTCTGACCTCTCTAAAGGGCTCACCAGGCACTGGGGAATGGGCAAAATGACCTCTCAGTGGTTCTGGGGACCCTAAGGATGTTCCAAGGATATCAAGGAGCCCCTCTGAGAGGATGAAACAAAAACGTGCTGAGATCCTATTACTGAAAGCAACAAGGAGACTGTAACGACATGACTGACAGCTACGGGTACATCAGTGTCCTCACGTTTAGTGTGGCTGTGGGATTAGCACCCCAAATTATCCCCAAGCTAATGACATCACCTGTCTGTGCGTTTTCCTACATGCTGGGGACCAGAACCAGATTAAGCAAAGTCTTTGGACACAGCCTCCACGAAGTTTGGGGCGGACATCAGGATGCCAATGGTGCAGATGATGGTGAAGACGGAGAAGGCCATGAGACACAGGCGGTCCACCACGCAGGCGGCAAACTTCCACTCACTGCAGATGGCCTCGCTCTCGTCCTGGCAGCGGAAGCGATTGGCAATGTAGCGGACCTCCTCCAGGATCTTGGCCAGGTCGGGATCCCCCTCGGGGGGCTGCCCGCCATGTAGGAGCTGCTCGTCGTGCGTGGGGGAGCAGGCCATGCGGCCACACACGACGCCCGAGTCAGGGGTGGGGGCGCAGTGCACACCGTCCAGGCCGCGGAAGCCGATGTAGAGCAGGTTGCCGTTGGTGGTCGGTGGCCCTGCCACCGCGCTCATCTCCACGCTGGCCAGGCTGCAGCGGCGCGGCTTGTGCTGGCAGGCCGGCCGCACCTTGTCCTCCCCGGGCCTCTTCATGCGCAGGAACCATGCGCACCAGTTCAGAAGGATGACTCTGGTCTGGGGAGACAACGGGGCAGTTAGCAGGGTGGGTGGTGAGCCTCAGCTGATCCTAACAGCAAGGTGATCCTAGGACCTCAGCCCTACTTAGTGGACCCCAAGGGTGACATGCCCCTGCTCCTTCGGGTTAAGTTTCCACAGGCAGGCAGTGCCAACGCCTTACAATGGTTGAGTCAAATGTGAGCTACGCAGATGAAGGCAATGCAGAAAGGCCCCCCAGGATGGAGTGAATTCTCAGTGGCAGACACACAGCAATCTCTGGACAGATAAGCAGGTGGGAGGCGAGGGTTATCTTAGGAGAGCCCTGCCTGAGCTGTGTGAATAAGACCAGTCATTTTCCCTCTCCAATCTTTCCTCAACTGTAACTAACAGCCATCATACCTAACTGCCTGTGAGGCACCCCAGTGTCCCATGGCACACCCTTGGAGATTTAAAGATTTTCAAGGGTGACCCTGTGACACCTATCAGATGCTGCATGAACGCCTAACTTGAAGCAGTCCAGACTGAGACACCAGATCCCTTAGCGGTGATGACATATCATTACAAAGCAGTTTTTGTTGTCCTGATGAAAAGCAAGTGCCAAGAAAGTCAACATGGGACAGGAAATTAGGGTAGTGTACTCCTAAGATTTGAGAGGTTGTGCTGTACCAACAGGTGCTAAGTGGTCAGGACATAAATACTTATTAAGTTGTTTTGACCAATGTAATAGAGTCATTAGGTTGTTTGTTTGTTTGTTTTGCTCCAGGGGCTGTGAAAAAAATCCCTGGGACACTAAAGGTGCTGTGAACCAGGGAAGTTTAGGAATCTCTAACCTAATTCATCAGGACACAGTGAAGACTGAGTAACATGGTATGTGGGAAAGTACTTGGAAAAATCTAAAGCAGGGGTTGGCAGACTTTATCTTTAAAGGGCCACACAATAAAGTCCATAAGGTCTCCATTGCAACTACTTGGCTTTGCTAATCAAGTACAAAATAGTCATAGAAAGCATGTAAAGAAGCAAACGTGGCTTTTTTCTCATAACATTTTATTTGCAAAAACAATTGGTGGGCCAGATTTGACCATCAGGGCCATAGTTTGTCAATTTCTGGTTTAAAGTGTTTTATCAACATATATCGCCCACATGCATACAAGATGCTCAAGAGAAATCACTGATCTTTGTTTTTCCCTTTAATGAAAAGAAGGGAGCCATGTGAAGACTCAATCCAGATTAAAAAAAAAAAAAAAATTCTTGGAAGCCTATTTAGACAAGTGTGTGAAAAGTAGGCTCTTTCCCTGAAATTATCCAGATATTGATTTTAACTTTGGTTTATGATTGTGGGCAAACTCCATCAGCAACATAGCAGGTATGTTTCACATCTATAAGTTTAGGCAGTAAGTTGTAAAGTTCATGCCTGCAGCACTTTCTTGGTAATTGTTTTTATAACATCTTATCAGAGATAACTGCAATAGACCGGTCTGGAGAAAGGTAATGAAAGAACAAGAAGGCTTAAGAGCAGGTTCACTTAAGCTGTAAAGATAACCTTTCATTCATAGCAGATGGCAGTCTATATATCCTGCCCACACTCTATGGACAAACCTCCAGAGCCTGGAAAGGGCTTTTTGCAGACCCTGGAGGTTTTTCTGTGATCATTAAGGGGCAGGGCCACATGGCCCCACATGTGTCCCTCCACAGGAGGCTCCTAAGGCACGTCATTTCACTTGGGCCTCTCAGAGGTTCTGTGAAGTGAGTATAATCTCCCCACTTTACAGACAAAGAAACAGAGGCTTCAAAGAGGCTAATAAATTGGCTCAAGGTCACATAGTAAGCAAGTTACTTATGTGTTTAGACTTCCACAGCCTCATCTGTAAAAGGGTCTACAATGTCTTCCTCAAAACACCTGTGACTTCAGCCCACCCCCTACCTGCACTTCGAAGGCACAGGGAAGACTGAACCAGAGCTCAAGGGAGTGCAGTGGGCAATGAATGCGTCCAAACCCAGAGGCAACTGTGCACATGGAGAGCTAAGGCCAGGCGTGTCTGTGGTGGTGGTGGGGGGGGGGGGGACAGGGGGTGTTTGTGCATACCCTGGGGCACATTTCAAACTAATATTATCCATGCTGCCAGGTCTATTTTGAATTCCATGGCCTGAATCATTAGCTTTCAAGGCTAAAGCATCTCAAAAGATGAAATTATCCTCTTGGCACTTATCAAACTGTGCTCATGACCTCTTCTATTAGGTTATGGTTTTGTGTCTGGCTGTGCAAATGTCACATAATGCCGCTGCACCGGCAGTATCTTCTTCATAGCAACACATCATAATAAAAGTTCCTTGGAGACTGTTTATGTTTCAAATACACACAGAAAGAGAAAAATGCAGTAGGGTATATAAATTGAAAGCGAGACATACAAGCTTCATGTTTCATTTGCAGCCATTGGTTTGGACACATTTGTGCTGAGAGGTGAATAATTAGCATATCGTCTTAATTAAGATTTTCTTTCTGGGGGCGCCTGGGTGGCTCAGTTGGTTAGGCGTCCAACTTCAGCTCAGGTCATGATCTTGTTGTTCATGAGTTCAAGCCCCATGTTGGGCTCTGTGCTGACAGCTTGGAGCCTGGAGCCTGCTTCAGATTCTGTGTCTCCTCTCTCTGCCCTTCCCCTGCTTGTGCTCTCTCTCTGTCTCTCAAAATTTAAATTTAAAATTAAAAACAATTTTAAAAAAATATTTTTTTCTGGATACTAAAGTACTACCAGGTTGGTAAAATTGTTTTTTCTTCATGTCTTTTTTTTTTTTTTTTTAATTTTTTTTTTCAACGTTTTTTTTAATTTATTTTTGGGACAGAGAGAGACAGAGCATGAACGGGGGAGGGGCAGAGAGAGAGGGAGACACAGAATCGGAAACAGGCTCCAGGCTCCGAGCCATCAGCCCAGAGCCTGACGCGGGGCTCGAACTCACGGACCGCGAGATCGTGACCTGGCTGAAGTCGGACGCTTAACCGACTGCGCCACCCAGGCGCCCCTCTTCATGTCTTAAACATAAGAAATAATAATATATATTTTTAGCTTTACATTTGCATAAATAAACACTTGAAGGATAATGGAAGAATTAATTGAAATGGCCATCAATATTGGTGGTGGAAGCAGAGTGATGGGCAGGGATGAGAGCTGATATCCTTCCTTATAATTTTACTTTTATTTTGACTTTGGGAACACGTAACTGTATTACTTATTTCAAATGGAAGGATGGGTAGACAGAAAGTGTGTCAGGGTTATAAAAGTCAGATGAGAATGCAGGTGAATGTGGACACATGTGTCCAAGCTTTTAATGAGGGCACCTTCTGAAAACAAGCCAATGGACTGCAGTGATTAGACGTGTGTGGGAGATAACACCATTTCTGGGAGCTCACTCTACTGCTGATGCAATGAGCTATGAGGAAAGTTTTTGTTAAGTGTAAGAATTTCCTATGGAAGAGAATCTAAGAGGACACAGTAACTTGGTAAAGCCATTTTTTTTAAGTAGTTTTTCTTAAGTTCACTTTTGGGTAACTGTAAATTATTGCACAATGAATATTTTTAGAAGGCCTGGAAACTCCCTGTTGCTGGAGGTTCACAAAATGCATCTTGCTTCTTGCAGCTTCATTTTAGCAAGTTGGTGAGTCCTAGACTCCTTTCTGAACTTGGATGCAAGGTTACAGATCTCCAAAGAAAAACAATCTTGTTTTCACATAAGAGGCTCCTTTAGCTCCTACTGCCCTTAGGCTATGCTCTCTGGGGAAGAAGACTGGAAGGATTGCAGGGTCCAAGTAAGTATCTTGGGTGGGGGGCATCCCTCCCCTGCCTTGGGTGTGAGGTGACGAAAGCCCAGGACCCATGTGGCCTTAATCAAGGTTTCCTGAGTGTCAGGTGAGCATCAGATACTGGACTCCTAAGGAGCACAGCATGTGAGTAGGTAAGCATCAGCCTGCATGCCAGTGCTAAGCAGGTGCTGGGAAGGTGTGGCATGCTCTGGGCTGACACAATAGGCTGTTGTATTCAATCATTTGGTTTTCATCCTTTAGCTTTCATCCTATACTCCCTTCCCCACTGGTAACTACTAACCTTTATTTTATAGGCCTGTGGTAAGTTTACATTCCTACATATATTGACTACACAGGTTATTACATGGCTCACTCTTTCTTACCCTTTTACTCCTCATTCTGTTTGGAAGATCCAATCACATGGCTGTGTGCTTATCTTGTCTGTTGCTTCCAACCACTGCACAGTTCTCTGTGGTGTACATGCAAAAAGTAGTTTCACAAACACTATGGTAGCAAAATGTACAGAGCAGTCTGTGTGTGAGCCCTCTTCTGGAACGTCTGATTGTAAGAACAATGCCATGGGAGCCTAAGAGCATGCTCACCAGAACTGTCCTCTACATACAGATCATGCAATAATGTAGATGGGTGGGGTGCTATGAGAAATATGGTTCTGTTTAGGAATGCTGGGCTGTGTGTGGGATTTTTCAGATAGATAAATCATTCCTAGAGCCTCCCTTGGGGAGGAGCCCTGACTCCCTGTGGTGAAGCACAGGAGGAACGCACCCACTTGGGCATCTTGCCGCCATCGGGGTCGTGGTGGTGATACTGCAGCACAATCACTGTCACGACCACAGAGAGGCCCACGATGATCATGGTGCTGGCAAAGTACTGGGCTGCAGAGACAAGAGACACAGGGTGAGACCCGGGGCCTCCATGGCACAATTATCACAGGGTGGCAGGCAGACCCAGATGGCGGTGACTGATTGCCTGGGGCTGGATGGTGAAGCCAAGAGCAGGGCAGGGCCACCTCCAGGCCTGCAGACTCCTGTCCACATTCCTGGCAGGCAGAGGCCAGCCCAGAGCACAGAGACCTGGTTTCCTATCCACGAAAGCAGCCTGGCCTACCTAACTACACTGTTTTGAACTCCGTCCATTGCCTCCTTCATTGAGGGTTAACAGCGACTCACCAGATGCTGAAATGATCGTTCCCAGGATAAAGGATGTGGACTGTCATGGAACTGAAAACGCTTGGGTGGTGAGGGTGTGGTCACCACAGGGATGACTACAGGCTGTGAACGTGCTGGGGGTGGGGATGGAACAAGGGCAAACCTGGGCATCACCGGCTGTCTTATGAGGCCTGGATAGCTAGTATTAGGGAGAAAACGAGGCTGGGGCACCCGGTAGCTCAGTCGGTTAAGCGTCTGACTCTTGATTTCAGCTCATTTAATGATTAGTGAGTTCAAGACCCACATCAGGCTCTGCACTGACAGTGGGGAGCCTGCCTGGGATTCTGTCTCTCCCTCTGTCTCTGCCCCTCCCCTGCTCATTCTCTCTCTCTCTCAAAATAAATAAATAAACATTTAAAAACAAAAAAGTTAAGAAAATGAGTCTGGCCCCATCTAATGAGAGATAGGAGGAGGTGCCAGTTGTGTGAGGAAGATGTGGAAGGCAGTGACTTTCCAGGAGAACATTAGCTTCAGCTCTAATGGGCAACAATGGGTTTCTCCATCTTGGCCCCAAGGAGAAGCAGCATGCAGCATCCAAAACAGCCGTCCCCCAACCCCCTGCCCCCATCCAGTGGCTGCCATCTGTGAGTTTACACAGGCTACTCAGCCTGTTTGGGCTTTTGGTTATTCACCAGTATAACAGGGATAGCAAGCAGTGCATTCTTTGCAGGGTTGGTGCAAGAATTAGCAATTATATGAGCCCAGGATCTAGGAAAAAGTCTGACACAAGGAAGACATTCCTTGATCAGCAACTCTGATTATTAGAACTTTGGTGTGGCTTTCAGCTCAAGGGGGGTGAGGTTTAAGCAGAAGACATTCTGGTGCGGAGGCTAAGTGTGTGACCACACACCTGGTTAAGAACACTTCCTTCTCTCCAGGCAGGAAGGAACTAACTACCCCACTGTGGAGACCAAGAGGTACCTTGGTGAGGAGTTGCCAGAGATGGACATTTGAGGTTTAAAGTTAGCATCAGGGATTTCTAAGAAAGGGAAGGGTAGTAAACAAAACTCTTACTGGTATGGGCTGAACTGTGGCCTCCTTAAATTTATATGCGGAAGCTCTAACCCGTGGTACTTCAGATTGTGACTGTATTTGAAGACCATCCTTTTAAAGAGGTGATTAAGTTAAAATGGGGTCCTTAGAGTGGGATCTGATTCATTATGACTGGTGTCCTTATAAGAACGGGAAATTTGGACATACAAAGGGGTACCAAGGATGCACCCAGCAAGACCAATGTGAGGACACAGCAAGAAGGGGGTCATCTGCAAGTAAAGCAGAGAGGCTTCAGAAGATCTCAAACCTTCTGGCATCTTGATCTTGAACTTCCAAACCCCCAGAACTGTAAGCAAATATATTTATGTTGTGTAGGCCACCCAGTCTGTGAAATTTTATTGTGGTCTCCCTAGAAGACTAATACAATGACTTGTGGAGGTGTCCATGGTCAAAGGATCCCACAGCTGAAGTCTCAACAACAGAGGTCAGAGGCCAACAGCATCACATCTTTCTAGAAATAGGCTATGCATCAACCATGCTTTTTCCCCATTGGTTCATCAGTCAAGGCAGTTTCTGCCAACTGCCCCACAGGGAGTGCTTTCTGCTGAAAGTCTCTATTGAAAGTATTGCGTTGGAAGGTAGAAATAATGGGGTCAGACCCTCAAGTTGAAACATGGTTCCTTGCTCTCTGGATGGTACTGAGAGAACTAGGAACACCCACAAAGGCTTTTCATACCAACAATTACTCTCTCTGGCCAAACTATTACACATTAAGGGAACTCCACAAAGATGAGCCTTGGCTTCTTAGTTTGTGAGGCCTGGGAGTATCCATATAAGCTCCCCTACTCCTGTCCTCCCTAATTAACCACATATGGCAGCCCTCAGGTGGCATGGGTCAACAGGAATAATCATAGACTCCTTTCCTGTTTCTGATCTCCATCACCAAACTAGAGTAGGGATTCTTATATTAAACCTAATATCCACTGTCAGAACGTTTGCTTCCCATTCTCAAAACTGGCTGGAGGTCTGATTCCCTAACCAGGAATGGAACCCTGGCTATTGGTGAGAGTACCAATCCTAACCACTAGACAACTGAGCACCCCTTTGCATGTTCCTGCTTATTCCAATCCAGAAAGGGGTATAGCAACAAGTGATGCTGTCTTCTATTTCTGCTATCCTGCCCTGGGCAGAAAGTCATGCCTTACATCTGTCTTGGCCAAAATATATTTGTCCTGTTTACATTTCCTCACAAGCTTTAACTTTATACAGAGACATTGAGGTATCTCAGGAAACAACGGCTAAGAGTTAAAATGTGAGATCCTTACATTTTGACAAAGAATTTGTGGAAAAACAATGACTCAAGGTATAGTTATAGTCACTATAGGTATATAGTCACTATAGGTATAGTCACTCCTTATGGCAAAGAGAGGATTGGGGGCTCTTCAGGGCACGGAGGACAGATTTATGCTCTGTTTCCATGCTAGGAAATCCTGGGTACTCTCTAAGTCTGTGTCTTCAAGAGAGGCCCAACACTTGCTTACCTATCAAGGGCACTGAGTCAGATGTCGCAGGCATGATCTCAGCCACCAGCAACATGAAGACAGTAAGAGAGAGTAAAACTGTTATCCCTGAAACATAAACACAAAGGTGCCTGAGATAGAACAGATTATGGGGACTCAATTCCACTTAACTGTGCCTAACCTGACATTCAAATAACTACAGAGGTGGGGGGGGGGGGTCAGTGACATCCTGAAACCAGATGCAGAATTCTCTGTACATATAGGCATGGCTATTTTTTCTGGGGACTTCTCATCATTTACCAGAGTCCTAGATAGAGATAAGTTTAGGAGCCAGAATTTTAGAACAACAATACAAAATGAATTACGGAACTCAACACAAGTATGTCTCATTTTCTTTATTACACTAGGATCTAGAGGTAGTTTCATATAGCATGACAAAACAAAACAAAAACAAAAAAAAAAAACATGCTATCCAAAGACCTGGCTTTTGGTCTTGACTTTGCTATTTACTTTGATAAGTCACTTAACGTGTCTGAGCCTTGCACTTAAGATAGGGGTTTGAGGATGATTTCTACATGTACTAAATATGATCTTGGTAACTCTTTAAGATGTTGAGAAATTCATCTCACCATTCCAAATCTTAGTTTTCTTATCTTTGTATTGGATCTTAAGGAATCACCCTGTGGACAGCAATATACAGATGCAAACTGGTACTAGACTAAACTGTTCCCTGTCCATAACAAATGCTGGTCAGTTGCTACCAAGGAACAGGATTGGGTGGCAGGAGAGGAGAAAGCAAGGCCCCTCAGGACAGAACTCAGTAGTCTCTCCCTGGGCATTTTTATATTCTATGTAGGATCACAGGATCCTTCAGATTCTCAGGAGGGCATGGACATCCAGCATGGAGCCTAGATCAGGAGCCTGTGGTGTCAGGAAGATGCCCTGGGCTGGCAGGTCAGTGTGTGATGCACCAAGAAGGCTCTGCAACATCTCTGCACTCAGAGCCGTGACAAGTCCTGCACTGTCCACAGTGATCCCTACAGCACTGACCTGGAGGCAAGGCCTCCTGTCCTGTTGCAGACTCCCACCCAAGATCAGGACACTTACCCAGAGATATTTTCTCCCCAGAATCTGCAGGGAGCAAGAAGACGAGGAGGGCCAGCGCAGAGATGAGCACACAGGGGATGAGCAGGTTGAGGCCATAGTAGAGGGTCCTGCGGCGAATGGTCACTGTGAAGGTGACGTCTGGGTATGGCTCTTTGCAGCACTCATAGAACTTCTCACTCCGCTTGCCTGGGATTCCTCCATTAGCAGGGGGTGGGAAGGAACCATTGTCTGAATAAAATTACCCTGCTTGTTTATTTTAATGAGCATATCACACAAATAACCATGGGGTTTGTTGAGTGCTAAAAACCTGGATAATCAGTGTTTGAATAAACTATTTGTTTATTCAAAGAGGCCCAGAAAACTCCCTAGTCTTTTCTATGTAAGAACACAGCCAGAAGACAGCCATCTATGAATCAGGAAGCAGGCCCTCAGCAGACACCAGATCTTCCAGTGCCTTGATCTTGAACTTCTAGCCTTCAGAACTGTGAGAAATAAATTTCTATTGTTTATAAGCCACCCAGTCTATGGTATTCCATTATAGCAGCCTGAAGGGACTAAGACACCAGGATTATAAATAATACATTATAAGCTTTACACCATTATAAATGTAATTATTGTTTTTCTATTTAAAATCATCAAATATAGTTTCCCACGAATTGCAATTTACTGTCCAGCCTGATTTTAGGAATGGAGCAGATTCTAATATAAAGATGCCGATACTAGTACTGACTTGTTTAACTACACACTTTTCATGGAAAGCATTGAATTTTCTAATTGTTTTTTTTTTTTTTTTTTTTTTTTTTTGGTTGTTGTTCTCATTGTATAGCTCTCAGTAAATTACAGAGATTGCTGCAGGGTTCAATAAATGTTCACACTGAAAAGCAGAGTGGAAAATCCCAAACTTTTAAAGTCAGCACAGGAATAAAGTGGCTTTCTACAAGGCCACTGGTCTCATGTCTTTGCTAGACTTACCCACAAGGTCCCATTCTCCATTTGGGATATAGCCGCTGATATCTGCCTCTTGCATCTGTAGATCCAAGGACCACCCTCCATAGGACCAGGACCCAAACTTGAGTTTGCACTGCTGCACATCAAAGGGGAACCAGCGCACATCAATGTAACAGGAGCTCTTGAATATGCCTACGTGGACAATGAAAACGGCCAGAAAAACTGAAATGGAAGGTGACTAAAATGGAAGGTGACTGCTTTAAATACACAGCATCTCACACTGTTGGTGGAAATGTAAACTGGTGCAGTCATTAAGAAAACTGTATGGAGATTCCTAAAAAAATTAAAAATAGAACTACTATATGATCCAGTGACCCCATTTTTGGGTATATATCTGAAGGAAACAAAATAATTACTTGGAAGAGATATCTTCACTCCCATGTTCATCATGTTCATTACAGCATCATTTGCAATAGCCAAGACACAGAATCAACCTAAGTAGTCATTGATGGACAAATAAATAAAAGCAAAGATTATCAGATCTCTCTCTCTCTCTCTCACGCGCACATACACACACACACACACAATGGATAATACTATTCAGCCTTAAAATAAGATGGAAATCCTGTCATTTGCAATAACATGGGTGAAGATGGAGAGCACTGTGCCAAGTGAAATAAACCAAAGACAAATACTATGTGATCTCATATGTAGATTTTGAAAAAAAAAAAAAAAAAAAAAAAAAAAAAAAAAAAGGAAACAACTGAACTCACAGAAGTGTTGAAATGCCAGGAGCTGGGGGTGGTGGGGAAATGGAGAGGGGTTGGTCAAAGGGGACAATCTTTCAGTTACAAGATGAGTAAGTTCTAAGGCTCAAATGTACTACATGCTGACTCTAGTTAAAAATATCATATACTTGAAATTTGCTAAGAGAGTGGATCTTAAACATTCTCATGGAAAGCAAAACCAAACTCAGCCATGTGAGGGGATAGACATGTTAACTTGATTGTGGAAATCATTTTACAATGTATATGTACATTGTCATCATGTTGTACACCTCATTACATTTTCATTTGCCAACTGTACTTCAATGAAGCTGGAAAAAAATTAAAATATAATTAATATATTTTAAAATACAAAAAAATACAGGGGCGCCTGGGTGGCTCAGTCAGTTAAGTGTCTGACTTCAACTCAGGTCATGAACTCATGGTTCATGAGTTCAAACCCTTGCATTGAGCTCTGTGCTGACAGTTCAGAGTCTGGAGCTTGTTTCGGATTCTGTGTCTCCCTCTCTCTCTGCCCCTCCCCCACAATGCTCTCTCTCTCCTTCAAAAATAAATATATTAATGTTTAAAAATTTTTAAATATAAAAAATATATTTTTAAATTTAAAATATAAATAATTCAAATAAATAAATACATACATACAGAACAATCCCTTGATTTCGATCCTCAATATGCTGTTCATAATATGCAGTGCCTATTCTTCATGGCCTAGGAAAGGGCTGACGAGTTATACAATACATTACTTATGATTTCAGCACGTCTTTTTAAGGAGGGCCTCATGCACACATTGTTCTGACCCACCTGTGTTCCCTTCGAGAGGAGGTGACGTAGGCTTCTGGGCATCTAGACTAGGGGTGAGTAGAGAAGCATTCAGCCCCTGCTCCTCCAAATTACAGCTAGCCTGTCCAGAATAAGCTTGGAAATTTTTGGGAGATGTCTAGAAAGAAAGCTTGGGTGAAGCTTTCTTGTTTTTTTTAAAATTCAAACACAACACCTTTATGCTCCATCAAAGACTGTTCTGAGGGATTTCTGTGCAAAGAATTAGAAGTTCTGTAAAATTTCCATGCCTGTGTATCTTCAATCTCTAAATAATAAGAAAGAAGAATAGAAAAAAATCCCAGAGAAATTGATAGAAATGACAAAGGGTTTAGAAGCAGAATATGAAAGGGACGTATGTGTGTGTCTGTGTCTGTGTGTGTTTGTGTGTCTCTGTTTGGTGGGGGGGGGGGGGCGCAGCGTGGGCATTTTCCTTATGTTAAAAATTGAGAAAATACTTGGTTATCTAGAAATGTATGTAGGGAATAATTTTAACTAGTTTAAATTCTAGATTAAGAACAGAACAAAGACTGGTAAGTTTAAATTGAAGGCATAGCGCTTGGGCACAAGTGACAGTTTCCATTGAAAAGAGTGATTCCAGGGGCACCTGGGTGGCTCAGTTGGTTGGGCATTTGACTTCGGCTCAGGTCATGATCTCACTGTTTGTGAGTTCGAGCCCCACGTTGGGCTCTGGGCTGACAGCTCAGAGCCTGGAGCCTGGTTCAGATTCTGTGTCTCCTTCTCTCTCTGCCCCTTACCTACTTGTGCTCTGTCTCTCTCTATCAAAAATAAATAAATGTAAAAAAAAAATTAAAAAAAAAAAAGAAAAAGAGTAAGTCCAAGCTAAGACAAGTTGGGAGTGAATTTCTTCCAGGTCAGAGAGGAGACCAGATAAACCCTTCTAGGAATTTATATGCCCATGTACTCCTCCCTGCCCAGAGAAAGGCCAGAAGGCAAGAGAAGGCACAAAGAGCTAACTAAGGGTGCCTCTATTCCTGCGGACAGAGTCAGCTCTGTACATTTCTGCTACTAAATTTAAAAAAGAATGAATGGAGGAAGGGATGTAACAGCTTTGCAAACACAACCCTCACCCCACAACCAAGTTAGGAGAGGGTAATAACTTCCTATCCCCTCAAGTCCCTTTATTTTTTTTTAATTTTTTTTTAACATTTATTTATTTTTGAGATAGGGAGAGACAGAGCATGAACGGGGGAGGGTCAGAGAGAGAGGGAGACACAGAATCTGAAACAGGCTCCAGGCTCTGAGCAGTCAGCACAGAGCCCGACGCGGGGCTCGAACTCCCGGACCGCGAGATCGTGACCTGAGCCGAAGTCGGACGCTTAACCGACTGAGCCACCCAGGCGCCCCCCCTCAAGTCCCTTTAAATATGATGTTCAGTGTTACACCCAATGTTCATGGGCATCTGGAAGTCAATACAGACACTGCCCTCCCATTAATGGGCTAGATCCCTTCAAACCTACATTGCCTGTAGAAAATGTAACTCTATAACTGAATTATTCCATTTCTATGAAATGGCCAGAGAAAGAGAATCTCTAGTGACAGAAAGCAGATCAATGGTGGCCTGAGGCTGGCAGTGAGTATGGGGATTAACTGCAGACCAGCACAAAGCATCTTTTCAGGGTGATAAAAAATGTTCTAGGAGCGCCTGGGTGGGTTAGTCAGTTAAGCGTCTGACTCTTGGTTGCAGCTCAGGTCATGATCTCATGGTTCGTAAGATGGACCCTCATATTGGCTCTACACGCTGATAACTCGGGGTCTGTGTGGGAGTGTCTCTCTCCCTCTCTCTCTGCCCCTCGCTTGCTTGCACTTTCACTCTCAAAATAAATAACCTTAAAAAAAAATGTCCTAACACTAGATTGTGGTAATGGCTGTACAACTCTGTGAATTCACTAAAAATCATTGAATCATGCAGTTAAAAGCAGTGAATTGTATGATATGTAAATTATACTTCAATAAAGCTGTTATAAAAATATGAAATAGAAAAGAAGGTAATTTCATAACCAAGTCTCTATTTCAAATCTTGTACCCAAAACATTTTTTTTTTTTTTTTTGCCTGTGCTTCGTTACATGAACAGAACATCATCCCAGATCTGTTCTACATGACCCCCAGGGCACAGTCTTGCTGCCCCAGGCCAGAAAGCTCCAAACTTCTCCTGCCAATGTATGGAAGACTCCCACACTCACAGCACAACATGCCTGTCCTTACCAGGCTCCTGGGGCCATGGAGGCTGGGACACAGGAATGAAGCCTCAGAGGGGGCTATTGCACACAGGCAGCTTGGGGCTCAGGAGTACTGCTTCTTGTAGCTGAAAATAGCTTCAGCCTTCAAAACAATCTGCAACACCATATTCTTGTATACTGATGACTACTGGAGATCGTTTTTTAAAATAGCCCTCATAATAAAAGCTGCAACTCACAGCCTGGTGAAAAAGAATGTCTGTGCATGTGATGGAAGGCTCATCCCATAGCTTCAGTCTCCAAGGGGCCTACTGTTAGGTGGAAAGCCTGCTTGGGCTGGGGGAGGGGTGAAGGAACTGGGGAAAGTAAAATGGAAGCACGTGCTTTAAGACAGAAAACCTGAAAATCTATAGCTCTTCAGTCTGTACAAACATTATTGAGAGTTACCTGCCTTTGATGGATTTAATCACTTACACATTCATTTATGGAGAGGTACCTGGTTGATTAGTGGTGATTCTAAGGTGTATAAACATGGAATCTGCCCATGGGATGCTTATCCTCCACTAAGGAGGAAGAGCATTTAAGCAACAACTCAGGAGGCAAGGCCAGCTTTGCTGTGCTGTGAAATGAATAAGAAGGTATACGTGTGGTGTACAGTGTGTGTATGTGGGGGGGTGTGTTGTTGGTGTGTGAATGTGTGTGGGTATGTGTGAGGGAGGTATGTGTGTGGGGTGTATATGTGGGGTTTGTGGTATGTGTATGGTGTATAATGTATGTGTGTGTGTGTGTGTGTGTGTGTGTGTGTGTGGTGTGTGTTGTGTTGGGGGTGGTAGGTATGTGGGTATAGTGTGGCATGTGTGTATGTGGGGGGTGGTGTGGTGTGTGTAGGTGTGTGTGTGGTGTAGGTGTGTGTGTGTATGTGGGGGGTGGTGTGGTGCGTGTATGTGTATGGGGGAGGTATATATGTGCGGTGTTTTGTGTGCCTGATGTTCTATAAATTTAATCCACAGTGAATGCAAGTCCCCCTTGTCAGGTCATTTCCCATTCTCCTTAAAACCTGGAAGCTGGGCAACCCTGGACATTTTCTGGTAGGTGGTGTGTAATGTGTATTCATGTATGTGTTGTGCAGGGGGTGGTAGGTGTGTGGGTGTGGTGTGGTGTGTGTGTGTGTGTTGGTGGTGAGGTGGGAGGTGGTTGCAGATTGCCTGGGAGCAGGAAGTTAAATGGTTGCAGTGGGGAAATAATCCTGGAAAGAACATGTAAAAAATCATCTCAAAGATTTCTAAAACTCTGTTAATACCTATATGCCTCAAAGCATTAAAACCCAGGTTCCTCATGCTCTATATTATTCAGTGAACAGCCCAGGGCCCAGTGAATTGACAGAAATGATGGGCTTTTGGGAAAAAAAAAATCAATTCCAGGAAGCAGTTAACCATCAACTGGTTGGGAAGGAGAAGAGAAGCTCAGTTAGGAATAAGTCATTGATGAGCCCCACTTTGAAATCACTTGCTCTTATACCCAACACCCAAGTCCTCTGTAACACACACACTCAAGAAGCCAGCAAGTCCACCATCTTGCCCCAACACCTGAAGAGCAGCACCTGCCAAGATATGCAGTCTGGTGGGAGGGGAAATGGCGAGCTGAAATGGGTGGAGAGAATGGCCAGGGTTGCCCAGCTTGCAGGTTTTAAGGAGAACTGAAAATGACCTGACAAGGGGGACTTGCATTCACTGTGGATTAAATTTAAAGAACATGAGGCACACAATAAGAACATACGACACATGCCACCAAAGACAGTTTGAGCCATGACCCCAAGACAAAAAAAAAAAGGGAAAGATGGCATCATCAAGTTCAGGAAATACACGCAAGCACACAGGGAAGAAAACAGGAAGGGGTGGTTGTGAATGAGGCAAAGGAGGCCCACCACTAGTGTGAGCAACCATTGGGGGATTAGCACCCCAAACATGCTGAAATTGTCTAACTACAGGAGGACAAAGGAAGTGGATCTTACCTGGAGGGAGGTACTGGCAATGCCCAGAAGAATTAACTAACACGTTGGTGTGGAATGTGGCATCAAATCGCTCATCAGCACTAGAAACACAAAAAGGATTTAATGAGTCAGCACTGCCAGGCAGTGGGTTTCCCATGCCCTTAGGTCTGTCGTGACTGTGCTGGAATAGCTCTGGCAGGTGCTACTCTTCGCGCTTGGGTCATGCCACCATTCACAGCCTGCCTGGGAGATCTCAGAGCAGAGGTTGGTAGAGGTCAATGTCCACCACCACCCCCTCATTTCATATGAACTGTGATTTTCATATGCATATAAAACAAAGTTCTTAGCAAAAGTCAATCCTGAAGACAATTTCATGGGACAGGAGCAGATGAGAAATTTCTATCTATCTGTAGGGTAGAAGCTCTCTGCCATTGACAGCCCCATGCAGGCATGGATTTTGATCCACTGTCCTCAAAGCTCCAGTTCCAGTCTCCTGAATGTGCCCAATGCTTGGTTGATGCTTATCCAATACATCTTGAATGACTGAAGCTGCAAGCGCAGGAGGTTGCCAGGCATAGGCAGAGCCCAGAGGCATACTGGGCACCATGAATAGCAATGACGGGAATGTGGGCAGGTGAAGAGAGAAGAATTAGGTATAAGTTTTAGATAGATCCTCCCCAGGCCCCTCCCGGCCCATGTTCAGAAACTCCTGCAGCCAGCAGTTAACAAATTCTATAAAGGGGATGGGAAGAAGACACAAAACAGGAAGAAAGAACAACAATTAAAGCCAACAGCACTTATTATCCATGACTTTTATTTTCTGTATTATGATGCTTTGCTGACCCTGGATGAAGTGTGCCCCCCTTCCACTCCCAGGTTAGCCAGTTCCCAGAGATAGCAGACAACTTGTTCACCAGTGTATCTCTCAAATGCAAACCATCAAATCCAGAGCCCACACCCCAGCCACCTCCTTTATCAGGGTTTCATATTCTAGGCCTCTATCCCTCTGCCCTAATAACCAGAGGGCCAGGTACCAGACAGCTAGGGACAGCCCCTATCACCCAGAGCCCGCTGAAATTATTCACACTGGCCAATCTTAACTCTGCTCATCCTGCCTCACCAGTTCCATTCCACAGAAACCACAACAAAGGCTCTTGCCCATGTTCCCCCTTCACTCCGTCTGCCTCCTGACCCACCCCGGTGTTTTCTTGTGTGGGTCTGCATGGTGTGCTATGCCTCCTGTTTCTAGGGAACTGTGAGTAAAAACTGCTTCCTCCATGACAGCTACTTCTGTGTCTGCATCTCTTAGCATACCTCATTAAAACAAATCCTGGCTATCCTTAAATAAAAAGAAACAGAATTCCCTCAAGAAAATACAGGCAGCCGGGTCAAAACGCTAGCACCAAGGAGTTAAATTCCTCTCCTTTTAGCAACTGGGGACCTGTAGTAAGGCTGCATACTTCTGCAGAGGCTGGGGCAGCCTTTTCTAATCCTGAGGTCCTCTGAAAGGGAAACTCAGAGTCACAAGATATTTGAGGACAGCACTCAGCATGAGAGACACAATTAAAGACACAGAAAAGATCCAAGAAGAAGAAGTGAATGAAAGGAACAAAAAAAATTTGCTCCTTAAAAAATATCCTCACAGAAATTCAAGAGGATATTGCATTTAGTAAAACACAGCAATACGAAAATTAAATTTTGGCTTATGAAATAAATGTTTATAGACAGGTAGGAGGTCTGGCTGATAAGAATTACAAAGATGAAATGTGAGACATTGATGAAGAGGGCCTTCAGAGTACAAGGCCAGGGGAACTCAACAGCTGCTGGAGAAACAACAGGGGCAATGGGTGGGAGGGAAGGGCCAAAGAAATCACACAGAGAAATTCTAGGGCTGAAAGAAACCAGTCAAGCATGAAGGCAAAGAGAGGCACCTTCAAGAACATTAAAGGCCTTACAGAGCTTGTGTCCCACGTGCTAGATTTGAGGATGAGCTCTAGGAAAATGAGGGTGAATACTGAAAAAGAAGAAATAAACTTTTGAACTAAAACTAAGTATCAGGGCAGGTGGGTGGTTCAAAGGGTTAAGTGTCCAATTCTGGATTTCAGCTCAGGTCCTGATATCATGGCTCAAGATTTAGCACCTGCATGGGGCTCTGCGCCGACAGAGAGGAGCCTGCTTGGGATTTTCTCACCCTCTTTCTGCCCCTCCCCTGCTTGTGTATACACTCTCTCTCTCTCAAAATAAATAAACATTTAAATAAATAAATAAATTGGGGTGCCTGGGTGGCTCAGTTGGTTGAGTGTCTGACTTCAGCTCAGGTCATGATCTCATGGTTTGTGAGTTCGAACCCCACATCAGTCTCTGTGCTGACAGCTCAGATCCTGGACCCTGCTTCAGTTTCGGTGTCTCCCCCTCTCTCTGCCCCTTCCCTCTCTCAAAAATAAACATTAATTTTTTTAAATAAAAAATTATAAATAAATAAATAAATAAATAAATAAATAAATAAATAAATAAAACTAGGGATCAAGAAAATGGATTTCCATGATGAGCTGTGCAGTGGACCTAGAAAAGGCACAGAGGGGGTGTGTTTACACATTACAGCAAGATATGAGGTGTCTCTGAAGAGACTGAAGTAGATTCAGAGCAATGAAGAGAAGAAATAAGCTGGAAAACACCACAGATTCTATTAAAGACACATTAAAAAAATCACTGTAATAAGAAAAAGAAATGTCAACCACAAACTGCGGAAAACACTGTACAAAAAAAGTCAGGGTTTGAATATGAAACAAAAATGTGATGATGTGCAGAGGAAGAAGGAAGAGAGAGAGACTAAGCCACCACAAAAGGATAATCCTTTGAGATGAAGGACACACCCATCTCCTTAACTCTGAGCACACACAGGGAGAAGGAGGAGGGGGCAGGCTCAAGGTGCAAATATTCTTTGCTTGACTGTGGTCTGTACCCCACTGTCTCAATGAATCACATGATAAACAGGGACTAGGCACAAAATAGCTGAAAATGTGGACCTTCACAAAATCACTTTATATCATATCATGATTTTCAAACTGAGTTCTCAGGAACCGTGAGATTCTGTGGATGTGCTTTGGAGTTTCTGTAAATGTTTATTCCAACATCTCATTTCCTTGTATTTAAAAATGCTAATAAAAGTCCAAACCCACTCAAATTTTTACAAAATTTTAACTCTTCAGAATAGACTACCTACCAGTGGATTAATGCATGTGGCCCATTTAACTCCTTTTTTGGTGCAAGTTTAAGCTAAAACTTCTCTTGGCATGGTTATGCTGCATTTATAAACCT
The DNA here is from genome assembly GCF_024362965.1 of Panthera pardus. Lineage (NCBI taxonomy): Eukaryota > Metazoa > Chordata > Mammalia > Carnivora > Felidae > Panthera > Panthera pardus. The sequence goes on along the minus strand of NW_026526810.1, from coordinate 15,088,002 downwards.
CTTGTGAATGAGTTACCCAGTAGGACTTCAGTTTTGCACTGCTCTTTTTAAAACTTCACATTTGAGCCTACAATTCCAACTCAGAACCAGCACGTTTCCACCTCTGTAGCTACAACTGAGAGCACTGTGCAATTCATGACAGAGGATACATAGTTTTGCTTATTTTAAGCTTGGGTTTCTTCTCTGATTTTTACATTTATAACAAAGACTGTGAGCATCTGTTAGATCAGTGACTCAGTTCTGGAAGGAAAAAAAAAAATTCCTCCAAGCTCTTCCTCCATACATTTGGATCAATTTAATTGAAGACTCTTGAGATCACAAGACAAATGAGTAAAATCAAGATAAAAATCTGTTTCCATTAGCCAACAGTTTACCTATGTGACTCACTGATTTTTAAATGCGGTCCAACCAAAATAGAATATTGAAGACAAACAGAATTGTAACTCTGTCATCATTATCAAAATTCAAATCTTAATATTTTTTTGGCAGTTTTAGAATTCTTTTCCATTTTATACATAAATGATATAAAAGTAAACTCCTGTAATAATTGTATGTTAATACCACTTATCTGTTTTGGCCATGATAACTGGAGATAAAGTTTGAAAAAGGGCCCTATTGCTAAAAACTGAGTCTGAAAACAGCTCTCCAAGGCAAGTAATGAAGTTCCTATGAAACATGAGTAGCCGAAACCACTGCAGTGACACAGGAGGTGACAGTGTCAGTGCTGTTTGGCTTCCGGCCCAGCACTATGTGCATTCAGTGATGTACAATGGGGGGGGCAGCAGATAGTGACCATGAGGCCATGTGGTAACACAGCCTTGCAGCCAGCAGAAACTGATAACCATGGGTTGGGATGGGTCCAAGGACTCAGTTCATTCCTCTTTCTGCTCTGTTGTGCATGTGAACCTTTCTGTATTAAACAGTTTGAATATATATACTAATATATACTAGAACACGATGTGCTCACAGAGTTCTTGACAACTTAGGCACATGGCCCCTTCATTACCTTCGAGGGCTCCTCTCTCTAGCTGCCTGGGTCCTTGTCCAGCCAGCGAAGGGCAGACAGGCTCCCACCCCCACCACTGATGGGGCAACAAGGGCAATGGGCCTTGGCCATTGAAAAGTGACCATGGACAGGAGGGATATTTAACCTAAACATTCAGGGTTGAGGCCCTATGTCCTTAGTGGGGTGGTCAGGAAGAAAGGGCATCTGGATATGCTCTAAAGATGGGCAGAACTCCAGCAGGTGGAAAGGAAAGTTGCTATATCCCCAACAGAAGGCATGATCTGATCACATATCTGGAGGTTAACTAGACAGAGGGAAACTTCATGAAGGTGTGGTTCGTCTAGACCCTGAGGTGAGTGAGGTATTGCCCCAACACCTTATCTTAGCACTTGCCTCAGCAGCAAGGCTAGCATGGAGGCTTGAGAGCAAACTGTGGGTGGCTATGACTGCAGGATCCAGGAGTCAATCAATGCTTATGGAATTAATTACAAGCTGTGCTTTCAGAAGCCATTGAAGGCACGGGCCAGCAGAGGTGAACCCTGGAGGTATGGGATTAGATTCCTTCCTATTTTCCATTCCTTAGGGCTTGCTCTGTGCCTAGTTCCACCCCTGACTCCTGGCCTGGGAAGCAGAGCCTCTGAACCCAGCTCAGTGCAGCCTCCTGCTTAGCCTGCCCTACAGCAGTGACCCCCACTGAGGAGCATGGAGGAGCTCAGCCTCAAGCCGGGGAAAAGAAACTGAACATGCCACCCCCAGAATCCTTTGGTCCTGGAGTCTGGCTGTCAGTGCCCTGAGAGAGAAGAACAGGGTGACCAGCCATCAAGAAAGCCCAGAAAGTCAACTCCCAACAGGCCACATACTCACTAAACTATGATTCTACATACAGGTAATTCTGAAAGAAAGAGGAAAAAAAATCCAGGGTCACCCTGCTGTACCAAAGAGGGTAGGCACTAGGTATGTGGGCTCATGAAGACTCTAATGAATAAGGATTCATGTACAATCCGCCCTATTCCCTCTGAGCTCACATTGTCCTTGAAAGAAGGATGGAAAAGCAGAAGAGATGAAAAATGATCTCAACTGTTCTTACCACAAAATGAAATAATGATTATGTGATGTGATAGAAGTATTAGCTAATGTTACAGTGGTAATTAAATTGCAATATATATTTGTATCAATACATTGCACACAGTAAACTTACATATGGTTATAGGTCAATTATATCTCAATAAATTTTTTAAAAAATAAAATAAAAACATTGGAAGGAAAAAAAGTAAAGGGGGAAGAAACAGAGAGCCAATCTATCTCAAAAGACAGTGGATCAAGGTATCATTTATTTTAAATCTCTTTTTTAAAAAAGCTATCAATTACATGTTAAGACATCTCTGATATAAAGTATGTTTAGATTTCAGAGGGGAAAACAGTCTGTTTAGAATAGATGAATTTTGTTTCAAAAGAGAGTAATATGAGACTCTTAAATACAGGAAACAAACTGAGGGGTGATGGGGAGGTAGGGGAGAGGGAAAAATGGGTGATGGGCATTGAGGAGGGCACTTGTTGGGATGAACACTGGGTGTTGTATGTAAGCGATGAATCATTGGAATCTACCCCCAAAACCAAGAGCACACTGCATACATTGTATGTTAGCCAACTTGACAATAAATTATATTGAAAAAAAAGAAAAGTAGTAAGTCCTTTTTCGGGATACTTTTAGTTCTGTATTTTACTCTAAAATGTTAACGGTCTACTACCAGCAATGTGGCCAGTCACAGTCTGTGAACAAAAAGTCTTGAGCAGAACTGAAATTTTATGGCCATTTCTACCTGTCAGAGATCCCAGGGGACAGATATCTGGGCATCAGCTGGAAGCTTCCAGAGCAATATATTCAATCCGTTCTTTATCCGCCAATTTACATGTTAAGTGGCATGTAACATGGATGTTATTATAATAATTGAATGTAACATTGGATGGATTATAACCATGTTATAAATAAGAAAATGTTATTACAGTATGTATCAAGTTTCTGAGCTCCCTATTTTGTTCCTTGAATTATATGACTATGTCTGGCCTAGTACAATATCATCTTAATCACTACAACATAATGAAATGTTGGTATTTGGCAGAGTAAGTCCCCCAACTTTGTTCTTTTAAACATTGTATCACTGGAGCACCTGGGTGGCCCAGTCTATTAAGTATCTGACTTCAGCTCAGGTCATGATCTCATGGTTATTGGGTTTGAGCCCTGCATCAGGCTCTGTACTGCCTGCTTGGGATTCTCTCTCCCTTCCTCCCTGCCCCTCCACAACTCACTATCTCTCTTTCTCAAAATAAATAAACTTAAAAAAAAAATTTTTAAATGTTGCATCACCTACCCTTTACTCATCATTGTAAATTACAGGATCCACTTGTCCACTCCCACTAAGACCTTGTTGAGACTTCAGTTGCAATCACATTAAATTTATAGAATAGTTTGGGAAAATTGGGCATCTTTGCAATATTCAATTTTCATATAAATATGATATAACTCATCATTTATTTTGGTCTTTCTTATATTTATTTTTATTGGTACTTATAAACACTTGCAGATATTGGAAATAAAATTTGTTAAATTACATTTTCTAATTGTCACATGGGTAAAGAAATACATTCAATATTTTTACACTTGTCTTATATCCAATATATTTTGTCTAGGTAGTCTCTAAAAGTTTTTTTTTTTATGTAAAGAAATTGCATATTCTATGAATGATGATAATTTAGTTTATTCCTTTCTAATACTTGATGTTTTATTCCTTTGTTTTCATTACTACTTAAATTCATACCATTGTTAAGATATGTGATGACAATGATTATCCTTATTTGTTCCACATACAGAAACTTCTAAATGTTTGAACTTTAAATGGGTAAAGACCTTAAATCAAGTGAAATTAAGTTTTATTCTATTTCAGGGTGCCTGGTGGCTCAGTTGATTAAGTGTCTGACTTTTGATCTCAGCTCAGGTCATGATCTCATGGTTTGTGTGTTCGAGCTCCTCGCTGATAGTGAGGAGTCTGCTTTGGATTCTCTCTCTCTGCCTCTCTCTCTGCCAATAGCCAGCTTGCCCATGTATGCTCTCTCTCTCAAAAAAATAAACTTAAAACAAAAGTTTTATTCTATTTCACAAGTGGATATTAAACACTGTCAGTTGATTTTTCTGCACTTACCAAGATGATCACATAATTTTTCTCCATTCTGTAAATAGGATGAGTCATATAAATGGATTTTTCTAAAGTTAAACAAAACTTATATTTCTAACAGAAAACTAAATTTGATAGGATTTATTTTTAATTATTGCTAGATTTGGTGAGCTAATATTGTAGTTAAGATTTATACATGTATATTCATAATTGACATTATACACTAGATGGAACTTGCCTATAAAACCCACCTTTTCCTTTCTTTTTCAAAACATATTAACCAAGAAAATGAAATTGCAGGCTTCAGATGTGGAGAAAATGTTTGAAAAAGACATACCTGATAAAGAATATAATCTAAAATACACAAAGAACTCTTGAAACTCAACAATAAGGGGGAAAAAAAAACAACCTAATTAAAAAATGAGCCAGAAACCTGAACAGAGACATCAACAAAGATATACAGATGTCAAATAAGCATAAGAAAAGATTCTCCACATCATATGTCATTAGGGAAATGCAAATTAAAATGAGAAACATTTCTTAGATGGCCAAAACCCAGAACACTGACACCAAACGCTGACAAGGATATGGAGCAAGAAAAACTCTGATTCATTAATAGTGGGAATACAAAATGGTACAGACACTTGGGGCTATAGTTTGGCAGTTTTTTTACAAAACTAAACATACTCTTACCACACAATCCAATAATCATACTCCTTGGTATTTACCCAAAAGAGCTGAAAGCTTATGTATGTAATACCCAAAAATCTGCACATGGATGTTTGTAGTAGCTTTATCCATAATTCCCAAAATTTGGAAGCAACCAAGATGTCTTTCAGTAGGTGATTGGATAAATCAACTGTGTTACATCCAGACAATGGGAAATTATTCAGCAAAAAAAAGAAATGAGCTAACAAGCCATGAAAAGACATGTAGGAACCTTAAATGCTTATTACTAGGCTAATTTGAAAAGGCTACATATGTAGGATTCCAACTATAAGACATTCCAGAAAAGGCAAAACTGCCAGGGGTTGTGGTGAGGGAGGGATAAATAGGTGGGGTAGAAAATGTTTAGGGCAGTGAAACTACTCTGTGTGATATCACAATGGTGGATATATGTTATTATACATTTGTCCAAACCCAGAGAATGTATATGAAGAGTGAACCCTAAATGAAACTATAGACTTAGGTAATAATGATGTGTTAATGTAAGTTCATCAATTGTATCAAATGTACCACTCTGATGTGAGACGTTGATAATGGAGGAGGTTATGCAAATGTGGGGGCAGAGGATATAGGGGAAATCTCTGTATTTTCCATTCAATTATCCTGTGAACCTAAAACTGCTCTAAAAAATAAAGTCTAATTATTTTTAAAAGTTGATTTATTTTTGACAGAGAGACCACAAGCAGGGGAGGGGCAGAAAGAGAGAGGGAAGCAGAATCTGAAACAGGCTGCAGTCCCTGAGCTGTCAGCACAGAGTCTGACAGAGGACTCAGACCCACAAGCTGTGAAATCATGACCTGAGCTTAAGTCTGACGCTTAACCTACGGAGCCACCCAGGAACCCCAATAAAGTCTATTTTTAAGAAATATATATTGATTCAATTTTCTTGTCTATTTTTTTCTATTTTGTCTAGAACCAGCTTCTATTTTTCTAGAAAAAGTTAATTCTGGCTAAATTTCCAAATTTATTGGCATAAAGTTGTCTATATTAATCTCACTTGTTTTTTTGTTTTTAATATATATTAAATTTATTGTCAAATTGGTTTCCATACAACACCCAGTGCTCATCCCAACAGGTGCCCTCCTCAATGCCCATTATCCCTCCCAACCCCCATCAACCCTCAGTTTATTCTCAGTCTTTAAGAGTCTCTTATGGTTTGGCTCCCTCCCTCTCTAACTTTTTTTTTTTTCTTCCCTTCCCCTCCCCCATGGTCTTCTGTAAAGTCTCACTTGTTTTAAAATGCCTGTTGGAGGTTATAAACCCTTTACATACCTAATAAACATTTGTTTGTATCTTCTTTATTTCCTAAATAATTACTCTGAGGTGTGTTCATTTTATTAGTTTTTAATTATCTTTATTTTTTTATTTTATTATTATTATTTTTTATTTTAGAGAGAGACAGCGAGCATGAGCAGGTGAGGGGGACAGAGGGACAGAGAGTCTTAAGCAAGTTCCACACTCAACATGGAGCACAACTTGAGGCTCGATCCCACAACCCTAGCATCATGACCTGAGCTGAATTCAAGGGTCAGACGCTCAACTGACTGAGCCACCCAGGCATCCCTATTAGTTCTTTTTAAAAAAAGTTTATTTCTTGATTTCTATCTTACTTATTTAATGTATTTCTACTCTTTGTTGTCCCTTCTATTTACTTAATATTAATATTTTTCTAACTTCTTGAGATTGGTGATTAACTCACAAATTTCCTTTTAAAATGTTTTCTTTTTGTTTTTTTTTATTTTTATTTTTTATTTTTTAAAATTTACATCCAAGTTAGTTAGCATACAGTGCAACACTGATTTCAGGAGTAGATTCCTTAGTGCCCCTTACCCATTTAGCCCATCCCCCCCTCCCATAACCCCTCCAGTAACCCTCAGTTTGTTCCCCATATTTATAAGTCTCTTCTGTTTTGTTCCCCTCCCTGTTTTTATATTATTTTTGTTGCCCTTCCCTTATGTCAATCTGTTTTGTCTCTTAAAGCCCTCATATGAGTTAAGTCATATGATTTTTGTCTTTCTGTGACTGACTAATTTCACTTGGCATAATACCCTCCAGTTCCATTCACCTAGTTGCAAATGGCAAGATTTCATTCTTTTTGATTGCCAAGCAATACTCCATAAAACCTTTTCTAATGTAAATATTTAAGGTTACATATTCCCCCTACATACACACAGAAACAAAGACACATAGACACACACATACACTCTCACACTAAAGATATTTAGTTCTCCAGATATTTACTTTTAGTAAAACAAGGATAAATCTATTCCTATATCTGTGTCTATGTATATCTCTATTAACTATTATATTTATATATTGGGTAAGTCTTGTTAACTGTGTAGTTAAAAACTTAGATATCCTTGGTTTTTTTTCCTCTTCTTAAACTATCAATTACTGAAAGAAGTACATCAAAATCTTCTGCCATAATTATGGATTTGTCTGTCAATTGTCTTTATTTGTTTCAAAGATATTTTGTGTTTATTGCATACATACATGTGAGATTTGTTATATAGTCCTTTTTAAAATGTTTATTTATTTTGAGAGAGAGAGAGAGAGAGAGAGAGAGAGAGAAGGGGAAGAGAGAATCTTAATCAGGCTCTGCACTGTCTGCATAGAGCCTGATGTGAGGCTCAATCCCATGAACCATGAGCCAAAATCAAGAGTCAGACACTCAACTAATTAAGCCACCCAGGTGCCTCATGATTTGTTAGAAACTGTTTCTCTTTTATCACTGACTTTACCTTGAATTTTAGTTGTTCTTTTTTCTTACAGTGTGTGTTGTGTTTTTTTGTTTTCTTTTTTTTTTTTTTTTTTTTTTTGTGGGGGGTTGTTTTGTTTGTTGCTGTTGTTTTCCTGTTGTAAATACAGCCATTCTCATTCCTGGTTCCTGTTTGTCAGGTATCATCTTTTCATTTTTTACTTTTTATTTTAATTAGTGTGTTTATTTTTGTCTCATGTACTTAAGTGCTTTAGTTCCATCCAAACAGCCAATAGCTGGATTTTTAAAAGTATATATAGTTGGGAAACTCGGTACTTTTACCTAGCTACCTAATCCATTTACTTTTATCTTCTATGTTGCTAATGCTTGGTTTTATTTCTACTACTTACTTAATTTTGTGCTTTCAGTTTCTCTCTCCTTTGATTGTCTCCTTTCTTTGGGTTTCTTGTGTTTTCCTTATTTTTCTCCCCACTTGTTCTCTACCTGTTTGAAAGTTCGCTATATTCTTACGCTTCTGATGGTTCTTATATTTTTAATGTGTCTTACTCAAAAATGACAACTCTATGCCCTGCCAGAGCAACTTAAGTACAACAGTGTTTTACCTGCACTTGCTCTCCAAGTACTGCCTTCCACATAATTATTTCCAGCATTTAATCTCTTTGCTTTTAATACCTCCAAGTTCATCATTATTATTTTATATATTCTAATTTGTTTGTATTTACCTGACTTTTTAACCAACTTCTTTGCTTACCATTCCTTTTCAAACCTTGTTCCTAAGTGTTTATTCTGGTAGTTTCCTTAGTAGTATTTCTGGCAGTTTCCCACTGCATGGGAAACTTTTTTAGTCTTTGTTTTCCTGAAAATGTCTGATTTTGCCCCTCATGTAAAAAATGATTTGGCTGGGGAAAGACTTCTAGGTGGATAATTATTTTCTTTCAGTACTTAGACAATATTCTCTCTCTCTTGTTTTTATTAATGGATTCTACTGTGGCTTCTAAAAGGTCTGCAGTCTAATTGTCATATCTTTGTTAGTAAGCTGCCCTTTTTTCTTTCATTGTTCCCAGGATCTCCTTAGCTTTGAATGATCTGCAGCTTTTAGAAATGGTATGTCTAGGGGCTCATTTCCTACTATGTACCTTTCCTCAGACTTGTATGTCCTGAATCTGAGGATTTATGTTTTTCATCAATATTATTAAATTTTCAGCCACTCTTTTGGAACACGGCTTATGTTGAAAAAAAGTGTTGTTTCAATGAAAAACTGTATCCTTGCTAACACACGTTTCTGAGTTACCCTGTCATTGTGTTTGAGCTATTTAGCAGTGCTTTGTAAGCTCCAAGCAATTGATAGATGTATAAATTATATGCTGTCTGGTAGTGATTTAACTGGTGGTGATTTTACTTTCTGTGCGTTGTAGATAAACAAGTTTTGTGTCCACCTACAATTTCTCTCAATATTCCCCTCCTCCATATAAATCTTCCTGATGTAACTTCTCCTTTGAACTGGCTCTAACATCTGTCAGTTATATAAGTAAAATAAATTCTTTAACATGTGTTCATTTTTTATGTCTATATACAAGTCACAATTTTACCTTTCTTCTGATTATTTTCAGAATAATCTCATGAAACTTCTCCCACATTCTATTATTTCCTTCTATTTTACTAGCTAACATGTGTGGGAACACTAATCCTACATATGAGAGGGACCCATACTCCATGTCTTGCAGAATTAAGTACATGGTATCCCTTAGATTCATGCTTGCATATCTGCTTTCTGCATGACCTCAGACACACTGTGCTTTAATATGATTATGATCATGATTATTTATTCCTATTTTACTCTATTTGCAAAATAGGAATAATAATAATACCTTTCTCATAAGGTTAATATATGTAAGACATCTGGACCAGGACCTGGCACACAGAAACATCACAGAAGTGTTAGATTTTTTTGCAATTATTCACTATTCTTTTCATATTTTCCATCTATTTAGCTTGCTATAATTCATTCAGCAAATAGCCTCTTCTTCGACTATGTCTCATGATACCCAATGCCTCCACTGAGTTTTTAATTTTGATGGTTAAATTTCTCACCTCTATTAATTCTGCTTGACCTTTTAAAAAATGTTTTTAATGTTTATTTATTTTTGAGACAGAGAGAGACAGAGCATGAACGAGGGAGGGTCAGAGAGAGAGGGAGACACAGAATCTGAAGCAGGCTCCAGGCTCTGAGCTGTCAGCACAGAGCCCGACGCGGGGCTTGAACTCACGGATTGTGAGATCATGACCTGAGCCGAAGTCGGACGCTTAACCGACTGAGCCACCCAGGTGCCCCTTGCTTGACTTTTTAAAGCTGCTTTAAAAAAAAAAATTCTTTAATGTTTATTTATTTTTGAGACAGAGAGACAGAGCATGAACAGGGGAGGGTCAGAGAGAGAGGGAGACACAGAATCTGAAGCAGGCTCCAGGCTCTGAGCTGTCAGCACAGAGCCCGACACAGGGCTCGAACTTGTGGACCATGATATCATGACCTGAGCCAAAGTCAGACGCTTAACTGACTGAGCCACCCAGGTGCCCCTTAAAGCTGCTTTTTAAATGGTACATTCCTCTTTTCTTGTGTTTTCAATTCTTAATCATGTTTAATTCTCTTAAAAATATTTGTTAGTTTCAATTATCTAAAGTTTAGATCTAAATCTATTTGCTGTGTTTTCCATTTGTTCCAAGTGAGTGGTTTCTTTGTTTTATAATTTTAATTTTCAATTCCTCTTTAGCAGGGTTTTTGTTTTTGTGTATGTGTATACTTTTTAAGTGAGTTCCATCTTACTTTCTCTGCTGTTTCATTCCTTATAGAGTCTTTGTACCATTTTCTGTAAGAACAAGAGCTCATGTTGGTGTTGATGCAGAAACAGCATTGGTGGGAGAGGAGGGCAGGGAAGTGAGGGGACAGTGGGAGGAAAGAACAGAGTCCTGTGGCTTTCCTGTCACAGCTGTACAGCCCTTGTCCATGGACACTTCTCCTTGTCCTGCCTTGTACTATTTGTCAGACTGCAGAAGTCACATGGCTCAAACACAGATTTACCACCTATGGAGCTTGAAGAGGGCACATAGAAGCTTCCTAATGGGACAGACTGGAATGAACCTTCAGCCCACTAGACCCAGAAGGCAGCTTCCCCCAGCACAGCCTGAAACAGGCAAACTTCTTTTTTCATTTTCCTGCACTGAAAAGTAAGTGCTTTCTTAGTCCACTTCTCACTGACAGCAGCATTTCCACACCATGCCAGCTTTCTCAGTTTCACCCCACCTCTTAGGGGGCAAGTGAGAGGAAGCACATGTATTACTCCTGCCTCGGTGGGTGATTAGTTTTGTGACACAGAACAGCTCGTTGAACTCTCCAGGGCCCCATGTGGGAAAGAGAGAGATGATCTCCGTTTTCCAAGGTCTGCTTGTGGCCTGGGCATTCCTTCTAACACAGTGTTTTAGGTAGCCTATATAAATTGATGTGAAGAAGTCAATGAAAGAAGAAGTGATTTTTCATTCCTGAACTATGTAGCCCATGACACCTTTTCTGACTCTAGATCTATGAAACAAAGAGAAAATTGGAAAAAATTAATCACCCTTGTCAGTGGAAGACAAAGTGTTCTGCCATTGGTATGACCATGTATTAAAAGACTATAAATTATATGCAGAAATTCGCATATGTGTGTGTGCAGGGTGACTAGAAAACACGATGGTAAAGGTAACAATATCCACCTCTGCCCACCTGTACTCCAGAGATCTCTATGAGCTTGGGAACCCCCTAAATAAAAGGGGGCCTGAGTCCTTACTAACGTAACTGGCTAAAAAGTGACCACATTAATTTTTTAAGGGAGCTTTTCTCTTCAGATTGAAGATAGTAAAGAAACTGATCAACATTAATCTGAATGATTAAGATGCCTAAATAAACTAAGCATATGTTTTCAAAAACTGCCACTTGCTATGACATATTAAAAAAAAGATAAAAAACATTATTTTTGCCTTCAAGAAGTCAATCTAAAGATTTCCTGCCCATAATGATACTATTTCTACCAAAACACTGAAGCAAAAAGGTTTATAATGAATTATAAAAACCAAACTTGGTTTACATTAAGTGGAATATAATACTGGGGCCTAATTTCTTTTCTTTTTCCTTTTCCTTTTCCTTTATTTTCCCCTTTCCTTTCCTTTCTTTTTTTTTTTGAAAGTGTGCAAAGTTTAGGCCAAAGAGGTAAAATAAAAACAGCTGTTAGGAATGAAGTGAACCTAATTTTCTTTAGAAGTAAACCAAGTTGGTATAACATGCTTGGAAAAAAATTTCACAAAATACAATAAGAGCATTTAATAGCCTTAAAAATTCCATGTTTGGTCTGGAAAGTTATCTAAGATTAAAACAATTATAGTCACAAATGCATTTATTACCATTTTGATAGAATAAAAAATAGAGCTCAGACTTTCAGTTATAGAAAGACATACTTTTAACTATTTTCTATCGACTGATTTTTGTCCCCCTCCACCCCTCACCAATCCACATATTGAATCCCTAACTCCCAATGTGACTGTACTTGAAGATAGGGCTTAAAGGTTGAAAGGAGGTAATTAAGGTTAAATGAAGGCATAAGGATGAGGCTCTAATCCAATAGGACTGGTAACCTTATAAGAAGATATCTCTCTTTCCATCTTCCTTCCCCCCACCCCGACTCCTATTTATATGCCATATGAGGACACAGTGAGAAGGCAGCAATCTACAAGCCAGGAAGAAAGCTATCAACAGGAACGGAATTGGCTTGCTCCTTGATCTTGGACTTCCAGCCTCCAGAACTGTGAGAAATAAGTGTCTCCATTTTTATGTATCCATTAAGATCACTTTGAATTATTCTTGGGAGCAGCACTGTATATAAATAAATAAGAAATAAAATTTAATAGCTTCAGGATTCAGTCTAAAATATCTACTTTAGTACAAAAAAGAAAAAAAAAAAACAAAACACCCGATATATAGTACGTTGTTATGGCAGCTCAAGTTGACTAATCCACTATTCCTTCCATGATTTATGACTAAAAACTCTGAATATAATAAATAAATATAAGGAGACACGAAAAGTGCATAGAAGAAGGCAGAAGGAATGACATGAGGTCCCTATGTGTTCCATTTGCCTCCTATATTCCAAACTGGGTACTTGAGAAGCACAAATGGGCATAGACCAAAACCAAACCAAAACAAAACAATAAAGCCCTGAGAAAAAGCCTTCTCTGTGTAGCCCAGTGATCAGAAGGGCAGCCAGTCACACAGAAAACTTTTAGACAATATTTATGTCTCAGCTAAACACCAAAGAAAATCACGTTCCACTACTACCCCATCAACAACAGCCAAGTGAGGACTCTAGACTTCCAACCAAATTATATATACCAAGAAAATATTATCCAAAAAAACAAGAACAACTACATTATCATCAGATAAAGTAGACATTAGAGGAGAGATCATTACAAAGGGTAGGCATAAATTTACACATTGATAAAGTCTCAGTCCACCAAAAAGACATAGTAATCATACATTCTTTCCACAAAGAAGCTGCAGAATATGTGAACCAAAACCATATGGAAGTGAAAAAAAAGGAACAGACAAATCCACAGTTACAGTTGGAGACTTCAACACTCCTCCCTCAACAACTGACAACAGGACAAATAGAAAATCTGCAAGGATACAAAAGAACTTAACACATCCTCAACCAATAGGACCTAATGGACAGAAAATCCTTTCCCTAACAACAGCAAAAACACATTATTTTCAAGACCCCATGGGACATATAATAAGACCATATCCTGAGCCATAAGACAAATCTTGACAACATTTGTTAGAACTGAAACTATACAGAGTGTGACATGTGCCCACAAGAAAATCAAATTAGAAACAAATAACAGGAAGTTAACAGCAAAGTCTCAAAACACTTGGAATCAAAACACCAAATTTCTAAATAATCTCTGAGTCAAAGAGGAAGTCTAGAGGGAATTCAAGACATACACTGATTTGAATGAAAATAAAAAATGCATATCAAAACCTATAAGATGTAGGTAAGGTGCCCACAAGGAAATTTATGGTAGCAAATGCTTACATTAGAAAAAAGTCTCAATTCTATAATCTGTGATCACCCCCCAAGGAACTGGAAAAAGAAGAGAAAAATAAATCTATAGTAAGTAGATGGAAGGAAATAATAAAGATAGGAACAAAAGTCAAACAAAGTGAGAAGAGAAAAAAAAATAGGGAAAATCAATGAAACAAAAATTTACTTCTGTGAAAAGATCAATAAAATTGACAAACCAGTATTAGGAATGAATCTGAGTATAGCACTATATGCCCTGTAGACAACAAAAGAATGATAAGGGAATGCTATAAACAACTCCTTATACATAAATTTGACTGGCTAGGTGAAATACACAAATTCCTCAGAAAGCACAAACTGCTAAAATTTAACCAAGAGTAAACAAGTAAGATGAATAGTCCTAAAACTATTAAAACAAATTAAATTAATAAACACCAAAAACTCTTTAATTAGTTCTCTAGATCCTGATGGCTTTACTAGAGTATTTTATCCTATGATTAAAGAAGAATTAATACTAACTCTATAACTCTCTCCCAGGAAGTAGAGGATGAGAGAATGTCTATCAACTAATATTAAGAGGCTAAAATTATTCTGAAATGAAAACCACAAAGATAGTATCAAAAAAAACAAAAAAGCAAAACAATAAAAGAAGAAAGAAAGAAAGAGAAGCGGGGGGAGGGGGGGAAGAAAGCTACAAACTACATTCCCTCATAAATAGACACAAAAACCCTTAACAAAATGTTAGGAAATATAATTCAGCAGCATGTATAAGTAATCACACATATATAACCAAGAGGGGTTTAGTCTATGGGTACAAAGCTGGTTTAGTATTTTAAAACTGATCAGTGGCATCAATCATATTTAAGAGCCTAAAGAAGAAAAAGAACATGACTATCTCAATTGATATGGAAAAGAGAGTGGTAATATTCAATACTCATCCATTAAAAAAAAAAAGTTCAGAAAACTGGAATATAAAGGAACTTCCTCAGTCTAATAAAGAACATTTACAGAAAAAACTAAGCTAGCATTATACTTAATGGTAAAAGGACTGAATGCTTTTCCTCTAAGATCAGGGACAAGGCAAAGATACCTTTTTCGACACTCTTAGTCAACATAATACTGTATGTCCTCACAAGGAAAATAAAGGAAATAAAAGGCTTAAAGATATTGTGTATGTTGTGTGTGTGTGGTGTATATATATATTATATATATATATATATATGTATGTATATATATATATATAATACACATAATATATATATATATTATATATATATATATACATACCACATCTTAGACACTTCTCCAAGGAAAACATCCAGATGGCCAACAGACACATGAAAAAATGCTCAACATCACTCATCATCAGGGAAATATAAATCAAAACCACAATGAGATACCACATGACACCTGTCAGAATGGCTAACATTAACAACACAGGCAACAAACAGATGTTGGCGAGGTGCGGAGAAAGAGGATCTCTTTTGCATTGTTGGTGGCAATGCAAGCTGGTGCAGCCACTCTGGAAAACAGTATGGAGTTCCTCAAAAAACTAAAAATAGAACTACCCTAAGACCCAGCAATTGCAGCTACTAGGCATTTATCCACAGGATACAGGTGTGCTGTTTCAAAGGGACACATGCACCCCCATGTTTTACAGCAGCACTATCAACAATAGCCAAAGTATGGAAGAGCCCAAATGTATATTTTTGAGAGAGAGAGAGAGAGAGAGAGAGAGTCAGAGAGACACAGTGTGAGTGGAGGAGGACAGAGAGAGAGGGAGGACACAGAATCTGAAGCAGGCTCCAGGCTCTGAGCTGTGCACATGGAACCCAATGGGGGGCTTGAACTCACAAAACATGAGATCATGACCTAAGCCAAAGTTGGACACTTAACCGACAGTCACCCGGGTGCCCCAAGGTAGGATTATTTTTTTTTCTAATGTTTATTTATTTTTGAAAGAAAGAGAGAGACAGAGCATGAGTGAGTGAGGGGCAGAGAGAGAGAGAGAGGGAGACACAGAATCTGAAGCAGGCTCCAGGTTCCAAGCTATCAGCACAGAGCCCGATGTAGGCTCGAACCCATGAACCGGGACATCATAACCCGAGCTGAAGTCAGACACTTAACCAACTGAGCCACCCAGGCGCCCCAAGGTAGGATTATTTTTTTAAAAAATTAGAAACTTTACCAAATTATCCAACAATGGTCAATTAAAATACATCTTCTCAATGGACTATTATGTCACCATTAAAATGATGATCACGAAAAATCCATGGAAACATGGAAAATGTTTATGATGACTGAAAGATGAAGTCATTACAATCACCTAAAAATGTATTAAGTGATGGACTCAAGGAAGACATATAAATGAAATTTAGCTGTTTAGGGAAGGGGGGGACAGAAATTAAGCATTTTGGACTTTGTCATGGCCATTAATGATAGTATTTTGAAATATGAAGATGTCTGTCTTTAATTTGCCTCAATATGAAGTTAGCTTTCATAATAAATAAGGGTCAACAAAGACAAGATAAAAAGTGACAACATGTATTGGAAGTTGAGAGAGAACTGCAACCTTCACACCTAGATGCTACTGCCACAGATCTTCCATAAGCCTTTTTATTTATTTATTTATTTTTTTTTCTTTAAGAGAGAGAGAGAGAGGCAAGTGAGCATTAAGGGGAGAGTGGCAGAGTGGGGGGAGAGAGAGAGAGAGCGAGAGAGAAGAGAGAGAGAGAGAGAGAGAAAGAAAGAATCCTAAGGAGGATCTGTGCTAGGTGTGGAGCTGGGCTTGGACATGGACTCAATCCCATGACCCTAGGGAGTCATGACCTGAGCCAAAATCAAGAGTTGGATGCTCAACTGACTGAGCCACCCAGGAGTCCCTTCAGTAAACTTTTTAGAGGAACCATCTGGAAGACCATAAATGGAATCCACACTATGTTCTGCTTACCAAGAACATCAAAGGACTATGTTATAATCATAACACATCTTACCTGTTGATTACAAAATGAGTAAGGAATCCTGTAATGAGTCACTAAAATTGTCTAGCATTAATGCATCCCTGGGAAAAATAAGAAGCACTAAGTAAGTAAGTACCAGAAAGAAACATTCAGATGGTTAAAATCAAGTTCTCATTGGTTCTTTTGCCATAGTCTCCAATGGCATGAGCACAAATTTACCATTCAGTTGGTCTTTTTCTCAACAGCAATAGGGAGACAAGAATAAAATTGAGGTTAGTGTATGGGCTGAAAATTCATAACTTCCAGCCACCAAATCCCTGCTGGCTTCCATCTAATTAAAGGAATGCAAGCTGGTATTAGTGCTCAGCAGGCAGGGTCTTCCAAAGTTTGGCTTGGGGACCATATGTGGCAGATTCTTGAGCTGTACTTCACATTGCTATATTTGACCCTGAGGAGGTAGAGATGATGTCTCCATTGTTAACAAGTACTCAAGGAGCTTCTTAAGTCATAGCAGAAGTCAGAGAATCAAAACAGAAGAGTCAAAGTGGGCAGCAGAATGTAGATGCTCTTAGGATTCAGAGGGCCACCAAAGGAACCACTGAACAATCTGAGAAGTTTCAAAGCTAATCTACTGTTCTCATCATGGACCTTTTGACCGGGTGCAAAAAGACTGCAGACATGGTTCTAGAGCCTGACCTAGGAACCTTCCATAGCAGTCCTGCTACTGCATCCTGCTTTCAATGTCTGGGTGGCCACGTTGGAAAGAGGGTTGGGAAGAACACACATGCCATTCACTCTCTTTGAGATGCTTGGTGAATTTTATAGTTTTTCCTCACAATGGTATGGCACATTTGTACCAGGTTTTTTCCCTCAGTATCTCACAGTTATCTTTACTATTGTAAATGAGGTCTTTTTACTATCTGCTGATATGTAACTCAGCTGCTATCTCTCTTCCTTGTTGAATTCTCTTATTAGCTCAATAGTTTGTCAGCTAATTCTATATTTACACAAATAACCAACTAGTAGCAATGACAGTGTTATGTCTTGCTCTGTAATATCTAGATCTCTTATTTTAATTTGCTCTGGCTAGGGCCTTCCAACAGACCGCTGGCAGCAGGAATATCTGGCATCTTTGCTTTATCTCTGACTAGAATGTGGATCTGTCTAACTTTTCAACAGTTAACTTTATGTTTGTTGGAGTTTTCTTGTGGATAATATTTATCCAATTATAAAAGTTTTCTTCTAGTCTTAGTTTATAATGTGTTTGGATCAAGAATTTAGCTGAACTTAATATATTTTTCTGTCAGTTGAGATTTTTTTCTTTGTTTCCTTGTTTAACATGGATATGTAGTGAATTCCATAGCAAGCCTATCACGTTAATCCATCTTTGCATACCTGGGATAAAAATTTATTTGGTCTTTTTCACTTAATGCACTGCTTGATTTTATCTGCTAGTGTTTCATTTAGAATATCTGCATTCCATATTCACATGCAAGATTTGTTGATAGTTCTCTTCTATTGAGATGTCTTTGTCATGTTAATTTATAACAGTGGTATAAATTTTCCATCTTTTATCCATGTTCTAGAATAATTTATATAATGTAGATTTACCTATTCTTTGAATATTTAAAATTCAAATGTAAAAATGTATTTTTTAAAATGTAAATATTTGCCTATCTTTTACATTTTTAAAATGTATTTTTAAATCTATTCTGATTTTCTACTTTTTAGATATACTCAGTAATTTGTATTCCCCTAGAAAATCACCCATTTAATGAGATATTCTGTGTGTGTGTGTGTGTGTGTGTGTGTTCTTTCATTTAGTC
This sequence comes from Panthera pardus, assembly GCF_024362965.1. Lineage (NCBI taxonomy): Eukaryota > Metazoa > Chordata > Mammalia > Carnivora > Felidae > Panthera > Panthera pardus. Next base: position 15,069,488 of record NW_026526810.1, on the reverse strand, counting down.
ATTTAGGTTTTTTTTATGTTTTTAAAGAACTAGATTTTAGTTCTGACTTTCTTGTTTCTAAATGTGTGTTTGTTTTGTGTCTTTAAATTTTTTTTCTGCTATATCTCTTCATTAATTCCCTCCTTCTGCTTTCTTCAGGTTTTTTGGTATGCATTTTCTAACTTTTTGAGGTACAGGCTTATTAACCAAATTTTCAAACTTCCTTGTTTCCCTATTTTGTAGGCATTACATTTTACATATCATCCCTGGTCTTGCTATGTTTGCTCTCATTATCATTCATTCCTTAAAAGATATTTCTTGAAAAGGTTCTATATACTGAGACTAATCTGAGAGTTTCTTTAAAAAAATTAGGTACAAATTATAGATACATATACAAAAAATAATACTATAATCATAATCCCCTTGTTGTAATTTCTACTTTTATGGCCATTTGATCAGAGAATATGAGCTGTAGGAGATCTGTTTTAGAATATACACTAGATATTATTTATACTCAAAAATAATGTTTATAAATATTTCAAGGGTATTTAAAAATGATTTTTGTTTAGGGGCGCCTGGGTGGCTCAGTCGGTTAGGCGTCTGACCTTCGGCTCAGGTCATGATCTCATGGTTTGTGAGTTCGAGCCCCGCATTGGGATCTGTGCTGACAGCTCAGGGCCTGGAGCCTGGCTTCTGATTCTGTGTCTCCCTCCCCTCAGCTCCTCCCTGCTCACACTCCTGTCTCTCTCCAAAATAAATAAAGGTATAAATTTTTTTTTAATATTTTTGTTTATTGGGTACAAATCTATTTCTTGGTTCAGTCTTATCAATTATTTTATTTAATCCTATATAAACCATACTTATTTCCTAAATATTCTGGTTTTCCTCCCTTTCTCCTATATATTTTATCAGTATTAGTTGCAAATATCTTGTAAGCTAGATTGTTTGCCATGTAATTGTTTCATAAACCACTTTGTTTACTCAGTAAATTTTCCTTTAAATCAATATAAAAAGATTAATTTTGTCCCTGTTCATGCCTTTTTTTTTAATTTAAATTTTAGTTATGTTGTTCTTTTCATGCCTTTTATGTTTTATTTTTTATTTGTTGAATAAGAACACTGCTAATCAGGTGTCTTTTTTTTGGCATTTTTAGTACAAACCTTTTCAATCCCTTTAATTCTGCTAGATCATTTTTATTAAAATCTGTCTTCTGAATATAGCACACCATTGGGTTTTTGTTGTTTTTTTTTTCTTTTTTTAATTTTATTTATTTTAGAGAGAGAGAGAGCATGAGTGGGGGGATGAGGGGCAGGAGGGAAAGGGAGAGAGAATCTTAAGCAGGCTTCAAGCTCAGCACAGAGGCTAACCCTGGGCTTGATCCTACTATCCTGGGATCATGACCTGAGTACAAAATCAAGAATTGGATGCTCAACTGACTGAGCCACACCAGCACCCCTGTATGCCAACTCAATCAGAGGGTCTATTTTACTTTAGGGACTGTTATGGGATTTAAAACTATTTGCATTTTGTGATTAGTGACTACATTAACTTATTTCTGCTTTTCTATTGTCATTTTACCATACTTTCTTATATTATTTCTTATTTTTTCTATTCCTGAATTTTGGTGTACTAGTCAATTTCTTCTCATTATTTGTTTTATGTCTAGTGGTTTGGAAGTTATAATACCAGTTCTTCTCTAATATATCTACTCAAATATGCAACACACAAATTGTACTTTTTTTTTTGCCATTTTGTACATTTAACAGGGGTATCTTTACCATACACAAACCACAGAACAGCAAATTTCCATGCCACACTCCTCTGTATCTCAATCTCCTACTGACCCAAACCCTCTTAGTTATTATTTTATTTAAACAATTATCAAATATTTAAACTTAACTATGACTTTTAGTAATTTCCTTGATAACAATTCATCAATATGTTTCCATGCTCGCGTCCTTTTTTTGGGTTTCATCCCATTTTGCTAAGTATATCCTTGAGTATGTAAATCACTCAAGTATTCACAAATATGAAACTACGTTAGTTTTTGCCTGGGTAGTTCAGTTCAGTAAAATATTTTCTTTTGAAAAGAATTTCTCTCTAATACTAGAAAAGTTAATGCTCTATTAACTTGGGCAAATTTGTTTCTTGTTACAATGATTTTTCACTTTGAGAGCTTTGATTTTTCTCTCATCCTCAATGTTTTAAATTTCAGTGTGATATTCAAGATATATGTTTCTTTTTTGTTTACCCCTGCTTTAGTATTCAGTATGTTATTGGCACATGAAGAGACAAATAACAACCATCCTATTTTAATTCACTGAGGAAAAGATGAAATGCTCATTAAATCATGTTCAATCATTTCCTAGTCTTGAACGTGAAATAAAGGGAGACTCTTACCTCATACCATTTATGAAAATTTAAAGAAAAAAAACCCCACAAAATACAAAGGAACCCTCTTTGGTTTACCTTAGTAGTTTAGTTTCATATAAACTTTTTAAAGTATTAAATGGATGCATATATAATCTTCTAGTATGGGATCCCAAAGCCATAGAGGATACATAAATAAAATAACGAAATAGATTTCATTCACTAAGAATGCAAAATTTGTTTTAAATAAAAGACCATGAACCATACTAAAAGGACAACTTAAGCAATTATCATTGAATAATCCCTTCTATGAAATTTTGGTATGGAAAGTGAAGGACAAAGAAGAATGATAATCTCTAGGCTAATTTGTTTCTCAGGCTAAAATCCATGTATATCTTAATGACTCATACCCAACTTTCCCACCCCAAACAACCAGAATGTATGTATGTATGTATGTATGTATGTATGTATAAATGTATGTGTAATGTATGTATGTACTTGGTGGTTGGGAAGAATAATCAATCCAGTGTAAATTCCCCAGGTAATGTCCCCAATAGTGTACCTGTTCACTGTAATTTGATGTTCTCCATGTGCTATTTGCCACACTAACTTTGGGGGATAAAGCATGCATACAGCACATGGTCTCTCTGACAGAGATCACTAGCCAGCAGGGAGGGAGGAGAATGTTAAACCTGATTTTTCCATGTGGCATGCTACTTAGAAACACCAAGTCCCCATGGCACACAGTGGCCCAGGTAGGGACAGCCCCTGAAGAGAAGCCTGGCCAGACTGAACTGAATTCCTGATTATAGTTCATCCTGACCTTATCCTATTCTTCATCCCCTTCCTTGCATTCAAAGCACATATCTGAAACATTTGATCTCTTGTAGGATTCTTCCCCACCACTTCTTTTAAAGAGGTATGTGTTAAGGCCTAACTTCATTTTTTTCTCACGAAAATGCCCTCTCTTGGCATCCATGTCTTAATCTAACTGTTCTCTCTAGATAGCCACTGTCCCAAAATGAGGATACCACATATATTATTGTCTAAACTGAGTCACTCTTAGAAGTTAAAGGAGCACTATTCACAGCTGTGCCAGGACAGCAGACTAAAAACCCATGACTGTCTCAGGAAGACAGTCCCGGCCACCATCCCATAAACAACTACTCCCCTCTGCCTTCTGGATGAGGATCTCCCTCTTCCAGATCTTTCTAAGATGCCAGATCACTGACACACATCATTTCTCCCCTGTAAAATGATCTTCTGAGCCTTCGTCAATATCCACGAAGAAGGTGTTAAGCACTGGGAAAAGTGAAAAGGCCTGGAGTCAAGGCTGTGGTTCTGCGTGCAGGTCATTTAGTCTCAGAAACAGATGAACTGGGGATCTTAATTCCCAGCCATCAAATCAAATCATATGAGGCCACCCAGGGTAAAGTGATTTTTTAATGATTACAAGTGCCTCCAGGACACTGAATATGTGTCCTCTTAGAAGCACAGCATCTCACACATAGTAGGTCCTCAGAAAATTCTCCTGAGCTGAACTGACAGCATCAACCACATCACACCTGTGGCACTGCCCTGCAAGTTAAAGTACCCATTTCTCCAGGCTTTCATACTCTCCATGGGGCATGTTCTGCTGGGGCAGTGCATTCTGTAGGTCAGCCTCCCAGGGCTTGCTGGGGAGAGCCAGTTTCTCTTTATTGCATCTCTTCCTGTGAATAACAAACTCCTATGTGCTCCTCCATGCAGGTGGCTTTGAATACAGCCCTGGGTGGGCAGTGGAAATTTGCAGGGACCCCCACAGCAGTCTGAGAAGTGCAGGCAAGGGTTGATCTTGGCCCCCACCACTGTGCTACCTGTCCAGTCCTCTCTCAGGCAGCTCATGATGATGACTGAACTTTCCATTGAATTCCTGTCTCACATATTTATTACACAGACCCTTACAATCATGTTGGCTCTGTGTCCGATGCCACTAAGATCAATAAGCTCATCTCCAAAAGCCACGCTCTTGGACTCAATCAGTCTCACAAGGCCCTCAGGGTGCAGGGAGGGAGCGGGCACTCAGTGGACTGGCCCCATGCCATAGGCAGAAAGACAGTTTGCCTGGGCCATCTGGATGCAAAGCCGTCCGTAGAAAACTCTGCTTGCTGCAGCACCTGGCCCTCTGTTTGAAATTCTGCTCAAACCCTTGCACAGTGGTTTGCATTTTGTCATCCCACTCTGGCTGGCAAAGGATTTGGTGAAAGAAAAGTTGGATGTCAGATGTTCTGAAACCGGGAAGAGACAGACTCACCTTTCCAGAATGAAAGACAAAAGAGATGCCCAGAGAAGGTCTAAAAGCAGAGTCAACTCAGAGGGAGTGAGAGAGGAATTATTTTGCTTTTTCTAAGTTACAGAAAAATAAAAGAGCTCTAAAAAGTATGACCACAGTCAGGCCAGCCTAGGGACATGAGACTCTGGAGTCAGGCACACCCTGCTGGGTGACCTTGGGCAAGTGGCTGGACCTCTCTGAGCACCAGTTTCCAGCCCTGAGAAATGTGGATGTAAAGACGGACTCTGGAGCCATCCAGCCCTTTGCAGAAAGAGTGGAACCAGGCAGAGGTGCTAAAGGTTCACTAGGGACAGTCCATGCTGTCCAGTGCAGACAGGCTGGGCCCTGAGTCAGCCTGGGGCAGACAAGTATCTGGGCTGACAGTGGCTGAATGACGACATGTGTTCGTGTGCCCACCCTCCATCAACGTTTCCAAGAAGCTAGAGGAAATAACAAAAACAAAACACATCTACCACCATCATCTTGGAGAAGTGTACAAGCAGAGAAGAACAGATAACTTCTGAACAAAATAACCATGGAATGTGAATCAGTTGATAGCAGAAGAAGAAGTCAGATGAAGAATATGAATAAGTATTTTGACAATTATTCAGAGCAAAAAAAGAAATGGAATTCTACCAAAGGATGAGAGCCTCTCTCATGTCATTCATAGTAAAAGCCAAGACCTTCAACACTTGGGCCACACCCTGTTGTTTCTCTAACCTTCTCCACCCTCTCACTCCAGCCACATCACCCCCTTGTGTTCCTCCGCAGACCCAGATGGCATGTTTCCATCTCAGGGTGGTCAAAAAAGATCAATTTGTTTCAAAGATAAAAGCATGACGCACAAATATAAAATGAACATGTGTCAAAGTTTTTTCTTAAGTCATTAGTTAATGAGGGAACAAGCAAGGTGTCAAAAACCAATTCCAAGAAGCATCCAAAAAGCTGACACATACAAAGGCAACCAAAACATGGATGAGATATGCTAACAGGAATCAGTCCACCAAACAAAATCCATTTGCTTCTCTATGGACTGGAGTCCTTTGCATTACTATTGGTTTCCTAGAACTTACAGAGTTGGAAAGTAGTTCAAAGACCATGACATAGTCCGAGATAGTTTCTGATAACCTGGAAGGTGTGTGAAACCACACATAACATGCCATAGGCTACTGGGGCATCTTTCTGTTGTCTGTTTTGTTCTCACATTTCAAGCCTTTTCACAACCTTCCCTGAAAGGCCTGTGCCCTTGTTATTCTTTCCATCAAGAACGTTTACCTCGTTGATGCTCTATGACTTGTTCCTCCACCTCCTTCTGGCTCTTCTGTTGGGCTTACTTCCTACCCTAGGCTCTACCACTCCCTACATGCTCTCCATGCTTTCTTTTTCTTGGAGCCCCAGATATCTGGCATGTGTGCTCCCCTCTTCTATTTGTCTACAGCACAGGGATTTTTGTCTGGCTTGGTCACTTCTGTGTCCTCAGATCCTAGGACAGTGTGTGATAACAGCACATAAGCCTTCACTAAATATTGGTTCAGTGAATGAACAAATTAAAAACAAACATCAAAGGGGCAGGGGTGAGAAAGGGGAGGGTTGGACAGACAGTTCAGAGGATGATTTTGGAGATGCACACGTAGGTTGGCCGCTTCCACTCACTACTTAAAAACAGGTAACTGCTCCACTCTTTTCCCACCACACCTTGTTAGAAACAGCCTCCCTCCAGATTAGGTCTGAATATTTGATAATGCATATCATGCTATAACAGCACATCATAAAACCTCATTCTCTGGGAGGTCCAAAGCTGCAAAATTATCTTTGCTTAACTGAAGATTCATGCCACATCCAAGAGCTGCTAACTCATATTCTTTTGGTAATGGCCTCCTGTTCCCATCCCCAGCCCCAGCCCAGACATGATTGAACTTTGGGCCCTTGAACACCAACTGGTTAACCTTCTTCAAGAGGCATTAAATTGAATAAGAGACTTGCTCCCTAAGATCCCATTCTTTATGTGGACTGATGTGATACCATGATAAGACATGAAGCCCACAATAGGGCTACAGCCACTCACAAGGATGCAGGTCCGGCTCTTCTCCATTATCTTTGCTACCTGTCTGTCTCCTCTCTGCTTTGGCTGAGAAACCCCCTAAGTCCTTATGATGTTCTCCTTCCTACTCACTTCATTGCTGTCCTCCCCATCAGGAGTCAGGATTGGAACTTCAATCAGGCAAAGGTGACAACAACTGAAACTTGAGTGTGAAACCCATGTGTGCTGTAGCTAACCACGTCAACAGCTGTCCTTATCAGACCCAAGGCCCTGACAGCTGCCTTTTCCAACCATCAGCAGCCCAGCTTGAGGCTTGAGGTTCTGGCCACCAGCACACATTCGGTCCATGCATGGGGCAGGCAAGCAGAGCCGGTGTCAGGGAGTTGCCATTCCTGGAAGCAACTGTCAATCTATGACAGAAGGCAATTAACAGACAAACACCACAGAGGTCTCCAGCAGGAATGGGTCCCCACTGCCCAGAGCAGCAGCTTGCTTTTTAGCGCATTTTTAATGCATATACTATCTTCCCTCCCTTCTCTGAGTCACTTCCTGTCCCAAATAAACCATGCGCTGAGAGGCACCTGGGTGGCTCAGTTAAGCATCAGACTCTTGGTATCAGCTCAAGTCATGATCTCATCATTTGTGAGTTCAAGCCCTGCATCGGGCTCTGTGCTGACAGCGTGGAACCTGCTTGGGGTTCTCTCTCCCTCTCTTTCTCTGCCCCTCCAGCACTCACAGTGCTCTCTCTCTCTCTCTCTCTCTCTAAAATAAAAAATAAAATCCATAAACCATATGCTGAAGTACTTGTAGACTGACTTCTGGGTGAACCAGATCAAGCCCCTCATCGGGCTCTGTGCTGACAGCGTGGAACCTGCTTGGGGTTCTCTCTCTCTCTCTTTCTCTGCCCCTCCAGCACTCACAGTGCTCTCTCTCTCTCTCTCTCTCTCTAAAATAAAAAATAAAATCCATAAACCATATGCTGAAGTACTTGTTGTAGGCTGACTTCTGGGTGAACCAAATCAGTGAGTCACTGATCAGCACACAATCATTAACCCTTATCAGCTGGATCACCACGTTCCACCCAGGTGTGTCCTGCATACATCACCCCCTCTCCAGGCTCTGCTGTCAGCCACAGGGTCATGGGAATCTGTGACAGAAAGAGGGTTACAGCCAGAGGACTCTAATCTCAGAGGCAAACATGAGTCTGCAGATGTGCAAATGCAGCTTTGCACAGGCTATAAGAAAGGGGTGGTTGATACCTCATGTCCTACCAATACAGAGCCAACAAAAACATCTTCAAATACACTCATCAACAAAGATTCCACTATTATTACGGGATTTTCTGACTGAGCAGCTTAAGAATGGAGAAGACCAGAGAGGCTGAGGTAGCTGCCTGCAGTTTCACAGGGCAGGCAGGGGTGGCCAAGGTGTCACTGCAGTTCAGGCTTTCTTCTGCAAGCTGACTGCTGATAAGAGTGAGGCCTTTCATTCCGTCCAAATGGGAAAATCATGAAAAGCTATCCACAACTGTTACTCACTTTGAGCAAGACTGTGTTCAGAAAAATCCTTGAACTGCAGGCTTAAAGTAAAGCAGAATAAAGCAACCAAGAAAGTACTGGGATCAGCATCCGGCAGGGATGCTTTTATCAGCGCCTGTCCTCTCCTCAGAGCAACCCGGCCAGCTGGCTGGCAGCACTGTAACTTGTTCACCATCCATCAGGGAAATAAAACAGCCCATCCCAGAAATGATGCCGAGATGGCTGCTTTGCAATGACCCAACCTCTTCAAAGCACAGAAAAATGTATTATATCCCCAAAACCATTAGTGGCTCAAGCTTGGACTCCAATATCAAACCAGAATAGAGCAAGAAACGTGATGGACGTGTTTGTGATGCTTCCCCTAACCTGAATCAATGCTCCCTTCAAAATCATGGCTTATGCAGAATGATGGCATGCTCCCCTCCTTAAGGAAAAGCTCCCCCTGCAAACACAACAATTTAATGAACCATCACACAAGCCTACTGAGAGAACATACTATTTGGAGTGCCTGGAAGCTGGCAGAAAGTATTAAGCTCAACATCTCTCAAAATCTCCAATAACAGAATATCAGAAGGTCAGGATCCTATTAAATTCAAGCCTGTTTTTGCTACTTTCTCTGTCAATTTTTTGGCTCAGACCCAGGTTCATATTTTCCAGCTTGCCAATATGATTTCCTTCCTTCCTTCTCTTGTTGTTCTTAGCAGTGCTCATGTCACAGAGACCCATCCCCTTCCCCCTTTCTCTTAATTCCTGCATCCCTGCTTCCTCCTTCCATCCTGTCTGTGCACATATATTTATTAAGCACTCTCTAGACCCCCAGGGGGGTGGCAGAGCCCATGTGCCACAGGGGACAGGAATGCCTTTTCTGTAAGGCATGGCAAAAAGACACAACAGGGACTCAGTGGAACAGGGAGTCAAGCTGAGGTCTGAGGGATGAAAGAAGGGTAAGCATTCCACACCAAGAGGGGAGCTCACAGAAATGTCCTGTAGTGAAAAAGAGTCCAGACACACCAAGGAGTTGAAAGACAAACATCTAGCCAGGAAGCAGGAGGTGTAAGAGGCAGCTGCAGGGGTGGGCTGGACCACTCATCCCTGCCAGCCAGGCCACATGACTTGTGTCCAGACAGTAGAGGGAAGCCAGCGAATAGAGGCAAGGGATAAGGAGATCACTCTGTGTTTGGAAACTCTGTCTGCTTGCCTACCTACCCTCTGTCTCCTTCCTACCAGTCCCTCCAGCATGCACTTAACTGAGTGCTCCTTCATTACAAATGTTTGTTTTGGTCCTTCATTCCCCCCTCAACTCTAATCTGGCCTTCCTGTTTCACCTCTTCCCTTCCATAGAGCACACCTTCATCTTCCTTCCTCCCCCCCAACCTGTGTGCCCTAGAAACGTGAGGCTGACTTCTGCTTCCCTGATCAAGGCTGAGCTCCTGCCTACTCTGTCCAACAGAGTGCAGTGAAGGGGCTGTTCTAGGATTCATATGCTCAGTTCATAAGGAGCCTGGTGGCTGCCACTTCCTTCCTCTCTGAACACTTCTTGCCACACACTGGGGGTTGCCTGCATCCTGTGGAAAAGGCTCATGGAGGAAGCTAAGGTGGCACAGGTAACTGTCCCAGCTGTGCTCCCACCAATGGCTGGGGGGTGTGGCTCTCCACATTCCAGCCCATCAGAGCCTCAGCCCCCTGCTTTTTGCCAACAACTGACTTAAACAGACAGGCCACCACATGGGTCAGTCAGCCCACAGTGTGGTGAGAAGTCATATGCATACATTTTTTTTAAGACACTAAGTTCAGGATAGTCTCTCAAACAGCAAAAAATAACTGACACTGTGTCTATGACTGGCTTACATGTATTCTGTAACCTGCTTATCCTACATCATGTCTGTGTGGACATGCAAGCCATATATTTAACAGTTATTTCAGAAAGGAAGTTCTATATCCCATTTTTCAGAAAAACTAAAGCAGAAGAGGAGGCAGCCTGTACAGATTCCATGATAGAAGCTGGTGGATGTGGTCAATGGGGAGATGAGGAAAAGAGGAAAGAGAAAAATAGTTATTTAGAGCTCAAGGGGAAACATGAGAGGAAAGGGGCTCTGGGACCATCAGCTGGGTCAGATGTGTGTGTGGGGGGGGTGGGTACCATTATTTCTGAGATCCCGCTCCCTGGTGACAGCAGGTGGAGACTGCATCTTTGCTCCTTGAAATTCAGTTTGCATAGAATACATGGTAACTCTTCCTTAGCCAGAACATTAAAAGCATCAAACATTTTATTTATTAGGTTTTGAGGTGCTACATATAAGTGATAAGAAGCACCTCTATAACCTCATGAAGTTTCTACCACATTGTAATATCTATTCTTGATTTCAAATGAAAAAGAACTAAATTAGGCACAATGTAAAAACATTATTGACATTTCTTTTTGAATTACTCTGAGCAGAAATCCTCATCACCATGTCTATAAATGCACAACCACCATCACTGAGCATTCAATCTTTGCCAAGTACCACACTAAGCATGCTAGGTGCATCCGCAGAGTTATCCCTTCCAAACTCTGAAGCTGGCATCTCCCCCATTTTTCAAAGGAGGAATCTGAGACTTAATGTTTATAACATACTAAATATTACAGCTACAATTTATACCCAGACTTCTCCAATGCTGACTCTTTGTCCTTAAGAAGTCAACTGCAATGCCCCTGTTATGGGCTGAATTGTGTTCCCCACCCCCCCACTCCCGCCAAATTCACATGCTGAAGTCCTAGTTCGTATGTTGAAGTTCCACAGTATGTGAGTGTATTTGGAGGTTTTAAAGAGGTAGCTAAGTTAAAATGAGGTTGTTATAGTGGTCCCTAATCCAATGTGATGGTAGTTGGCACAAGAGTAGATCAGAGAACACAGACATGTGCAGAGGGAAGGCCATGTGAAGACACAGAGAGAAGATGGACATCTACAAGTTGTAAGAGAGGAGACTCAGAAGAAACAAAACCTGCAGACACCTTAATCTTGTATTTCCAGCCTCCAAAATAAAATGTATTTCTGTGGTCTTTTGATGTCAGTGGCTGGGAAACTAATGATCCAAAGATGAGCCATGGGGTTCCATGTGCTTCACCTACTCCATTGGGGACCACTTACTCTAACTTTAGACATGTTTCAGAGCTCAGGTGTCTGAACTAATTTAAGAAACTGAAGAGTGGCAGCAAATCAGAAGGGAATACTATTCTTCTAGAAACAAGCCCAATTATTCAAATGAAATGTAACTGCCAGCAGGAAAGACAGAATTAAAAGTTGACACAAGAAATGAAATCACCCAGCCTCCTAGAAGCAGTCAGTGTAGGACAAACACATCAGCTGGTGACAACCAAGGACAGTAGCCAATGGTCACACTGTTTTCTAAGTCAGGAAGGCATGGGACTTCCTTCTCTTCCCGGTAGGACCAAATGCAGCAGTTGTAATTAGGAAGTTATCTTTCTTTAATATTAAGCTTGTTATCACATTCTAAACCTTACTGGGAAGAGATGTTCTGGATCCCCTTATTTTGATTATGTAGCTTAGCAGAAAAAGATTTAGTGCTTCTAGAAATTTACCTTGCCTGAATACCTTTTAGGCATCTGGTTTACAAATCAGACTGTCCTGGTTCACAATGAATCCCTCATTTCTTGACCTCAGGAGCAGGATTCCTGTTCTTAATCCATATTAGAATATGACTATTATCTGTCTTTCTTCTATCAAGTACTCCACCTGCATCACAAGCTTCTGAGCACAGCTAGAGGTGATGGTCTTCATGCACTCAGCTATAGGCAGCAGGACTCTCCCAATGCACAATGGGAATACATCAGATGAGGACCTGGGTCCAAACAGTGGACTCCAGTCATGCATGTCAAGGGCCAGCAACTTATGCTGTGACCATAATTGCTGCCATTCAGGTGTAAAGGTAATTCCACATGTAAAAAATGCCTCAGTGCCAATATGCACAAAAGTATATATGTACCTATAATGCACAGCCCTATAGACATGTGCTCAGGCAGAGTGCTGGGTAATGCAAGTCTTCATGCCAAGGCAGAGAACATGGGAGAGGGGGACAGAATGTTTCTCAAAGGCCTGGCCATTTACAAAGCATCATGGGCAGCAATGGTCCCAAATTACAGATCATGGGTCTGGCATTTCGATGAAATATTCAAATATGCTTGGTTGTTATATATATGCAAAACTAAAATCATTTCTCCTTTTGTCCAGTGTGCTTACCTGTTATAGAGAAGAATGTCTGGCTTCCAAATCAGGCCATCTGGGAAACGAACAGTCTTCACCCCCGGATATTCTGACATATTCCATTGTAAATAGTGATCTGTCCAAGACTAACACACACAGACAATGACATTAGCAGCACTTTGCTTCCTTGCCTACTAATATTTCTTATAAGGGATTATTAGATACATTCAAAGCCAAAAAGAGTTCCAGATACTATTTACATAATTGAATTGTTATCTATAAAATATAAGGAAACTGAGAATTAAGTAATCTCTTGCAAAATGACCATGAACAGCATAAAAATCACATTTAAGATCCTGCTGTCACCATGACCACATTCAAACAGTAGCATTAAAGTTAATTCCAGTCCACTGCATGCCCCGAAGGCTTCCCCTCCCACAGCAGATGGGGTTTTTCCTAGCCAAATGAGTAACTGTTTTGCTTTCAAAGTTCTCCACTGAAAGGACACTTTGGAAAAATAAATTCACTTATTTCAATTGGAATATGAACTAAGCTAGAAAAATTAAGAATATTTATTTCCATGAAACAACTTTTTGCAGCTGCTGGGGAACCTCTCAGAAGCTTCTAAGGAGGATGTGTTTTTGGACTGGAGTTCTTATTTTCATGCAGGAACAGTGCTTCTGATGCCACAACCCCAAAATGCAAACACATGGCCTTGGTGGTAAAACACTGAATCAGGACAAGGGTGAAGATGGGGACTCAGGAAATAGTCATAAACACACCAACACAGGTGCATCTGCTTGACGTCAGGTCCAAAATTGGTTCTTGAGTGACCTTTGCCAGAGGAAGGCCCATGCCTGGGGTCCCTTGTCCAAGGACCACATAGCTCAGCCCTACCTAGGGTCCACTAGCTCTGTAAAGACTGCTCGGGTAAGATCCCACCTACAGCTGCTATACAAACAGCTCCACCAAGCCAGGGTTGCAGGGTTTGGACTCAGCACCTCCTACAAATGTGCCATAATCAGGGCAGACCCCCAGTAAAGGCCCCATCCTGTACCCAGTCTCCCTGGGGCCACCCATGATCTGGAGCTCAGACCTCAGATTTAGAAAGGTATGTGATGCAACACTTCCAGCTGGGATCTAGGCAACTCCCCATAATCAAACATATCATTATTTCTGCAGCAAAACGTGCATACTGATACTAAGTAAGAAAAATAAATGCCTCCACTGCACATCTATTTCGGTTTGATTTTAGACTCAGTGAGTTTGATGCAAAGTTACAAAAACAACATCAAGGGGGACAAAAACCCTTTAATTTTCAAAGCTATTGAGATTTGGGAATTGTAGCCAAGGGGTTGTGGATCACAGAGCACGTCCCAGAGATCCCACCATCCTCTGGAGAGGACAGGCAAGCATCCAAAAAGGCTGTTCCAGTTCTGGGACCATATGAAGTCAGATGAGAGGGAATAGCCAGGTGAGTAATGTGACTTTATAGCCATGGGCCTCTGAGAATGAAGATCCGTCAATGTATAATGTGGTGAAAAATCACTTGGAACATTTAGGATAGAGCCACCCTACTGATGTTTCTAATTGATGTGGGTAGTTAGTAGAGGGGAAGGGAGGAGGGGAGAAGAGCAGGAAGGATACACAAGGGGAGGAGAAGGACAGTGCCCAGAAGGGCCAGTCTTGTTGAAGCTGGTTTGCAGGAATGCCTAGGCATGAACCAAACTGTGTTTGCTCCAGCCTGCTCTGTCTCTGTACCATTTGCCCAGTGCTCCCTTCTTTTCTCTCCCTTGTCAGGGGGATAAGCCCTTCCACACTCAACACCTGTGCCTTCCTTACCAGGATCTCATATCTCACCCTGGGATGCCTGTCACTGTCACTATTGCCACCATGCTAATCATGGTCATAGGGCTCCCAGAGCGAAGGTGGGCATGGCAGGCAAATGCCCATCTCCCCCACCTGCTGAAATGATGGGCAGAGCAGGGAGGAAAAGCAGGGAAGTAGAAACCCTTGGTTGGTCAAACCGCAACCTCTTCAGATGGCACGTGTGAGCTGCACAATACTTCCCCAGCAATTTCACATCTCCTCAACCCAACCCATCATCTTAGCTGCATGTGTCCCATGAGTATATATCCTGACCATTTGGTTTGTTCAGAGTCACATGTACACCTTGCTTGCCATGATCCAGGGATGCCAGCATGATTACTATTCCTATTTATAAGAGGAGACCGGGGCACAGAGAAGCAACATCCTTTCAGTCAGACACTGGGTCAGGACTCAGAACTGCATTATTTGACTTCAAGAAGAGTGATCAGTAGGCTCTACCATTGATGTTTCTTCCAACCCAATCTCTCTGCACTGGCAGTTAGGGGCTGTTCATCCTCTCTGAAGGAGCCCCCCATCTGCTCACTCAAAAGCCAACCTGGGTCTCCCCCACCCTCAGGAAAGAAAAGGGGGGCTGCAGAGAGCTGTGGAACTCAGGCACATCTGGGTTTACACCAAGGCTGTGGCAGAGACCAGCTGTGTGAGCTCAAGCAGATTGTTCAATTTTTTTTTAACGTTTATTTATTTTTGAGACAGAGAGAGACAGAGCATGAACGGGGGAGGGTCAGAGAGAGAGGGAGACACAGAATCTGAAACAGGCTCCAGGCTCTGAGCCATCAGCACAGAGCCTGATGCGGGGCTTGAACTCACGAACCGCGAGATCATGACCTGAGCTGAAGTCGGACACTTAACCGACTGAGCCACCCAGGCACCCCTCAAGAAGATTGTGAAAAACAAACAACCCAGGGCACCTGGGTGGCTCAGTCGGTCAAGTGTCGGACTTCTGCTAAGGTCATGATCTCAGGGTTCAGGAGTTCAAGCCTCACATCAGGCCTTCTGTTGTCAGTGTAGAGATTGTTTCGGATCCTCTGTCTCCCTCTCTCTCTGTCCCTCCCCAGCTCACGCTCTCCCTCGCCCATCTCTCTCAAAAATAAATAAACATTAAAAACAAACAAACAAACAACAACAACAAAAACATGGGCCCAAAATTACTTAGGCCAAGTCACCAAACTGAGGCTTAATACTTAACTGTATTTTCAACCTCTCACAGAAACCTAAGTCTTAAAGGGCCAATCAGGAATTTTCTGATCAGCCTCTGTGAAGTCATCTGTCGCCACAGGGCCCTCTCCATCCCTCAATGGAAGATGAGATATAATCTGCTTGATAAAACCCCCTGCCCCTCCCCCAAAGATAAGGTTACCTTGCCTGAAACAATCCTTTCTTTTCCCTTGCTTATAACTTTCTTGCCCCACCCTCCTTCCTATAAAAACTTTCCATTTTGTACAACTTGTGTGAGCTCTCTCTACTTGCTAGATAGGGTGCTGCCCAACTCACAAATCCTTTAATTAAGCCAGTTAGATCTTCAAGTTTACTTGGTTGCATTTTGTTTTTTAACAAGGTAAATACCCACTCTGGGAGCTGCAGCTTCCTCACAGGTGTCTGCCTCACAGGGCAGGACGGCACTGGAAGGATGAAATGTGTGCAGCAGCAGGTAAGTCATGTGGCCCTGGTAGGCCCATGACAAATGATGGCTTAAAAAAAAAAAAAAAAAAAAGAGGGATTCCTCCATTTCATAAGATACTATAGGACAGGAGAGCTGTAACAACCAAGCTACAGCTAAAGGTGCAGAAGCCTCATCAACTGGGCACTGGGAGCCGGAGCAGGAATGTTGGGGCTGTGTGCCCTGGGAGCAGGAGAGCCCAGGACGCCACAGGTTTCCATGAGCATTTCTGAAGAATGGATGTGTAAAGGGGCTTGTGAATAATAATGTTCCAGAAGGAGCTTTTGTATCCTCTTAAAGCACTCACTCCCCACTCAGATCCCTGGAGGGCAAGAGGCCCTGCACAAAATCTTCCTACAGACAGTGTGTGGTAGGTTGGGCAGCTGATAGTGCCAGTCTAGAAACGCCAATACTCCCAGACCATCTGGAAGAGTCTGTGATTTTCCTTCTCTCCCTATTTCTGTGGGATCCCTTCTCATTTAATCTTCAAGATATGACTATGTGGGGTTCTTAAGGGGACATACAAGGGAGGAAGGGGCCCTTGATCTGAGATGTACCATAAGAACCCTAATCCTTCCATGGGTCTCAGAACTGGCCCCCATTAACATCTACCTTGAGGCCATAGGAAACTTTAAGTTTGTGTGCATGTACATGCATGGAAATATTTATAGCAGGATAATGAGAGAGAAGAAAGGGAACATTTTCTTTGTTTAAAAAAAAAAGTACATTATGGTATAATAAGAAACAAATTTGGTCTATGTCCCAGGTTCTTGGCACATGGTTTCTAAAACCTTGGGAACTTCCTGAGGATAGGAGTGTCTCTTATTATTCATATAGAGCACCTTCTGAGCCCACCAGAGGTTATTCTATTGAGGTGAGGTGACTTAGGGTGGGGGCCCGAGATCACCTCAGGTTGCCAGCATGCAGCCGGTCATCAGAAAGATCAAGCTTTGATTACAGGGTGGGAACCTTCAGCCCCACCCAACCTCAGTCTCCAGGGAGAGGAGAGAGAATGGGGACTGGGTTATAAAAACTCTTGAACCACAAGATTCGGAAAGCTTCCAGATTGGTGAATACATCCAAGTGCCAGGACAGTAGCCCACAGAAGGCATGAAAGTTCTGGGCCTCCCTCACACCTTGCCCTATGCATCTCTTCCATTCAGCTGTTCCTGATCAGGATTCTTTATAATAAATTGGTAAATATAAGTGTTTTCTTGAATTCCATGAGCTGTTCAGCATTCAAACTCAGCTGGATAGAAGTGTGGGCAGCCTGGACACCCCTTTTGCACCTGGCATCGGATGGGGTAGTCTTGTGGGATTGAGTCCTTAACTTGTAGGATCTGATGTTAACTCCAAATAGAGAGGATCTACCCAGTTGGTATCCAGAGAATCAGAGAATCAGTTGCTGGTGTGAAAGACAGCATGTACTTGGTGTTGGAAAACTCCATATAAACATGTTTTGGAAATTCTTCCAGTCAACCATTTTGATCTCAGATGAAGAAAGTGGGCCTCCTTCTTCCTCCTGCCCCCAACACTTTTTCTCTCATTGTGACAGAATGATTGAAATCACCATTAACTATGGGTCATCATGAGGGCCCTAAGCAAGCCACTGGCTAGCCTGTGTGTGAACCTAAGGTGTGGCATTCTCAGAGATGAAGTGGTAGAAAATGCAGCAATTAAGTATTTTAGAAATAAACATGGTTTACAACCTAGCATTCTATAGTGTGAATGCTATTCATTCCATAATTAGAATCCATAATCAGGAAACAAAAAATAGGGAATAAACATAAGAAGGATGGAAAATGTAGTCAGAAGAATGGTTAAAATTCCATAAGAGAAGCCAGATTCTTTTGAAAAGCACAGGCAAGTCTTTGGATGGCTCAACCGTCTCTTCAGAAACTGAAATGCTGCTGCCACTTCTTCTTATAGATTAAATCAGATCATATCTGACAGGCCTCCCAAAATGATAAAACTAATCTACAGAGAAACTACCCCAATTGCTTCCTGCTAGGAATAAGAAGAGGTATATAGAACAGCAACCTTCTCTTCCTTCGGGTTATTTAAATAACCAGAAAGTCCTACAAAATCAAGGGGAAGTGAAAGAAAGGAAAACAAAATAACAAACTGTAAGTCAAAAGAGAATTTAATTTATTTTACTTTTCTGCCCTTCTATTCTGACTGTATAGAAAATCTCTAATTTGCAGAATATTGACCTCAGAGTTTAAATACCCTGGGAAAAAGATTATTCAGATTCAGATTTTCAGAACAGCAATTCAGCAACATGAAGCTCTGGGGAAGAAAAGTGGTTGAAGGCAATTTCCTTGATTTTCTGTCCTCTCCTGTCCATATTTCTGCCTCCCTTGGGTCTTCTGCCTTGTTGGTCTTCAATATGGAGCTTCACTTCTTATTCATACCGTTTATTCAGGCTAGGTCAGGCTAGGCTGGTCACCAGCTGGAGAACATAACAAGCAGGAATCTAGGTGATGGTGGCTTTATAAATGGCCCCGGTGCAACTTCCAAGGCCTGCCATGGTGACATTCAAGTTCCTTATTTCCATGCTGTGGCCTCAGAGGAATTCCAAGGCTTTCCAGGGGGAAAGAGCTTCGATTAGGTACCTGTTAAGGTCTGTTCTAAACCCAAGATGCCCATGATTCCTTAAAATTCATTCAGAAGCCAGTGTTAAAGCTGCTACATGAGCTACAGATGCCACCTTCCAGATAAATATGTCACCCCTGCTTTGTAAGGACACATGCTAAAAAGGCACCCAGCATGTTTCCAGGTGGTGGGCATGTGGAAACAAGTATTAATTAATGATGCAACACCTACACACACCAATGCTTCCTGATCTTCACATTTATAAGGGTCTATGCCTTTCCTTCTCTCCCTTCCATTTCTGTAAAGCAGAGATTTTTTCCACCTCTGAACTCCACTGTCCACACCACCAGCTGGCCTCCTGCCATACTTCAAGGGAGTCACTTGTTCACAATATTTTAACCTTTTTGTTAGGCTGTAAATTGCACAGCCTGATTGTAAATGGCTTAAGAGAAGAAATTGGGTCTCATCCATTTCTGGGTTCCCCCTCATGTGACCTACTTCAATGTCTTCCCCGTAGCAGGCATTCAAAAAGATAAGGTGAATAGGTAAGTGAGATAAAAAGGTGATTTTTAAAACAAATGAAGCTGTGGACGTTTTTGCAAGTGCAATAATGAATTAGAAATAAACTGTGCTTGAAAGAAATTTAGAGGTCTCCAGTGACATCCTCCAAAGCAAGCATGCTTATTTATGGAGCACCTGAACTCAATGCAATAAGTAATAATCTAGTTACTTTTTTCCTAGAAAACAACACTCTTTGAAAAAAAAATGCCAAATCATATATGTTATTAACGATCATTTGCTTACTGAGGGATAAGGATATAGGCATCAGGAAGACAGACCTGTCTCTGACCTAATAGGTAGTGAGCATATTAGGTGTTTCTCTCTTTATAAGAAAAATGTCAACAGCAGCTCTGTACCATAGAAAACATGGGAAATGCCTGGTTTTATATAAAAAAGGAAACATTTGTACTATCTCCCAGAATTCCCAGAGCTTACACTACAGTGTTTAAATGTGAGGTGGAGTTGGCTTTATTTTGTATCATAATATCTTAGCCCTTCCTAGGTTCACCTTGAGTTTTTTGTTTCATTCATTCATTCTACAAAACTTACTCATGCCTGCTGGGGGTAGAGTAGTGAATACAACGGGAGTCCTGCCCTCCCAGAGGACACATTCCAGGTGGGGGATGAGAACTCAGAGCCAGAGAACAAATAAACAATACAAAGTATGGGACAAGGGCTTTAAAAACAAAATGAAGTAGACTTAGGGAATACATGTTGTGTTCCCCCAAATTCCTATGTTGAACTCTAATCTCAGTGTGAGGGATATCAGAGGTGGGGCCTTTAGTAGGTAATCAGATCATGAGGAGAGAGCCCTCCCAAATGAGATTAGCACCCTTATACAATGGGACAGATCCCTCCCTAAGAGATTAGCACTCCCATTTCACGTAGTGAGGACACAACAAAAATGCAACTCAAAAAAGAGCTCTGAATAGAACGCAACCATGGTGGCACCTTGGACTTCCAGCCTTCAAAACTGTGAGAAATAAATATCTGTTGTTGATAAGTCACCCTGTTTATGGTATTTTGTTATAGCAGCCAGAAAGACTAAGATACTGAGGTGAAGAGAATGGTATGGGCTGGGGGTAGGCAATGAGGGTTTGAGATAGTAGGGTTTGAGAGGAACTCAGAGAAGACCTCACTGAAAAGGTGATCTTCGGGTAGATACTACTAAGCAGTGAGAAAGAAAAGCAAGTGGTTCTTGGGGAAAGAGGCTTCCAGGCAGGGGGAGCAAATGCAAAGGCCCTGAGGGAGATGATGTGTATAGGGCAACAAGCAGGGCAAGGAGCACAGCAAGAAGAAGAGGGCTGGGGAGCATGTAGAAGAAGTGAAGGCCTGGCATGCAAAGTCACAGACCACCTCAAGGACCTCAGCTTGCTACTGGGTGAGACAGGAGCCCCTGGAAGGATCTGGGTCAATGAGGCTTGTGGCTAAGCCTTCTTCTTCTCTTACTTGGATCACGCTGACTGCTATATTGAGAACAGACATCGCTAGTGGAGGTAAGGGCTGAAACACAAGGCCCAGCTATGAATCTCCATAGTAACATAGGTGAGAAATGATGCTGGTTTAGACCAAGGTGGAAGCAATGGGGTTGATGTGCAGTAGTTAGAGCTTGGCTCTATTTTGAAGGTTGAGATCGGAGGTAGGTGTGAGAGACTAGAGCTAAGGGTGACTCTGAGGCTTCTGATCTGAGCAAATGAATACATGGAGTTACCATTTATCCAAATGGAGACAGCAATTGTAGGGGCCAAGGGCAGGCTGCCCAAAACGTGCCACTTTGTCATACTGATTATTTTAAATAAAAGTTAATTACGATACAGCTTGTTCAAGAGGGACACTCAGACCCTCCACTGTCCCCCTGAAAGCAGGAAATAAAACTACCATGTGAGAGGTGTCCTCCCTCAATTAGGATGTAGAGACATCCTTATCACCAGAGATAGGGAATTTAGAGCCAAGAAGACTATATAAACAATCCCTGTGACTTTTTACTAATTTACCACCCCAGCCCAAGTTCCTCTTAGAATTCCTTACTAATTAAAGCTCCCAAAGTTAAGGCTTTTTGTCCTGTTAACTCCTCACAGATTTATCGTGTCTTTGTCTGAAAAGTTTAAAAACTATCTGCCTTTGTCATTTCTTTAGGTGTCAAAGTTGTCAAAGTCATTATTTGGCCTCCGTGTGCACATAATAAAACTCTGTTGTTTTTTTTTTTTCTCCTGTTAATCAGTCTCATGTAAATTCAATCTTAGTCCAAGTGGAAGACCCCAAAGGGTAGAGAAGAATTTTTCCTTCCCTTCACTATAGAGGGAACAAGTGAGAAAGGGAAAGAAAGGACACACTGGATTTAAGAGCCTACTGGGTGCCCATGTAGGGGCACCAGGAAGGCAGTTGGGTTGGTGCTTTAAGCCAGGATACTGGGTGCTCCAACTCCTGGGACAAGGAATGACTGCACAGAGATGAAGAGACTAGCAGGGGGAACTCAGGAGTCACTAGAGAATTAGGAGGAAAACCTAAGGACAGGTAGCCAAACACTAAATGTAGAAGAATTTCCAGTAAGAGGGACCAATCCACTCTACCAAATGTTCCTGAGAGACCCAAGGTAAGAGGGAAAAAATCGATCCCTGGAAAAACCAGAATAAAGGTGTTCTATCCTTGGTGGAGAGTGGAAAGATAGGACAGGTATTGACAGGTAAGGGACATCAGGTATCACCTGGGGTGATGGCGAAGTTCTGCTTCCTGATGGGGGTGGGACTGAGGAATTGAAAGCATTCCTGGCTATTCATTGACTGATACACTTAGGATCTATACATCACATTGTATACAAAATTTTTACCTTGAAAGAAACCCTGGTCAAAGAGCTGCCTGAAACATGCAGGTGAAAATGCACCACTGTCTGCTATTCCTCTTTGAAATGAACTAAAAAAATAAGCTAGGCTGATAGAAAGATGGATAAATAGCCAAATGGGATAAAGTAAGAATTAAAAAAAAAAAAATGCTAATTACAGAATCTAAGAGGTGAGGCTATAGACTCCCCATAAATTCAAATGTTAGGTATGTTTGAAAATTTTCATCAAAAAATTAGGGAAGGGGCACCTGGGTGGCTCAATCAGTTAAGTGTCTGACTCTTGATTTTGGCTTAGGTCAATGATCTCAGAGTTAAGAGTTTGGGCTCTGTGCTGGGCATGGAGCCTGCTTAAGATTCTCTCTACCTCTTCCTCTTCCTCTGTCCATCTCCCACTCAGGCATGAACTCTCTCATTCTCTCAAAAAAAAAAAAAAGAAGAAGAAGAAGAAGACGAAGAGAAAAGAAAAAAGAAAAGAAAGAAAAACGGGGGGGAAAACATTATTTAGAGTATAGCATTCACAACCTGGGGGTTAGTGGTTTGCTCACCCCAAGTCAGCTAAGGGTGAGTTTAACTGAGAATTCATGGGAAGAGAGTGGGGATGTCTGGGGAGGATGCTGCTTGAAGGAACATTGCTGTAAAGGTAAGAAGGAAAGGAGAGTCACTGGGGAAAGTTAATGGAGACAAACAAACTGCAGTTTGTATGCTAATGAGGCCAACCTCTAGACGCTATTAGGACATGACTTTAGAAGCAACAGGGACAACTGTGACAGTAAGACTCTCAGCAGGCCCCAGAAGAGGGAACCTCTTCCCAGGAGGGAGGCGCCATCTCCAAGGGGAGAACAGACCCAAGCCCACGTGCCCAGACAAAAGGAGGGAAGCTAGAGCAGATGTGCACAGGATGAAGATAGGATGTGCTTACTAAAGAATGTTGTTTTACTGGAGAATGTTATGCTAAGTGAAATAAGTCATACAGAGAAAGACAGATACCGTATGTTTTCACTCTTTGTGGATCCTGAGAAACTTACCAAAGGACCATGGGGGAGGGGAAGGAAAAAAAAAAAGAAAGAAAGAAAGGTTAGACAGGGAGGGAGCCAAAACATAAGAGACTCTTAAAAACTGAGAACAAACTAAGGGTTGATGGGGGGGGGGGGGTTGGAGGGAGGGGAGGGTGGGTGATGGGTATTGAGGAGGGCACCTGTTGGGATGAGCACTGGGTGTTGTATGGAAACCAATTTGACAATAAATTTCATATTAAAAAAAAAGAGACAGAAAGGGGATGTGGGAGCAGGGGGTAAATGGGAATTCTCCACACCTTTCTTTCAATTTTGTTATGAACCTAAAACGACTCTAAAAAGATCAAGTCTTTTAAAAAAGGGAAAGTAGTATATACATTTCAAAGGAAAACTTAAAAAAAAAAAAAAAAAAAAAAGGAATGTTGCTTTAAATCCTGCAGGGAAATTCTGCAAAGGTTCTACTTTATTCATTACAGGCAGGTTCTGTGAGGCATCTCTTGTATAGCAAAGCCTGCTCCGGGGACATACAGCAGATGGCTTTAAGTGAATCTGTTTTCTATTCCCGAACTTCCACTTGCATTCCCACCAAAACTCACCTGCCCAACAACCACCTGGCAATATTCCTTTCCCCACATTTACTACTCTGATTTCTGCCTTACAAAGAAAGGGAATTTCCCTCACCTCAACTCCTATCTTGGGACATTGACCCAAGAAGCAAACAACAAAAGGCAGATTCAAAATACCAGTGTCTGTGTAAATTGTGTTAAAAATCAGGTGACAAAAACTTTCAAAGATCAGGCACGTTTTAATTCCTTGTTTTCAACAAAATTGAATGAGAAACTAAGCAAGCTGTCAGCTAATACATTCCAATGAAACTATATTATTTTTGTCATGTAATCTGGAAGAAGTTCAAGGAATTGACTAATGTTTTAACAAAATGTCTTTCATAATGAACGATACACTACTACATCTATTTTAAAAAGTCATAGAGGGGCGCCTGGGTGGCTCAGTCGGTTAAGCGTCCGACTTCAGCTCAGGTCATGATCTCACGGTCCGTGAGTTCGAGCCCCGCGTCGGGCTCTGGGCTGATGGCTCAGAACCTGGAGCCTGCTTCCGATTCTGTGTCTCCCTCTCTCTCTGCCCCTCCCCCATTCATGCTCTGTCTCTCTCTGTCTCAAAAATAAAAAAAAAAATTAAAAAAAAAGTCATAGAATTGATGGTGAAATCTGCATTAGTGTCTCATTTCGTAATAAAAAAAATCATCGTCTACAAACATATGAATTAATTTAAAACAAAGCCCCATCTTTGGTAGAGACATGAATGCCACCGTGATGAATTAAGAACCAATAATCAGTGTAATCCTTTTGGATTGATTAATCCAAAAGAAAAATCCAAAAAGAAATCCAAAAGAAAAAAGAAAAAATCCAAAAGAAAAAAAATTAACACTTATTGTCTAAAAGAATGACTTTATGTAAATATCTACATTTCAGAGAACCAAGACA
Source organism: Panthera pardus (assembly GCF_024362965.1). Taxonomy (NCBI): domain Eukaryota; kingdom Metazoa; phylum Chordata; class Mammalia; order Carnivora; family Felidae; genus Panthera; species Panthera pardus. Next base: position 15,044,990 of record NW_026526810.1, on the reverse strand, counting down.
GAGTGATTGATAACCTGCAAACATGAAATTACAGAACATTAGGATAAGTTCTGTGTGAAAAGTGGCATAGCAATACAAGTGCAATAATAAAAGGAAGGGACTGTGCAAGACATCTGCAGCTAGAAGGCCTTCTTTATATAGGAAGGCCTTCCTAAATGAATGAGACGGGCATCAAATCATTATGGTATTTAGTTTCCAGTTAAAATAGAGACTAACAGTTTTACTTTTAAATGCCAATATTTACAATTTGCTGGAAAAGACATCATTTGCAATTCATTAAATTTAGGTGAGGATTTTACATGTCAAGCTAAAAATCCATGAATGGAATACAGCATTTCAGAATTCTTGCATTCTTAGTGCTCTTGCAGAGCACTAAGCATGACTGTGACAGCCTCTGGCTTAGGCAACTCTCTAGGATTCCCATTATGCGCATCTAGAAGGCATAGAGAGTGAGGCGGCTGCCCCTAAACCCTGGGGACCAGTTAAGGTGCAGGTTACAAACAGGTTACCAACAATGTAGATCTTCATCTTATTACTTGTTTTGCATGAGTGCTTTTAAAATTTCCCCAAATCACCCTGTAGGAAATACACGCATTCACTGAGCCCTGTAGGACGCAGTGAGAAATACCCAAAAGTGGATGTTCTACTTCACATAAGTTGGCATGTGTGGAGTTAGGGAGGACAATCCTGACTCTTCTCAGGGTCATTTCAAGCAGGAGCATCTGAGAAACCACAGCAGGAAGACCCACGGGAGAGGACTGCCCTTGTCTCAACTTACCATTTGCAGCCAAATGTTGGTAGTTAGAACTTGGTTCTTCTCATCCTTCAAAGAAAAAGAAAGAACCATAAATATTGCTTATATGGTTTACAAAAGAGGGACTGATGCCATTATTCATGCAGGAATCATACTACTGGGGCTGTGGGAATGCGTGGAAACTAGGAGGAACCAAGCACTTCCAAACACACTCAAGCAGCATTTCCCCAGAGCTAAGCTTGTTCTCTTTATTCTGAAGTAACAGACATTTATTATAGAGCACTTACAAAATGCAAAGTATAAAGAAGAAAATTAAAACCCACAGCCCCACCACCCAGAGATGACACTTCCTTATGATTTAGCTTACTTTCCTTTGTACTCTTTAAAATAATTTATATGCTTAAAAAATAAAGTTGGGTACAAATTCCAATTTTTTAAAGTCAAGTTTATTACCAGAAAGTATAGAGTTTTAAACAAATATAAATATCTCATGCTTCCCTCCCCCAGGAAAGGGAGCATGACCTATGACAGCTGTTGTACCATATGCCAATGGTAGTGTGTGGGCCACATTTCTCCCTGGTCCCTGTGGATCTGCCTACCTTTTCTCTCACCTTTTATCTACCAGGAAGTATTCCTGGCCCTTGACACACACTTGCAAGGTAAATTCTGTCCTAATGAGCAAACCAAGTTTCAGAAAGGTGAGGTGACTTTGTGAAGGAGCTATTCAAACTTGGATCTTTCTGACCCAAAGCCCCTTTTTCCACATTTCTGAACCACCTACGGGTGGCATCCAGAAGAGTGCCAAGTCTGTGCTTTAATCAGAGCTTGGGATAGTGTACTAACCATGACTTTGTTCCAGCACAGGACACCTAAAGAAAATTCTAGTCAACAACAGCCTTTCCAACTGGGATGCAAGCAGTGTTTTACCACAGCTGGTTGAGCCCAACATGGCCTAGCAAAAACCAGTGTGCACACACCAACGACCAAGTTCCATGCAATACTTATACTGAGATAGTGGTATTCACTACTTAGCACTCAATTCCCACCCAAAGGACTCTACAAATTGACAACTGCCATTCTCTCTAAGAGAAAGTATTTATTAATGCCCTCAAGCAGAGTGCCTAGAAGCTGAGACTGTGAGCTCCTCCAGCAGGAATTACCTGGTCCTGTTATGGCATACACAAAAACAATCCCAATGGCAGAGAGAACATGGCATCTGCTGGGGCGTGGTCATAGGGAGGGATGCAAACGAGAAACAAATACTGCTTCTCATTAAAATAAAAAATGTATTGAACATGTAAGGAGTTGGCAAAGATTACTTGATGCATCAATGGCCCTGGCCCAGCAACTCACACTCTGAGCACCTTTGAAAGGTGAAACTAGGAGGTAGGGAGGTATCTGAATCCTGAAGAAAGAACAGGGCTACTTGAGGAGGGACAGGGAAGAATGTCCTAGTAGGGTCTCAGGACACAGCTGAATCCAGAAGTAGATGTCAGTTTGGTTACAGGAAAAATACATTCTATTTTCCAAAATAAAACATGGCAGAGTCTTCTGGGTGGAAAAAGTTATGGAGCTAACATTTCTCTGTACTCTGTACTAAGCGAATGGTTCCCGACGGAGCCATATATTTGAACTGCATGAGTACTCTAGTTCCGGTTCAATCTCCAATATTATTTGAAAGCATCAGTGAACTCTTTTAGGACATACATCCGTTGTGTCAACTTATTAAGGAGTTGTTGTTTTTAATGGACTTAAAATTAGCTGGTGTTCCACTTGGGTGGCTTTCCTTCTTTTAATTGCATCTGTGTCTTCAGCTTCTGAGAAAAAGGCTTCTGTGGTTTGGGAGCTCAATTACTACCAATCTAATTAAAAGGCTTTCTTCTTTCCAACATTTGAACTGAAACCTCATTAGAGTGAAACGGAATTTCTGTGGTGTGTAGCAGCATGGGACTAAAGTGCCAGCATTTCAAACTGTAATCAACACTGAGCAGCAGCCAGCCACTGCTGGAGAGCACAACGATGCCAGGTAAGGGAGCCTTCCGTGGAGATTTGAGAGGACCAGCCTGCAGATCAGCAAGGAGGCTGCTGTTGGCATTCCCAGAGTAGGTCTCTTTCCTCCCAGCTTCTGTCCCAGGGCCACCGGCTGGCTGAGGCTCTCAGCTCTCTCAGTCCGCACAGAGACAAGGTGTCCTACCTCTTCACCACCCCTGAGATGCAGCGTCCTCTCCACACTACACATTGAATGTTAGCATTCCCCTGAAATTCACATGTTCAAACTCAACCCCACTGGGACAGTATCTGGAGGTGACCTTTGGAAGGAGATTAGGTCATGAGAGCAGAGCCCCCAGGAATAGGATTAGTGCCTTATAAAAGAGACTCCAGAAAGCTCCCTCACCCCTTCTGCCACATGAGGACAGAGGGAGAAGATGGTTCTCTATGAACCAAGAAACAGGTTCTCACTAGATACCAGATCTACCAGTGCACGGATCTTGGATTTACAAACAGCATCACAACTGTACGGAAGAAATGCATGTTGTTTAAGCCACCTGGTCTGTGGTATTTAAGTTATGGTAGCCCAAGCTGATGAAGACCACACACAGTCTGACCTCCACTAAGCTCCAGATGGAGCTCTCTGCCCTCCTTCAGCTGCACTGATCAAAGAATTAAGACCAAGGTTCTCAGTGTAGCACACAGCCTTTTCTACAAGCCATAGTCCAGCCATGTGCTCATTCATTCATTCATTTATTCATTTATTCACTCATTCAACAAATGTTTGCAGAATACTTCCTGTCTCACGCATTATGCTATCCAGACATGTAGAGTAGGAATTGAACATTGTTCTTGAGCTCATGGAATACAAAATGTGAGTGGGGGGTGGGATTACACAACTCAACAATGATATAATTTCAAAAGGTGATAGTAAAGGAATGAGACACCTTCAGAGAGGATGACAGGGGTAGAGTCCCAAGGATGAGCCTTCACTTTTACACCCTATGATATTGGAATACTGAAAAACACAGATCCCTCATGCCATCACCTGCACCACTTGCCCTTTAAGAACTCACTCCTCCTCATCTCCCAGGGCCTGCCCTGTCCCACACCTTCCTCCTTTCTCCTGCTCCAGGCCAGGCCCCCCCAGCAGGCAGCCCTGGACTGAAGTTGCCTCCTGGATCACCAGGGATTCCAGCACAGAGCCAGCAACCCAGACAGACCTTGGCTTTGCATAGGAGAATGAAAGTCAGTGAGGAGAGGCAGATTTCAGTTCAACATGAGGAAGAACCTCCCTGGCCTAGAACAGTTCAGCCTACTTCAGAAAGGATGTGGCAACCAGCTCCTGGAGTTATAAACACAGAGGACAGCCACCTACCTGGAAAGGACACTTTCATCCTTCGGTGGCCCTCTGAAGGTGTAGTCCTGGTGACCTAGGGCCTGTGCAGTCTACAGTGGCCAGGTCTCCTACACACCCCAGTGCCCACACTTACACCCCCTACACCAGCCACTTGGCCTTCCTTCCTGCCACCCTGAGGATAGCCAGTGTCCTGCTTCCTGAGCCTTCTGCAAGAGGGCCCAAGGCACAACTTCAGCCTGCATTCAACTGCCATGCCTCAGGGTTTACACATCGCTGTGCATGATGAGGTGATGTGGAGAACTGGGCATGGAGACTGAGCCTTTGGTTTAGAAAGCTGGCAGATGGATCTGCAGTTCCCAGATGTCTCTCTGGCTTCAGGCATTAGGATGTTCCTGGAAGAACATACAGGGGCTCCACTCCCTCTCCCAAAATCTACTTATTCTACCCAGGAGGGAAACTTCCTTCCCTCTTATCTAAACATCCTCCACTGACAGCAAAGCCACCAGCCTCCTGTACTGCGCTTGAGCTTGTTTAAATCCTGAATCAGCTGATGAAACTGCATTCAGTAGTCTCTTTCCTCATGAGTTGGATGTCACACTGGTCAAACACTGGGGTTCCTGTGGGAAGGAATCCAAACCCCAGCCCAAGGGCCTCTGAATAAATAACCAGCAAGCAGAACAGAATCTGAATATGGTTTCAGTGATGACCCTGCCTGGCAGGACAGCATGGTGGAGCAGACCCCATGCAGAGGAAGACCCTCCAGACTCCAATCTCAGCCCTCTAATCTCAGGCACTCAGTTTCTGTGGGTTTCAATTTTCTCTCCCAGAAAATAAGGAGACAACAGCTTTCCTGACCACCGCCCAGAGTGGGAGAGGCGAGGGCAGCCTCATACAAGCTGTGACATGTGACTCAGTGCCAGTGGCTGTTCCTGTGGGGCTGCCCTCACACATACGATTCTCTTGCAAGACCCACACTCCTTCCTACCCCTGGGACCACACAAGAGGAGACACGACCGACGGTCGCCATGGAATCACAGGATGCCCTTGTGACAAAGCACCCCCATAGCCAACTAGTCTAATGCCTCATTTAAAAAAAAAAAAAAAATCTGAGCACTTCAGAATATAATTCAGCCTTAAAAAAAGATGGAAATTCTGCTATTTGTGATAGCATAGATGAGCCTGGAGGACACTATCCTAAGTGAAATAAGCCAGACATAGAAAAACAGGTACTACCTGATTACACTCACATGAGGAATCTAAATTAGTTGAACTCACAGAAGCTCAGTGTAGAAAGGTGGCTACCAGAGGCTAGGGGAGGGGGAGAGGGAAGGTCTTAGTCCATTGGGACAAATGTTCAGCTCTGTAAGATAAATAATTCCTAGAGATCTGTGCAGCATGGAGCCTATACTTAACAATGCCATATTACATATCTAAAAAAATTTCTAAAAGGGTAGATCTAATGTTAAACTTTATCACAGAAATTAATAACAATAATAAATAAATAAAGAGGGCTGGAGGGAATTTTTGAAGTGATGGCTATGTTTATGATACAGATTTTAGGGAGGGTTTCACAGGTATATGCTTGTCTCCAAACCTGTCAAATTGTGTACATCAAATATGTACAGTTTTTGTACATCAATCATACTTCAATAATGTTAGTGTTTTTTTTTTAAAGTACACTTTGATTTAAGTAGCTATGCTTTTTTGAATCAATCTCCCAGAATAATCATGTATCTGTTTTGAGTACAATGGTTCTGATAATGTGTAATGTGCTACCTTTCATTTCATATAGCAATTATTCTTCTGGAAGTTATACAGAAACATTATTCAAAATTATTTTTCATAGTTCCCAACACTTTCTTTTTGCTTTTGTGTAGACACTGAGAAAAGGAGATAACAATACATCTCACTTTGTCTAAGTTCTTGTTTGCAGAGAAAATTGCTGGATAACATAAATTCCTATTCATGTAGTCTTTGTAGTTTATAGCAAGGATTACTTCTTTTATCAAATTTAATTTTACACCAACCATATTTTTGCCCTAGTTTTACAGAATAATAAACCGAGAGTCCGTGACTTCCCCTAAGTCAGCGAGATCGTAGGTCTGACAAAAAACTCATACCCAGAATAAGAAATAAACTCCTACATATCAATAAGAAAAAGGCAGACAATCCAAGAGAAAAATGGGCAAAAGATGAACAAGCACATGATTTTCACCACAAAGAATATCAGTAATTACATAGCTAGGGTACCTGGGTGGCTCAGTCAGTTGAGCATCTGACTTTGCCTCAGGTCATGATCTTGCAGTTCATGAGTTTAAGCCCCATGTCAGGCTCTGTACTGACAGCTTGGAGCCTGGAATCTGCTTCAGATTCTGTGTCTCCCTCTCTCTCTGCCCTTCCCCAGCTAGTGCTCGTTCTTTCTCTCTTTCTCAAAAATAAACATTAATTTTTTTTTTTGAAAAAAAAAAACATAGCTAAACCTTCAGTAGACATTTGGATTCTTGCAAATGTCATGCGTGGATGTGTGCATGCACGTGCACACACACACACACACACACACTTTTTTTAAACTATATCAGTCTTGTGACAACAACCCAGGAAAATCAGTACTATTATTATTCTCATTTACCAATTGAGATAATGGGAAGGCTCCCAAATTTAACCTAATATGTCTCCGTTCTGCTCCAATGTTTTGCAGTGAGCATATATAACCTTTATAATCAAGAGAGAAGGGGTGAATAAAGATAGCATCTGTAAACAAAGTAAGTTCCTAGCCCTAGGTCACACAGCTCAGTGTAGAATCTGAGATCCAACCCCTTATCTTTACCTGTTTATCTCAACACCTGTATTTGAGGCACCATGAGACTCCTCCGAATATCACAACAGTGAGCACCTTGGTGATGCTAATAAAAAAATGGTCCCCTTTGGTATCTGTATAGCAGAGAAATTCTCAATTACTGTATGGAAACCTCTGAGGTTCTGAGATGCTTTAGAGGATCAGTGAAGTCAAAACTTTTTCCATAATCATTAGAAGTTTTTAGGCTGTTTCCCCCTCATTTCCTCATGAGCAGTGGGGAGAGCTTTGCAGAGACCATATGGCACATGATGTCAGCAGCAGACTGAATGCAGAGGCAGATAAGAGAATCCAGCTGTCTTCTATTAATCTTGGTATTTAGGAGATTTACAAAATATAAAACAATGCCACCATTCTCAGTAAAATTGTTTTGCTTGGGAAAAATGGTTAATTTCCACAAAATATTAGTTACGTTAACAATTTGTAATTGTTCATTACAATTTAAAAATGAGTTAATGAACTTGAAACATTTTCTTAGTTTTCATTTCTAACATGGTAAATATTGATAGATATAATCCACATAAAAATGGGGGGAATTCTCAATAGCTTTTATGAGAGCAAAGGGGTTCTGAAGCTTAAAAGTTTGAGAGCCACTGGTATAGGGCTAGGCATTCGTAAGACACCCTGTTTCTTGTACCTAAAGACCTGGCCCTCTCAGGGTGCAGACCCCTATTCCATCTTTGTTTTCATTTGGGGTTGCTCATGATCTTTGTCTTGGGAGTGCAAATCAAAAATCTAGGTATCTATCACAAGCAGACCTGGTTGGGTCACCATCAAGCTGTGTAGACTTGGAGTAGTCATTGAGCTTTTCTGAGACTCGGTTTCCTATATGTAAAAATAGGAAACTGAGGGGCACCTGGGTAGCTCAGTTGGCTTAAACATAGAACTCTTGGTTTCGGCTCAGGTCATGATGTTGCAGTTCACAAGACTGAGCCCTGCACTGGGCTCTGTGCTAGCAGATTCCCTCTCTCTGCCCCTCCCCAGTTTGTGTTGGCTCTCTCTCTCTCTGTCTCTGTAAATAAATAAATGAATAAATAAATAAATAAAAACAAAAAATAGGAAACTGATTGCCACATCTCCAGCAAGTTGCAAGGATTAAATGAGTACCACACCAAAAGTGACGAAAACATAGGAAAACTTTCCAACTTTCAATTATCAGAAATAAGTTCTTCCAACACAAAGGTACTGGAGAGGCTTAGAAAGTTTGGCCCAAATAGGTAACATCTCTCTACCTCCAACTGCCTACCTTTCAGTGTGGTGTATCATTACATTAGTTTTATTCTCACTGAAATCTGGGCCTATGAGGTTAATGTCTCAATGTCAGCATTTAATTTTTGTAAGTTTATTTATTTTGAGAGAGAGAGGCAGAAAATGAGGGAGAGTGAGAATACTAAGCAGGCTCCACACTGTCAGTGACGAGCCCAATTCGGGGCTTGATCTCACAAACTGTCAGATCATGACCTGAGCCAAAAATCAAGAGTAGGACATTCAACCGACTAAGCCACCCAGGCACCTCTCAACACTTAATTTTCTTAATGGGTTAAGGATTATTCTGTGATGTATGCATGTTCAGATATGAATCTTTTCAAAAAGAATGTATGCAACACAGTTTCCTTCAAGCATTGGATCTAACGTCCCTCCACCAGCTACCCAGCCTCACAGCAGGCTTGGCCAAGGAATCTCACTATTTTCCTACCCAGGTTCTGGAACCCCTTAATCATCACTTACCTGTTTAGAGATATACACTTATTTCTAGCAGTATTTTTAAGTACTAACAAATAAAGGAAATGTGTGTGCTCTGTCCCTTTAAAACACAGCACTCTGAAGAGCGTGATACCGTAAATACTGCTCCAAAGAACTCCACAGAGACAGGCTATAGTCCTTGGAAAATTGTCTCTAGAACTCCCCAAAGTGATTTAGGACCCTTTTATTCTATTTTTAGCTACCAAAGTTAATCCTACATGTCTCTAGAACACTGTTTTCAGGAGCAATTCAGAAAAAGACTTGAGGAAATCTCTAAAATCATGCCAGAGTATATAACAGATACACATTTTTTTCCTCCCAATAGGTCAGTGTGTAATTCTTTACTGACTTAATCCCAGGTAAGACACATCATAATGAAGGGTACAAAACTGACCCCATCAGGCTGACTCCTTTGGGAAGTATGCATGCCAGGTGAACTAGTGACAAGCGTGTCTCAGGCACTTAGGTCCTTGCACCTATGGTAACTGATTTTCTTTCCCCCATAAAACCCACTGCCCAGTGCAATATTGAAGGGACTAGGGCCCATCACTGAGCCACTCCAGCTGTTTGTGTGTGAAGGTATGAGAGGGATATTCTAGGGAAGTGACCCACCCTGACGGTGTAGCCATTTGGTTCCCGCTGGGTGGACCCCATACCCAGCATTGCCCAGGTTCCCCAAGGGAGGCATGGAGTTTCAAGTGTACTTTTAACTGGGACTAAAAGGTCTTCTTTCCACTTCTGTAAAAGGAAGGGCCTCCTTATCTCCCCCAGAAGACCCAAATCTGGAGGAACAAAGCTGTGAAAGGGGATTGTAAGAGTGAAACCTAACAAAGACACAGCACCTTGAGTTAGAAGAGCTGAGAGGTGGAGGGGGTGGTGGAAGGAGGAAGCAGGAGCGTGGGAAGAAGATTATGGAGTGCAGGAGAGGCAGAAGGGCTCCAGATGCACTCAGTGACCCCAGAATGAAGATTTATCTCAACTCTCCTTGAACAGACACAATAAATTTCCCTTTTACACTTAAACCATCATTGTAACTGAATTAGTGTCCAAGCATTGCCTTCACTGTTTACAACAAATGCAACACACATAACACATTATCTCCTACAGGACTAAGAGTAAACAACTGCACCCACTGCCAGACCCCACAAATGCCTGAGAAATTACAGAAATGTGTGCAGCTTCAACACCAGGCTTTTCCAATGAAAAGCAGGAACTGGTCCTGGCACATCTTATCACAATTGGGGTCCTCTAAAGACATGAACTATAGATACAGGGATCCCAACATAACACTCCATGTGGAACTGGTGCAAAGGTGTGTTCAAAAGGCCGAAGGGAAGGGGATGATGTACGTGAAAGGAAGGAGCAGGATGTAAAAACAGTAACATTTTTCTTTGTTGTTATTTGACATTTTTATTACATTTTTTAATGTTTACTTATTTTTGAGAGAGAAAGAGAGAGAGAGAGAGAGAGAGAGAGAGAGAGAGAGAGAGAGAGAGAGAGAGAATATGAGCAGGGGAGGGGCAGAGAGAGAGGGAAACACAGAATCCGAAGCAGGCTCCAGGCTCTGAGATGTCAGCACAGAGCCTGATGCAGGGCTTGAACTCACAGACCACAAGAGCAAGACCTGAGCCAAAGTTGAACACTCAGCCAACTGAGCCACCCAGGTGCAATTTTTATTAAACTTTTTAATTTTTATTTATTTTTGAAGGACAGAGAGAGAGACAGAGACAGAGACAGAGAGAGAGAGAAAGAAAGTGCCAGCAGGAGAGAGGCAGAGAGAAAGGTAGACAGAGAATCTGTAGCAGGCTCCACACTGTCTGTATACAGCCTGACGCAGGGCTTGAACTCACAAACTGTGAGATCATAACCTGAGTTGAAATCAAGAGTTGGACACTTAGGGCACCTGGGTGGCTCAGTTGGTTAAGCATCCAACTTCAGCTCAGGTCATGATCTCACAGTTCGTAGGTTCAAGCCCCATGTCGGGCTCTGTGCTGACAGCACAGAGGCTGGAGCCTGCTTTGGATTCTGTGTCTCTCTCTCTGTTCCTCCTCCGCTCATGCTCTCTCTCTTAAAAATAAATATTAAAAAAAAAATTTAAGTTGGACGCTTAACCAAGTCATCCAGTGCCCAGTTATTTGGCATTTCTAATATTTCTACAAGTAATGTAGATTAATTGGTTTAATGAATTAAGGTAAAATAAATAAGACCAAAAATAAGGAAAATGATATAAAAAATAGCTCGCCACCATTATAATACAGATTATTAAAAATTATGGGTATACATATCATGAGGGTAAGTCCTGGGCAAGTTGAAAAAAAATCTGGAATGACAGCTGCATAAACAAAATATAGCAGTATATGAATGAATGGATGGATACACTTTTTTTAAAATAGCAAATACAAGGAAGAAAGGAAGGCAAGCAGATAGGCACAAATAAAATATAAAATATAGTCTGGAAAAAAAAGCCCAAACAAGGACATGCTTCCCATGAGTTCTTTATACAATATAACTTAATAAAGCCTTGAATCAAATTAAACATGATTTCAAAGACAAGATCATTAAATAACCAAATGAAATGAAAGGGAAACTGCAGAGTTAAATAAATAAACTTAGAACCAAAACAACATGATTACATAGCTAGTAAATTAGACACAGAAAGGGACAAAACAGAGCAAGCTAAAAATTGAGTTATTGGCATGAAAGCAAGGCATGAGATAATCACAGTTTGTGCAGAGGAAAAACACAAAGAGATTAAGTCAATTAAAGAAGAGGTCGGAGATGGAGGTGACACAGGAAGACAGGACTAGAGCTGAAATGGAGAACAGACACATGAGAAATAGTAAGGGTTCTGGGATAATGCACAGAAGACATACTCCTGGTCCTGGTGAAATGGTAGACTCCATAACCTTAACACCATTGTGCCATAAAACACCTAGAAATTCTGAAATCTCTTAAAATACAAATCTAAGCTCATAAAAAAAAGCACAAGAAATCCCCCAAAACAAAAAATTCAAGAGGGACGTAAAAAGCACATTGTGAGTGCACAAGTTGATGCTGGCAGAGCTCTGTGACTACTTACAGTCACAGAGTGAATGTGAATGGTGACTACTTATGTTCACAGAGAGTTTGAGCAGTGCCTTGTTGGTACTGAGGACAAACTTTGATTCCACAGGTAGAGGGGAGCTGAACCAAACCCCCACACCTCATTCATCCACGTGACACAGGCCACAATCCTATGGACACCCCTACACTTTCATGGATTTTATCTCCAGGAGCCCCCCGCGTCAACCAAGTTCTCATGAAAACTATGCAAGAAAAATCATCTTGAAACTCTGACATGGGGAGGGAAGGAGCAACTTTAGGGAAATAGGCCATCCAGCACCTTCTCAGCACAGGCCTATCCTCCAGACTTTGTGAGAGGTTTATTCCTGCTGGGAAGAGGACATCCTGCCCACATCATACCCTGTAGTCTTTCTGTCTCACCAGAGTGGGAGAGGGAAGAACTGTATCACCAGGAAATACCTGAGAAGTTCAAGCCCAGGAGCACAGGCCTACCAAAAGACTGAGATTTTATCATAAGATTACAGAATGCTTCCTCTCCCCACCTTTTCACCACACCAGAAGGCTCCAGTAGGACACCAGTGGGTACAACTGAAAGAGTTACAGACTCTCTGCCCAGGAGTGCCAAGGGAAGGCCAAGGTTCGGGGAGGGGAGACAAAAATATGGACACTAGAAGAATGTACAGCTACAGCAAACAGTAAAGTGTAACCGTAGTCAAACAAACATAAATTCTCATGCTAAAGGTGTATTTACTTCAATTCCTATTACCTTAAAGGTCATTTCTAGCTTGTGACAGAAAAACCAAAAGGCAACTAAAAGATAAGAAAAAAATAATCCAAAAGAGACAAAGCAAGGATCACAACAAGGCTCTGACATCAAATTTCAAACGCCACTCAACTGTAAGACATATATATTTTCCAAAAATGTTAAAACGTGAAAAAAATAAACATCTCATAACTGATGGACTATGGTGTAAAATGTTATTTTTACAGATAATGAAAGATAAAGAATGAAAAGTAGCAGAGACTTCTCTAATCCATCTCAACATCATTCACTCCAATGTTCGAAAAACAAGTGGGGGCAAAGAGCCTACATGGGAGTTCCTTCCAGAATCAACATGGAGATTTTTATACATTATCTGAAAGGCAGAGAAATTTCTAAGTTTGCAGATATTCTTAAACTCATTCAAGCAGAGAAGGCTAATTGGGAATAACCTATAGGAATATGTTGCTAAACTATAGGAATTACAAAAACAATGAATTTCATTGTGGTGATGTCAGAGAAATAAACAACTGCAACTCAGGAAAAGAAGTTGAGAATCCTTGTCACCCATTCCCCAGTAGCATGTTACCCTGCACACCTCAATCAAGGATTATAAAGGCACGCCTGTGTGGCTTGGTTAGGCGTCTGATTTCAGCTCAGGTCATGATCTCATGGTTCAGGAGTTCGAGCCCCACGTCAGTCTCTGTGCTGACAGTTCAGATCCTGGAGTGTGCTTCAGATTCTGTGTCTCCCTCTTTCTCTACCCCTCCCCTGCTCATGCTCTGTGTGTGTCTCTCTCTCTCAAAAATAAATAAACATTAAAAAATGTTTTAAATAAAAAAAGGATTATAAGAAGCAAAATGGGAATACTTCCCTCTTCTAAAGATTTCAACAAAATACAACAGGAACAGAAAAGATGGACATTTAAAGCAAGCAAAGATCTAGTAAGAGAGAGGCAAGATAGTGGGGGCTTCTGTAAAAAGAGAAGCCGATATCTACTCCGAGACCCCTTCAGAGGAGTCAGAGGTCAGGTGGTATCTGAGAGCAGGGGTGGGTACAGTCTGTACAGTGGGTCCCTGACACATGAGCATGGGGGAGTGAACACCATTGAAGTAGCAGGTCCCTCCCACAGCAGTTGACTCAAAATGTCTTCCTCTTCAAGCTAATTATGGGACTAAATGCCCAGTCCTGGTGATGCACTTTTATTAAGTTCCTACTCTCTGCCATATAGATACCTGAGGGAGTAGCAGGAGCACTGAGCATTATATGGCAACACTTTACCCTCTATAGAGGCTCCACAGGCCCCACCCTGACCTAAAGGTGGCCCAACCCGCCTGTTCTGAGTTTTTAATGTTCTCATTAATGTTGCTACTGAGGCAGCCCCCAGTGCCAACTCTGAGCCTAGGAACACAGTAGCAGAGGACTTTGCATTTGAGGTTCCACCCTTTAAGGAAACTGGGCTGGAGTTGATGAGGGAAACAAAGGCAAGAGAAATGTAGCTTAAATTAAATCTCCCTACAGCTTGCAGCCCACTGATAGACACCTGAGGCATACAGAGCATGACCTTCCTCAAGGAACTCATGGCTGCCTTAGTGCCTTAATGATTTTGTTTTATTAAAGACTAAAAGTCTTTATCTTAACAGCAGCTACCCCTTAAGGTATTCAAAGCCTTGCTTCAAAATTCCTTGGAAACTTACTTTATCTCTATTGGCTCTCCCTCCACAAACTTAAAAGTATATAATCAGTCACTCCTCACAATTCCAGTGCAGCTCTTTCTGCCCACAGGTCCTGTCCCTGTGCTATAATAAAACCACCTTTTAGCACCAAAAATGTCTCAAGAATTCTTTCTTAGCCATTTGCTCATGAGCCACATTTCAAATTTTATCAGGGTCACCGTGGAAACCTGAGGGCTAAAGAGTACTACTCAAAAGATGTACATCAATGAAGAGAAAGCACTACAGTGCTCTCTCACAGATTCCTGGTTCACACTGTTACCACAAGGATTTTGAGAAGTCTCGAAGAACTTGTGGTTTACAATGGAACTATAGGATCCTATACAATCTATAAATAATGAGTCCTCTACAGATCTTTAGGCTCTAATCCTTTTCTTACAGACTTGTATGTAGAAAGCTAATAAATTACCAGTGCCCAGAAATAACTTGGCAATTCATTCTAACTAATCACTGCAGAGTTCTAACACTAAGAAAGGAAATTCTATACCTCTTCCCCAGCCCAAAAGTCCATTTCTCCTAATACACAGCATATTCAGATGTCCTATTCTATAAGGAACAATGAGGAGCTAAATAAGCCAAATTCAGACTATTCACAGACCTCATTTCTTCTTCTGGGAAGTACAATGAAGTGATTCATGCCATAAAGCACACTATACCAATTACCAAGAAAAATGTTCCTATCACAAAATCAGGAACAGAATGACTTTGGAACTTTTTTGTAATTCCAGTGATTAAATAGTTTGCATGAAGTTCCAAAGTGTGCCCTTCCTTAATAAATGACCTTTTGTTATGTGTAAGCCACTTAATATGTCAGGGAAATTTTTTTCATTATAAACCCTGAATTAGCTAGATAGAAAATGCTCAGTGCAGGGGATGCTTGAGTTTGAATCTACAATTACAGCTGAATCTCTATTCCACAATTTCCCACCTCCTCACCTCTATCTACAATCATGCCTTAACCTGTAGATCAGAATAAACTTGCACCTATTTTGTACTCATTGTAATCTAGAACAACAATTGGTTTCTCTTCAATATAACAAGGGAATGCATTTACCCTAACTTAGATTTCATAGACAAATTATTAAAAAGGATTAGGTTATAAAATAAGAAGAGATCCCCAGGGAAGTGCCCCTTTGACATTTCTTAAGAACTTTCAGTAACTTCTGAAAGTTCTCTATAGTCTTCCTAGTTCACAAAGACACATCTTACCCTCCCCTGACCAACCACATGACTCAACACTCACTTCCTCCTCTGCCCCCAGAAGGACCTTCCCAAGATGCAACCGGAATTGTTTTACCAGGAGTTTAAAGGCACTCCTCTGTTCTCCTGTGTTTCTACAGTCTCTGATGGTGGTCAACTCCATCAGAAAGGCCTAGGGGAATGATGGTTAAGATAATTAGTACACACCTTCTCTTTCTGCTTTTGAAAACTGAATAAACACACTAATAAGACAGAAAATCTTGCCCAATAAACTCACAAATAAAGAGGGAAAGAATAAAATCACAAACATTATGAATATGCATTGCTGTTTTGGCTGAGGGGTAAAATGAGGCTTCCCAAAATATACAAATGGGGAAACAAGTGGCAGGTTGCCATTGAATATGCTTGTTTTCTCCCATTGTATTGGATTAATTCTAACATCAAATTTATAAATAGTGCACAAAACTTTGAAATATTGCTACATGTTCACATCCTGGACTCGTCCTCCTCTGGGTGTGGGCTCATGGATTTTTCACTGTAGATAGTAAGATATGATCCTGAGAAAGAAAGAATTATTGGTTTCCACAACTGTAGACCATTTTCTTAAATCTGTACTAATGCAAAGGTGTATGTATATAAAATAAACCAAATCTCCTTTTAAGTATTTTAAAATGATGAGATGTAAAAGCTGATGACAGTATAGTGAAACTGGCAGTTTCCAGCACTGTGAGTCAGTTTGTAAACTGTTATGTACTTTCTTCAAAGAAACCTTTAAATTTGCCTTTATGTCAAAAGATTTAAAAAAACAAAACTATTAACTTTTTGGGCTAATTCCACATCTAAGAAATAACCTTAAAGAAATAGCTGGGAATCATAATAAACAAGTAAGTCCAAAGGTATTGATTATGTAATGGATAGTGCCAACAATATTATAAACAAGTTAAATGCCCATAATAAATTGCAGCACATCCATAAAAGGGAAGAATATGTAATTAATTATTAAAATGTTTTTAAAAGAATGTAATCAGGGTGCCTGGGTGGCTCAGTCAGTTGAGCACTGGACTCTTGATCTTGGTTTAGGTCATGATCTCATGGTTCCTGGGATTGAGCCCCACTTCAGGGCTCCCCACTGTTAGTGCAGAGCTGCTTGGAATTCTCTCTCTCTTCCTTCTCTGACCCTTTCCTGCTCACACACATGTGGGCGTGCTCTCTCTCTCAAAATAAATAAATTTTTAAAAAGTTAAAAAAAAAGAATGTAATCATATGAAAAACACATTAAAATATAAAATGGGAGAAAAGCACCCTATAAATTGTACTTATAACATTTTCCATTGTTTAAATTCTATTCTGTGATCCTCATATTTCTCGCTCCCTGTTTAGTCATGAATATGATCTGATCATTTCAATATTGAACTGATCTCTTAAATCTTTCTTTACATCCAACCTGCTTTACTAAGAATTACTTGACCTCTCCAAATAAAATATATGCAGGATGTGATACTGACCTTACATATACAAAACTACAGGAGTTATGATTTTTATCTGATTTTTTGATAGTATATATTTTGACTTATTATAGAATTTTTAAATGCTTATAGCAAGAGCAATAAAAATGCTTAAGTTCCAGAAAGATGGAATAGATATACTTGTTCCCATTATTACCACTAAATAAAACTAAAAGCAACTAAAAATTCTGGATATTACATGTAAAGTAAACACAAGAAAACTCTTAAAAGTATACAGGAGAAAGTAGACTGCCTATAAGCTTTAGTACCCATGGAACAATACTGCAGTGACTTTCCTGGGTTTTATTTTTGATTCTTACATCCCATAAAGATAATTTGGAAGCCATGAGTTTCATTTCCACTAGTCAGTAAGCCGGGGTGGGGGTGGGGGGGCAGAGTAGGAACTCCGTATCTGTCCAGGAGTAAGGAGGAGTTTATCCTTTTTGCCTCCCCTCATGTCAACAGAAGCCAAGCAGGAAATCTCAACTTCCACCCTCACCTAGCAGTTAGACAATGCCCCTTCTTCCTCTGCTAGAATGGTGTCAGAGAAAGCCAGGTAGCTAGAAAGTTTAAATAAGACCCAGAGTCTCACAACATAATAACAAATTGTCTAGGTTCCTATTGAAAACCGCTTATCATACAAAGGACCAGGAAGATCTCAAAGTGAATTTAAAAAGGCAATCAAATGTTGCCAACAACAAGATGACAAGCAAAATATGTCAGAATTATCTGCTAAAAATTTTAAAGCAAACATCATAAAAGTACTTCAATGATCAATTACAAACATGACAGTAATAAATGAAAAGATATTCTCAGCAAAGAGATGGAAGATGTAAGTAAGAATCATAAGAACTTCAGAGCTTAAAAATAAAATAACCTAAATAAATGGATAGGCTCAACACCAGAATGATTGAAGAATGAATGAACTGGAGGATAGACCAATGGAAATTACCCAATTTGAAAAAAAAAAAAAAAAGAGAAAAATTAAACTAAGAAAAAGAAAACATAAAGCCTCAGGGACCTATGGGACTACAACAAAGATATAATAATTGTACTACTGGAGTCGTGAATCAAAAAGAAGGTGTAACTGAAAAAGCACATGAAGAAATAATGTCGGACACTTCCTAAATTTGACAAAAGAAACAAATCTATAGATTCAAGAAGTGAGTAAACTCCAAACAAGGTAAATCTAAAGAAATCTCCACCAAGATACATCATAATCAAAAACTAAAGACAATAAAAAAACTTTAAAAACAGCAAGATAAAAACAATAACTTACCTATAGGGCAAAAGTAATTTAAATGATAGTGTATTATTTACCCTAAACCATACTGACGAGAAGGAAGTGGCATAACACTTTGATATGTTAAAATAAAGGTGAATTCAGAATCCCATATCAAGTGAAATATATTGGTCAGGAATAAAGGAGAACTCAAGACATTTTCAGATGAAAGCAACTAAAAGAATTTGTTGCCTATTATCCTACCTTAAATGAATGGATAAATAAAGTTCATTAAACAAAGGAGACACTGAAAGAAGAAAACTTGGACATAAAGGAGAAAAAAACAGAGCAAGTAATACAATACAGCTTTATTTCTCCTGTTAAGTTTTCTACATTGTGTTTAATGGTTGAAACAAAAATTATACAATTGTCTGAGATGGCTCTAAATGTATGAAGAAGAAATAGTAGAGATGATTATATTATTTTTTTACACTAGTCAATTTATTTTATTTATTTTTTTTTCATTTTTAAAAATTTATATATATATTTTTTCAATATATGAAGTTTATTGTCAAATTGGTTTCCATACAACACCCAGTGCTCATCCCAAAAGGTGCCCTCCTCAATACCCATCACCCACCCTCCCCTCCCTCCCACCCCCCATCAACCCTCAGTTTGTTCTCAGTTTTTAACAATCTCTTATGCTTTGGCTCTCTCCCACTCTAACCTCTTTTTTTTTTTTTCCTTCCCCTCCCCCATGGGTTTCTGTTAAGTTTCTCAGGATCCACATAAGAGTGAAAACATATGGTATTTGTCTTTCTCTGTATGGCTTATTTCACTTAGCATCACACTCTCCAGTTCCATCCATGTTGCTACAAAAGGCCATATTTCATTCTTTGAGATGATTATATTATAAACAAGCGATGGTAAAGGATGCAAACAGAGGTAAGACTTCTATGCTGTACTGAAGCAGGTAAAATGACCACGTCAGTAACCAATAAGCTATTTCTACATAACATAATCCTAGACACCCACTAGAAATTTATACAAATGATTTTGCTCAAAAATACTATTGATATGGGGTGCCTGGGTGGCTCCATCAGTTGAGCACATGACTCTGCATTTTGGCTCAGGTCATGATCCCAGGGTCATGGCATCAAGTCCTGCAACAGTCTCCATAATGAGCAGGGAGCCTGCTTGGGATTCTCCCTCTGCCCCCCCCCACCCCTCTTCCCTGCTCTTGTGCTGTCTACCTCTATCAAAACAAAACAAAACAAACAACAACAAAAAAACACTTTTGATAAATCAAGATGAAATTCCAAGAAAACGTTTAAATAACCTATAGAAAGTCGGTAAAACAAAACAGAAAAATGAAAAAAAGAGAGAAACAGAAAACAAAAACAAAGTGACAGACTTAGGCACTAACATATCATTAATTATATTAAATGTAAACAGCCTAAATACAGCAATTTAAAGACAGAGACTGGCAAAGTAGATTTAAAAAAGTGACCTAACTATGCTGTCTACAAGAAACTTACATCAAAATAACAATACAGGAAAGTTGAAAGTAAAAAGAAAGAAAAATAAATAGCACGTAAACCTTATCCAGATATATCAGAACTGGCTACATTAGTGTCAGATAAAATAGCCTTCAGGGCAAAGAAAATTGTTAGAGACAGATAAGGGCATTACATAATGATAAAAAAGTAAATTCACCAAGAAGACATAGCAATCCTATATGTGTGTGCACAAAACAACAGAACTGCAAAACACATAGAAGAAAAAAACTGAAAAAAAAAAAATCAGAGGAGAAACAGAAACACCCACTATTATAGTTGGAGCTCTCCATACTTCTCTCAGTACTTGAAAGAACAAGCAGAAAAAAAATCAGCAAGCTTACAGAAGAACTTAACAACAATACCTATGAACAGGCTTTAATCAACATTTATATAACACTTCAACCAACAATAGCAGAATACTCTCTTTTCAAGTGTCCATTGAATGTATACCAAGATAAATCATATTCTGGTCCATAAACAAACCTTAAAAATTTTAATATAATTGAAATCATACAAAGTGTGTGTTCTCCAACAACAATGAAATTAAACTAGAAATCTATAATAGTAGGACAATAAGAAATTATTCAAAGGCTAAAATGCTGAAAAACATATTTCTTTTTTTTTCAATTTTGTAATGTTTATTTATTTTTGAGAGAGACAGAAAGAGAGTGTGAGTGTTGGGTGGGACAGAGAGAGAGAGAGAGGCAGAGAGAGACAGAATCCAAAGCAGGCTCCAGGCCCCAAGCTGCCAGCACAGAGCTACCAGAACAGGGCCTGACACGGGGCTCAAACCCACAGAGTGTGAGATCATGACCTGAGCTGAAGTCAGACACTCAACCAACTGAGCCACCCAGGCACCCCCTGCAAAACATATTTCTAAATAATGAGTGGGTCAAAGAGGAAGATACGAGAGAAATTTTAAAAAATACATTGAAAATGAAAATATAACATCAAAATTTGTAGAAGAGAAATGAAGCAGTGCTGAGAGAGAAACTTATAGCATTTGAATGCATACATGAGAAAAGAGGAGAAGTCTCAAATTAATAATCTATATTACCACCTGAAGAATCTATCAAAAGAAGAGAAAAAACACCCAAAGCAAAGATAATAAAAAAATAAAGAGCAGAAACCAATACATTTTAAAACAGAGAAAATCAATGAAACAAAGAGATAATTTTTTTGAAAGATCAATAAAAGTAACATACACTTAGCAAGACCAACAAAGAAAAGAAAGAAGACAAACATCAAGAATAAAACAGGATATGAAAAGATCCTTCAGACAACCAATAGATAATAAGATAGTATATTACAAAGAACTCAATTCATGTAAGTTTGAAAGTTTAGAAGAAATAGACCAATTCTTCCTCCCACCTCCCTCAAAAAAGAAAAAGAAACTATCACAATGCATCCAATACAAAATAACATAAAAAGCCCAATAACTAATAAATAAATTGAATTTGTAATTTTAGAACTGTCAAAAATGAAATCTCAAAGCTGAGATGATTTCACTAAATTATACCAAACATTTGAAGAAGAATTAACAGCAATTATATGCTACTGCTTCCAGAATTAGAAGAGGAAGACATACCAACATATTTATGAAACTAGTATTACCCTGAAAACAAAATAAAAGTACAAAAGATAAAACATATGACAATATCTCTCATGAACATAGACAGAAAAATCAGTAACAGAACGTGAACAAATGGAATTCAGCAATATAAAAAAAGAATGATGTGTCCTGACCATGCACAGTTTATTCCAAGGATTTGATGCTTATTTAACATTTAAAAATCAGTCAATATAAAAATCAAAATATTAACAGGCAAACAAGAAAAATCATCCAATCATATCTACTGCATCAAAATAAGCACTAAACTCTAAAAAAATAATAATAAATTTAGAAATAAAAGGAGTAGAGGGGAATGCCTTCAACTTCTTAAGGAACATCTATAAGAAATCTACAGCTAACATTATATTTAGTGGCAAAAAAAACACAAAAAAACAATTTTTCCTCCAGATCAGAAATAAGGCAAAGAAGTCTGCTGTCAATACTCTTATTCAACATAGTGCTGGAAGTTCTAGCCAGGACAGTGAGTTCAAGACAAAAAAAAAAAAAAAAAAAAAAAAAAAAAAAAATTAAAGGCATACATATGGAGAAGGGTGAAATAAAGTGTTACTATTTGCAGAAAACATAACTGTCTGCACAGAAAACTCCAAGGAATCTACAATAATAGCTCCAATAATAAATGAGTTTAGCAATGTGGTAGGATACAAAATGAATACACCAAAATCAATTCTATTTATACACACTAGCAGTGAACAAAACATGAACAAAATTTAAAAAATACATTACTACTTATATTTGTTTACAAAAAGAAAGGAAAGAATAAATGAAAGGAAGGGAAAGGAAGAAGGAAGGAAGGGAGGGAGGTAGGAGGGAGGAAGTAAATCTTATAAAATATCTGCTGGACATATATGCTATAAACTACAAATATGGGTGATAAAAGTCAAAGATATAAATAAATATGTAGTCATAACATATTCATGAATTAGAAGACTCAATACTCTCTAAATTTATACATAGATTTGATGCAATTTATATCAAAATCTCTGAAAGATAGTTGTAGATATTCACAATATTATTTAAAATATATATGGAAAGATAATAAGAAACAAGAATAACTAAAACAACTTTGAAAAAATGTGAAGAATTATCCTCTACTATATTTCAGTTCTTATTAAACAGATTCATTAATAAAGACTGTGTGGTATTTAGCAGAGGGCTTACCACACAGATCAATGGAACAAAATAAAGAACATATTTGTAGACCCACAGTAGTGTGGTCAATTGATTTTTACAAGAATGCAAAAATTCAAGAGATAAAGGATAATCTTCTTGACAAGTAGGGCTGTAGCAATTAGATATCATATTTTAAAAATTAAACGTAAATATCATAACTTATAAAAAAAGTAAATTGGATCACAGATTTAAATGTAAAATGTAAAACTTTAAACTTTTAAAGAAAACATAGGAGAAAATCTTTAGGACCTTGGGCTTGCCTTTTCACTTTCTTATAGTAACTTGTCATGTTTTTAATTTTGACAATATCCAATGTATTTTTGGTTTTATTACTTGTGCTTTAGACGTTAAGAAACCATTGCCTAATCCAAGGTCATGAAGAGAAACTACTGCCCAATCCAAGGTCACAAAGATAGACCCCATTTTTTTTTTTTCCAGAGCTACATAGTTTTTAGCAATTACATTTAGTTTTTTGATACATTTTGAGCTAATATTAGTATATGGTATGAGGTAGAGGTCCAATTTTATTTTTTTAACATGATATCCAATTGTCTCAGAATTGTTTATTGAAAACTATTCTTTTTTAAAGCTACATATTTTTTTATTATTATTTGATTTTGATAGAGAGAGAGCAAGCATGAGCAGGGGAGTGAAAGAGAGAGGGCTGACAGCACAGAGCCCAACACTGGGTTTGATCTCATAAACTATGAGATCATGACCTGAGCCAAAATCAAGAGTTGGACACCCAATGGACTGAGCCACCTAGAAACCCCTATTAAAAAATTCTTACTCATATTATCTTGGCACACTCATCAAAAAGCAATTAGCCAATAATTTATAGATTTCAAGATCCTCAACTCTAATCCTTGGATCTTCATGTCTAATTTTATGTAAGTATCATACAGTCTTGATTACTGGAGCAAGTCCTCCAACATTTTTTTCAAGATTCTTTTGTCCAAAAAGAGTCAGCTAGGAATTTGATACAAATTGCAATGAATCTGCAGATTAATTTGAAGAGTATTCCCATTTTAACAATACTAAATCCACAGATATGGGATATCTTTCCAATTATTCAGTTATTCTTCATTTTTTATTGAGGTATAATTGCATATATTAGTTTCAGGTATACAACATAATGATTCAATATTTGCATATATTGTAAAATGATCACCACAATAAGTCTAGTTAACATCCATCACCATATATAGTTACAAAATGATGTGGAATTTTGAAATCTGAAAATATATTAATTTCTTCTTCATTTTGGAAAGATAATTTTGAGAGATATACAATTCTTAGTTGAGTCTTTTTTCTTTCAGCATTTTGAATATTTCATCCTACTGCCTTCTAGCCTTCATGATTTGTATAGATAAATCAGCTGTTAATCTGAGGATACTTTGCATTCTACTGTTTTCAAGATTCTTTCTGAATTTGGCATTCAATAGTTTGATTATGAAGGTTTTTTTTTAAGTTTTTATTTTAATTCAAGTTAGTTAACATACAGTGTTAGTTAGTTTCAGGTGTACTATATAGTGATCCAACAATTCCATACTGGTATTCATCATGACAAGTGCACTCCTTAATCTCCATCACCTAATTAACTCATTCCCCTCACCCACCTCCCCTCTGGTAACCATCAGTTTGTTCTCTATAATTACAAGTTAGTTTCTTGGTCTCTCTCTCTCTCTCTCTCCCTCCCACCCTCCCTCTCTTCTGTTCATTTGTTTTGTTTCTTAAATTCCATATATGAGTGAAATCACATGATATTTGTCTTTCTCTGATTTAATTCACTTAGCATTATACTCTCTAGATCCATCCATGTTGTTCCAAATGGAAAGATTTCATTCTTTTTTATGGCTAAATATCATTCCATTGCATATATCACATATTCTGTATCCATTCATTTATCAGTTATGAAGTGTTGATCTTGTAGTTCACTGAGCTTTTTGGATGTATAGATGCATGTTTTTCATCAAATTTGGAGCATTTTCATCCATTATATTTTTAAATATTATCTCTTTCCCTTTATCTTCCCTCATAGGACTCCCATTTTACATACATTGATACATTTGTTGGTGTCTCACAGGTCTTTGAAGTTTAGTTCATTTATCTTCATTTGTTTTTTTCTTTTTAAGTTCTTCAGACTGGATAGTCTCATTAGTTTACATTCAGATTCCTAGTTATATTCTACCACTTGCTCAAATCTGCTGTTGAAACTCCCTGGTGAGTTTATCATTTCAGTTACTGTGATTTTCAACTCCAGAATTTATATTTGGCTCCTTTTAATAATTTATATCTCTTTATCCTGTATGTGGTGAAACATCATTCTTATTCTTATACTTTCCTTAAGTTCTTTAGACATAATTCTCTTTAGTTCATTGGACATATGTAAAACAGCTAATTTAAAGTCTTTGTTTAGCATATCCATTAAGTGGGCTTCCTCAGAGTAGTTTCTATTGATTGCTTTGTTTCTGTATATGGGCCATACTCTCTTCTTTTGCTGCACATCTTGTATATTTTTGTTGAAAAGTGGACACTTTATATAATATAATGTCACAACTCTAGAAATCATTTTTCCCTCCCCCAGGTTTGATCTTGTTGTTGTTTATTTATTTGTTTAGTCTGTATCCTTGTGTGTGGCCACTGAAGTATCTGTTCTAGTTAATAATGGAATAGAGATTTCCTTAAACACCTGTAACAAGTAAGTCTCCTAATCTTTGTCAACAGGCTCTGTGTATGTGTTGAAGTAAATTTTCAACAGTCAGGCAGGCAGCTGACTACTTTTCTTTGACATTTACTTCCTGCTTGCACACAGCCTCAAGGTCAATCAAAGGTGAAAAGTTAGGGCTTCTCAGGTCTTTGCTTAGCATGTGCATAGCCTTACATATGCTTTTTGGAGATTTTCAAAGACCCTATCGGCATCTAATTCCCTAGCTTTTACTATTAGTCTTTTGGTTAGATTGGTATTTTCCCCACATGCCATCCATTGACTCAGGCAATTCTAAGCTTAAGCAAATGCTTCTAAAATTTTCAAACTGGAAAACGCAACTCAATAGCAAAAAAAAAAAAAAAAAAAAAAAAAAAAAAAAAAAATCCAACTTAAAAAATGAGAAGATTTGAATAGACATTTTTCAAAGACATATAGATGGACAACACGTACATTATAAGATGCTCAAAATGGTCAACCATAGGGAAATGTAAATCAAAACCACAATATCACCTCATACCTGTGGGAATAACTCTTACCAAATCAATCAAACAAACAAACAAACAAAAAAACCACAAGAAATAAGAAATGGTAGCAAGGATGTGGAGAAAAGGAAACCTTTATTCACTTTTGGTGGGAACATAATTTGGTGCGGCCACTATGGAAAATAGTCTGGAGATTCCTCAAAAAATTAAAAATAGCACTACCATATGATCCAGCAATTCAATGTTTGAGTATCCAAAGAAAATGAAAAACCTAACTCAAAAAGTATCTGCATTTCCATGTTCATGGCAGCATTGTTTACAATAGCCAAGATATGTTTACAATAGCCAATAGCATCCTAAGTAACTGTCCATCAATATATGAATGGATAGGGATATTGTGGGATACATATATACAATGGTATATTATTCAGCCATAAAAAAGTGAGATCTTGCCATTTGTGTCAACATGGATAGACCTAGAGGATATTATACAAAGTGAAACAAGTCAGACACAGAAAAACAAATACCATATGATCTCTCTTATATGTGGAATCTAAAAGGAAAACAAAAAACAAGCTCATGAATACAGAGAATATGTGGGGTTGGAGTGGGGGGAGAAATGGGCAAAAGGAGTCAATAGGTAAAAAGAAAAAAAAATACAAAAACAAAGAAATTATGATGGTACCAAAGTAATATAGAAATGAAAGTCAGAGGAAAAAAAAATTTTTTTCAACAAATGCTCCCATGGAAAAGGTCTTATGGACTGTAAAGATCTGGATTAGGTCTGTTAAAGATAGCCTTGAAAGTAGTGTTTACTAAAGAATCACCAGACGGATCAAATAATGGCCATTCTCTGACAATGAGACTTTTAAGGAACCCTAATGCTGTTCTGTTCCCTTCAGTGCTGGTAAGCTGATGGCTTTGAGCATGATTGCAGACTGTCGGTTTCAAGGCTCCTGGACAGCTGGAAATATGGGGAGGGAAACAGGGCAAGTTACAAAGCTCACTCTTCCTAACAAGATTCAGTTGACTTTCTCTTTTTTTTTTTAATTTTTTTAACGTTTATTTATTTTTGAGACAGAGAGAGACAGAGTATAAATGGGGGAGGGTCAGAGAGAGAGGGAGACACAGAATCTGAAACAGGCTCCAGGCTCGGAGCCGTCAGCCCAGAGCCCGACGCGGGGCTCAAACTCACGGACCGCGAGATCGTGACCTGAGCTGAAGTCGGACGCTTAACCGACTGAGCCACCCAGGTGCCCCACAGTTGACTTTCTTTAATAAATGCTCCGCCAGACTTCTACAAGCCTTTGGTTAATTTCCAAAGCTTTTAAGAAGTTTCTTTTTTTAATTTTTTTAATGTTTTTTTTTTTAATTTATTTTTGAGATACAGAGAAAGAGCACAAGCAGGGGAGGAATAGAGAGAAAGAGGGAGATACAATCTGAAGCAGGCTCCAGGTTCCGAGCTGTCAGCACAGAGCCTGACATGGGACCCAGACTTGTGAACTGGGAGATCATGACCTGAGCCGAAGTCAGACATCCAAATGACTGAACTACCTAGGTGCCCCAAGAAGTTGTTTTTATAAAAAAAATTTCACTTTTCTTCTTGATTTTCTGGAGGAGAGAATTCTCAGGGGTTCCTTACTCTACATTTTCACTTATACCCTTAAGGCACTCATATTTGACCAAGTTCTTCATAGGGCTCTGGCACATAGTCCTGGTTCAATACCACCATTCAGAAAATTCTTATTAAAAATGAAATTGGGATATAAGCATGCATTTTCTTCTTCCCAAATTAAAAAAAAAAATGTTAACAAAATGTGTCAAGAAATAAATTCACATTTATAATAAAAGACAAATATGAAAGGTGAAAGGAGACACAACATAAACATCTTGGAATCTGAAACCTAAGTGGACAAGAAATGATGATGACTTGTCAGAGTCTGCAAAGTACAAATCAAAGTAAACATAGAGGAAGCTGAGACAGGACTCAGTACAGGTCACAAATTAAAGGGAGCAGCTAACTGTGACACTAAAAGTGTAGATGGGGTTAAAACAGGAGGACTGGAGCAAAGTATTTATAAGAATCATTTAAATGCCCCAATATACTCACATTCACATCTGGCAATTGCTCCTCCCTGTCCTGGTAGAATTTTAGAACTTTACTCTCTGGGCTTTGTATGAGACACATAGGTTCAACAGAGATAACACACTGAAAATAGCTGTGGGGTTAAGAGTACTTGACTTCCCTAGCCCCTGTCCCTTCCTGGCTCCCAGAACTCTGTCAGGCTCATACTGTCCAGGTTGCATAATAGAAATATTTTCTCGTGGCAAACTGAAAAGCTCCAAAGAAAAGATCTAAAAGTACTAAGGTCCACAAAATATCTTCCCAGCCAGACCATGCTATAGTGAAATCCACTCCCCCACCATCACCAAGATATTCATGGATACATACAACACCACTCTTACCGAAGATCACCTCACTATAAGAAAGCCTCTAACATGAAAAACAGAGACCAAAATAAGCAAGGAATAAGGAGACTCTGAAGAAACAGACAATATGAGGAGCAGATGAAAACTTTCAAAACTTTAAAAAAATAACTTCAGAGATGGAAGAGAAGCTATGGCATCAATGCAAGAAGAACAAGTTTCAACAAGAAGCAGACACTACCAACAAGAAACATTCAGAATGCAAAACAGAGCTCTTGAAAACTGGAACATTGGAAGATAGAGGACAAAGAAACAACAAAATTCTGAGGAAACATTATTTAGCTTATTCCCAGCTAAACTATCCATCAAGTATAACAAAAAATAAAGTCACAAAAAGACCTTGCTTCATATAAGCATATTCCTCTATGCTCCCTTTCTCGAACTGCTACTGATGGTCACCATCCATCAGAATGAGAACAGAAACATAGAAATACATCATGGGTTCCTGAAAAGGACATAACTAGAGAATGAGCAACAGAAATTCTGTACTTGATAGTTGTGGCATAGTAAAAAAATAACACACACACACACACACACACACACACACACACACACACAATCT
Source organism: Panthera pardus (assembly GCF_024362965.1). Taxonomy (NCBI): domain Eukaryota; kingdom Metazoa; phylum Chordata; class Mammalia; order Carnivora; family Felidae; genus Panthera; species Panthera pardus. Next base: position 15,016,204 of record NW_026526810.1, on the reverse strand, counting down.
TTGTTCCATGTTCCTGAAATTAGTTTTAAAACTTATTAGAATTTCCTGAATGATAAGAATGATTTCATTATGCTAATGAAGCACTTAAGGCAAAAGCAGGGGATTCCCTAAAAGGATTCAGGATGGAGGGTGATCATCAGAAAAACCCTAGATGAGAGTAAAGGGCTGGAACTTTCAGCTCAGCCTTCAAGGAGGAGGAGGATGAGATGCTGGAAATCGAGTTCAATAATGAGGCTAATAATTTAATTAAGGGTGCCTACAAAATGGAATTTCATTACAAATTCTAGACAACAGAGGTTGGAAGAATTTCCTGGTTGGTGTACAGGGAGGGTGACATGATCTGGTTTCTGTGTTTGGGACCCTCCTAGACCTTGCCCTACATACTGCTTTATTTGGCTACTCCTTTATATTCTTTATAATAAAACAATAATTGCAAGCGTAGCATTTTCCTGAGTTGTGTGCATTGTTCTAGGAAATTATCAAACCTGAGGGGTTTTGGAAAGCCCTGGCAGAAGTGCTGATAGCCTGGAGACCCCACTTGTGGCTGGTATCTGAAGGAAGAACAGTCTGGCTGGGTTCTATGCCTTTATCTTGTCAGATCTGATGCTAACTCTGGGTAGTTGGGATGAGAATTGAATTGAATTGTAGGACACCCCATTGGTATTTGAGATTTGTTGACAGAACCCAATAGTTAAAGAAAATACCAGTGTGACAGCTATGCAGCAGACCTAGGGAACAACCAATTTAGTTTCAAACAGGAAGACAAAATGCTTCAAAAGATATGTCTCTAAGAACCTGAAAAATAAAAAACAACATGTGTCTGAACATAAGAAGTACAATTTATACTTCTACTAAAACGTTTAGGGATGAAACAGTGCTTTTTACACGAGAAATTCAATGACTGGAAAAAGATAATAACATTAGCTTTGAGGAAAATAAAAAATTATGCTAGAAAATAAATACAATCACAGTCTACTACATGGCTCAGATGTAAATAGTAATTTCATAATTATATTTCATACTGTATATTAACTTAACCAAAAATGATGATATAATTCCATTGAGAGAAAATGGGAAGAAAGGGGGAAGTGTATTACTTGTTTGGGGGTGGGGAGTGAATGGAGAAATAAATCTTCACTTCAGCATTGGGAAGGACTTAGATAGTGAACATAACTCTAAACCAAAAGGTAGTGGTTATTGCAAGCATTTCATTTAAAGATATAGATGTGAATCTCAAAGAAACAGCTAAGAAATGAAAGTAGTTGCTTCTGGGAAATGTAAATGGAGGCAGATATATAAATAAGCCACAGAGATTTATTTCAGTGCTTAATTTATGTGCAAGAATTATATTAACAAAAATACAAATTTTTAAAAGTATCACCACCTACAACAGTACTGTGACATTATCACAGCAAGTATTATTATTTTAAGGGACAGTATCCAAGAGGTGTGGCAGCATTCCCGAGCTCACACAACTTAGGAGGGTTTGAGCTCAGACTGACTGATTGATTTTCAGGGAGGGGAGGAAGGCCTGAGGGAAAAGAATCTCAGTCAGGCTCCAGTCCCAGCGTGGAGCTGAAGGTGGCTCCATCTCACAACTGTGAGATCATGACCTGAGCCAAAATCAAGAGGTAGACACTTAACTGAGCCACCCAGGCACCCCTGAGCTCAGTTTTAAACTCTCTTCTTATGATGTCAAATCTTGTGTATCTGTCTGAATCTACCTAGCAGCAACTTATAAATAAGTGAAGTGTTTTGATATCACCAAAGGGAAAAAGATTAATTCTGACTAGAAGAGACCAGGAAATCTCTTTATAGAAATGTCATTTGAACTAGGCCAGGAACCATTTCAGACTGCTCTTTACAGGCAGGGTAAGTGCCTAGACAATGTTCCTCCCTTCTCTCTTGCCTTGACTTGGCTTCTGGTCTGGGCTGGGTGAAGGATGCAGTAAGTACAGTCCACTGCATGACTCCTGATGCAAGGGCTGCTGAGCTCTCAATAGTTTTTAAGCCATTTGTAGTTTCTCAACACATGGCAGCTCCACTTTTACAATTACCATGAACTCACACCAACTTTGGTGTCCAATTAACAAAATACAGTGAATAGCATTTCATTTGCAGGGCTGCAGCAAGGAATAAATGCAGAGCCAGGTACTGACATTGGTTACTGCTGTCATCCCTCTGATCTTATAATTCACAGTGAGCATCCAGAGCCCTCAAGGCCCACAATGCTCCTCAGGGTACACAATTCTGCCATCACCCCTTGACTTGTATGCTCTGTCCTCCCAGTGGACTTTGAATACTTGCTTCAATGCCTTCCCACCTCACTGAAGCCACCTTCCCTCCCAGGCCAATTGCAGATGGCCTCCCTTGATGAGTGCATTAGTCAGCATTCCCCTAAAAAAAACAGTAACTATAGGACACACACACACACACACACACACACACACACACACACACGAAATTTATTATAGGAATTGGCTTACACAATTACAAAGGCCAAAAAGTCCCATGACCTGCTGTCTGCAAGCTGGAGAACAAGGAAAGATCTTGGTATAATCCAGTCTGAGTCTGAGTCTGAGTTCAAAAGCCCAAGAACTAGGGGCCAATGGCATAAGTCCTTCCAGAACTGTGAAGTTGGAAAACCCATGAACCAGGAGCACTGATGTCCATGGGCAGAAAGTGGATGTCCCAGTTTAAATATGGAGAACAAATTCACCCTTCATCTGCCTTTTTGTTCTATTAGGGCCCTCAATGAATTGGTTGATGCCCAGCAGCATGGATGAAAGTAATATTCTTTACTCAATCTCAAATGCTAATCTCTTCAAGAAACACCCTCACATACATCCCTATAAATAATGTTTTACCAGCTATCTAAGCATCCCTTACCCAGTCAAGTTGACATAAAATTAACCATCACAGTGAGCCTCCAATAGAGGAAGATACAATAGTGAGTCCACTGTTAATATCTCCCTGTTGCAGCATTTTCCCATCTAATATTTATCTATGTCTTTTTATCCACTAGTACCTGAGTAGTTTTAATTTAAAAGTGGCATAATTTGATTAATTTGAAATTAATTTGGAAGTGGCATTTAGCTGGAATTTTGAAAAATGAATCTGGGCTTCCTGTTTTTAAAGGTGCATCTACCCATCTCACAGTAGTGATTATGGATTAAGACTGGCCTTGTTTCTGTCATCAAAATTCTGTCATCAAAATTTCCCCACAGTGTTTTTGGTGTGTTTCTTGAAACCATCTGTATATATTACTGGAATATTCAAGTTTCTTTGCTTCATTTTTCCCATTCAAGGTTGAAAATTTTATAATTTTCTTATAGTGCTTATTTAAATTTTTGAAAAAAATATTTTCATTCATATATACATTGAGAGAGTAAAAGAGAGATCTGGGTTATAGACTGCTATTAAAATTGCAGGGATTGTTGTTGCCTGACACTTTAATTAGGTTTAATGAGATTATTTTTTTTTTATCTCTGACTACTTGTATTTCTTATACCCCACCTATAAAGGTTTGATTAGGGTTTGCTTTTTGTTTTTGCATAACTAGAATGCATTGGATAGCAATTCTTTTAAATAATTTGTGGGTGGTAAACCTTGAATCCTTACATATTTGAAACTTTTTTTTTTTCTTTTCTACTTGACTTTGTAGAGATTTGGGGGATAACAATAATCAGTTTCTCATCTAAGCTTTGGCATTATAGCCCATTGTCTTCTCAAATCCAAGGTTTCCTCCTAAGATGACAGATGTCATTTTGGCAATCATCCTCTGGCAAAATGATTTTTGCCTGTTCTGCACGAATTAAAGATTTTCTTTTCCTTTACTTGGCGTGTTAAAATTGAAGTATTCAGTGTGACTTTTTCATCTAAGTTTTCATGTTTTCCTTGAACTCTAGAAGGTTTTTTTTTAATCATTTCTTTATTACTCTTACTTCCCATTTTCTCAGTTATCTCTTTCTGAGATATATAGTAGACTCAAGTCAGAATTTATTCTATTACCTACTGTCAATCAGTGATTTCCAAACACAATTTCCCACTGACAGGCTTCTTGATAAAAGGGGATCTAGGTCTAGAGTGGGAGATACACAATGAACTTGTGACACCTCATTTTATTTTGTGCTAGAAACAGAGAAAATATCCATGGTCACAGAAACCATGCCAAAAAGACACAGGAGGTAACCCGACATTTTGAGCATTTAGAAACATTTACTGCAATGAAATAAAACATATCAAACATCCCCCAGAATAATTCAAAATGATAACAAAATCTCATTGGTCACCCATTTAAAATCTTGAATATTGCATAATATATTATTTAAAAATCCCCAAATTAAAAAAAAAAAAAAAAAAAAAAGGAGAAGACCTGGGCTCGAACCCCAAAGTTTCTCTGCGTAAACAAGAATGACCATAATAATATAACATGTAGTTCACATGATTACTGAAGAGACAAAAATAAGGTGTGTGACAGTGTTTGAAACTTTAAAGTTATATACGTACAGATGATGACATTTTAAAGATCTTTTCAAATACAGACATTGAGCTATACACCCAAAGTCAAACCATCAAAGCTACTTATAGGTAGGGGAACCAGACCCTGAATCCTACCCACCTCAGGTCTTACCCACCTACCCACAGCCTTTTCCAGATTTCCTGGCAGATACAATGATAATGTCAGAAGGACACTCATTTTCAAAAAAAATAGATTTCTGAAATCAGTGCAATCTTTCCCATCTACACAATGCTACACCATGTATTCCATCTTGCTATTCATTTCCTCTGAGATTAAGTTTCAAGCACTTTATAAGCATTTCTCTCTAATCTGGTATGCTATTTGGAAAAATGCAGGAAGCCAGTGGAAAGATTCTTTGTGAAGAGACTTCTGTGACCAGCTGCTCCCTACTGGTACAAACCACTACTGGAAAGGAAACGCATTTCCTATCATGAATATTCCCTTGCAGTTTTTCATGTAATCCACTGCCCCTAATTTTCTCTGTCATAAGCAATGAAGGTGCCATCTGTATGTTGCTGTTTTAATACACACCCAATGGTTACTGACAAAGGATCATCCAAGGCCATGCCTGTTACATTAATTGCTCCATACATGGGAAGAAGATGAAGGGTCCAACTGTCCTGACTCCCTCTGAGGGAAATAAGATAAGGAGAAACTCCCTGTGGCTATGGACTGTATTCCAGTTCTGTTCCAGCTTCCAGAGAGCTGCTTTAAAATCCTCTCTCATTCCTGGGACCCTAAGTCAGAAAATACAAATCCTTGGCCTAATGACTTTGAGAAAAAAGCCCTTGATGCAATATTCTGGAACAATAAAACACATGACTACTAATATAAAGAACAGGGAAGCCTCAAAGACAAATTTAGATAAATTCTCCTGCTTTAGCTATCTACATGGCTGGCTCTTTATGTCACTTAAAAAAAACAAACAAAACAAAACAAACAAACAAAACACAACAACAACAACAAAAAACCAAAAACCTATCTCCTGACTTCCAATTGCCTCTAGGATATGCCCCTGAAAAATAACCAGAAATATCTGAATGTTCACAAATACCAAGATTCTATGGACTTTGCCCATTTTTAATCAACATACCTGTTATTCTTTAGTTTTCATCAATCAGAATTGTATTGATCCTCAATCTACAGATATTTGAGGCAAATATAAAATACTGTTGTAAGTGATTCAGGAACAATTTGCTGAGTATAACTATAACATTTAATGAAAAATCTAAGAGTTACATTTTAGTTTTAAAAAGAAAACCTTTTAAAGAAGTTTTTAAATGTTGAGGATTTTACTAAGTATTTGTAAAGGTTTTGCCAATTCATAGAAATAGACACATAGATCATTGGAACAGAATAGAAAACCCAGAAATAAACCCATGATTATATGGTCAATTAATCTTCGACAAAATAGGAAAAAACATCCAATGGAAAAAAGACAGTCTCTTCAACAAATGCTGTTGGGAAAACTGGATAGTGATACACAGAAGATGAAATTGGACCACTTTCTTATACCATACACAAAAATAAATTCAAAATGGATGAAAAACCTAAATGTGAGACAGGAAACCATCAAAATCCTAGGGGAGAACACAGGCAGCAATCTCTTTGACCTTAGTTGGAGCAACATCTTACTAGATATGTCTTCAGAGGCAAGGGAAAGAAAAGAAAAAATAAATTATTGGGACTTCATCAAAATAAAAAGGTTTTGCACAGTGAAGGAATCAACAAAACTAAAAGGCAACCAAAAGAATGGAAGAAGATATTTGCAAATGGCATACCTGATAAAGGGTTAGTATCCAAAATATATAAAGAACTCAAACCTAAAAAAAAAATAATCCAATTAAAAAATGGACAGAAGACATGAATAGACACTTTTACAAAGAAGACATCCAGATGGCCAACAGACATATGAAAAGATGTTCAACATTACTGATCGTCAGGGAAATGCAAATCAAAACTACAATGAGATATCACCTCATTAACAGTCAGAATGGCTAAACTCAAGAATACAAGAAAGAAACATCAAGAAGCATCAGGTATTATAAAGGATGCGAGAAAGGGGAACCTTCTTGCCCTGTTGGTGGGAATGCAAACTGAAAAAACTGATGCAGCCACTCTGGAAAACAGTATAGAGGCTCCTCAAAATGTTAAAAATAGAACTACCCTAGGGGGTGCCTGGGTGGCTCAGTCGGTTGAGCGTCCGACTTCAGCTCAGGTCATGATCTCACAGTCTGTGAGTTCGAGCCCCGCGTTGGGCTCTGTGCTGACAGCTCAGAGCCTGGGGCCTGTTTCCGATTCTGTGTCTCCCTCTCTCTAATCCTCCCCCGTTCATGCTCTGTCTCTCTCTGTCTCAAAAATAAATAAACATTAAAAAAAATTAAAAAAAAATATCTTTAGAACTACCCTCAATCCACCAATTGCACTACTAGGTATTTATCCAAAGGATACAAAAGTACTAATTCAAAAGGATACAGGCACCCTAATATTTATAGCAGCACTATTTACAATAGTCATTTTATGGAAACAGCTCAACTGTCCATCAAATGATGAATGGATAAAGAAAAGTGGTGTATATATGCAATGGAATGTTATTCAGCCATAAAAATAATAAGATCTTGCCATTTACAATGACATGGATGAAACTAGAGATTATTATGCTGAGCAAAATCAGTCAGAGAAAGTCAAATACCATATGATTCCATTCATATGTGGAATTTAAGATACAAAACAAATGAGCAAAGGGAAAAAAGAGAGAGAGGAAAACCAAGAAGCAAACTCTTAACTATAGAGAACAAACTAAGGGTTACCAGAGAGGAGTTGGGTTGGGGATGGGTTAAGTAGGTGATGAGGACTAAGGAGTACACTTGTAGTGATGAGCACTGGGTGTTATATGGAATTGTTGAATCACTATATTGTATACCTGAAAGTAATATTAACACTGTATATTAACTGGAATATAAATAAAAACTTTTTTTAAAAAAAGCTTTAACCATTTAATTTTTAAATTAATTAATTTAATTTTTAAAACCCACAAAACATTTCATTTAATATATAAGGTATGAATATAAACTAAAGATTTTTCAAGCTTACGTACCAGTAAGTTCATTATCTCATTACAGGCTCTCTTTGAAAATAGTATAGAAAGATTTTAAGTTGCTTAGGACACTTTGGGGAACTTTATTTTGATTTTTCTTCGTATCAGATTATAAGCATCCAAAAGAAAGAGAACAGAAAATCCATTTCCATCTCATTTAGGAGCCATGAATCTTCATCATGAGACCCCACTTTAAGGAACACCCTGTCATTCATCATAAACAAACTTATCCTGAAACTAAAAATTCCCTACTGAAAATTTTCAAATAATAGTGCTTTAACCCTAACAGGAGTCCAAAAGTATTCGATAATATAGTAGTTCGTTAGAGTAAATGTATCACTTTCTACAGTGGCTACTTTAAAAGAAAACATTTATTTACATTTAAATAAACTGTATATGTAATACATATGTGAAAATGCTTATTATCTCATTCTTGGTAAATTCAAGGGTGTTGCCAAGGACGAGGAAATTATAACTTCTACCTGTATTTTTTAGACAATACCTTTTAAGCATACATTCAACAGGTCACAGAACGCCATCTGAAGGGCATGGTCATACAGCATTCCAAGGAACTGCACTAATATAAGAAAATGACAGAAACAACTGTGCCCAAGTGTTCACTGCCCAATCAGTTTAAAGGATCCCTTTAAATATCAAAATGTATTACAGAAGTATCAACATGGACATGTGAATCAAACAATGGATTAAAAATACAAAACAACATATTTATGCCATTGGCTAAGTTGCTGATAAGAATATCCTGTAAGTTTCCAGTTTGAGATGTCAGCCTAAACACACCCATTTATTTCCCCTTTCCCTCTGAGACCACTGAAATTAAAATAAAGGAGGGAAGTGGTATAAAAACCCCCAAACAAAGAGAATGGGAATTAAATCATAAATGGAATCATAAATAAAAATATTTCAATACATTACAGGAAAACAGCATGTGCATGGAGGCTTGGCGACTGCAAAGGTAGAGTGAAGGTAGCCGCTGCTAAATACTGGAGAGGGGACTGACTGCAGGGTGGGAGGAGCAGGTTTGCTGAGTGGAGCCTCACTGAGTTCAGAAGTGAACTGAAGGAGGCAAGGTGGATGGAGTGGAGCTGACACAGGTGAATGACAGAGAGCTCTGGAAAAGAGAGCTACCAGCTCCCTTCTAAGAATAACCATTAGCCAGGGTTCCTTCTCAATACAGTCAAAACCCAAACAAGTGGATTGGTTAGAGCTGTGGAGTCTAATATGGTAGCCACTAGGAAAAGGTGGCTACTGAGTCCTTGATAAGTGACCACTGCTGAAATGTGCTGAGTGCAACATACACATGTGATTTCTAAGACTCAGCTCTGCCCTCCCCCAGAAGTGTAAACCATCTTATTAACAATGTTTCTGCATTTGCTATGTGTTGAAATGTTAATAATTTTGATACATTAGGTTAAGTAAAATATATTATTAAAATTAATTTCACCTATATGTTTTTAAGTGTGGCCACTAGGAAATCTAAAATTACATCTGTAGCCAACATTATACTTCTATTGGATAGTAATGAATCAGAGAATAAAGAAGTTAATGTGAGAAGAGATGCCCCTGAGGCAAACCATCCAGCTCTTTGGCATGTAGGGGCTTCAAAAATTTTAACAGTCCTCACTCAGGCCCTAAAACCAGAGCTGAAAGACACTAAATCCTACTCTCAAATATAGCACTTCCACCAATGCTTCTCTTCCCTAATTTTAAAATACAAAAAGATGGGGCGCCTGGGTGGCTCAGTCGGTTAAGCAGCCGACTTCGGCTCAGGTCATGATCTCGCGGTCCGTTGGTTCAAGCCCCACATCGAGCTCTGTGCTGACCGCTCAGAGCCTGGAGCCTGTTTCAGATTCTGTGTCTCCCCCTCTCTCTGACCCTCCCCCATTCATGCTCTGTCTCTGTCTCAAAATAAATAAAAAAAAAAAAGTTAAAAAATTTTAAAAAATAAAAATAAAAAATAAAATACAAAAAGAATTCTAAGAATCAGAAGTCATTTTAGGAAAGCTTGCCAAACAAACAAACCGTAAAAATAAACAGAAAGACAAATAAATAAATGAGTAAAATTAAAAGAAAAGGAATAAATTACCTTAGAAGAAATAATATAATCCAGTTTAAAACACATAAACTAAAGAAATGAACAATAATCTTCAACTGATATCATTTGAGAAAGGTGATCAACTGTATAATGAACAGAGAGAATAATAAAAGGAGGATCCACAGAATAAACTGCATGACTAAAGATTTAGAAAAAGAAAGGTATGATATGATTTGGTAAAGAGTATAAAAAAAGACAAATAGGGGCGCCTGGGTGGCTCAGTCAGTTGAGCATCTGACTTCGACTCAGGTCATGATTTCATGGTTCAGGAGTTTGAGCCCCACATCAGACTCTGAGCTGACAGGTCAGAGCCTGGAGCCTGCTTTGGATTCTGTGTCTCTCTCTCTCTGCCCCTCCCCTGCTCATGTGCGCTCTCTCACACGTGTGCGCTCTCTCTCACTCTCTCTCAAAAATAAAAATAAATAAAACATTTAAAAAGAGAAGAACATTTGAATCAGTAGACAACAGATACACTCCACCCCACTGAATGGCACAGAAGCCACAGCATTGGACCCATACAGAAGGAAGTATAGGCTCAGAAAAATGGCTTTGCAGACAATACAGTTTACATTGTCACAAAATCATAAAGACTGCTTTAAAAAAACAGAATCAAATTGCAGAGAAATTAAATATGATTAAAAGAGAGAATGTAAAGGTTACCAACATGGAGACAGAAGGAGTTAAAGAAAAGTAGGGACAGAACTAGAGTGCTTACAGAGAGGGAAACCCAATTATGGATAACAGAAATGAAAAAAAGCCTTAAGAACTATCTTTTGAAGGTATAAAAGTGATCAGTGAAAATGACAACAGTGGTATGAGAGTAGAAGGGGGGAGCTGTGGTGAGTGAGCCAAGTTCATATCCTGTCATAACAAGAAGTCAATAGCAAGTGGATACAGTTGATCAATCAAGGAATAATAAATGGAGTATTAAAACAGGAGTCATAACCAGAAACAGATCACTGGAGGTCTCTGAGGAATGAACAGCAATGGGAAATGTGGGGTTAGGGGTTAGGGCTTCTTATAAATCCTTTACTGTTGGCTCTGTAACTGCTGTATGTCATATCGACATGTTTAAGTACTTAAAAATGTCACAGCCTATACATTTTATCCATATTATACACACATTAAACAACTGAAACATCTATCTGAAGGCAGACACAGTGGATACACAATGTCCAAGTGTGATATAGTTCAACATTCACACAGCAAATACACTACAATCCTTTATCTTTTAAAAAACAAAAGAAATTAATCATCAGTCAAGATTTCCACGAAACTACTTTAAAAGTGATACCCTTTAAACTGTACTAAATTAAGAGACACCTGGGCAGCATCTGACTCTTGATTTCAGCTCAGGTCATGATCTCATGGATCATGGGATGGAGTTCCGCATCGGGCTCTGCGCTGACAGTGTAGAGCCCGCTTAGGATTCTCTCTCCCTCACTCTGCTAGTCCCCTGCTCCTGCTCTCTCTCTTTCTCTCTCTCGCTCTCGCTCTCTCTCTCTCAAAATAAAATAAATAAACATTAAAAAAATAAACTATGCTCAACTAAAAATCAATTCTAGGTAGATGGTACATAAAATATGAAAGGTAAAACAAGAACAACAAAACGCCTCTATGGGAAAATATCTTCATGATGTTGAGAAAAAGAAAGAGTTTTTAAATAGGACACAATAAGCATTAAACATAGAAAATAAGGTTTCATGAGTTGGGCCACATTATAATGAATTGCTGTTCATCAAGACAGCATCTCTCTAGAAGTATATTATACTTTGATTAAAGATTTACAAAAGACAGAAAGAACAAACATTAAAAGACCAAAAAGACAAGCCAAGAGTCTGAGGGAATATCTGCAAAAGCATATAAGTGCCTAAGGACTCATATCCATAATACAGAATAACTCATACAAATCAAAAAAGAAAAACAACACAAAACAAAAAAAATAGAAATGATAAAAACAGGCAAGAGACATGAATAGACACTTTTCAAAAGAAAATAATCAAGCTGAAAATTAGGAAATAAAAATGTCCTTGACTTCACTGGTAATCTAGGAAGTACTAATTAAAATCACAAAGAAGAAGGTCTGCCAGGGTGACTCAGTCTGTTAAGCACCTGACTCTTGATTTCAGCTCAGGTCATGACCTCTCGGTTTGTGAGTTCGAGCCCTACATTGGGCTCTGCACTGACATTGTGGAGCCTGCTTGGGATTCTCTCCCTCTCTCTCGAACCCTCCCCTGCTCTCTCTGTCTCTGTCTTTCTCTTTCTCTCTCTCTCTCTCTCTCTCAAAAATAAACAAACTAAAATCACAAAGAAGGGGGCCTGAGTGGCTCAGCTGGTTAAGGATTGGCTCTTGATCTCAGCTCCAGTCATTATCTCAAGTTTCATGGTGTTGAGCCCCACTGAGCCTGCTTGGGATTCTCTCTCTCTCTCTCTCTCTCTCTCTCTCTCTCTCTCTCTCTCCCCTGCTCATGCTGTCTCCTCTCTCTCTCAGAATAAATAAACATGTAAATAAATAAATAAATAATAAAATCCCCACCCACCAGAATGGTGAATAAAAAAGACTGAAAATACCAAGAGTTGGTGAGTATGTAGAGCAATAAGAATTTTTCATACACTTCTGGTGAGAATATTAATTGGTATATAACCATTTTTTAAAACATTTGGGGGCACTTAGCCCAGTGGGCTAAGCAGCCAGCTCTTGATTTCAGCTCTGGTCATGATGTCACGGTTCATGAGTTCAAGCCCTACATCGGGCTCTGCACTTAACAGCGTGGACCCTGCTTGGGATTCTCTCTCTCTCTCTGCCCCTCTCTGCTCTCTCTCTCTCTCTCTCTACATCTCTCTCTCAAAATAAATAAAATAAACACTTACAAATAAATAAATAAAACAATTTGGCTTCATTTGGAAAACTTAAAGATATTGCCACTTTATGACTTAGTCCATTTCTATACATATATGCATGTGATAGGCAGAAATACATACACATGTGCATCAAAATATATGTACAATAGGAATATTCATGGCAGAGTTCTTATTAATAGACAAAAGCTGGAATCTGAATATCCATCAACAGAATAGCAATAAAGATGAATAAATTATAATAGGCAACAACTTGAATGCACTCTCACAAAAATAAAATTGAGCAAAAATAACCAGACCCAAAAGAATACACACCATGTGCTTGCATTATTCCACCTGCATAAACTTCCAGAGAAGGGAAAAACTAAATCGTGGTGCTCAGTGTCATACTAATGGCTTTTCAGTGAGAAATAAATGCAATTTTCTTACTTTATCGATATGCCTTCTCCCTGGAATATAGACACTACCTCTTTTACCCCAAGTCAGGAATCTTTACAATGATCTGGGAGTAAATTCCCCACTTTGAGAATCATCTCACACAAATGGCATTTGTTAACTATGACAGTTACAATTCCCTCCCCCTTTACCAACTTCTACCTGTCACTGGGACAGATCAGCTCCTTCATCTACTACCTGACTTGGGGCCTGGAGTCAGCACATGTCCAACACTCTCCCACAGCCCATTCTCCTTCAGTGACTTTTAACCCAGAATGTGGGTTTTTGTACAATTCCTTATTTAATATCATGTTAGTTTTATCCAATTATTTTGGCAATCTGAGAGCTGTGATTCCTTAGCTTTTTCTGTAACTTCTAGCTTTTTTTTCATGGAAACTTAAGCATACTATATGATATCTCATTTAGAGGTACCCAAAGAAAATATTCGACAAGGAGAGATAAGAACGTGTGTGTGTGTGTGTGTGTGTGTGTGTGTGTGTGTGTGTGTGTTTATATACACATAAATAGGTACACAGACCCACTATTTTTATAATAGTTTTAGTTTAGGGGAGTTGTTTGTTTTTGGTTTTTGCTAAAATGATTTATAGCTAATGTTGACTGTCAATAAATTACTGAAATAAATACCATGGGAATTGCTATTAGAAGGTTCCAAATGACTCTCCTTTTCTCTGAGGAGTAAAACACTACCTAATCCTAATAAATCAATAAGAGAACAGAGATTTTGGTTGGCATCCCTCCATAACAAGACTATTTCTCTTCCTTTAACAGCATGTCAAGGATGAATCAGGAACTCTGAGAAAACTGAACCCTTTGGGGAATACCTTCAGTGGTAGACCTGAAAAGCAACATTTACAAGAAAGATTCCTTTAGTAAAAGTGTCCATACTTCTCAGTTTATAAAGCTAAAAAATTTGTATGTTTATTTATGTCCCAAAGCCATAAAGAGGTTTGAGAGGGATAAAATCTCCACCATAATAAATTTGGATCAATTATAAGGACGCATTATAAACATGCCTTAATTTAGAATTTCAATTCTGCTACTATCAATGATGAACAAAGTGGTTCTCACGAATCCTCCAGTTAGAACAATTAGGATGGAAAATGCAATGATCACATGCATAAAAACACCAGAGAAATTAATAGAGCAATGAGAAATTGCAGCACCAAGATCCAGAAGGAGAGGGAAGCCCTGGGTAGATAACAGAGTTTGGGGCACCTTTTGGGAACCATTTGATGATTCCTGAAACAATGCCTAAGAGACCAAAAAATTAAGCACATCTTGACAGACTTGAGAGCTAGGGGAACCAAATAGGAGTTCAAGTTCCACTGAAAAGAAAGAAGACTCTAGCAAATTCTTTATATTTATATCTAGGTATGTATAAGCAAAAATCAACAGCAGAGCAGCCCTTACAGGGATGGAAGTCCAGGCCCTCATCATCTCAATGATTAACTGGATTAAGGCAGTTTGTGCTTGTGCTGGTGCCATGACCCAGATGTCGGCCAGAAACAAACATGAAAGTTGATAAAGATAGTATCCTCAAGACCCTCAAATTATACCTACAATTCTTCATATGCACTGGGACAAAATAAAAAGGCAACCAGGTTTAGAAACAACATCATGAATCATTTCATGTAACTTAAAAGTCACATCATGAATCATTTCAATATACACTTTTTAAACGATTTCTAAAATAAAAAGAGGGACAGAGATTGAACATGCACTAATGTGAGAAATGCAGGATAGTGGAAAATGAATTTGATTTTATTTTAAAACTCATATTTGTTTACTACATGGCATATTTGGGGGGAGGAGTTAATATGGCAGAGAAGTTGGGGGACCCTGGGCTTTCTTTGCATCACTTTAAAATTAATGCCTGTTAATATGGTTTAAGGTGTTGTAATGGGGTTATACACTTTTTTTAAGTTTATTTTTGAAAGGGGGGAGGAGAAGAGTTAGATGATTAACCAACTGAGCCACCCAGGAGCCCCCACTTTTTTTTTTTGATAGAGAGAGAGAGCATGTGTGCAGTGCATTCACAAGCAGGGGAGGGGCAGAGGGACAGGGGGAGAGAGGTTACCTTAAGCAGATTCTATCCCCAGCACTAAGCCTGATGTGGGGCTCATACTCATGAATGATGAGATCATGACATAAGCTGAAATTGAGAGTCTGATGTTTCACCAAATGAGTTACCTAGGAACCCCTAAACTTTTAATTTTTAAATATTTCTCTACACACTCTATAGAGAAAAGAGACCATGAACTACACCAGAATGGCTTGAGTAATGGTAATTTGGGTGATGATTTTCCCCTCGGGCCTTTTTGTTTGTTTGTTTCCTACACAAAATATATATTACCTTTGTAGTTTTAAGAAATATGTATACAAACATTAGGATACTTAATTGAACATTGGGTTTTCTTCACACATGATGTTCAAGATGTACAATTTTTACAGTTAATATTTGATAACATTAAGTTAGAGTTATAGCATTTTACATAGTGGCTGGTAGATGAAAAATTCTAAGCCTGGCAAAAGCAAAGGCCCCGTGAGGATGTGTCAGGTAACACACAAGCCCTTAGGATATCAGGCTCCACAACCATGCCCACCACTGGTAGCAGCAAACCCCAAATGCATGGCCACTTAGTTCAACTGTCTTGTGACTAACGCTTCTAAAAGGCTGAATCTAAAAGTAAAATCTATAAAACACCAAAAATCATTTGTGCATAATTATGCGTTTTACATTGTATAATAATTATGTGTTGATTCACATTACTCATTTTAAATACTTTGCCTTCTGGACAGGCTTTCATAACTGTGCACATTTATTTTATGCAAATCAACACTTAGAATGGCCTTAAGATGTATGCATACAGGTGAATGACTAAATGGCACAAATAAAGGAGAAATATTATGGAAACTGTTGGCAGTTTAGAACCCTGCATTTGCAACACTTCAAAATGATTTCTTGTGTCTTATCTCATTCGCAGCCCAGTTACAAACCCACGAAGTAAATTAATAAACTCTGTGAGTCAGAGTATGCATTTAGGAATAACTCAGGCACTTTTACGTAACAAATTTATCTATGTAGCTACATGAAGTTTATGTAAACAGTTATACATCACAGATTAGCTATGCAAAGTGTCTTTGGAATCTGTCCACTTTTCACTTTCCCACAACGTGGGAAGTTTCGACCTCTTCATCCCTTGCCTACATACACTTCACCTCCTCTCCAAACAATTCCGTAGACATACTGCCCTCAACATCCTCTATCTAAATAAACACAGATCTGGTTACATCCCTCCTCTCCTTAAAAATCCACCAGACCTTCCCACTCTACACCTAGCACTTCACCAAGGAGCCTATTAAATAGCTAGAACAGACCAAAGCAGGTAAAACAATCCCTTTGAAAACACATGCTTTGTCTTTAAAATGTATGCATCTTTTTTTTTTTCATCCTAATCTATAATTTATACTTGTTGGATTTAATACAAATATCACAGTTTGGATTGTTTCCATTTCTAGGAAAATATGCTATGGCAAGCTGATCTTACAGCTTCACAAATCCCCTGGCACACTGCCTCCTCATGCCCTCTGAGATACCCAGACGAGGGCAAAAGCTCAACTCTGCAAAAGCATACACGACACATTACACTCTATTCCCCTCCTGTCTCTGAACTCAACTCATAATCCTACCAAAAAAATAATCCTATCCTTCACCCTGCAAGGTGTGTTTCTAGAACATAATTCTTACAAAAGAGTCTGTAAAGAAAAATTAGTGGTTTGGTCAATGCTATATCCCTCTTTTAGAAATTCTCAATAAACATAAGGACATTCAATATTCTAAGAAGTCTTGCAGTAAAACTTGTAGTGAAGGTTAACCAGGAGACAGTGCTTCATAGAACCCATCTTGCTGAAGATATGCTGCCCTCCACCAAAATCTGTCTTTCCTCACCCTGCCCCCATCACCTGGAAAGTCTCTCCTACTTTATCCAACTGTCAAATTCCTACTCATTTTTAGAAATCTAACTACCTCCGCTTTGAAACCATTCCCAGCCATGCTAGCTGGAAATAAATGTTTTCTCCTATGTGTATTTGCAGCACTTTGTATAGGCATGTATGTTAAATTACACACGTCGTAGTCTTGGATCTCCATGTCAGTCTCCCCAGCCAGATTGTGAGGAGTTTTAAAAGTAGAAACCATCTCTTATTCATTTATGAATCCTCTGAATCAAGCAATGTTCACAAAAACAAGTTCAGTAAATATGTGTGGAATAAATTGGTGAAAGAGAAATGATCTTTCATGAAAATAAGATATGCAACATCATATGCCAACTCTCCATCATTCCATCCAGGAAACCTCTGCTGGCAAAAAGGGGAACAATAACAAGACTTAGGGGGAGGGATAATGGTCTCTAGAACAGCTCAGTCAGAGTGCATAAATGACCCCTGTTACCAGATTTATAAAGAGAATTTTGCACCAGTCAAGACTGTCACATGAATCCTTTATAAGAGCCACTGTGTCTCTGTCCAGGGTGCTAAGATTCCAGCTGGAAAGCCCTGCTTCAAAACCAGGCAGAGTCAATTCCAACTGGAATACAAATGTTTGCATATTTCATTACTTCTGATACAGAGACTTCCTTTTCACCTAGTATCTCAGGACAGTCATACTCAATCAGTTACAGTTCAGCCAGTTTAAATAAATCAAGCTAACTATTCTGCAAAAGTAGTTATCAATTCTAAAGGAGGCAAGAGATGCAAAGAACTTGCAAGTCAGATGTGGGTTTTCCTTGCAGCCCTGCCTCTAACCAATGAGCAACTTTGGGCAAGTGACCACAGCTTTCTAGGCATCAACTTCCCAATCTCTGAGTTGAGTAGCTACATAATTAAGATTGAGCAAACCTTCAGTGAATCACTAGCGTATGTCAAGCACTTTTTCTTATTTAATCCTCTTGAAACCTGGTGAAGTGGGTATTACCATTCTCATTATACACATGAAGAAACAGGGATTAAAGAGGTAAAGAAATCTGTTCAAGGCCACACCATGAGCTAGCAGCATTGCCTGCCTAGGAAGTTCAATGGGGTCATGGCTGGACAGCCAAGGTGAGATCAAGGCTTTTTCCCCTCCCACCTTCCCATTACCTCACGCTGCTAATGGCTGTCTTCACGTGTTTCTCTAATACTGTAATGATGATGATATCCAGTATTCATGATTTTTGTTTTTTTTTTAAACTTCCTAACTTGACACAAGTTTGTGTTTTATTATTTGTCACATTGTGTAACTCAAGTTTATGCCTAAACTTCTCATAAGACCCCCAAATCCCTTATATAACCTGATTCCTTAAGGGTCTCTTAAAGAGTCAAAAGCACTCAGAAAGGCTTGCAGCTGCTCAGTGAGTGGTCTCCTCTCCAAAAGAGATGGCCAGCCTTAGGAGGACAGCTTCACTTGCTCACTGTTCCTACTCCTTGGCTAAGTAGCCACTGTAACTTCACATACCATCCAGCCAGCACAAGGACCACTCAAGAGAGGCAACTGTGTAGCATACCCATGGTAAGGCCGTCTTGCTGGCTGGAGACAATCCTAGGCAAATGGGACAGTGGGAGGTGGGTTTCACCTTCCCAGCCTATCATGCACCAACTGTGGAGTGTGTTGACTGGTCCTTTATCGTGTGTGTAGGGGATGGGGTGGGGAGTGCTGTTTGGTTTGGTATGTTTTACTGAAAATGACCACAGTCATGTGCTAACTTTGTGGTCTCTCAAAGTGCATTCACATATTTAGCTCATCAGTGACCAATGAAATGCTATCATGCACAGTATGGACTCTGATCACTTATAAAACTTACCTAATAGCAATCATCCACAAACTGTCAAATCCAGAAACCATCAAGGCTCCCAAGTACAAATCGTGAACCTCTTGAAGTAACAGAGAAGTTGCTCTGTAAAGTACTTGCCTCTCCAAACACCCAGAGACTTTTGCCCCTCCCAAGGCCTCTGCACTTGCATTTCTCTGACCTGGCTTCATTCAATGCTACAGCTTCTTTTTCAGTCTCTCTTCCCCTAACTCCAACTCTTCATCCTTTCCCCTCTCCTGTAATCCAAGCTCTGTAAACAGCAATTTTTGCAAACTGTATGATGGCACTTGTCTTTCTTTACAGCCCTCCTTTCATGATAAGTTGACCATGTCATCACATATGCATTGAATATTTTAAAGCATAGTTCTGTCTGTAGGAGAAAGTACACATTTAACACAGGTGTAGTATGGGAGAGGAAGGCTTTCATTGTGGCAATTCTAACTAGGTTAAGTGATGCAACATGCATCAGTGTGGTAGTGTGGGTACTCTTTGTAAAATTATGAAATATCACATGTCTTCTTACACCACTTATCTGAACCTCTCTGGTGGCTCTTAGCACTTTCTGTGTGGAACTTAGGCCATTCGCACACCTCTTTCCTCCCTGAACACCACCATCCCTGTGTCCCACTCTTACCCTCATGTGCCCCAGAACAGAATCTGATGCCTTGTACAGACACCGCACAGAAACCCATTTTTAACAATGAAATGCTTTTGTAAAATATTTGTATTGTATGAAGGATATGACAATGAAAACTGAACCTTCAGAGCAGTCTAGAAGAGCAAGAAAGAACTTGTCATACATATGATACAGATTTGTCAACTGAAATGAGCACTAGCAAGTCCACAAAGAAAAAACCCCATGGGGCTGAGAGCAGCTGCCTGAAGGAACAGACAAGTGCATCTCGGGTGTGGACCCAAAGCTGGACTACCAGCACTACTCTCACCAGTAAGGGGCCAGGGAAAGTCCATTACTGGTATTGTGGTGAGGGGCGTGTAAATGCTCACAGCTGGCCAACTGCCTGGACACATTAACCAACTACAAAGCCCAAGGCCAAGCCCCTACCCAAAGAAATTACATACCTCAGGCACCAGCAAAGTCTAGAGATGGCTAAATTGGCACGGACTGCATGCTAACGCTTAGCACATAAGGAGCACTAAAATGTGATCATTTGGACCTTATTCTTGCTGATTCTGGCTCAGGTTGGGGATACTTTCATCCTGAGTTTCTAAGCTGAGGGAAAGGTGGGACTGAAGTACCCATGCACAAGTAGCTGGGGCAGTGGAACATGCTTCACGGGGTTCCTCCTCGATTGGTGGGGAAACCGAGGCACGCAGCAGATGGGGAAACTGAGGTAGGAAGCAGAGGGCAGGCCCAGGTCGGGAACAGAGCGCGGGCCCGCCTCACCCTGAGCCAACTAGCGCGTCCAAGCCAAGCCACCCCGCCTGATCCTTCTGCGACCCCTCAGAGCCCAAGGCGGGGAGAGGGCAGCCCTGTGGCCGGGGCCAGGACTCACCACGTCCATGATCTGCAGGAGGCTGAGGGAGAAGTAGACGGTGAGCGGCTGCGAGTCGTTGGCCACGGGCCTCTCCAAGGGGTTGTAGTTCTTGACCAGCTCCTTGTAGAGCTTCCTCTGGAACTCGCCTTGCAGGGACACTTAAGGAGAGGAGAGCCCAGCGGGCTGCTCAGGGAAGGCCACCGGGGGTGCACCCCACGCCCCCTGCCCGCGGACCCCCACCGCCCAAAGCAAGCACCCCAAACGAAAGGGGCTCTCATTCCCAGGACAGCCCCCGGCAGCGCCGCCCACTGTCCCTCGCTGGCGCGAGCCCCCAAACCTGGCCCGGGCGCGGGGCGCACGGAGCAGCCAGGATGCGCCCGGGATCCCGCGGAGGAGGAGTAGAGGACTGGGAGATCCGGCGGCTTTACCGTGCAAGAGCGACGCGGCCAGCGCCAGCCACACCGACCGGCGCATGTTGGGACTCTGAGCTGCCGCGGCCGGCGCGCCCAGCGTCTTGCTAGTCGGCCCGGGCCTGCGCCTGCGGCCGCGGAGCCGCCTCTCCCGGCTCGGCTCGCGCGCCTTTAAAGAGCCGAGCGCGCGCCCCCGCCCCGCCCGCCTCCGCGCGCTTCTCCACGTGACGAGCCCCGCCCCCGCCCCCGCCCCCACCCCAGCCAGCCAGCGGGGCCCTTGGCGGCTCGGCGGCCGCCCAGGGAACTGCAGCCCGCTGGTATAAGTGGGAAGTGCGCTCCGGAGTACTGGTTACAGCCAGGGCACCCCGCCCCGCCTCCGTCTCCACCGTTGTCCCGGTCCCTCTGCATCACACCTCCGGCCGAGCCAGGGGCTGTCCGAGGCCAGGTTCTGTCTCTCCCTTTTGTCCTTGGTCCCCAGTCCGCTCCCTCCTGCTCTCAGACAGAAGCTGCACGGGTCCTTGAGAGAGAGCGGGACAATTCTGGGGTCCAGTCCTCCAGGGTCCTCCCCTCCCTTACGACAGTGGCTGGGTGACAGCGACTAGGAACCAGGCTCCCACAGGTTGGGACGTCTCTCCAACCAGACAAAACAGACATGAGAGGAAGCCCCCCTCCTACCTCCCGCCAGGGTGTTCTGTCAGCAACCATTTGCTGGGCATCACCAGTCCGATTCTCATCTAGGTTCTCATCTAGGTGCTGGGAGAAGAGGGGAAATCTCTGCCTGGGAGACATTCTATACGGGAGGAGAAACGCCGCAGAAGTGTGTGATGGCAATCCCAGTGGACACCCTCTTTATGCCTCGTTCTCTTTTAAAGGAGATTTAAAATTGAAAAGTTACTTCCCACCCCTTTCTGGAAGGACAACCAAAACTTGGTGGTGTGATTTAGGCTTTTATCCTTTTCCTTCTCCTTCTCCTTTTTAACTCGGGAGAGAGTTAATTGACATGGGGAGGCTCAGAGTAAACATCAGTCAAATGGTCAGAGGCTAAGTCGAGTCCTAGACCTTAAGGAGGGGGCTTGGATTTGGAAGAGGAAGGAGGTGAGGATAGGGAGGCGGAAAGCTCTGTCCCACTAGCTCTCTTGCAGGAAGGTTGCAGAAAGCTGAGTGCAGCAGGTTCCCTGAGCCCACGTAGGGGGCGCTGCCCCAAAGTGATCTACACCAAGAACTCAGGCAGGTTGGACCGGCAGAGGCAAAGCCCACATTTGGGCACTGCATAAGACACGGGATTTTTGGATGACATTAAAAACAAACAAACAAACAGAACACTAGAAAAGCTCACCAAAACGTGACTGCCTTTGAATTTACCGGAGCGGCAGGAATGGGTGACTGAGCCAGTTATTTGATTTGGGAAAAAAACAAAGAAATGTGACAGCCTTGCAACGAAGTGTCTGATAGCAAATTCACACCTGTTAACTGATGCATGTATAAGTAAATAATGAGTGTAAACTTTGAACTAAGAGAAGGTCCTAGAGGAAAGAAAGATTGATTCTTTCTGGGGAAGAGTTCATAGACATGACAGCCAACCAGGGCTTGCCACAAAGGAAGGGTCCAGCCAGGAGAAGGGAACACCAGAATAGAATTTCCTGGTGAGCAGACAGGTATGCTCTTAGCTTTAATCGAGCTCCTGAGTTCTGCAATCTGGCAGTCTGGATACACACAGAACTGGCACTGGTGAAGAAATGAACTAAAAGGTTTCAGCTGCTGGCAAAAAGGGAGTCAGAGAAAGAAAATAATATATCAGAATAGAGGGGGCATAGGACACAACAGGGAGATTCTCACCGGCATGCCATCCCCACTGGTCATCTGAATGCAACACTAGCTCTCAAACACATTTCCTGAAAGTGTCTAAAAGCCCAGCCTTCCATTCTAGAGAGACATGAGCCTAGAGGGGCCAAGGGAATTCATATACCTTGAGTTTGGCCATTAGGATCACCTTCCTAAAAGCATAAAAACTTCTTTTGTCCCTTGTACCCATAATATCAGAAACCTAGAATTAAACTTTTCTCTAGTGGGACAACCAGTCAATGAGTTTTTATTTATGTCCTATGTTCTTTTAGATGCCTGTAGGACCTACCAGCACAATCCACTCACACAGTTTACAATTTAGAGCTAACATGAGTGTGGATAAATAAATTTCAGTCTGTGCTGTGCCAGTAAATAGGTCTGTGAGTGTGGCTGTGTTCATCCCCATATAAGACTCAGTTTTTTCATTTGTAAAATAAAGAAAGGAGTGGGACTTTCTGGGATTGAGCTGACAGAACTGCAGGTACCCCTTTCACTCCCATTCCCAACATGAATGGTAAGTAAAACGTAAGAGAAAATTAATACATACTTGTGCTTAGAAAGGCAGGGACCAGAAACAAACCCAGAATAGTTACTCACAAGCTGGTGCTATTATCATAGTCCAGGAGAGGGGCATATCTAGACGCGGGCTCCAAGGATAAGAGTCTTAAATTTTAACAAACCTCAATGAAGCAAACTGGTCTTGAGTCTATGAGAGGTGGGGGACTGGAACAAAAATATCCAGATAAATCTAGAGCCTGCAAAAATCTCCCCTTTCATGTAAAAATAGACCAGCAAACCCTAAACATGACCAAGGGTAATGGGAGGAAGCATGTTTTCTGCTTTGAGTCTGGATAGGCGGAAAAGGTAACTATACATTTATAAAACCAAAATTGCAGGGGCGCCTGGGTGGCTCAGTCAGTTGAACGTCTGACACTTTATTTAGGCTCAGGTCATGATCTCGTGATTCATGGGTTCGAGACCCACATTGGGTTCATCTGTGCTGTCAGCGCAGAGCCTGCTTGGGATTCTCTGTATTCCTCTCTCTCTGTCCCTTCCCTCCTCCCTCTCTCTCTCTCTCTCTCTTTCTCTCTCTCAAAATAAGTAAATACAAACTTCGAAAAAAATGCATAGTGCTTAGGTGTGTGCCCAAATATATACAACTCACATGGTTTAGAATTCAAGAATCCCTCTGGGAACAGCTTTTATAAATTTACACACATGGAGCTCAAAAAAAACTATGACTTTCATGAAAATGAACTCCAACTAAAAAATATAAAACCCACTCCCAAATAAACTACATCCCCTATGAGGCAATAGCCAATAGTAAGTGAAAGTACATAGACCACAGGCAAAAAAAGTTAGTACCCCACAATTTGAGATAAGAGGATGATTTGGGGGAAAAAAAACTATAAAATAAGTATGTTTACAATGCCAAAGTTATTGAGTAATATCAGCTGCAATAATAATCCACAAATCCTGTTGGCATAACACTATAAAGTTTATTTCTCTCTCATACCATAATCAAAAAGTTCCAGTGACTTCCCTAGGTGGCTAAGCTCCTCAAGTCTTTTAAAGATACAAGATCCTTTCAACAACTGGATTGACTGTGTTCTGGGGACCAGAGGAGTGTGCTCATTGAAGTCTGCTGGAGCCTCAACCTTTACACAGCCTGCAAACAAGTAGAGGCGTACCTGGACCAGGACTGAAGTTGCTTGTATCATCTCTGCCCACATTTTCTGGCCAGAGCCAAGTCTCTTGATCACAACTTCAAGCAAGAGAAGCTGGAAAGCAATCTTTTTATCTGTGCCTGGGCAGAGAGGACAAAGGTAAGCAGTATCAGTAATATGGCATACAGGGGATAAAATAGGAATTAATAGCATAAGGAGAGAACAAACCACAGAGGAAAAGAAACAAACAGAAAATAAAACATGAGCATCTAGGAAAAAACCCATAACAATTAAAATTGAAAATCTAGCAAATGTGTTAAAGAGGAGACTGACTAATGATGAAGAAAGCATTGGTACTCTGGGAGCAAGAGCTGAAAAATGTACCCAGAAAATCACCTGGATAAGAAAGGTTAAGGGATAAGAAGGATAGAATAAGAACTCATCTACTAGGAGTCCTAAAAAATATTAATAAAAAGAATACGTGAGAAATTATTTAAAGAAAAAATGACTGAGAGATGCCTCAGTGGCTCAGCCGGGTAAGTGTCCAACTTTGTCTCAGGTCGTGATCTCTCAGTTCACAGGTTCGAGCCCTGCATTGGGCTCTGTGCTGACCGCTGGGATCCTGGAGTCTGCTTTGGATTCTCTGTCCCCGTCTCTCTCTGCCCCTCCCCCCTCATGCTGTCTCTCTCTCTCTCATTCTCTCTTTCTCTCTCTCTTTCAAAAATGAATAAACATTAAAAACAAATTTAAAGATAAAATGACTAAGAAGTTTCAGTTCTGAAAAAAATATAAATATCAAATTGAGGAAGTACAATAAGCAATGATCTGGCACTAGGCTGGCTTTGTTGGTAGAGCACGTGACTCTTGATCTTGGGGTCATGAGTTCAGACATCATGTTGGGAGTAGAGATTATTTAAAAATAAAATCTAAAAAAAAAAAGTGGTGATCATGTTAAGTAAACAAAAGATTCATCATTAGATAGTGAAGCTGGTGAAACTATTAAACAGCAAAAAAATAAAACACAGATTTTAAAGGAGACAAAGAGCATTAACTTAAATGCAAATCTAAATAATCAATGACTGTTAAGTAGTAAGAACACTTTGGAAGTGAAAGGGTATAATTGAAGAGGACATTTCTGGCCCTTGTAAGACAGCAAATTCAGGTAACAGGCAAAATCTGCTGAAAAAAAAAATCCAACCAGCCAAAATGACAAAGTATATTGGAGATTGACAAACATTAAGAAATTAAGAAATTTGGTTTGGTGGGCATTTATAAAAGCATGCACACCCAACAATTAGTGAAAACACCTTCTTCTTAAATAAATGAAATATATATGCATGTATATATATACATATATATATGTGTGTATATATGTGTATATATATATATGTGTGTATATATATATATATATATATATATATATATATATATACATGGTTCCTACTCTTCATTCTTGATATTATTTTGGTACATTATTTATTTTCTTAACTACTCTATTTTAGTCTTTTAGTTTTTAAAATAACTATTATGCACTTGATTATTTTTTCATTAATTCATATCTTTTTAAATTCCTTCATGCCTATAAGTTTCTAGTTTATTTCTATCATAACTTCTTAGTTAAATGATTACATCATTAATGTTTAATTTTTTCTTGTCTAATACAAAAACAAACCAAACTACTAAAGCTAGTTAAGTACTATGAAAAGAAAGAAATTTGGGACAGTACAGCTTATAGAATTAGAAATAGAAACCACATTGCAAATAGCAAACCAAATTAAAAAAACATAAAAATTAATAATCATCAAATAGGATTGTGTTAGTCAGCTCAGGCTACCATAACAAAACACTCCAGTATTGATGGCTTAAGCAACAAATTTATTTTCTCATAGTTCTAGGGGCTGGAGTCTAAGATCAAGGAGGTATTAGGGTGAGTTTCTGGTTAGGCCTCTTCCTGGCTTGTAGATGGCTGCCTTTCCCCTGTGCACACACAGAGAGAAAGTGAAACAGGTCTGATGTTTCTTTCTCTTCTTCTAAGGACACAGTCCTATCAGATTAGGGTCCTGCCTTTATGACCCCATTTAACCTTAATTATCATCTTATAGGCCCTATATCCGAATACAGTCATAGTAGGGAGTTATGACTTAAACATATGAATCTGGGAGAACACAATAAAGTTCGTAAGAAGGGTGTATCCCAGGAAAGCGAAATATAGGCAGACTTAGGAGATATATCATATTTGATTCCAGACTACAACAGTAAAGTGAATATCCCAATAAAGCAGATATTATAATAAAGCAAGACAAATGAATCTTTTGGTTTCCCAGTGCATGTAAAAGTTATGTTTACAATATACTGTAGTATATTAAGTATGCAGTAGCACTATTCAAAAAAAAAAAAAAAGAAACTAGTGTACACACCTTAGTTTAAAAATTGTTTAATGTTTATTTTATTTTTGAGACAGAGAGAGACAGAGCATGATCCGGGGAGGGGCAGAGAGAGAGACACAGAATCCGAATCAGGCTCCAGGCTCTGAGCTGTCAGCACAGGACCTGATGCAGGGCTCAAACTCATCAACTGCAAGATCATGACCTGAGCCAAAGTTGGATGTTCAACTGACTCAGCAAACCAGGCACCCCTCACATCTTAATTTAAGAAAAATATGATTGCTAAAACTTGCTAACCATCATCTGACCTTTCAGCAAATGTAATCATTTTTCTGGTGAAGGATTTTGCTTCAATGTTTGTGGCTAATGATTATTCATGGCGGTGGTTATTGAAGTTGGGGTGACTGGTAATTTCCTAAAATAACAATGAAGTTTGACACATTGACTCTCGTTTCACGAACAATTTCTCCATAACATGTGGTGTTATTTGATAGCACTTTACCCACAGTAGAACTTTCAAACTTGGAGTCAGTCATCTCAAACACTGCTGCTGCTTTATCAATTAACTTTATGTGATATTCTAAATCCTTTGTTGTCATTTCAATAATCTTCACAACATCTTCACCAGGAGTAGATTCCATCTCAAGAAATCACTTTCTTTGCTCATCCATAAGCAGCAACTCCTCATCCATTAAAGTTTTATCATGAGATTGCAGCAATTAAAATAAAATAGCAATTAAAAAAAGTTTAACATGTTGTGAGAATTACCAAAATGTAACACAGAAACACAAAGTGAGGAAATGCTTTTGGAAAAATGGTTCCAATAGACTTGCACTGCATGTACAATGTAGGGTTGCCACAAACCTTCAGTGTATAAGAAAAAAAAAATGTGCAAAGCACAATAAAATGAGGTATCCCTGTACTCATTACTATGTTAACAGGCCAACAAAAATATCATCATGTCAACATATATTGAATAAAATTCAATTCTTATTTATCATTGAAAAATAACCAACCTAGGATTAAAGGAAGCTACTTTAATCTAATTTCATCTTCTAAATCTAAGTTCATCTTCTAAAAGGCTATAGCAAATATTATGTTTTTGTTTTTGTGTTTTAGTAAACTTTTAAATTTAGAAAAATTTTAGCTTTTAAGAAGATTGTGGAGATAGTACAGAGAATTCTCATACTCAACACCCAGTATCCACTATTGTTAACATCCAACATCAGTAAATGTTTTTCCAACTAATGAAAGAATACTGACACATTATTATTAACTAAAGACCATACTTTATTTTTTAAGTTTATTAAATTATTTTGAGTGAGACAGAGAGAGAGAAAAAGAGGGAGAGAGAAGAAGAAGAAGAAGAAGAAGAAGAAGAAGAAGAAGAAGAAGAAGAAGAAGAAGAAGAAGAAAGAAGGAGAAGGAGGGGGAGGGGAGGGGGATTAGAGAGAGGGAGAGAGAGAATCCCAAGCAGGCTCCACACTGTCAGCATGGAGCCTGATGCAGGGCTTGATCCCATGAACCATGAGATCATGACCTGAACTAAAACTAAGAGTCGGGCACTTAACCAACTGAGCCACCCAGGCGCCCCAGGACCATACTTTAAATATTAAGATTTTCTTAGTTTTTCCTACTGTCTTTATGTTCCAAGATTTTATGTGAGACACAGCATCACATTGAGATATCATGTCTTCTTGAGCTTCTTTTGGTCAGGATAGTTTTTCAGTCATGTCTGGTTTTCACTGAGCTTGATAGTTTTGAGGAGTACTGTTCTGCTATTTTGCAGACTGCCCTTCCATTAGGGTTTGTTGGTGTTTTTATTGTGATTAAACTGAGGTTGTGGGTTTGGAGAGGAAGACTACATAGATAAGGTGCCATTCTCATCAGATCATATCAAGGATACATACTATCAACATGACCTACCAATGTTGATGTTGACCTTGATCACCTGGGTTGACACACTGTCAGATTTCTCTACTGTAAGGTTACTCTTTTTTACCTCCCTCTCTATACTGTGCTCTTTAACTGAAGAATGTCAGTATTCACAGCCCACACGTAAGGAATGAGGAGTTATGATCAACCTCCTTAAAGTGTTCTCATAAATTTTAAGTACTCCGTAAAGTATTTACATAAATATTTTAAATCCTTCTGCATGATTTATCTCTCCTCCCTCACTTATTTATTTATTCAACCACTTATTTATATCAGTGTACTCAATGATATTTATTTCATACCTTGAGTTATAATCCAGTATGACTTTATTTATATTCTTGCTCAAAGTGTTTAAGCTTTGATCAATAGGAGTTCTTACAGTTGATTCCTGTGACTCTTTCATACATTCCCTTGTGGAGTCTTTCATACATTCCCATATTTTCTAACACTACAAGATGCTCCAGACTCATAATATTTCTGGCCCCAGTCCTAGAATCAGCCATTTCTCCAAGGATCCCTTGATTCTTTTGATTGAAAATGGTATTAGAATTAAAGATCTGAGGACTGGACATGCTTGTTGCTACTTGGTGAGGTTGCTTCTAGGCCTCGTGAAACTGTCAGAGGAAGGAGATAGGTGTTTATCTAACCCATGTATACACACATACCTATCTGTATCTATTGAAAACCACACATAAGTTCACACTAACATCTCCAACTCTAACCTAATACCACATGGATCATTCTAACCTTATCCCCCATTGTCTATGGACAACCTCCAACTCTAATAGTGAGAAATGACTCCAACCATTGTCATCTGCTTACTTACTGGTTGAATTCCAGTACATGTATAGAAAGGTTTCAGATGTGTGCATTATTAACTGGAGTACAGTGCTTATGTAGTCATTTTTGCCTTTTGTCTTAAAGTCTTCACTCATTTCCAATGTTACCTATGTCAGTACTTTTCCCCCCAACCTTTTCACTGAGGTTATTTCAAATATTTTTAATACCATTAGATATTTTTGTCATAGTCACCATTCCATCATGGGATCCCTGAATTCCTAAACGTTTTTTTTTTCAGTTTGCATCAATTTAGGTTCATTCATTTTGCATAAACTCCTATGGATTTTGAAAAAATTCATAGCATCATGTCTTTAACATTAAAGTGTTATACCAAATAATTTCACTGTCCTATAAAATTTTCCATGACTCCTTTGTTAATATCTTACCTCTTTCCAAATGCCTGGCAACCACTGATCCATTTATCATCCTTATAGTTTTGCCTTTTCCACAATGTCATATAAATGGAATCATACCATATGTAGCCTTTTAAGACTGATTTCTTTCATTTAGCAATGTATATTTAAGATTCATCCATATTTTTGCAGGGCTTAGTAGCTTAATTCTTTTTATTGCTGAATACTGTTCCATTATGTGAGTGTAACATAGTTTGTTTACTCATTCACCTACTGAAGAACATCTTGGTTGCTTCCAGTTTGGGGCAATTATGAATAAAGCCATAATTACCAGTCAAGTCCAGATTTTTAGGTATGTGTGGACATAATGTTTCAACTCATTAGATAAATAATCATAAATGTAATTGAGTATCATCTGATCAGTCTATGTTCACTGTAGTAGTTTCTTAACACTACCATAATAAAAAAGCACAAACTGAGGGGCTTAAACAATGAACATTTTTTGTGTCATAATTATGAATCTAAAAGTCTGATTATTAAGGTGTTGCTTGGGTTGGTTTCTTCTGAGAGCTATGAGGGGGAGTCTATTGCATATTTCTCTCATATCTGCTGGTGGTTTGTTGGCAATCTTTGGCATTTAGAAGCATGATCTGATCTTTTTCTCCATCTCTGCCTGGTGCTCTCAATGTGCTGTATATGTCTCCAAATTTCCTTTTTATAAGGATACTGGTGGGCATTGAGGAGGGCACCTGTTGGGATGATCACTGGGTGTTGTATGGAAACAAATTTGACAATAAATTTCATTGAAAAAAAAGATAATGGTCACATTAGATTAAGGACCTACTCTAGTATAACTAATTAAGTCTGCAATGACTCTATTTCCAAACATATTCTGAGGTATTGGAATTTAGGATTTCAGCATATGGAGGGGAGGGGTACAATTCAATCCATAATGTTTAGTTTTTCAAGAAATTGTCAAATTATCTTCCCAAGTGGCCATACTACTTTGCATTCCCATCAGGAATTAGAAAAGTCCTAGTTGCATTATATTCTTGCCAGTAATTAGTATTACCTTTTTTTTTT
Source organism: Panthera pardus (assembly GCF_024362965.1). Classification (NCBI taxonomy): domain Eukaryota; kingdom Metazoa; phylum Chordata; class Mammalia; order Carnivora; family Felidae; genus Panthera; species Panthera pardus. Next base: position 14,985,301 of record NW_026526810.1, on the reverse strand, counting down.
TTTTTGGTAATTTTCCCATTATAATAGGTGTGTAGTGGTAACTCATTGTTTTAATTTGTCTTTCTCTAGTGAAAAATGATCATGAGCCTCTTTTCATATACTTATTTGCTATCTATATATCGTATCTGATGAGGTAGCTGTTTACGTCTTTTGCCCATTTTTAAATTATGTTGTTTGTTTTCTTATTGTTGAGTTTTAAGTAGTCTTTGTATATTTTAGAAGTCCTTTATCAGGTATGTGATTAGTGTTTTCCACTTATGAATTGTCTTTTCATTGCCTTAACAATGTACTTGCAGAACAAGTTTTAAAGTTTAATTTTAACAAATTCGAATATTTTGTTTTGTTTTGTTTATGGGTTATGCTTTTGGTGTTGTATGTAAAAACTTCTCAACAAACCCAAGGTCACATGGATTTTTTCCTACAGTTTTATAGTTTTATAATTTTCTCCTATACCTTCCTGGGAATTTACTCTGAATTTTGTTGAATCTATAGATTCAACAATTCAATTGGGAAGAACTGGTATCTTAAAAATAGTAATTCTTCTAATTCACAAGCAAGGAATATTTATCCATTTATTTATATCTTCTTTGGTTTCTCTCACTGATATTTTGTAGTTTTCTGTATATCTTGTACATATTTTGTAAGATTTATTTTAAAGCACCTCATTTTTTTTTTTTTTTTTTTTTGGTGGTATCATAAATGGTACCACTCTGAATTTCAAATTCCAGTTTCTGGTATATAGGAAGGCAGTTTACTTCGGTATATTGAATTTATATCCTGCATGCTTGCTACACTCATCAAATTAGTTCCACAGGTTTGTGTGTGTGTGGGGGGGGGGGGGGTAGATTCTTTGGTGTTTTTCACATAATCATATTGTCTGAGAATAAGAATAGTTTTATTTTATCCTTTCCACAATTTATTTCTTTTTCTTGTCTTCCAGGATGATAATGAATAGAAGTGGTGAGAGAGGACTTCCTTGCCGTTTTCCTAATCTTAGAGGGAAAGAGTTTAGCTCTTAGCATCAAATATTTTGTAGGTTGTTTTCCATATATTCACTCGAGTGAGTAAAGCCATTCTCTTTCCCTCCTAGTTGTTGCTGTTTGGTTGTGTTTATGTTTTTGAGAACTGTGCTATGAATTGGCATATAATTTCATCAAACACTTTTAATGCATCTACTTGTATGATATATTTTTAAAAATTAAATTTTTATTTACCAAACATTGAAGGTATTCCATTTAAAATAAGGAACAGTATAAAATTTCTCACTATTATAATTTCTATTCAATATTAATTGACGTTATTTTATACATTTCAACAACTATGTACAAATTTTTTTAAGTAGCTTATTCATAATACCAACAGCCTACTACCTAGAAGTCAATCAAGCAAAAGATTGCCTGACTTTTATTTTGAGAATGTTTTAAGACATTGTTTAGTTTCAACTTAGTTTAATAAATGGAAAGATGATGGTTTTATAGCTAGGAAGATTCAGTATATTAAAGATGCCAATGGTCTCCAAATTAGACTATAAGTTTAATGTCATAAGTCAAAATCCTGAAATGTTATTTTGTGAAGATTTATTAGCTAATCCTAAAACTCATATTCCAAGAGTAAAGGAACAAGGAACTTCCAATTTCTGTAATGGCAGATTTGATAATTCAGAAAAAAAAAACTTAGAACAATTAGAAGTATTGGTCCAAATGTACTTTAAAAATCTGTTTGGCATTATGCTTAAAGGAAGAAGCCAGGAATCAGAGTAGGTATACCATATGATTCCATTTTTATGAAGTTCTAGAAAAGGCAAAGCTAAACTATGGTGATAAGACAGATTAGTATTGCTTGGGGCCAGAGGCGAGAGGTTGATGAGTACAGAGGAACATGTGGGAAGTTTTTGTTATGATGATAATGTTTCATAGCTTGATTATGATGGTTTATATACAAGTAAGTATATATATTTGTTATAACTAATCCAACTAGACAGCATCTTATTATTTATAAATTATCCCTCACTAAAGCTGGTTTTTAAAAATCTACCTGAAGATATCAGAGGGCTAACAAGTCAGTGAGCAACAAGACAATGTCCACTAAAGACAAGGGTCTTGAGAAAGGCAGAGACACAGGAAGTTAACGCTGCATTTGGAGAAACTTCTTCTAAAATGGCAATTGCCGGGGCGCCTGAGTGGCTCAGTCAGTTGAGCGTCGGACTTCGGCTCAGGTCATGACCTCGCAGTTCCTGAGTTTGAGCCCCACATTGGCCTGTGTGCTGACAGCTCAAAGCCTGGAGCCTGCTTCAGATTCTGTGTCTCCCTCTCTCTCTCTGCCCCTTCCCTGCTCATACTCTGTCTCTCTCTGTCTCTCAAAAATGAATAAACATTAAAAAAATATATAAAAAATAAAATGGCAATTGCCATTTCCAGATGATGAAACTGGAAGATGAACTGACAGCGTCATGAAGCTTAGCCTTCTTTCTAAGACAAGAACTGATAGAAGAGCCAAAAGGAGAAGAGATCCAGTAAACCTCTTTTTCTTGGTATTAGTACCTGTATTGGTTATATCATATACATAAGTATGAATCAGAAGTAGACAAGACCTTTCTGTGGATGCAGCCCAACTTTGAACCATATTAGTCCTGGGAATTACTCTGAGGTGAGCCCAGATTGCACTCCCAGGTACTTGGGGTGAATGTGAATCTTCTATGGTGGGAGATATTATTGTAAACCTCAAGCTATTTTTAGTAAGAAGTTTGCAAATGCCATGACCAACACACAATAAATAGTAATCAAGCAACCTTCTAAAATTCTCAAAGTCATCAAAAATGGAAAGTCTAAGAGACTACCACACACCAGAAGAAGCTAAGGAAACATAGTAACTATATGCAATTTGGCATTCTGGGTAGGATCCTGAAACAGAAAACAAATACTATGGTAAAACTGTTGATACAGAAATTGAATGTGGAGTTTAGCTAATGGTTAGGAACCAATGTCGGTTCATTTTGTCACAAAAGTACCGTAGTAATATAAGACAATAGCAATAGAAAAACAGTGAGAGATAGATATAAGGGAACTTTATATACTAATTTAGCAATTTTTCTGTAAATCTAAAACTATTTAAAAAGTTTATGGAAAAAAAAGGAAACCAGTCACACAAGGAGACAAGACCAGTTAGAAAGAAATAGGAAAAATGATTACTCAATAGAAATAGACTAACAGGCTCAGAAAATTGAAATGAACAGTAATAGACTTTAAAATTACTATACTCAATATGTTCAAAGGAGATTAAAAAAAACTGGATGTTGGCAGAAAATAAGCACTATTTTTTTTAAACAGACAAAAATCTATATATAAAAAAATTTAAACACTTGAACTCAAAACTTAAAATTATAATTTCAATGGATGGGAATTTTTTTTTAAATATCTGACATGTAAAGAGCTTGGTAGTCACACTTCCGTCCTTACAGCAAGAAAATGCAGGCAAACTGCCACACCAAAATCTGGAGTCATGTACAGCCAGAGAGATACAACCCCTGAAACTTGTTTGCGTAGAACAGAAACTGCTGGAGACCCTAAATTAATAGTATCACTTATTTAATTACCAGTTTAATGAATTTCTAGAGGCTGAATGAAGACTAGCTTGAGAGCAAGAAACTCCTAGGGGTTACAGTCATAGAAAGATTCCCCATACACTTGCACACTCTTTCCCTCCAGCAATCATATCAGGTTGTCAAAGTGAGGATATGAGAAAGATTCCTTTGTGGTCATGGCAAAAGGAATGGAAGAGCAGCCATTGATAATCCCTTCCAGACCCTTCTTCCTGACAGAGACTTACTTCCCAGGGGAAAGGTCTTCACCAGAGGGTAATGCTAAAACCTCATTCCAGCTACAGCAGGAAGAATCCAATTCACTCTAGTCTACTCCAGGATTTCTTCCTCATCTATAAAAAAAAAACAAAAAACACTCAACATGTGACACAACTTCATGAAAATAGACTGGAAATGCTGCAGCCATGGAAAGAAGTAGGGGACAGGGAGGGAAAATCTACACCCCTAAAGGAGGGATAGGAACACTTGTGGAGGCCACACTCCAAAGACGGAAAAAATACTTGAAGGATATATCTAGGATCTTTCCAAAATTAATGACAGATGACAAACCACAGATTGAGTAATATCTCTGAGAGCCCAAGCAAGACAAATACAATAAATAAATAACAACAACTAAGCAAATTGTATTCAAACTGCAGAAAACTAAAGACAAAGAAAATCTTGAAGATTTTAAAGAAAATATTCAATGGATGGATTTAACAGCAGATTAGGCATGGTTAAAGAATGAATTAGTGATCTGAAAGATAGGGCAAAAATAGGCTGAAGCCTATGGAAGGACAAAAGGATGGAAAATACCAAAGAGAAAAAAAAGAGACAAAGGTTCAAGATCTAGCTTTTGTGATAGACATGGGACAAAAATAATATTAAAAGAGTAAATTGTGAGAACTTTTCAATACAGATAAAAGATATCAAACCACAGACTCACTTGATCATGAATTTGATTAATACTGAATTTTATTAATTAATAAATTTTAAAAGAATTTTCTATCTATATCCAGAAGACATATTCCTCTGTAATTTTCATTTCTTGTAATGCCATTGTCCAATTTTGGTAGAAGAACTACTATGGCCTCAAAATAAATTGGGAAATGTTTTTCCTCCTCTATTTTCTGCAAGAGTTTGTGCAAGATTTTATTTCTTCTTGAAGTGTTTAATAAGACTAACTAGTAAAGCTATCTGCTTGGAATTTTCTTTGTAGATAGTTTTATTTTTTTAAATATAAACTCAAGTTGTCATAGATATCATGCAATTCAGAATTTCTTCTTGTGAAAATTTTACTAAGTTGCATTTTTCAAAAAATGTCTATTTTCTTTGTTATTGGATAAATTGGCATAAGGTTATTATATTCCTGTATTACCATATTTATGTCTGTAAAGCAGGAAGTGATACCTTCTCTTCATTCCTGTTTTCAATAATTTGTGTTTTCTCCTTTTTTGTTCTTGATTAATTTTGCCAGGGTTTACCAATATTATTAATTTCTCTAGAGAAACGACTTTTTTGCTTTGTTAATTTTCTCAACTTTAATTTCTTAAAAAATTTCATTGATTTCTACTCTTAGGTTGGTTGTTTACTTCTACCAATTTGGGGGTTAACTTACTGATCTTTAAACATTTCTTAAGGTATAAACTGAGATCATTGATTTTAGACTTCCTCTCAAATGTAAAAATTTGAAGACATAAATTCCCATTTGAGTACTGCCTTAGTCGCTCCTACTAACATTGATGTGTTCTATACCCACTACCTGCAGTTCAATAGATTTTCCAATTTTTTTTTGGTAATTTCTTCTTTGAGCAACAGTTCATTTCAGAGTGTGCTATTTTATTTCCCAATATTCATGTCTCTTCTAGATACATAATTTTTATTTAATTCACTTGTGGTGAGAATAAATGTTTTATGATTTCAACCCTTTAAACTATATTAAGACTTACTATTGGCCCAGCATATGATAAATGTTCCTCCATGGTGAACCTCCCATGTGTACTTGAATGTGTTTTCTGAAGTTGCCTATAAATGTCAATTAGACAAGTGAGTTTATACAGTTGTTCATATATTCTGTATCCTTACTGATTTTTTTTTAATTTTTAAGAGACTATATTTGATGATTATTCTAATCTCCCTTTAGTTTTGCCAGTTCTGCTTCATGTATTTTGAATTTTTTACTATGCATATAGGCATTAATAACTATTAGGTTGATAGATTGAATCTTTTAGCATTATGAAATATTGCTCTTTAATTCTGATAATTCTTTTGGTGTATTTTGATATAAATATGGTTATGCCAGCTTTCTGTGCTTACTGTTTGCATTTCAAATTATCTCTTATTTCAATTTCTGTCTTCATATATAAAATATGTCTTGAAGATAACATACAGTTGTGTGATGCTTTCTTACAGTATAAATACCTCAGATATTACTTAAAGTGTTGGTCCATCTATATTCAATACAATTATTGCTTTGGTTAGGTTAAGTCTATCATTTTTATATATATTTTCGAGTTAACCAATCTATCATTTGCACCTCTCTTCCCACTTTCCTGCCTTATTTTTGATAACCAAATTTTTATGTACTATTGCATTTTAATTTCTTTGTTGCATTTCTTAATTATACCATTTTGCATTTACCATTTGCTCTAGGAATTTCAATATGCATCATTAACTTATGACTGTCTATTATGGTTACTATTGTACTACTTCCTATAAAGTGTAAAATCTAATATTAGTAAAATTCTATTTACCTCTCTTGTCTTTTGTACAACCATTATCATATATTTTACAACTACATGGGTAATAAAACTCTCATTACAATGTTATTACTTTTTTATTTAAATAGTGAGTTGAGGCGTGCGTGGCTGGCTCAGTCAGCAGAACATGTGACTCTTGATCTTGGAGTTGCACGTTTGAGCTATACATTGGGTGTAGAGATTACCTAACAATATAATCTTTAAAAAAATAGTAAATTGAGTTTTCACAAACTAAAGAAATAATCCTTCATAATTATTAATAATAACTATTTGTGGAACTTTTCTTGTTTTCCATCTCATTTTCCTGTGGAATTTCCTTTTGGTATTTCTTGTAGTATAGGTCTGCTGGAAACATATATGCACTGCTATTATTTACCTTGATTTCATCTTCATTTTTTTTTACATTCGTTTATTTTTTAGAGACAGAGAGAGAGACAGAGTATGATCAGGGGAGGGGTCAGAGAGAGAGAGGGAGACATAGAATCAGAAGCAGGCTCCAGGCTCCTAGCTGTCAGCACAGAACCTGATGCTGGTCTTGAACCCACGAACCGTGAGATTATGACCTGAGCTGAAGTCGGACACTTAACCGACTGAGCCACCCAGGCAGCCCTCATCTTCATTTTTAAGAACATTTTTAGTGGTTACAGAATTCTGGGTTGACAGGATACCAGTTTCCCAATATGATCATTCTTTATGAATATATTTTTATTTATGTTTTAGAAGAAACTGAAAAGAGTTGATTTAATGTCATTGTCTGTTATTTCCAACATTTGGGTCACCTTAGGTTTTGTTTGTATTGACTGTCTTCTTTCTTCCTGATTATGGGCCACATTTTTATCTGATTCTTTCTGTGTCTAGTCATGTTTTAATTATGCCAGAGATTATAGATGATTGTAGGGAGTGCTTTAAAGAGTATTGTGTTTTGTTCTGGCTGGAAGTTATTAATAGGGTATTCTTCTATTCCAGTTTTTATTGGTTTCATTCTTTGTTTAGGTGTATTATTCCACCTAAATTATAAACTTAGTCCAGAGCCTAGCCCTTACTCTAAGGTGTGGTTCTTAATCCTAGGCCTTGGCTTTTTTTAGGGATCACAACTTGAATGGCCAAGGTATTCAGCAATATGTCTCTACTTATGACCAGTACAAAATGCCAATATCACTCAGCAGATATCTGCCATGTCTGTTCAGGTTTTGTCCCCGTAACAGGAAATCTCTCCTAGGTTTTATGGAGTTCCTTCTGTGCATGGCATGTGCAGCCATGTTCTTGGCCAAACACTCATGGTTAGCTCATTCACAAGTTTCTGAACCACCACTCTCTGCATTATGCCTTTTTCTTTAGGTATGCTAACATACAAATGCCAGCCACTTTCTGCAGCTTAGAAATCCCATCTTTGCCTCCTCAGCTCAGTAACACCACTGTGTTCTGCTTAGATTCCACCTCTCCATTTCAGGGTCCCAAAAGTTCTCCCAGGCAGAAAGCAGGGCTTGCTTTTTTCTTTCCATTCTGAAATCACAGTCCTGTACTGCCTATTATCCACCATCAAAAAACCATTGTCAGATAATTTTGTAGTTGTTTATGGTGGCAGTTACTCCTTTATGGCTTGAAGCAGATAGCTTCTCTACTCATAATATTTAAAAGTAAATATCTAGTATTCTACAGTTTAAATCGGCATTATTTGCCTTCCTCCAACACAAGGAACTTAGAACACTTAAATTTTTTTAATGTTTATTATTTGAGAGAGAAAGAGAGAGAGAGAGAGAGAGAGAGAGCAGAAGTGGGGAGAGGCAGACACAGAGAAAGACACAGAATCTGGAGCAGGTTCCAGGTTCTGAGCTGTCAGCACAGAGCCTGACTCAGGGCTTGAACCCATGAACCATGAGATCATGACCTCAGCCAAAGTTGGACACTTAACCAACTGAGCCACCAAAGCACTCTGGGACTTAGAGCACTTTAAATGTTATTGCAACAATTTGAGTATTATATGCAATTATCACTAGAAGTTTCATTTCTTTCTTGCTTTTTACCCATGAACATATGCATAGTTGTTGTTGTTTAGTTATTGTTTTTATTGTTATTATTTTAATCAGTAAATATTTGCCTATATTTCTCCCATGTTTACCTTGTATTTTAACCATGCCATTTCTTTTTACATCTCAGCTATGATTGTTTTACTTTTTCAGAAACACTTCCTTGTGATATTACCACACTTAAAATCTAATGATTTTAAAATCATTCGAGTTTTGGGGCGCCTGGGTGGCTCAGTCGATTAAGCATCCAACTTCGGCCTAGGTCATATTCTTGCAGTTCCCGAGTTTAAGCCCCATGTCAGGCTCTGTACTGACATCTCAGAGCCCTCAGCCTGCTTCAGATTCTGTGTCTCCTTCTCTCTCTGCCCTCCCTCACTCACACTCTCTCAAAAACAAATAAAAATTTAAAAACTTTAAAAAATAAAAAAATAAAATCATTCAAGTTTTGTTTTCTAAATGTGCTTTATTTTGACTCTACTTTAAGATAAACTTTTTGTTGAAGGGACACATAATAGAGAATGGCACAAATCTTAAAAGTACAGCTCAATGAATTCACAAAACTACAATACCTTGTAATAAGTGCCTAGATAAAGACACAAGATATTAGCTGCAAAACCGGAAAAGTCCTTTTCAGTTTCTAGCCTTCCCCGCAAAGTAACGATTAACCTGATTTCTAATACTAGAGCATGGGTTTGAATGTTTTTGTATTCATATAAATTGAATCTTACAGTTTGCATTCTTTTGGGTCTGGTTTCTTTTACTCAACATTGTTTTTGAGATCCATCCATGTTGTTGGATGTAGTTTAATTTCTTCATCCTTTTTAAGTTTTTTTTAATGTTTATTTATTTTTAAGAGAAAGAGAATGCACAAGCAGGGAGGGACAGAGAGATGGGGAGAGAGAGAAAATCTCAAGCAGGTTCCAGACCATCAGCACAGAGCCTGATGTGGGGCTTGAACTCACAGACTATGAGATCATGACCTGAGCAGAAATCAAGAGTCAGACATTTAATCGACTGAGCCACCCAGACTCCCCTAGTTTCTTCATCCTAATTGTTATATAGTATCTGATGATAGTAATATACCCCAGTATCTGCTATTGATGGAAATCTGTTGTGTCTAGTGTAAAGCTATTACAAATAATGTTGCAGTGAACATTCTTGAACATGTCTTTTAGGGAACATGTGTACATATTTCCATTGGATACTGTGATATTGTGCATAATTATGTGTTAACTTGACCAGGGCCATGGGAACTAAGAGTTTTGATACATTTTGAGGTTGCTTCTATGAGGGTGAGGGTGACATTTAAATTGGTAAACCGAGTGAAGCAGATCGCCTGCCATAATGTGAGTGACCATCATTTAATCAGGTGAAAGCTTTAACAGAACCAAAAGGTTGACCTTCTCTCAAGTGAGAGAGAATTCCTCCTGTCTGTGTACTTTCAAACTGAGACACTGGCTTTTTCCTACCTTTGAAATGGAACTACATCATTGGCTTTCCTTAATTTCCATCTTGCTGGCTCACCCTGCAGATCTTGGGACTTGTTGGCCTTCATAATTATGTGAGCCAATTTCTTACAATCCATCTCTCTCTTTCTCTCTGTGCACATACATATACATATATATGTACATATATATACATTTCTCTGGAGAGCCCTGCTGTTCTTAGAACTTGCAAATGTTCAGGTTTAGAAGATAGTCAATTTCCCAAAGTACTTGCTCTAATTACACTCCTACCACAGTGTATGAGTGATCTAGTTGCTTTGCATACTTATCCACTTGTCTTTGATTTAATTTCAGACATTCTGGTTTATGGATAATTTGATCTCATTGTGGCTTTTAATTTGCATTTCCTTGTTGAGCAGCTTTTCATATGTTTATTGATACTTTTAATATCCTCTTTTGTGAAGTGACTTTTTAAGATTTTTGCCCATTTTTCTATTAGGTTATCTGCCTTTTTCTTGTTATTTGTAGGAATTCATTATTTCTTCAGGATATGAGTCCTTTGTAAGACATATATATTGCAGACATTTTTTTTTACTTTTTAAATGGTATCTTTTGAGTAACAGATGTTTTTACTCTTAGCATAGTCTAATTTCTCAACATTTCCAATCACAATTTGCATTTTTTTGTATCTTGCTTTAGATTTCTTTGCCTATCCCAGTCATGAAGATATCACCTTATGTTTTTTCCTAAGAGCATTGTTTTTACCTTTCACACTGAGACTTTTCATCCATCTGGAACTAAAACCTTGTGTGTGCTATGAAGTATGGTAAGAAGAGAGATTTATTATTTTATATGGATATTCAATTGACCCAATACCATTTAATGAAAAGGTAATCTTTTTCTCCCTCTATTACCATATCACCTTTGTGCATCAGATGACAATACCTATGCAGGTCTGTCATGTTTGTTTATCCTTATAGCAACATCAGACTCTTTGAACTACTATAGGATTTTAATAAGTCTTCATATGCCTGGTAGTGTGAATATTCTTTTTTCTATTTCTTCAATCTTGCCCTGGGTATTCTTGACCCTTTTTATCTTAAAATAATTATTATTCATTTTATAATTTGCGGGGGGATTCTGTAGAATTTTTAGATCAATTTGGGAAGAATTGACATCTTTACCATATTGAATTTTCTAATCTTTGAATATGATGAGCATCATATTTCTTCTGTTTATTTAGATCTTCTCTAATTTCTCTCAATCATATTTTGCAATTTTCAGTGTAGATATTTTGAGAAACTTCCATAAGAATTATTCATAGACATTTGATATGTTTATGCTGTTAAAATAATATGTAAATTTTTTCATTTTATAACTGTTGCAGATATAGAAATATATTTGACATTTGCATATTGGTCTTATATTCTGAAATTTTAAACTCATTTATTAATTCTAAAAGTTTTTCTATAGATATTTTTTTTAAGTTAGTCATAACAACCGCCAAACCCAATAGTTTTAAACTGTTTTTTTCCAATTCTTATTCTTTTGTTTCTTTTTCTTGACTTACTTGACTAGCTAGGAGCATCAAGTTCAATATTTAATAGAAGTGATATTATACTGTTTAGTTGCACTACTGATCTCAGGCAGAAGACATTCAATAATTCACCTGGGTCTTCCATAACAAAACATCAAAACTTAAGTGATTTTAAGCATAGGAATTTATTGTCTTCAGTTCTGGAAGCTATGAGTCTGAAATGCAATGGCATTTGATTGTCTCTTAGTTCTTATATTCTGGCAACTCAGGTAGCCCTGTTTGTGTGACTAACCTATTGTTTAATATAGATGCAGCCCATAAATCACAGATTTATTTACAATAAATATTATAGAAAATCCAGGCATGTCATGCTAAAAGTGATCCTGGAGGGGTAATCACTATCAACCAACCCCTGCTGAATCCTTATTTGTTTTACAGCTCATACATTCTATCATAGCAACCATTCTTTGCTAGGAGTTTTGAGTCAGGATTAAAACTGCCTCAGAAGTAGGAGATGCAATGTTGTCCTGCTCCTACCTACCTTCTAGTCCTGAAAAATAACCACTTGATCTTAGTTATTATTATTTATTAAAATACTGTTGAATTTATTTTGTGAATATTTTCTTTAGAACTGTGCATCTGTGCTTCTCAGTGAAACATACCTGAGATTTTCTTTTTTAAGTAATAAGCCTGTAACGTTTTGGTATCTAGATTATGCTGGCCTCATAAAATGAGTTGGAAATTATTCCTAATTTCCTATATTCTAAAAGAGTTTGTGTAAACTTTGTGTTATTTCCTCCCCACGTCATTAGAACAATTAGCTGGTGAAGTCACCTTTCTCATTTTGTCATTTGTTATGGAATCATTACATACACAGAGAAAGTTTAATTTTGTCATTTTTTATGGAATCATAACATACACACAGAAAAAGTCACAAGTTAGTGAAACTTGCATTGAGATGGAAAAAAAAAAAAAAAAAGGAATATTGCCAGCACTCCATTCTTCTCCTACATTACAGTTTTTATCCTTCAAAGGGTGGTATTATCTTGACTTCTAACATTATAGATAGTTTTACCTACTAATGAGTTGAACAATGCATTCTCTTTTATCCAACTCTTTTTGATCAAATTTGTATTTGTAATATTTATCCATATTTTTAACTTGTAATCCATTGATTCTTTTCACTAAATAGCATTTTATCATATAAATAGACCACAACCCTTTCTGTTGTTGATGGGCATCTGGGTATTTTCCAGTTTGGAGCTATTAAATGTAGTGCTGCTATGATCATTTCTTATAAATGTTCTTTTAATACATGGGTGTATCTCTGATGAATATGGTTACTCCACATTCTTATGAATACTTGATCATTTCCCTTTTATTATAAGCATTTTGGATGGTATTAATGGTATTAGTTATCAGTTTCCTTGTTAATTTTTTAATCTCAGGACATTTCATATATTTCTTCACTATTTAAATATCCTCTTTTGTGAAGTCCTTTTTCAGAGCTTTTTGCCTATTTTTTTTTTGCCTACTTTTTTTTATTGGATACACTTTCTTTTTCCTATTCATTTGTAGGAATTCTATAGTCTAGATATGAGTCCTTTGTCAGAAAAATGTGCTATAATTATTTTGTTCTACTTTGTGGCTTCTCTTTCACTCTTGGAAGACATATTTTGACACATACAATTTATTAACCTTAGTATAGTTCAACTTATATTGTTATTTATGGTCAGCGTTTTTTTGTGTCCTGTTCAAGAAATATTTTCCTGCTCTAAAGTCAGAAAGATATTTTTCTATGTTTTATTCCAAAAGGTTTATTACTTTGTCTTTCACATTTAGAGCTGCATTTCATCTGTAATTAATGTTTGTCTACACTCTGAGGTAAGGTAGGATTCAAGATTTCTTTTTATTCTGTATGGATATGTAGTTGTCTTGAAACAACTACATATTCTTTTCTGAGGTTCTACCTGCCCTTGCACCTCCATCTTGGCTATCCTTGCCTTTATATATAAATTTTAAAATCAACTGTATATCCCCCCCCCAAATCTACTTGTCTATTATTTTGTTCTATTTCTTGTATTTTAAATTAAGAAAGAAGTTGCATATGGCAAACTATACACGTCTTAAACGGAAACTATAAGAGAGGACTCAACTGCAGTCTCCTGAAATATAGTAACTATAATCTAGGAATCCTGTATACAGCAAAGACATAACTCACCTTCAGGATAAAAGGAAGCCATTTGTTGTCATGTATTTATTTTTTGTTACCTGTCTGTATCTTCTTACCTTTAAAATTTTTGTTTAAAAAAAACAATTCTAAAAAAAAAAAAAAACAATTCTGCAATTTTTCCTACAAAGTAGTGATTGAGTCTATAAACTTAATCCGATTCACATTTTATTTTTGGAGGAAAATTACTTCAACGGTGTTGCTGATTTCATTGTCAAGGGGCATATAAGGGTCTAATTATCACTTTTCTGTGGTTAGCAGCCATATATTCTTAGTTGGCAGTGCTTAGATCTTTAATTTATACATGTTGCACAATAGTGATGCTCCAGCTCTTTCCTTCTTCATTTAAATATATCTCCACATCTGCCATTTGTTTCCCAGTGGTAGTTTGCATAAGTAAAGCAAGATAGATGTTTGAGACTTTCCTTTTATTTATGAGATTGCAAAACAAATAACTGGTCCCTTAGTATCCTATAAATGTAACTAAACGTGTGTGTGTGTGTGTGTGTGTGTGTGTGTGTGCGCGCGCGCGTGCGTGTGTCCCCATGCAGACCTCCAACTTCAGGTAACACCAAGGGTCCCAGTTATAAGAGCTATGAAATCCATCTCCTTGCCTGTGCTGAGGACACGCCTTTAATAAGTTGTTCCTTGTACCTGGGAGACACTGAACTCCTCTGATAACCACCTTTGTTTGGAGGTATCCCTTGCTGAACCTCCCTGAATTACAGTGTAGGCTTTCCACCCAAACTCTCCCCTCTCCTCCCTTCACTTGGGGTCAAACTTAACACTGAAGTTTGATAGTCAACAACTCTGTTTCACTCCCCATTTTCTCTCACACTGTTATTTTCTCCAATGCAATCCTTGCACATTTCCTCCCACCTTGGCATCTGCTTTTTGGAGGAGCTGGATGAATGCCCTACATCATTATGAGCTCACAGATTGATACTTCTTCAGTGTGTTTCAACCTATTACAGCCATTATCCGTATGGCTCAAATTGTCCTATCTTTGGTGAGTGGGAGGTTCTTCAGGTTGACCCCCAAATTCTTTCTTAACACAACCCCACTAGTCTTTGATAATGGCCTTGCAATCTGTTACAAGATATTCTGAGCTTGTCTTCTCATCTTGTACTTTTCCCCAAGACCAGAAATCAGCTATGTCAACTGTGTCTCTAAATCCTGGGTATTTTTTTAGTTGTAAGTGTTATTTTTAGGCCTCTCAAATGGACAAATTTAGGATATCTATCTATCTATTATCTATCTATTATCTATTTGTCTATGATCTATCTATCATCCATCAACTCTATATTTTATCTTATCTATCATTATCTATCTATCTGTCTATCTATCTATCTATCTATCTATCATCTATCTACCTTTCTATCTATCATCTATTTCTATCATCTGTAATAAAATGCCTAATAAGGTCAAATTCAGGATTACAGAGTGCTTACTTAAGGTCTTCTATCTTACATTTGCATCTCCTAAAAATTCTGGTTCTCAAAAGTGCTGGGGATAATCAGATTAGAATAACACCACATATTCATTTGTTTTATCTCACAGAACAAACAAAGCAAATTCAAAACAGCAATACCAACATTGTCACCAACATTATGACTAAAAAAAAACATTTTAAAAAATTGTTTTTTTGTGTGTATGATTTCCCCATTTTTTTCCTCTTTTTAAAAAGTTCACTACTGTATGTACATTGTCAAAGCCTATAGTTATGAAATGCTATACTCTCCCTTGTATCTCATATTTAATCTTGGTTCTGCATATAATAATACTAATGATCACCAGTGGTCTTTATCCCAGTGTCTCTTCAGTTACATTTACTATCTAAAATTCATTCTCCAGTACAGTTTTAAGAAAGGACTCATGGAAAATATTGCTTATGTTTTTGCGTATTAATGACTGTTTCCTCCCTATAATAGAAAGTCTATTTGCTTATATGTAAAATCCTTGGCTCAATTTTTAAATTTTTGAAAAGTATCTTTAAATATGTAATTTTTTCCCTTTGGCATAAGGTGCTACTCTTGAAAAGTCTGAGGGTAGTCTAATTTTCTTTCTGTTTTATGTGACTTTTATCTGTTCTTTTTTTCCCCTGGATAGCCAGAGAACATTTATCTTTTTATTCAAAGTTCAATACTTTATAACTTCGTATTGGTTGCTCTGGGTTGACTTTCCCAGATATGCACTGTATGCTTTCATTCCATAGTTTTAAATACTTGTTTTTAAAAGACTTTTTAAAAAATTCAGCCTCCAGACTTCAGCTCAGTCAGTTAAGTATCCAATTCTTGATTTCCACTCTGGTCATGATCTCACAGTTTGTGGGTTTGAGCCCCTCCTTGGGCTCTGCACTGACACAGGAAAGCCTGCTTGCCTGCTTGGGATTCTGTCTTCTCTCTTTGCCCCTTCCCCTTTCTCTAAAAAATAAACAAACAAACAAACAAACAAACTTTAATAAAAACACAGCCCTTAGTGTTTATCTTATTCTCATTTTGTTTTTCATTCTTTGATCTGTATATTGTTTTGTGTTTGTGTGTATGTGTATGGTGGTGATGGTGGTAGTGATAATTTTCTATGTTATTCTTTTCATTCTAATACTTTCCATATCTTAAAAAAATAGCTATCCTTTCCTTCCTCCATTTCTCTTAAGACATAACCTGTTGTAATTATTTGTGCTGTGTTTATATATTAAGTGGAGTTCTTTTAAAAATATTTCCCCTGGTGCACCCGGGTGGCTCAGTTGGTTAAGCGTCCAGCTCTTGCTTTCAGCTCAGATTGTGATCTGACAGTTCCTGAGTTTGAGCCCCGAATCTGGCTCTATGCTGACAACACGGAGCCTGCTTGGAATTCTCTCTCTCTCCTTCTCTCTCTGTCTCTCCCTTGTTTCTCTCTCTCTCTCTCTCAAAATAAATAAACTTAAAAATTTTTAAATAATAATTCAAAAAATATTTTCCCCTTAGTTCTATTAATTAATGTTCTCTCATCACTATAAATGATAATTTTCTTAATCAAGTATTTTAAAATATCAGGATATACATTTCATCTCTTTGTATATTTTTTATTTTATTTTATTTTAATGTTTATTTTATTATTTATTTGTTTTAAATATAATTTATTGTCAAGTCAGCTAACATACAGTGTATACAGTGTGCTTTTGCCTTTGGGAGTAGATTCCCATGATTCATTGCTTACATACAGTACTCAGTGTTCATCCCAACAAGTTCCCTCCTCAATGCCCATCACCCCTCTTCCCCTCTCCCCCACACTCCCCAACAACCCTCAGTTTGTTCTCTGTATTTAAGAGTCTCTCATGGTTTATCTCCCTCTCTGTTTGAAACTTTTTCCCCTTCCCTTCCCCCATGGTCTTCTGTTAAGTTTCTCAAATTCCACATATGAGTGAAAACATATATCTGTCTGTATCTGACTGATTTATTTCACTTAGCATAATACCCTCCAGTTCCACCTACGTTTTTGCATATGGCAAGATTTCATTCTTTCTCATTGCCAAGTAGTATTCCATTGTATGTATATACCACATCTTCTTTACCCATTCATCAGTTGATGGACATTTGGGCTCTTTCCATAATTTGGCTATTGTTGATAGCACTGTTAAAAACATTGGGGTACATGCGCCCTTATGAATCAGCACTCCTGTGTCCTTTGGATAAATTCCTAGTAGTGCTATTGCTGGGTCATAGGGTAATTCTATTCTTAATTTTTTGAGGAAACTCCACACTGGTTTCCAGAGTGGCTGCACCAGTTTCCATTCCCACCAACAGTGCAAGAGGGTTCCCATTTCTCTACATCTTCACGAACATCTGTTGTTGCCTGAGTTGTTAATTTTAGCCACTCTGACAAATATATGGCCATTTAATCTTTGAAAAGCAGGAAAGAGTATCCAATGGAAAAAAGACAGTTTCTTTAGAAAATAGTGCTGGGAGAACTGGACAGCAACATGCAGAAGAATGAAACCAGACCACTGTCTTATAGCATACCCAAAAATAAACTCAAAATTGATGAAAGATCTAAATGTGAGACAGGAAACCATCAAAACCCTGGAGGAGAAAACAGGCAACAACCTCTTTGTCCTCCATTGCAGCAACTTCTTACTCAATACGTCTCTGAAGTCAAGGGAAATAAAAACAAAAATGAGCTACTAGGACTTCATCAGATAAAAAGCTTCCACACTATAAAGGAATCAATCAACAAAACTAAAAGACAACCAACAGAATGGTAGAAGATATTTGAAAATGACATATTGAATAAAGGGTTAGTATCAAAAATCTATAAAGAACTTACCAAACTCAACACCCAAGAAAACAAATAATCCAGTGAAAAAATGGGCAGAAGACATGAATAGACACTTTTCCAAAGAAGACATCCAGATGGCCAACAGATACATGAAAAGATGTTCAATGTCACTCATCATTAGAGTAATACAAGTCTTTGTATATTTTAAATTCATTTTATCAAAATGTCTTTCTGACATGCTTTTAATTTCTGTTTTCTATAAAAAGCTTTGTATGACTTCAATTTTTTCCTGTAACTGAAATGTGGTTCTTTACATGAAATTTGGTTCATCTAAACTTACAGAATGGAGTCATGATTTAGAATGGTTTCTCACATCATAGCTCTCAAATACTGTGGTGGCTTTTGATGTGTCTACTTGACAAAACCAAATTGTATTTCCTAGAATTCTCTTCATTGCATTTTTCTTGTTAGGGCAGAGAGATTCTCATAGGTGATTTGGAAGGAAGAAGTAAAACAGCAACCCATTTGTAGCTCACATACATTGTTGGTGATCTGCTGAACTCACCTTGTCAGTATGAAGCACAGGCCTGTCTCTACTTTTGCTGGATCGTCCTTCAGCTTCTCCAACTCTTGGGACAGGTATACATTTAGCTCCATGATAAAGAGGTTTTGCAGGATGCCCATACCACCAGTTTCAAAGGCAACTAAATCTAACACAGGGTTCAGTCCATTCTTATGAGGTTCCAGCCCATGCTTGTTAAGTTCGGCTAGTTCTTGCTTTCTCCTTCTATACATGCATCTTCCAGTCCTGACCATCTGCCCTGAGAACTTCAGATTCCAGCATCAGGTGCAAGAACACCAGCCTTATAATGTCTGCTTAACTAGCGCCAAGAATCTGTCCTTATGCAAGTCCCCCTACCCCCCCCCCACACACACACACATCAATGGTTCTGCTTCTCTGATTGAATCTTAAGTTCTGATACAAGTAACTTCTTTGGTTGCTTTCGAGAAGTGTTGGAAAATGTGGCATCTTGCTTTCTGAAAGAATCTGTTTTTCTACCCTATTCATAATCTGTAGGCTCTTTTTTCTTTGTTTTTATCATCTTTTTCCAGCTCATTTTGGACTCTTTTCTTAACAGTTTCCTTTCTGTGTGGGGCTTTGTCGTGGAAGGGAGATGTGCTTATTATTATTGAGACTTTGCAAGACCTAGTCCATGCTGGTCCTTTCAGACCTTACTGAAATTCTTGTGCCCTCACTTACTTTAAGAGTGAGCAAACCCCTCCTAATTCAGCTGCTTTCAAAAGCTGGCCTGCTGGGATTTCTAGAAAGTAATCATTGGCAAGGCTTGCCATATAATTTATGTAATGCCACTTATTCAAAGACCAAATAAAAAGGCTTTTTCTTTTTTCTTGTGCTCTCTCTCCCACCTCGTAATGGTGGTTTTTATTTGCTAGTTCATGTAGTATTTGCTTGAGCACAGGGATACTTGTAGGGTGAGTGAAACCCTCACAGGCACCTGGACCCCTAGTCTATAATTCACCTCACAGACTGCAGGCATCCTGTACCAGGTCCCAGCTGAGGTGGAGGGTGGCTGTGATCTTTGGGCATTGGTGGGGAATAGACTGCTGAGAACCCATCCCAGGGAGACAGAGAGCCTTCAGGAAGCAGGACCACATGTGAGCTAAGACTCCAACCCACCCCCCCCCACCATGTGTGCTCCATTGTCCCATTAGATAAATCCAAAGATTATTAAGACAGCAACTGCAGATCATCAACCTCCAAGCTGGCATCCTTCTAACTGTGATGTCCTGTGCAACTGCACTGGTCAAGTTGCCCTGCTTGGTGGTAATATTGAAGGTCTCAGATCCATCAAACTATTTCCCTCAGCTGATGCTATGCTTGCCTTTTGGAAGACAATGGTTCACTTCATACTCTTGTGTTCTGGGATTCTGTGGAATACATGGCTGTCTAGCTCTATTGCAGAGGTTGTTTACAGAATTTGGGTTTTGCTATGCTCATTTATGTGTGTTTACAGGGGTTTGGAGAGATTAAAAACAAATAGTGCTGCTTATACCATCTTCCCAGAGTCCTTTAAAAAATATCTTAATTGCCTATATATTTTTTTATTTTTAATTGTTATTTACATTCTGCTATTTTGGAGATATTATTCCACAAGGTTCTGGCAATTGTTTTCACAAAATCCACCACTATTCTCTCTCATTTTAGGTAGTTACTTACTTTTATCTTTTCTCTTCAGAAGGTTTTAGGATTTTTAGATATAATCTTCAGTTTCACTAGAAGATGCCTTGTGTATTTTCATTTATTCTGCATAGTATTCTGAGCAAATTTTAATTTGAGAGCTCTTTGCCTTAGAGAACATTCTCTGATATTACCTCTTCTTTTTTTTTTAATTTTTTAAAAATGTTTATTTATTTTTGAGAGAGAGGGAGAGAGCATGAGCAGGGAAGAGGCAGAGAGAGAGGGAGACACAGAATCCGAAGCAGGCTTCAGGCTCTGTGCTGATAGCTCAGAGCCTGACACAGGGCTTAAACTCCTGAACAATAAGATCATGACTTGAACCAAAGTCAGACGCTTAACCGACTGAGCCACCCAGGCACCCATAACATTACCTCTTCTAAAATTGCTTTTCTGGGGCGCCTGGGTGGCTCACTTTGTTGAGCGTCCTACTTCGGCTCTGGTCATGATCTAGTGGTCTGTGAGTTCAGGCCCCACGTTGGGCTCTGTGCTGACAGCTCAGAGCCTGGAGCCTGCTTCAGATTCTGTGTCTCCCTCTCTCTCTACGCCCCCCCCCCCCCCCGCTCATGCTCTGTCTCTCTCTCTCTCTGTCAAAAATAAATAAACATTTTTTTAAAATTTAAAAATTGCTTTTCTACCATTTTTCTCTGGTCTTTTTTCAGAAACTCCAACCAGATTTATGTTGGAGATTTTCATTATCTCCTCTCTTCTACAGCTTGTCTTTTCATTAACTTTTCTTCCCTCTATGACTCCAAGGTGAATTATGGGTAGGTGGACTGTATTCCTCAATTTGCTTGAGACCACTGGGGCAAAGGATTGACTCTTAGCTTTAAAACGGCTCATACGTGTTGTCCCCTTTCACTTTCCAAAGTGCTTCTTTTTGAATGGTAAATCCTGTGATCCTTGGTTTTAACTTCTAATTCATTCTTTGTCTAGATGTGTTTCGTCTGTTGAGGCTCTGTAAATGTCATTGTTATTTGGGCATTGGTGGGGAATAGACTGCTGAGAACCCATCCCAGGGAGACAGAGAGCCTTCAGGAAGCTCATTTCATTATTTTTCATTGTGTTCACTTGAATTTGTTTCATAATTTCTTGTTATTTTTATAATCCCATTCCTTTCTTTATCTCTGAGGATACTAAACATACTTATATTTAAAATATTTTAAACTTTTTCATTATGAATAAAGCATACATATTGAAAAATGCATGACACACAGTTGTACAAAGTTATTGTAAATACCCTAGGAACCACATTCAATTCAAGGGGCTACTGCATTGCCAAGTGGGAATGAAAATCCAGGTTCCCCAATGGGCCTTCTTGGGAGGTTTGCCTTACTTTTGTTGAACAGAGGTGGGATGCAGGCCCCCTCCTGGCTTGGAGCAGAGACATTTCTGGCACTGGTGGAGTATGTGTGTGGGATCCTCCTTACCACTGGGTGGTGGTAGAAGTTGAGGGCCCCTATATGCCCCCAGTAACACTGTGAAAAGGGGAGTTATTAGTTCTGTGTGTGGAAGCAAAAGTTCCCACTGCCTACCCCTTCTCTGATGGGATGGGGAGAAGGGGCAATAGACTCCAACCATGCCCACTTACAGTCAGGGGCAATAGAGGTCTAGGCTCCCCACTGGGCCTTTGCTGATGAAGGTGGGTGTGCGTGTACTTTCTAAATGTTTTCTGTCTTGCTGGTTTGCTTCTTTCCTGGTCCATTGGCTAGAGAGAGCAAGCTTTTGTTAAGATTTATTTTTGTCTGCTCTCATTTGGTATTCTCTGATGCTGACTTCTCCGGTATCCAGTCTGGGATCTGTGAGGCAAAAAGAAAACTAGGGAACTCACTGCTCTGTTCTTCCTCTGTCCCCAGGTCCCTAGCTGGTTTTTGTTTTTGTTTTTTTTTTTAATTTTTATTTAAATTCCAGTTGGTTAACATATAGTGCTATATTAGTTTCAGATGTACAATATAATGATTCAGCACTTCTGTGCAATTGCCGGTGCTCATCACGACAAGGGTACTCCTTAATCCCCATCACCTATTTCACCCATCCCCCCTCCAACTCCCTCTGGTATTCATCAGTTTGTTCTCTATAGTTAAGAGTCTATTTCTTCGTTTGCCTCTGTTTTTTTTCTTTCCTTTACTCGTTTGTTTTATATCTTAAATTCCACATATGAGTGAAATCATATGGTATTTGTCTTTCTCTAACTTACTTATTTCCCTGGCTGGTTTATCTTTTTTCCCTCCACTTTTCAGAATCTTATTTTGCTTATATAATGTTTAGGGTTTTAGCTGTACTTACCTGCAGGAAGAGGGAGAAGTGTATCTATTCTATTTTTGTCCTGAACTAATTAGTTGTTTCTCCTGATTATTTTTATGATGCTATTATTTTAATTATTTTCTTCAGTGAATATACGTTCAAAATATTTGATGATATTTTGTGGGAGGAGGGTTGATTTTCTTAGCTTTAGAATTCCTTATGTGTTTTGGAATTTTGTTACACAGGCTCTTTTCTCTCTCTCTGTTTCTGTCTGTCTCTCCTTATCCTGCTGTGTATAACAATTTTGCTATTGAAAATACCTATCTCCTTGGAACCCTCGATTCCAAGTGTCATTTTCTTACTGAGTCTCAGTTCATGTTTCTCAGTGAAACCAAGAATATTGCACAGAGCTTTTTGCACAGCTCCAAGCTAGACCTAGGTCAGCATCCTCCAGCTGGGCCTATGCCCCCCACTATCCTTGGTAGCACCTTCTCCCCACATCCTTCATGAGCAAGGAAGCTGGAGGAAGATTCTCATTTTAAGCACTGAGATAGATCACTTCCTGCTTTCCCTGAGAGGCAGAGGCTTCCATCAGCAACCCAGCTTCTGCTTTTCTGGGTTTCTCAGCCACAGATACAATTTTTCTGTCTTGAAGCATAGCTGCACATTTTTAGGTTTTTATTCCCTAGTATATTTTATCTATATGATTGGATAAGAGAAAGACTTCAAAACATGATCATTGAAGTTGAGATTCCACATTTAGCCTGTCAAATCTGTGAAGATCAAGAATTCTTATAAATTCCAAAGCCTGAGGAGGTTTAAGAAAAGATGTACTGCCATCACTGTTGTTGGGAGTATACATGAGTACATCTGCTAGGAAAGAAATTTGGGGATATCTATCCAAGTTTTAATTAGCATCCTATTTAATGCAATAATTCATAATTTATCCCAGTATACAGCACACAATATATACACTTAACATTTATGCTTAGAATGTTTATTACTATAGCATATATTAACAAAAAGAACTACAAACTCCATAAAACCCATCATTAAGGGACAAGTTGAACAAAGGATGGCATATCCATAAACTATGAGGCATCCTTAAAAGAATAGGATCAACATGTGCTTGCAGGTAAGAAAATATGTATGATAAGATACATGATAAAAGCTACTAGCAGATATAATATAACCTCATTTCGGTAAGACAGTTCTGGAAGCCAGTCAAGTAACTGTCAGCAGACATTAGTTGTAGTCATTAGAGATGAAATAAAAGAGACTTTCACATTTGTCTCCTTTCATACCATTTATAGTTTTGCTAACATACCCTTACTTGTGCTTCTTTTTATTTAAAAAATTTGCCCTTATTTATAGTAGACATGTAAAATGGTACAGCTACCCTGGAAAGTGGTTTGGCAGTTCCTTATAAAAGTAAACATATGACTATGATATGATCCAGCAATTGCACTTTTGGTCATTTATCCCAGAGA
The DNA here is from genome assembly GCF_024362965.1 of Panthera pardus. Lineage (NCBI taxonomy): Eukaryota > Metazoa > Chordata > Mammalia > Carnivora > Felidae > Panthera > Panthera pardus. The sequence goes on along the minus strand of NW_026526810.1, from coordinate 14,961,478 downwards.
AATTAAAACTCATAATTACACAAAAATCTGTACATGTATGTTCATAGTAACTATTTTTTTAATATTAAATTTATTTTCAAATTGGTTTCCATACAACACTCAGTGCTCATCCCAACAGGTGCCCTCCTCAATGCTCATCACCCACTCTCCCCTCCCTCCCACCCCCCATCAACTGATGAATGGATAAAGAAATTGTGGTTTATATACACAATGGAATACTACTTGGCAATGAGAAAGAGTGAAATATGGCCTTTTGTAGCAACATGGATGGAACTGGAGAGTGTTGTGCTAAGTGAAATAAGTCATATAGAGAAAGATAGATAACATATGTTTTCACTCATTTGTAACTCTATTTTTAACAGCCTCAAATGGGAAGTGACCCAGATATCTTTTAGTAGATAAATGGTCAAATAAACTGTGGTAAACCATACCATGGGTGATGAACAACCTATTGATAAATATGCAGCAAACTGGATAGATCACAAAGGAATTATGCTGAGTTTAAAACAGCCAATCCCAAAAGGATACAGAATTATTATTCCATTTGTGTCTCATCCTTTACATGACAAATTTGTAGAAATGAAGAACAGATTGGTGGGTGCCAGGAGTTAGGGATCAGGAAATAGTGTGGGAGGTGGTGGGTATGGCTCTAAAAAGGGAACTCAAATGACCTCTGTGGTGAGGGCACTGTTTTGTGTCTTGACTGTGGTGGTGGATACATTATACTACACGTCATAAAATCGCATAGCACTAAGTACACACACACACACGTATAAATGAGTACATCCATGTAAAATTGGGGAAATCTGAACCCCAGATAGGTGGATTGTATCAATGACTCCCAGTTGTGATGTAATAACCTTTCAACGTGTTGCCATTGGGGGGAGCTGGGCAAAGGATACATAGAGTCTATTATTTCTAACAATTGCATATGAATATGCAATGATCTCAAAATTAAAGGTTTAGTTTTTTAAAAGCCAATCCTTAAAAGAGTGATTCTTTTTCTCAACACAAATCTAATGATTTTTTTTGGTTGAGTTATCCTAAATATTTTACAGATTTTGTTTCTGTTGTAAATTGAATCTTACCATGACATTTTCTTAATAGTTATTACTGATTAGAGGAATTAAATTCATTTTTAATGTTTATTTTGAGAGACAGAGAGAGAGAGAGAGAGAGAGAGAGAGAAGGAGAGGGAGAGAGAGAGAGAGAGAGAGAGAGAGAGAGAGAAATCCCAAGTAGGTTCCCCACTGTCGGCATGGAGCCTGACATGAGGCCTGGTCCCACAGCTGCGAAATCATGACCGGAACCGAAATCAAGAGTTGGAACCTTCACTAACTGTGCCACTCAGGTGTCTCTGAAATTCATTTTTATGTGCTGATCTATCTGGCAATTTTACTATATTCTTTTATTTATTCTTATATTCCATCTGTTGAGTCTCTTTTTCTATGAGTTTCCAATGTAAATAGACATTGAACTTTTAAAAATGCTTTTTAATAATGTATTGAGAAAGCTATGTGATTTTCTTCTTATTGCATCCACACAGTAAATTGCACTGGTAGATTTACTGATAACGAAATAATCAGATGTTGAATCTGTTTTGATAGTCACCTTGCTTTCTTGGTGTAAATTCTACATACCATTTTGTTTTGTTAATTTAAAAATACACTGTTGAGTTTAATTAGCTAGCATTCCATTTCTCATTTCTGAATGTATGTTCACCCGTGAAATCGGTCTGTCATTTTCTTTCCTTGTAATTTACTTGCTCTGTTTTGGTACCAAGGCTATTAACTTGACTTCATATAATGAGTTTGGAAGCTTATCTTCAAATTCTATTTCGTTCCACAAATTGTGTAAAATAAGGGTTATGTATTCTTTGAGAGTTTTGTAGAATTTACTTATGTAATACTGTCTCAGTTGACAAGGGGTGAATTTGAACACCATTTCAATGTGTTTATTAGTTATTGATCTCTACATTTTTTCTCTTTCTCTGGCATAAAATTTAGTATTTTAAGTTTTTCTCAAAAAAATTTCCATTTCACCTAGGTTTTTATATTTAGTCCTCTATAGTTCATAATATTTTTTGTCAGTGAATCTTAAATTAAACTGCTTTTTAAATTTGTATCAAATAAATACTTTGCTCTCCAATAAAATCTCTCAGTACTTCCAAATCAGTAATAATTTTCTATTTTCCACAGAGACTCTTCCCATCGAATCTTCCATCTGTTTGAATCATGTCTAATTGTCATCCTAGAGATTTCCACTATCATCACCCTAGAAATTCTTTTTGCTTATTTTCTGAATAGTTGATTTTTATTTTTAGATCTCATGATTTACTCTTCCTTTTATTATTATCACATTCCAGTAGAGCAAATTCTTCTAGTAAAAGATGCATGGCCGTCACACTTTGAGACCTTACTTTCTGAAAGTACCTTCACTACCTCCTTATATGAGACTGATTGACTAGTTTGTAGAGAAGTCTGGATTGGAAATAATTTTTCTTCAGAAATATGAAGGCATTGTTTATTGTGTGAATCATTTTAGTTTTGTAGTAAATGAGGTCATGAGGTCATTTGGTCATTTTGTAGTCATCATTTTTCTTTTCTTTTCTTTTCTTTTGTCCATATTGATTCCCCCTTGCCACAGTGCTCTGAAATGTCAGGGGCTGATTTCTTGTGATTCCATTTCCAACATTGTATCAAGTGCTCAGTGGGACCTTTCAATCTGGAGACTTATTGCCCTGAAATTCTGAGAAACTTTCTAGTATTATTTCATCGTTATTTTTCTATCTGTCCTCATTAAAAAAAATTATTTGGATGTTGGCCCTCCCAGGTTGATTTCTTACACCTCATTTGCTATTTTGCTCTACTTTCTTGAAGAGTAATGTCACTTTATCTTCCACACCTTCTATTGCATATATTATTTTTTCCATTATATTTTTAATTTTTAAGCACTTTTGTTCTCTGAATGTTCTTTAAATGCATCCTGTTTTTATTCCATGGAAGCAATATCCTCTATTATATTTATTGGCCTTACTCTCCATATACACTTAGCTTTCTCTGAACTGACAATTCAGACACCACTTATCAATCTACTTTATCACTTTTTAAAATCTTTTAATGGTTCTTAATTGATGTCATCTTAGTTGCTTTGTCATTCTGCACTGATGCTATGTTTTTCTTCTTTATTCTTATTTCAGTGGGATTCTGAATATAGGTTCCGTCTCTCATGTTCAAAAGAAAAATCCTTTATTGACTTTTTAAAATTTGTTTTACATTCTATTTATTTACTTTTTAAAATTTGTTTTACATTCTTATTTTAATTCCAGTTAGTTAACATACAGTGTTATATTAGTTTCAGGTGTACAATGTAGTGATTCAACAATTCTATACATTACTCAGTCCTCATCTAGGTAAATATGCTCTTAATACCCTTCACCTATTTCAGCCATCCCCTCCACCAACCTGTCCTCTGGCAACCAAAAATTTGTTGTCTATATTTAACAGTTTGGTTTTTTGTTTGTTCTTTTTTCCTTGTTTGTTTGTTTTGTTTTTAAAATTCCACACGAGTGAAATCATATGGTATTTGTCTTTCTTCAAGTGACTTACTCTGCTTAGCATAATACCCTCTAGTTCCATCCATGTCATTGAACATGGCAAGGTTCCATTTTTTTCTGGCAGTGTGTGTGTGTGTGTGTGTGTGTGTGTGTGTATCATATATTCTCTATCCATTCATCAATTTATGGATACCTGGGTTGCTTCTCTATCTTGGCTACTATAAATAACAATTCAATAAACATAGAAGTGCATATATTTTTTGAAATAGTGTTTTTGTTTGTTTTCTTTCAAATTAGTTTCTTTCATTTTTGTTTTCAATTTCTACTTGTATATACCCAATAGTGGAATTACTGGATTATATGGTAATTTTATTTTTAATATTTTGGGGAACCTCTGTACTGTTTTCCACAGTGACTGCACCAGTTTTCATTCTCACCAACAGTGTATAAAATTCCTTTTTCTCCACATCCTCACCAACACATGTTGTTTCTTATGTTTTTGATTGTATCCATTCTGACAGGTACAAAGTGATATCTTGCTATGGTTTTAATTTGCATTTCCCTGATGATGAGTGAGGTTGAGAATCTTTTCTTGTGTCTGTTGACCATCTCTATGTCTTCTTTGGAGAAATGTATGTTCATGTCTTCTGCCCACTTTTAATTAGATTATTTGATTTTTTTGGTGTTGAGTTGTGAGATCTTTATACATTTTGGATATTAATTCCTTATCAGATATGTTACTTGCAAATATCCTCTCCCATTTAGTGGGTGCCTGGTTGTTTTCTTGTTTTGTAATCGGTTTCCTTCACTGTGCAAAAGCATTTAATTTTGGTATAATCTACATATTTAATGCAATCCCTATCAAAACACCAAGAGCATTTTTCACAGAACTAAAACAAATAATAATAAAATTTGCATGGAACCACAAAGACCCCAGACGGCCAAAGCAATCTTGAAAAAGAACAAAACTGGAAGTATCACAATCCCAGATTTCAAGATATACTACAAAGCTGCATTAATAAAAACAGTTTGGTACTGGCACAAAAATAGATACATAGGTAAGTATAACAGAAGAGAAAGCCCAGAAATAAACCTACGATTATATGGTCAATTAATATGATGAAGTAGACAATATGCAATGGGACAAAAGTATCTTCAACAAAAGGTGTTGGGAAAACTGAAATATACACAAAAATGAACTCACAATAGAGACCTAAATGTGAGGTCTGAAACCATAAAATGCCTAGAAGAAAACATAAGCAATAATCTCTTTGACATTAGCCATAGAAACATTTCTCTAGATGTGTCTCTTTGGCAAGAGAAACAAAGGAGAAATGAAACTATTAGGACCACACCAAGATAAAAGATAAATCCTTTAATTATAAAAACCTCATGGGGTGCCTAGGTGGCTCAGTCAGTTAAGCCTCCAACTTCGGCTCAGGTCATGATCTCGCGGTTCTCGTGAAGTCAATCCCAGCATTGGGCTTTGTGCTAACAGCTCAGAGCCTGGAGCCTGCTTCAGATTCTGTGTCTCCTGCTCTCTCTGCCCCTCCCACACTCATGTTCTGTCTGTCTCTGTTTCTCAATAATAAATAAACGTTAAAAAAGAAATTAAAAAGAAAACCTCCAATAATTTCATGTTAATTTCCCTTCATTTGATATTTTATTTATTTGCATGTTTATTTTGGGCGAATATCTTTGCTATATATTAGTCTACATAATCAGCTTCTTTCTAATAACCAGGCTTCATTTTTGTAATTATCTTCTTGTAGGGGAAAACTGAAAAAGTAATTCTAGGAATCCATAAATTACTAAGCAAATCCTGAAAATTAAATGCAAGAAGGGGGTAATTATACCATAAAATAACACATTATATAAAACCCCTCTGACACAAGAGCAGTAGTATAACACAGACAGTGCAGACGGAGCCATGTATGTGTTTGGGGATATTGTATTTGGTAGTGGTTAAAATAGCCATCAGTGGAAATGAATGTATTTATTACTCAATAAATTGTGTTGGGGAAAGAGCATGACTACCAACAGAAAGAAATAAAGATGTATTCCTATGTTACACCAGGCACCAAATATATATATATATATTTGCCTGGTGTAAGCTATCTTATATATATGGTAAAAATAAATGTGAATATATATTTATATAATATATAAATATAATATATAAATATATAATATGCATTTAATATTAAATTATAAACATACACAAATATATTATTTATATCTATTATAAAAATTTTATTATATAATTATTATATATAATAATTATCTATTATAATCATACATATTATAAATGTAAATATATTATTAAATATACAATTAAATATATAAAATAATATAAATTATGTATTTATATATATCATATATTTATATAATATAAATTTACTATTATTAAAATATAAATTCATAAAAATCTATTATTTGTATATTATATATAAAATACATATTTATATACAAACTATATAAATATATTTTATATTATATATTTATTATTATAATTATATAAATATATCATTAAATATAAACTAAATGTATAATATAATATTAATTATATATTTATATATTCATAAATATAGCAATGAATAGGCTAAAGTTCTATACAGAAAGTAAGCCTATTAAGTGAATAGTAGATTCAGAATGCCTTTGTGGACTCAAGTGGAGACGTCTTTTTTAACTAAGATCCAAAAGTCACACACACTAAAGGGAAAGATTTATGGAGTTGACCCATTCAGAATTTGTAATTTCTGTTTAGCAAAAATAAAATTAACATATTAATAGCAGATTAAGCTCTACTCTTCCCAATATCTAGAATATACAAAGACCTCCTGAAAATCAAGGTAAAGACCAGCAATCCAGTACAAAAATAATAATAATAATAATAATAATAAGCAAGAGACACGAAAAAACTTTTCAGATGGACACCTAGACAGAATACAGACTAACTGAATGAGTATATGTTTAACCTCACTAGTAATCTGAGACATACAAATTTAAACATCATATTACCATACTGATATCAGATGGGTGAAAATTAGAAAATTTGCTAATGTTAAATGCTAATGAGCATTTAGGGAAATGGGAACCTTTGTTTACTTTGGAAACTGAAAACTGGTTGACCCATTATGTAAAATTATATATGGTGTATCTTCTGACATGACCATTTTCCACTGGGGCTTATACCCTGAAGAAAGTGTCAATGATACACACAGAGACCAATACAAAGACATTCAGCTTTGGCTATGTGAGTGAGGAGCTATAAATAACATGGGTAGCCTTCCTTTTTAGAAATGGGTAATGATGTGCTTGTGCACGGTACAGATCTTGGAAGCAGTAACATAGCAATGAATTAGGTTTATGCATATCTATCTATCTATCTATCTATATGGCTAACAAAACAAAGCAATATTTGTATTCATGACACGCACACAAAATAACTCAATTTCATACATGTATGTAAGTGAATGTATAAAAATGGTTTGAAAGGATTTTCTTTAGGTACAATGTGTATACATTGTGATGCTCAGGGTAGGGAGTGGAATTGGAATGAGGATGATGGATGAAGGGGGATATTAATGGCTCATATAAATAGAATGAATAAATGAATGAATGGAATAACACAAACGGGGCTTTGCAGAGAAGACTGATGGAGCGTGTACCAAACAAAGACTGAGCACTGTGATCAGGTTTGTTTTTTTCTTCTGTGCTCCTAAAAAGTAAAACCAGTTAAAAATTAGAGGCTAGTAATTAAAAGGCCATTTCTAGAGAAACTCAGAGCCCAGTTGGAGAATTGGGTAAAATACCTACAGAGATGACTGTTATTCTCAGGAGGACAGTAATCTTGCCACCCAACTGAACATTACTATACAAAATGACAGAAAATCTATTAGAGGCAAACAAGACTATGACCTTTTAGTGATCTTCCAGGGAAGAACGTTTTTCTAAATCCCATTACCACTGAGATTGATGATTCAGGTTTAAGGTCCAAGATCTCTGATCATGTGCTTGTGTTACATAAGAGACTTGAGATTGATGGAGGACTGCTAGGTGCCCAAATCCAAACAGCTTGCACTCCATCTAAAACAGAACCTATTGTTGACTGAACAGCCCTTATTGTGCTGTGTCACGTTACAGTGTGATGGCTAAGGACAAAGAAGCAAGAGAGTGAAGTTCCTGAGTTGATGTTGGAAACAAATAGTTATGAAGGTCCTGCTGTATGCCAGGGGATTAAGTAAGCTACGTAAATTAACCTTTATGACAAATACAATAGTCAAATATTCTTTTCTCACATATTACAGATTAAAGAGAAATAATGTAAATTACATAAGGTCAACTGGTAAAAAAACAAGCTGTGGTTCAAACAAAACTATTTCTGACTTCAATATATAATATTTTAGTTTCATCTCTAAAAGGCTAGAGTTGCATTTCATTTTCCACGTTGGACTCATCCAACGCTAAGATTTTATCAATTTTTAGGCATGCATCATATCATTGCTTCCATGATAAACTAACTGCATCCATAGTCCCTAATGAAAGAACAGCTTAGGTAGTATGTCATGATCCCCATTCTCAGTGCACAGCTGATGGACTATGGACCTGTGAAGACCTGAGGTAACCGCTCTGAAAGTCAGCGCCCTAAAGTGAAAAGATTTTCCTTGTCAGGTATTATAAAAATCAATTGAAGAAGGTAGAGTCTTCTTCTTTGTAATTTGAAGTGATTTGACAATGATAGTAGGGGGTTTGCCTTGGTAGACAAAGGAAAGCTGATCCACATGGAGAGGAGTGTACAAATAGCATCTAGCTGAGTGGTCATCAGTGGAACCCTGGGGTGGTGACCTCTAGATTCCTGCTGCTGAGGGTTGGAGCTGTCTTAGAGTCAAGATGCCTTTCCATTCAAGTCTTCCTGGTGGGCAAGTTGGAGTTCCTGATCTTGAGGTGAGACATGGTTGTTTGGTGTTCTCTGTGTTCTTTTATAGAACCCACCCTATAGCTAAGATTCCTGTTTTCTATTTTCTTAAAGGAATTCTTAAGATGTACTATCATTTACATGAGGTGATGTGAGAAAATCAGTTCCATGAAGAGAAACAGCCCAAATGAATTATTATTTTGCTTTCTTAACTTTATAGAACATGACATTAAACTTTGAATAAAGAGATCCAAGTGTAAGAAGAGAGAGCTAGAGAGTACACTTCACATTTCAGTTTTGAATGGGAGGTACTGAAGGCTGAGATGACATCTCAGGATATATGTGGGAAATGTATGCAGAGATCCATGTGGTTGCCATAAATCATGGTGGTGGTTTGTTTATGGGCCCTGGTTAAGAGGATGAAGAGAAGTCATTCCAGGCAACATTCAGAAGGAAAATGAATTAGTCAGAATGCTTTGATTATGGGGCGCCTGGGTGGCTCAGTTGGTTAAGTGTCAGACTCTTGATTTTGACTCAGGTCATGATCTCCTAGTTTGTGAGTTCAAGCCCCTAGTCAGGCTCTGTGCTGACAGCATGGAGCCTGCTTGGGATTCTCTCCCTCTCTTTCTGCCCCTCCCCCACCTGTGCTCACTCTCTTATCTCTCAAAAATAAAGAAATAAACTTAAAATAAATACTTCGGTTGCAAGTGGAGTGACCAGGCATACTGGTTTGCCTATGATTGCAAGATTTCCTAGGATGTGGGATTTTCAGTGCTAAAACTGGAAGAGTCCTGGGCAAATAGGGATGCTTGGTCAACTCTAGAACTTGCAAGTGACCAAAATTCACAACTTTAGCAAAAATCTGTGATTTGTTTACTGATAGGTGAAACCATGGAGAGGAAAACACTACCACCCAGTATGAAAAGTTGCAGAAAAGGATTATGCAGTTCCAGGAGTCATGAGAAGCTCATCCCTTAAGCTTCCAGGGATGCTCCCTCTATCAGCATGAGAAGCTCTTATAAATCACCCAGGCTAGGCTTCTCCCAGATATTCTTATGAGGATCTCCCAGAGATCTCATTGGTCTGGATTTGAGATTTGGCTTCAGTAATTTTTAAAAATGGGATTATTTATTTCTTATTTGAAACCACTGCTGTTCATGAATAACAGAATAAACCCATGGTTTCCAAATTCACTTCCCATTGCAATCATCTGGAACGTTAAAAACAAAAAGCCAACGCCAGTGTTCCATCCCTCAGAGACAGTGGTTTAACTGGTTTGGGAGTGGCCAGGGCTTTAGGACATCTTAAAGATCAGCAGGTGATTATAATATGCAGACAAATTTGGCATCCATTCCTATATCTTCTCCCAGGACAGCCCTGGGATTTGAGCAAGAGAAGAGTAAGGATATGTAGGTACACTAGTCTTAGATAAATCAACATGGGAACTTTTACAAACCCTGTGAGTTTGTTGAACATCTGCTCTTGTTACTCTGCTAGGACAGAGAGGGAAATTAAGAAGGTGCAAGTGATAAAGAGTTTTTGCCCACAGCTGGGAGGGGACTCTGACCAGATAGAGGCTGACTGCTCAGGGATCCTCAAACTTCCTCCATGCTGTCCTGCCCAAGGCTTCAGACTGATATGCCATGAAAGTCTTGGCTCTGGCATGTATCAGCTGATCTTTGACATGAAATTATCTTCAGCTTTGGTTTCCTCACACACTTTAGACAGTGACCTGTATAAAGCAACTGATGTGTGGTAAATGCACAATAAAGCATTTGTATTTCCCTCCCTCTCACAGTATTGAATATTTGGGTTGCACCAGAGACTTCCTTTCATAATGGTATTTCTGCTGTTGCAGACAAATATTCTCAATCTGCAAGCTCATTCACAGCTTGCATGAGCACTGCTCCAGTATTCCCAGATGCATCTTCGACGCATTATGACTCTCCATGACTCAATTTCTCAAGATTTGTGAATTTGCCATAACAGAGTGTTTGAACAAAAGCTGAGGTTTTCAAATAGAACAAATGTGCGATTCCACAGTTGTGATTCTAATATTCTATTACTGCAAATCCAAACTGCATTCAAATGTAGTTTTTAAGTATCATGACTCAGCAGACTTCAGATTCCATGATTCACAGATGTTCAAAACCCATGGCTCACTGATTCTCTGATATTATGACACTGATTTTTCTATTTCAGTGATCCATACACAGAAAACGTAAATCTAAATCTATAGCAACTATGTGAAGAATATTCATCCTAAAGTGAGTCTCAAATTGGCTTATCAAAAAGAAAATAGGAAGGACCCAAATAAATAAAATTATGGATGAGAGAGGAGAAATCACAACCAACACCACATAAATATGAACAATTATATTGGAATATTATGAAAAATTATATGCCGACAAATTGGACAATCTGAAAGAAATGGATAAATTCCTAGAAACATATAAACTACCAGAATGGAAACAGGAATATATACAAAATTTGAACAGACCAATAACCAACAAAGGAATTGAATCAGTAATCAAAAATCTCCCAGAAAACAGAAGTCCAGGGCCATATGGTTTCCCAGGGGAAGTCTACCAAACATTTTAGAAGAGTTAATACCTATTCTCCTCAAACAGTTACAACAATTAGAAATGGAAGGAAAACTTTCAAACTCATTCAACGAAGCTAGTATTAGTTTAATTCCAAAACCAGACAAAGACCCCACTAAAAAGGAGAATTACAGGCCAATATATCTGATGAAAGTGGATGCAAAAATTCTCAACAAGATCCTAGCAAATTGAATCCAACAATACATTAAAACAATTATTCACCACAACCAAGTGGAATTTATTGCTGTACTTTAGGGGCAGTTCACTATTCACAAATCAACCAACATGATACACCACATTAATAAAAGAAATGATAAGAACCATTCTATCTTCTCAATAGATGAAGAAAAAGCATTTGACAGAATACAGCATTCATTATTGATAAAATATTGATATTTTATCCCCCAACAAAGTAGGGAAAGAGGAAACATACTTCAACATCATAAAGGCCATATAAGAAAGACCCACAGCTAATACCATCCTCAATGGGATAAAACAGAGCTTCTCCTCATAGTCAGGAACAAGACAGGATGTCCACTCTCACCATTGTTATTTAACATAGTACTGGACCAGTCCTAGCCTCAGCAATCATACAACAAAAAGAAATAAAAGGCATTCAAATCGGCAAGGAATAAGTCAAACTTTCACTATTCACAGATGACATGGTACACTGTGTAGAAAACCCGAAAGACAGAAAAAATTTCTAGAACTGATACATTAATTCAGTAAAGTTGCAGGATATGAAATCAGCATGTAGAAATCTGTTGATTTCTAAATGCCAATAATGAAGCAGGAGAAAGAAAAATCAAGGAATCAATCCCATTTACAATTGCACCAAAAATCATAAGATATCTAGGAATAAACCTAACCAAAGAGTACTCTGGAAACTACAGAATACTTATGCAAGAAAGTAAAGATGACACAAAGAAATGGAAAAATATTTCATGTTCATGGATTAGAAGTACGAATATTGTGAAAATGTCTATACTACCCAAAGCGATCTGCACATTTAAAGGAACTCCTATCAAAATACCAACATTTTCCTCAGAGCTAGAACAAACAGTCCTAAAATTTGTATGGAACCACAAAAGACCCCAAATAGCCAAAGCCATCTTGAAAAAGAAAAGCAAAGCTGGAGACATCACAATTCCTGACTTCAAGCTATATTACAAAACTATAGTCATCAAGATAGTATGGCACTGGCATAAAAACAGACATATAGATCAATGAAACACAATAGAAAACCCAGTAATAGACCCCCAATGCTATGGTCAACTAATCTTCAACAAAGTAGAAAAGAATTTCCAATGGAAAAAAGACAGTTTTTTCAACAAATGATGTTGAGAAAACCGAACTGTAACAAGCGAAAAAGTGAGACTGGGCCACTTTCTTATACCATACACAAAAATAAATTCAAAATGGATGAAAGAACTAAATGTAAGACAGGAAACCATCAGAATCCTAGAGGAGAACATAGGCAGCAAATTCTTTGACCTTGGCCATAGCAAGTTCTTACTAAGCATGTCTCTGAGGCAAGGAAACAAAAGCAAAAACAAACTATTGGGATTTCATTAAAAAAAAAAAAAAAAACCCTTCTGCACAGCAAAGGAAACAATCAACAAAACTAAAAGGCAGCCTTCATAATGGGAGAAAATATTTGCAAATGACATATCTGATAAAGGATTAGTATCCAAAATCTATAAAGAAGTTATCAAACTCAACCCCAAAAAAAAAAATAATCCAGTTAAGACTTAAGCAGAAGACATGAACAGATATTTTTTCCAAGACATCCTGATGGCTAACAGACACATTGAAAGATGGTCAGCGTCACTCATTATCAAAGAAATACAAATCAACGCTACAATGAGATGTCACCTCACACTTGTCAGAATGGCTAAAATTAACAACACAGGAAGCAACAGATGTTGGTGAGAATGCAAAGGAAGAGGATCCTCTTACACTGTTGATGGGAAAATAAACTGGTGTAGCCACTCTGGAAAACAGTATGGAGTTTCCTCAAAGTTAAAAATAGAACTACCCTATGATCTAGCCATTGCACTATTAGGTATTTACCCACAAGATACAAAAATACCGATTTGCTGATTTGAGGTGGCACATGCATCTTGATGTTTATAGCAGCATTATCAACAATAGTCAAGTGATGGAAAGAGCTCATAGACTGATCAATGAATAAATAATATGTTACATACATATACATAATGTAACATTACTCAGCCATTAAAAGAATAAAATCTAGCCATTTGCAATGACATGTATCGAGCTAGAGTGTATTATGCTAAGCAAAATAAGTCAGAGAAAGATACATGCCATATGATTTCACTCACATGTGGAATTTAAAAAACAAAAAAGATGAACATAGGGGAAAGAAAAAAAGGAAGAAAGAGAGAGAAGCAAACTATAAAATAGACTCAACTATGGAGAACAAGGTGAGGGTTGCTTAAGAGGAGGTGGGTGGGTGGATGAGCTAAATGGGTAATGGGTATTAAGAAGGGCATTTGTTGTGATGAGTACTGGGTGTAATAGATAAGTGATGAATCACTAAACTCTACTCCCGAAATTAATATCACACTGTATGTTAACTAACTAGAATTTAAATAAAAACTTGAAATAAAAAAATAAAAGTTTGGCCACAAAAGAATGGAGCTGTTTCATGGCTGTAAGACTCCTATAGTTGAGACTTCCACAGATGGATCTTTTGCAGAGGATTCAACTCTGGAATGCCAACTCATTGAAGAAATGACAACTACCAGAACAGTTGAAATTTCAAATTGAGATTAATTTTTCCTTGCCCTTTTTAAAGAGAAAGATACTGCTTAGGTAATCATTGGTATAGCCAAGTATTTGGACAGTTAACACAGAATAAAACAAGATCAAAGTGTTTCTCAGATTGACTTAGGGATCTTTAGATTTTATGATTTGATGGTTTTTAAGACTGCTTGACTTGGCAATTCTTATGCACAAATAATTGATACAAATTTTTAGATCATTTATTCTATTTCTGTGAAAAATACCATTGGATTCTTTATAGGGATTGCATTGAATTTCTAGATTGCTTTGGACAGTATGGACATTTTAAAAATATTAGTACTTCCAGTCCATGAGCATGGAATACCTCCATTTATGTGTGCCTACTTCAATTTCTTTCATAAATATCCTTCATTTCAAGATGTAATGTTTTAAAAATAATTTTAATTAATCATTAAATTAAGTTGATTACTTAATTAATATTTAATTATTATAATTGTATAATATATTATAATGTATAACTTTAATTCAATTATTTAATCAATTGCTTAATTCATTCAATTATATTGACTTAAATATTTTAAAAACTATTTTAAGAATGTGTTTTTATTTTAAGGCAAAACAGAAAACCAGACCAAAAGCACATGTAGAGGTTAATGAATTATTATCATAAAGGAAATATCCTTGTAACAACCACCGAGGTCAAGAAATAAACTTTTACAGTAACCCCAAAATCCATTCCTCATGCCTCAAACAAACCACAGCCCCTCCTTTCCTCTAAATGTAACTATGCTGGTTTTTGTAGTAGGACTCTCCTTGTGTTTCTTCATGACTTTACTATCCAAATGTGTATTCTTAGTGAAGTATCACCATGTCTATTTTGCCAACTTGTTATGTTATTTAACTCTCTTTCAACCTGGAGATGACTTTTCTCTCCATGTCCGTCTGTCTGTCTGTCTTTCCTTTCTTTTCCTTTGCTTTGCTTTCCTTTCCTTTCCTTTTCTTTACAATTTGTTTACTGAAGAATCTGAGTTCTTTTACCTGTAGAGTTTCTTATTACCTGGATTTCAAACTCATTGTGCAGCTCAGCATGTTTCCCTGCCCTATTTTCTGCAAACTAGCAGCTGGATCCACAGACTTAGTCAGACTCAGGTTCAATCCTTTTGACAAAACTATAGGTTGTGTTGTGACCTTTCACCAAGAAGTGCATTGTGGCTGGCTTTCACTTTTTTGATCTCACCAAGTAATGATACTAAGCGCCTAGATCCCTGAATTGCTTGAGTGTTATAAAAAGCTGATATACTTATTTTGTCAATTTGTTTTCATTTATTCTTTTAAATTTATTAAGGTGTTTTTTATGGCTCAAAATATGGTTTATCTTGATGGATGTCCTATGTAAGTAAGCTTATGGAGACTGTATATTCTGCCATAGTTAGATGAAGTATTCTAAAAATGTCAATTAGATCCAGTTGATTGATGCTGCTATTCAGTTTAACTATGTCCTTACTGATGTTCTGCCTGATGGATCTCCAATTACCTACAGAGGGATGTTTAATCTCCAAGTGGATTCATCTATTTCTCCTTGGAGCTCTATCGGTTTTTGCCTCATGTATTTTGACATTGTTGTTAGACACATCCTAAGGATTGTAATGTCTTCTAGGTGAATTAATCACTTTATCATGATGTAATGCCTCTTTTTATTCCTAGTAATTGTCCTTTCTCTGAAATCTGATTTGTCTGAAATTAATATAGCTACTCCAGCTTCCTTCTGATTAGCAGCATACTATGGTATATCTTCCTCTACCCCTTTATATTTGTCCTATGTCTTTATATTCAAAATGGGTTGCTTGTAAACAGCATACAATTGGATCTTGTTTTTAGACCCACTCTGATACTCTGTCTTTGGACAGAGTATTTTGACCACTGAAGTCTATTTATTTATTTATTTATTTATTTATTTATTTATTTATTTATTTTAGTATGAAGTGCATTTTATTCGTTTATAATATTTTATTTTTTATGAATATAATTAATGTCAAATTGGCTTACATACCACACTAAGTTTAAAGTGATCATTAATAGGGGTACCTTGGTGGCTCATTTGGTTAAGTATCCAACTTTGGCTCAGGTTCATGGGTTCAAGCCCCTCATTGGGCTCTGTGCTGACAGTTCAGAGTCTGGAGCTTGCTTCAGATTCTCTGTCTCTCTCTGTCTCTCAAAAATAAACATTTAAAAATTTTTAAATAAAGAAATGAAATAAGGTGATCATTAATATAGTTGAATTAATGTGTTTTGTTTTCTATTTATTGCTCTTGTTTTTATTTTTGTTCTTGTCTGCCACTTTTTCTAGCTCCTCTGGTTTTAACTGAAAATTTTATAGAATTCAATTCTTCTTTCTTAGCATATTAATTATATTTTTTAAATGTTTTCTGGCTGTCCTAAAGTTTGTAATTAACATTTACAACTAATCCAAGTCTACCTTCTAATACACTATACCTCTTCAAGGATTTTAAAGCATTCACATCTCTCCCTCCCATCCCTTATAAATTTCTGTTATTAATTTACTTATCTCTATAATAAGACAATTGTTACTATAACTACTTTGAGAAAAACTGTTATTAATAACAAGAAAAATAAAATGTTTTATTTTACCCTTATCTTTTCTTTCCCTAATGTTCTTTCTTTCTTTATGTAGATCCAAGTTTCTGATCTATATCATTTTTCTTCTCTCTAAAGAACCTCTTTTAACATTTCTTGCAAGACAGATTCCCACAATTTTTATTTTTCTGAAAAAGCCTTTATTTCTCCTTACTTTTGAAAGATAATTATTCTGGGAACAGAATTCTTTTTTTTTTTTTTTCAATATATGAAATTTATTGTCAAATTGGTTTCCATACAACACCCAGTGCTCATCCCAAAAGGTGCCCTCCTCAATACCCATCACCCACCCTCCCCTCCCTCCCACCCCCCATCAACCCTCAGTTTGTTCTCAGTTTTTAACAGTCTCTTATGCTTTGGCTCTCTCCCACTCTAACCTCTTTTTTTTTTTTCCTGCCCCTCCCCCATGGGTTTCTGTTAAGTTTCTCAGGACCCACATAAGAGTGAAAACATATGGTATCTGTCTTTCTCTGTATGGCTTATTTCACTTAGCATCACACTTTCCAGTTCCATCCACGTTGCTAAAAAGGGCCATATTTCATTCTTTCTCATTGCCATGTAGTACTCCATTGTGTACATAAACCACAATTTCTTTATCCATTCGTCAGTTGATGGACATTTAGGCTCTTTCCATAATTTGGCTATTGTTGAAAGCACTGCTATAAACATTGGGGTACAAGTGCCCCTATGCATCAGTACTCCTGTATCCCTTGGGTAAATTCCTAGCAGTGCTATTGCTGGGTCATAGGGTAGGTCTCTTTTTAATTTTCTGAGGAACCTCCCCACTGCTTTCCAGAGTGGCTGCACCAATTTGCATTCCCACCAACAGTCCAAGAGGGTTCCCGTTTCTCCACATCCTCTCCAGCATCTATAGTCTCCTGATTGGTTCATTTTGGCCACTCTGACTGGCGTGAGGTGATATCTGAGTGTGGTTTTGATTTGTATTTCCCTGATGAGGAGTGACGTTGAGCATCTCTTCATGTGCCTGTTGGCCATCCGGATGTCTTCTTTAGAGAAGTGTCTATTCATGTTTTCTGCCCATTTCTTCACTGGGTTATTTGTTTTTCGGGTGTGGAGTTCGGTGAGCTCTTTATAGATTTTGGATACTAGCCCTTTGTCCGATATGTCATTTGCAAATATCTTTTCCCATTCCGTTGGTTGCCTTTTAGTTTTGTTGGTTGTTTCCTTTGCTGTGCAGAAGCTTTTTATCTTCATAAGGTCCCAGTAATTCATTTTTCCTTTTAATCCCCTTGCCTTTGGGGATGTGTTGAGTAAGAGATTGCTACAGCTGAGGTCAGAGAGGTATTTTCCTGCTTTCTCCTCTAGGGTTTGGATGGTTTCCTGTCTTTCATTCAGGTCCTTTATCCATTTTGAGTTTATTTTTGTGAATGGTGTGAGAAAGTGGTCTAGTTTCAACTTTGTGCATGTTGCTGTCCAGTTCTCCCAGAACCATTTGTTAAAGAGACTGTCTTTTTTCCATTGGATGTTCTTTCCTGCTTTGTCAAAGATTAGTTGGCCATATGTTTGTGGGTCTAGTTCTGGGGTTTCCATTCTATTCCATTGGTCTATGTGTCTGTTTTTGTGCCAATACCATGCTGTCTTGATGATGACAGCTTTGTAGTAGAGGCTAAAGTCTGGGATTGTGATGCCTCCTGCTTTGGTCTTCTTCTTCAAAATTACTTTGGCTATTGGGGGCCTTTTGTGGTTCCATATGAATTTTAGAATTGTTTGTTCTAGTTTTGAGAAGAACGCCGGTGCAATTTTGATTAGGATTGCACTGAATGTGTAGATAGCTTTGGGTAGTATTGACATTTTAACAATATTTATTCTTCCAATCCATGAGCAGGGAATGTCTTTCCATTTCTTTATATCTTCTTCAATTTCCTTCATAAGCTTTTTATAGTTTTCAGCATACAGATCTTTTACATCTTTGGTTAGATTTATTCCTAGGTATTTTATGCTTCTTGGTGCAATTGTGAATGGGATCAGCTTCTTTATTTGTCTTTCTGTTGCTTCATTGTTAGTGTATAAGAATGCAACTGATTTCTGTACATTGATTTTATATCCTGCAACTTTGCTGAATTCATGTATCAGTTCTAGCAGACTTCTGGTGGAGTCTATCGGATTTTCCATGTATAGTATCATGTCATCTGCAAAAAGCGAAAGCTTGACTTCATCTTTGCCAATTTTGATGCCTTTGATTTGCTTTTGTTGTCTGATTACTTATGCTAGAACTTCCAACACTATGTTAACAACAGCGGTTAGAGTGGGCATCCTTGTCGTGTTCCTGATCTCAGGGAAAAAGCTCTGTTTTGCCCCATTGAGGATGATGTTAGCTGTGGGCTTTTCATAAATGGCTTTTATGATGTTTAAGTATGTTCCTTCTATCCCGACTTTCTCAAGGGTTTTTATTAAGAAAGGGTGCTGGATTTTGTCAAAGGCCTTTTCTGCATCAATTGACAGGATCATATGGTTCTTATCTTTTCTTTTATTAATATGATGTATCATGTTGATTGATTTGCGAATGTTGAATGAGCCCTGCATCCCAGGAATGAATCACACTTGATCATGGTGAATAATTCTTTTTATATGCTGTTGAATTCGATTTGCTAGTATCTTATTGAGAATATTTGCATCCATATTCATCAGGGATATTGGCCTGTAGTTCTCTTTTTTTACTGGGTCTCTGTCTGGTTTAGGAATCAAAGTAATACTGGCTTCATAGAATGAGTCTGGAAGTTTTCCTTCCCTTTCTATTTCTTGGAATAGCTTGAGAAGGATAGGTATTATTTCTGCTTTAAATGTCTGGTAGAACTCCCCTGGGAAGCCATCTGGTCCTGGACTCTTATTTGTTGGGAGATTTTTGATAACTGATTCAATTTCTTCTCTGGTTATGGGTCTGTTCAAGCTTTCTATTTCCTCCTGATTGAGTTTTGGAAGAGTGTGGGTGTTTAGGAATTTGTCCATTTCTTCCTGGTTGTCCAATTTGATGGCATATAATTTTTCATAGTATTCCCTGATAATTGTCTGTATCTCTGAGGGATTGGTTGTAATAATTCCATTTTCATTCATGATTTTATCTATTTGGGTCATCTCCCTTTTCTTTTTGAGAAGCCTGGCTAGAGGTTTTTCAATTTTGTTTATTTTTTCAAAAAACCAACTCTTGGTTTCGTTGATCTGCTCTACAGTTTTTTTAGATTCTATATTGTTTATTTCTGCTCTGATCTTTATGATTTCTCTTCTTCTGCTGGGTTTAGGCTGCCTTTGCTCTTCTGCTTCTATTTCCTTTAGGTGTGCTCTTAGATTTTGTATTTGGGATTTTTCCTGTTTCTTGAGATAGGCCTGGATTGCAATGTATTTTCCTCTCAGGACTGCCTTCGCTGCATCCCAAAGCGTTTGGATTGTTGTATTTTCATTTTCATTTGTTTCCATATATTTTTAAATTTCTTCTCTAATTGCCTGGTTGACCCACTCATTCTTTAGTAGGGTGTTCTTTAACCTCCATGCTTTTGGAGTTGATTTCAAGCTTCATAGCATTGTGGTCTGAAAGTATGCATGGTATAATTTCAATTCTTGTAAACTTATGAAGGGCTGTTTTGTGACCCAGTATATGATCTATCTTGGAGAATGTTCCATGTGCACTCAAGAAGAAAGTATATTCTGTTGCTTTGGGATGCAGAGTTCTAAATATATCTGTCAAGTCCATCTGATCCAATGTATCATTCAGGGCCCTTGTTTCTTTATTGACCGTGTGTCTAGATGATTTATCCATATCTGTAAGTGGAGTGTTAAAGTCCCCTGCAATGACCACATTCTTATCAATAAGGTTGCTTATGTTTATGAGTAATTGTTTTATATATTTGGGGGCTCCGGTATTCGGCACATAGACATTTATAACTGTCAGCTCTTCCTGATGGATAGACCCTGTAAGTATTATATAATGCCCTTCTTCATCTCTTGTTACAGCCTTTAATTTAAAGTCTAGTTTGTCTGATATAAGTATGGCTACTCCAGCTTTCTTTTGGCTTCCAGTAGCATGATAAATAGTTCTCCATCCCCTCACTCTCAATCTAAAGGTGTCCTCAGGTCTAAAATGAGTCTCTTGTAGGCAGCAAACAGATGGGTCTTTTTTTTTATCCATTCTGATACCCTATGTCTTTTGGTTGGCGCATTTAATCCATTTACATTCAGTGTTATTATAGAAAGATACGTGTTTAGAGTTATTGTGATGTCTGTATGTTTTATGCTTGTAGCGATGTCTCTGGTTCTTTGTCTCACAGGATCCCCCTTAGGATCTCTTGTAGGGCTGGTTTAGTGGTGACAAATTCCTTCAGTTTTTGTTTGTTTGGGAAGACCTTTATCTCTCCTTCTATTCTAAATGACAGACTTGCTGGATAAAGGATTCTCGGCTGCATATTTTTTTCTGTTCAACACATTGAAGATCTCGTGCCAATCCTTTCTGGCCTGCCAAGTTTCAAAAGAGAGATCAGTCACGAGTCTTATAGGTCTCCCTTTATATGTTAGGGCACGTTTATCCCTTGCTACTTTCAGAATTTTCTCTTTATCCTTGTATTTTGCCAGTTTCAATATGATATGTCATGCAGAAGATCGATTCAAGTTACATCTGAAGGGAGTTCTCTGTGCCTCTTGGATTTCAATGCCTTTTTCCTTCCCCAGTTCAGGGAAGTTCTCAGCTATTATTTCTTCAAGTACACCTTCAGCACCTTTCCCTCTCTCTTCCTCCTCTGGGATACCAATTATGTGTATATTATTTCTTTTTAGTGTATCACTTAGTTCTCTAATTTTCCCCTCATACTCCTGGATTTTTTATCTCTCTTTTTCTCAGCTTCCTCTTTTTCCATAATTCTATCTTCTAGTTCACCTATTCTCTCTTCTGCCTCTTCATTCTGAGCCGTCGTCATTTCCATTTTATTTTGCATCTCGTTTAAAGCATTTTTCAGCTCCTCCTGACTGTTCCTTAGTCCCTTGATCTCTGTAGCAATAGATTCTCTGCTGTCCTCTATACTGTTTTCAAGCCCAGCGATTAATTTTATGACTATTATTCTAAATTCACTTTCTGTTATATTATTTAAATCCTTTTTGATCAGTTCATTGGCTGTTGTTATTTCCTGGAGGTTCTTTTGAGGGGAATTCTTCCGTTTGGTCATTTTGGATAGTCCCTGGAGTGGTGTGGACCTGCATGGCACTTCCCCTGTGCTGTGATGTATAACTGGAGTTGGTGGGCGGGGCCGCAGTCAGACCTGATGTCTGCCCCCAGCCCACCGCTGGGGCCACAGTCAGACTGGTGTGTGCCTTCTCTTCCCCTCTCCTAGGGGCGGGATTCACTGTGGGGTGGCGTGGCCCATCTGGGCTACTTGCACACTGCCAGGCTTGTGGTGCTGGGGATCTGGTGTATTAGCTGGGGTGGGTAGGCAAGGTGCACGGGGGCAGGAGGGCAGGCTTAGCTCACTTCTCCTTAGGTGATCCACTTCAGGAGGGGCCCTGTGGCAGCGGGAGGGAGTCAGACCCGCTGCCGGAGGGGTGGCCCCGCAGAAGCACAGCGTTGGGTGTTTGTGAGGAGCAAGCAAGTTCCCTGGCAGGAACTGGTTCCCTTTGGGATTTTGGCTGTGGGATGGGCGGGGGAGATGATGCTGGCTAGCACCTTTGTTCCCCACTAAACTGAGCTCTGTCATCCCGGGGCTCAGCAACTCTCCCTCCCTTTGTCCTCCAGCCTTCCCGCTTTCTGAGCAGAGCTGTTAACTTATGACCTCCCAGATACTAAGTCACGCTTGCTGTCGAAACACACTCCGTCTGGCCCCTCCGCTTTTGCCAGCCAGACTCCGGGGCTCTGCTTGGCCAGCGGGCCGCCCCTCCGCCCCGGCTCCCTCCCGCCAGTCCATGCAGCGCACACGACTCTCCGCCCTTCCTACCCTCTTCCGTGGGCCTCTCGTCTGCGCTTGGTTCTGGAGACTCCATTCTGCTAGTCTTCTAGCGGTTTTCTGGGTTATTTAGGCAGGTGTAGGTGGAATCTAAGTGATCAGCAGGATGCGCGGTGAGCCCAGCGTCCTCCTACGCCACCATCTTCCTCCAACCCTGGGCACAGAATTCTAGTTTGATGCATTTTTTTTCCTCAACACTTTAAATATTTTATTCCACTCTCTTCTTGTTTGCATATTTTCTAAAGAGAAGTTGGATGTAATTCTTATCTCAGCTCTTCCATAGCTAAGGGTGTTTTTGTTTGCTTGCTTGCTTTTATCTTTGGCTTCTTTCAAAATTTCTCTTTGTCTTTGAATTTCTGAAGTTTGATTATAATATGCCTAGGTGTAAATTTTTTGGTATTCATCTGCTTAGCATTCTGGATCTGTGTTTTAATGTCTATCATTAATTTTGGGGACTTCTCAGCCATTATTACTTGTATCTTGTGTTTCTTTGTTCTTTCCTTCCTCCTGACATTCCTGCAGTGCGTATGTTATACTTTTTGTAATTGTCTAGGAACTGTTGTTCCTAGACAATCTGTTGTGCTTTTTAAAATTCCTTTTTTTCTCTTTGCATTTCAGTTTTGGAAGTTTCTATTGACATATTTTTTAAACTTACCGATTCTTTCCTCAATCATGTCCATTTTATTGATGAGCCCAAAGTCTTCTTCATTTCTATAAGGTCCTTTTTATTTTTTGTATTTACTTTCAAATCTGTCTTAGAATTTCCATTTTTCTGACTATATTACCCATCTGTTCTGGGGCACCTGGGTGGCTCAGTCAGTTGAGCACCCGACTCTTGATTTTGTCTCAAGTCATGATCCCAGGATCATGGGATCACGTCCTGTGTCAGGCTCTGCACTGAGCGTGGAGCCTACTAAAGATTCTCTCTCTCTCCATCTGCCTCTCTTCCCTGCTATCACATTCTCTCTCTCTAAAAAATAAAAAATAATAATAATAATAAATAAAAGATATTACCTGTCTATTCTTTTATATTGTTTACTTTTTTCATTAGAGGCCTTAGTATATTAATCATAGGTGTTTTACATTTTGGGTCTCTTTGTTCCAAAATTTGTGCCATATTTGAGTCTGGTTCTAATGCTTGCTCTGTCTCTTCAAACAGTTTGTTTTGTCTTTCAGCGTGTCTTTTAATTTGTTTTTGTTGTTGTTGTTGTTGTTGAAAGCCAGACATGATGTATTAGGTAAAATGAACTGAAGTAAGTAGGCTTTTGTGGGGGTTTTTATGTTCACTAAGCTATAAGTTAGCTTTTTTTGTTGTCTGCTGTAAGATTCAGAGGCTATAATTTCCTCCAGTCTCCTTGTTTTTGCCTTTCCTGTTGTTTTTTGGTATCCCTAGAGACTTCTTAAGTAAGCCCTGTGATAGACTGTTCTTACACTTGTAATCCTCTGTTATTATACAAGAACTCTATCAATGCAGTGGCAAGGTATGAAGTAAGCATTCCAGAATCCTACAATTACATCTTAGTCTTTTGGTGAGCTTGTGCCCCTGAACTGTGATCTTCATAAGTGCTTCTCCATCATTCCAATATTATGTGAGACAGGAAAGATAGAGTACACTGGATTGATAATTTCCTTTCCCTCAAATCAGTTAGGTTCTGGTAAAATAGTTTCTCTTAAGGGAAAGTCTTGTAAGAAGAACAGAATGCTCTGGTCATATTTAAAAGTTCCTACCTTCCCTTCCCTCTGCTGGAACTACAGGGGGATTTTTTTTTTCAATTCTCACTGTTAGAACCTGGTATGTCTCTTGGAAGTCAAACTCATGAAGGTATATCCTCTCCATCATAAAACTAGGCCTTTCTGAAGAGTTTTTTTCATGAGGTATAATTGAAATAGTGTTATGTTAGTTTCAGATGTACAACACAGTGATTTGACATTTTTATGCATTGCAAAATGAGCACCTAGGTTTAGCTAACATTTGTCATTATATAAAATTAATAAAACATTATTTATTATGTTAATGTTGTATATTACATGGTCATGATTTATTTCATAACTGGGAGTTTGTACTTCTTGATCTCCTTCATCGATTTTACACCCCCCAAAATTCCCTTCCTTCTGGGAACCACCAATCTATTCTTTGTGAGACTAGGTTTTGTTTATTTTGTTTATTTACTTTGTTTTTTAGATTCCACATGAGTGAGACCATGTGACATTTATCTTTCTTTGTCCAACTTATTTCTCTTAGCATTATACCTTCAAGGTCCATTCATGTTATCACAAATGGGAAGATTTCATTCTTTCTTATGGCTGAGTAATATTCCATTTTAAATATGTACAACATCTTCTTTTTTTCATTTATCCATCAATGAACACATAGGTTGTTTCCTTATTTTGGGTATTGTAAATAATGCTTCATGGAACATAGCTTTTAAAATTAGTGGTTTTGTTTCCTTTGGAGAGATATCCAGTAGTGGTATTGCTAAATCATAGGGTAGTTTTATTTTTACTTTGTTGAGGAGCATCCATACTATTTTCTGTAGTGGCTGCACCAATTTAAATTCCTGCCATCATTACACAAGGGTTCCCTTTTCTTCACATCCTCAACAACATTGTTATTTCTTACCTTTTTAGTAGTCACTATTCTGATAGGTGTAAGGTAATATCTCATTGTGGTTTTTATTTGCATTTTCCTGATAATTAATGAGGTTGAGCATCTTTTCACATGACAGTTGGCCTTCTGTATGTCTTCTTTGGAAAAATGTCTGTTCCAAATGTCTTTGCCCATTTTGTAATTGGATTGTTTTCCTATTTGTATGTTATTGAGTTGAATTAGTTCTTTATATATTTTGGATATTAACATCTTGTTAGATGTATAATTTGCAAATATCTTCTGCACTTAGTAGGTTGCCTCTTCATTTTGTTGATGGGTTCCTTCTCTGTGTAGAAGTTGTTAGTTCAATGTAGTCTTGTTTGTTTATGTGTGCTTTTGTTTACCTTGCTTTTGGAGTCATATGCCTCCCCCCGCAAAAAAAGATGCTAAGACTTATGTCAGGAAGATTATCATGTATGTTTTCTTCTAGAAATTTTATGGTTTCATGTCTTACATTTAAGAATTAAATTCATTTGGAGTTATTTTTGTATATGATTTAAGGTAGTTGTCCAGTTTCATTCTTTTGCGTGTTGCTACCCACCAATATTTATTAAATACACTGTCCTTTCCCCCACCATATATTCATAGCTCCTTTATTATAAATTGACCATTGCTTTGTCTTCCAACTAGCTGATCAGGTCTGCTTCATCCAGTTTGCTGTTGAACCCCTCTAGTTTATTTTTCAGATTAGTTATATTATTCAGCTCTGTGACTTTTATTTGGTACTTGCTTACATTTTCTATTTCTGTTGAAGTTCCCACTGTGTTCATACATTATTCCTCTGAGTTTGACGAACATCCCTATGATGATTACTTTGAATTCTTTACCAGGTACATTATTTATCCATCATTAAGGAATTTTTTTTTCTCAAATCCTTTCCTGTTCTCTAATTTGGAACATATTTCTCCATTTCTTCATTTGTTTGACTTTCTGTGTTTGTTTCTATGTATTAGGCAAATAGCTATTTTTTTTTTTTTTTTTTTTAGTCTTGAAGGAGTTTTGGCTTTGTGTAGGTGATGAAACTTCTTGTTCAAACTTACTCTAGTTCTTTGTTGTCTCTTGAAACTTTATGATTGTGTAAACCCTCAGATTTATTCCTGATATGTCCCTATTACTGAGGTTGTGCCAAGACCTGTACATGTTCCAAAGGGAGCAATCTCATTGACACCTCATTTTAATAAGGAGCTTTTAAGGTATGCAAATGTATACAGTCCTATAGGGCCATAATCCCTGCTGACCTCCAAAGAATTCTGGAGGTGTCCCCTGGGTGATAGTTGCAAAAACTGAGGCCCCAGATGAGTGTATAAGTTCATTTCTGGGAGGTTTCATTGAGTTGTAGCAAGGCCAAGGTGGTGCACAAGGAGGTGGCCCCCCACTTACATTCCCTGGGAGTGCCTACTCTAGCCTCTAGATGTGTGGGAAACTTGAAGCCCCTGTCCCTCAGGCTGAAGCTCCAGGCTAAGTAAATAAGCCTTTTTCACAGGTAGACTCGGGTTGTGTTTCAATCTGCTGTTTGTGCCATGCCCTGGTGGTGGTGGCCTTCCAACAACTGTCTTTATGATTAATACATAACTGTAGAGCTAAGGAATGCCAAGCCCCTTGGTCATTATGGCCAGGCAATTAAGGGGTGTCCTCTGTGTGAATTGCACATGCTCACTGGCTTTAGCGAGGCAGCTGGAGAGTGTATGGAGCAGGGCACACTCACTGGCTGCGGCAGAAAGGCAGCAACGAAATGTCTTGACAGTGCATGCTCACAGGCTTTGGAAATGCTGAACAGGAGGAGTAACTTGTCTGTGTGCATAAGCCGGTCATAGGTGGGGAGTGGGAGAATACCACATTGCTCATGTTTGTCAGCTCCAGCCAGGGAGTAGTGAAATGTCAGAATAACATGTGCTCACTGCCTTTAGGGAGCAGGAAAGTGCCATGACGGTTTGTGCTCACCTGCCTCAGCCAGGAAGCAAGAGGCTATAGCAACCATCATGATTCATGGCTTCAGCAAGGCAGTAGGATAGTGCTATGACTACTTGCCCCTATAGGTCTTAACAAGGCAGCAGGGCAGGGGGTGCTACAACCAAACTCACCTGCCAGGGCTAGCAGGGTAGGTTAGGAGTGCAAAAATAGTATATGCCAGCATTCCCCTCTCTGGGGGAAAGTTTCAACTATTTCCTGCTCCTCCATCATATGCTTTTAGATTAGCAAATGAATCCGCTTCACATGTAGTCTAGGCACTTTCCAAATGTCTGTTTCTTTTATGGGTTTTAAGGTGAGTTAAAAAGGAATCTCAGGGGCGCCTGGGTGCCTCAGTCAGTTAAGTGTCCGACTTTGGCTCAGGTCATGATCTCACCAGTTGTGAGTTTGAGCCCCGCATTGGGCTCTGTGCTGACAGCTCAGAGCCTGAAGCCTGCTTCAGATTCTGTGTCTCCCTCTCTCTCTGCCCCTCCCCTGCTCATGCTCTCTCTCTCTCTGTCTCTTAATAATAAACGCTAAAAAAAAGGAATCTGTTTTCTAGAGCACTTTGGGTCCCTTGTACATCAGCCTCATAGGTTTTCTAAGGTAGATGTTTTGGGGGCTCATCTCTCCAGTATAGTTCCCCAGAGTTGGCATTTGATGTAGGGCACCAACCTTTGCTCCTCTGGTAAAAATGCTGAATTGGTGAGATCTCTCCTTATTGTGTGTCCCCATGTCAGGAGTGGAGCTTTGAGGAGCTGTATTTCTGCTTCTCCTAGCCTTCTTAAGGTGGTCATTTTATCCTTTGATGTGGAGAAGCAGTTCATCTAGTTTCATGATGTTTTTCAGGCAGAAATGATTTCTATGTAGCTGTAGATTTGATGTGTCTGTGAGAAGTGAGTCCAGGATCCTTCTACACTACCATCTTGTAGAAGTCCTCCCTGCCAGACAGTGTAGACCCCCAACCCTGTCTATACTGAGCTTCCAACAATTCATCAATTACCATTTATTTATTTATACCCTGGCTTTGGCTCCAGTGGCAGTTTCTGCCCGTGGGTTTCTGCTCTGTCATAGTGTGATTCTATATATTGGCCTGTCTGTCTCTGCAGTTTTGGGGGTAACAGTTCTCCTTGTGTCCTTATCCTCTAGTTAATCTAATAAGAGCTATTGATTTTCAGTTTGTTCAGTATTTTTTCTTGTGAAGATGGAAGTGATGACTTCCAAGCTCCTTTCATGCCACATTGACCAGAAACTAGGAGTGTTGTTTTCATTCATTAGAAAACTTCTATAAGGAGACATTTCATCCATATGCTTATTTAGTTACTCAAGGAGTATAGTTGATATAAGAAAGACAGAACAAACAAATTTTTAAATTTTTACTTAGGTTTCCAGGTAATTAGTTGTTTCCCTATCACCCACAAAAAGTGACCTAATAGTGGTAGTATTGAGATAATTTAAGACTCAGAGAAGTGTTGCAAAATTAGTCGAAAGTTACCGTACAGCCATCATCCACTTTCCTTTTGTGTTAACAAGTTACATAACCATAAAAATTTATCAAAACAGAAATTAATATTGGCAAAAACTAGTAATTGAAGTAAATTTGATTGGATTTCACTGGTTTTTCCACTGTCTTTTTCTGTTCCAGATGTACCCATGATATCATATTGCATTTAGTTGTCATGCCTCTTTAGTCTTCTCTAATTTGTGATAATTTGTCCCTTTTTTCCTTGGCCTTTAGAACCTAGAACATTGACACTGTTTTTAAAAGTACTGAGCAGGGGCATCTGGCTGGCTCAGTCAGTGGAGTGTGAGATTCTTGATCTCAGAGTTGTCAGTTTGAACCCCAAGTTGGGTGTAGATATTACTTAAAAATAATATCTTTTAAAAAAAGTACTGAACATATATTTTGTAGAGTGTACCTCAATTTTTACTTTTCTTATGTCTTCTCATAATTATATTGAGCTTGTTAATTATTGGGAAGGATACCACCACCTGGTGTGCTTTTCTAATACACGTAGTCAGTGGATACATGATGTCAATTATTTATTACTGGTTGTATTAACCTTTATCACATGGCTAAGATGGCATGAAGGACGTCCAGTGCAAACTTACCATTTTCTTCATTGTAGTTACTAGATATTTGGAGATAGATATTTAGAAAATTATTTACTTTCTGTTTAAAATTTGTGCATTATTTAGCATTTATCAATGGATCCTGCCTGTGGTAATTATACTTCTAGTATTATAATGGTGATTTTTCTCATTTCTTTTTTTTCACTTCTGCATTTACTAATTGAAATTCTTATGTAGGTAAGAGTTATCTCTTCTCCCCTATTTATTTATTCATTCAATTATACATTTACATCAATATGGACTCATAAGTATTTGCTTAATTTTGGGGGTTATATTTCAGTATATATGATAGTATATATACTATCATTATTTATTTTTTAGCTAAAGTTGTTAATTGAGAGTTCTTTGGCCATTGTTCTTTGGACATTGAGAGCTCTTTTAGATTAACTTTTGTACTGTTTTGATATGCCCTCATCTTTCATTGTTTTTGTCTTCTCGTTTTGCTTTATTTTAGCACCTCCTTAGTTATTGGCACTACAAAATGTTCCAGGTTCATTATGTATTTTCTATGCTTGGAGTCAACTGCATCTCCAAAGAGCTACATTACCCTATTGTTGTAGAATGAAAGTTATCTAGAAACCAAACGTGGACACAAAGTATGTTAATGCTATTGGTGTGACATAGCATCTAATTCATTTCAGTGGATAAAAAAATAAATGGATGTATACTAACTCATATATATGTACACCTATATATCTATATTTATTATTAAATTCATTTACCTGTATATGTGTATATAAATGTAACATGTATATGGTATATTTAAATATAACATAGGTATATATTTACCTATATAAATATAAATATATATAAATATAAATATATTTATAAATAATATAAATATATAATATAAATATATATAAACATGTTCATATTTTATATGTATTCATATTTATATATATTTATATTTATATGCCCATATTGAGTCTCCAACTTCAATGCAGCATCATAGAATTCATTCTAGACTTCCTTCTTGCCTTATTTATGACTTCTTTCCCTCACAGTGAGAAAGTTGGCTGTCATTCTGTATAATATATTTACTCATTTGTTCAACATTAGTAAACAAAGTAGTTTCAGAATATTTAATCCAGTCCTTCTGGAAAACAAATATACCAACAAGAGTACAGTGGGGTTTTTATGCATTCTTTCTGTCTTTAGCCATACAGTACTCAGTCAAAACACTGCGTCTTTTTTTTTTTTTTTTTTAACTTACTTAGGTATGCTCTTTTCTTCCTTTACCCCTCAGTGTGCTTATGTACTTCATTGATAACATAGTTTAATTCATTCATCACAGTCCGGAGTCAACTTTTCCCCTACATCCTGGTTGATTTTTTTTAATGTAATTTATTGTCAAGTTGGGTAACATACATCCTGGGTGATTTTTAAATATTACATAAAATAAAATTCACTTTTTATGGTAAATAGTTCTAAGGATTTTGACAAATGAATAGTCTTGTTCCAACCACCAGAATTTCCTAACATTTGTTTCATATAAATTTCCTCATCTCAAAAGCTCTCCTGTGCTATCCTCATGTATACAATCCCTCTTCCAATACAAGACAATTTCTGATATGCTTTAATTTTCTATAGTTTTATATAGTTTGTATAGTTTTCTATAGTTTTGCTTTTTCCAACATTATATAAATTGAATTACACAATAGGTCATTTCTTGGATCTTTCTTACTTCACTTAGCAAAATCCATTTAAGAATCAGCCACAATTCTGTATGCATGAATGGTTTGTTTCTTTTCGTTGCTAAAAGTATTACACTAGATGGATTTATCATAGATTAATTATGCATTCACCATTTCAAGGACAATCACGTACAAGCTTTTGTGTGAAGAGAAACTTTCATTTCTCTTGAATACATGAGAGTAAGACTTTGGGTCATGGAGTACATGTATGATTAATTTTATATAAAATTGCCCAATTAGCCTCTCCAATTCAAGCACAGGGATAGACAGGTAGGAAAAGTAAATAGAGCCCAGTCACAGAAGCTATCTGGCCTTGGCAGCCTCTTTGTCTCTGTGGGGTCAAGAGTGTCTTACCCCAGAGATACCAGGGAAGGGAAGGGACCATCTGAAAAAAGATTTTCCTTCCCTTGCCATAGACACCTGACTTCCCTACCTGGAGAAATATCTTCTACCCCTCAGACACCACGACAACAGTAGAACCCTCAGAACACTAGATAAACCAAGCAGAAGAAAATAACACTGTGAAGTCCCTGAACATTAAACTGCTATTGGAACTACAACCCATAAAAGTAGACTCATCCTCACATGCTAAACCTACATAGGGTGATGGCATGCTAACTAAAATAAAAGATTTAAATAGAACTCAGTGCCTCCTAATCTAAAAGTCAAAATAGCCAGAATACAGTTGAAGGTCACCTATCATACCAAGAACCACCTTGAATGAAAAAAGATAATCAACTGACTACAACAGTAAAATGAATCAGATGTTGGAATTATTTGACAAGAATTTTTAAAGTAGTTATAAAAACACTTCAACAATTAATCCCAGTTTCTATTGAAGCAAAGGAAAGAAAAAGAAATTTTCAACAAAGAAACCAAAGCTATAAAAATAACCAAATGGAGATTATAGAACCGAAAAATACAGTTAAGGGGGGAAAAAACCTCACTGTATAAACTCAGTAGTAAAACAGAGAATAGAATAAGTGAACTTGAAAACATATCAATAAAATTCACCAAATCTGAATAACAGAGAGAAAAATATGCTGAAAGGAAATAAACAGAGCCACAGAGATCTATAGGAAAACTAAAAAGGATACAACAATTGTACCATCAAGGTCCCAGAGGAGAGGAGAAAGATAGTGGGGCAGAAAGAGCATTTGAAAAAAAAAAAAAATGACTGAAAATTTCTCCAACTTGGCAAAAGTAATATAAACCTACAGTTCCAAAAAGTGTATAAATAAATAAACCCAAGACACATTTTATTTATTTTTTATTTTTATGAATATAATTTACATCCAAGACACATTTTAATGAAGCTCCAAAAATTAAAGAGAAAGGTACAAATTTTGAAAGCAGCCAAAGAAAACAATGTATTACCAATAAGAAAACACTGATCAATGGAATTCTCATCAGAACCCAAACCATAGAGGCAAAGGAAGCAGCAAAATATTTTTCAAGTGCTAAAAGAAAAGAACTGTCAACTAAGAAGTCTATATCTGATGAAACTTACAGGAGTGAGGAGAAAATTAAAACCTTCAGATGAGGGGAAAAAATAAGAAACTGGTACTTTCAGACCTACCCATAAAGAGTAACTACAGTTCTTCAAACAGAAGGGAATGATAAATGAAGGTATTTTGGAGCATCAGTAAAGAAGAAATAACAAGGGAAAAAAGCAAAAATATACGTATGTAGATTAGACTATTCTTTTGCTGGTGTGTTTTATACACTTAATTTAATGATGGAAACAAAAATGACAGCATCATCAGACTCCCCATACAATGATATTTAAAAGTGGAGCATATAAAAGGACCTAAATGCAGTTGAGGTTTCCAAACCTAACACTAAGTGGTAACATGTTGAAAACCAGTAGACTGTGATAAGTCATGTATACATATTATACCACCCAGAGCAACTAGAATGAAAAATATACAAAAGGATACACTCAAAAGCACTATAAGTAAATTAAGAAAGAATCCTAAAAAGGATTCAAATAATCCACAAGAAAGCAAGGAAAGACAGAAAGCAATGGGAACCAGAAGAAATAAACAGAAAACGAATTTTTTAAATGGAGGACTTGATCCAATAATTACCTTGCGAATGATATAAATATTCCAAAAAAAGACAGAAATTTTCAGTGAAGTTTTAAAAAAGCATCCAACTATAAACTTAATACAATAAACTTACTTCAAATTCAATGACAGAGAAATTTCAAATGAAAGGAGAGAAAAAAATATAACATGTAAGCATTAGTATTCTTTTAAAAGAAAATCAGTATTAGGTTATTAATATCTAATAAAGTAAATTTCAAAGCAAAGAAAATTGCCATAGAGAAGGATACTACACAATGATCAAAGGATCAATTCACAAGGGAGACATAATGATTTTAAATGTGTCCATACCAAACCACAGAGCCTTCCAATACATGAAGCAAAACTGATAGAGCTGACAGAAGAGATAGACAAAGCCAAAATAACAGGTGGAGATTTCAAAACCCATACTTTAACAACTGTTATAACTAGACATAAAACAGTGAGAATATACAAGATCTGAACAACACAGTTAACCAACAAGATGTAATTGACACATAGAACACTCCACCAAACAACACTACAATACGTTTGTTCTTTTTTTGTTATTATTTTTATTTTTTTCCAACAGCCTTTGGAAGAAAAGGGTTTCAACAAGAAGAACGATATCCTGGATCAAAAACTTAACCATAACAAATATGAAATAATTAAAATGATACAGAGTGTGTATTCCACAACCATAATAGACTCAGACTAGAAGTCAATAATAGAAAGACAACAAGAAAAATCTCTGTACATGTGGAAGGTAAACAACACACTAATCCATGAATCAAAGAGGAGGTCTCAAAAACATTTGAAGATACACATAATTGAAGGAAATCAAAACACATATTATCTGGGGTGTCTTGGTGGTTCAGTCAGTTAAGCATCTGACTGTTGATTTTGGCTAAGGTCATGATTTCACAGTTGGTGAGATAGAGCCTCATGTCCATTAACATCACAGAGTCTGCTTGAGATTCTCTCCTCTCTCTCTGCCCCTCCTCTACTCATTCTCTCTCTCTCACTGTCTCTTTCTCTTTCTCAATAAATAAGTAAATGTTAAAAAATACATCATATCAAAATATGCAGGATGCAGTTAAAGCAATGCTGAGATCTAAAATCTTTCATTGAGGAGGGAACCTGTTGGGATGAGCACTTGGTGTTGTATGGAAACCAAATTGACAATAAATTTCATATTTTAAAAAATTACAAAAATAAAATCTTTTGCTGCATCTACAGATTGTTTCTTTTATTTTATTCTGGAAGATTTGTACTTTTATGATTTATATTTAGATCTATGGTTAATTTTTCTTTAAGATGTTAGATAACAGTCAAGATGCATTTTTCTGCATAGGACAAAATAATTTTCTAAAAAGCATGTATGGATGACAATCTTTGCTACATTAATTTTCCTTTTCATTTTTTTAAAAACAACAGCAACAACATGCTGGAGAAGATAGCTGACTAGGAGGACCGTAAGCTCACCTCATCCCATGGATACAACTGGATAACACTGACATCAGTGTAAATAACCCAGAAAATGATCTGAACACCAACAGAACAAACTCCACAATTAAATGTAGAGAAGAGGCTATATTGAAGAGTGTAGGGAGGGCAGAGATGTGGTAAGAAAGTAAGAGGGACTCCCAGAACTGTCCACAGGATGGAGGGATGCCAAGGGAGCAGAGAGGACAGAGAAATACAACCTCACACCAGGGAGCCAACACTGTAAAGAGAAATTCCCATAACATTTGGCTTTGACAATCAGAAGGGCCAAATTTTTGAGTTCTTACAGTGGGACTTAAAACCTGGAACTTTTTAAAAATCAGTGGACTCAGCTCTGGGAGAGCCAGGAGGGCAAGAGGAAACTGAGTCCCTGCCCTTAAAAAGGCAGCACCAAAACAAACAAACAAATAAGCAACAGCCAATGGATATACAGCATGGATATATACATGGTTAGAAGCAGCAGTTTGAAAACCACCTGGGGCATATGAAAGAAAGATATACTTATTCATCTCAGAGTGTGTGCTGGAGGGACAGAGATCATTGAAAGATTTGTCCAGGAACAAAGGAGCTAGCAGGTGCCATTTCCCTCCCCTGCCCCCCCAGCATAAACACATAGTCACCTATGGAAACTAGTGCAGCACTGACACTCACTAACTTGTTAACATTGCACACACTCACCCCAAAACTCCCCATGCCTTAGCAGATCCACCCCCTCCAGCCAGGGCTACCTCATTCTCAGCAGCAGCAGGTCCAGAGGCACATAAACCTTGCTAACACCACGGTCCTGCCCCTGAACACATAGCAAATTTGTCCCTTCCAATACACTCATGGCTGGAGACCATTCAAAGTACTGCCACAAACCTCACAGTGTGCAAGCTGCCCCAACAGTGTCCAGCACCACTCCAAAGTGACTCCTGCCCCAGGGAGAAGGAAAGATAACCACACATGCCAATCAGACCATGTCCCCAGCAATGGGCTGGGAGCAGACTGCTGGCTTAACTGCAGGCCTCACCAATCAACAAAATCTTCTCAGGGGTCAACACATAGAAAGCATTCTGGAGTATGGCGCTACTGAATTTCTGGCAAATGCTTGTATGATTTGACTCAACCCCAAGGAGTCTCCATACTGGCCTGATAAACCACAGGGACAAAATCTGCCCACAACAGGCAAAGAGAGCCATTCCAGATGAATGGACTGAAGGAAAAAACACTGAGCCACAACAGTAAGGCACACACATAACACATAGGAGACACCCCTGGTGAACAGGGGATACTGCACTTAGGGTTCTACAGGATCTATTCTTCATAAGGCTACTACTTTCAAAAGCAGAAAACATAGCTGACTTGCCTAGCACACAGAAACAGACACAGAGTATTAAACAAAATGAGGGGACAGAGAAATATGCCCCAAATGAAAGAACAGGGCAAAATCATAGCAAGAGAGATAAATGAAATGGAGTTAACTAACATGCTTGATAGAGAATTTAATGTAATAAGCATAAAGATATTGAACTTGAGAAGAGTGGAGGACCTCAGTGAGACCCTCAACAAAGAGATAGAAAACTTAAAAACGAACCAATCAGATGAAGAACTCAATACATGAAATTTAAAATATATTAGATGGAATAAATAACAGACTAGAGGAAACAGAACACTGGATCAATGACCTGGAGGGCAAAGTAAAAGAAAGCAATCAAGCTGAGCAGGTGAGAGAAGAAAATATAATACAAAATGAAAATAGACTAAGAGACTCAGTGTCACTATTAAGCACAGTAATATTCACATTATAGCAATCCCAGAAGGAAAATAGAGAGAAAAGGGGGCAGAAAATTTAACTGAAGAAACAATAGCTGAGAACTTCCCAAATCTGGGAAAGGAAACAGAAATCTAGATCCAGGGGACACAGAGAGCCCCTAACAAAATCAACGCAAAAAGGTCCACACGGAGACACATAGTAATTAAAATGATAAAAAGTAGTGATAAAGAGAGAATTTTAAAAGCAGCAAAAGAAACGAAACCATTAAATACAATAGGAATATCATAAGACATTTAGCAGATTTTCAGCAGAAACTTTACAAGCCAGAAGAGAGTGGCATGATATATTTAATGTGCTAAATGGAAAAAAATTGCAGCCAAGAAATACCCTATCCAGCAAGACTATCATTCAAAATAGAAGGAGAGATAAGTAGTTTCTTAGACAAACAACAGTTAAAGGAATTCATTACCACTAAACAAATCCTAGAAGAAATGTTAAAGGGGACTCTTTGAGTGGAAAGGAAAAATCATAAGTAGGAGTAAGAAAAGTAGGAAGCCCAAAAGCAGTAAAAATAAGTATATCTGTAAAATTCATTCAAGAGACTTACAAAATAAAAATATGTAAAATATGACAACATGTACCTAAAATGTGTGGTTATGGGAAGAAGAGTAAAGAATGGGTTTCAGGTGACTGGGTGGCTCAGTTGGTTAAGCATCTAACTCTTGATTTTGGCTCAGGTCATGATCTCTTGGTTCATGAGTTCGAGCCCCACTTCAGGCTCTGCATTGACAGCACGGTATTTGCTTGGGATTCTCTCTCTTTCCTCTCTCTCTCTCTCTCTCTCTCTCTTTCTCACTCTCTGTCTCTCTTTATTGAAATACATAAATAAACTCTAAAAACAAAGAATGGGTTCAAAATTAAGCAACCATCAATGTAATATAGACTGCTAATGCATAAGATGTTAAATATAAACCTAATGGCAACCTCAAATCAAAAACTGGTAATAGATGTGCAAAAAAATAGAAAGAAAGAAATCCAAGTATACCACCAAAGAAAGTCAGCAAACCAGAAGAGAAGATAGCAATAGAAGAAAGGAACAGAAAAGAACTACCAGAAAAAGTAATAAAATGGTGATAAATACATATCTATCAATAATTACTTTTAATGTAAATATATTAAATACTCCAATCAAAAGTCACAGGATGATGGCAATGTATTAAAAAAAAAGAACAATACCCATCTATGTGGGCTGTCTATTCATTTTAGAATGAAAGATACCTGCAGATTGAAAGTGAAGGGATGGAAAGCATTTATCATGCAAATGGATGTGAAAAGAAAGTCAGGATAGCAATAAATGTATCAGACAAAGTACACTTTTAAACAAAGACTGTAATAAGAGACAAAGAAGGACAATATATAGTCATAAAAGGGACAATCCAACAAGAAGATATAATAATTATAAATATTCATGCATCAAACATGGAGCACCATGTTTGCATAAAGCAGTTAATGCATAAAACAGCTAATATCAAACATAAAAGAAATAATTGATAGTAATACAATAATAGTAGGGGACTTTAGCACTCCATTTACATTAATGAGCAGATGATCAAAACAGAAAATCAATAAGGAAACTTAGATCACAATAGGCCACAAAACAAATCTCAACAAATTAAAAAAGATGAAAGTCATACCATCCATCTTTTATGACCACTAGAAACTACAAATCAACCACAAGAAAAATCCTACAAAGAGTACAAATCCATGGATGTTAAATAACATGCTACCAACAATGAATGCATCAACCAACAAATCAAACAGGAAATCAACAAATACATAGATACAAATGGAAATGAAAACACAACAATTCATAGTCTTTGGGATGCAGCAAAAGTGGTTCTAAGAGGGAAGTTTAAAACCATACAGGCCTACCTCAAGAAGCAAGAAAATCTCAAATAAGCTAAATAACCTTACACGTAGAAGAGCTAGAAGAACAACAACAAACAAAACCCAAAACCAGTAGAAGGAAGGAAGTAATGATAATAGAGCAGAAATAAATAAAATAGAAACTCAAGCACCAATATAACAGAGTAATTAAACCAGGAGCTGGTTTTTTGAAAAGATTAACAAACTTGATAAACTTTTAGCCACACTCATCAAAAAGAGACAGAGAGACAGAGAGAAAGAGAGAGGAATCAAAGAAAATCAAAAATGAAAAAGGAGAGATAAAAACTGACACAGAAACACAAAGGGATATGAGAGAATATTATGAAAAATTGTATGCCTACAAAGTGGACAACTAGAAGAAATGGATAAATTCCTAGAAAAATATAACTTCCTAAAACTGAATCTGGAAGAAATAAAAAATTTGAACAAACAACCAGCAATGAAATTGAATCAATAATCCAAAACTTGCAGCAAACAAAAGTCCAAGACAAAGATTCACAGGTGCAAACATTTAAAGAAGAGTTAATACGTATTCTTCTCAAACTATTCAAAAAATAAAAGAGGAAAGAAAACTTCCAAATTCATTCTATGAGGCCAGTATTACCCAGATACCAAAACTATATAGAGGCACTACAAGAGAAAAAAGAGAACTACAGACCAATATCTGTAATAAACAGATGAAAAAATTCCTCAACAAAATTCTAGCAAACCGAATCCAAGAATACATTAAAAAGACCATTCACCAGGATTAAGTGGGATTCATTCCGGAGATGCAAGTATGATTCAATATTCTCAAATCAATCAATGTGATATATCACATTAATAAGAAAAAGGATAAGAACTACATGATCATTTCAATAGATACAGAAAGAGCATTTGATAAAGTACAACATCCATTCATGATAAAAGCCCTCAAAAAGCAGGTTTACAGAGAACATACTTCAAAACTGAGAGCTTTTCTCCTTAAGTCAGGAACCAGACAGGGATGTCCACTCTTACCACTTTAATTCAATCTAGTACTGAAAGTATTAGCCATAACAATCAGATAAGCAAAAGGAATAAAAGTCACAGAAGTTGTTAAGGAAGAAGTAATACTTTCACTATTTACAGATGACATGATAGTATATATACAGATAATCCTAAAGACCACCAAAAGGTACTAGAACTGATTAATGAATTCAGTAAGGTTGCCAGATTAAAAATATATATATACAGACTTGTTGCATTTCTATACACTAATCATGAAGCAGCAGAAAGAGAAATTAAGAAAACAGTTTCTTTTACAATAAATATACCTAGTAATAAACTTAACAAAGGAGATGAAAGACCTATACTCTGAAAACTGTAAAACATTGATGAAAGAAGTTGAAGACAATACAAACAAATGGGAAGATACTCCATGTTCATGGATCAGAAAAATATTGTTAAAATGTCCATACTACCTAAAGTAATCTACAGATTTAATGCAATATCTATCAAAATATCAATAGCATTTTTTACAGAACAAGAACAAATAATCCTTAAATTTGTATACAGCCACAAAAACTCTGTAAAACCTAAGCAATATAAAAAAATAAAAACAAAATTGGAGGTATCACAATTCAAGATTTCAAGGTATATTACAAAGCTGTAGTAATTAAAGCAGTATGGTACTGGCACAAAAATAGATACATAGATCAATAGAACAGAATAGAAAGACAGGAAATAAACCTACAATTATATGGGTTAATATAATATATAATAAACTCACAATTATATGGGTTAATATAATACAGGTTAATTAATCTTTGACAAAAGAGGCAAGAATATGAAAATAGGAAAAAGACTGTCCCTTTAACAGATGGTTTTGGGAAAAGTGGACAGCAAAATACAAAAAAAATGAAACTGGACCACTTTCTTTCACCATATACCAAAATAAACTCAAATGGATTGAAGACCTAAATGTGAGACCTGAAATCATAAAAGTCCTAAAAGAAAGCACAGGCAGCAATTTCTCTAACATCAGCTATAGCAACATTTTTTCTAGATATATGGCCTGAGGCAAGGGAAGTAAAAGCAAAAGTAAATAATTGGCACTACATCAAAATAAAAAGCTTCTGCACAGCAATAGAAATAATCAACAAAACAAAAAGACAACCTATTGAATGGAAGAGATATTTGCAAATGACATTATCTGATAAATGGTTAGTGTCCAAACTAAATGAACTTTTTTGCTACTGAACACCAAAAAACAACGCAATTTAAAAATAGGCAGAATACATGAACAAACGTTCATCCAAAATAAGGCATACAGATGACTAACAGGCACATGAAAGATGCTCAACATCATTCATCATCAGGGAGTTGCAAATCTAGGCCTCAATGAGATATCACCTCACACCTGTCAGAATAGGTAAAGTCAAAAACAATAAATGTTAGTGAGGATGTGGAGAAAAAGTAACTCTTGTGCATTGTTGGTGGAAATGCAAACTGGTACAGTCACCATGGAAAACAGTATGAAGCTTCCTCAAAAAATTAAAAATAGAATTACCATATGACCCAGCAATTTTACTACTGAGGATTTATCCAAACACTACAAAAACATTAATTTGAAAAGATATATGCATTCCTATTTTTTGCAGCATTATTTACAGTAGCCAAATTATGGAAGCCACCCATGTGTTCATCGATAGATAAATGGACAAAAAAGATGTGGTATAGAGGAGGATGGTGGCATAGGAGGATGCTGGGGTCACCTTGTCCTGCTGATCACTTAGATTCCACCCACATCTGCCTAAATAATCCAGAAAACCGCCAGAAGACTAGCAAAAGGGATTCTCTGGAGCCAAGCATAGACAAGAGGCCCACGGAAGAGGGTAGGAAGGGCGGAGAGGCGGTGTGTGCTACGTGGACAGGGGCCACACCACTCCAGGGTAGTGGAGGGGGAGCCCACCAAGCAAGGCAGAGCCCCCAAAGTCTAGCTTGCAAAAGTGGAGGGGCCAGACTCCGTGAGTTCTGACAGCCAGCAGGACTTACCATCTGGAATGTTAAAAGTCAACAGCTCTGCTCTCAGAGAGCAGGGAGGGTGAGAGGACACTGGGAGGGAGAATTATTGAGCCCCAGAAGACAGAGCTCAGCTCAGCATGGGAACAAAAGCACTAGCAAGTGCCATTTCCCTCTCCCATCCCTGAGCCAAAATTCCAAAGGGAACCAGTTCCCTTCACCGAACTTGCTTGCACCATGCAAATGCCTAACACTGTTCTTCTGTAGATCCATCCCGCTGACAAGCCTGCCTCCCTCCCAGTGCTGCAGGGACACTCCTGCAGGGGACAACCCACAGCAAAGCTAGCTAAGCCTGCCCCTCCCGCCCCTGTGCACCCTGTGGATCCAACCCTGCTAACACGCCCTTAGCCAGATCCCATGGAAGCAGCACCACAAGCCTGGCAGTGTGCAAGTAGCCTAGACAGGGGCCACACCACTCCACAGTGAGTCCTGAACCTGGGAGAGGGAAAGATAAGGTACACACTAGTCTGACTGTGGCCCCAGCAGTGAGTTGGAGCAGACATCCAGAGTGACTGCAGCCCCTCTGTGGGGGGCCGGGCCCCGGTGCCAGGCTGAGACCGGGTCGAGCAACGTTCCCTGTTGACTCAGCCAACCCCGTGGTTCTCCCTCCCATTCCCCCACTTTCAAGGGCATACGAAAGCCTTGTCAAGGCTGAGAAAGTTAATTCCTGAAGCCTGTGGTCTGCAGGTGTTGGCAGTAATGCTACCTCCCTTTTTCTACCCCGAGTCAGATAGAAACAAACATGGGAACTGTGTTTTGCTAGCAATCTATCAACAAGGTCTTGTGACCCGTTCAGAAAGTTCGCAAGGTACACAGAACTAAATGTTTTGGCTGGCAGTGATCATGTGAAACCTGTTTATTCTTAGAATGACCTGATCCATAAGAGTCTTATATTATAAAAGATTGTGTACAGCAACAATAAAGCCGTCACTTGGGCCATCAGCCCAGGGGACCCTCCTGTTCCCAAACTTTCTCTTCTCTCTTTTTTTCTTGCATTCCCCTACCCTCAGGACCCTGACCTCGGTGTTTGTCATGCCGGTCATGACAAGTGGCGCCCGAACACAATTTTCCTCAAAAAATTAAAAAGAGACCTACCCTATGACCCAGCAATAGCAGTGCTAGGAATTTACCAAAGGGAGACAAAAGTGCTGATGCATAGGGGCACTTGTACCCCAATGTTTACAGCAGAACTTTCAACAATAGCCAAACTATGAAAAGAGCCTAAATGTCCATCAGCTGACAAATGGATAAAGAAGATGTGGTTTACATATACAATGTAATACTACTTGGCAATGAGAAGGAATGAAATCATGTCATTTGCAGTAATGTGGATAGAACTGGTGGGTATTATGCTAAGTGAAATAAGCCAGGCAGAGAAAGACAAATATCATA
Organism: Panthera pardus; assembly: GCF_024362965.1. NCBI lineage: Eukaryota > Metazoa > Chordata > Mammalia > Carnivora > Felidae > Panthera > Panthera pardus. The sequence goes on along the minus strand of NW_026526810.1, from coordinate 14,918,908 downwards.
TGTGTTCACTCATATGTGAATCCAGAGAAACTTAACAGAAGACCATGGGGGAGGGGAAGTGAAAAAAAAAAGTTAGAGAGGGAGGGAGGCAAACCATAAGAGACTTTTAAAAACTGAGAATAAACTGAGGGTTGATGGGAGTTGGGAGGTAGGGGAAAGTGGGTGATGGGCATTGAGGAGAGCACCTGTGGGGATGATCACTGGGTGTTGTATGGAAACCAATTTGACAATAAATGTCATATTTTTTTTAAAAAGATGTGTATATATATATATACAATGAAATGTTATTCAGCCATAAAAAAGAATTAAATCTTGCCAAAAGTGTATTTTTAAATATATCTTCATTATTACATTTCTATAATTCTTAATTTCTTTTTATAAATTCATATTTAAGTATAATACCACATTCTTATGAAGGAGAGTTCTCCTTAGTAATTTTGTAGTGTAATTATGCTGGTAATAAAACCTCTAAATTTTACTTTGTTTGAGAAAGTATTTATTTTCCTTCATTTATGAAATATTTCCACTGTATAGAATTCTGAGTTGACAGTACTTTTTCCCAGCAGTTTAATAATGTCATTCTATAACCTTTTAGTTTGCATTGTTTCTAATGAGAAGTTTACTGTAATTCTTATTTTTGTTCCAATTCTCTACTTTGTTCCTTATATTTAATGTTTATTTTTTGTAGTCTACATTTTAAAACTTCTCTTTTTGTTTTGTTTTTAGCAGTTTGAGTGTGATGTGCATAGGGATATATTTATGCATTTTTGAGTGTGTATATGTGTGCATGCACATTGGTGTTTGTCTTGCGGTTCTCTGAGCTTCTTGTGTCAATGTTTTTGTGTCTAATTTTAGGAAAAGATTGTCTAATATTTAATTACTTATATGTTCTTCTCCATTTTATCTCTCTTTTTCTGAGATTCCAATTATACATATTTCATTATATTTGTCCCATGCCTCATGGATAGTTTCTTCTTTTTCCTACTATTTTATTTTCTATCTGTCTCTGTCTCTCTGTTTGTCTGTCTCTGTGTCTTTCTCATTTTTGTAATTTCTGTTAACCTATCTAGAAGCTCATGATTATTTTCCTCAGCTTCATCTATGGATTAAAGGCATTCCTTATCCTGTTAATTGGCTGTTCATTTTAAGCATGTCCATTAATTCTTTTTAATAGTGTCATATTCCTGATTGAATAACCCATGTGATCTTGCACATTGTCCACCTCTTTATATATTAACCATAATTATCCTAAATTATCTATCAGATAGTTCCAATATCTTTGCCATAGCTTACTTTAGTTTTAAACATTTCTTTTTGTCTTCTGAGTGTTATTTTCTTGAATTTTCCTTACCTTAAACATTTTTGAATGTTAACAAGAAAGAATCTAAAAACTCCTAAGGAGCCAGGTAGAAAATCAAGTTTTCTACACAGGAATGAAATTCAGACTCACCTAAGTGCTAGCTGATCTCAGAGGGCACCTGAGGCGTCTGCAGAGCTTTGGGAGGAAGAGGTAGGGATTAGAGAACATAAAATTCAAACAAGCTATGGATCACAAAGAATGGTAACATTACAATTTCCCAGAAAATACACCACTTGCATATACTTCACAAGGGGTGAAAAAAAATCTTAGAAAGTATACTCCAGCACAGTGAGAGAAACATGAAAATATAGAGTTAAAAAATAATAAAATAATTGGAATTTAAACATTGAAACATTTTGGACATATGTATTTGGGTATAAATAAGTGCCATAAATATGGTAACAAAGCTGCATGAAAAATTTAACATTCTTTTTTAAGGAACATTTAAATATTTACCGTCAATTATATAATGTTAAAAAGAGGGTTGAAAGAGCAAAAGAAGCAAAGAAAAATTCTTCAAGGAATATGGGAAAAATCAAGCATTTTCTTCATGACTTTGCTAGAAAATTTTGATGAAATATAGATTTAAGCATACTCTGTCATCTGTTCAAGAAATATATTGAGTGTCTAAAATTTTGAGTGAGAATAAATAATGTCTGCTTTCTCGGACTAAAACTGGTAGGTAGATGAATAAACAAGACAATAACAATAAATGGGGAAATTATAAAGTATACAGAGTACTGCATATATGTAGCACAAGGGATGGTTAGGACAGAGAAACATAGCAGACAATCTCCTGTGCATGGCTTGGTCAGCAAGGTTCTTTGTGAGTGGCATGTATGTGGCACTCTGAAACTTGAGAAGACCCAGCTGTGCAAGGATAGGGGCAACGTGCATTTCAGGCAGGGCCTGATTTCCTGGAAGGGTCTGAGGTTGGCAAGAAACTGAACACTGCTGAAGTTTCTGAGCAGTTAAGGGGAGGCCCATCCAATAGGATGGTGGAGAAGCTGATTACACAGCTTCCCCAGCCTATGCTAAGGGCTGCGAATTCCCAATAGATTAAGAGAAAGTCATTGAAGTGTGTGTGTGTGTGTGTGTGTGAATAATATATTCAACAAGGTTGAAAAATCACATCATAACACTTTAATAAATTTCACAATGAGAAGTTCCACTTTTACCGCTGTTCTTGTCTATCTCACCACTCTCATTTTCAAGCAAATGTAAATTCTTATTTCTTTCTCTTTCTTATATAAAAGATGACAAGTTATGAAATATTTTCAACTTGGTTTTTTTTATGAACAGTATTTTCTGGAGATATTTTCATATCAGGATATGAGAATCTTCTTCAATTTGCTTTTCTACTTCAAAGTATTCTGTTGTATGATATACCATAGCTTCTTTATCTGGTTTCTTCTTGGCTGGCTTTTGAATTGTTCACAATATTCTGTGTTTCCAAGGCTGCTGAGAATAAGCATGTACATACATAATTTTGTATGTGTAAAAACACATGCAGAAGGCAAACTCGCAGAGACATCAATGTGTTAAAGGATAGGTGCATTTAATATTTTCATGGAAATTCCCATTTGCTTTGCATTATGTTCTGTAACATTTTGCACTCCCATTGGCAATGGCTGAAGCATCTGTTTTCTGAAGCAAAAAAGTGACATAATTTGACTTACAATTATAAAAGTCACTTCACCCTCTGAATTAAGGGTGCTTTGTGAAGTAGATGAGATCACTTCAGCTTTTGCAATTGTTTGAAGAGCTATTGGTGGATGACGGGGAATCAGGGAGAAGATTATACATTTTGTTTGAATCTACAGAATTTGCTGATGGTTGGTTATGGGGATGAAGAAAAGAAGTAAAAAAAAATTGCTACATGGGGTGTGGGCCAGGAGACCAGTGAAGACCCTCAATGCAGTTATGAATCTGTTAGGTTCAGGTCCCCTGTGGCATATCAAGGCTATGCTTTCCAGGTTCAGTCATATATACAAGTTGGAAGCTCAGAAAAGAAATCTCAACTGGAAATGAAGATTGGGGATGGAAATTAGAGTAATAAGGATGAAGTATGTCACTTAGGAAGGGTGCATAGAGAGACAAAGAAACATCCCAGGCCCAAGGCTCAAGGAAAACCAGCTTGCAGAGTGGAGCAGAACAGGGGAGCCAGTGAGCAGAGCAATGCACATATGGTGTCATGGGAAGGGCCACAGAAAAGTTTGTTGGGAGAAAGGTGTTGTCCACTCTCCCCAAAGCTGCTAAGGGGCTGAGTGAGATGAGGACCACAGAAGTTGCTAGATAGGTTGGTATGGAGACCTGTGAAAAGAACTTGTGGGAGAGTTCCATTAACTTAAAGGCAACCACTAATCACATAAAGGAAATGTTTCCTTCAAGATAATTGGAGGAAGAAAAGAAGCACAAGACCTCTTTCTATAGAAAAATAGGGAAACTGTATGATATCTGTCTTTCTCTGTCTTATTTCACTTAGCATAATACCCTCTAGTTCCGTTAGCATTACTATAATCATAGGGGTACCATGTGCCCCTTTGAATCAGCGTTTTGTATCCTTTGGATAAATTACTAGTAGTGCAATTGCTGGGTCATATATGTGGAATTTGAGAAACTCAAAAGATGAACAAGGGGAAGGGAAGAAAAAATAAGATTGAAAACAGAGAGGGAGGCAAACCATAAGAGACTCTTAAATACAGAGAATAAACTGAGGGCTGCTGGAGGGGAGGTGGGTAGGGGGATGGGTTAAATGGCCAATGGGCATTAAGGAGGGCACTTGGGATGAGCACTGGGTGTCATATATAAGAGATGAATCACTGGGTTCTACTCTTGAACCCAAGACTACACTGTATGTTAACTAACTCGAATTTAATTTTTTTAAAAAAAGGAAAAACAAAGAAATATGATGACATTTAACTCAAATATAGAATAAATAAAACTACTTATAATCAGGAAGAAAAGAAATATGATATGTTTGATTTAAATATAGAATATATAAAGCTATTTAGAATCAGGGGGAAAAAAGAAAAATAGAGGAACCCAAAGAGACAGCCAGGAGGCCAAAAGTATAGTGTAATAAAATGCTTGCGTACATTGTGGTTAGGAGCAGGGCTTAGAGTTCATGTCTGGCTCACCCTGGGTGGGCGTGCTCAGTCTGGGCCTCTTTGGGCCTCACAAAGGTGGTGCCCTTGCCTGCAGAATAGACATGGGATAGAGAAAAACAGTGCTGTGTGGATGCATAGGAAGTGCTCAGTGATATTAGTTAGCTGACACTAGTAAGACAGTTCTTACAATAAAAGTAGCTGTATTTAACTCTTGCAATTAAAAGAAAATTCTGAGACAGAGGAAGGTGGGGAGATACCATTCATTTTATATACTTTTAAAATTTAATATTTTAATATAAATATATTTTTAAAATATATGTGTATTTATATATAATAATTAAATAATATATTTTAAATGCATAAAATATTCATAAATATTATATAAAATATTTGTTTAAAATTTATATTTATATAAGCGAGTTAAAATATGTATATATAAATATTTTATATGTAATATATATTATTTTATTTATATTATTTTATCTATTTAATATATTTATTTTATAAATAATAAACAATGCATGCATTAAAAATAACAGTGAAAAGAGAAAGCAAAGTTTTCATCATAAATTTTATTCCCCTGAGATCCAGACTTCGTCTAGTAGCACCTCAGCTCAGAAAACTAAAAAATAGTCACATTGGATGACAAAATTGTTAAAGTCTGTAGTTCAATTAATAATGTTGTGTCAATGTTCTGGTTTTGATGATTGTGCAATTAGCAATTAAGAGAAATTGGGTGAAGGGTTTATGGGAATCCACTGTACAATCTTTGCAACTTTTCTGTATGTCTAACTCTTCTAAAATAAAAAGGAGAAAAAAAGAGTGAAAATATTCTTTTTCTGCCCAAACATTGCCTCTGCCAACTGTCCAGTCTCGCTGGGAGGTGCCATCCTTCTCCTTGCCTCCAAGCTGGGACTTCATGTGTGTCCTGAACTCTTCCTTTCATCACCGCTCTGTCCCGTCTGTTCTGCTCCAGGGATTTCCTTCATTCCTGTCTCTTCTCTCTTCTGCACAGCCAGGTTCAAGCTCAGTCCTGCATTGCTTACACAAAATCCTTGATACCCTTGCAATGATAGCAGCCCTGCCCCCCCCCCCCCACCTCCTCCTGCTGCTGGAGTTATTTTTTTTAAATACAGATCATATTCTTCCTCTTCTATCCTATACCCATCTTCAAAACACTGCAACCCTTGAGGCCCTCCGTCTGTCCACCTTCATTTCCCAGCCACTTCCACTAGACAACCTGCCTTCCATGGCCTCTGGCACTTCTCCATGCCCTACCTGGTTTGCCTCAAGCTTCAGTCAAAGGTTGCCTCTTTCCTACTGACTTCCTCAAATCCATCCACCTCCTGGAAGTAGTTACTGCTCTCTACAATGCATCTACATGCAAATGTATCCTTTAATTGTGGTGACACAAAGATAGTTAGTGTCTTGATCCTCATGCCTCCCTTAGTATTATATTCCAAGAACACAGCTCAGCTCTGAGTATATAATAGATTTGCAAAGGGCCGTTGCTGCATTGAACATGTGCCAATGCTTTATTTACACCTTGCTTAATCATATTTCAAAAGCCATGGAACTTCATATGAGCCGGAAACAAGCCATTTTCTACCCAATGAAGCAACTGTACTATTCACTTCCTCCCGTGCTTCCATCAGCCAACAGAAAATGGCCAAGAATATCAACTTGTAATCCACTTAAATGTTCTTTATTTCATAAAAGGACTCAATTCAATAGAACTTCAAGCTATATTCAGCTTCCTTAACAACATTGGAATCAGTTCAGCTTGCATTGGCAGGCTGGAAGGAATGTGAAGTCGGTGGAGCCCCGAAAACCCTGCTCAGTAGCCTGTGCAGAACTCATCTAGGGGAAAGTGGCAGAGGGAACAAACTTCAAACTTCACAAAGCAACTGATGTAGCGCTGTGGGAATCTGCATCCCCAGAACTCACAGTGTGATTCAGGAGGCTAGAAGGTGAGTCCTATTACCTTTTCAGTTCATTATAGCTGTACCTCAGCTGGATTTTTAGTGTCCCTGTCCTCTTCGGTAAAATCAGGGGTATGAGCTTGAGGACCCCTCCCCTGATCCCCTATAATCCTCTTTACTATCTTTATTAGGTAATCAGAAGAACAAAAGAACACTTGTCTCAAGCTTTCATTTGCCTCTTCAGCCCCACGAACACAACACACATACACACACGTTCACATATGCACATACCCAACTTTTTTCCAAACAGCTTTACAGAGTTCTTCAACTATTAGGCTTGACACAAAATGTCTTTATTTTACACACCTTCTCCAGAGAAGGAGTATTGTCTAGGGTTATTGTTATGTAGAGCTGGGGCCACACAACTTTCTGGGATCTAGTCTGGCCATTCTTGGCTGTTTGTCAACACTTGGAAGAGTGCTCAACAAGAAGAACAAATATGGGGCTGAAAGTACTGGACATAGGTGACTAAAGTGCTTCAGAACTGTTTCAGAGGCTGCAGTGAAGCTCACACCATGGGGAAGTGAGCAGGCACTTTCCAGATTCACCAGAAAGCTTGGATACCTTGGTGGCCCACAGCTTTGATAAATTTTAACAGAGGAGGGTTCCCAGTCAAAAGGAAGCTGCTGTGAGCACATAGGAAAGTGCATGGAACATATGGTAAAGCAAGTTGGAGTCGGTAGCAATGGGCAGCTAGAGAGATCACCTCCACCATTGGACACAGATATTTACTAGACCCCTCCCAGAAGGCCTGGGAAACAACTTCAAAGCCTTGCTTTTCTATGATCCTGGGCTCACCTGAAACCTTCTCATTTCCAGTTGCTATACAGGCAACGAAATTTTTCTTTTGGTAGATGTGTGTATAGTTCCCTGAACAGAGATGGTTATGCATGTGCCCTCTGGTAAGAGTCATATGCCATGAGGTGCAGTGACCTAGCTCCCTCTGGGAGTCTAGCATCAGGCACAGTGAACCTGACAACAGGTTTTCCTGTCGTGGGCTCTAGGATGGGGGCACACGGCAGTATTGGTGATTTGGTTGATTTGCATCCTTGGGTCTGCAATCCCTTAAATGAAGTCTTGCCTACCTTTTCTGAGCATTAAATTATCTGGGTGGCACACTTGGATTCCAAGCCAGCTGCAAATATTGCAGGAGAGAGGAGAGGTCTCCAGGAAGAGTGCATATTTGGAAAGCTGCCTCCTTTTCACGGGTTGTTTGCAGGTGATGCTCACAGGGTCCAATTTTATCTGTGATGTGCTGATGAGCCACCCTTCAAAGACCTTTCTGAACAGACAGCCAGAAAATGCCTCACTGTGCCCTTATACTGACTTCATTCAATTTCCTGCCTTTTCTCAGCTAATCCTTAGCCTGTAATTTCTTAATGACTTTTCCAGGGCTGTTCTGCTGATCACTAAAAGCATAGCAGCCAAAATCCCCTGCATGTGTTTGTAGCTGGGATTTTGACAGCATTTCTTCCCTTATTAGGATAGCACACCATGGTGTCCCTGGGCATCCAGCATTTCTCTGAGGTGAGCATTCTCTAATGAGGAATAGGGTTTTATAGGGACCCCAAGGAACAGGGCATAGTGAAAATTTTGGGCATCCAACGCTGAAGAGGCCCAGAGCATTTCCGCTCCTTCCATAATACCTAGGGAGGCAAGGCCTGACTCTGGATCATATTTATTCCCCTCTCAATTATAATCCAAACATCACAGCTTGAAAGGGACCCATTAAACCAAGGCACCTCTAGGTTTTTAAATATATCTCTCCCACTTGTTTATACTCTTAATACCCACTGGCATGTCTCTTTCCTTAACCCTTCCTCTGTAAGATGGCCTGGCCATGTTGCTAAGTAAATGTTTCCCAAACACATTCATTAATGTTAAACAATGAAATCATATAAATGGCTTAACACTGCATTCTGTTCATATAGCTATATGTCCAAGTTAATGAGATTATGAGTTTTAGACTGACATACTACAATCTAATGGTAGCCTTTAGGACAAGCTGTGAAAAATCTATTCTTTTTTTTCTTTTTATTTTTTTAATGTTTATTTCTTTTTGAGAGAGAGACAGAGTGCAAGTGGGGAAGGGACACAGAGACAGAGACACAGAATCTGAAGCAGGCTCCCGGCTCTGAGATTGTCAGCACAGAACCTGACATGGGGCTCAAACTCACAAACCATAAGATCATGAGCTGAGCCAAAGTCACACACTTAACCAACTGAGCCACCCAAGGGCCCCAAAAGTTATTCTTAATATTATTTTTATTTATTGAGGAAAATGTCCTCTTGCCTCTCACCCACAGGCAAAAGATGTTTCAGATAAGAAGACATGGGACCAGTTTCATGAATTCAAGATGTATCAGGGAATTGAAGAGCCAGCCAGATCACTGAGGTCTGCAGGACTCCCTGCCCCTGCATTCTGGTAGTCCCATATACCCTTCCCTCTCTCCCTCTCCCTGACCAATCAGGAACCAGGTTTTGAGGAGACTTAACATCCCCCATGTGCTTTCTACTCCTGCTTTACACCCACTTCATCTTTCATCAGGACCAGTGCAATGGCCCAGCAATGGGTCTTCATTCCTGGGGTGGTTACCTATAATATTTGACCATTTGCATATAGATTGGTGAGCATATGACAAAAATAAAATCAATCAAGCCACCTAAATACTTAAACCCTTTCTTGACACCAGTGCCTCCCAACTCCTCCAGGATCTGGACCTTGTCCACCTTTTCTAATATTGCCTGCACTAATTCTCAACATCACTGCTTTATAAAACCAATCCTACACTGCCATATAAAATCTACAGTTTGTCCCACCTCCATACCTTGACACATGCTTCTCCTGTTGCCTGGGAAAAAATACCTTCCTTGTTTATGTGTAAGTCCCTAGCCACAATCAAAATTCAGATCAAGATTATTACCTTTATGAACTACCTTGGAGAAGCAAGACACTTCTTTGCATCCATCATGCACTGAATCTTCTGCCACCTGCTCAACACAGACTTTTGAGGTCATAGCAGATTTGCATGTTGGTCTCCCCAAACACCATTCAGACAGCAACATCAGACACATTTTAAAATAACTAGTTGAATACCAAGGTCACAGCACTGTCTGGCACATAGCAGGAACTAAAAGAGCCAGTGGGGTTATTCATCTCACTCTCATCCATGAGAGTGTGCTGAATTATAAATTAGATAATTGCTACTCAGTGAAAGCAATGATTAAAAGAATGCCCCCAGACTAGTATAGCAAAGAGTGTGAAAGAGCAATCAAACCGTTCAGACTAACAAGAGGTTGGGTCCTGTCCTCTTAGCCTCTGGGACAGATCACAGCAGCAAAAGTCCCTGTCCTCACACATATCACCATCAGTACAGATCACAGGACTGAAAGTCCCAGTCCTCACATGTGTCACCATGAGTACAGGAATACCTCGCTTTATTGTGATTTACTGTATTGTACTTTGCAAATATTGTATTTTTTACAGATTGGAGCTTTAAGACTTCAGTGGAGGAAGTTACCACACATATGGTAGAAATATCAAAAGAACTAGAATTAAAAATTATAATGACTAATAAGAAATATGTATTTGGTCATTCAATTGACTGAAATATTTTTCTTATATATATTTGGTTTTCATCCACAGTTTCTGAAAATGCTTCAGAGCCATAAAAGTGAAACAAGTGTCCTGTTATTGATGAAGGTGACTTTTGGACCCCACCCACGAGTGGGGGCTGGTTGTCAGGAAGACCAGTCATATGATTATAGGATTGGAACTTTCAGTTCTACCACACAACCTCTGGGGAGGAGAAAGGAGCTGGAGGTTGAATCAGCCAATGGTCAGTGTCTTAGTCAATCATGTTATATAATGAAGCCTCTATAAAAGCCCTAGAGGACTGGGTTCAGAGATCTTCTGGGTTGGTGAACACATGGGGATGCAGAGAGAGTACCACACCTGGAAGGAGCATGGAAGATACATGTCCTTACCCCATAAGTTGCCCCATGTATCTCTTCATCTGGCTGTTAGTTTATATCCTTTATCATATCCTTTCATAAACTGGGCATAAATATAATGGAAGTAAATGTTTCTCTGAGCCTTGTGAGTTACTCTAGCAAACTAAAAATACCCAAGAATGAGGTCATCAGAATTTCAATCTTTAGCAAGTCAGTCAGAAGCACAAGTAACAGCTTGGGGCTTGCAATTGGCTTCTGAAGTAGGCGGTGGTGGTGGATTGAGTAAATCATAGCAGAAAACTTTCCTAACCTGGGGAAAGACACCAATATCAAAATCCAGGAAGCAAAGAGGACTCCCATTAGATTAAAAAGAAACCTGACCATCAACAAGGCATATCATCATCAAATTCACGAAACACTCAAGCAAGGAAATAATCATGAAAGTAGCAAGGGAAAATGAATCCATAACCTACAAGAGAAGAGAGATTAGGTTTGCAGCAGACCTATCCACAGAAACTTGGCAGGCCAGAAAGGAGTGGCAAGATATATTCAATGTGCTGAATCAGAAAAATATGCAGCCAAGAATTCTTTATCCAGCAAGGCTGTCATTCAAAATAAAAAGAGAGATAAAAAGTTTTCCAGACAAACAAAAATTAAAGGAGTTCATGACCACTAAACCATCCCTGCAAGAAATTTTAAGGGGGACTCCAAGGGGAGAAAAGATGGGGGAAAAAAAGACCAAAAGCAACGAAGACCAGAAAGGACCAGAGAACACCACCAGAAACTCCACTCTACAGGCAACACAATGGCAATAAATTCATATCTTTCAATAATCACTCTAAACATCAATGGACTAAATGTTCTAATCAAAATACATAGGGTAACAGAATGGATAAGAAAACAAGATCCATCTATATGCTGTTTACAAGGGACCTACTTTAGACCTAAAGACACCTTCAGATTGAAAGTAAGGAATGGAAAACAATCCATCATGCTAATGGTCAACAAAAGAAAGCCAGAGTAGCCATGCTTATATCAGACAATCTAGACTTTAAAATAGACTGTAACAAGAGATGAAGAAGGGCATTATATCATAATTAAGGGGTCTATCCACCAACAAGATCTAACAATTGTAAACATTTATGCTCCAAATGTGGCGGACCCAATTATATAAACCAATTAATCACAAACATAAAGAAACTCATTGATGATAATACAATAATAGTAGGGGACTTCAATACCCCACCTATAGCAATGGACAGATAGATCATCTAAACAGAAAACCAACAAGGAAACAATGGCTTTGAATGACACACTGGACCAGATGGACTTAACAGATATATTCAGAACATTTCATCCTAAAGCAGCAGAATACACATTCTTCTCAAGTGCACACGAAACAATGCCCAGAATAGATCACATACTGGGACACAAATCAGCCCTCAACAAGTACAAAGAGATTGAGATCATACCAAACATATTTTCAGAACACAACGCTAGGAAATTCGAACTCAACCACAAGAAAAAATTTATAAAGATAATAAATATTGGAGACTAAAGAGCATCCTACTAAAGAATGAATGGGCTAACCAAGAAGTTAAAGAGAAAATTAAAAAGTACATAGAATCCAATTAAAATGATAACACCACAACCCCAAACCTCTGGGATGCAGCAAAGGTGGTCATAGGAGGGAAGTATATAGCAATCCAGGCTTTCCTAAAGAAAGAAGAAAGGTTTCAGATACACAAACTAACTTAAACCTTAAAGAGTTGGAAGAGGAACAGCAAATAAAACCGAAAACCAGCAGAAGACAGGAAATAATAATGATTAGAGCAGAAATCAATGATATTGAAACCAAAAAAATAAAAAAATAACAACAAAAACAAAAACAACAAGAAAACAGAACAGATCAATGAAACCAGAAGTTAGTTCTTTGAAAGAATTAACAAAATTGATAAACCCCTAGCCAGTTTGATCAAAAAGAAAAAGGAAAGGACCAAAATAAATAAAATCAAGAATAAAAGAGGAGAAATCACAACCAACACAGCAGAAATACAAACAATAATAAGAGAATATTATGAGCAATTATATGCCAATAAAATGGGAAATCTGGAAGAAATGGACAAAGTCCTGGAAACATACAAACTATCAAAACTGAAACAGGAAGAAATAGAAAATTTGAACAGACCCATAACCAGTAAAGAAATCGAATTAGTAATCAAAAATCTCCCAAAAAACCAGAGTCCAGGGCCAGATGGATTTCAAGGGGAATTCTACTAAACATTTAAAGAAGAGTTAAAACCTATTCTTTTGAAGCTGTTCCAAAAAATAGAAATGGAAGGAAAAATCTCCAAATTCATTCTATGAAGCCAGCATAGCCAGCATTACCTTGATTCCAAAACCAAAGACCCCACTAAAAACGACAACTATAGACCAATTTCCCTGATGAACATGGCTGCAAAAATCCTCAACAAGATACTAGCCAACTGAATCCAACAATACATTAAAAATTTATTCCCCACAACCAAGTGGGATTTATACCTGGGATGCAGGGCTGGTTCCATATCCACAAAACAAATCATGTGATACATCACATCAGTAAAAGAAAGAACAAGAACAACGTGATCCTCTCCATAGATGCAGAGAAAGCATTTGACAAAATACAACATCCTTTCTTAATAAAAACCCTCAAAAAAGTAGGGATGGAAGGATCATACCTCAAGATCATAAAACCCAGGCTTGGGCCAACATGGGAGAGAAGTAGGGGGAATCCATACTTCCAGTGTCTCTCAAACAAAGAAGTGTAGAGGCCAAAGGACTTTGAACACTAGAGCCTGGGAGGAAAAGAGATTGAATCTACTAGGAAAAAAATGGGGAAAGCTGGAAAAAAGATGGGTGGGTAACTGCGAACTGGGGGAGACGAAAAAAGGCCGCCTGGGCACGGTGGGGAGAGACCCCTTCGGCAGAGAGACAAAAGGAAGAGAAAGAGTGGCTAGGGAATTCAGGACCATATCTGGACAGGAGAAAGACCTCAGACTGAGACTGAGAGGGACCCAATCTCTAACTGCAGGGCTTTCTTCAGCCTGGGGCTGGCTCCCTGTTCACACACCTGGGGAGGAAGGGAGCCAGGCCTGGGTGTGGTGGTAGGTCAGAGACTCAGTCCACAGCTGGAGAAAGTGGTGCCCTCCCTGGAGGGCTGCGCCATAGTACAGAACCTGCCTGCGTCCACACACACTCCCCCGCCCCCGTCCACCCCCCCTCCCCGCACAGTGGCTGGGCCCAGGGCACAGTCTGCAGGAGAAAAAGGCCACCTTTCCTTGGAGTGCTGTGGGAAAAGACAAAAGCGACCTCCTTCCACCACCCCGGGGGCTCGCAGCAGCGAGGGTGGCTGCTTAGTCTGCAGTAAAAGAAAGCTGTCCTCCCTGAAGTGCAGCGGTACAGACAAAGCCAGCCGGGACCACAGATCGCTGCATTGAGAGGCACTTCCCCAGTTCCAGACCGCACAGAGTGGGACTTTGAATCCTAGCCAAGCGCAGGATCAGGGGAGTTAGCGGAGAGAGAAGGACCACCCCATCTGCACCCATGGCACAGGGAGGACGACTCAAACTGAGTCCACTGTGTCTGGCTCCCCGGAGAAGAGACTGGCAGATCACCATTCCCCACCCCCCCACCCCCACCCCCACCCCCGCAGCCTCCACCACCACCACCACCACCAGCACCACCACCACCACCAAGGCGGGGCCTCAGGGATCACTCCTGGGGCCCATAGTGGAGGTGGGTACAGATTACGCCAAACCACGCCCCCTTGCACTGGGTAACTGCGTATCCACCAGAGCAGCACAGACTCTTCGGACAGCTACTCCCCACAAATGATACATCATTGCCTGGATTAACTCTAGGTCAATTCTGGATATATAGATATATTCTCCCCCACCCATTTCTCCTCCTTATCTCTTCCCTCCCCTAGGCTGGTTACTCTGGTTATTGGTCTGTCTAAACAGGCATATTTAATCCATTATCTTGATACATGTTCTACACCTCCTTCTTTACACTCCTTTCTCTCTCTCTAGAATAATCAAGCCAAATAGGTTCTCTGTCTGGGTAACTTTATCTTCATTTCGTTTTGCCCACCTCCAATTTTATTTTCCTTTCTCTCTCTCTGGATTAAGCCTTTTAGTCACTGTGCCTAATCAATGTTTATCCTCCGCCCCCACTCCTGTCATTTCTCTCTTTGTATGTGCTCTTCCATTAGAAGTGCCTCCACCCTCTTTACTTGTAGTTAGAGTTTTGGGTTTTTTTTTATTTTTAGTCTTTAGGTTTTTGTTCTTGTTTGTTTGTGTTATTTGTTTGTGTATTTGCATGTTTTTCTCTCCTGTTTGTCTATCTGTTTTCCTCTACAGGGCTACTCCAAGGAAAAAATCAAAGCACACCTGCTGGAGGGTCCAAAATATTACTACAAGTAGAGTAATAAAAAACCAAAGTCACGACAACAGAGAGCAGGTAACAATATCCAGCAAAACACCTCCTGAAGGTCCAGGCCCAGGACAGTGTATGATCCTCCTTTAATATAGCAGTGCTCACAGGTGCGGAGCACACAACAAGCTTTTAAAACGCATAAGGGACAGAAAACTAGCCAAAATGATGAAACAGAAGAATTCTCCTCAACAGAAATTCCAGGTAATAGCGACAGCTAATTAATTGATCAAAACCAATTTAAGCAGTCCAATAGAACAAGAATTTAGAATAATAGTCATAAAATTAATCTCTGGGCTTGAAAAACAGCATAGGGGACAGCAGAGAATCTATTGCTACAGAGATCAAGGGACTAAGAAATAGTCATGAGGAATTAAAAAATGCTATAAATGACGTGCAAAATAAAATGGAGGCAGCCACAGTGCATATTGAAGAGGCAGAAGAGAGAAGAGGGGAATTAGAAGATAAAATTATGGAAAAACAGGAAGCTGAGAAAAAGACAGATAAAAAAAATCCAGGAATATGAGGGGAGAATTAGATGACTCAGTGACACAATCAAACAGAACAATATCCATATCATAGGAACTCCAGAAGAAGAGAGAAAGGGGCTGAAGGTGTACTTGAACAAATCATAGCTGAGAACTTCCCTCATTGGGAAGGAAAAAGGCATTGAAATCCATGAGGCACAGAGAACTCCCTTCAGACGTAATTTGGATTGACCTTCTGCATGACATATCATAGTGAGACTGGCAAAATATAAATATAAAGAGAGAATTCTGAAAACAGCTAGGGATCACAGGCCCTAACTTACAAAAGTAGACACAGAGGAGTAGTAGCAGACCTATCTACTGAAACTTGGCAGACCAGAAAGGAATGGCAGGAAATCTTCAATGTGATGAACAGAAAAAAATATGCCGCCAAGAATCATTTACCCAGCAAGTCTGTCATTCAGAATAGAATGAAAGATAAAGGTCTTCCCAAGCAAACAAAAGCTGAAGGAATTCATCACCACTAAACCAGCCCTACAAGACATCCTAAGGGGGATTCTGTGAGTGAAATGTTGCAAGGACCACAAAGTACCACAGGCATCACTACAAGCATGAAACCTACAGATATCACAATGACTCTAAATCCATATCTTCCAATAATAACACTGAATGTAAATGGACTAAATGCTCCAGCAAAAAGACACAGGGTACTAGAATGGATAAAAGAAACAAGACCATCTATTTGCTGTCTACAAGACACCATTTTAGACCTTCAGACTGAAAGTGAGGGGATGGAGAACTATCTATCATGCTACTGGGACTCAAAACAAAGCTGGAGTGGCCATACTTCTATCAGACAAACTAGACTTTAAATTGAAGTCTATAACAAGAGATGAAGAAGGGCATTATATAATAATTACAGGGTCTATCCATCGGGAAGAGCTAACAATTATAAACGGCTATGTGCCAAATACGGGAGCCCCCAAATATATAAAACAATTAATCACAAACATAAGCAACCTTATTGATAAGAATATGGTAATTGCAGGGGACTTTAATATCCCACTTACAACAATGGATAGATCATCTAGACACAGGATCAATAAAGAAACAAGGGCCCTGAATGATACATTGGATCAGATGGACTTGACAGATATATTTAGAACTCTGCATCCCAAAGCAACAGAATATACTTTCCTCTCAAGTGCACATAGAACATTCTCCAAGATAGGTCACATACTGGGTCACAAAACAGCCCTTAATAACTATAAAATAATTGCGATCATACCATGCACACTTTCAGACCACAATGCTATGAAACTTGAAATCAACCACAGGAAAAAGTCTAGAAAACCTCACAAAGCATGGAGGTTAAAAAACACCCTTCTAAAGAATGAATGGGTCAACCAGACAATTAGAGAAGACATTAAAAATATATGGAAACAAATTAAATGAAAATTCAACAATCCAAACCCTTTGGGATGCAGCGAAGGCAGTCCTGAGAGGAAAAAATCATTGCAATCCAGTGCTCTCTCAGGAAACAAGAAAAATCCCAAATACAAAACCTAACAGCACACCTAAAGGAACTAGAAGCAGAACAACAAAGACACCCCAAACCCAGCAGAAAAAGAGAAATAATAAAGACCAGAGCAGTAATAAACAATATAGAATCTAAAAAACAAAACAAAACAAAACAAAACAAAACTGCAGAGCAGATCAATGAAACCAAGAGTTGTTTTTTTTGAAAAAATAAACAAAATAAACCTCTAGCCAGGCTTCTCAAAAAGAAAAGGGAGAGGGCCCAAATAGATAAAATCATGAATGAAAATGGAATTATTACAACCAATCCCTCAGAAATACAAGCAATCATCAGGGAATACTATGAAAAAGTATATGCCAATAAACCGGACAACCCAGAAGAAATGGACAAATTCCTAAGCACCCACACACTTCCAAAATGCAAACAGGAAGAAATAGAAAATTTGAACATCCCCACAACCAGTGAATAAATTGAATCAGTTATCAAAAATCCCCCCACAAATAAGAGTCCAGGACCAGATGGCTTCCCTGGGGAATTCTACCAGACATTTAAAGAAGAGATAATACCTATCGTTCTCAAGCTGTTCCAAAAAATAAAAAGGGAGGGAAAACTTCCAGACTCATTCTATAAAACCAGCATTACTTTGATTCCCAAACCAGACAGAGACCCAGCAAAAAAAAAAAAAAAAGAGAACTACGGGCCAATATCCCTGATTTAAGTGGATGCAAATATTCTCAACAAGATACTAGCAAATCGAATTCAACAGCATATAAAAAGAATTATTCACCATGACCAAGTGGGATTCATTCCTGGGCTGCAGGGCTGGCTCGACTTTTGCAAATCAATCAATGTGATACATCACATTAATAAAAAAGATAAGAACCAGATGATCCTGTCAATCGGTGCAGAAAAAGCATTTGACAAAATTCAGCATCCTTTCTTAATAAAAACCCTCGAGAAAGTCAGGATAGAAGGAACATACTTCAACATCATAAAAGCCACTTATGAAAAGCCTACAGCTAATATCATCCTCAATGGGGAAAAACTGAGACCTTTCCCCCTGATATCAGGGACAAACAGGGGTGTCCAGTCTCACCGCTGTTGTTTAGCATAGTGTTGGAAGTTCTAGCATCTGCAATCAGACAGTAAAAGGAAATGAAAGGCGTCAAAATTGGCAAAGATGAAGTTAAGCTTTCACTTTTTGCAGATGACATGATATTATACATGGAAAATCTGATAGACTCAACCAAAAGTCTGCTAGAACTGATACATGAATTCAGCAAAGTTGCAGTATACAAAATTAATGTACAGAAATCAGTTGCATTCTTATACACTAATAATGAAGAAACAGAAAGACAAATAAACTGATCCCATTCACAATTGCACCAAGAAGCATAAAATACCTAGGAATAAACCTAACCAAAAATGTAAAGGATCTGTATGCTGAAAACTATAGAAAGCTTATGAAGGAAATTGAAGAAGATACAAAGAAATGGAAAAACATTCCGTGCTCATGGATTGGAAGAATAAATATTGTTAAAATGTCAATACTATCCAAAGCAAGCTACACATTCAATGCAACCCCAATCAAAATTGCACCAGCATTCTTCTTGAAGCTAGAACAAGCAATCCCAAAATTTGTATGGAACCACAAAAGGCCCCGAATAGCCAAAGTAATTTTGAAGAAGAAGACCAAAGCGGGAGGCATCACAATCCCAGACTTTAGCCTCTACTACAAAGCTGTGAACATAGAGACAGCATGGCATTGGCACAGAAACAGACACATAGACCAATGGAATAGAATAGAAACTCCAGAATTGGACCCACAAAAGTATGGCCAACTAATCTTTGACAAAGCAGGAAAGGATACCCAATGGAAAAAAGACAGTCTCTTTAACAAATGGTGCTGGGAGAACTGGACAGCAACATGCAGAAGAATGAAACTAGACCACTTTCTTACACCATTCACAAAAATAAAGTCAAAGTGGATGAAGGACCTGACTGTGAGACAGGAAACCATCAAAACTCTAGAGGAGAAAGCAGAAAAAAAACCTCTCTGACCTTAGCTGCAGCAATTTCTTACTTGACACATCTCCAAAGGCAAGGGAATTAAAAGCAAAAATGCACTATTGGGACCTCATCAAGTTAAAAAACCTTCTGCACTGCAAAGGAAACAATCAACAAAACATACCAGATAAAGGATTAGTTCCAAAATCTATAGAGAACTTATGGAACTCAACACCCAAAAAAACAAATAATACAGTGAAGAAATGGGCAGACGACATTAATAGACATTTCTCCAAAGAAGACATCCAGATGGCCAACCGATACATGAAAAAATGCTCAACATCACTCATCATCCAGAAAATACAAATCAAAACCACATTGAGATACCACCTCACACCTGTCAGCATGGCTAACATTAACAACTCAGGCAACAATGGATGTTGGCGAGGTTGCGGAGAAAAAGGATCTCTTTTGCATTGCTCGTGGGAATGCAAACTGGTGCAGCCACTTTCAAAAGCAGTATGGAGTTTCCTCAAAAAATTAGAAATAGAACTACTCTACAACCCAGCAACTGCACTACTAGGTATTTATTCAAGGGATTTGGTATGCTGTTTTGAAGGGACACATGCACCGCAATGTTTATAGCAACACTACTGACAATAGCCAAAGTATGGTAAGAGTCCAAATGTCCACTGATGGATGAGGAGATTAAGAAGATGTGGTATATATATATATATATATATATATATATATATATATACATACACACACACACAATGGAGTATTACTCAGCAGTCAAAAAGAATGTTGCCATTTGCAACTACATGGATGGAACTAGAGGGTATTATGCTAAGTGAAATTAGTCAGAGAAAGACAAATATATGACTTCACTCATACAAGGACTTTAAGATACAAAACAGATGAACATAGAGGAGGGAAGCAAAAATAGTATAGAAACTGGGAGGGAGACAAAACATAAGAGACTTTAAAAAACAGAGGGTTGCTGGAGGCGTTGTGGGAGGGGGGATGGGCTAAATGGGTAAGGGGTTTAAGGAATCTAATCCTGAAATCATTGTTGCACCATATGCTAACAAATTTGGATGTAAATTCTAATTAAAAAAAAAAAAGTATTTCACTAAATGTAAAAAGAAAAAAAAAGAAGTTCTACTGTGGGTAAAATGCTATCAAACAGCATCTCATGCTAGAGAGAATGTTCATCTGATGCAGCAGGCTTCATTGTTGTCCTATTTTTAAGAAGTTGTCACAGCCACCCCAGCCTTCAGCTGCCACCACCCTTGTCCGTCAGCAGCTGTCTACATCATGGCAAGACTCTGCACCAGCAAAAAGATTGTAAGTCATTGAAAGCTCAGATGACAGCTAGCCTTTTTTAGTGATAAAGTATTTTTAAAATTTAGGTATGTACATTGGTTTTTTTTACATAATGCTACTACACACTTAATAGACTACAGTATAGTGTAAACATAACTCTTATATGCACTGAGAAACCAAAAATTTCATTTGACTCACTTTATAGTGATATTCACTTTATTCCAGTGGTCTAGAACAAAACCCACAATATCTTTGAGGTATGCCTACAGAGATCACAGTACTCAAAGTCCCTGTCCTCACACATGCAGAGTCTCTGTACAGATAATCATAGGCACTGGAAGGCTGGTTGTAGTGATCTCGTCATAAACTGGTTGTCACTCTCTTGGTCCATATTACTCTCCATTCAACAACCTTTTATTCATTGTGTCTTAGAATACACAAGTTCAGAGCCTGACGTACAAGTTCAAAAATCAAACAACTTTTAAATGTAAATATTAAAACCTTAAAAACTGTTCCCTGAAATTGTCATCCCCCATGTTTATGACAATGGGGAATGGTCAGTAAGAGCATAGTGAGTTCAACCTAAGGCTTAAGTGATTCTGGTGGACATCGGCCCTTTAAACTAAACCAGACAATGCAGAGAATATACATAACAGCAAAATGCAATATGAGGTTTCATTTGACATGCATGCCCAGGTTTTCCTTCTATGTCCTATCAGGAATAGCATTGGCCAGAATATCAAACCCAGACCCCCCCCCCCCCCCCCCCCCCCCCCGCAAAAGCCACTGCTGTCTCTGGCTTTGCTTTCTTTGATCCTCTGCAATAGCCATTGCCTTCTGGGAAATACCTTCTCCAAGTCAGATCCTCTGGCCCTTTCACTCTCCAAACAATTGTATAGAATATGGGAATTAACAGCCCTTTTGTACCTAGTCATCTTTGTATCTGTATTTGCTGTGTCACTATCAGTTCCAATTTTCATTTCAAAGCCTACCAAAGCCATGGGAACCAGCCCCAGTGTAAGCTGCCCAGTTCATTCCTCCTGACAATTTCCTCAGAAGTACTAGGGCTGCCCTGGTTTTGTATCTTCTCCCCACTCATGTGATGCTGCAGGACTCACCCTGGAAGTTAGCCTGGACTTTCCCTCTGGATGGAAGATTCTGAAATCTTTCACCAGGCATTCAAACACTCTATCAGTTGGCCAGGGACACCAGAGTCTTCTGTGTCACTTCACCTTTCTCAATTTGCTTTTTCATTTGCTAACCCAGGGAAAAATTAAAAAAAAAAAAAGACATGGAAGCCTCCATCCTTCCCCTCTGGGAAGCACTTGCACAGGCCAAGGCAAAGTGCAGTGCCTTGGAGATATATGTATGCTTCTTGGCCCCTGGGATCAGAGGGTGACCAGTGGATATCTTCCTGGGGAAGTGTAGAGGGTTTCCAAGAAAAGAGGGCACTGAACCAGGTTTTAAGGGTGAGTATAGGTTAGCGATGGTGGTGATACACGTCCTGCCTCCTTCTTAATATTAGTCGTATATTCTTAGAAAGGAGATGAAAATACATATATAATACCACTAAAAAGAATAACATCAGTATATCCGGAATTTTAAGGAACCTTTGAAAGGCAGAAATGAGACAGGTCTGGACAATAATAGCACAGCCTGGAGGAAAGGCTAGAAGGGCTGTGGAGTCAAGAGGGTAGAGGGCTCTGCAGTTCTGAGCTCTCAGACAACAGCACCTATGTCAGACTTGCACTGAAACCTGGAACTTTCCTGGAAAATTCAGGAGGGCTCATCTCTGGTTTACTTTCTTTCTGCTGAAGAGTCCTAGAGAATGCAGCCCACTCAGTCCCTATTTTCCCAGAGGTGGGAAGACTGCACACCTCCAACTGCCAGCAGAGAAACAAAGTCCTGGTTTTAAAACATTACATCAGGAGTGCTTGAGTGGCTCAGTCAGTGAAGCATCCAACTTCAGCTCAGGTCATGATTTCACAGTTCATGAGTTCGAGACCCACATTGGGCTCTGTGCTGACAGCTCAGAGCCTGGAGCCTGCTTCAGATTCTGTGTCTCCCTCTTTCTCTGCCCCTCCCCCATTCACGCTCTGTCTCTCTCTCAAAAACAAACAAACATTAAAAAAGTTTAAAACATTAAATTAAAATTAAGGCACTCAATAGCCCAAGTTTATTGTTTTGTTCTCAGATAGACTAGAAGCACACGACAACAATGGTTTTCTAAATGCTTGTTATATAATCGGGTTTGTGCTTATTCTATACATTTTAAAATTGTCCCTGCTTTTAATTAAATTCACCCCTTCTGTTTGCAGGGAACTATTTACGCATTTTGTATTTACATCTGGGTCTCCATACAGAAGGCATCTGAGAGAGCCCTCATCCAACAGGCAGAGGTTCCTTGTCCAGCTATTGAAGAGGGTGACGCAAGACAATTTCCCTGGACAGGGAGAACTCTGCCACCTGGTGGCTGTATCAGGAGCCCATCACACTTGGGACTATGAGACTAGCGCACTCGGCACTAGTTAAGGCAGGAGGGTTCACCTCAGCCCCTGTGCCTGCTGCACTGTCATTCATGTCCCTAGTCTTGGTGGTAGCTCTTGCTGCTGTTCCAGAGGGCTGGGCTGCAGATCTGGATTCACAGTGGCTCCCCACAGGCTGTGTGTGAACTTAACCCTTCACTGGGGGCATTTATCAGGACATGTCACTCCAGGGAATCAGAGGCTTGTCCAAGCTGATGTCTGTGTGGGTAGACACGCCCCCAAGGGGACTGTGGATGAGATGAGGAGGGTCTGAGAGGAAGAAGGGGTCCCTCCACCAAGGAACCCCCAGATTTCCCTCTGTACCCTATGGGAAAGGGGAAGCAGAGAGGAAGGATGATTTTAAAGAAAGATTTGTGAGATGAGAAGTATAAGTTGTGCTGCACTTGGGGCGACACAGAAGTGGGGAATAGGTCTTTTGGCATTTTGGCTTGGATGGCAGTGCCTGGAGTGGCACGGGCCTTCCTAGGAATACGGATCTATGTGCACCTTCTTGGCCTAGGTGCCGAGGCCTGCGTGAGCTGCCTGCTGGGGGCATTTCTCTGCTGGGACTTCCCAGAAAAATGGGTGGCTTTGAGGTGAGAGGCTGATCCCTCAAAGAAGCTAACCTGGTGGAGCTCTCAGCAGAAGCTTGTTAACAGGACACTCTATAAAGGTGATGCACAGAAGCGTCATGGGGGCCGAGGCCAGGAGGTGGCCCTGAACACTGCCATGGGCAGTGTGGGTAACACACCTCCCCCACACTGATGCCTGCAACTAGGCGGGCAGCTCCAGTTGTTCAGCTGCTTCTGAACTAAACCACACCAAGGAGCTTCTAGGTGCTGGGCACACAGTGCCAAGTACACAGCATCATACTGGGCACACAACACCAGGCACATACACGAGTGCACAAAACAAAGACCACACTCGCGGCCACACTCCAGGCACACTGGAGTGGACATCCGTGCCATGTACATACTGCCAAACAGTGCTAGGAACAGAACACTGGCACACAAGTCTGGGCACATGAAGTCAGGCATACAATGGCAGCCCAGCAAACTGGGCACACAGACCAGGGATACACACCCGCACATGTGCTGGGGACTTACTCACACTAGGAACAGAAGCTGACACATAGCACATAACACCAGACACACAGTGCCAGGTACACACAGCAACAGCCTTTGCTAGTAACACATACCAGACATACACGCCAAAATGCAACACTAAGTAGACTCTGCGAAGCACCAAACATTAAGAAACACCACATTCGGCACACACTTGGGGCACACCAGACTTGCACACACTCTGAGAATAACACCAGGTTCACATGCTGGAAACACAAAGAAGGCACACGATGCCATGCTCACACACCAGCCATGCAACACTGGACACATGTCAGGCCTACACACTGGGAACACACACTAGGTGCACAGCTCCTGTGCAAGGGACACAATGCTAGGCACACATCTTTAGGCACGGATGCCAGTACCCAATAGCAACCATAAAATGCCAGGCACACAGTGCCAGACATATACTTGGGGAACACAGTGCTGGGCACACAACAGTGGCAGACAAAAATGGACTGGAGGGGCACCTGGATTGGCTCAGTCAGTGAAGTGTCTGACTCTTAGTTTCACTCAGGCCGTGATCTCAGAGTTTGTGGGTTCAAGCCCCACATGGGGCTCTGCACTGACAGCATGGAGCCTGCTTGGAACTCTCTCTCTCTCTCTCTCTCTCTCTCTCTCTCTCTCTCTCTCTCCCTCAAAATAAGTAAGTAAACTTTTAAAAATTTTTCAAAAATGGACATACACTGTCTGGCACATGACTGTGCACAAAACCCCAGGCCAACAACACCAGACACACACACCAGACACATCCTGGGAGACAGACCAGACAAGGCCCAGTCTCTGGGAACACCACACTGAGCTCACAAGGCTGAGTCATGTGCCAGGCACACAATGCCAGGCACATACTGCACAAACAAAATGCCGGGAATACAGAGCCGGGCACATAATGTTAGGCATACTCTCCCAGCACACAATGCCGGTTAAAAACCCCAGAAACACAATGCCAGACATGCACTGCTGGGAACACTGTGGGATGTAGAGTTCTGGTCACACAGCAGACACAGGTACCAGGCCCAGAATACCAGGCATGAAAAGCTAGGCAAACAACAGCAGGCACAGTCTCTGAAAACACAGCATGGGTGCAGGGTGCAGGGCACACAACACAGGACACCCAATACTGGCACACAAGCCAGGAAAAAAACACTGAGCACATAACACCAGATACACACACTGGACATGCAATGGCAGATGCACAGTGCTGAGCACACAATTCTGGGCATACAAAGCCAGGCATAGAGTGTTAAGCACACGTGCCAGGCACGCAACTCCGGGCACACAGAACCAAGCAAACATTGCTAGGCATATAGACCTGAGCAAACAACACTAGGCACAAAGTGTTGGCTACACAAAGCCAGAGAGCACACTGAGCATGTATACCAGGCACAAGGTGGGCACACATGCCAGAAACAGAGGCTGGGAACACAACAGTGGGCACACCAAGTTGGCTTTGAGGAATGAAGTGGGAGCTGGAAGACTCCTTAACCACCAGCTTCAGGTGCACCGTGCTCTTGTTCCCTCTGGTCCAGTGATCAGCCCTGCCCCAGACCGGGGGCTAGTGTCCTTTGTCATTGCTGCAAAGCTTAGACCACCACTCTGGCTTGTATCCTTGGTGTGGATATATGAGAGTTTACATCATCAGTCCCCTGTGATGCACTGTTGAGCCAGGATCCAGACTCTGTATCCAGAATCTGTATCTGTATCCTTTGCTATAACAAATAATTCTGCAGTGTGTGGTATGTTTTGTTTTTTTTTTTTTTTGCCAGAGTATTTTTGGAATAGTTTCCTAGAATACCAGGTCGAAGGGCAAAAGCACATGTGATTTTCTAGATATTGCCAATTATCTGCTGAGGGCTATGCCACTTTGTATTTCCACAGCAGTATCAGTGCCTAATAAAATGGCTGTAGCAGGGAGGGCAGGGGAAGAGCCAGAGACGGGTCCCTGGACCATACTGACATTTGGTGCATGTGCTCTTCCCTGGTCTTAAATCCCACAAAGCAGAAAACTGACTGACCAGACCTCTCTGCCTCCACCCTTCCCAATCCCAAATCTTCCCACCTCTCACTCTGTGATGCTTTAACAGGAGTAGTTTGAACCTTTAGCCATTAGGTGGTGCCACAAAGTAACCATTTAAGCCATCGAAGTGCTTTTGACCTTCCTCTCCAGAGGAGAGATTTCTTTTCTTACCACAGGTCCAGAGATTTAGACCGAAGGAAAAGCGCAGCTCCCGAATCTGCCAAGTGCGGCAATGTCTTCAAGCCTATCTGAATGATTTTCACGCAGTTCTTTGCTTTCCCTGATAGAAAAATTAATAACATGCAGACTCTTAAGCAGAGGTTGATTTGCCCTTCAGAACAAAGTGACTTGCCCCCTGCTGGGCACCCTTGTAGGAGAGAACTAGTGCTTGGCAAATGTTTGCTAAGTCCCTGAACAAAAGAGTGAGAACTGTTACAGACTCCCTTCTTCAGCAACCTCCCCAGCAGCTGCCTCTTTGCAAAGCAGCAGTGTGAGGCCCCCTTTCCCCAAAGGGTTTGAGGGCAGGAAGCTCAGGCTTGCTGTGCTCTGGGGGCAGGCCCTGCACCTCTGTGTTCCCAGCATCAAAGCCTTATGTCTGTGGTTCCCTCAGTTCTAACACAGGACCTTCAGTGAGTCCCTGGGGACCTTTGTCAGGTGACTTCAATGGCACTTGGGATGAAAGGAAAGCCAGACACCTTGCAAGCAAAAGCTGGAAGGCAGGATCTGGAATTCAGAAGACTTCGGGGAGCTCTGGCAATTAGTTGGCTTTCTGACACTTCCCTCCCTAGAGGCCCAGGTCACACACTGTTTGATATGAGGCATTTCAGTCTCCATGGCCTGCTCAAGAGTCTCAGAATAAAGGACCAGATGAAGTACTACAAGGCTTTGTCCCAGCCATAAGCCCTTCTCCCAGGCTGGGGCTCAAGGTCTCTAGAATTGCTCAGGAATTAAGGACATTGGCCCAAAAAGCCTTACTGGGGGCACTGCAAACTTCAGACTCAAGGAATTATCTGGTGACTTTGGGTCTGGCTTTTGTCACCTACCCTTCCAAACTGCACACCACTGAGTAAGGAGGCAACTATCAAAAGCACATGCTCACTGTGCAGGTAGAAGGAGCCCTGAGCCAGAAAACTGCAAAGCCAAACTTCAGCCTGTGAGCCTCAGCTTCTTCATACATGAAATGATAAAAGCAATTTCCCAAATAACGAGGAAGTTCCTGTCTTGGCACAGGTGACCAAATGTACTTTGCTTTTCACTCCTCCATGCCCCAGCAGACAGACCCAAGGCAGATAGTACACCAGAGCTGAGCCCTTCTGGAAGCATGTGGCTCCCTCTTTCAGTCATCCTGTGAGAACTTAAGTGATCCACCTGCCCGTTCTTTCAGGTGGATTAGCAGCAGGCAGAGACCATGCCAGGACTCTTACTCTTCTCACTGCATGGAAACAGCTGGAAAGTCAGTGAAGCATACGGACCACATATAACTCTGACCAAGTAACAATACTGCGCTTTCCCTTCAACTGGAAAGTGGATAAATATCCCAAACCACTGCTTTCACACTTGGAGCCACAGACAGTGCAAGGGTGACCCCTTCAAGTAAATGAACCAAAGAAAAGGGAGTAGATCACCATCAGGGCACAGGGTGTCCAGGAATAGGAGACACAGATGGGACGGGGGCAGGAGAGGAGAAAGGTGCACATGGGATCCATGTCTGGTTCATGGACTGAGTGAACTTCTACCTGCTTTTGGCAGATAGTGAGTGTGTGGGGCTCTTCCCATCATGAAGGCAGCAATCTAACCACCCAGCCTAGGGGCTTCTTCAACACGCAGAGGGTGCCTTGACCCTCAATAGCCCTGATTGCCTTCATTACTGTCTCCAGCCCAGCCAGATCATTGATGATTCAAAGAAGGGCACAGGGCTCTGAGAGCCCATCCCTAAGTTGATCTGCTTCCATAAAGCCTTTTAAATTCACAAAATAATTCTCTTTCTGAGCACCTTCTATGCCCCAGATACTGAAGCTATTATATAACTTAATTTGGGTCCTTTGTAACAGTTCTGTTGGGTAGATAGTGCCAGCCTTCTTTACCTTTCTAAAAAATTTACATAACACACATATGACATCGTGATTTATAATAAGAACTACATATTTGCTCTTCATCCTTGATTCTGAAGCAGAGCTCCTAAAACCCTTGGAATTTCCTTAGTGATAAGAACAATAAATGTGTCTATTCATAACAAACCCCTTGCAAACACACTTGAGTTTATATGAATGAAGTGGTTCTTGGAAAACACCTCAGAAAGGGAGTTCGTTCTAGGGGAACCAACGGTGAATAGAGGATTGGAACTTTCAGCGCCATCCAGACAGCGACACCTGAGGGGCTGGGGTTGAATAGATTGCCAATGGCCAATAATTTAATCAATTGTGTCTGTATCATGAAGACTCCATAAAAACCCAAAAAGACAGAGTCCAAGAGCTTCCACATTAAAGATTCTGGGAAAGTGATGGGCTCAGAGAGGGCATACAAGCTCCTCACCCTTTCATACAAGTTTGTCCTATCCATCTCTTCCACCTGGCTGTTCTTGAATCATATCCTTTTATAATAAACTGATAACCTAGTAAGTACAATGTTTCTATGAGTTCTGTGAGCTACTCTAGTAAATTACTCAAACCCAGAGAAGAGATCATTGGAACCTCCAATATATATAGCACAGGTGACAATCTGGACTTCAAATTGGTGTCTGAAGTGACAGCAGTCATATGGGACTGAGCCCTCAACCTGGGGGATCTGATGCTATCTCCAGGTAGATAGTATCAGAATTGAGTTGAATTGTAGGACACCTAACTGGCGTTGGAGAATTGTTTGATGCTATGGGAGGTAAAAAACACACATCAGAATTGGTATCCATAGTTAACATGCATTCATTTCTTGGAAAGAAAAGAAAGAAAATAGACATATACAGAATAGAAAACTAGGGGTGCCTAGGTGGCTCAGTTGGTTAAGACTCCGACTTTGGCTCGGGTCATGACCACGGTTCATAAGGTCAAGCCCCCGCATCAGACTCTGTGCGAAGCCTGCTTGGGATTCTATCCCTCTCTCTCTGCACTTCCCCCACCATTGCATGCACACACTCTCTCTGTCTCAAATTAAACAAACTTCAAAAACCGTTTTTTTTAAAAAATACAAAACTAAAGTGACTTTACATTGGCTCCATGCCCAATCTTGTACCTATCTCTGAGCATACATAGGTAAAAGGAAGCTTGATTTTATATATTCAATCATTTGTCTTTTTGAGGAAGTCGTGGTTGGTAGGCTCAAAAAGCATTTTCAAAGGAGTATCACCTTTGCTGCTTGCACTAGTTTTCCTAAAACACACAGAAACTGGATGTAGCATGATGGCAATTCAAAGAGTTCTAAAAAGAGAGATTAAATTTTAAAGAGTGTCATGACTCATCCTGTTGATTTTGTAAAAAACCAAACTAAATGTTTTTCTTAATGTGTGGGAAAGAGAGTCAGCATCTGTCACTAGTAAAAAGCACCAGAAAAAATAGAATGGAAAGGATTGACAAGCAGCATGGCAAGCCTGAAAGTTTAGAAATACCCCAGATATTATGTCTTTTCTATAAATCATGCACCATAAAACACAAACCATAGGGCATTTGAAGAAAACCAACAGCACAAAATAAAAGGATCAAATATAGTAAACAGATCCTGGGGTAGTACTTACTGTATGCTGCTTGTTGCAGAATTTCTAGCAGTGGGGAGGGGGGAACACTGGAAAGAGGGGAAATGTTTATACGTAGGGGAATGGCTTCATAATGAGTAAATTAAGATATCCAGATTTCCTGATTTTTTGCATTGTGATTATTCATTTCTAACAAACCTCCACAAATGTAGTGGTTTAAAACAATAAGAATTATTCATTTTGCTCATGAACGTTCACTTTGGTGGATCATGTCAGGAACAACCTATCCTACTCGGTGCAACATCCGCTGGTGCAGCTCTTCTGGAAGGCTGGAGGAGGAGCCACAAATCATGAGATCATCACGTGAGCTGAATTCAAGAGTCAGCCACTTAACAGACTGAGCCACCCAGGCACCCCTCATTGTGGTTTTAATTTGCATTTCACTGTCAGTTAAAAAATTAATCACCTGATCTTATTTTTTTTAATTTTAATGTTTATTTATTTTTAAGAGAGAGAGAGAAACAGAGTGCTAGTGGGGGAGGGGCAAAGAGAGAAGACCCAGAATCTGAAACAGGCTCTAGGCTCTAAGCTAGCAACCCAGAGCCTGATGTGGGGCTTGAACTCACAAACTGAGATAATGACCTGAGCCAAAGTCAGATGGCCAACCAACTAAGCCACCCGGGAACCCCGATCACCAGTTCTTGTGTTTTTGAGGAGTTTAGATTGACTTTTTTTTTTTTTTAACGTTTTATTTATTTTTGAGACAGAGAGAGACAGAGCATGAACGGGGGAGGGGCAGAGAGAGAGGGAGACACAGAATCGGAAGCAGGCTCCAGGCTCTGAGCCACCAGCCCAGAGCCCGATGCGGGGCTCGAACCCACAGACCGTGAGATCATGACCTGAGCTGAAGTCGGACGCTTAACCGACTGAGCCACCCAGGCGCCCCTAGATTGACTTTTTAATGAAGTGCCTGTGCAAGCCTATTGCCTACTTAAAAAAAAAAAAAAAAGGATGTTCTATCCTTTAGTAATTAATCTGTAAATATTCTTTAGAAATCTTAGATTCTTGTAAGATATGTACTCTAAACATCTTCTTACATTCTGGCATGTCTGCTTCATATAGGTTTTTATTTTTTTTAATGGAATTGAGGCTGTTAACATATTAAAATTTTCTTAATTTTCTTTGTGGTGTTTTTTAAAGAAATCTTTGCTTACCATAGTCATGAATATATTCTTCTATGCTACTTTGAGAAATCTTATTGTTTTATTTTCACCTTTAGATATAAAATCTGTTTGGGATTTTCTTTTGTGTGTGTATGATATAAGGTTAAAGAGTCAAGATTAACTTTTTCTATATGCATATGTAGTTGAGTCTACATGATTTAATGAAAATATTCTCCTGTATCCAATGTTTTACAGTGTGCCCTTTGTCCATAAACTGGCTGTGACTATCCTTTTGTATGGATTCCTTATTGCAGCTTCATCAACAGCCAATTGGCAATATTTTATGTGTGTCTACTTGCTTCTTTCATCAGTGTTTTGTAGTTTTCGACATGAAAATCCTGTACATGCTTTGTTAGTTATACTAATTGTTTTATTTTGTTGGACTGATTTTAACTGGTATCATTTTGTTGTTGTTTTGTTTTGCTTTATTTTGTTTCAATTTCCAGTTGTTCATTTTTGGAGTGAAGAAGGCTGATAGGTTTGTGTGTATTGACTTTGTATCCTGTATTTTGCATATTTGCTGTCAACACTGGATCTTGTTGATGTTGATCCTTAGTTGGCTGTTTCAGAGGAAGAGGCCATAGCTATAGCTGGCCTGGCAGTGGATGTGATTGTCCCAAGCTTTGGTCAGACAAGGGAGGGCACATTTTTTTTGACTATCTTCCTACTCCCAGTCCACCAGATAAATCAGAAAGTAAGGAACATTTGAGAATTTAGGAAATGCTGTGTGCTGACACGTTTGTCACAATGGGCATTCCAGAGTTGTGATGCATTTGAGGGGACAGATCTTAAATAGTCGTCTGGGTCAATATTGCCTGAAGAAGAATATCTACACATTCTCACAAATGTAAAGTTTGTTTCCCCTCTCCATTTTGGTGACCAGTAACACTACTACAAATGCATTTAGTTTTTTGAAGTTAATAGGGTATTAATATGTTGAGTACCACACAAATTTTAAGAAGTCATTTATTACAAATTTTAAGAAGTCATTTATTAGACCTTGGTTTAAAAATAATTTCCTAAATTCATTAGTTTGGGGAGTATTTTTGTATATTCCTTGGAATTTTCTACATATTTGTGTCATCTGCAGGTTCAGACAGCTATATCCCTTCCTTTTCAATATATTTTTCTTGTAGTTCTTTTTCTTGCCTTCTTGCACTGGCTAAGACTTCTAATAAAATGCTAAATAAAAGTTGTGAGAATGGACATCCTTGCCTCATTCCCAATATTAGGGAGAAAGCATTCAGTCTTTCACAATTAAGAATGATTTTCATAGTACATCTTTTATTTCATTGTTCAGATGTTCTATCTTTCCACTTCCAAATTTATAGGTGCTGCTTTAAAGTCTCTGTCAGATTGTCCCAGTGGCTATATCATCTGTGTCCACACATTTATACTTTTCAAAGAGCTGCTTCATGCATGCATCCACTCAAGGTTTGTATAGGTGCATTCAGTGAGTGAGGCAGAGCAGTGTGTATTCCGTTCATCTTACCCAGAACTGCAACTCCTCATAACTATATTTGGCTCCAAATCTGTGTTCTATGTTAAAAGGTTGACTCGCTCCATGAAAGGAGTCTTGCCTGTCAGTGAGGGGATGCCAGTCCTTCAAGTGGATCCATTAAGAAAGATATGATTTTTTTTTAGCTCCAAGCCTTCTATAATCACAGTATGCTGTTTTCCAAGTACGCAAATGAAATGACATTGATGGAGTGGGTGCAAAGTCCAGCCAAACCTCTCTCCATTATACCCACCTGCATACACATCGGGCACTTCCTGCTACTTCTCTCCATGCTTCTACACTTGACCTTCATCCACCTACTTTCTGTGACATCAATGCTTCTTCCTACTACTGGGCCTCACTCAGCACATTGACATTCCCCATGCCTTTCCACAGGCTGACCTACTGTACTCTTCTACATCTTCTGTGATGAAATAAAATACCAGAAACTTATCAAAAAGATTTCCTTTTTGTGTTTCAGTCATCCAGCCCTGTCCTACCCCAAAAGTTGGACACATCCTCATTGGTAGTCTTGTGAGCCCCTCCATTAGAGATCTTGTGATCTTATATTGTGATTTTTCACAAATTTCTGCCCCAGAAGACAGGAAGCTCTTGGATGCAAAACCTGTGTGATTTCCAGGTCTCTCCAGGTCTCTTATTTGATGTAGGATAGGTATTGTAAATAACTAATGGATAAAGGAGAGGAGGAGAGGATGTATGGAGAAGAAGGATAGAGAAAGACTAAATGGCCCCACCATCAAAAGAATTTCTCAAGCCAGGAAACTGGCCTTCTTTTTAGTATAATCCATCCAAATTTGCTGTTACAAATTCTATTTTATCTACTGGTCCATTTACATATCCACATTCCTACTTATGCCACAGAATACTGGCCAACATAATTTCAAACCAGTTAAACCACAGTAACCTTCCTACTGGGCATCCAACTTAAAGTCTCAGGTACTCAACTAGCCTTAGTGATATATTTATAAAATATAAATCTTATTGTTTGACTCTTTTATTGACATTCATTTATCTGCTTCCTTTGGGTCTTAGAATAAAGACTAAATATCCTTCTGTGGCTCCTGAGGCTATTTGTGGTCTTTCTGTCCTGATATCCATCTCCATCTCCCTGACTCCCTATGCACTTTATGCTCAAGCTTTTCAGAAATACCTTCCTTGTTCGTTTCCTGGGGATGTGGTAATAAGTTACCACAAACAGTGTGGCTTAAAACAACAGAAATTTATTATCTCAGTTCAGGAGGCCAGAAGTCTGACATCATGGTGTCAGCAGGGTTGATTCCTTCTGGAGGCTCTGAGGGAGATTCTGTTACATCCTTCTCTCCTATACATGGTGGTTGCTGGCCATCCTCAACTTTCCTTGGCTTGTAGCTGTATCACTCCAATCTTTGCCTGAATCTTTATATGCCTCCTTCCTTCTGCGTGTGTGGGAGGGTCTCCATAGTTCCCTCTCCATATAAGGATACCACTTACTGAATTTAGGGCCCACCTTAACACAATATGACCTCATGATAACTAATTACATCTGTAAAGGCTCTATTTCCAAATATAGTCATATTCTGAGTTTCTGAGTAGACATGAATGTTGTGAATATTATTCAATTCACTATATGTTCTTTTCACCTAGTCAATTGTATTCACTTTGCCTTTAGTTTATTTGCATTAGTGGTTTTTTCTCCATTCCTGTTGGTCTTTAGCTTTTCTTTACTGTTACTTGTGTTTTTTTAGAGTGCCTTTACATGCTTTGAGAGATAATTTTATGTGTCATTCTCACTGAGCCATGAAGTGTCCAAATATTTGGTCAAGCAATATTTTGGGTCAGTCTTTGAGGATGTTTCTGGATGAGGTTAACATTTGAATTGGTCTGTCTTTACTTAAGTAAAGCAGATTGTCCTTCCTAATGTGGGTGGGCCTCATCTAATTAGTTGAAGGCTTGAGCAAAACAAAAATGTTGACCTTCCCTCTAGTAAGAAGGAACTCCTCCTGCCAGACTGCCTTTACATGTGACACCAATATTTCCCTGTCTTCAGACATGAGTTGAAACATTAGGTCTTGGAACTATGCCATTGGGTCTCCTGCGTCTCCAGTTTGCCAAGTGTAGCTCTGGTGACTTATCAGTCTTCATAATTGTGTGAGCCAATTCTTTATGATATAGTTGATATAGACATAGATATAGATATATCTCCCATTGGTTTTGTTTCCCTGAAGAAACCTCACTAATACACCCAGGAGAATTTCCCTTACTCCCAACAATTGTTTAGGTGTTCTTTCTGAGTGCAAAGCTGTTCAGGGAGAAGTTAACATCCTACATTGTCACTCTAACTGTAGTCAGTAACCACCCTCTAGACCATAAGTCCCTAGATGTAATAATTTTTTCATTGTCACTGTTCCTAGCATATTCAATCATCTTCCTGAGACTGGCATATTCAAATGTCTTCCTGAGACTTCTGCCTCTGGGAAGTATGTAGACATACTTTTCCCAATTTTTCCCACTAAGTACAACTAGAAACCCTGGAAATTTTATGTTGAACAAACATAAGAAGGTTCTGAAAGATGGAGAGAAGGCAGATATATTAGGAATCTCAGGACAAAGAAAATAATATGGCTGTGAATTATCTAAGAGAATTTCTTTAGCTGATATATCCAAGGCTTGGAGATAAAGAAGCTGGCAATCTAGAAACACCAATGCATGAAAAGAGGAAAAAAATACAACAAAAGACTTCTCTCTCTAGTCAAAAGTTCAGGAAAGAATGAGCCTAGCAAGACAGAAAACTTTAAGACAACAATTACTCAACTCGAGATATGTACAGGGGAAGAAACTGTGACCTCACCACATCTACAGCAGTAAAAGCTAAGAGGTGGGGGGAGTCTACACTTCCACTCTCACCAGGCTATAATGAGGTGCTAAATCCTCCTTCTTAACACCAGGCTGGTGTCTAAGAGGGTATATTAGGGAATTGGAATTTTCATCTCCAGGGAATAATGAGTGCTCCTCCCCTTATGGAGTCAGTGAGGGCTCTGTGGGGAGACTAGACCTCCACTCCTATCTGGTAGGGATGAGGTGCCCACCCCCATCCGAGGTGTATGAGTAGGCTTGGTGGAGAGTCAAAACTTTCACCAACATTCATGTGTAAGAAGGTCACTCCCCACTGATATCAGTGGGAGCCACAACAAGAACAGTGATGATGTGCTCATCTCTACCAGCCAGGGTGATTTCAATGGAAGCCTACTGAGGAACCAGAAATCCCAACTCCACCCACAATAATGAGGAGTCTCTTCCCCACTTGACTGTTAACAGAAGCCAAGTAAGGGACCTGAACTTATATTCATTAGCTGCAGCAAGGCAAATTCTCACCCTTCCCCTACCAGAAGCATGTCAATTTAAGCCATCTAAAAGAGAGGATTTAGGTAAGATCTAGACTCTTATAATATACTACCCAACATAACCAGTTTACATCTAAAAAACCAGTAATTATACCAGGATTCAAGAAAATAAAAATGTGAGTGAAAAAAGATAATCAATAGATGCTAACACTTAGATAATGCAGATGCTAAGATTACCTGACAAACATTTAAAGCGGCCATTATAGAAATGCTTCAGTGAAGAACTACAAACATGCTTGAAACTAAAGAAAAAAGTAGAAATTAGAATGTCTCAGCAAAGAAATAGAAGACATAATGGAGAACCAAATGGAAATTTTATGAAACAAAATACAATAATCAAAATAAGAAAAACAAAACTCAGTAGGTAGACTCAACACCAGAAAAAAAGAATTACTGAACTTGAAGATGAACAATGCATATTACCTAAACGGAATAACAGAGAAAAAATATATTATTAAAAAAGTGATCAACACTTCACAGAGTTATGGGACTATAACAAAAATATGATATTTATGTCATCACAGTACTGGGAGAAAAGGAGAAAAGTGGTGGAGCTGAAAAATAATTCAAAGAATTATGGATTAAAATTTCCAAAATTTGGCAAAAGATGTGAACTCACAGGTCCAAGAAGTTGAAAGAACTCCAAACTTGAATTTCAAAAGACTGTACATCGAGATGCACCACAGACAGGCTTCTGAAAACTAACTACAGAGAATAAAAATCTTAAAAGCAGTCAAAGAGAAATAACACACTACCTATACAGGAAAAACAATTTGAATGACTAGAGATTTCTCATCAAAGACATTAGAGGACAGAAGGAAGTGGCACATTTTTCAAGTAAAAAAAAAGGTAGTTAATCAAGATTCTGTATGAGGAAAATGGCTTTTAGAAGTGAGTGATAAATCAAAATATTCTCAGATGAAGCAAATTTAAGAGAATTTTCCAAAAGCACATTTTTCCCTAAGGGATGACTAAAATATGTTCTCTAAACAGAAATAAAATGTTAAAAGAAAGAAACTTAGAACATCAGAAGAGAAGAAAGAACAATGGAAAGAAGAAAAAGTGGGGGCGGGGGGAGCATTCTTTCTCCTATTAAATTTCTAAATTAGGTTTGACAAGAGAAGCAAAAATTATGCCACTCTCTATAACACTGTCTTAAATGACCCTAAATGTATATAAAGGAAACATTTAACACAACTATATATAAATGATAGAGGGTAAGGGGATGTAAAGAAAGGTTAAGTGCCTATATTCATGCTGATGTGGGATGTTGGTAGTGGAGGAGCCTGGGGATGGGGGGTATAGGGGAAATCTCTGTAGTTTCCTCTCAGTTTTGCTGCTCTAAAATATTCTATTTTTTAATTAATTTATTTATTTTTGAGAGAAAGAGAGAGTGAGCAGTGGAAGGGCAGAGAGAGAGGGAGAGAGAATCCCAAGCAGGCCCTACACTGTCAGCACAGAGTGGATGTGGGGCTCAAAACCACAAACTGGGAAATCATGACCTGAGCTGAAACCAAGAGTTAGACACCCAATTCACTGAGGCTACCCAGGCGCCACCCCCCAAAATATTATATTTTTTAAAAAGTTTGCACTTTCCAGATAAATAGCCATATACCACATATCAGAAGCTATGTTGATCTACTCTACTAAGAGTGTCAGTACATCTGTCCCAGCTGCAATTGAAGCTACCACTGTGCCTTAAGTCAAAAGTTGGCTGAACTTAAGTTTGTCATTTTTTTCTTTTTGATACATCCATAGCACTAGCAATAGCCAGCCAATTTCATGGTCCTTATGGTCACCATGTCCCCATATCTCCCAAATACCAGAGTTATTTCACATACCAACATATCCTTTTCAAACTGTACCTTGTCCCACTTCACCTCAGGTGAATCACGGCTATCAACATGCCATCCACTTCCAGTGATTGGATATAACTTCAGAATCCTGTCCTTAAAGTTCTGTTTCCCAGGACGACTTCCATACCAACTGCATTTGGTTGTGTTCTCCAGGAGCAGACTCTGAGGCAAGAGTTTCTGTGAAAGAGATTTGTGGGGAAAGAATGCTACCAGGAGAGGTCAGGGTGGAGAAGCAGGACAGGAAATAGGATGGGGCTGAGCAAGGGTAACATTTCATGCAAAGTCCCATAGAAGATAGTTTCAGATTTGATCCCACAGGGTGACAAAGAGTATTTACTTGACCAAATGTTAGGCTCCTCCGAATCCTCTGCCCAACTAAGCCCCAACTTTTTTATTTCCATGTTCATCTTTGCATCAACCAATCCTGCTAAGTGGCTTAACCAGAACCCCCTACTTCTAATACCTGATCGCCCCCAGTCTGTGATTGGGTTCTTCATTCTCCACCATCCCCCAGGTGATGTCTGATCAGTGTGAACCCTGTCTTCAGCAAGAATCCTGTCAAGTCAGTTTATCCAGAATCCCCTTTATCCTGGATGTTTTCTATTAGTAATTTTCCATGCAGTGACCACCCACCCTACTCCTTGGCTATAAATTCCCACTTTTCCTCATGTTTGGAGTTGAGCTCCATCTCTCTCTCCTACTACTGCAAAACCCCATTGGCCCCTATACTTATCACAACATTCCCCTGAATAGTCTGCCTTACCATTTAAAAAAGTTTCATAAATATTTTTTCTTTAACAAAGGAAACTGGAATGTACATTATGCCTCAGAGGAATCCTGTGTGGAGATGTTTTCTGGGTTTTCACACTCCTGTACCTGTTAGCCCTGGGCTGAGAGCCACCATGGAGGATGTGGCTGGCTGTCTCAGGGCAGAATAAGGCATGGTGGGGTTGAGGGAGCTGAGAAATGGAGCTTTATTTCAGAATTCTTAGAGAAATACCCCAAAGCAAAGAAGTCATCCAAACATCTCCATTCACATACCCTCTTTAGCTTTATCTGCAAATATTATAACACAGGATTATTTCTTACTGCTAAATTCTAAAGTTTTTACTTTTTATGCTTTTCATATAACCTGCTAAGTATATGTTGTGTGTGAGGAACTGGGTTGAATTCTTGACTTAAATAGTCCCATAGAAGACTGTAAAGGACGTAATATTATCCTCTAATAGGGAGAAAAGCTGAGACCTGCAGGTCAGGGGCTTACAGGTGATGGCTCAGAGGGAACACAGGCAGGAGTCAGCCTGTGGCTGAACTTCTGCCCTCCAATGCTCTCAACTTATCATGTTCTTGTGCTTGTGTTCTTGTGATCTTAAGCTTTGATTTGCCCTCCTCCAGGTACCCATCTTCAGACTCAGCTCTGCTTTCACTGTAGACAGCTGAAACTGCCCCACCCCCAGGAAGTCTTCCTGGAATCCAATCAGATGCACTTCTGTCTTATTTTGGACATAGCTGGCACTCCCTGCAGTGGTTGTATGTGCCCCATCTCCCCTGCTGGTTACTATGAATTGAAGGGCGGGACTCTGTGCATTTATTTTTTACTCCTCAGAGAGTGCAGCAGTGCGCTGGAAATATAGTAAGTCTGCGATACAGATGCATTGCTGGAATAAAGTGCTTATGTTCAATGTTTGCATGTTAAGAGGCATGTCCTGATCTTCCATTTCCAAATGCTTATGCATGATTTGAAGCAATGTGCTGTTGAAAGGGTTTATTTGGGTGTGGGGGCTAACATATCTAAAAACTAGAAGACACCTATAACATCCAAAATTATATCATTATTAAAAGTAAGAAAAATAACATCTCCAAAGCTAGAATGCTTTTATATCCATATTTTTGTCTCTTCAGCAAGCCATCTGCTTGCATAATTTCATTTCTATTCTACAGACACCCACGGGCAGCCCTCCACTGGAATCAAACTCCTGGCTTGTCCTGCCCTAATTCTCAGGAAAGATCAAATGTAAAGCCTGCAGTTCTCCCTCAGTTAATCCTCAAAAACACTTTGAGGCTTGTTTTATTATCTAAAGCCAGATGCTTAAGGAAAACTTGGGACCTGCATGCTGTTAAGGAGCTGGTGCAGACGGGTCCAATTCTGGAGCTCCTGACCACTCAGCTACATTTCTTTCTGTGGATACCACCTCACCGTGCTCTCCCGGCCTTTACCTGTGTATATGGATCCTTTGCCACCTCCTCAAACACCCCACACGTTCTTCCCTCACTGGGTTACTGTGACAGAATCTGTGAGCCCTGGAAATTCCTCTCAGAAAGTTGCTATAGAAACTCCCAATGGGGGTGTTCAGTAGGATGCTGTGTGAATCCTCCCATCTGATGCGCAGAGCTGTGGAGCAGGGTGCGTGGCAGCTCCAAATCAAGCCCCCAGCATTTCTCACCCGACATGTGTCGTCTCAGAGGGTGGAGGAGGGAGCCACCCTGCTCCTTTTCTGTTTAACTCCAGCATTGAAAAGAGAACCTTACTTCCTCTGAGCTTGGGCAAGGTGGAGAGTTCCTTGTGCCCAACCACTTCAGTTCCAAGCTAGTGAAACTAGGACTGAGCAGTCACCAGCTGCTCAGGGTGTCAGAGATTATCACTGGCCAAAGATGACCAGGGGACCAACTCCCTCATGAAGTGCCAACAGGCCACATTCTATCCATCAGCAGGATTGTGCGTGTGGAAGAAGCCTGCCCCTACCTGGGTTTGGAGATAACCTCCCATTCCTGCATCTCCTCAAAGATCTCTGGTTCTTGCCAGAGAATTGACTTTACCAGTTCTCTGAGTTCATAGAGTTTGCTTCACAGACTCCAAACTCATTGATAGCTTGCTGTAGCCAGTGGCAGACCACCAACTAAATCATGGCTGTTTCTGGAGAAAGTGAGTGGATCTTGCTGCTCAGAGTAGCTCAATCAAACAGCATCTTAAACATGGAGACAAATGGCCTGAGCTCAAAGCCTACCTTGACCACATTCTAGTTGTTCCCTCAGTTTTTCCATCTGCCATGGGATCATAGTGATTTATATAGAAGACTTGAGGATTCAGTGAGGTAATCTGTGTTCTCCTCAGCCATTTTGTTTGAGAGAACTTACAACTGACCATGGCCAGAGGCCTCAGAGAGCAATGGAAGCAAAGGTGTTCTAGTGGACACGCAGCTTCATGGCAGACTCAGAACTTGCATCTGTGAGGCCCACCTAGAAGAACTGCCCCTCAGAGGTGACCCAAGGAGGGCAGGGCCAGAGGCAACCAGACAGGCATTCAGGGCACTTGATCCCACATGTTGACAAATGACTGGATTTTCACAGGGTTGCCTGTGAAATTTTCTTTTCACACAGTTCTTAAAATAAATCTCGCTGGAGGGAGGGTTTTGCAGAGAAGTGACAGATATATCTTGTTCTACATAAGATGACTAATAGCCCACAAATGTTCCCAAGAAGCATAAGCTAGAGAATGTCAGAGACACAAAAGGCTCTGGAGACATGGGGCCTTGTGGTCCATATGAATAATGGGAGGCCAAGAGCAAGTGTGGCTTTCAAAGAAGCTAAAAGTCCATTTATCTGAACATGTATCAAGAACCTACTGTGTGTGAGACTTTAGGCTAGAGATAAGGCAATCTTAGAAATATAAGTAAGAGATGGTCCTCTGTTCCATGGAGGACCCTGTTCCATGGGCATTATAGTGTACTTAAGGGATAAGATACAAGCAAATATAGTACTGAGAAGAGCAGTAAGAAATACTAGAAGAGTTGTATAAGCTATGGCTCCTGGAACTGAAGGATTGAGTTATTTACTATGCGGGTGGGAGGTGGAGGGAGAGGGAGATACATCTGAAGGAGCTTCACCAGAATTGTGGTTTCCTGAGGCAGACCACAACAAATCAGTAGAAGATCTGTAAGAATCCAGGCTTAAAGAAAAAAACAAATACAAATCAAGTTGTAAGAAAAAGAACACACCTTTCAGAATATTATTTGAAGTGTTGGAAATTGAGGTCAAAAGAGAAATTTAAAAAGCAATATGTCATGGAAGATTAGGCAGCCACATTTTCAAAGAATATTTACTGATATCAAGAAATGTACCAGACAACACTGGAAAGGGCCCTGACTAGCCTCCCTTCTCTAATTACTGTGATGCTCGAAGGAGAAATAAGAATACCTGGCAGAGTCCAGGCAGACTTGTGGTGTTCTTGAATATTCAGTGTGTTCCCCTGAGTCAGAATCAGAGCCAATAGCCCAACTGGATAAAGATATGTAAGCACAAATTCTGGCTAACCAGTGGATAATCACTAAGTGATGCTGACCCTGAGGTATTAGCAGGAAGTCTGGCTTACAAAAACAAACAAAAACAATATATATATATATATAATATTATTATATATATAATACATTATTATATATTATATAATATATAATATAATATATATTATATAATTATATAATATATATTATATTATATATTAATTATAATATATATTATATATAATATATATTCTATAATTATATATAATTATAGAATATATAATATATATAATATAATATAATATATTATATATATAAATATATATAATATAATTATTATATATATATAAAATATATATATATATATATATATATATATATATATATATATTTTAGTGAGCAGGACTTCTTCAGCTGCATAATGTTGGGGGATACTGACTAGGGAGTTAGTCCAGAGAAGTTAGTAAACAAGTTAACATAAAAATGTATAGGACAGGAATGGCAACAGCAATTCTGGGAAAAGAAGGTAGAATTAGGATCCAGTGTTGCTAAATCTAAAATGTTCAGTTTTCTTTTTTTTAATATGAAATTTATTGTCAAATTGGTTTCCACACAACACCCAGTGCTCATCCCAACAGGTGTCCTCCTCAATGCCCATCACCTGCTTTCCCTTCCCTCCCACCCCCCATCAGTACTCAGTTTATTCTGTTTTTAAGAGTCTCTTATGGTTTGCTTTCCTCCCTCTCTTTTTTTTCCCCCTTCCCCTCCCCATGGTCTTCTGTTAAGTTTCTCAGGATCCACATAAGAGTGAAAATAAAATGTTCAGTTTTTAATGACAATAACAACAACAAACTAGGAGACATACAAAGAAATAAGGAAGTGTTATCCATATATAGGAGAGAAAGTGGTCAATACAAACTGTGGTTAGAGAGTCCAAATGTTGGACTCAGCACACAAAGACACCAAAGGAACTATTATAAATATGTTCAAAGAATAAAGGAAGCTATGTTTAAGAAGACAAGAAAAGTGTGATAGCTTATTAAATAAAGAATATAAATAAATACATAGAAATTATATTTAAGAAGAACCTAGTAGAAATTTTGGAGTTAAAAAGTATCATCATTGAAACAAAAAATTTACTAGAGAGATTCAACAATAATTTTGAGCTGGCAGAAGCAATAATAAGCACACCAGAGGATATGACAATAAAGATTATCCAGTATAAAAAACAGAGAATTAAAAAAAAATTGAACAAAGCCTCAAAGAAGAGATAAAGGGACATAAACAGTATTTGTAGGAACAGTAGCCAAATACATCCCAAATTTGATTTTAAAGAAAACATTAATCTACACATCTAAGTTCAACAAACTCCGAGTAAGATAAACTAAAAAAAAAAAAAAAAAAATCCACACCTAGACAAATGAAAATCAAGTTTTTGAAAGAGAAAATCTTCACAGCAGCAAGAGAAAAATGGATCATCAAGTACAGAAAAACCACAATTAGTTAACATCTTACTCTGGTGTGAATTCTCATAGGAAACAATGCAGTCTATAAAGCAGTGGGATGACACATTCAAGAGTCTGAAAAAAAATCAACCAAATATTCTCTTATTCAACAAACCAACCCTTCAAAAATGAATATGAGTTAAAGACATTCCCAGATAAACAAAGAATGGCAGAAGTCCTTGCTAGAAAATCTTCCTTAGAAATACTTAAAAAATCTGTCAGGCTGAAAAGAAATGATATCAGACAGGACTTGAATCCACATGAAGAAATAAAATGGACTGGTATAGGTAATTACATAGGAAATGTAGATGTATTATGTCCTTTTATCTTCTCAACTCATTTGCATAATAATTATAATTCTATATTGATTGTTGAATTTTAATAAATGTGGGTGTAATATAAATGGTAATAATAGCACAAAGAAGAGGGGAGAAAACAGAGTTTTATTGGAAGAAAATATCTATATTTTACTTAAATTACATTAGCATTGATCTGAAGTTGGCTGTGATAAATTAAGACACATAATGGAATCACCAGAAAAAACAATGATAAAATAATACCCAAAATATACAGAAAGTACAGTGATAAAAAAGTAATTAAAATTGTGAAATAGAAAATACTCACTGGCAAAAAAACAGTAAGAAACAACACAGGAAATAAAAAGTTTTGAGACATAAAAATTAAATAGCAAAATGGCACATGTAAATTCAATCATATCAATAATTATATTCAATGTAAATGGATTGAACACTCCAATCAGGTCAGAGATTTTTAGATTGGATAAAAAAAATCTAAAATACAGTTTTGATCCAAAGATACACATAAGTTGAAGATAAAAGAATAGAAAAAGATACTATGCAGATAGTAACCAAAGGTAAGCTAAAGTGGCTATATTAATATCAAACAAAATGAAACCACAGCATATCAAAAGTCATGGGACACAGATAACACAGTGCTTACAGAGAAATTTACAGCTTTAAATTGCTGTATTAGGAAAAAAGAATGAACTAAGTTAATTTTCCACTTTTAGAAACCATAAAAGAAGAAAACTAAACGTAAAACAAGAAGAAGTAAGGAAATAATAAAAATTAGAGAGGAAATAAATAGACAAATGAAAAACAATAGAGAATATCAGTGAACTGAAAGTTGGTTCTTTGAAAAACTGACAATATTGCTAAACTTTTAGGTTTAGAAATAAAGGACAAGTCTGGTCAAGAAATAAAGGACAACTGGGAAAACCAAAAAAGAGAGAGGGGGCATTATTGGTGAATTTACAGAAATGAAAAGGAAATTTTTAATAGTAGTAGTATTATAAATTATTATAAGGGAATACTATCAATAATTTTATGCCAATGAATTAGACAATTCAGATACAATAATTTCCTACAAAAACATAAATTAACAAAACCAACTCAAAAAGAAGTAGAAAATGTGAATTGATACATAACAAGTAAAAAAAATGAATTTTCAATTTAAAAATCTTCCCAGAGGGGGGAAAAAAATGATTCATCTTTCCAGATGCCTAGTTTGTTACTAGTCCTTTTTGGCAAACTAGCTCTTGGCTTGACTGACCACCTTCATGGCTTC
The DNA here is from genome assembly GCF_024362965.1 of Panthera pardus. NCBI lineage: Eukaryota > Metazoa > Chordata > Mammalia > Carnivora > Felidae > Panthera > Panthera pardus. The sequence continues at coordinate 14,873,970 of NW_026526810.1, read as the reverse complement.
TTTGCTTCCTCTTTCACTGATACCTGTTTGTGATTTCCTTTTGTGCTTTTCTCTTGTACTTTTCTTTCCTTGGGATTACTCTCTTCTTATACTCTTTGTTTTGAAAACTTAGCTCAATAATGGTCAATATTTCTTCTTTTCTAATGGATGCACTTGAAGCTACATTTTCCTCTAATTACCATTTTAGCAGCATCATTCAGGTATTGATACATAGTCATTCTTTATCATTTACTTATAAATATTTCATCATTTCCACTGTGATTTCCATTGTAATTTACCTCTTGAATTATTCAGCAATACATTTTTTCATTTCCAAAGAAATATGGCTTTTTTGGCTACATTTTATCATTGATTTTCATTTTGAATACTTATTAGATATTAATATATGTATTAAATAGACTACCTGGTATTTACTAATATATGTATTAAATAGACTACCTGGTATTAATATATGTATTAAATAGACTACCTGGTATCTTCCAACATTGCTAAAATTTCATAGGATTCTATTGGGTTCAGGATTCTCCATATGCTCATTAAGTCAAGCATGTTAATTATGCTGTTCAAATATTCTTTACCCTTACTAATTTTTGGTCTGGTGGTCTTATTACTGAAATGTCTCTTTATACATGTGGGTATATAATTTTTTGTTATAATTCTGTAATACATTTTTACTTTATTAATTTTCAGTTTGAATTATAAGTTCAGTTGAATATTGTTCTTACATTTGCGACCCATTTATTCTTACTCATCTGTGACATCACTATTCGTGTTTTTTGCATGTTTTAATACTGTTTTTTGTGGGTTTTTTATTGACTTGTAGAATGATTAAGAAAACTAATTATTTGTCTATATAATCATTTGTCTATTATGCAATTTTTAGATGCAAATATTTTTTCCCAGTCTGTCATTTCTCTTTGGGTTTGGTCACACACTTTGCAGAGTATAGAATCAGCTTGCCAAGTTTCACAAAGTAAAAAAAAAAACTTGCTGGAAGTTTTGTTGGGGCTGCATTGCAATATTAAGTCTTCTAATCTGTGCACATGATACATCCTTCCATATTTTAAATAAAATGGACAGACGGAAATTATAAATAAAAGAGAAAAAAATGGCAAAACAAAAATCAAACATGTACTACAGAAAATTAGCTTGTTCTTTGAAAAGAATAATAAAACTGATAAATTCTGATAATACTAATTGTAATAAAAAGAATGGACAAAGAAAAAAATGGACAAAAATAATCAGGACAAAAAAAAGGAGTAAACAACGATATGCCCCCCATCATAAGCAAATTAAATAAAATGATCAAGTCCCCCAAAATGCACGATTAACATAGGATAAAAATATGAATAACACTAAAAAGTGTCTAGATTCATTAGCGTTCTAACAAAAACTGTGCAGGTCTGAATGGCTTCACCCACAAGCGCTACCCCCTCATGGAAAAAAATAACACCAATATGACATGGTCTCATAGCATAAAAACTATACTTCCCAAATAATTTTATGAGGCAAAATCTAAATATAAAACATTTCAGCTCAAATTGGAAAAGATAAAGGCCAATTTCACTTATGTACCTAACTAAATTTTCTATAAAATATTAGAAATTTAGACCTGCCAACAATAAATCATGACCAAATTGGTTTTATCCCAGGATTGCAAGGTTGGTCTTACACTGGAAAGATAATCAATGTATTTCACCACTACTCTTTATGTGAATAGTTACAAAGAAAGCATCAGATAACTTATCTAATGAAGATATTTTGAAAGCTTTCCCTTTAGTGAAAGGAGCAAGAGCTGAATTCTTGCACATACTGGAAGTTCTAACCAGTGCAATATGTCCAGAAAAAAAAAAATAATAATAAGGAAGGGTTAGAACGAAACAGTGGGAAACTGCCATCACCTGTAGATGATAGAACTGTTTTAGAATCTCAACATGAATGGAGTCCCTATCAGAACCAGGCAATCATCATCACTGAATTCAAAATCAATTTTATGTAAAATATTAATAGAGAACTTTACATAAAGGAGGTCCAATAACCCACAAACACACAAACAGATGAATCTTAGCATTATTAAAAGTGGGACAAATTCCTGATGTGATTCCATAGGAACTTCACAGGATCTGTGATATATTATTCCCCCCAAAGTTAAGGTTTCATCAAACTAATTTATAAAGTTGACTGAGGAAGAGGGTGAGAGGGCAAGGAATGACACCATTATATGACACCAATAAGGAATTAGCCAGTTGAAAATGCAGGACATTGTACAAGAAAATTGACTCATCTCACCAATAAATTATTGACATTAAAAAAGGAAGAGGGACTATAGTAGAATAGAATGAACTTAATAACCATACCAGCCAAATGTATAATGCATGAATCTTTTGAAATTTTAATTTGAACAAACCAATTGTAAAAAGACATTTATGAGACAGTTGGAGAAATTTCTATGAAATTATTTTTAATTTTTTTAGCTTAATAAGGGCATAGGGTTTGTGTAAAGAAGAAAAATATTTATCTGTCAAAGATAAATACTCGAGTAGAAAATAAATCTTAAAATATATATATATATAATTTGAGGTGCCTGGGTGACTCAGGAGTCCAACTTTGCCTCAGATCATGATCTCATGGTTCATGGGTTTGAGCCCCGCATCAGGCTCTGTGCTGACAGCTCAGAACCTGGAGCCTGCTTCAGATTCTGTATATCCCTCTCTCTCTGCCTCTCATCTGCTCATGCTCTGTCTGTCTGTCTCTCTCTCAGAAACAAATAAACACTTAAAATTTTTAATATATAATTTAAAATAGCATAAATTATTGAAATTTCCATATTTTTTAGTACTGTAGTTTTTAGTATGCATATAATAAATAAATATATTTTATATGTATATTAAAATATATATGTAATATATATAATATACATATATTACATAAATATATATATTATATATATAATATACATATATTACATAAATATATATATTTAATTTTTATTTATTTTGTGAAAGAATGAAAGTGGGGTACAAGTATGTCAGCTTCTTGCTTAAGTTGATTCCTAAGTACTTTATTCTTTTTGTTGTTATTGTAAATGGGATTATTTTCTTGATTTCTTTTTTGAATACTTTATTGTTAGTCTAAAGAAAAGCTACTAATTTTTATATGTTAATTTTGTATCCTACAACTATAACTGAATTTGAACAGAATGGAGAACCCAGAAATAAATCCATATATTTATAGTAAACTGGTCTTCAACAAGGGGGATGGGGACAAGAATACACTATAAGGAATGAAGAGTCTCTTCAATAAATGATGGTGGGAAAACTAGATATCCATACGCAAAAGAATGAAAGTGGACCCCTATCTCACACCCTATACAAAAATCAATTCAAAATGGATTAAAAAAAAACATAAAACCTGAGACTATGAAACTTACAAGTGAAAACAGAGAGAAACCTTCTTGACATTGACTGTGGCAATGATTTCTTGCATATGGCACCAAAAGCATGCAATAAAAGCAAAAATAGACAAACGGGACTACATTAAAATAAATAAATAAAACTTCTGCACAGCAAAAGACAAATCAGACAAAATCAGCAAAGTGAAAAGGCAATATACAGAATGGTATAAAAATATTTGAAAATAATATATCTGATAAAGATTAATATCTAAAAATATAAGGAATTGCTACAACTCGGAAGGAAGGAAGGAAGGAAGGAAGGAAGGAAGGAAGGAAGGAAGAATTCAGTTGAAAAATGAGCAAAAGATCTGAATAGACATTGCTCCAAAGAAGACATACAAATGGCCAATAGGTTGAAAATGTGCTTAACATTACTAGTTATCAGGGAAATTCAACTCAAAACAATAATGAGATATCACTTTACACCTGTTGGGATGGCTATTATCAAAAAAATTAAAATAAGTATTAACAATGATGTGGAGAAAAGAAAACACTTATGCACTATTAGTAGGAATGTAAATTGATACAGCAACTAGAGAAAACAGTATGATTGTTCCTCAAATAATTAAAAACACATACTACATGATTCAGCAATCTCACTTCTGGGTGTATACCCAAAAGAATTGAAACCAGAATCTCAAGGAGATACCCGCACTCTCATATTCATTGCGTCATTATTTAAAATAGTAAATACATGAAGATAACCTAAATTCTCATCAACAGATGAATGGATAAAGAAAATGTGGCATATACATACCAAGAATATTATTCAGCCACAAGAAAGAATGAAATCCTGATATTTATTACAATAATGATGATCTTGGAACGTATTGTGCTAAGTAAAATAAGCCAGATACAGATACAAAAAAAACAATAAACCAAAAACTACATGATTCCCCTTATATCAGAAATATAAAATAATTAAACTCATGGAAAGAGAGAATAATGGGGTGTCCAGGTGGCTCAGTCCATTGAGCGTCCAACATTGGCTCAGGTCAAGATCACACAGTTCATTGAGTTCGAGTCCGGCATCCACCTCTGTGCTGACAGCTCAGAGCCTGGGTCCTGCTTTAGATTCTGTGTCTCCCTCTTTTTCTGGCCCTCCCCAGCTCGCATTCTGCCTTTCTTTCTCTCTCTCAAAAATGAATAAACATGAAAGAAAGAAAGAAAGAAAGAAAGAAAGAAGAGAGAGAGAGAGAGAGAGAGAGAGAGAGAGAGAGAGAGAGAGAAGAAAGAAAGAAAGAAAGAAAGAAAGAAAGAAAGAAAGAAAGAAAGAAAGAAAGAAAGAAAGAAAGAAAGAAAGAATAAAATGATGGTTACAAGGCACTCGGAAAAGGAGAATCAAGGACCTATTGGTCAAAGTGTCCATAGTTCAGTTATGCAAGAGGAAAAGTCCTAAAGATGTACTATATGGCATGGAACATGTAGTTAATAACACTGTATAGTATACTTGGAACTTTAGATCTTATGTTAAATAATGTTATCACATATGCACACACACATACACACACACACAAAAGAGGGAGAAAAACTTTTAGAGGTGATGGCAATGATTATGGAATTGTTTATAGGGACAGCTTCCTGGATATATACTTACCTTCAAATTCATTAAGATGTATACATTAAATATCTACAGCTTTTTTGTATGCCAATCATACCTCAATGAAAATAGCATAAACTATCAACTACAGAGGAAGAAATCTAATAAAAATTTGCTGGTCTTATCTGTAAGAGACTCTGAAATTATTGGTAGAAATTAAAGAAAACAGAAAGAAGAAGTTTGGAACATACTATGTTCAGACTTTGGAACAGTGAATACGGTTAAAATGTAAATTCTCCATCACCTTGACCTATGAATTGCATGCAATCTCAGGCAGATGTCTATAGTCTCCCCCACCCCCCACCCACCAATGGCACTTGGAAGCCAATTCTCTAATTCTTATGGAAATGCAAAATGCCAACAATAGCCAAAATACTTTTCAAGAAGAACAAGATGCAAGGAATTGTTTTCTTTGATATCAAGACTTATTATAAAGCATTGATAATTAAGACAGTGTGATGTTGGCATGAAGACTTTTTTTAAAAACCCTATGGAACATTGTAGAAAGTTTAGATTAGTGACAAAGGCGCCACTGCAGAATGGTGGAGATAGTGTGGCCTTTCCAATAAATGGAATTAGGATTATGAAATATGTATATCAAAAAAATAAAATAAAATGCATATCTGATTCACGGTGCACATAAAATCAATAACAAGTGGCTTATAAACCTAATGCAAATGGCAAAGCAATAAAGAGTAAAGAGAGAATACAGGAGTTTAAATATAACCATATGGTAATAGAGATTTCCTAAGTGACACAATGGGGTCATAAATGATAAAAACAGAAATCTACATGGAGGTAGAGTTGGTTCTGGGGATATATTCTGAACCCCTCTTGGCCTACAGCTGTGTTTTTCTTTTTTTTTTAAACCACCACCCACATTTAGAGATAGATATTTTATTTCTTGACACATACATCCCAATACACACACACACACACACACACACACACACACACACACACCTGAAACTGAATTTCACAAAACAATACCCTTGTCTGTGGAGAGTCAAATATTTTCTTTTTTCACAATATTGTTCTGATATACTTTTTAAAGTCCTGTTAGCAATCCATTAAAATGAACATGAACTACTAGGGAGTTGTAATAGTTTAAAATTGTAGTCTAAAACAGAATTTTAGCAGGCAACTTGGGTGAAGAAGAGAAAAAAGAGACTGCACAACAAGGTAGCAGGAGGCTGGAAAGAGACTATCCCAGCCTGCTCTCTGAAAGAGCTGGGATAGTATGTGGGTCTTTGGACATGACCCATGTGGGTCTTTGGACATGGTCCAAAGATCATGCTCTTTAGATCAATACTTCCTGGCTTCAGTTTCTAACATGTAACCTTAGGCTGGAAAGAGACTATCCCAGCCTGCTCTCTGAAAGAGCTGGGATAGTATGTGGGTCTTTGGACATGACCCATGTGGGTCTTTGGACATGGTCCAAAGATCATGCTCTTTAGATCAATACTTCCTGGCTTCAGTTTCTAACATGTAAACTTAGGCAAACCTTTTATGGTATCTGTGCTTTAAAATGGGAATCATGGGCACCTGTGTGGTTCAGTTGATTAAGCCCCAACTATTGATTTCAGATCAGGTCATGATCTCATGGTCATAATATTGAGCCCTGCATCAGGCTCCATGCTGGGTGTGGAGACTGCTTAAGATACTCTCTCTCTCTCTCTGTCTCTCTCTCTCTCTCTCTCTCTCTCTCCGTCCCCGCTTGCGCAAGTGTATGCTCTCTCACTCTCTCATAAAATAAAGTAATAAAATAAAATAAAATAGGAATCATACAGTGCCTGCTTCGTTGTTGAAATGCAAGATGTTCTTACCTAAAGAGTCAATCTATCTGAAGTATTCAGAATAGTGCTTACCTTGGTGAAAGCACTACACAGTCCAACCTGTAAAGCAAGACTAGTGGGTTAATATTGTGATCTTATTTATGCATGGAGAGATGGTAACCTAAGTAACACTTACATGAGTTCCAAATATTAGTAGGTATCAAATTCAAGCCTTGAATGAGAGAGAAATGTAGAACCACTTGATCTATTAGAATAACTGATTTCAGTGGGTTTGTGGGGGTACCTGTGAGAAAGAGATAAGTATCTTTTGCTGAGAATAGCACTTTGGAAAAGATGGATAGAATAAGTGACAAAATCATCGGGGAGACATTGTAACATTTTTTTTCAAACCTACTGAAAACCAAACCACAAGCTCCCAATCTTTATGGGAGCCATATGCTACCGCAAGTGACATATGAGGCTACCCTAGTGCTGTGCTGGCTGAACAGAGTAATGGGGATTTTACTTCGTAGGGTGTAAAAGTTTATGATAAGCTGTTGCTCGCATTGTAACAAAGAAAAACCCCAACTTATCCCCACATCATCCTATGTGATATCCATTTGAGACCTATAATGCAAAGAATTCTAAATGCACTATATTCCAGGGATGGACAAGCCCTTTCAAGGTAAGGGTTTCTGTAGCTGTTTTTTATCTCTGAGGCAAGGCAGGAAGAAGAATAAACTTGCCATAAGCAAAGAAAATGTGGCTGAGATAAGGAGAACCTTTAAGGATCTTGTAGGCCATCATGCTGGAGTAGAGTCAACAAAATAGGGCACATGAAACTACAATGAGATATCACTGTACAACTATCCTAACGGCTAAAACAAACAAACAAAAAAGTGATACCACCAAATGCTGGCAAGGGTGCAGAGAAACTGGATCACTCATTCATTGTTGGAAAGAATGAAGACTGGAACAACTACTCTGGTAAACAGTTTGGTCATTCTTGAAAGCCCCAGGTCCTTCCTGGCAGCACTCACTGCTGACAAGTGGAAGAAGCAAAAAGATGCGGATATGTAATGATGTGATTTATTTCTTACACTCACCAGACTCAAATCCTAGGAAAGGCAAGAGATCAGCAGTACCCATGGGCTCCCCTGAGTCTTCAGGCCAATGTGATTGTTTGACACATCGCTCAAATCATCTCTTTGCATCAAGCCCCCCTCAGATTCCATCCCTCAAGTGTGGAGTTTCCTAGCTCTGATTGTCTCTGTTTCAATTTCAGTTTCTCTCATTTGTACATAGTCTTTCATGTTACAGCATTATGAGCAGAAGGAAGGAGCCAAAACCAGGACAACTGAGAGAGACAGGTCTTGGTCTTGAGTGGACCCTCAGTTCTACTTGGTAACAGTTGCACTGTGGGCTTCACTGATTTCACTTTCATGGACATGATAATGCTAATTTCCTGCACTTTCTTCTCCTGAATTTGTTGAAATATCTGACTTCACACTTTCTCAATCGCTTCCAAAAGCCTTTTGTGCCACGGAATGAATAATCACCTTTTCATAAAGTCAAGACTCTTGATCATTTCGAAGCACTAGCAAAAGGTTGTGCAGCCATACTCTGCTTGTCTATAAAGGATGCATTCCTGACAGTGAATTTCTCCTTTATAGAGTTTTTTGCTATCTGGATAGACCGCCTATTTTCCAAACCATCCGGTCCTTTTCAGTTCTTGCTTAACAGCTCTTCCCTCAATTTCTCTCTTCCTTCTCACATTTTACTATAAACAGCAAGATGAAAAGGCTGCACCTTTAACACTGGGCTTGAGAATCTCCTCAGCTAAATGACCAGGTTTTTCATTTACAAGTTCTGCTTTCTGCATAACTGCAGAAAGCAATTTCACTATGTCACATGGATACTCTTCCTCCATTTCCCAATCACATGTCCTCACTTTCTTCTGAGCCCTCACATGCAACATTCTCCAAGCGTTCCCACCAGCAGCAGACTCACAGTGTTTATTTCTAACAGTTTGTCTGTGGCGCTCAGGCATTCTCTGAGGGAATTTAGGATTTTTGTACAATGTTCTTCACTTCCTCCGAGTCCTCGCTACCAGAATCCTTAGCATCAATCTCTACTAACAGTCTGACAAGGCACTCAAGGCTTATACTAAAATCAGTCTCCTCAGAATCTTTCCAGCCTCTGGCCACTGCATGATTTCAAAGCTGCATTCACATTTTTAGGGATTTCTTACAGAAACACCTCACTTCCAGGGACCAAAATTGGTATTTTGATTTTTGTTGTTGTTGCCGTGGTAACATACTCACAGGTGTAACATCAGATGATTGGGGATCATGGAAACCAAAATCCTGCCTACCACACTATCACTCCTAGTAAGACCCAAGTGAAAGCTCTAAATATGCAATTATAATTAATCAAAGCCTAATATGAGATGCAGAAAGAAGGAAGACAGTGGTGCAGCACCTCCTATATGGCACAAAAGGGGAACCCACTGATGTCTGCAGGCCATCATGGAGCTCACAGACACAGAGACTTCTCAGTGGGATCTCAAACTCAAACATTAGAGGAAGGAGTACAGTAATCCATTCAATGATTACACCAAAGGAAGTGAATTACGCTGAATATGCATCTTCGTGCCAAAGAAGAACTTAATGTGGTGGAAGAATGAATTATTAGCTTTCTTCCATCCCATTACTCCCTCTAAAACACATATGCATGCTTGTGCACACATATGCACCCTACAACCACACACATCTCTGCAAACCACTGCATTTATAGGAATTTTTTACACTTCAGGTGGATCTATTAGTTTCCAATAAACATACTTGGAATCTATTTTTGGATCTCATCACCCTAATGAAAGTATTGCTGAATGCTTCGTAGTCAATTACTGCACGTGAGATAAATGCATGTATTTATTCATTCTCGATAGTGATGATTAAGAGGGAGTCATTTCACCATAGCCTAGCAGATGTTTAAAATATAAATTAACTGACTGCAACAAAGAATACCTTCTTCACAGCCCAACCTGAGGAAAGTGCCATACTGGATAGGACTTTCTTGTCCAGTTCTGTTAGCATGAAATTGCTCTTCTATTCCTTTAATTATCACTGTGAGGATGCAGGTGGAGACAGGTACTTCTCAAAAATGAGGGGCTGGCTCTCTCTTCATCTGAGAATCCCAAACCTCCAGTCTATTCTCCATTCTGGGTTTTCCTTTCCCCTAATAGTTTGTTTTTCTACTGAAGTTCCAATAGGCTACATTTGATGTTTATTTCTTCACAGCAGAAAAAATACATTCACACAGAAAAATTCTCTCTCTCTCCATATATATATGTATATATGTGTGTGTGTATATATATATATATATATATATATATATATATTTTAAGTTCTCTACTGAGAGATAAATTTTAAGCAGTGATGTGTAGTTATGGAAATATGCATCTGTAATCTTATCTTTCTTGAGGACTGTTGACAATTCCCAAAGCACTTAACACCAAAAAGTCTCCCTTTCATTTGTTGTTGTTGTTGTTATTTGAGGTGGAGGGGAGAGAGGGGCAGAGGAAGAGGATGATAGAAAATTTTTTTGACTCTTTAAATTTTTTTAATGTGTATTTATTTTTGAAAGAGAGAGAGACAAAACTCCAGTGGGGGAGGGGCAGAGAGAGATGGAGACAGAATCTGAAGCAGGCTCCAGTCTCTGAGCTGTCAGCACAGAGCTCGACATGGGGCTTGAACTCACAAGCCGTGAGATCATGACCTGAGCCAGATGGACACTTAACCAACTGAGCCACCCAGGCACCCTGAGAGAGAAACAATTTTAAGCAGGCTCCATGCTCAGCATGGATCCCAACATGGGGCTCAATCCAATGACCCTAGGATCATGACTTGAGTCAAAATAAAAAATCAGATGCTCAACCGACTGAACCACCAGGTACCCCCAAAAGCCCCCCTTTTGTGACCTGATTATTGTTTATTTGATCTAGATAGATGTACTGAGAATGAGTAGCCTGGCTTACAATATGCTGTGTGTTGTTTCCATGGCACTGGTCTACTGGACCAGCTTATCCAGCATAGGTGAGCAGCATGCTCTCCCAGAACCATGAATATTCTACCTGGCAGAGTCTTAATGTATTCAAGTGTCAAAAAAGTTCATCCCACATGGAAACATAAACCATGTTCATTACTCAGCCTTGGTTGTTAGTGTATTGTGGATACTGAATTTAAATCTCTCTCAATAGTTGAATACCAATTGCTATTGCTAGGCCTTTGGAGGTCCTCTTGGCTCTAACATGGCTGCCATCACATTTTACTCTTAGTTTCCCCCATTCCGGAAGTCTACACTGCATCTGGCTCATACACTTACTCTGACTCTGTCCTCCCTGAACCCAGGTTCTGCAATGCTGAGGAAAACTCTGATAGAGAGGAAGATGACAGAAAGATGATAGTCCTTAATGTGTGATACTCTAAAGCCAAAGTATTTCCCAAATGGTGGTGCCCATGTTTTGGCTGCAGGAGGTGGTGTTGGAGGGTCTTGTCTTTCTTCTCTCTTCTCTGCAAAACATAGTGCATAATGGACTTTAACAATCAATTTCATCAGTGAGGAAAGAACATAGGAGGGGCATGGGGTCAAGATGTAGATGTAAGTGATGAATACTATTTTTCCCTCTTTAGCTTTATGACTATCTTATAAAATATTTTATGACCAAATATAAAGTATTTTATATGCTTATAAATATGTGTAATTTATACATTAAAATAAAATATGCATGTAATAAATAGTATTTGTTTAAATTAAATAAGTTATTACTTTTCAATTCAACTCAAAATAGTTAACCAAATAATTCTAACACCAATGAAAAGTTCCACTTTCTTCCCATTTAGACCCAAGGTATCGTCTGGTCCTTTCTTCAAGCTAGCACTTGAAGTAGCTTCTGAGGAAACAGAGGTGTCCTGGAAGGGGTATAACCTATAAGAGCTTAAATGTGTCACTCCAACATAGGAACTACACAGGACTAGAAGCAGCACATGAAATGGGCCTCATCAGTGCCTGCTCACAGACCTCAACCAGAAACCAGTGGCTACTGTTTATATTAATAATATGTTTAATAATGTAACAGTGGGAAAACATCTTACATAATTTTTCTTCAGAGATTTCCACTTTAACAGTCTTTTGAGCTTAAATCCCATATTCCTCATTTCTTTTTTTCCATCTTCCTCATTTTGATTCTGTGTTAGAAATTCTCATAATTGATCTCACTCATGGCAAATGAGCATGTTGTATCTTCTGCTGAACTTGTTCAGGGAAGAGGAAGATGTAGAGGCTTGTAAGCACCTGCCTAGGGAGCAGCCAAGGAAATTACCAATTCTCTCTGAGATTTTCTACTAACACATTCCCTCCCACTCTAGTTTTTGTTTTGTTTTGTTTTTGTTTTTTTATTACAAACCTCAAGCTTCTAATTTCCTCCAAAAAATTACCTGCTGTCATTCACCTCACTGTGGCATAAGATTTGAGAGCAGCCTTCCCCATGAACAGCAAAACTAAATGTAAGATAATTGATACTTGTTTGAGGAGTCATGGGGCAAGGTGAGGTTCTATGCCCAATTTAATATAACTATAATTCTTCTTTACAGAGTTTCTATGCTCTCTGCAAGTGGCACCTATAGTGGTCCCTTTATAACAAATGGAGCATGATTCTTTCTGCAGGGACATAGCCCTGGCATTGCCACCGTGCTTCACATCAGCAGTCTCTGGTTAGGAAATCATCTTTATTATGTGATTTGCATTTTATAGATTTCATCCTTGTGTCACATCCACCATTGTCACAGTTGTTCTTCCTTTTTTTTATTAAGCATTTAATTTTTAATTAAATTTTTATTGAATTCTAGTTAGTTAACACATATGGTAAAATTGGTTTCAGGTGTAGAATTTAGTGGTTCATCACTTAACATACAACACCCAGTGCTCATCCCAACAAGTGCCCTCCTTAATACCTATAAACCATCTAGCCTATTCCCCCACCCAACACCCCTTCATCAACATTCAGTTTGTTCTTTATAGTTAAGAGTCTCTTTTCTTTTTCTTCTTTTCTTTTCTTTTTCCTTCCCCTATGTTCATCTGTTTGGTTTCTTTTCTTTTCTTCTCTTTTCTTTTTCCTTCCCCTATGTTCATCTGTTTGGTTTCTTAAATTTCACATATGAATGAAATCATATGGCATTTGTCTTTCTCTGACTGACGTATTTCACTTAGTATGATACACCCTTAGTTCCATCCATGTTGTTGCAGATGGCAAGATTTCACTCTTTTTCATGGCTAATATTCCACCGTATAGATATATCTCTCTACATAGCTATATATATAGACATAGATATGTGATGGAATCTATATCTGTATCAGCTATATCTGTATGTATCTATATACCATATCTTCTTTATCCATTCATCGCCATCCATTATAGGCTCTTTCCATAATTTGACTATTGTTGATAATGCTGCTATAAACATCGGGGTGCATGTGCCACTTCCAATCAGTATTTTTGTATCCTTTGGGTAAATACTTGGTAGTGCAATTGCTGGGTCATAGGGTAGTTCTATTTTTAACTTTTTGAGGAGCCTCCATCCATACTCTTCTCCAAAGTGGCTGCACCAGTTTGCATTCCCACCAACAACGCAAGAGTGTTCCCCTTTCTCTGCATCCTCACTAACATCTGTTGTTTCCTGTGTTGTCAATTTTACCGTTTTGACAGGTGTGAGGTGGTATCTCATCATTGTTTTGATTTGTATTTGCCTGATGATGATGATGTTGAGTATCTCTTCATGTGTCTGTTAGCCATCTGGATGTCTTACCTGGAAAAAATGTCTGTTCATGTCTTCTGCCCATGTCTTACCTGGATTATTTGTTTTTTGGATGTTGAGTTTGATAAGCTCTTTATAAATTTTGGACACTAAGCCTTTATCAATTCTTCCTAACAGTCAGGCATATATTGTCCTCATTTTGAAAATAGGGAAGTTGAGGCCCAGAAAAGCTAAGTGCTGACCCAGGGTCAAATGTACATTCACAGTTAACATAGTAACACTCAAGGATACAAAGACAATGTTTAAAGACAACATGATTAAAATTTAGTAATTATATAGTGTAATATATAACTTATATATTAATACCCTTATATAATATAAAATATTATGTGTTAATATGTCAATATATTAAATATATTAATATATACATATATAAATATAAAGCAATACATTTATATATTACATGTATAAGTATACTAAATATCCAATATATTAAAATATATATTAATATATAATATGCAATATATTAGTATGTGTTATGTATTTTCAATATAATTTATTAATATATAATTAAATATGTTATATAAAATGATTATTATATATAATACGATATATAAAATGTAATTGTGTATGATATAATAAAAATAATATATATTAGTATGTGTTATGTATGTTCAATATAATTTATTAATATATAATTAAATATGTTATATAAAATGATTATTATATATAATACGATATAATATAAAATGTAATTGTGTATTATATAATAAAAATAATATAAAAGTACTATGAATTAATTTTTCATAACTTTATATATTGTATAAAATATATATTCCATATTAATGTCTACTATATGTAACTTATAATTACTATTAGCAAATGAATAATTATATATTAACATAACATGATACATGTTAATATACATTAACATATAATAATACATTATACATGATACATTATGTTAATATAATATAAAAACATAATTATATTGATTATATATTAATTGTTAAAACATAAGTAATATTAATTATAATTAATTATATTATAAATTATTAATTATGTAAGTGCACAATTAATACACAATCTATTAAATATATACATTAATTAATGTATACATTACTATTCCCTGAAAACAACAAAACCACATGAAAGTAGATAAGGGTTCTCACATGCCCCATGGCCTGTAATGGTTTCCACCATGTGATGCCTTATGACTTTCTTGTGCTCCTGAGCATCTGTGAATAGGTGATGCGGAGTTCTTGTTGACAGGAGGCTGACTTTGGGAAGGAGTGGTGCCAGGCTGCAGCATGAAGGACTTAAGTCAGATGAAGGAGGGTGACTTCTATAAGCAGAGGTGTAATCCTCAGTGTATGAAGCACTGCAATACATGGACCCAAGATGAAGTCTCCTTTACTTTTCTACTTAAATTTGGAACCTTTTCTTCTGATGATGCTTCATACTATTTTAGTTCTTTTCTTATGATTTTGAAAATTTTAAATGACTATTATAGACTAAATTGTGTCCCCTCCTGAAATTCCTGTGTTGAAGTCCTCAGTCCCAGTACCTCAGAAAGTGACTGATTTGGAGATAGAATCTTTCAGTGAGGTAGTTAAGTTAAAACGAGGTTATTAGGATGAACCCCCACCCATTATTATTGAGGTCGTTATACGGAGAGATCAGAACATCGAAGCATATAGAGGAAAGACCATGTGAGACACACACGGTGGCCATTTTCAAGCCAAGGAGAGAGGCTTCAGAAGAAACCAATGAGCTAACACCCTGATATCAGGCTTCCAGCATCCAGAATTGTGAGAATTTAAATATCTGTTGTTTAAGACACTTGGCCTATGGTACTTTGTTATGGCAACCTTAGCAAATTAATACAATGATCATAATCGATTTAATGTTCCTGCAAATTTGTAATGTAATATTGGACTCAATTTGCATAATTTACTGCTTAGTAATTATTTGATGATGATGATAATTGCAAATATAAATGCTCAGCAATGTTTTTTCTTAATCATTTATATAGCTAGATACCTACATCAGGTTACTTGGATTATATGTGAACATCTAAAATTTAGGCTTAAGCAAAACAGAATGGCACCAAACTTTACAGGAACAAGAAAGCCAACGTTGGGTCCCCATCTGCCAACAATTTACAGTGGACCTTGCCTGGATCTTTTCCACCCTGGATTTCATTTCCTCTGCAGAAAAATGGGGGCGTTTGAGTCTCTCCTACATCTGCATAAGTAATTCAAGTGAAAAATTACCTTCAGTCTCACTCTCTGGAACTAGCCTTTGTTATTATCTTAAAACCCAAAGAGAAAAGACCATTACTTAAAGATTCATACTCTGGCACTGATCACCTGTTCTGGATTGATCTGTTACATGAAACTTGTATTGTGTAATCTGAATTATGTCTTGCCTCACCAACAAGAACATAACTTCTTTGTGACAAATGGATGGATCTTATATTAATTTGCATCTCCTCCTGTATCTAGTACTGTTCTATAATCATATTAGAAGTTTGGCTAATGTCTATGTAATTAATTACCAGGATAATGTGTGTGTGTGTGTGTGTGTGTGTGTGTGTGTGTGTGTGTGTGTGTGTGCATGTGCATGCGCACACCTGGGTGGTTCAGTTGGTTAAGCATCTGACTCTTGACTTCAGCTCAGGTCATGATCTCCTGGTTTGTGGGATGGAGCCCTGCATCGTGCTCCACGCTGACAGCACAGAGGTCAGCTGGAGGTCTACCACAAGTCTATAAAGTATATAAAGTCTATAAACCATATGCCTTATTTTAGGAAAATACCCAAAAAAGAATTCTAACAAAAAGTAAAAACAGAAGAAAACAGACATAAGATAGGGGGAAATAATAAGTAAAGAAAAATAAGTGGATGAGGGACAGTGGGTGAGCTCCACCCCACCAGTCCCCACCCACTTTTAGGAGTTTAAGTATTGCAGAGCTCCCCAGGCTTCTTACCCTCACCCCACTGGTACCACAGCCTAGTTTAGCCTAGTCTCACCAGTACACAAGTGAGAGCATGGCACAGGAGAACTGACAGAGCTGTATCTCACCTGCAACTGAGGACAGCCCCCTTATTAACACATCCAGAGATAGAATTAACAGTCCCCATTTTTCAGAGAACACTGGATTAAGAGGAATATTCATCTTTGACTTGACAGAAAGTAGCTTTTATCCACAATTGTTGGGATTTAACATTCACAGTGAGAAATACCAATTGAGCTTCCTGAACTGAAAGCCTGGGGACAGGGTGGCAGGTCTACCCTTCTGGCCCTGTCTATGCCCACAGAGTGATTTGAATTGAGAAGAATGGGAATGCAGGGAACCATTGGAGAACATCTACAAACCTCCATACCATCAAGAATTAAACCCGACTCCAGTGTTTTATCAGCTTCAGCCAAAAAAATATGGGTTGACAGAGCTGTGGCCTGACAGCATAAGGCTCAAAGGAAATGGGCCCAGGGTGGAAGCCAACATCCATTAGAGGGCCCATGGGGACAACCAGAGTGCTGCCTGCTTCTCCCCATCTTCCCAGGCCAAGGGCCACATTGGAGGCTGAGCCAGCATCTTCCCAGAGAAACGAATGAGTGGGAAAGAGGAAAGACAGAGCATGGTGGTGGTTACCAAGCACTGGGATGAGCATTAGCCATTGGGAACAGACAGGAGCAGGGACTTCATGCTGAAAGGAAGGACATTTGGCTCATGGAGCCCTGGGCACCATTCCTCAGGATGCTGCTCCAAAATCTCCTCTTCCATTTGGCTCCTGGCCAGGGTCCTATTCTAGCCCCAGCTGACTTCTCTGCATTGAGGCATTGGAGTTAACAGCACCAAAGTCCCCTCTGACTCAACCAATGCCACCAGTTTCTAAAACTCCAATGGCACAGTGGTCTCAAGCCCTACTCCCTCAGCTGTACCAATATCTCAGGCCATACCCACCACTCTATCCTCTCCCCTACTGGTCCTTCATTGCCTACACCCTACACACCAGGAGTCCCAGACAAGACGTCGGCTCCTTAGAGTACATAAAAATGGCTTCTGTTCTTAGAGACCAGGCTTCTTGCTCTCCTTTCTGTTGCCTACCCACCCCATCCCCAGCCTTTTACATATCTGACTTCTTCAGTAATGCCATCTGTTCATCTCAGTTCAGCCTTGCCTTTCATTTACCCCCAGTCCTGGGTCAAGGCAGGCTGGATATCTGATCCAAAACCCTTTTTATTTTAGCATATCCATACTGTCAAGGAAGATACCCATGAGAACCAAAACCCTGATGACCACTGGGAGAGCCTCTTCATGAGTGGTTGTCATAGCTTCTCTTACTGAGAAGGGGTACCCAGATAGTCTTGGATAACTCCCTTTCCTCTACACCTCTGCCCATGCTGTTCCTGTGCTCAAAACACCATTGACAGGTCTCTGTGTCTCTTTACCACTGTTGCAACATTAAGTGCCTCATCCATGAACTCAGCTTTTGATCCCAAGTAACATTCTATTCTACCTCACTTGACCACTTCTATGACTCATGAGAGCCTGCCACATTGCTCTGTGTGTGTGTGTGTGTGTGTGCATGCAAGTACACGTGTGTAGCAACCCACTTCCTCTACCTCAAAGCACAAATATTGTGAAGTCCATAACATTGACTACTCTGTTTATATTTTATCAATTTGGTGATTCGATTCTTAATTTTTTAAGGAATATCTGAATGACCTTTCACAGCAGTGGCAGAATTTTGCCTGAAAGCAAAAGGGCCAGCAGGGAAGTAGTAAAGGTCACTTGTATCTAGTGTTTTCTGCATGTCAGGAACTCAGTGCTCCATGGGTGTTAACCCATTTCATCCCTCGTCAACTTCATGGGGTAGCTACTATTATCATCCTCCATTTTCACATAAGGAAAATGAGGCAAGGAGAGGCCATAGAACTTCCCCAAAGTCAAGCCAGCACCCACATTTTCAGCCATTTTGTGCTGTTTGCTACCAGATGATTGACCATAATATGAGCTCAGCACTGGCACATCAAGGAGAGATCACTAGGAGGGCTTCTCCCTGGCTCTCCAAGGAACACTAACTTCCCCAGGAAGTAAAGAGCTAGGGGTTCTGTGCCTCTCATCTTCTCTTCTATATGTGCAAGCAATTTTTAACCCCCTAGTTAGTGATCATCCAGGAAAAGATGTAAAATGCTGCTCATTGTGCTTGCTGAATTCAAGGTACAAAAAGGGTGACTCAGCAAAGCTGAAAGCCAAGAGGACCCACTTCTTTTCTGGTTACTCAGAATCCTATATGAAAACTATAGAGTCCCATGGAGGAACTAAGCCTCCTTTTAACAGCCAACCCCAGATTGCCAGCTATGTGAGTGGCTGCCTTTGAAGTGAATGTCCAGTCAAACCATTGCATGATGCAGCCCCAGCTAATAGTCTGACTGCAACCCCAAGAGAGTCCCTAAGCAAGAGGCACCCAGTCAAGCCCCACTTGGATTCTGCCCAAGAGAAATTATGCAAGTTAATAAACGTTTGTTGTTTTAAGATGCTAAATTTGGGGATAATTGTTACAATAAAATTGATAATTGGTAAGATTATGTATTTGCATCTATTATTTCCTGTATTAGATTTTAGATTCCTTAAAATGATCATTTAGGTACACCATGTTTCATCTAGCACAGTTCCTAAAAACTAATAGGTTCTTCAGAAATGTTCATTGCATACATGAATAAATGAATGAATTTCTGATCTACTTCAGAGCTGATCTTATTCATTACACATTTATTAAAAACCTAATTGAAGTCAGACATTGAACTAAACTCTGGGACCTGTCTGAGTTGGTATCCTCAGAAGTCAACTCTGAGATGGGGCTATGAGCATACTCAGAGTTATCCTGAGGTTGGAATGCTGTGTGCTCACTCACAACGCACCACCAACTTCTCCAGTTGAGGGCTGTTTCAGGGTATTCACATCCTCCCATTCACGGCTTGTCCTGTGAGTGAGTCCAAGTACACTTCCAACATAAGAACACAAGTGCTCAGGAAGAGAACCCCAGGCACATGCAGCAAGCAGCCTTTGGCACAGGCAGGGCACCCACAGCATCTGCCATGGAATAAAATATAAAGCAAATTCCCATATCTTTGGGAGCTTAGACTATAGTAAAAATAATCTATAGTTACAGTAAAATATTAGCAGTAAATAATAAAAATAAGTTGCTAGAGTTATGAATGTTCTCACTGCCTAGAGGCTTGTGGAACTTTTCATGAGGTGATATTTGAACCAGTGCTTCCAAGTGAGTAAGAATTTGCCAGGAAGACAAAGCAGGGAGGATGTGCTTGGAGGAGAGAACAACACAAACAAAGGCATGGAAGTGAGAGTGCAAACCATGTGTCAGGGAATGGGAAATGCCTACTGGTACTCAGGTCCCATTTGTGAGGGAGCCAGTAAGAGAGGATGAGTTTGCAACTAAGGCCTCCTTAGCTACAGAGGTATTTCCTGATGGCAGAAGTGCCACCACTGGCAGGCAACCTGAACACTCTGTGAGGATTAGAGTCTATATTCCTGACACTCCCAACTTTCCTAACATTTCCAACAATTCCAACGTTCCCAATATTCCCCCAAATTCCCAATATTCCCCAAATTCCCAGCACTCTCAACAATCCCCCCAAATCACAATATTCCCAACAATCCCAATATTCCCAACACTCCCAATATTCCCCAAATTCCCCAAATTCTCAACATTCCTAAAACCCTCCAAATTTGCAACATTCCCAATACTCCTAACATTCCTGTTACTCCCAGTATTCCCCACATTCCTAACATTCTCAACACTCCCAACACCTCCCAATATTCCCTAAATTCCCAACATTCCAACACTCCCAATACTCCCGAAATTCCCAACATTCTCAACTCTCCCAACACCCCCAAAATTCCCAACAATCCAATATTCTCCAAATTCCCAACATTCTCAACACTTCCAGCCCTCCCCGCCCCCCATATCACAATATCCCCAACACTCTCTGCATTTCTAACAATGTCAGTGTTCTCAGGAAGTAGCATCATGTACCAGATGAGATCCTGGCCTTTTTTTAAGTTTATTTATTTACTTTGAGAGAGAGAGAGAGTGTGTGTGTGTGGGAAGGGTAGAGAGAAAGGCAAAGACAGAAAATCCCAAGCAGGCTCCACACTGGCACCGCAGAGACCTATGTGGGGCTCAAATTCACCAACCGTGAGATCATGACTTGAGCCAAAAACAAGAGTCTGAAGCTCAACCATCTGAGCTGAGCCACCCTGCAGAGCTTGCTTTTTCTCTGCCATGTGAGGACACAGTGAGAAAGTGACCATCTGCAAGCCAAGAAGCAGGTCCTCACCAGAACCTGGCCATGTGGCACCCTAATTTTGGAGTTCTAGCCTTCAGAACTGTAAGAAATAACTATGTATTCTTTAAGCTACCCAGTGTATAATATTTTGTTATGGCAGCCTAAGCTAAGTCAGAGACTGTACTGGATGGAATATTAGTCTTGGAGAGGCAAGAATTTGTTTTCAAAAGCAGAAGCCAGAAGGGTTCAGCTATTCTTGTTATCTAACCCCAGAAGCTGGAGCACATGCTGTGACCTGGGCCAGACCCATGGCAAGCAAGTCTACAGAGAACATAAAGGTTCATGGACAGATTTGAGGTGACAGTGACATGTAGGGACCTGAAATATCATCATGGTCCTTTGCTAGAGTGGGGACACCTGAGGATCATTAAATAATAAATGGAGGCCTGGTTCAGGCCTTTCACAAGAGGCCATAATTGTTGGAATTGTGTGACTAAGACATGTAAAGTATTCATGGTACACAGTCATCATTCTATTCATGTCTATTATTGCTTTTTCATTTTTTTGCTGGTGATTTGTGGGCTTCTCAATAGGGATCCCTCCTCACATAGGATGGGTGGTTTTGATCTAACCCCGTTCTTCTTAACTAAAGCTTTACTTTCATAGATAGTTCTTTCTCAGCTGCCACACTCATGCCAACCTGCACACCAAAGGAGGTGAATTGCTATCTCCTATTCCTTTACATGAGATCATTTCTTATCTGGAGTTTTATGGTTACGAAAAAAGAAAATTGTGCTCAACATTATTATTGTGATTTGAAAGTCTAATGGATTTATTATTTTTGTGTATGTTTTTGTCATAGGAATAAAAAACCATGGCAATTTTATGTGTCTTTGTTTTCTGGCAGTTTCCATAGCAGTAAAATATTCCCTCAATAATGACATCTACAACTTTTCAACTACAGGTAGGATTATATCTATTTGCACTTTAAATCCTTGGCAATAAAGCTTTCTCCCACCTAGATCTCTGTTTTATTATGTGCTTAAAATTTGCTCTAAAGGATAAAGAGAATGTAGTAGCAGGATATGAATCTGTAAGTTTTTGAGAAATGTTGATTTATGTTTATGTGACATAATTTATTTTGAAGCTCCATTCCACTGGTGGCAGAAACGAAATTTTAGACAATTCAGGCCACACACACACACACACACACACACACACACACACGCATTCACATGCATTTCTTCCCATCTTCCTCCAGGTTGTGGCTGTGTTTTGGATGGTTCCTTGGTGCCATGGCCTCAGAGGTGGGCAGGGATGGTTGTTTGTCCTCTGTAATGTCATCTTCTGTCTGCCATCCCCAGAGAGGTGCATCTTCATAGATAGTCTCTGGGGTGTGCAGGCTGCTTGTCACCTCTCATTCCTGAATGCAGGGACCCTTCAATCCAACTTTCTTCCAGCTATTTTAGGCTATTCTTAAGGACCTAGAAGTGGCCCCCTGAAGCCTATGTCAATTCCAGAGCCTCAGGAACTGGGTGGGAGAGAGGTGCCCTTTCTGTGCTACTCCTCACAACCCCTCAGGCAACTATGGAGTAAAAGGGAGCTCTTTAATGCTATATGTGTCCATTAGCCTATGTGACCATATAGCCAGGGCCACGTATATGCTGGAGTGGGGGTAACACACTCGGATATCTCCCAAACAAGGAGGGTCTTCTACACTCCTAGACTCCCTGAGTCATCTGGATTCTATCCTACCCTCTGGCCATCTCCACCTGTTCTCTTTGCCAGGGCTCTGACTTCTGGAGGAGTGCTCTGGGGTCTTGCTTAGAGTATCATGACTCCACATTTCCCCTTTTCTTCTCTGACTTCTTCCATTCCTCTCTAGCCCATGAAAACTTGACTTACTCTTCAGGATGAGAAAAACTGAATCAAAATGGGCACATATTGTTTTGTCAGGGCCCGAATTTTGAAACTCAAAATGCTTTCATCTCATACTATAGTTTTAGACGTGAATTTTAAAAGTCTACTTTAAAAAAAAATTTTAATGTTTATTTATTTTTGAGAGGGGGGAGAGAGAGAGAGGGGCAGAGAGAGAGAGAGAAAGAGAGAGAGAGAGAGAGAGAGCATGAATGGGGGAGTAGCAGAGAGAGAGGGAGACACAGAATCCAAAGCAGGCTCCAGGCTCTGAGCTGTCAGCAGAGAGCCTGATGCGGGGCTTGAACCCATGAACTGCAAGATCACGACTCGAACTTAACTGATTGAGCCACCCAAGTGCCCCAAAGTCTACTTTTAGATTGTTTTAAGATTTTTTAAAAATAAATCTCTACACCTAATGTGGGGCTTGACTTACAACCCCGAGACCAAGAGTCACATGCTCTACTGATTGAGCCAGCCAGGTGCCCAAAAAGTAGATTGTGTAATGTAAACTGTCTCCCTCCCTCCTTCCCTCCCTCCCCCCTCTCTCCTCACTCTGCTGTGCATGGTACACACAATGCTACCCTGGCTGATGCCTCAATGCGGGTAAAGCTAAAGGATATCTGGAAGTACCATGAGAAAAGAATTTGTTGTTTCTCTATCAAAATATCACCCTACTGCACATGTAAATATTTGAATGCCATCTGGAAAGGGCTTTTTGCATCTAACAGATTCATTGGAGGTGCTAATGATGGCTGAATTGTGAATTGTTGAAGACCACAGGCTGGGGTACCTTAGGAGACATGATTCACCAGGAGCCGTTGGAGAACACTGTGATGTGCTCTCTGGAGTGCTCAGTGCTGTGGGGGCTTCTCTGAGGACTCCTCCAGCACCATGGTGGAGGAAATCTACTTGGAAGAGAATGGGAGACTTGGAAAAACTTGGCTTGGGGATTTAATCACACAGCATGAGTACATTTGTCATTTGCCTCCCTCCTTATCCTGCCATAACACAAAGGAGAAAATAAGCAGTGTGGAGGTTAAAGGGCATTCTAGGAGCCTCCTTTCTCTGGACACTCTCCACACAGGGCTTCCAGAAACTGGTGCAGACAGTGCTAGGGACAATGGCTGATTTATCTAGATACAAGTCTTCTTAACCTCCTCACTCTGCCCACATATATGCAGCCCTCAGCCCTCCACTCCCTTCAAATAAAGATATGAATATTGATCTTTTTATTCCTTCAGAGCTAAACTGATACAAGAACTTAAGCTGGATTGTTTCCAGTTTAACTACCACTGCTCCAGGTTGGGATTGAATCTTCATCTTGGAATGTTGGAGTTTCCTCACCACACCTAAGGAAGGAATTTCTACTGCAGTCAGAGGGGGTATTCTGGGCTCTGCCCTCAAGTCACATACCACCTCCTCTGTGCTTTTTCAGGATGTCAGTGAATGGTTAAAATCACCATGCTTCTCCATACAAAAGGAAAAGGGAAATAGAGAAGGTGGGTGCTAATGAGCCAGGCTTGATGGTTTCTGGGCTAACAAAGTCTAATATTTGGAAGGAATGTATAGGAGCAAGAAAAGTGTGGATGAAGTTACAGAATTTGGTATATATCAAAAGTACTTAGAATATTAAAAACAAACAAACAAAAACCTGGGTCTGTAATGTCAGTTTTCAGAGGCAGAGCATCCCCATGTCTCTGGGGCATTATGTGTGACCATCTGTACCTCACACATTAATCTGTTGTTATAAAGCACCACCACAACATATCAGTTCTGCTGTGTTTCCTCTAGCTGCTTGGATCTGGGGCTTTTGACTTGGACCCAAGAATTCTCTTAAAGACAGTGTCCATGCTGGTTCCTGTGGCAGAAAATGTCACTTTCATATATCCTACTCTGTACTCACCTGTTCCAGAGAACCCTGGGCCATCACTGTTCAGATAGGACACTCAGCAAAGTGAGAAAAATGGTTTCCAAACACAGTTTCCCAAAGATGTGATGAATATTTTTTTCTGGAGTTTGGAGGGATGATTGAACTGCCAGATTTTCAACAAGATGTTGACATTAGTTCTGTGTAGTCAAGTGATCTGAACTGATGACAGAGCCAAACATCTCCAATCTACAAAATGTTAGATTTTGGAAAGGACTGCAGAAATCATTTATTCTGACTCTTTTTTGGTGTTGAGAACTGTATAAGTCTGCTTGGGTTGCCATAACAAAGTACTGTAGACTGAGTGCCTTAAACAACAAACATCTATTTTCTTCACAGTTCTGGAGGCTGGGAGTATAGGATTGAGATGTCGGCACGGTTGTTTTTCCTGAGGCCTCTCTCTCTGGGTTGTTTCTCCTTGGTCACTTTCCCATTGTGTCCTAATGTGGCCTTTTCCTCGTGTGTCCATAACTGGTATTTCTCTCTCTTCTTATAAGGATACTAGTCACATTGGATTGGGGCCTTACCCTATGACCTCATTTAACTTTAATTACCTCTCTAAAGGCACTACATCCTAATATAACCATATTGAGGTTAGGGCTTCAACACAGGAATTTGGTGGGGCAAGGGGGCACAGTGCATTTCATAACAACGACCCATTCTGCTAGTGCAAGACTTAAAATAAGAAAGCATTACATTATCTTCTGGCTCTAACATAATCAAGGGTATGAATATAATGGGCTAGACAGTACAGTGAAAATATTCAGGAATGAAATCAGACACATCCGGGTTGAAGCAGGCCTCTGTAACCCACTGGCTGAGACCAGGCAAGTCACTTCGCCTCCCTGAGTGTCTATTCCTTTATTTGGAAAATAGGAGAAATGATATATATCCTGCAAGGAGGGAGTTTTAGAAATCATGTTTGCAACATGAGTACTCACAGAAGGGTGGCCATTATTGTGAACCATTGGCATCATTCTGAACACTCCATAGGATCCCAAGGTGCAGGTAAGCTCTCGGCCTCCCTGTGAGAAGCATTTATCTGAAGAGTTCCTGCACATCATGCTATCAGACTGTGTAACCCTGAATACATCAGACTTGACACCTGAACCAAAGGCCAGACACAAGGGCCTGACACACACTACTTCTCCTGTGAGAACATTATGGAAACTTTCTATGGATCCTAAATGAACATCTGACTTCCCACGAGGACTGGATCTGCTGCTGAGCATGTACTCCATGCTTCACCACATCTGCCAATATCCTAACACAAACTGCTTCACATGTGATCTCCTGAACAAACTCTTTCTGTACCTTACAGTCTGGAAAAAAATCATTTAAAAATAAATAGATGATAGATAGATAGATAGATAGATAGATAATAGATACCTTCCATAATGATGGAAAGGGCTACATAAGGGACTTACTCAAGATTGTAAACTAGAACATGGATTTTTATGGTACTACATTGAAATTCCTATCACTGGGGGAATGTTATACCAGGATGACAGGGTGAAGAAGGAGTCCAAGAAGAAAAGAGGAAGCTGGGGTGACTGGTAACAATGACAAAGGAAGCTACACAATGGGGAAGGAAGAACTATCTCTGGAAATAAAATCAGTGAACTTAAGCTTCCAGACAAAATAGAACAAAAGTCTATACATTCACTCTCATGCTTGAAACAACTGAATTTTTTTAAATAGACAAAAAAATGAAACAATGGTTTTATGTCACTAGACATGAGACAGCAAAGGATAGTGACCTCTGAGAGATGGGAAACGGAAGGAGCAGTCCATACAATTGCCTTGTGTTTCCAGTCTACAACACAGAGAGGTGCAACTAAGGCAGAGCCCAGAAGATTGTTTGAATGGAGGAGACAGAACTGATGTTTCAGGAGAACAAGGCACATAGAGTACACACCACAGAGTACCAGAGAGGAGAGAGCTGCAAAAAGTCCTTCTTGAGCGGTCAGTGCAATATGATCAAGGCAGGCATATGAAGAAACTACCAGAGGCTGTAGAAAGAGCCTCCTAAAATGATCAAAGGGAACAGTGCATGCATTCACATGGGCCAAAAATCATATCTGTTCCTTCCACCAGACTGATGGATAATTTATAGGGTATTAGGTAGAATCTTAAGAACAGACTGCCTCACTTATAGGTGATAATTAGCCCCATATTAAATACTAGGTCCTGTCTAGCAAATCTTAAAAGTAGGGCCCTAAAGGATCAAACTGTTTCCATGTAACCTAATGGCAAACTGAACTCAATAATATTTGTAGGGGTGCCTGGCTGGCTCAGTCTGTAGAGCATGTGACTCTTGATCTTGGGAGTTATGAGTTCAAGCCCCACTTTAGACATGGAGCCTACTTAGAAAAAAAAAGAATATTTGTAGGAATACAAAAAAGTCAATCACATAACAAGATAAAATTCACAATGTCTGATAACAATTAAAAACAATCAGACATGCAAAAAAGCAGGAAAATGATCTTAACAGATACATTAGAATTAGCACAAAAGAACATTACAATTGTTATTACAACTCTATTCCAGATGTTCAAAAATTTAGAGACATAACCCAAATAAAATTTCAAAAACTGTAAATGACAAGTTTGAGATGAAAAATGCAATATACTACATAAATTAAGGGCATGTTAGACATTGGAGGAAAACAGATTTATAAATTTGAGGACAAAATAAACCATCCAAAAACAAACACATAGAGAAAAAACAAGCTTAATGCATGAAAAGAGTACCAGCGAGCTGTAGAACAAAATTTTAAGTGGTCTAAGATGTGTGTGATTGGTATTCATAGAGGGGGGAGGTATCTGAAGAAATAATAGCCAAAAACATTACAAATATGATAAAATCATAAACCCAAAGGTAAAAGATATTTAACAAATTTTAAGCAAAGGCCACATGAAGAAACAAACAAAAAAAATTACACCAAGGCCCATCATAATCAAATTACTCCAAATCCCTGATAAAATCTTAAAAATAGCCATGAAAAAAAGACTTGTCATATAATGGGAACCAAAAGCAGGATGACAGTAAATTTCTCATTAAAAAACAAAAAAAACAAAACACACACACACACAGACACACACAAACACCAAGGCAAGCAATAAGACAGGGGAAATCTTCAAAGCACTGAAAGAAGTAAAAGCTGTCAACCTAGATTCCTATATCCAGAGAAAATGCTTTTCAAAAGTGAAGACAAAATAAAAACATTTTCTGACATATAAAGTCAAAATAATTCATTATCATATAAGAAGAAGTCTAATAGGCAGAAGAAATATAGAAATATAGATCTACACAAGTAATAAATGGACCAGAAATGGTAAATACATTGGGTACACATGCAAGATTATTTATTATTTAATTCTCTTAAAATTGTTTAAATAATAGTAATGTACTGTAGAGTTTATAAAAAATATAAAATCATATGGATGACAGTAATAGCACAAAGGCCAGGATAACTAAAAAATATATGGCTGTATGGTTCTTATGTTATATTTGAAGTGTATAACATCACTTGAAGATATTCTATGATAGATTAAAGAGGTATTCTATAAATCCTAAAGCAACCACTGAATAATAAAGACCTATAACTGATAATCCAATGGGTGTTAAAGTGTAATCATAAATCACGCTCATTTTAATTACGACAGAAGAAATAGAAAAAAGAGGAACAAAGTACAGAAGAGAAAAACAGAAAAAAATAGCAAGATTTAAAGCTAATTATATCAATCATCATAGTAATTTTAAAGTGTCTAACCACTCTGATTAAAAGTTAGGGATTGTCAGATTAGAACAATATTCAAGACCCAAATATATGCTGTCTACAAAAACAGAGGGAGAAAGAGAGAAAGAGAGAGACCACATTTTACATATAAAGATGTACATCATTTAAAATAAAAAGGATAAATGATTACATACCATATTAAAAATAATCTAAATAATACTATATTTTCCAATTATATCAGAAGTAGTTTATTTTGGACCACATAATATTGCTACCAAAAATAAGCTTAATTCACAATGATAATGGGGTCAATTCAAGAGGAAATGACAATCTTAAAAATGTATGTAACCACCAATGCAGCCTCAAAATACTTGAAGCAAACACTGATAGAACTGACTGCAGAGAGTAGTAGACAAATCCACAATTACAGTCAGAGATTTAAATAATAATTAATATTTATTAATTCTTAGGAATTAATAGAACAAGTAACAGGAACTCAGTAAGGATATGAAGAATTTAATAACACTATTAACCAACTTTTCCTAATACAAAATACAAAACATTTCCTAATACAAAACATTCCAATAACCAACATCAGAATATTTTTTTCATGTGCAGTGGAAACAGAATATTAACCAAGATAGATTGTATTCTGGGCCCTAAAACAAGACTCCATAAATTCAGAAAGATTTAAGTCAAACAAAGTATGTCCTCTAGCCATAAACAATTAAACTAGAAATCAATAATAGAAATATCTCTGAGGGAAAAATCCCTAAATACTGGTACTAATTTACACATTTATAAATAACACATAGGTCAAAGAAAAAATAATGGAAATTAGAAAGTATTATAAACTAAATGCAAATGAAAATTCAACATGTAAATTTTGAGGCTTCCACTTCAATTGTGTTCCAAAGGAAAAGGTCTCAAATCAATGGCCACAGAGTCCATCAGAAAGAAAAAAGAGCAAACAAAATGGAATATATACAGAAGAAATGGAATTAAAAAGTAGAAACTAATGTAACAGAAAACCAACCTAAAGAAAACAAATCAATGAAATCAAAAGTCAGTTATTTTAGAAACTCAATAAACTGATAAACCTCTAACCAGATTGATCAGAAAAAAAGAAAGTGCAGGTTACTAGCATCACAGATGAAACATGTGACATTGCTACAGATTCTATAGATATAAAGAAACACATGGATTATTAACAATTTTATATCAATAAATTAGACAAGAGGTGAAATGGACAAATTTTTTAAATATTTGAAATATTTGAAACTAGAAAGTTCACTCAAGAAAAAGTAGGTAACATGAATTGTCCTCTATCAAGGACACTGAAATTATACTTGACATCCTTGAAAAGCAAAAAAAAAAAAAAATAATGCCTTCCAGACCTAAATATCTTCACTGAGGAATTTAAGCATTAAATAATATTAATTCTACACAAACTACAAACTCTTACATAAAATTAAAGAGGAAGGAATACTTCCCAATTCATTCCATGTGACCAGAATTACTCTGATGCGAAAACCAGGTGAAGACATTACAAGAA
The DNA here is from genome assembly GCF_024362965.1 of Panthera pardus. Taxonomy (NCBI): domain Eukaryota; kingdom Metazoa; phylum Chordata; class Mammalia; order Carnivora; family Felidae; genus Panthera; species Panthera pardus. Next base: position 14,843,867 of record NW_026526810.1, on the reverse strand, counting down.
AACTACAGACCAATGTCTTTCATGAATATAAACACAAAATCCCTTGACAAAAACAAGAAAACTGAACTTAGCAACATGGAAAAGAGAGCAGATGCATAGCCAGTTTGGATTTATCCTACCAATACACAGTTGATTGCACATCTGAAAATCAAGTAATTAATACACCATGCATTCCAGTTATTTCACAGCTAGGTATTTATTTTTTATTTTATTTTATTTTTTTAATTTTTTTTTTTAACGTTTTTATTTTTGAGACAGAGAGAGACAGAGCATGAACGGGGGAGGGTCAGAGAGAGGGAGACACAGAATCCGAAACAGGCTCCAGGCTCTGAGCTGTCAGCACAGAGCCCGATGCGGGGCTCGAACTCACAGACCGCGAGATCATGACCTGAGCCGAAGTCGGCCGCTTAACCGACTGAGCCACCCAGGTGCCCCACAGCTAGGTATTTATTTACCCAAGAGAAACCAAAGCATATATCCATATAAAAATTTGTACATAAATTTTCATAGCAGCTATATTTATAATAGCCAAAACCTGTAAAATCCCAAATTGTTACCAATAATTGAATAAACAGGCTGTGGTGTATTCATACAAAGGATATACTTAGCAACAAAAAGGAACAAATTAATGATACATGAAACAACATAAATGAATCTCAAAATAATTATGCCAAGTAAAAGGAAGAGAATTTTATTTAAATTCTACAAAACACAAACTAGTGTATAGTGATAGCTGATCAGTGGTTGCCTGTCGACAGGGGCAGAATGAAGAGGTATGGGAGGGAATGATTACAAAGGGGCACAAAGCAATTCAGGGGAATGTAATATATATTTACAATCTTGATTGTGGTGCTAGTTTAATAGGCATATTCATAGTTAAAACATATCTTATTGCATACTTCAAATATATACATATGACTAGATGCCAATCATACCTCAAGAAATCTATTTTATAAAGAAAATAATAATAACCAACTTTAAAAAGAGGAAATAAAGCATTTGAATCAGAAGTTAAATGTCTACTAATAGGGAAAATATATCACATGCACTCTGTTTCTATTTAGGATATAGAAAGTCACCAGAAATATAGAAAGTACAATGAAGAAACCAAATAACCTGCAAAATCAGTTTCCAAAACCCATGAAAAAATTAAGAATGCAAAGAAACCTAAATCAACTAGAATCCAAATATTAACAAGCTCCTCTTCTAAGCCCCTCCTTACAAAAGAGAGATAATTTTGTTAACATTTAATATTATCAGGATACCAAATATCCCTAAATTGATCTATAGATTTAACACAATTCCAAACAAAATTCTAGAAAGCTTTTTGAGAGAAATTGACAAGTTAATATTAAAATTTACATGAAAATGCAATAGACTTTTATAAAGATAAACAAGAAAAAATTTTGGAAAACTTTCTATCTGACTTCAAGACTTCATATAAAGAACATTAATCAAGACAGTGTGGCATTGGCATCAAGATAGACAAACAGATAAATAGAAGAGTCTAGATTTGAGTTCTGACACTGGCTCCAAGGCAATTAAATGTGGAAAAATATTTTAAAATAAAGAATGCTGGAACAATTGGAAAGCCATTAGCAATAAAATGAACATCAACGATTACCTCACACCATAAAAAAACTAACTCCAAATGGATCAGACACCTAAAGTGAAAATCCAAAGTTATAAAACTTCTAGAAGAAAACAGAAAATCTATGTAGTGTTGGGATAAGAAAAGTTTTCTTAGATACAACACAAAATGTCGAATTGTAAAATACATATATGCACAGAATTTCACCAAAATAAAAATGTTTTGCTCTTTCCATACTTTGGCTGATGAATGGATAAAGAAGATGTGAGATATATATATATATATATATATATATATATATATATATATATATATATATATACATACACATATACACACAATGGAGTATTACTCAGCAATCAAAAAGAATGAAATCTTGCCATTTGCAACTATGTGGATGGAACTGGAGGGTATTATGCTAAGTGAAATTAGTCAGTCAGAGAAAGACAAATATCATATGGCTTCACTCATATGAGGACTTTAAGAGACAAGAGAGATGAACATAGGGAAGGGAAACAAAAATAATATAAAAATAGGGACGGGGACAAAACATAATTTTCTTTGCTTTTCAAAAAGCAAAGAAAATTATTAGGAAAATTAAAAAAGCAAGAGAGAAAATATTTGCAATAAATATATCAGACAAAAGACTTGTATTCAGAAAATAGAGTTTTTAAAAAACAGTAACAAAAAAACAAACTAATATAATGTAAGGAAAATATTTGAACAGGCACATCACAAATATAAATAGCCAGTAAGTACATAAAAATCTGCCTAATAATATTACTTTTCAAGGAAATGTAAATTAAAACCACAGTAAGATACCACTCTGTGACCATTAGAACCACTAAAATAGCAAATAATAATTAAAATTAAAAAAAAAAAACTGACCTTACCAAGTGTTATGAGAACATGAATAAATTCGGATATACTCATATAGTGCTGGAGGGACTATAAAATGATACACCTCCTTTGGAAAACAATTTGATGGTTTCCTAAAAATTTAAATATACACCTACCATATGAGCCAAGATACTACTTTTAGTTATTTAACGAAGAGGAATAAAATTATAAGTTCACACAAAGATCTACAGATAAATGTATATAACAGTTTTACCTGTAATAGCCAAGTAAATATTGGAAATAACTCAAATGCCCATCAACAAGTGAATGGATAATAAATTGTGGAGTACTTATACAATGGAATGTTAGTAACTTATGCATACAAATGAATCTCAAAATTATTAAGCTATGTGAAAAAGGAAATGTAAAAATGAATATTGTAAATGCATATGTAAATTCAAGAAAATCCAAACTAACATGCAGTGACTGAATGAAATTAGTGGTTGCATGGGGGCAGTGGTGGATGGAGAATTTGGGGGGAGGTAATGGTTTCATAGGTGTATATATGTCAAAACTGACTTTAAGTACATGTACTTTAGTAAACTTCAATTTCACTTTAAGTGCATGTATTTTAATATACTTCAATTATTCCTCATAAGAAAACAAAATTCTACTCATAAAAATAACACAAAGAGCTCCCAATGGCCAAAGGTTGGAACAATTAGGAAAACAAAATAGTCTTGGATTATAGCTAATAGATAATATGTGTCCATGTGTCTACACAGACATAAATAAATGACTAAATTAATTATTGGAAGACAAGAGAAAAATATTCTGTGCAAAAGAATTCCAAATAAATTATGTAGATACTCTACCTTCAAAAAATAGCTCCCACTCCCTATGTGTAGGCTGTACATAGTAAATTTCTCCCAAACAGTATATAGTACAGTATGGAGAGGGAGAAAAATAATACTAACTTTTCAGTGGAGAAACCTAACAAAAACTAACTCAGCCAGGTGATTAAGGTCAACATTAACAGTGAGAAATCATGTTGATATTATGTACCCTTGACCAGATATAATAAAATTGGTGCTTTATCTCTGTGCCTTTTCTTTAAAAAATCCACAACCCCAGTCTATTCAGGATGGAAAATAAAAACAGAAAGCTTCCAATAGAGAATCATGCTATAAAATACTTGACCAATGGTCAAAGCTGTCAAAGTCATAAAAAACAAGGAAAGCTTGAGGAAATATCACAAGCAAGAGAAACCTAATGAGAACTGAAAATTAAATATAATGTGGCATCTTATAATCATGGGATCCTGGAACTAAAAGTAAATAAATAAACAATGGACTTAAATTAAAAATAATATATCAACATCTATTTATTTATAAGAAATGGTCTATATTAATGTAAGATGTTAATAATTGAGGAAACTGAGTTTGTAGTGTATGGGAACTATAGTAACATCTGTCTAAAATGAAATCAGGGGTGCTTGTGTAGCTGAGTTGGTTGAACATCTGACTCTTGATTTCAGCTCAGGTCATGATCTCAGGGTCATGGGATCAATCCCTGCATCAGGCTGACAGTGAAGAGCCTGCTTGGGATTCTCTCTCCCTCTCTTTCTGGCCCTCCCCCACTTGCACTCACTGTCTCTCTCAAAATAAATAAACATTAAAAAAATAAAATGAAATCATAGCAGAAGTTAAGTTAATGATAATGATGTGGGGATTGCTGCTAAGGATGTACTTAGAAGAAGATGTATGTGTTTAAATATTTACATTATAAATGGTATCTTTTAATTACAAAAAAAACGAGTAAATAAAATCTAAATTAGGTGGAAGGAAGGGAATAATAACAAGAGCAGAAATCAATGAAATAGAAAATGAACAATGGAAAAAGCTAACTCCAAGAAAAGATTTTAAAAATTATAACCCCTGTGGGATAGATCAAGACCAAAAAAGTACAAAAACAAAAATTACTAGTATTAGTAAAGAAAGAGACATCACTATAGATTTTACAGACATAAAAGAGATAAGGAAATATTATAAACCTTAGTTTTTATTTTTCAACTGAGATGAAACTCTGTAAAGTAAAAAAAAAAAATTACACAATAAGAAATATAAAGTCTGGAATTACTGGATTAGATGGTGTTTCTTTTTTTTTTTTTTTTTGAGGAATCTCCATATAAATATAGAGAACAAATTGATGATTTCTAGAGGGAAGGGAGGGATGGGTAAACAGAGTATGGCTTCATAAGAGCTAGAAAAAGGCAAAATATATGTTTACCACTTTAATGCAGTATTATACTGAATCTCCAACCCAGTATATTAAGACAATAAAAATAAATAACATAAATAGTGGAAATAAAAAACTAAAATTGGGGCACCCAGGTGACTCAGTCAGTTAAGTGTCTGACTTGATTTCAGCTTGAGTCATGATATCATGTTTCTGGGGATCAAACCCCATGTCGGGCTCTGTGCTGCCAGCACGCACGCTCTCTCTCTCATTCTCTCTGAAAATAAATAAACTTTTAAAAAAAACTTAAAATTGCCTTTACTCACAGGTGACACGATCACCTTTGTAGAAAATCCTAAGAAATCCATAAGAAGGAAAAAAAAAAAACACCTAATGAGTGATTTTAGCAAGGTTGCAGCAGTACACCAAGTCAATGTATAAAATCAAGTGTATTCTTTATACCAGCAACACTCAACTGAAAAATTAATGTTTACATACCATTCACAATAGTATTGTAAGTATATGTATATGTATATGTATATGTATATATGTATATGACATATACTTTGAAAACTATATAGCATTTTTAAAATATATTGTCAAGTTGGTTTCCATACAACACCCAGTGCTCATCCCAACAAGTGCCCTCCTCAATGCCCATCATCCACTTTCCCCTCTCCCCCCACCCCCCATCTACCCTTAGTTTGTTCTCAGTCCTTAAGGGTCTCTTATGGTTTGCCTCCCTCTCTCTTTGTAACTTTTTTTTTCCCCCTTCCCCTCCTCCATGGTCTTCGGTTAAGTTTCTCAAGATCCATATAGGAGTGAACACATATGGTATCTGTCTTTCTCTGCCTGGCTTATTTCGCTTAGCATAATACTCTCCAGTTCCATCCACATTGCTGCAAATGGCCAGATTTCATTCTTTCTAATTGCCAAGTAGTATTCCATTGTATATATATAAGCCACATCTTCTTTGTCCATTCATCAGTTGATGGATATTTAGGCTCTTTCCATAATATGGTTATTGTTGAAAGCGCTGCTATAAACATTGGGGTACATGTGCCCCTATGCATCAGCACTCCTGTATCCTTTGGATAAATTCCAAGTAGTGCTATTGCTGGGTCCTAGGGTGGTTCTATTTTTATTTTGAGGAGCCTCCACACTGTTTTCCAGAGCGGCTGCACCAGTTTGCATTCCCACCAGCAGTGCAAGAGGGTTCCCATTTCTCCATATCCTTGCCACCATCTATAGCCTCCTGATTTGTTCATTTTAGCCACTCTGACCGATGTGAGGTGATATCTCATTGTAGTTTTGATTTGTATTTCCCTGATGATGAGTGACATTGAGCATCTTTTCATGTGTCTGTTGGCCATCTGTATGTCTTCTTTGGAAGTATCTATATACCATTTTTAAGAGAAATTAAAGAAGACCTTAATAAATACATTGTATATCATATTAATGTGTTGGAATATTCCATATAGTTAAGATAACATTTTTTCTTCCAAAGTAATCTATAGAATCAAAGGCAACTCTAGTAAAAATCCTAGCAGTCTTTTGGTAGAAATTAACAAACAGATTCTCAAATTATATAGAAATATGAAAGACCTTGGATCGGCAAAATAAAATCTTTAATTAGAAAAAAGAATTTTCAGGGAACACGGGTGGCTCAGTTGATTGGGATCTGACCTGAGTTCCCATAGACGCCCTGATATGTAGCAAGAGCCAGAAATATACAGCTGCATTTAAACTCTTGAGATTTTTATCCTCCTTTGTTATGCCATACAACCCAGCCTATCCTGATATCCTCCAAATAATTTTATGAATTCAGTATAACTTTGATACTGTAAACAGGGACATCATAAGGAAGAAACATAGGTCAATCTCATCCATGAACATGGATGCCATTATCCTAAACAAAATGTTAACAAAAAAGATCTAACAGTTTATGGGTTAACATTAGAAAAACTATTACCTATTAAAGGAGAGAAAACAATTCAATGAAAACAGAAAAGGTATTTTTTTAATGTCAGCACCAGAAAGCAAACCAGTGTTTGCCTAGGGAAAGAAGAGGGAAGAGCAGGGAGGACATGAGGAAGAGACAACCAAGGGCCACAAGGAAATTGGGGATGATGGAAATATTCATCTTGGTCATGGTGATGGTTTCTTGAGTATATGCATATTTCAAAACTTGTCAAATTGTACTCTTCAAATGTGTTCAATTATTTTATGTTAATCATACCTCAGTTAGACTGTTTTAAAAAGTCATGCATGATAAACACTCTTAGTACAAAAAGAAATAGAAGAAATTACCTTAAACTGTAGGTCACCTTTATCTTTCCTTCAATTCCACACATAGTTTCTAAAATTGCACTGGGTTATTATCTCTTGATAGATCACCCCCACCATTTCTGACACTGGTTTTTATGAGATTATCTTATGTCCTAAGTTGGTTGCACATATTGTTCAAGTGTTTTCAGTTTATGATCTTAGTTGCCCTGTTTTTATCAGGAGATTCAAGGAGGTTCCAAATCTATGCTGCTGACTTCTTCCCAGTCTCCTCTGCTCACCTGGCAGTTGTTATTGAGTGCCCAGCGTCAACGGGTCAAAGACACACTTGTCAATGGCATCTATACATGACCTCTCCTATTCTGAGAATGACTACAATGCAGGGTCACATCTCTGTCCTTCCCAACACATTGAGGATGAGGAGAAGATAGGTCTTGTTTTCTCACCCTCTGGGATATTTCACTCATATGAAATAACTTATTTCCATTCTTTTGAATTGGGGATTCTTTTACAATTCTTTTGGCCCTCCTTTCCTACCCCAGCCCCCAAGCAATACTACAACATTGTGGTGGTGACAGCAGAGGCAACTGAGGCCAGGAAAGCACCTAAAATGTTCATACAGGTGACTCTTCTCTCTGACAAGAAGAGACATGTTCTCAAGAGTGTGTAGAAGGTCTCCGTTGCTACTTTTTTCTTTCTCTGTACTCCTGCAAGCTGGCTCTTACGTAAATGTAGTTGTGGGAAGTATATGGCAGAAGAGGGAGATTAGATCACTGGAAGACCAAGAAGGAAGGCCCCAGAAAGCTGGACAGAGTAAAGAAGATTGTGCAGAGAAAGGAGATCAAGAAGAGTAAACTCATAAAGTTGTATATGAATTCCTGAATAGTTCCATATCTACCTACAGCAAAAATGAATTTATAGCTAATTTAATTCTTGACAAGATTGGGTCCTCCAATCCATGGATATGAAATATCTATACATTTATTTATATCTTTTTTGAATTTTTCAGCAATGTTTTATAACTTTCTGTATAAAAGTTCTGTACATATTTTATTAGAGTTATATGCAAATATTTTTTGGAGTTATTATAAATGATATTGTTTATTATTTTTAATTTTAACTGTTCATTGCTGGGATATAGGAAAGCAGTTGGCTCTTGTATATTAAGCTTGTATCATGTAACCATGTAATACTTGCTCCAGGAATATTTTTGATGATTCTTTGGAATTTTCTACATAGAATATTGTCATCTACTAATAGAGACAGTTTTATTTTTTCCTTTCCAATCTGTATAGATTTTGTTTTCTTGTCCTATTGAACTAGCCAGGATTTATAGTATAATGTGGAATAGGAGTTATATAAGAGAATATCCTTGCCTTGTTCTTGATTTTAGGGGGGAAACATCCAGATCCTCAGCATTAAGTATGATGTTAGCTATAGGTTTTCTGTGCATATCCTTTACCAAAGTGAGGAAGTTTCTATTTCTAGTTTCCTATTGTTGATAATGCTGCTATAAACATTGGGGTGCATATTTCCATTCGAATTAGTATTTTTGTATCCTTTGGGTAAATACCTTGTAGTTCAATTGCTGGCTCCTATGGTAGTTCTATTTATAACTTCTTGAGGAACCTCCATACTGTTTCCCATAGTGGATGCACCAGTTTGCATTCCCACCAACAGTGTAAGAAGGTTCTCCTTTCCCCACATCCTTGCCACCACCTCTTATTAATACTGGCCATTCTGACATGTATGATTTGACATCTCACTGTAGTTTTGATTTATATTACCCTGATGATCAGTGATACTGAGCATCTTTTCATGTGTCTGTTGGCCATCTGTATGTCTTCTTTGGAAACATGTCTATTCATGTCTTCTGCCTGTTTTTTTTAATTGGATTATTTGTTTTTTGGGGGTGTTAAATTTTATAAGTTCTTTATATATTTTGGACAATAACCCTTTATCAGATATATCATTTCCAAATGTATTCTCCCATTCCATAGGTGGCCTTTTAGTTTTGTTGACTTTTTCCTTCACTGTCCAGAAGGTTTTTTCTTTGATGAAGTCTGAATAGTTTATTTTTACTTTTTTTTTCCCCCCATTGTCTCAGGAGAAATCTCCAGTAAGAAGTTGCTGCAGCTGATGTCAAAGAGGTTCCTGCCTGTGTTCTCCTCAAGGATTTTAATGATTTCCTGTCTCACATTTAAGTCTTTAATCCATTTTGAATTTATTTTGGTGTATGGTGTAAGGAATATTACTCAGCCATAAAAAATAATGAAATCTTGCCATTTGCAATGACGTGGATGACACTAGAGAGTATTATGCTAAGTGAAACCAGCCAGAGAAAGACAAATACCATATGATTTCACTCATATGTGGAATTTAAGAAACAAAACAAATGGACATAGGGAGAAAAAAGAAGAGAAAAACCAAGAAACAGACTCTTAACTATAGAGAACAAATGATGGTTAACAGGAAAATTGGTTGGGGGATGGGTTAAATAGGTGATGGGGATTAAGGACTGCAACTTGTTTTCATGAGCACCAAGTGTTGTACGTAAGTGATGAATCACTAAACTCTACACATGAAACTAATATTGCACTATATGTTAATTAGCTGGAACTTAAAAAACTTGGGGGATAAAAAAAAATGAGAGGCAAAACTAGATGCTGACTTTCAACCATAGAGAAGAAAACGATGGTTACCAGATGGGATGTGAGTGGGGCCATGGGTTAAAAAAAAAAAAAAAAAAAAAAAAAAAAAAGGAAAAAATGAAATGAAATGAAATGAAACACAGAAAAACAATAGAGAAAATTAACAAAAACAAAGCTGGTTCTTTTCAAAGGTCATTAAAATTTGTAAAACTGTGCCGGGCTTACCAAGAAAAAAAGACATTGGGCATACTGTAACAATATCAGAAATGAAAGAGGGCTCATCCTTCTTGACTTTATGAACATTAAAAAAAAAAAAAGAATTACAATGAACAAACTTATATCCATAAATTTGAATATCTCAAAGAAATAAACCAATTCCTTGAAAGACACAACTACCAAAATGTATGCAAGAACAAGTAGTAAAACTAAATCAGTCTATTTTATAAAGAAATTGAGGCAATAATTAATGGCCTTCCAAAACGATCACAGCACCCAGATGGTTTCACCAGTGAATTTTACCAAACATTTAAGAAAGAAATTTTACCAATTCTCTACAATCTCTTTCAGAGGTTAGAAGCAGAGGGATCACTTCCTAACTCATTCTATGGGTCTAGCATTACCCAGATATCAAAGCAAGATACAAATTTTACGAGAAAGGAAAACTACAAACCAATATCCCTCATTAACGTGAATACTAAAATCTTCAACAACGTATCAGCAAATTGAATCCAGCACTACCTAAAAACCATTATATACCACCACCAAGTAGGATTAATCCCAGGTATGTAAGATTGAATCAACATTCAAACATCAAACAAGTAATCCATCATATCAATAAGCTAAATAAGAAACATAATGTGATCATATCAACAGATGCAGAAAAAGCATCTAACAAAATTCAACACCTATTCATTAAAAAAAGAAAACTTTTGACAAACTAGAAATAGAAACTTCCTCAATTTAATAAAGAATATGCACAAAAAACCTATAGCTAACATACTTAATGGTGAGGAACTGGATGTTTCCCCCTAAAATCAAGAACAAGGCAAGAATATTCTCTTTTATGACTCCTATTCCACACTATACTGGAAGTACTGGCTAGTTAAATAGGACAAGAAAAGAAAAGAAAATCTATACAAATTGGAAAGGAAAAAATAAAACTCTCTCTATTAGTAGATGACACTATTCTATGTACAAAATTCCAAAGAATCATCAAAAATACTCCCGGAGCAAGTATAGCATGGTTACACGATACAAAGTTAATATCCAAGAGCCAACTGCCTTCCTATATTCCAGCAATGAGAAGTTAAAATTAAAAATAATAAACAATATAATTTATAATAACGCCAAAAAACAAAATACTTACATACAACTCGAACAAAATATGTACAGAAATTTTATACAGAAAATTATAAAACATTGCTAAAAAATTCAAAGAAGATCTAAATAAATGTATAGATATTTCATATCCATGGATTGGAGGACCCAATCCTGTTAAGACATAAATTCTTCCAAACTTGATACACAATCAGTGGAATCTCAGTTAAAATCCAAACAAGCTATTTTGTAGGTATCTATAAATTGATACTAAAATATATATGAAAAATCAAAAAAAGCAAGAATAGCCAACATAATACAGAAGAACAAAATGAGAAGAATGACACTGCCCAACTTCAAGACTCACTAAAAGGCTATAAAAATCAAGACAGTGTGATGTTATTGGTCAAATAATAGACATATGGATCAGTGCAATAGAATATACCAACACAAACATAGTCAGCTGATCTTTGACAAAGGAGCAAAAGTAATGCAGAAAACAATAGTTTTCTTAACAAATGATGATGGAGCGACTAAATATCCACATGCAATAATCATCATCATCATCATCATCATCATCTTGACACAGACCTTATACCTTCACAAAAATTAAGTAAAAACAGCTCATACACCTAAATGCAAAATGTAAAATTATAAAACTTCAAGAAGAAAACAGACTTAAATCTATGTGACCTTGCATTTGGTGATGTTTTAAGACAGAATACCAAATGTATGATTTTTCAAAGAAAAAAATGCTGTTAGGGTTTTATTAAAATTAAAAAGTTCTAGTCTGCAAAAGACACTGTTAAGAGAATCAAAAAACAAGGCTCACACTGGCAGAAAATATTTGCATAACACATATCATATAAAGCACTTCTATCCAAAATATACAAAGCACACTTAAAACTCAACAATAAAAAAATAAACAAATAAAAAAACTTAAAGTGGGCAAAAGATGTGAACAGATACCTCCCAAAGAAGATATACAGCTAACGAATAAGCAAATGAAAAGATGCTCAACATTATTTTTACTAGGGGATTGAAAATTAAAATGACACTTAAGTACCTCTCCACAACTATGAAAATGCCACATATGCATATATACACATATATATTTGCTGTAAAAATTATACACATATACGTATCAAATACCGAGCAAGGATGCAGGAAAGTGAAACTCATACACTGCTGGTGGTTATGAAGATGGTATACACACTCTGGAAAACTGTAGCATTACTACAGTGTTGAACGATTTTTCCATTAGCACTCCAAGGTATTTACCCAACTAATTTGAAAACTTTTGTCCATACAAAACTCTGCATGCAACTGTTTGGAGAATATCTATTCACGATTGCCCAAAGCTGGAAATCACCCAAATATCTTTCAATGGATGAATAAACAAAATGTGATACAAATAATGGGATAGCATCCAACAATAAAAAGAACTATTGATATACACAACATGGGTGAATCTCAAAGGCATAATGGTGAATGAATAAAGTCATACTAAAAATGTTGCATATGACAATTCCATATACATAACATTCTCAAAAATGCAACACTACAGCTACGTAGGCTAAACTATGTCAATGGTTGCATGTTAGGGTGTGGCTATAAAAAGGGCAAGAGACAATTCTTGGGTGACGTATCCTAATTGTACCGGTGGCTACAAGAATCTAAACAAGTGTTTTAAACCCCTTCCTCCCAAAAAAGTCAATTTTACTGTATACTAATTCAAAAAGTCAAATAAATCACTAAACATTATTAAACATATACATAATGTTTAAAACTAAGCAAGTGGTCCTAAAGTAAGAGTAAAGTAACAGTTGTCAAGAAACACAAGAGGATGGTACTAACCTGTAACAGAACGCACTAGTTGGAAGAGAGGGGTCTGATTACATACACCCTGAGAGTGATGTGAGAGTGAACAGAAAGCAGTGGGCAGGCCTTAGTATCAGTGACAGGAACCATTCGAAGTGGTGGCATGAAGTATTAAGAGGAAGGCAAGAAATGGGGAAAGGTCAGAACCCTAGTTTAGGAGGCAAAAGGAGCAACTTCGCATTAGAGTGATGCATTGACCCCCAAGCAGGGCTTGGAAAAGGAGCCGAGACAGGATGGGTGAGAGAAAGTTTGGGAAGAGTGAGCAGGCGGTCAGAAATGAGAAAGGTGGACGCACACACTGGGAGGCCAGGGAAGGCAAAGGCAGGCTATTTAAGTAGCTCTTCCTGCAGTCCCCCAGGTGCCAAGGGGCACCGCAAAAGGCGAGCACATCGGCGAGGAGAAACCGTGCAATATTCCGGGAAGTCTAGCCCGGCGCGGACCGTTTCCGCGAGCACGCGCGCTCGGAGGAAGGCGCCGGCGGGGCGGGGGCGGGGAGCGGCGCGCGCTCGTCCACGAGAGGCGGGGGCGGGGCGCGGCAGCGACCGGTGACGTCAGGGCAGGGCGCGCGCCGGCCGGCTGCGGGCGGAGCCGGGAGGCGGGCACTGCGCGCGGCCGCGGGCGGAGCGGAGGGGCGCGAGGGGCGGAGCGGAGCGCAGGAGAAGGCGGGGGAGGAGAGGCCCCCGGGACCGCGAGCGGCAGCTGGGGAGGGGGCCGCGGAGCCGGAGAGCGAGCAAAACAGCTGATCTGATTTTCCCTTAAAGCGAGAGAAAATGGAAGTCGGGTAGCGGCGACTGCGGCGCTGCAGGCTGGCGGAGCGGAGCGGCGCGGCAGGTGAGACGGCGCTGGCCGCGGTGCTGCTGGCGGCGGCGGGGCCGGGGCCGCGGACGAGGCAGGTGCGCTGTTGGAGAGCGGGCGCCGGGTCCCTCCGCGCTTCGCGGAGAGGCAGGTGGGCGCAGGCACAGGGGGCGACCCTGGGGCCAAGGCGCAAAGGCACAGGGGGCGCGAGGGTCGCGGGCACCGCGCAGGGCTCGCGGCGCGCTGCATTGCGGGCTCCGCTCTGGACCCCGCGGGCGCCGGCTCCGGCCCGGCGCTCGTCTCCTAAGCAGGGCGCGGCGCTCCGGCTGGGTCGGGGCCGGCATCTCCTCGGGCCCCCTTAGCTGTCTGCACTGGAACGTGATGACAGGCGTGAGGGGACCGGCCCCTCAGTTCGTGTGGGCGCGCAGGGGGTCCCGCGGCGCCGGCAGACTCCCAGGCACGGTGGGGCCCCAGAGAAGCGCGTGAGGCCGCTAGCCGGGTGCCCGGGCTGTGGCTGCGTGGGCCACCGTGGCCCGGCGCACCGCCCGCTCGCTCGCTTGCTCCTCTGGGTCTGGCTGGACAGCAGGGGAACCGTTAATGCAATTTGGCTCTGAACCCCGGAGGCCTTCCCTAGTATCTTCTCACTGGAGGGGAAAAAAATTGCCTCTGTTGTGCTTTAAGTGCTCCTTTAAATTTGAGAAATGTCAGTGATGTCATCATTAACAAAAACTTTCCTTCATTGGACACAACCTCTCAAGTGTACCCTCCTCCCGGTGCAGCTATTGCAGCCCTTTGAGAATCTTTGTAATAAAATGGATTTGCTTTTGCTTTCCAAACTCAACAGCATTACAGAAATGAACACGGATTTTATTTTTATTTATTGGCTTGAGAATCAATAGATTTGAGAGTAGCTGAAAGGAAACTTGTTAGATCCTGGTGGATCTGGGAATCGCTTCATCCACACCACAAGCATCCACGGGAAAGTGTCATGCATGATACTTACATGCTTATTGCCTTGCCTTATCTCTGTAAATGAAAGTGAGCTGTGAGATGAAAAATTTTGTAAAAGATATTATATTTGATGTGGCAGATGATGTGTCCAGGAAAAGGTGGACAGTGTGGCCTAAATTTTTATAGGCCTTGATTGCTTCAGGAGAATCTGTAGGTTTTCTTCCTTCAGCACCCCCCCGCCCCCCCCCCCCCCACACCCTCCAGGATAGGTCTGGGAGCAGCCTGCCCTGGGGAAAGGAGTGGCAGCTTCTGTAGGGTCCTCCCTGCCTTTCATTTTCTTACTATAGCAGCTGTGTGTCCCACCAGCCTCCGAGGCCAATTCAGCACCAGGGAGGGTGGAAAGAGTGCAGAGGCTGGAGACCTACCAGCCCAGCACACCAAATTTTGCGGGAATTTCCCCCCTAAATGCAAGCAATAGGCCATTATTCTTGTGTATGTGTGAGCATTCCATTAGTACTGGTTATTGTGGTAACAAAAGTAAGCAAGTTCCCCAGATAGTCTGCATATCTACTTAAGACTATCATATCGAAAGGATATTCAATAAGGGACAAAGTATTGACATTTTTGTATTTAATAATTAATGACTACCCCTAATTGCTTAAAATAAGCATGCCGTAAATTATTAGTGTGATCATATTGGATCTGTAAAGAATTTAATACCATATGCCATGTAAAAGTTTGAGTCTGATCAGGAATGTGAAGCTTTGAAACCCTGGATGGGAGTGAAGGAAATCAGGAAGCAGTGGTTTACTTTAGGGTGATGTTCAGGGTGGCAGTGGAGAGAACCCATTGCTTCATGGAATCTTGCCAGGTGTGGGTCTCAGCCTGGATCTTATATGGCAGGTGTCCCCTTAGGAAGTGACTGCTGAGGACCTTAGCCCTAGTGGAGAGTAGCAGTGGAATTGTCAAGAAGCTGAATTGTCTGTTCTCACCTTGTGGAGAAGGGAAGGAGCACCATTCACCGAAGCAAGCAATGTGTCCATGGCCTCTCACCTCTTGGGAGTTGCCAAATGTATTCACAATGGCAAGGCCGGATGAGACAGGAATGTAGCAGAATTGTCTCCTACTTTTAGGTGACTTTGGTCTCACTGCATGTAGCTGCTTTAGAACTTGAGCTCTTTGGTCATAGCTGAGTTTTTCCTATAATTGAAGTATTTCCAGTTATTACGTGGAATAGTATGAACATTTTTTTTTAGGCTCCGAGCTATGAACTCTTTAGAAATTGAGACTGTGAAACCATTCTGTCCACATATCCATTGTTTTTAACCTGTAGACCTGTGAAAATATTTATCATAATGTTTTTTTTATGTAACTCACCACAGTATTTTAAAAATACAAATGTGTTTCCAACAATCATTAAGTATATGTCACTTATTTCTTAAAACATTTCAAAATCAAGCACTTTAAAGCCTTTTCATCTCATTTGTATGCTTAGAGTATCATGTGTTCTGTTTCTAAGAAGCCAAAATTGCCTTGCTTTTCTTTTTGCTCCCTTTGGATCTTAAGGTCATTTACTCATGTCTTAGGCCCACAGAATAAAGGCTGAGTCAGCTCCTGCAGGACCAGCAGGGGGCGTGCGAAATGCAGGTTGGCAAACCTCTACCTGAGCTACCTTGGGAGAGGATCTGGGATGACCAGGTTGGGGGTGTGTGTGGGTGTGTGCATGTGAGTGTGCGCCTGTGTGCACCGGCACTCCGTGTGCCTGTAGCCTAAGGGATGGAAATTAAAGGAAGGATGGGCAAATTACTTGAATAGCCAGAATTTGTGGCCTTCCAAAACACAGGCCTCCCTCAAAGAGGCAGAGAGATTGCTTTAACTTTAAGTGCTTCTGATCTTTGGAGAGTGGCAGTTGGTTCTAGTCTGAAGATTCAGTGCCTTTTCAGACCGCAGAAGGGAGAGTGTTGGCTTGGGGAGGATCTGCTGGCCTCCTAGAACTGCTGGCCTGCATCATGGTCCTGGTGAGCACGTTAGTGCCAGCCAGGAGAGCAGGTGGAAATGCCACCAACTCCCTGTAAAGTTTCCTATTGGGTTTGACTCCTATTGACATAAACCCTAGGACCCTGTGTCTGTGGCACTTCCCGAAGGCTTTATTTACCTGCCTTACCAGGGTTATTGGCCTCAGGATTTCTATTATGGAATAAAGCAAATGTTTATTCACTGTACATTTTTTTTTCTCATAAAAATGGAAACAGAAGAGGCAACTGTGCTTTTTCCTTAAATGTGCTTAATCTAACTTTAAGCATGTGCAGGTTTTTCATCAGCAAGTTCCCTGGGAGGCTTTTCCTTGGAGGAGCTGAGCTGCTGCGTGTATGGTCATCTTGCTCAGCTGGGATGGGTGTTTCCCAGGGCTTTTGTGATCACTGCAGTGTGTAGAGTGATACTGAGAACCAAAGAATCTTCTCTCTTCCCCAGGTTCCTCCTGGAGCCCACATGCAAAAGGGAAACAATAATGCCTTGAAGGGAATAGACTTTCTACTAGAGAACTATCCAAATGCTATGACAGATATTTATTTATACATTTTGTTCTATCAAAAATGCATGTTAAACTGAATTATTGATTTCAAAGGGGCAAATGAGAATAATTTGTTTTTCAGCCTTGTGCTGAACCATGCTCTTTGCTTGGAGCTCTCTAAATGGCTACAGGGGGATGTGCCCCTAGATAAAATAACAGGTTGACACCTCATCCCTTTAGAAGAAGTCCATCCCTGAGGATGACCACAGAACATCCTACTCAAAGAGAACCCTGAGATCCACAGGCATTTAAGTGGAAATAAAACATGCTGGTTTCTATTGGTAATAAAGCTAATTTGAAAATATTTTATCTCTGAAAGTTGGAGGTAGAGTTTTATTTGCCCTTGATTAGTCTGCTGTCTCCCAGATAGTCTTTATGTCTAACCAGAATAAGATGGCCTTAACACAGATGAGAGAGAGTAGGCAAGGTGGGAGCCACTTTCGCCTTTCACTTTGGGGATAGAGTTCTTTATTGTTCATGGTGATAGACTGGAAAAGTGGGTTGAAAATAAGTCTTTAAATTCTGAAATTGAGAGATAGGCTGGACGCAGCGTTTTTACCTGCCTGTGTTGCGGCGCTGTGTTTAGCTGGTTGGTTTGTTCATTATATCTCTTGACCAGAAAGTGGGGTGGAAGGATAAAAACCCTTCATTTACTCCCACATCAGCCACAGCTGACCACCCTGGACAAGGCACAGCATGGTCATGCTCTAGAATCCTTATGGGAAAAGGAGAGAGCTATCCTCATGTCTCCAACACCTTATCTAGTAAAATCACTTTCTTGCATGAAACCCCAGTCCTTGCTATTATAGATTTGCACTGCCCACCAATGCGTATTCTGAGAAGTCAAATGCACATTGATGCTGATGCAAATTCTAAATTCATTTCCCTTGGTTTCAGCAGTAAGTCTAAAGTAAACTCATTTTCTAGGTTTGAATGATTTTGAGTCTCCTTCCAGGGAAATATTTTCTATTTAAACTCAGTTTACTCTTACATAGTTTTCCTTATAAATATAATGGAAATTTGATGTCTGGATGAATATGTATGAGTAGGATGTGGTATTAATATTGGTATTTATATTTATGAAATGTAAAATGAGACCTTTGCAATTAATTTCCTTTTCTGTACCATGTTTCATTCAATTGTTTTATTAAGTTACTGCAGTTTCACATGGCACTAATGATTGGTGTGAATAAACCACCTACCCAACCCTTGGTGAGATTAGATTGAGTTTCTTAGTTATAAGACAACAGCTTGGGAGTTGAACCCAGAGAAGGCAGACGTTTTGAGCTGGAGCAAATACCTCAGGTCCTGTCCCTGCCAGGTTGAGCCTTACTGCCTCTGAGAAGACCTTGATCTACTGCCCTTGGGCTGACACATCCATGATTTACCTCAGTCATCTCTGTGCTTCCATTTTAGGAATTGTCCATCACATGGGGCTCTCCTGGTTCTTAAAGTAAGCTCAGGGTTGGCTTGCATGTTGAGGAAGTGACTACACAATGCCCCATGTCCTGGACATGATGTGCCCCTTGTTTTGCAACCCACCCCCAACCCCAAGCTGAATTGTACCCTTTTATCTTGGAGATCCAGAGGCCATGGTGATCATCCATTTCCCTACAGTTTCTCTAGTGATGATTTGAAGTTTGGAAAGAAATGTATATTATTAAAGTATTGAGAATTCATCTGCATGTGTAATATTTCATACCTTTTAAAAAAGGTCTTCCCACTTTCAAGGTGTACATAGTTAACTTTCTCTTTTTTAAATATATGAATTGGATTTTTTTTGCCAGTATTTTAAATTACATCATGCTGACTCTTGAAGGAATCACCTATGAGCAATAAAAATAAGTGGGACAAGTTGCCAACTGTGACTTGGACAGGGTGACCAGCTGTGTGACCTTGGGCACAGCCCTAGGCCGCCCCCTAGGAGAGAATATCTGCTCTGCTCCTTCTACAGGCTTTAGGTCAGGAGCAGGTGGGAGTGTATGCAATGAGTTCTTAAATCCTAAGGAGCCATCAGTTGTTCCAATAAAAGGAATCGGAGATGGAGTATGTCTGTCTCAGTCATTACTAGCCCAGTTTCTCTCTCTTGTTGGTTGATGGATTTACAATTTGTACTTGTAATTCAAGGCATTGCTTGGTTGAATTTGCTTTGTGTTTTTTGTAGAGGAAGAAGGAGGCCTCAGTAAGGATAGATAGCTTCCTATGACTTAGTGATTTTTACAGCTTATCTACAATTGTGATCCAGCTCTGTTAAAAATACTAAAGGGAATTCCTCTAAATCCAAATAAATCACAAACTTCCTCCAAATTGGGCTGTGTCTCCTATATCTTGGGTGTTGCTGAGCCCCCAAGGGCTCATTGGATGATTATAAAACACATTTTCTTACTCTTGGAATTGATGAAAGATTAGTCACTTGCATGAACAATTTGGGGATGGGGGAAAGGAAAGAGAAAAGCATTCCCAAGGTGGAGTTCTGCCAGTCAGTGTCAGTGAGGGGAACTGACTGTGACCTGAGATCCTGACAGCTAGTCCTGGCATTTACCACTGTCGGGAGTGTGTGGCCAGATCAGTGTCTATACCATTCTCCCACCCTGAACACGCTCCCTTGTAAGACCTGCTGGCACTCTCAGAACAAATCTTTGGGCCCTGAGACCATGGAGTATCCCTTGTCTTTGGCATTGACAGTGGCAAAGAAGGGTACAGAGGTTTCTGTGCCATGTCAGGGATGATGCAGTCCCACGTGGAAGGAAGTGGCTCCTTCACAAGCCCTGTCATTTATTAGGTTGAGTTAAAGCTCTGTGGCTATTTAACTTGGCACCATGGATGTGCAATTATTGGTAGGCAAATTAAAATGCCAAACTGGACCTTTGGAGAATCTGTGGCATGGAAATGCAAGGATGGGTTGCAGTTCACATACACTTGACTCTTCTGTTTGTAATGTCTATCTTGTCTGAGGTGCTAATTGGGAACTAAGTCCTGAGTCCTACTTGGTTGGAGGTGGCCAGTTGACTCGGGGTTGTCAGGTGTGGCATGTATTGTCAGCCTGGGCATCTCCTCAGGGTCATCTGCCTGCACCTGGATGAGGTAGACAGGGTTTCCTTAGATTTCTTCTACCAAGAGTGACTTATCCCTAGGGGGTTGGGAAATGGGAAAAACAGGGGAAAGGGATTAAGAGGCACATACTTCCACTTAGAAAATAAATAAGTCATGGAGATGGAGAGCACAGCATAGGGAACATAGTCAATAATATTCTAATCACATTGTATGGTGGCAGATGGTGGCTACACTCACCGTGGTGAGCACTGAGTAATGTATACAACTGTCAAATCACTATGTTGTACATCTGAAACTAATATAGCATTGCATGCCAACTATACTTCAATAATAAAATAAAAACGAATTGACTTATCCTGTGAACAGTCTGGCAGGCAGTGTATTCAGAAATGCATCATCACAAAGGGCATTTAAAGCTTCAGGACCCACCTTGGGAAGGATTGATATGGAGGATCATTTAGGGTTTAAATGCTTAACATTTAGGGTTTATTAGTAGAAGATTAGTGTATAGTTGCATTTAAATTAGATTCTTTCCATTCCCACAGAGTGACTGGAGGGCCAGGCTACAAACGTGGACATGAGTGAGTGTCTGTGCATGGCCTGCCACCTGCCATGGTGAAGGATGGGTCCGGCCTGCTAGGGAGAAAATTCCCAGCCCAGAGTTGGCCTCCTTCTTGCTTTATCCCCCACTCTGGGCACCTTCCTTAGGTCTTAATTTCACTTGTAAAATGAAGAAATCTAGCTGCCTGACCTCTGATATCACATTAACTCTATGATTCTGTGCAAAATAACTCCCTAGTTCTAAGTGCTGACTAATCAAGGCCAAGAAAACCCTACTCATTGTTCTGCTAGAACAGATAGGAAAACTGGGATGTCTCTTTGAAACATATGTATCCATTTCTCAGGTGGAGGAGAATTTTAACAAGTGTGTATGTTTTAGAAATGAGTTGTGTGGACAATATTCCTCCTTCTGACCAACAAGTTCATGGAGGAAAGGGTTGTGCATTAGCCCTTATTACATCTCTGAGGTACCTTGTTCAGAATAGGCTCTCAACTCGTGTTTGTTAAATGCATTTAATAGTCCTGTGGGATTAAAATTAGACATTTAATTATTCTTTCTAGAACTGCTTAGCTCCCATGAGTTCAAAAGTATTGTAGTTGAGAATGTGGCTTATGTAAAATTTGAAACCTTTTCCAACGTTAGCTCCCAGTTTGGTAGTATGCAAAATAAACAAAACCCAGATTATTTACTGATTCTCTGTAATGGGACCTGCTTGTCATTCAGCAGACGGTACATTCTGAGAAGAGTTATAATTTCATATTTTCCATTATATATATCACACATACTATATGCAGTCTTAGGGAATATTAGCTACATCTGTTTGATAAGACAAATTATTATACTCTAGAGTTTTAAAAAATATCCTCCAGACCTCGCTTTTCCCTGCCTGGGGTTGCAAAGGAGTTGAGAAAAATGAAGTGTTCTATGCCATCCATGCTGCAGAGCAAGGGGCTTGGAACTTCAGGGCTAACTCCTTCTTTGGGCCTCCCTCCACATCCTGAAGACTCGGGGCTAGTGACTGTGCTGTCCACTCCTGTTCCCTGCCCTCTTGCTACCTTCCTATGCCTCCTTGATGAGCTCATCCCCCTGCTCTAAAGGGTCCCCATGGAGCTGCCAGGACCCTCCGACCTCAACTGTCTGCCGATGAGCAAGATTCCTTATCACCTGCCTTAATGTTATTTCAGTTCTTCAAGAGAATAAGATTGACCCGACTGGCAGTAACAGAACACAGCCATGAGACTGTGATGTTCAGGTCTGTCCCCAAGGTATTGAGAGAGAAACGACATTTCTGGATAAACTACTGCTGGGAAATTTTCCTTTTAAGTAATTAGCCTTTTCTGTCATTGTCCCCTTTTAGTGTCTTTCTCCTGCAAAAGTTGCCCAAGAAGGAATTGAACCACTGTATCCATGATGACAAAGTGAGGGCTCATAGTTAAATGTTGCCATCTCAGCAGAAAGGCCCTTTATCAGAATGGGAAGTCTGTGGCCCTTCCTCCCTGTCCCAAACTCTGGGTGCACTTGTCAGGCACTCTGGAGCTCAGGTGTGGTACCCTGGAGGACGTTAAGGATAGGCATTACTAAGGAAGGGAATACAGTCTACTATTAACCCTCTGTGGTACAGGAATGCCCAGGGTACCAGACAAGGGAAAGTCAAGTGTTTAAGGTGTGGCTGCGCAGCCTGGAATCAAATCCACACCTCCAGACCCCAAAGTGTGTGCTCTCCATGTCACACTCTTCCTAAGAGGGAGGAGGGGAGGTAGGCACATTTTCTTATTAGGAGGGCATGTTGGCCACCTGCTCCCTGGTGTGATGGGACAATTCACACAGCTGCCAAGCCTGCTATAGGGAACCCCTAGATTCCCAATGGCCCTACCCATCAGTTCTTCATGTTGCCCAGGAAGCAGGGAGTGACCTTTTGCCCTAGATTCCTGGTGGCATTCCATAACCAACAGGGAAGGACCTGAGAAAGCACCTCTGGAATGGACACCTGACTGCTCCAGGGGAACTCCATCAAGGGCCTGGGGTGCAGACCTGGGCTAAGCATGGGTGACAGAAGGAAAACTGGGACCCTGCACCATCTTTGGGCAGCTACCAGGGTGATGGGGAGGCCACACGTGAAGGCACCCCTTTGGAAGAGTACAGGCATGGGCCACGTAGCTCCACAGCTAAGGCACGTTCTCCGGGAGCCAGAGCCCTTCAGACCCAGCTTTAGTTTCTTCATCTGCACCATAGGCTGTACTCTGTAAGTTGTGTAAGACTGTACAAACAGAAGAAGTGTTTTTTTTTTTTAATGTTGCTGTTGTGATCACATGACTCTCAGTGGCTCATAGAGAATGTCCCTCAGATTTTGCTGCTGGATCTGCTAGACTTGTGGACCGAAGGTAGGTTGCAGGTCATTTCTCCAGGGATCAGAAATGTGTGAGGCTGCCACCCCATTCTGAGGTCGTCCCATACCCTTCCAATGGATTACTGTTTTCCCCAAATCCCTGGGCTAATGAAACTTGAGGAGCCTGTTTCTTACCCCTCTGCTCACCCTGAGTGTTTGCACGCACTGGGCCCAGGCCAGCCCCATGAGTGTCAGTCAGATGGATCCCCATGCTCAGGGCACTGAGCAGAGTGGGTCTATGTTAGCCCCTGCCCGGACTGCTCAATGGCCTTGCACTTGCTCTCTCCAGCTACTCCTGTGGGATTCTGCATCTTCAGCATGCTCTACTTTCATGAGTGCCCACAGGGGAGGATGTGGGTATCCGAATGTCCCGAGAGGAGCCCCTGAGTGCCCAGGCTGGCTTGGGTGAGACAACTCAAGCCCTGGGGGCCCCTGGGGGCCTGAGTCTAGGAGAGGCTGTGCTTTGGGCCTGGACACACTGGGTTCTATATTTGTTGGTGCTGCCCCCTGCAATGAGTCTCCGGCTGAGTCAGGTCCTCTCCCAGCCTCAGGGTCCCCACAGGTGACACTTGCCTCACAAGTGATGGCAGGTCCCAGAAACCTGTTGGCTCCCTATGGCTCCTCCCCTAACCCCTCTTCCATCAAGACTGAACCTAAGCCAACTGTGCATTAATTCCTTTCCAGTGGAGTTGGGGAGAGGCCAGTCCCCTCGCTGGGGATCTTGGGGACCTTAGTGAGGGTTCTTACTACCCTGATCCTCTGTGTCCTCATCTTGGAATGACAATGAGTTGGGATACTTCACGGGGTTGTTGCAAGGACTACAGAGGCCAGATGTCAGGTGCTTGCTGTCAACTGTTAGAGGTCCTCTGGGAAAGGGAGGGGGGCTTGTCCAGGAGTTCTGGAGAAGTCTGGCAAGCACCTTCATGAGCTCACAGGTGGCTGTAGACAGAAAATATCCTGGAGCCAGAGAGGGATCTAGGCCTTTTGGGCACACATCAAAATTCACTCATGTGCTTTCCTGTTAGGTAGTGCACCAAAGAATCATTCAAACCTTTGTTCAGTGTGCATCACTGATATTAATTTTTAAACAGACTATTGATGAACTTAGTTAATATGGGGGGGAGGAGGGCAAGTTAAGAAGGCAGCCCTGAGTGAGCTCCACTTTGCTCTTGGTGTTTTGAGCATCACCATCTGTTTTGGGGAAACTTATAAAACATGTTCCTTAAGAAATACTGAAATCTAAAAATAAATAAATAAATAAATAAATAAATAAATAAATAAATAAATAAATAAATAAATAAAAATAAAAAAAGAAATACTGAAATCTAGAAAGATAAAACTAATACAGAACTTCCCTGATCTGCCCCCAGCATCACCATGCTTCCTGGACATACAGAGAGGTAGAGATCTGGGTATTATGCCATAAAAATGGGCCCATACTATTTTTGTTCTTTTATTTTTCCTTATTCAATCCTTTTCTTTTTTAATGAAAAATCTGGTATTTGCACAAGTTAAAAGAATTCAAACAAAAGAATAATATGTAGTAAAATGTGTCATTTTCTAGTCCCAGACCCCAATCTCTCTCTCAGGAGGCACCAATGTTAATTACTCCTGTGTATCCTTCTAGAAATATTCTGTAAATATCTAAGTACATGAACATCTTTTTTTTATATGTATATTTAAACACATAGGAGCATACAGTACCCATTGTTCTCCATTCTCCTTTTGATCATGTTGGAGATTATTACATTTGTAGTCTATAAATATATGATATTTAAAAAGCACTCATTTAAATTTATTTTTGTTTAATAATGAAGGATATACTGAATTTAAGCCAAATATCTTATTTCTTACAGTATGAAATTTCCTAAAACATCTCTTTCCCATTTTGGGTAGGTCAGCCTATGATTACCGACGTATCCCCAGATTATTCATTGGCCATCCCAGGTAGTCATTCCAGTAGGAGGGTCCACCCTCCGTTCATTCAGTACATGCCATATGGGGGGAAGAAGATGATGTGGATTTGGGGAGCAGCTATAGCCTCATTCAGTTCCTATAAAGTTATGGAAAACTGGAATACAGGTTTGCTAGCCACCTTGTGTTTAATTTGTGTGTGTGTGTGTGTGTGTGTGTGTGCGTTTACTTTTTTTTTTAAATTTTCTTTCTTATTTTTTTAAAATTTACATCCAAATTAGTTAGCATATAGTGCAGCAATGATTTCAGGAGTAGACTCCTTAGTGCCCCTTACCCCTTTAGCCCATCCCCCTCCCACAGCCCCTCTAGTAACCCTCAGTTTGTTCTCCATATTTATGAGTCTCTTATGTTTTGTCTCCCTCCCTGTTTTTATATGATTTTTGTTTCCCTTCTGTTATGTTCATCTCTTTTGTCTCTTAACGTCCTCATATGAGTGAAGTCATATGAGTTTTGTCTTTCTCTGACTAATTTCACATAGCATAATACCCTCCAGTTCCATCCACATAGTTGCAAATGGCAAGATTTCATTCTTTTTGATTGCCAAGTAATACTCCATTGTGTATGTATGTATGTATGTATGTGTGTATATACATATACATATATATATGTAGATATATACCTACATATATGTATAGATAGATAGATAGATAGATAGATACCACATCTTCTTTATCTATTCATCCATTGATGGACATTTGGGCTCTTTCCATACTTAGGCTATTGTTTATAGTACTGCAGGTGTGCTGTTTAATTTTTTTAATGTTTTTATTTATTTTGAGAGAGAGAGAGAGAGAGCATGTGAGCAGGGAAGGGGCAGAGAGAGAGGGGGAGAGAGAATCCCAAGCAGGCTCCTCGCATCAGCACTGGACTTGACATGAGGCTCGAACCCACTAACCACGACATCATGACCTAAGCAGAAATCAAGAGTTGGATGCTTAACTGACTGAGCCACCCAGATGCCCCAGCTACCTTGTGTTTAGATTTGGTATCAACTCCCTGCTGCTTTGTAAGATGACTAAATTGCATGGCCACACTTCCTTCAGACCTCTCCCAACCCCTCTTCCCCTACCTAGTTTATGCTAGGATTCCTGACATTGCCAAGACGCACACCATTTGCCCTCTCCTAGGTAACCTTAGTTTGCACAGGTCCTTGGTCTTAGTGCAATATTTAAATGTATTCTAGGATCACACAGTATCAGTGCTTTTATCAGTAATTCTAGAGGAATTCTCAAGGGCTTTCTTTTCATTCCTCTTTCAATTATCTGAAGTTCATTATAGAGTTTGTTTTGATCCCCTGTTCCCTTCCCACATGGCTCATGACACCCACCTGCAGAATTCTTGCAAGTCTCAAAATATCTCTTGAAAATGAAAAAAAAGTGCTCTTGAATATATATGTGAATATAAAATTCTTGAGTCACACTAGTCCTCTAAAACTATATAGAAATATTTCTTCTGTCCTTTAGCACTGAGAATTATTGTGGAGAAATTTGAACTCAGTCTGGTTTTGGCCTAGTTGTTCGTATGATTCTTTTAGTTTAGTAATTTCACCAGGCTGTTTCTGGATGCTGATCTTGCTGCATCACTTTCTGTTAAACAAGCACAGTATACCCCTTCATTAACAGAGACGAGACACTTTATTTCAGAGGTTTTATTTTATTCTATCATTGACCTTTTTCTGTTAATAATTCAAAAATGTTAATTATATAAGTACTATTTCTTCTGTGTCCTGTCATCTCTTTAATTAACTTGATATTTCATATGCTTTCCCATTTCATTTGCTTGTCTCTTTGGTTGATTGTTTTCATTCTTTTATTCAATTGGTTCTAGTGTGGTTTGCATCCATACCCCATTTATCTTATTTTTTATTTCTCCATTTTTCCCCCAAGCTCTCCTTCTCTTTCTGTCGTTGATTTTTAAAATCTTTTAGGAGAGTGTGGTAGGTAGGATAATGGTTCATCAAAGATGTTGATATTCTCCTGATCCCCAGAATTTGTGAATGTGTCACTTTACATAGAAGAGGAGACTTGGAATTGAGAAAAAAGAGGGGCGCCTGGTGGCTCAGTCAGTTACGTGTCCAACTTCAGCTCAGGTCATAATCTCGTGGTTCATGAGTTCTAACCCTGCATCAGGCTCTGCACTGGCAGTGTGGAGCCTGCTTGGGTTTCTATCTCCCTCTTCCTCTCTCTCTCTCTCTCTCTCTCTCTCTCTCTCTCTCTCTGCCCCTTCCCCACTTGTGTGCTCTCTCTTTCACTTGCTTGCTCTCTCTCTCAACATAAAAATTAAAACAAAATCTTAAAAAAATAAGGAATTGGGACAAAAGAAAGGTATGGAATTAATGTTGCTAATCAGACTTTATCCTGGATTACTGGGAGGGCCCAGTGTAATTTGGAAGGGCCCTTAAATGTGGACAAAGGAGAGCCAGAGAGGTATCATTGTGAGAAAGACTTGTCCTGATGTTGTTTTAGGCAAGGGGTGGCCTCTAGATGCTGAAAAAGGCAAGGAAAAAAGTTATTACTGTGGTAGGCACAATAGGGACTCCCCCCACAAAGATGTTCACGTGCTAGTCCCCAGAACTTGTGAATATGTTGTTTCATGTGGCAGAAGGGACCTTGCCAGTATGATTAAGTCTTGAGATGGGGATTTTATGCTGAATTATCCAGGTGGGCCTGCTGTAATTTCAAGAAAGGAAGGGGGGTGGTCAGAATCAGAGAAGAGATGTAAGGATGGCAACAGAGGTTGGATGATGCAGTTCCTGGAAGGGGACCACAGGCCAAAGAATGGGTCTCTCGAAACTTGAAAATACAGGGAGCAGATTCTCCCCTAGAGCCTCCTGAAGGCAGCTTTGCAATACCTTGATTTTAGCCCAGTGAGACCCATTTCAGACGTCTGATCTCTAGTACTGTAAGACATTTCTGTTGTTTTAAGCCACCATGTTTGTAGTGATTTTCTGATAGCAGTAATACGAAACTAACAGAGACTAAGGGGGATATTTTGCTGAAAAGACTCTTCACCTATTTCCTTATGAATATTTCCTCACCCATCTCCATCTGCTCATTCTTCTCTCCCTCCTTTTCCATCCACGTTTCTGTGCCCGATTCCTGTACTGGTTACTTTGTGATTTTAGTCATTTTTTTTAATATGGTGGGTTATTTGTTGAAGAATGGAGGTGGGGGTAATGCTGGGGCAGGTGTACATTCAATCCAAGTTTGTGGCCTGGAATACACTTTCTCCAGATGTATTTTCTTTGCCCAGTAGGGTTGTGTTCCCTAGATTTTCATGGTTAAATCGGGTGTGGCCCCAAGCAGACCTTTTGTGTTCCTGTCTCATATCTGCTGCCTTCTTTTCTTTCTGTATGAAGCCAGATTCACAGGTGGAGGTTTACTCAGTGTCTCTGTTCCCACGTCCGTAAGATCTTTCATGACTAGCCACATCAATGCCGACCACTTTTCCCAGAGGAGTCTGACTCCCCCCCAGGGGTCAGCAGGTAGGCACTGGCTTGCTGTGTCCATTCCTGACCACATGGGTTCTGGAACACTTGGTGGTTTGCGCTTTGTGCTTGTGTCTGTCTCTGATTCACTGAGGGTAGAATATGTTTCTCTTTATAGTTCTTACTCTGCCTTTCCATTGTTTTGGGGGCTTTCAAAGAAAGTATGGAGAAGTAAACCCTTCAGGAGAAGCTTCTGTCTCATCACACCATAGTTGTGTGGATGCTGAGGGATTTTGCTTATAATTTTTGGGAACTCCTTATGCTTTAAGCAAGCGAAACAGGTCAGTTTTTCACAGGGGCTGAACATTGTTTAGTGTTTGTAATTTGGGAGCTCCTTTTCTAAGAAGAGGTTTTATTTTACTCCAGAACACTTTTGCACAAAAGCTTTACTGTTAGAGAAGCTATCATATTAGACATTTAGCATCCCCAAGGCCCTCCCCTGCACAGCAGCCTGGAGGAAGGAGACAGACAGGTACTGCACTAGACATCTGGCCAAGGCCTCCTCCACTTGTGTGACCTGATCCCACACCTGCTGTGTCTCAATGGACTTGGGGTGACCAACCACCTGTATCTCAGAAATCTGATGGCCTTTTGGACATAAATCAATAAAGGCTTGAATGAATACTTCCTGTGTTAATCACTAATGAATATTAAAGAAATGCTGTAATCCATAGCAGCAAGAGCAAGTGTCACTGACTGCCATGTGCTTTATTGATGTTATTTGGTTTACATTTCACAACCACTCTGGGAGGCAGATGTCCCTGTTCAGGTGAGCCAAGTTAAAGGGGCACACAGTTTGCTAGTTGTCTACCTCATGAAGCAGAAACTGTCTTTACAAGCACCCAAATTAGTTCTTCACACCCAGGAGGTGTGCCCTAGCTTTGTTGGGTTGAGTTGAAGCTTATGAACATTTTGCATTCTCTTACAAACTCTTAGTGCATGCAAATCTATTGATTTAAAGTACATTTTGGAATAGCTTACTTGCAGTGATTGAGGATATATTTGTTTGTTATAAACATTACGTTTTGTTACATGTTAACAACCCTCAGTTTTGCACTTTCTCCATCTTGCTAAACTTAAAATCAGGAAGTCCTAAATCCTAAGGAATATGAGTTGGTGAGGACTTCGCCCCAGTCAGGCCCACTGCAGGCTGTTCTCTAGGGCACATCCTTCAGCCTGTT
This sequence comes from Panthera pardus, assembly GCF_024362965.1. Classification (NCBI taxonomy): domain Eukaryota; kingdom Metazoa; phylum Chordata; class Mammalia; order Carnivora; family Felidae; genus Panthera; species Panthera pardus. Next base: position 14,814,101 of record NW_026526810.1, on the reverse strand, counting down.
GTACCTGGGGCACCTGCCCGCCACATGGTGTAGAAGGAATAGAGCTCACACATCATTGTCTACACTTGCTTGGAGGGGGGGCATCCACCATGCATAAAAAGACAGTAATCTGAGACCGAATACTTTTTTTTTTCTCTTTATCCACCTGCCTACTGTTTTATAGAGTACACAGGGGTTGTCAGTCATGGCGATGAGTAACCAGTGGTCCATGGCTTCAGAGAAGGCATCAGGGTTGAGTTCCACAGCCCTGTGGACAGGAAGTCAGTGGCACCCAAGAATCAGTTGAAATGATCAATACCATCACTGTGCTGTTGCAAATATGGAGAAAGAGCAAAATATACCTGGTATTTGGGAAGGACTATATACTGGGGTCACTTATACAACCAGAATGTGCAAGATCTTGGTGAATGTAGCCTTCTGGAAGCTTCCTCGGATACCTGGGAAGATAAGAGAATGAGATGTCCATCTAGTGGTTTCTGGGGGCCTCCCCCCATAGATGACTCATGGCTGGCATCAATTCTAGGACATTATTAGCCACTAGCTCTTCAAAGATTGCCTGTTACCACTACCCTCCTTTCTTTTCTTTTCCAGTTAGTCATTTATCAGTCCTTTTTGTTCCACTCTTATTTTTTCGACCTTCTCTCACATTGTCTTTCTTCTAGTGTCCTTTTTTTTTTTAATTTTTTTTTTAACATTTATTTATTTTTGAGACAGAGAGAGACAAAGCATGAATGGGGGAGGGTCAGAGAGAGGGAGATACAGAATCTGAAACAGGCTCCAGGCTCTGAGCTGTCAGCACAGAGCCCGACGCGGGGCTTGAACTCACAGACCGCGAGATCATGACCTGAGCCGAAGTCGACCGCTTAACCGACTGAGCCACCCAGGCGCCCCTCTTCTAGTGTTCTATACTTCATTCTGTATAGTCTGTTCAGCCTTGCCTTCCACTTTGAGAATCTGCCCTTTGTCTAGTGTATGTCAACTCACTATAAAACCCAGCTGCTTGGCTTTTTATTTCTGTGACTATATTACTCATTTCCATGAATTCCCTTCATTTCCTACATCCTTAGTCTTTTAAAAAGTGTCATACTGTTTACATAGAGTTTTGATCACTTTAAAAAAAATGCTTGAATCCATCTCTTGAAACAGTATGTTATAGTTTGTGAGTAATAATCTGTTACCTGAACATCTTCGTGATGGTGGGCTTCGTGGGGGCGGAGGGCCTGGTCCTGCTGTTCTCTGGGTCTGCCGCCCCGTTTGAGGGGAGTTGTTTCATGTTGTGTTTTCTCAGGCTCTGGTGGCTATCTGAGCTGAGGACCATCTGAGCCTGCGCCCTTTATCTGTAGTCATGCAGTCTTCAGTGAGGGCTGTGGAAGTGCTTTGCATGAGACAGGGATGTCCTCAGTGTGGGGGTCAGGACAGAGCTAGCCACAAGGCACAGACACCATGGGTGTGTTGAATAGATGTCTTACCCTGAAGTTGGGAACAGCTTGGAAAGTAGAGCCACCAAAGGGCAAGGCAGTGACCAGTCTGTTTGTGTGCCAAGGCTTAGGAATTCCCAGTGAGCAGTTTCTTTACTGAGTGCTCAGTCGTAGATGGAGCAGTATTGGTTGCATTGGGGAACCCTGTCAGCTGCTCAGAGGCACAGTACTGACTGACCCTTTGCAACTGACTGTGTTGTATTTTCTGGAAGTTTATTTGTTTGCTTCTTTTTTTCCCTATAAACAAGATTGAAAATGCAAAGCTTGGGTGTAGAAGACCACACAGTACTTCAGGAGGTGAATGTTGGGTCAGTGCAGAGAAAGGAGGAAGGCAATGCATACATTGATGGCTGGAATATTCTCAAACCTGTTGGGCAGATGATATGCAACTGAGGTTCTTTACCAAACTCCATTGGAAAAGACTTTTTTAAAAAGCACAGAACATTTTTAGAGCGTTGCCTACAATTGGGAAACTATTACTTGAAGTTCAAGGTTAGACACTGCACCCATACAGACTGTTCTACCTCATCAGCCATTATCCCAGCTACACCACAGCACATGACTGCCTTGCCCCCATCTTGGCTGCTAGCTTCCCTGCCCCTTTCTGGATACCTCTAGGGCCTGCCCTTCAAGCATCCCAACCTCTCTCATGACACATTTTATGGTTTCCCTTCTTCAAGCCTTTCTCTGCTTGCCCTTCAGTCACTGTACCATTAAACTATGCCCTCCCATCAAAGAGTGTGTGCTTTCCTGGGAACCCTGTAGTTAGAGTCCTACCTCCCAAAGATCTGCAGGTGTTTTTCATGGTCATGGCATAGGAAAAATTCTTTAGATCTCCAAAAGAAGATAATTACCTGTGTTTTACTCCTTTGTACCATTAATACCCCCAAAAAGTCTTGCAGTAACCTCACCCACCCACCAAAGAAAAGACCATGCACCAAGTAAATTTGGAGTCTGAGGTCACTTTACTTCCTGGGAGTATAGAACCTGTTACCAAATTACTATGACCTGGAGTCTTCACAGTTAGCCTCCTTCTCCTGGTAATCATGGCAACAATGAGTGGGGACACCATTAGTTGTACTTAGCACTGAACAGCACTTGTCTTGCTGTTCGACGTGTTACTGCACCCCTTTGTGCATTTCTGTCTGTACTCACATCAGTCAAGTGTTCGCCGTGGTCCTGCTCTACATGCTGTTCTGCATCCTGGGAATGAGGTGGAATTGTCCCAGGGGCACACAGTACCAGTTGCCTGTATTTACTCCTGGGAGGATGTTTGAAGTGGTCATGAGTTTATGTTAAATGTCCCCAAGTATCCCCCTGTGACATCTTGAACTTTGTCTGCAGTCATATCACACCATGACGTTCAGCACTCATACCATGCAGACTGATCCAGCCAGCAGATGACAGACATGGCCGACCCATTGGCATCTTGCTTCCTCATCTCTCAGCATTTTATTGACTCTGTCTCTACATTTAATCTTGGCTGAGTTGTGCTGCCCTTGGCTTTGTGTCATCTCAGTTGTTCAAAAGACGTTTTGTCTCAAACTTTCTTCTTTGTAAAAGTAGAAAATACTCTTTGGAAAAATACCCATTGGAAAAAACGTAATCTTGTGTGCAAAGAATATTTCATCTGGTTTTGTTTTCCTCTTTACTTGGTGTTACTTCTTGAGCCTTTTCCACAGTATTAAACATTCCTCTTAAACTGAGGTTTCTGTGGCCATATGGCACACATCAACTGAATGTGCTGCGGTTGGTGAACTGATTATTGATCGAGGGCTCCCTGAGGGCTGGGCACCGTGGCTTTTCTGTGGACCTGTTCCAGGGCAAGCAGGTGAATAGTTCCAGCATAGCATGGCAGATCACCAAAACTCAGAGAGCTGCACTTCTTGCCCATTTTTGTTCCTGAGTGCCATTGCCAGCGCTTTCCCTTTATTCCTATTCTGTTGGTTTCCAGTCAGCCCCCTTTGCAATTTTGCCCTGGTCTGTGTCATACTTTCTCATCCCAGCTTTCTTAGTGGAAGTGTACTCAAGGATGTTATGATTCCACATCCTTTCTCCAAACCTCCACCAAAGAAAAATAAAAGACAGTCTGGGCCCCAGGTATAACAGTGGCTGCTTTTGGCCTAATAGAAATTTTTCAGCCAACCAGGAAGGAGTTGTGTGGATCCAGTTCCTAAGATCAGGATTCCTAGTGGATCAGAGCCAGTCAGAGGCAGAGAGAGGAGCAAGTAGAAGCAGGAGGAAACAGCCCCAGGAACAGCTGAATACCAGGAGTTCTGCACTCTGGGGACCATGGTTCTGAGAATGCATCTGATGCAACCCCAGGTCTGTGGGCCCACTTGTGCTCTGGCATTCCCAGAACAATGTCTCCTCTTCTTCCTCCTCCCCATCCTGCTGCTGCTTCTCCCCTGTGGAGTCTACTGAGCTTCTATTGCTACACTCAGAACACTTCCCTCTCTAGGCCTACGTAGGCCTTTCCTCATCTGTGTGTAGGGCCAGCTTAGAACATGGGGTTTTTGGGGCACTTGGGTGGCTCAGTCAGTTAAACATCTGGCTTCAGCTCATGTCATGATCTCATAGTCCATGAGTTTGAATCCCATGTTGGGCTCCATGCTGACAGCTCAGAGCCTGGAACCTGCTTCAGATTCTGTGTCTCCCTCTTTCTCTGCCCCTCCCCTGCTCATACTCTGTCTGTGTCTCTCTCTGTCTCTGTCTCTCTCAAAAGTAAATAAACATTAAAAAAATATAACATAGGATCCCACAGGGTCTTGGAGGGTGTGGGAAGAGCAGGAAGGGAGGCAGTATCTCGAGAGGCTCTAGGAGGGGCCTGGTAAGGAGAACACTGGGTGGTCAAGGATGTCCCACGCTGGCCCCATCTTGGGCCTTTCACCAGCTGAGCTACCTGCCCGTGCTCACTGAGTTCTTAGGATCTATAAAGAGGGGCCTATTTTGAGAAGGATTCCTCTGCCCCAGGCTGGCTCCTCTGTCCCCATGGGACACATCACGCAGAGTCAGAATGCAGCCAGCTTCATGGGGACAGAGGAACAAGAAGGCTGCCCCTTCCAGCATTGCCAGCTGGTTACCATGGGTACTTGTATCCATTCACCTGTTGGAAAGATTTGGACAGAGCAAGGGCAGGACAACCAGAGGCTCAGCAGCCTCTTTAACTTCACTTCTCCTCGAGATAGAGAAGTCTAGGGCATGGAACAAGGTGTGTGCAGATGTCAGGAAAATGTACAGGTGTATGCAGTCCAACCCCAGTGAGGGGATGGCCAGTGCCATATGAGATGAGGAAGGTGATGTGTTAAAGAATTCTGCTTTTACATGAGACTCTTAAAAACTGAGAACAAACAGGTTGATGGGGGGTGGGAGGGAGGGGAGGGGAGGTGATGGGTATTGAAGAGGGCATCTTTTGGAATGACCACTGGGTGTTGTATGGAAACCAATTTGACAATAAATTTTATATATTAAAAAAATCTGCTTTTAAAAATTACTATTATTTTTTATTTTTTAAAGTTTATTTATTTATTTTGAGAGAGACAGAGACCCCACAGGCAGGGGAGAGGCAGAGAAAGGGGAAGAAAGGATCCCAAGCAGGTTCTGTGCTGTCAGAACAGACCCTTGAACTCATGAAACTGAGAGATCACGACCTGAGTCAAAACCAAGAGTTAGACGCTTAACTGATTGAGCCACCCAGCCACCCCAAAATTACTGTTATTTTGTTTTATTTTATTTTTTAATATAATTTATTGTCAAATTGGCTAACATACAGTGTGTAAAGTGTGCTCTTGGTGTTGGAGGTAGATTCTCGTGGTTCATCGCTTATATATAACACCCAGTGCTCATCCTAACAAGTGCCCTCCTCAATGCCCATGACCCATTTTCCCCTCTCCCCCACCACACCCATCAACCCTCAGTTTGTTCTCTGTATTTAAGAGTATCTTACGGTTTGCCTCCCTCTCTCCTTCTCCCTCTTTTACCCCCTTCCCCTCCTCCATGGTCTTCTGTTAAGTTTCTCAAGATCCACATGAGTGAAAACATATGGTATCTGTCTTTCTCTGCCTGGCTTATTTCCCTTAATATAATACCCTCCAGTTCCATCCACATTGCTGCAAATGGCCAGATTGCATTCTTTCTCATTGCCAAGTAGTATTCCATTGTAAATATAAACCACATCTTCTTTATCCATTCATCAGTTGATGGACATTTAGGCTCTTTCCATAATTTGGCTATTGTTGAAAGCGCTGCTGTAAACATTGGGGTACATGTGCTCCTATGCACCAGCACTCCTGTATCCTTTGGATAAATTCCCACTAGTGCTATTGCTGGGACCTAGGGTAGTTCTGTTTTTAATTTTCCAGAGCGGCTGTACCAGTTTACATTCCCACCAAGTACAAGAGGGTTCCTGTTTCTCTTCATCCTCACCAGCATCTGTTGTTTCCTGAGTAGTTAATTTTAGCCACTCTGACCAGCGTAAGGTAATATCTCAATGTGGTTTTGATTTGTATTTCCCTGATAATGAGTGACGTTAAGCATCTTTTCACATGTCTGTTGTCCATCAGGATGTCTTCTTTGGAAAAGTGTCTATTCATGTCTTCTGCCCATTTTGTCACTGGATTATTTATTTATTGGGTGTTGAGTTTGATGAGTTCTTTATAGATTTTGGATACTAACCCTTTATCTTATATGTCATTTGCAAATATCTTTTCCCATTCCATCGGTTGCCTTTGAGTTTTGTTGATTGTTTCCTTTGCAGTGCAGAAGGTTTTTATCTTGATGAGGTCCCAATAGTTCATTTTTGCTTTTAATTCCTTTGCGTTTGGAGCAAGAAATTGCTTCAGCTGAGGTAAAAGAGGTTGTTTCCTGATTTCTCCTCTAGGATTTTGATGGTCTCCTGTCTCACATTTAGGTCTTTCATCCATTTTGAGTTTATGTTTGTGTGTGGTGTAAGAAAGTGGTCTAGTTTCATTCTTCTGCATGTTGCTGTCCAGTTCTCTCAGCACTTTTTGTTAAAGAGACTTTTTTCCATTGGATGCTCTTTCCTGCTTTGTCAAAGATTAGATGGCCATACATTTGTGGGTCCAGTTCTGAGTTCTCTGTCTGTTCCATTGGTCTATGTGTCTGTTTTTGTCCCAATACCATACTGTCTTGATGATTATAGCTTTGTAGTAGAGGCTAAAGTTAGGGATTGTGATGTCTTCTGCTTTTGTTTTCTTTTTAAATATTACTTTGGCTATTCAGGGTCTTTTGTGGTTCCATACAAATTTAAGGATTGTTTGTTCTCACTTTGAGAAGAATGCCGGTGCTATTTTGATTGGGATTGCAGTGAATGTGTAGATTGCTTTGGGTAGTATTAACATTTTAACAATATTTGTTCTTCAAATCCATGAGCATGGAATATTTTATCCGTTTCTTTGTGTCTTATAAATGGGATCAGTTTGTTGATTTCTCTTTCTGTTGCTTCATTATTGGTATATAGAAATACAACCAATTTCTGTACATTCATTTTGTACCCTGCGACTTTGCTGAATTCATGTATCAGTTCTAGCAGCCTTTTGGTGGAATCTGGGTTTTCCATGTAGAGTATCATGCCGTCTGTGAAAAGTGAAAGTTTGACGACTTCTCTGCCAGTTTTAATGCTGTTTATTTCATTTTGTTGTCTGATTGCTGATGCTAGGACTTCCAACACTATGTTAAACGACAGTGGTGAGAATTACTGTTATTTTAAAGTAAGCAGTAAGATGGGAACAGGAAGGCATTTGGATGGCAAGAAGCCAACTTATTTATAGGAAAGTTGTAGAAGGCATTTGAAATGATGAGTGACTAAGGGTCATAATAATCCTCCCCTGATTTTCAAATTCACCACCAAAGTGAATATGTCATTGCAACTTTGGGTAGACTTCACAGGGAAGATGAATAAACTCTGGTTTGAAAGTTCTGGTATATGACTCCACTCACCCCAGGCCATGGCACTTCTGTCCCAAGGGCAGTCCTCACAGAGTCTGCATGCATTGGCTGGGAGATACCCTGCCATTGAAAGGACTGTTTTGGTGCAGAGCTTCAAGCCCATCCCACACGGGATGGAGGGGCATTGCCAGGCCTCATACTGTATGTGACAGGCTAGCCCTGCCAGTCCTTAAACTATTTGGTTTGAGTCATAGAACAGAAAAAATATATATATGTAAGTAAACAGGCCAAAAAGAGTAAGTGACCCAGCTAGGGTTTGTGCATTGTCACCAAGCTCAGCAAGGGCTCATCTGAGATGCTGCCACAGATGTTTGCAGAAAACATGGGCATTGCCTGCTGTAATCCTGTTAAGTGGAAATGGTACAGACTTTCATTTTGAAGTTGTAAGTTTTTAAAGAAGAACTGAAAACATAGCACAGGTGGAAAAAAAATCACTGTCAGGACATGTTTTAAAGAGACCATGTTAATGAAGCCTTGATTGGAGTTTTTATTTTTGAGAAAATATTTAAAACATTTTTGTCACATGTGAGAGGAAAGCTTTCTGAAAGCATGGGTGACAGTTTTGTTTCTGGGTGTTCGAGGTACTTTTTGAGGATGTTGTCCTCCTCGGCCATCAGGAGGGTTGGTCCTGGGGGGCAGTGTTGCAGTGGCCAGGCCTGGTTGGCTTCCCTGCTGTTCCTTTTGTGGAGTGGGGTTTGCGTAGTGGTGCTGTGAGGTGGGACATGTGGACCCAGGGCTCATGCTCAGCAGTGTCTCACCCTAACCCTCAGCCCTTGCCTTCGGGGTATCCAAAGCATTGATTACCATGCATGTCACATTAGCATTTGGGATCTTAGGGGACAAGCAACAAACGTAAAACCATCTTTCGGAATGCAGTGAGTTTGGGATTTTCTTCTGTTATGCTCTTGCTTAAGTCATGAAAGACATGCTTTAAATAGGGAAGCAGCAATGTCATTTACAGACACTTTCCTAGCACTAAGTAGGTCAGAGTTTTGTCACGGTTTTGACGAGATCACAGGTGAGTCACTATAAATTTGGAGAGAGTCACGAATCTTGTCAGAATTCAGAGTGCATTTGCAATCCAGTTAAATGGCATACCTTAATTCCTGGTCTGCAGGACATCCTCTTACCCTGCCCCTCCCCCCTCACACAGTCTGTGCTGAAACCAGCCATCAGAGGGCCAGGTGCCTGCTGGGCCCCCCGAGGGACTCGCCCTCACAGCTGGCGAGGAAAATCTGTCCTCTTGCTGACTTGACTGGTAGGAAAAACCAAGTCTGGGATTGGCATGAGAGAACCATTTCCTCTCCCTGGCTTACATCTTTTTATAGAAGCATGACCTCACACAGAAAAAAAGGTGCACATCGTAAGTGTACAGCTTGATAAATGTTCGCAAACTAAACACACCCTTGTAATCCATATGCAGGTCAAGATGCAGAACACGCCAGCACCCCAGGAGCCCACCCGGGGAAGCACTATTATCACTTCTCACACCCTAGGTTGGTGTGGCCTGTTGATGCTTTACATGCGTGCATCACACAGATGCATGCATCTCTGGCTTCTTTCACCTCCCATTATGTTGACAGAGTCTATCCAGGTGTTTGTGTGTGTTTGTAGCTCATTAAGTCTCAGTGTGTATGATATTAACTCTTTAAACAATATATATAATAGAGATAGAGATAGACATAGACATATATATATATGTATATATATACATATATATATATGTATATATATTACTGTTTTTATTTATTTTTGAGGGAGAGAGAGACAGCACGATGAGCAGGGGAGGGACAGAGAGAGAGGGAGACACAGCATCTGAAGCAGGCTCCAGGCTCTGAGCTGTCAGCACAGAGCCCAATGCTGGGCTTGACTTCACGAGAACCGCAAGATCATGACCTGAGCCAAAGTCGGAGGCTTAACCGACTGAGCCACCCAGGCACCCTGGATATTCACTCTTGGTGGGCATTTGGGTAGTTTCCAGTTTGGACTCTTCTAAGCATTGTGGCTTTGGTCACTCTAGAACATGTCTTTTGCTGAACATTTGGATGCATTCCTGTTGGCTGCATACCTAGGAGTGGAATTGCTGGGTCATAGGGATCCTTAGCTTCTATGTATGAGAGACTTGAGCTTTTCTTTCTTTTTTTTTTTTTTTAATTTTTTTTAACGTTTATTTATTTTTGAGACAGAGAGAGACAGAGCATGAACAGGGGAGGGGCAGAGAGAGAGAGGGAGACACAGAATCTGAAACAGGCTCCAGGCTCTGAGCTGTCAGCACAGAGCCCGACGCGGGGCTCGAACTCATGGACAGCGAGATCGTGACCTGAGCCGAAGTCGGCCGCTCAACCGACTGAGCCACCCAGGCGCCCCGAGCTTTTCAAAAAATACAACACTTTCAGGGGCGCCTGGGTGGCTCAGTCGGTTAAGCATCCGACTTCGGCTCAGGTCACGATCTCACAGTCTGTGAGTTCGAGCCCCGCGTCGGGCTCTGGGCTGATGGCTCAGAGCCTGGAGCCTGCTTCCCATTCTGTGTCTCCCTCTCTCTCTGCCCCTCCCCCATTCATGCTCTGTCTCTCTCTGTCTCAAAAATAAAAATAAAAACGTTAAAAAAAATTAAAAAGAAAAATACAACACTTTCCAGTCAGGGAGAAGCCAGAGTGAGGTTTTTCAGGTAGGGTAAATAAAGTTACAATGGCAATAGAGTGTATTTTGGGTTGATATTGGGTCAAACAGAAATCTAAAGGCACTTTAATAAACATTCTTAGAAATCTGAGAGAAGATAACTGGTTTTTGTAGAGGCAAATTCTGCATTTAAATGAGGAATTTTTATTCCCATGTCAGCTTGTGCAACTTGGTTAAGTTTTTCTCCGGGTGCTTAAATTATATCATCCACCAACAGAGCATGTCCTAGCCCTGATGAACTTACTCTGTATGGGAGTAAGGAATGGATTATGTAGACAGGCAGAGGCAGAGCAGACCACCAAACTGTCACTGTCTGTTTGTCGCATATGCTCCTGAGGCTACATCTTGTGTTAAGATATGGTTCAGAAAGGCCCTCAGATGCCAAGAAAACCTTCTATGCACATGAGTCACATTTCCATGGCACTTCATGATTTAAGCCAGGCTTCCAACAGCATCACCTCTCAGACCTTTTGAAGTGGGGGAAGGGAGATGCAGGGACAGTGTTACCCTCTTATCACAGATGATGAAACTGAAGGTCAAGTTAAGTACCTTGCCCTGGGGAGTGGGGGGGTGTCTCAACATGACTAAGAAAAGGAGTCCTCATGTGTTTTGGCCACAAACCCCATGACATTCTCCCACCCCACAGCCCCCTTCTCTGTTTATGAAGCAGTTAAATTAAAGGTGGTGCTTTATTTTATAGCAACTCTTAATACATTTACCTGAGTGACCAGCCCCTTTGGGCTTGGTGGAGGTTTGCCTTCCCAGCCTCTGTCTTGCACCGATGATGCTGAATGCTCTTCAGCAGCAGGGCATGACTGCCTGGCAGATGTCCTGTCAGCATGAAACAACACAAGCCTGTTACTTTGGGTATCCTTTTGATGTGCTAATTCGTACGGATTCTAAAAAGTCATTTGGGGAAATTTGGGTAATGGGATGTAGCCAATCAGGTCATGTGGAATCTACATCGTCAGAAGAACATTTTGGCAGTAGTATAGATTTTAATGTTTCCTTTTCATGTGTGGTATTTTCTGAAACCTGAGAATTAACTTGAAAAATGTTTTTTTCGGAAACTACTGATAACTATTAAAGGGGGAAAAAAATAGACCGGAAACTCATCTGGTTAACTTCAAGGGATGTCTATCATTAAAGGAAGTTTGATAACCTCCAAAGGTTTGATGTTCCCTTTGATAGTTCTAATAGAAAACAGACTGCTATTGTCTGGAGAGTAAGCTTTGAGCTTTCGTTGTATAACCTCCTGTAAAATTATTACAGAATCTGTTGCCTGTATCTTGAAATTGTTAATGGGGAATACTGGCCAAAATAGGTAATATTTTTATTAGCAAAAGATATTTTATTTCGTGTAAATAGTTTAGTTCACATCTGACCAAATTAAAGAACTTAAAAACAAAACAAAACAACAATAACAACAACAAAAACCCTAAGTTTATTTATTTTTTTTAAAAAAATTAATGTTTGTTTGTCTTTGAAGGAGAGAGAAAGACAGAGTGTGAGCTGGAGAGGGACAGAGAGAGAGAGGGAGACACAGAAACTGAAATGGGCTCCAGGCTCTGAGCTGTCAGCACAGAGCCCAACTTGGGGCTCGAACTCACAAACCCTGAGATCATGACCTGAGCAGAAGTCAGATGCTTAACAACTGAGCCACTCAGGCCGCCCCCCCCACCTCCAAGTTTATTTTTTTAAGTAAGGCAACTTTTTAACTGTGCCATTTATATTTTGCATCTGTGTCAGTGACCCCTCACAGCATTGCCCCAGAAAGTGATTATGATTTTTTAGGGTTGTTTAAGAATCCCAGCCTTGACGTGAGGGTTTTATCTCCCAAATCAGCCCCACGTGTTTTTTGTCCTAGGGATGGATGCTGTTGTTTGTACCTAAGAGTCCTGCAGTGGAGACACCCCCACAGAGCTTGTCTGCATCCCCTCACGTGTCAGTGCCTCTGTCCAGTGACAAGACAGATGCTGCATTTTAGCAACTGGGCTACCAAAGCACAGGGTGGAGCTTCTTCCTTGGACTTTAGGTCCAACCACATGCCCTGAATTTCAGATTTCTCTGCTGTAAAAGTTGTAAAACACAGTCATGGTGATGGTAAGTTCCTCTCAACCATCACCATCTGTGAGGAGGGGTCTCGCCGTGCACTGTGCCCCCCAGACCTGCCATCACCCATGTTCCTGCACCTGTGCTGAGTGGGTGCCAGTGCAAGCAAGATGTACTAGGTGTGTCTTCAGAAGCCTTTGTCTGGCTCCACTGTATCAGAGTCTCAAATTAGGATCTATTCCCTCTAGAGTTCAGGTTAAAATCACTTTGAGGCCTCATTCTGCTGGTCACCATAAGTTCAATCTTTCATTTGGTCCAAGAATCCACATTTGTGCTTGAAGTCCTGCCAATATGCGAATGGAAGAAGAGGAGGAACATGAACAAGACGGTCCTCCCCACAGTGGCCACCTCCTAGTGGCTTTATTGCTATGTAGTGGTGACATCCAGTTGCTGAGGCCAGTGCCCACCCACTGTGAGAAGAAGCATAGTCACTGAGGCCCCTGGCTGCCCCTGGTCCAGGAGGAGGAGGTGGAGAGGATGCCCCTTGCCCCCAGTGTTGTTCTTAAAGGTGGGCTCCAAGCCACAGCTGTCCCTGTGGGAGTGCCATGGAGCCAAGGGCTGGGAGAGCAGCCCACTGACATCGGAGAACTCCTGCCCCAGTCCATCTGTCTGGTTGAGTCACCCCAATCCATCACATCTGTTCTGATGTTTCAGGATCTCAAACAATAAGGCCTGGATCATGGTCAGATGTGCGTTTGACGAATGTCCCTCTGGCTGTTCAGTGGATTATAAGGGGGGCGTAGAGGTCAGTTAAGAGTAGTGGGTGCTCCACTGGATGCCTGTGTGGCTCAGTCCATTAAGCTTTCAACTCTTGATTTTGGGTCAGGTCATGATTTTGCAGTTTGTGAGTTTGAGCCCTGTGTGGATTGGGATTCTCTCTCTTCTTCTCTCTCTCTCTGCCCCTCCCCAGCTTGTGTGCATGCTCTCTCTCTCTCTCTCTCTCTCTCTCTCTCTCTCTGTCTCTCAAAATAAATAAATCAGCGTTAAAAAAAAGAGTAGTGGGGCTCCAGATCACTGAAGAGGAGAGGCTACTCCAGCTCACTGAGAAGGCACAGTCCTCTAGATCACTGAGGAGGAGGAGGGGTTTCCTCTAGATCATTGAGGAGGAGTGGGAGTTTCTCCAGATCATTGAGGAGGAGTGGAGGTTCCTCCAGATCACTGGGGAGGAGTGGGGGTTCCTCCAGATCACTGGGGAGGAGTGGGGGTTCCTCCAGATCACTGGGGAGGAGTGGGGATTCCTCCAGATCATTGAGGAGGAGTGGGGGTTCCTCCAGATCATTGAGGAGGAGTGGGGGTTCCTCCAGGTCATTGAGGAGGAGTGGGGGTTTCTCCAGATCACTGAGGAGGAGTGGGAGATCCTCCAGATCAGTGAGGAGGAGTGGGGGTTCCTCCAGATCACTGAGGAGGAGTGGGAGATCCTACAGATCAGTGAGGAGGAGTGGGTGTTCCTCCAGATCACTGAGGAGGAGTGGGGATTCCTCCAGATCATTGAGGAGGAGTGGGAGTTCCTCCAGGTCATTGAGGAGGAGTGGGGGTTCCTCCAGATCATTGAGGAGGAGTGGGGGTTCCTCCAGATCATTGAGGAGGAGTGGGGGTTCCTCCAGGTCATTGAGGAGGAGTGGGGGTTTCTCCAGATCACTGAGGAGGAGTGGGGGTTCCTCCAGGTCATTGAGGAGGAGTGGGGGTTTCTCCAGATCACTGAGGAGGAGTGGGGGTTCCTCCAGATCACTGAGGAGGAGTGGGAGATCCTACAGATCAGTGAGGAGGAGTGGGAGATCCTACAGATCACTGAGGAGGAGTGGGGATTCCTCCAGATCATTGAGGAGGAGTGGGGGTTCCTCCAGGTCATTGAGGAGGAGTGGGGGTTCCTCCAGATCACTGAGGAGGAGTGGGGGTTCCTCCAGGTCATTGAGGAGGAGTGGGTGTTCCTCCAGATCACTGAGGAGGAGTGGGGGTTCCTCCAGATCACTGAGGAGGAGTGGGGGTTCCTCCAGGTCATTGAGGAGGAGTGGGGGTTTCTCCAGATCACTGAGGAGGAGTGGGGGTTCCTCCAGGTCATTGAGGAGGAGTGGGGGTTTCTCCAGATCATTGAGGAGGAGTGGGGGTTCCTCCAGGTCATTGAGGAGGAGTGGGGGTTCCTCCAGATCATTGAGGAGGAGTGGGGGTTCCTCCAGATCATTGAGGAGGAGTGGGGGTTCCTCCAGATCATTGAGGAGGAGTGGGGGTTCCTCCAGGTCATTGAGGAGGAGTGGGGGTTTCTCCAGATCACTGAGGAGGAGTGGGAGATTCTCCAGATCAGTGAGGAGGAGTGGGGGTTCCTCCAGATCATTGAGGAGGAGTGGGGGTTCCTCCAGATCACTGAGGAGGAGTGGGAGATCCTACAGATCAGTGAGGAGGAGTGGGTGTTCCTCCAGATCACTGAGGAGGAGTGGGGATTCCTCCAGATCATTGAGGAGGAGTGGGGGTTCCTCCAGGTCATTGAGGAGGAGTGGGGGTTCCTCCAGATCACTGAGGAGGAGTGGGGGTTCCTCCAGGTCATTGAGGAGGAGTGGGGGTTTCTCCAGATCATTGAGGAGGAGTGGGGGTTCCTCCAGGTCATTGAGGAGGAGTGGGGGTTCCTCCAGATCATTGAGGAGGAGTGGGGGTTCCTCCAGATCATTGAGGAGGAGTGGGGGTTCCTCCAGGTCATTGAGGAGGAGTGGGGGTTCCTCCACCACTTAGGAGGAGTGAAGAGCCAATGGGATCAGGTGTATTGAATGAGAGGTAAGAATGGTATAGAGGATGGTCTCTAGCCTGATCCGCTGGGAGTGCCTGTTCCTGAGGTGATGATGACCAAGCTTTCACTTTCTGCTGAAGGGTTTTCTGCAGAACAAAAAGGTTTTATTTTGGCTTTTATTTTGATGAAAGACAGATTGTTATTTTTAACTTTTGGTGTCATTTCTAAGAACTTTTCACCTAGGCCTAAGTCCTGAAGATTTCCTGTGGTTTCTTCTAAAATTTTATAATTTTACCTTTGAACTGATGATCCATTTTGGTTAATATATTTTATAAGTTATGATGTTTAGGTCAAATTTCAGTTTCTCTTTCCTGTGGATGTCCAGTTTCTCCAGCAATACTGCTTAAAAAGATTATTTTGATTATTTTTCCTCTGTTGTATTGTATTTCACCTTTGCCAAAATCAGTTGCCTGTACTTGTATAGATCTGTTTCTATTTTGTTTTGTTTTCTGAACCCTATCCCACTGATCTGTGTCTATCCTTCTAATACCTTAGTGTTTTGCTCAATTCACACCTAAGCATTTTATTTTGAATGATCTTATATTATAGTGTCTTTTAATTTCCATTTCCACATATGCATTGCTAATACATGGAAATGGGGTTGATTTTTGTATGTTGATGTTTATCTCCTGTGACCTTGATGAATTCATTTAGTTCGAGATTTCCTGTAGATTCCTTAGGATGTTCTGTATAGACTGTTTCATTATCTATAATTAGCTTTATTTCTTCTTTTTCAGTCTCTGTGCCTTTTATTTCCTTTCCATGCCTCACTGGACTTGCTAGATCTTCTAATACTCTGTTGAATCACAGTGATGAGAGTAGATGTCCTTTCTTGTTCCTGATCTTAGGGAGACAGCATTTGGTACTTGGCCATTACTTGTGACAGTAACTGTAGGTTTTTCACAGGCACCCTTAATCAGTTTGAGAAAGTTCCCTCGTATCCCTAGTTTGCTGAGTGTTTTAATCATGAATGTATGTTGGATTCTGTCAGATGTTTTCCTGAGGCAATTGGTATGATCACGTGGCTCTGATATTTAATCTGTTAATACAGTGGATTATGTTGCTTGATTTTTTGAATATCAAAGTAGCCTTGTATCCCTGGAATAAAGCCCTCTTGGTCATGGTGTATAATTCTTTTTGTATATCGCTAGACTTCTATTTACAAATGTTTTGTTGAGGTTTGTTGTGTCTGTCTCTGTTCATGAGAGTTGCTGGTACTTTTTTGGTACTGTCTTTGGTTTTGGTATCATGGTATGCCTCATAAAATGAGTTGGGATAATATTATTCTTAGTACGCATTTCTATGGAGGAATCATGAATTAAATGTTTCATTGTAATTTTTTTTTAGATATTCTCAATCTAAAATAACATGTTTATGAAAAGTGCCAAAAGAAGGGGGAAAATGCTTCAGAAGAACCAAAAACTAATTAAGTTATGCAAGTATCTTCTTCCACGTTCTAAAATGGCCTGTCCCAGGGAGAAATGTGAACGCCTACATCTGTACTACAGTTCTCCATTAGAGAGAGTATCTAAACATTTTAGTGCCAGATATCACCTTTGGAGTTTGCCTGACACTTGTATTTTGAATAAGAGGCAAATTATGTAACAGTGGTGAATTTCAGGGGGAAAAAAAGGTTGTTTTTTTTTTTTTCTTTGGTTTTGCGGTGGTATGGTCATGTGGAAATACTTGAACTGTTGAGTTAGTTCCTTAAACTCATATATGTAATATTTAAATCTGGGCCCCAAAAATAGGGCAGCTTGGAGGATAAAGAGGCAAATATAATTTTTTAAATTGACAAAAGCAGAGTGGCTGCACTTCTTGTCAATGGTGGCCAGTCCTGGCTGCCTTTTGCTGACCCTTTGCATTGAAAATTCCGTGATAATTCTGCCTTCTTTCACATTGCTTTAGCATTCCCTGTGGTGACCAGTACAGAAGGTTTTAGGAAGGTCAAACTAATTTGTGCTTCCTTTACAGTTGCCAGATGTAGCAAATGGAAATACAGGATGCCCAGTTAAATCTGAATTTTGGATAAATAATGGATCATGTTCTAGTTTTAGTTTGTGCCAAAGAGTGCATGGGGCATACTTATATAAAACATTTATTGTTTATCTGAAATTCAAATTTAAGCAGATGTTCTGTATTTTATCTGGAAATCCTCACTTTTTTCCATATTTTTTCCTGTACTTTGAACCTTGCTCATTTTCATTCAAGATAAAAGCAAAAGAAGTTCTAGAAGATGTCAAAATTCTATAGCAGTTGTTCTGTTTAATATAGGACAGCTGTCTTTTCCTGGCAGGTGAACGTGATGGCAGACCTTGTGTAATATTTTTTTTTTTTTCTCTTACGGGAGCCTGTTGCTGGGCGTTCAGCCCCTTCCAGTGCAGGTTTGTGCCTCGCACCCCCAGTGCCCACTCACACTTTCTATTTGCAGTGATCTCACTTCATTCGTCTTGCCAGTGTCTAATTTTTCAAAAAGCTTCTTACTCATCCCCACTTTCGCACCTCGGCCCTATTTGCAATTACCCTTTTAGAATGCTCCCTAAATTAGTGTCCACACACTACAGACACATAATATTTTTTACATACTTCCTGGGTCAGGTATATAAGTAGAAACAGATTGCAGGCTTTACTTAAATGATCTACCATGGTAAGCTTGGTTCTGACATTATCTTGTAGTGCCTGGATTAGATGATTTGCCTAAAGAAGATACAATAGAATTTCTCTGTCAACACACTGAGGTTTTAGATATCAACAAGAGGTTGTCTGCTTGGGAGAGAGCTTAGGGAGGTCATCCTTCTGGCTTTCTTTACAGCAGCCCTGGTCCATAGAGCACCCTGCACTGTTTCCTTCCACCTTCATTCTGTTGCAGGCAGCTGACAAAACCACACTATGAACTTGAGAACTACTTTGCTATGAGCAGTGTTCTTATATCTGTTAGAATTTGTTTCAACTCAGAGAAAGGAAATGCCCCTGACTCTTGTTTGTATTTCTGGCTGGTTTTGGGGCACTTGTGGCTGTTAGAACTATCACTGTGGCAGAAACAATGCTGAAAAGTATATCTCCTGTAAAGGCCAAATACCCTTTAATGTCAAGTCAAAAAAAAAACCTGGTAGGTGGTTTACCAGCAGCTAAAATAAAGGCCTTCTATGGCTTTCCTGTTTCATTCGTAAATCCCCAAGAATGTGGGGCTCTGGATGGGGACAAGTCGGGGAGCACTCCCCAAAAGCAAATTGGCAGCTTCTAGGGTCATTGTCTTCGTGCCATATGAAAACTGAACTTGCTATTACCAAGTTTACTATTGACTCTCAGATTTCTACAATTTCCAACTAAATTATACAGGTTAAAATGATTCTTTGTGATGGGCTATTTTATTCACTCAAAATATAGAAGAAATAGGATAATTGCTGATATCTCTGGAATTTTGAGGATACTAATTCTGGCCCAGTTCTAAAAGTGTCAAAAAATTGTAAGTGTAACATTTTTGTGTTGACTTAAATATGTTTTATTGGTTAATTTATGTAAGCATATATTTGCTAAGAGTTGGTTTTTTAGTGCACAGAATGGATATTTTCCTCCAATTTTGATGTTATACGAAGGAAAAAATTGCTGCAAATCTATTCAGTTTTTGAAAATGTTTCTACAGCCATTAAACCTGAATAAAGATTTTTCCAAGTGAAAATTGTTTCTTTTGTAACTATTTTCTGTTTCTTAACTTTAACACTTAAACATAATGAAATCTCCTTGGTTTCTTTTTTAATTTTTTTAATGTTTATTTTTTGAGAGAGAGAAAGAAAGTGGTGGACGGACAGAGAGAGGGTAGAGAGAGAATTCCAAGCAGGCTCTGCACCGTCAGTGGAGAACCCAATGCAGGGCCTGAACTCATGAACTCTGAAATCATGACCTGAGCCTAAATCAAGAGTCAGCCACTTAAACTGAGCCACCAAGTGCCCAAAAATATCCTTGGTTTCTAATGACTAGGGATTACATACACACTTGCATCAAATACATGTAGTATTGGCCAAACTGTGCATGCAGATATACAAGGCAACTTATCATAGTCAGCCGTTTTGAGGAGACAGGGCCCCTGTTTTAATCACCCAAGCCTTCTCTGCCTCTGTTCCTAACTATAAAGCTTGGTGCTTTGCTGGGAAATCATACTGTAAAGTATGCCCTCTATTTTTCCTATGGGAAAGAAGCATAGAATTGCTTCTTTCTTTAAAAAGTATTCAGAATGTCACCTCACATCTATTAGGATGGCTACTATCAAAAAGAAAGAAAAGAAAGGGAGGCAGGAGGGAGGAAGAAAGGGAGGATAGAAGGAAGGGAGGAAGGGAAGAGGGAAGGGAGAGGGAAGAGAGAGTGAGAGAGGGAGGGCGAAAGGAGAAGAAAGGAGAAGGGAGGGGAGGGAGGAAGGGCAGAGGAGAGGAGAGGAGAGGAGAGGAGAGGAGAGGAGAGGAGAGGAGAGGAGAGGAGAAATGTTGGCCAGGGGGATATGGAGAAATTGAAGCCCTTGTGCATTGCTGGTGGGAATATAAAATGACACAACTGCTATAGAATACAGTATTGTGGTTCCTCAAAAAAATTAGAAAAAGAGGGGTGCCTGGGTGGTTCAGTCAGTTGAGCATCTGACTTCGGCTCAGGTCATGATCTCACAGCTTGTGAGTTCGTGCCCCACGTTGGGCTCTGTGCTGACAGCTCAGAGCCTGGAGCCTACTTCGGATTCTGTGTCTCCCTCTCTCTCTGCCCCTAACCCGCTCACGTTCTGTCTCTGTCTCTCTCAAAAATAAATAAACATTAAAAAATATTTTTAAAAAATTAGAAAAAGAATTTACCACCTGATCTAGGAAACTTCCTCCTTGGTATGTACCCAAAAGAGGTAGAAGCAGGGACTCCAAAAGATATTTGCATACCCATATTCATAGCATTATTCAGAATAGCCAGATTTCACACAATGAGATACCTAGAGTAGTCAAATCCATCTAGCAATCTATCTCTAGATAGAGAGTAGAATGGTGGGGCACCTGGATGGCTCAGTTAAGCGTCCAACTCTTAATTTATGCTCAGGTCATGTTCAGCTCACAGTTTGTGAGTTTGAGCCCTGCATTGGGGTCTGTGCTGACAGTGTGGAGCCTGCTTGGGATTCTCTCTCTTCCCACACTCTCTGCCCCTGTGCTGCTCTCTCTCTCTCTGTCTCTCAAAATAAATAAATAAATAAACTTTTTAATTTTTTTTAAAAAGGAAAAAGATAGTAGAATGGTGGGTGCCAGGGGGTGGCAGAGGGGGTAACGGGATGTTAGTGTTTAATGACTGCAGTTTCAATTTGGGAAGATGGAAAAATTCTGGACATGAACGGTGGTGATGGTTGCACAGCAGTATGAATGTACTTAATGCCACTGAACTATACACTTAAAAATGGTTAAACTGCTATATTTCATATTATGTGTATTCTACCAGACTTTTTAGAAAGTATCCAGGATGCATGTCTATCTGGAGAACTAGGGACCACTCATTCCTTCCTGTGGATTACATACGACACCCTTGAGCCCTTTAGGTTCTATTTCAGGTTAGTGTGCCCTGAGCCTCCATTGATTTGTCCTAGCTCCCCATCACTCTGCACTGGTGTGGCCAAGGATGTGCCAGGATGAATGAAGTACCTCTAGTTCAGGCTGCAGGGAGGGGATCCTCAGCCTACCAGCCAAACCTTTTCTTTCTTTTTAAAAAAAAATTAAAATGAAATGCACAAAATTTAAGTATGCTTATAGATGAGTCTTGACAAATATATGCGTCTTTGTAATCCATATCCTTATCAAGATACAGAACGTTAACATTACACCAAAAAGTTCTCCACTGCCCTGCCTCCAATGCCCATTCCCAAGCAACCACTTTTTTGATTTCTCCATCAGAGATTATCTTGCCTGTTCTAGAACTTCCTATAAAAGGAATCAGGCAGTAGGTACTCATCTCCGCTCAGCTTAATGTTTCTGTAATTCATCCATGTTGTTGCTTTTATCAGTGGCTTGTTCCTTTTCCTTGCTGTGTATATTCATTGTTTCGCTGTGCTAGGGGCTGTTTGGCTACTTTCTTGTTGCTGAACTGCTGGGCTGTTTCCAGTTTGGGGCTGTTATGAATAAGGCTGCTGTGAACATTTTGGTACGAGGCTTTTAGTGGACAGATGCTTCTATTTCTCTTTGGTTAATACCTAGGAATGGAATTACCAGGTCATAGAGCAGATTTCTAAAAGACCACCAGACCATGCCATACTCCCACCTAGAAGGCGTGAGGTTTCTGGTTGCTCTGCCATCCTTGCCATCCTGTGGTATCGTCAGCCTTGTTTTCTTTAAGACGTTCCAACAGGAACAGTGTGGTATATCGCTATAGTTGTAATTTGTATTTCCTTGGTAACTAGTGATGTTGAAGTGTCCAAGTCTTTTATTCATTTTTTACGAAGTTGTTTGTCTTTATATTATTGAGCTGTAGTTGTGACTTTTGATAGGCAGAATTTTAATATTTTATGAAGTTGACTTAGCATTATTTATGGTTATTGCTTTGTGTGTCCTAAAAAGAGTTTTGCCTACCCCAAGCTATGAAGATATTCTTCTATGTTTCTTCTTGAAGTTTTTAGTTTAGCTTTTACAGTGAGGTGTGTGAGTCATCTTGATTAATTGTTAGGTATGGAGTGAGGTAGGGGTTGAGGTTTATTTATTTTCTCCTTGGAGATCCAGTTTTTCCAGCGCCATTTGTTGAAAAGACTGTCCTAGGGGTGCCTGGGTGGCTTGGTCGGTTAAGCGTCCGACTTTGGCTCAGGTCATGATCTCACGGTCCGTGAGTTCGAGCCCCGCGTCGGGCTCTGTGCTGACAGCTCAGAGCCTGGAGCCTGCTTCCGATTCCGTGTCTCCCTCTCTCTCTGACCCTCCCCCATTCATGCTCTGTCTCTCTCTGTCTCAAAAATGAATAAACGTTAAAAAAAAAAAATTAAAAAAAAAAAAAAGAAAAGAAAAGACTGTCCTACCCATGCTGAATTATAATGGTGCCTCTGTCTAAAGTCAAATGGTCAAGATAAGTCAGGATCTATTTCTAGGTTCTTTGTTTTCTGACATTGATTGATTTGCATATCATTATGCTGATATCACACCACTTTGATTATTGCACCTTTGTAGTAACAACCTACACTTTTACCCGTTACATTTTGGTGGCTTTGCTCCAGTGTGGTACAGTAGACAATTTTAACATTGTTCGTTCACATTCACTTTCCTTATGCATAAAATGGCAATGATATCCCTGAGTGAAGGTGATGACTCTGTGAATTACCTGTGGTGACATCTGACACAGTGCCACATACAGGACACGTTCCATAAATGTTTATCTCCCCGTGTGATTCTGTAAGTGGCTCACACCTTTGTGTACCCTCACCACATCTCTGACCTATGGCTGGGAGGCCAAGGGAGGAGCCACAAGATGCAGTGATTTTAATTATGATCTTTGATTCTGTGGCCGAGGAAAAAACTAAGCTACAGTCTGCTTAATTTCAGTGTTGACATTGGCTATTTCATTTTGCAGTGTTCTCCAGTCTTTCAAAGTTTATTCTCTAAGCCTCAGGTTTCTCATATGTAAATGAAGAGAGTACCCCCAAGCTAATTGTCAGACACATTTGCATTAAGACATGTGAAAGCACTTGTAGGATATAAAACATCGTAATAGCATAAGATGACATCTTCTCCATTGTTTCTCCCTTGGGACGGAAATATTCAGAGGGCGGGGAATATTTTTTTCCAGTTTGTGGATGTGACTCAGATATGAGGGCTCACATCATTAATTTGGCACCTATATCATTTTTTTCATTGTTATTAAAGTAATTACATCTATCAGGATTTTCTCAAGGACTATAGATAACAGAGCATATTTGAATCCCTGCTATTTGTTGTCACTCTTTATGAACATCACATTTGAAATCATTTACTAGAATTGTTTATAGACTCAAAGAGCAACCTCTTGCCTTTTTGGAGATTTTAAGACACAAAGCAAGGCAGGTCTGAACAAGAAGTAGCAACTGTGGAATGCAGACACTCAGACTTGAATAAACAGCAGATGTTGGCGATGCGACTGACCATCCCCTCTCATGCTATCCATGCCTCTTGGGACATGTCCAGAAACTCTCTTAATCCCTTAAGCAAGAAGGAGAGTAAGAGCCCCAGGCAGGGGGCAGGGTGGGTGTGGGAAGGATGCAAAGAAGGACAAGAAGTGGCTCCCGCCAGAAAGAGGATCTCTTTTGCACTGCTGGTGGGAATGCAAACTGGTGCAGCCAATCTGGAAAACAGTATGGAGGTTCCTTAAAAAATTAAAAATAGAACTACCCTATGACCCAGCAATTGCACTACTATGTATTTATCTGAAAGTACAGGAGTGCTGATTCAAAGGGGCACGTGCACCCCAATGTTTATAGTGGCACTATTGACAATAGCCAAAGTATGGTAAGAGCCCAAATGTCCAGCAACTGGTGAATGGAAAAGGAGATGTGGTATGTGTATATCTATATCTATATACATACAGTGGAATATTATTCAGCTATCAAAAAGAATGAAATCTTGCCATTAACAACAACATGGATGGAACTAGAATGTGTTGTGCTAAGTGAAATAAGTCAGAGAAAGACAAACATATTTCACTCATATGTAGAATTTAAGAAACAAAACAGATGAACATAAGAGAAGGGAAGCGAAAATAATATAAAAAGAGAGAGAGAGAGAGAGAGAAACCATAAGACACTCTTAAATACAGAAAACAAACTGACCATTGCTGGGTGGGGGGGGTGTTGGGTGGGGGAACAGGCTAAATGGGCAAAAGACATTGTTGGGATGAGTACTGGGTGTTATATGTAAGTGATGAATAACTAAATTCTATTCCTGAAATCATTATTATACTATATGTTAACTAACCTGGATTTAAATTTTAAAAATAATAAAAAAGTCAAGTTATGTCACTAACACTAGCAGATACTCACCTGTAGATCAGATTATTAAAATAAAGGCACCTTATTTCAAAATTGAAAAAAAAATTGAAAAAAAAAAGAAGTAAAGAAGTGATGGTACACACACACACACACACACACACACACACACACACAATGGAATATTACTCAGCCATAAAAAAGAATGAAATCTTGCCATCTGCAAAAATATGGATGGAGCTAGAGGGTATTATGGTAAGTGAAATAAGTCAGTCAGAGAAGGACAAATACTATATGATTTCACTCATACGTAAAACTTAGGAAAGAAAACAAACATGGGGGGCGGGAAGAGAGGAAAACCAAGAAACAGACTCTCAACTATAGAGAACAAACTGATGGTTACCATTGGGGAAGTGGGTGGAACACAGGTGATGAGAATTAAGGACTGCATTTGTCATGAGCACCAGGTGTTATATATAAGTGTTGAATCACTATATTGTACACCTGAAACTAATATTACACTATATGTTAACTAACTGGAATTTAAAAACTTAGAAAAAAAGACAAAGTGGCCCCCTGGAGTCAGAGACTGTCTGGGGTCACTTTGAACCCTGGGAAATGGCTCTAATGACTGTTTAGGAGAGTTTTAGGTTAAGCGTGTCTGAATCCCAGTCAACAAACGCAGGTGTGAACAGCCCTTCTCATTTACTGTAAGTCTGCTTAGATCCTGATCCTGAGTTTCCATTTCACCAGGCTGACAAGCCCCGTGCCACAGTTATTTGGGAGTCCTCTGCTTCCCTGGCTTGTGCTAGAGGTAGGATCCTTGAAACTTGAAGGTGATCTGCATGAGGGAATGGCCACCTTCAGGCCAGTGGACATGGGCCCACACAGATGAACTTTGAGGTGTCCAGGCTTCTGCCTGCCTAATGCTTACAGATATGTGTACCTGGTGAAGGTCAGGAATGTCTGCCATGTTTATGGTGACAGCCTGACTTCTAGTGTCCTCCTGTCATTCCATGGTGGTCTCCACTCCCTGCAGCTGTCACACTGCAGTAGGCAGAAGCCTACAGAATCAATAGCGGAGACTGCAGAAGCCTTCCTTCATCTACTCAGGGTGTAATTTCCAGAACAAAGCTAGCATGGATGAAGGATAAAGTGTTTGAAGCCTCTCTGTGTGGAACCCTTCTCTTACTTTATTGGTAGTTCCTGGCCAAGCCTGAGCCAGAGAATTTTCTGAAGCTGCAGGAAGTGCGAATGCATCAGCCAGCCCTGCCCCAAACTGGAGGAGAGAGGGGGGTGATTTTGTGCCTCTAGACTGACTTGCAGGCTCTCCTGCTATTGTCTTCCAGTTTTCTGTTTTGCTGGTCATGCCCTGCTCTCCACTGTTAGTCACCCTGGTTTTTTTCATCTGGGTTATTTGTTGGCACAGTCATTTACTCATTTAACAGATATTTACTGAGCACGTACTGTGGACCAGGGAATCCAGTGCAGGAGTGAATGAGCACTTTCTCCTGCTCAGATGGAGCCAGTTTAATGCCACTAGACATCCAGAAGGATGGCAATGAAGAAGGGACCATGCCTTCCTCCATTTGTGTGGTATAAAATCTGGCTCCTGGCTTAGGGAGCCACCCCAAGTGAATAGGTAAGAGAGAGGTGTGGGAAGTAGCAATGGCAAATCTCCACCCAGAGAGCACATGGCAATAAATGCTTTGTTTTTATCCAGCCCTACCCTTGCAGTCTGAAAACCCAAGGAGACAGGTTCCCAGAATGGAAGAAAATGCATATGGGTGAGAAAATATTCTGGACTTACATTTTCTCAGATTAAACCCCCAGTTTATTCCACACTTTATCTCCCCATAATAGTTGATCTCATGTAAAGATGATGAAGGACTACAAAAGAACTAGGTGAAGGCAATTAAGAACACATTTATCTTGATGAACACTGAGAAATGTATAGAACTATTGAGGCATTGTAATGTATACCTGAAATTAATATATGCATGTTAATCATACTTGAAGAAAAAAATAATAAATAAGCAAATAAATAAGAGCTAGCATACAGAAAAAGCATGAAAATAAAGTAAGTAAAAGAAAAATATAAGCAAAAAACTTAGGGAAAAAATGCAGATGGTTCAGAGATCAGCTTAGGAGTTTAGAAAAGTAAGTTCTCAGACTCTTGAAGAAAATGCTGGCAACATGATCTCTGAAGCATAATTTGAGCATAGAAGATTGAGAGGAGTGAGTGAGACAGAAGAAATCAAGGCCAAAGCTGGCAGAATGCACGAGGAAAAAAAAGCAGACAAGAAAAAAAAAGTAAAAATGATACGGACACAAAGACTAATTCAGAAGCCACAAAATAGGAAGCCTCATTGAAAAACAACCATCGTGGACAGCCCACAGGAAACTACACAAAAGGAAGCCAGTATCACCAAAATTTTATTTCCTAACAAAGAGTTTTAGAAAAGAAGGGGAAAAATTAAGTATATGGTTAAAGAAAACTCTGTAGATATTCACACCAGACTTGACTCTACTATTCAAAAGGAATTGTGGCATTTAGGTAAGCATTGAAAAGAATGACCAAAACTGGATTCCTGACTTACACAACATACACAAAAATCAACTCAAAGTAAATTAAAAACTTGAATGTTAAGACCTAAAAACCATAAAACAGCTAGAAGAAAACATAAAATATAAAGTCCTTGACATTAGTCTTAGCAATGATTTTTTTTGGATTTGACTCAAAAGGAAAGGCAATAAAAGAAAAATAAACAAGTGGGACTGCATCACTGAATGCTTCTGCACAGCAAAGGAAACCATTAAGAAAATGTAAAGGGAACCTGTGGAATGGGAGAAAATATTTGCACATCATATATCTAATAAGGGGTTAATATCCAAAATATGTAATGCACACAAATCAATAGCAAAAAACAACCAATTAAAAATGGGCAAAAGAATAGACATTTTTCCAAAGTTAACAGATACATGAAAAGAAGCCCGACATCACTAATCATCAGGGAAATGCAAATCAAAACCACAATGAAGTATCACCTCACACTTGTTAGAATGGCTATCATCAAAAAGACCATAGGTTAAGTTTGAGCAAAGATGTAGAGAAGAGCAAACGCTTGTGTTCTCTTGGTAGGAATGCAAACTGGTGCAGACACTATGGAAAACAGTATGGAGGTTCATCAAAAAATTACAAATAGGGGTGTCTGGGCTGCTCAGTCGGTTAAGCATCTGACTCTGGATTTTGGCCCAGGTCATGATCTCACAGTTTGTGAGATCAATTCCCACATTGGGCTCTGCACTGACAGCACAGAGCCTGCGTGGGATTCTCTCTCTTCCTCTGTCTGTGCCTCTCCCCACTACACTCTCTCTCTCTCAAAATAAATAAACATTTTTTAAAAAAAATTAAAAATATAGGGGACACCTGGATGGCTCAGTCAGTTAAGCATCCGACTTCAGCTCAGGTCATGATCTCATGGTCCATGAGTTCAAGTCCTGCGTCAGGCTCTGTGCTGACAGCTGAGAGCCTGGAGCCTGCTTCAGATTCTATGTCTCCCTCTCTCTCTACCCCCCCTCCATGCTCGCTCACTCTCTCTGTCTCTCTCTAATAAAAATTAAAAAAAATTTTTTAGTTAAAAGTGTAACTATCACAGGATTCAGGAATCGCATGTCTGGGTATATATGCAAAGGAAATGGAAACAGCATCTGGAAGAGATGTCTGCACTTCCATGTTCTTTGCAGCATTATTCACAATATCCAAGGTGTAGAAACAACGTGAGTGTCTGTCAACAGATGAATGGATAAAGAAGATGTGAAATATATGCATATATCTACAATGTATTATTCTGCCATGAGAAGGAGGGTAATCTTGCTGTTTGCTACAACATGGATGACCTTGGAGTACATTATGCTAAATGAAATAAGCCATACAAAGACAGATATTGCATGGTATTACACATATGGAATCTTAAAAAAAAAAGTCCAATTCATAGGAACAGAAAGAGAAATATGATTGCCAGGAGCTGGGTGGGTGGGAGAAATAGGATTGGAAAAAGGAGAAAGGAAAAACAGAAGAATGACTGATATTGAGTCATAGTGACATTCTTCATTTCCATGGTACTTTTCACCTGGTATTGAGGCAGAAGAGGTAAGGGAAAGAGGTGGGGTGGAACTCCGGTTCTGCCTCTCCCAAGCTACATTTTATGAAAGAATTACCAGTGGATTCTGAGTGGAACAATGAGTGTCCCAATAATTTCTTATTTAACCAAACTGCCGTAAGTGTAAAAACAGAGACAATGGACAGATATTCCCAAGTGTGCCAGAAATCAGATCACTTAGCTGCTCTGAGTCCTTTGAATAAGGGTTTTGAGTAAAACTATTAAATGTTGAAATCCAGCCAAAATACAAGTGAATAAAAGTACAGAGCTTGGTATAAGATGGGTGGTGAACCTTAAGTCTGTTTAAATATAAGAAAAAGAAAGAGTGGCCATCTGTGTGAATTATAGTGGCAGCCAAATAGTAAAATGATATAAAGCTTACAATTAGTAATATAACTGAGGAAAATCATTGGGTGAGAGAAGGGAGAGGCTATGCAAGTATATCATGTCCTTTTTCTTAGCGGAAGAGTCAACAGTCACTAAGTCGAAAATGCTATTTTTAAAAATGAGGCTGTAACTTCGGAGTTTTTCATAATATTTTTGTTACCCTTAGAGCAGTCTTTTAGGAAGCCATCTCTTATAGTGAAGAAACATCATTTCTCTGAACTTTAGGAATTCTGTTTGCTGTTTTGCTATCACATCTTTCCTTCCTTTTTTTTTTTTTTTTTTGTTGCTTTTTTGTTGTTTGTTTGTTTGTTTGGTCATTAATGAAAAATGCCACTTACCAGAAGCTCAGTGTGCTCTGGGGATTGGGTATACCTGGTGAGCTAATATTTGTGAACAGGTGGAATGTTGCTGTGGAGGTGGAACAGGTGAAGTGATGGGGAATCAGAGGTGAGATGCTAAGGCAGGCCTCTCTACGGAGATGCTTAGGTAAGGTCCAGATGCTAATTCAGAGCCAGCCAGGTTAGAGAGCACACTGCACTATGCTGAGCAGAAAGAGGCCCGTTCCAGAAACAGAACAAAGGCCTTGTTTTGGAGCCCTGCTTTGTTGGTACTCCAGCAGATGGCCTGCCTACTGCCAAATCCTGTTCCTATTCTACTCTTCATGTCTTGGAATAGGTCTTAGGTTTTGCCTACTCAGCAAGATTGTAGGACTGTCTGGAAGATGCTCAGTGAATATGTAAAGTTAGATGAAGGAATGAACAAGTGAATGAGTGGATACTTTGAGAGTGTCAGATTAATGACATATCACAGTTAATGGTATTAGCTGCTTTTTTATGTTAAAGTTGAGTATTTTTAAAGTAGATTTCCTTTGGAAACACCTTATAGCATGTGATTTAGGCTGCTGCTAATGACAGCCCATGACCAGCCAGTTCGATATTCTGGTGTCTTCCAGTGAACCACATGAATTTGCCTTCTAAGAGTTTTAGGTTCTACATGTGAAGTCAGAGAAGTTAAATTCATGGCTAAGATCCTCATGTGTATTTATTTGAGAATAAAGTAAGTTGAGATGTTTTCTGTCAGGTTCAGGAGGCGCTTCTGGAAGCAACACCTTTGCTAACTTCATGCTCACCTCTTCTTTGCATATGGATATTGAAATCACAAATATGACTCTTGAAAGCAGGGTAATAAGTCATTTTAGTTCCTTTAAAATAAATGTATCTTGGGGCGCCTGGGTGGCTCAGTCGGTTAAGCCTCTGACTTCAGCTCAGGTCATGATCTCGCGGTCTGTGAGTTCGAGCTCCGCGTCGGGCTTTGTGCTGACAGCTCAGAGCCTGGAGCCTGCTTCCGATTCTATGTCTCCCTCTCTTTCTGCCCCTCCCCTGCTCATGCTCTCTCTCTCAAAAATAAATAAAAACATTAAAAAAATAAAATAAAATAAATGTATCTTTTTTGCTTGGTGGGAATTTGAATCTTGACAAATACATAGATTCGTTATTTTGTTTAAGTTAGCTGTAATTTACTGCTTATATGTGGAATGCTCTAAGTCTAAACCCCAGGAGGGAGGGGGCAAGGATGGTCCCCACCCTAGAGGCCTGGTTTAGTAAGATTAGCGGGAGGTGGCTGACACAGAAGTGTTTGAGAGAGATCCCAGGAGTGGAGCTCTGTGTACAAGTTGCTTTTTGTCTTTGAAACACAGGCTGGAGCGTCCTTTGAACCAGTGTTTTTCAACATGAAATCTCTACCCCATTAGCCAAGATTTTTGTCTCATTTCACTTTCTGTAGTTTATATATGAAACAATGGGTATTTCAGAGTTTCCATACAAAAGATTTACAAAATGAAGTTTTCTCTTGACTAGTTATGCTTTATGGAGACTTTGGCAGCTTCCATTAGGGCAGTAGTCTTGCCACTACCTTGATATCCATATGCAACTGTACATTTCCTGGATGCTTGTGTGACTGCATTGTCCCTGAGATTGTCCCTTTGGTCCTGATGGCTTGTTCTTCCTTTCTGAGTGATTGGACTGGCCCAGCCAGTAGAGCATGGGCACTGCCCCTAAAAGAGCCACTGGCCTCCTGTATTTAGGATGAAGTCTCTTCTAACTCTGTGACTCCTGATCTTTGTTATGTAAGAAAGTTCAGGCAACTGACACAGTGTTGTTTAAACAAAGTTTTCTGTGAATCTCTTTGCAAGTAAAAAGAAGCTTGTCTGCTTGTTTGTGATGCTCATTCACTGCTCACAGAGAGGGTAAGAAGGCCAGGCATGAGCCAGCACTTGAATGAATCCCAGTTCCTACATGGCACCTGCTTTGTGACCTGACCCTCAGAGTCTCTTTTTTCTCACCTGTAAACTGGATGCTCTAAACAAGTCACATTTCTTGTTTTCTTTGTTGTTGCTTCTTTGTCCTTTGGCCAGAATATACCTGAAATTGGACAGCACTGGAAAGCAAGTCCCTAGGGTCCTCAGAAATCCTTGTCAGATACACCTGGGTCTCAGGACAATGCTGGCCCAAGTAGGCAGTACTGTGGGGAGCCCAAGTCTGTGTCTCCCCAACATAGATCCTTTTCTTGCTGTGTGACTATCATTCTCTCTCCATGCTGGCTTGCAGGCTTCCTTCTCAGTCTCTGCACCTCCATGGGGGCATGTGGCCACCAGCAGCTCCCTCACTTCAGAGAGCTACCACCTATGACTCCAAAAGCACTAGCAACTAAAGGAAAAAAAAATAGATAAGTTGGATCACATGAAAATTGAAAACTTCTGTGCCACAAACAGTACCTTCAAGGAGGCAAAAAAGACAACCCAGAAAATGTGAGAAAATATTTGCAAAATCATACCTGATGAAGGACTCCTATCTAGAATATATAAAGAATGCTTACAACTCAATAATAAAAAGACAAATAAATAATAGCCCAATTAAAAAATAGACAAAAGAACCTGAATAGTCTTTTCTCCAGAGAAGATATACAAATGACCAACAAGTACATGAAAAGATGCTCCACATATCAGTCATTAGGGAAATGCAAATCCAAACCACAATAAAATATCACTTCACCCACTAGGTGTGTCTAGAACCAAAAAAACAAGCAAACAAAAAAAAAAAAGAGAAGTGTTGGTGAGGAGGTGGAGAAATTGGAACCGTTGTACATTGCTGGTGGGAATAGAAAATGGTGCAGCCTCTTTGAAAAATAGTTTGGCAGTTCCTCAAAAAGTTAAATATAGAACTTGCATATGAACTAGCAATTCCACTCCTAGGTATATACCGAAGAGAAATAAAAAAACATGTCCTCACAAAAACTTGTACATGAACGTTCATTAGCATTTTTTGTAATAACCAAAAAGTAGAACCAACCCAAATACCTATCAACTGTTGAATGGATAAATAAAATGTAGTATACATTTATATGCTATATTTTGTGGTATATGACAGCATATTATGCAATTAAAAAATGAGGTAACAATACATACTACAACACAAATGACCCTTGAAAATGTTATGCTGAGTGAGAGAAGCCAGTCACAAAAGACCAAATTTTTTTTAAATTTATTTTATTTATTTCGAGAGAGCACGTGTGTGCATGTGCACATGCAAGCAGGGGAGGGGCAGAGAGAGAGAGAGAGAGAGAGAGAGAGAGAGAGAGAGAGACCCCTAAGCAGACTCCATGCTATCACCGCAGAGCCTGATGAGGGGCTCAAACTCACAAACTGTAAGATCATGACCTGAGCCAAAATCAAGAATCAGATACTTAACTGACTGAGCCATCCAGGCGCCCCAAAAGATCACGTGTTTTGATTCCATTCTTATGAAATATCCAGAATAGGTAAAGTTATAGTCACAGAAAGTAGATTAGTAGTTGTCTAGAGCTTGGGAACTGGAGAGAATGGCAAGTGGTTGCCAGTAGGGGCAGAGTGCCTGTTAGGGGAACAAAAATGTTCTAGAATTAGATTGTGATGATGGTTGGATATACTGAAAATCACTGAATTGTAACATTAAATAGGTGACTTGTATGGTCAGTGAATTATATCTTAATGCTCATTAATTTTTTTTAATTTAAAAAATAAAAAGAATTTTTATTAAATCCTGGTTCCAAATTCCTGGGAAAGGAGCCTGATCCAGTTTGTAGGGAGACCAACTCCTGGCCCCAGGATTGGGTCCTGTTGTAAGAACATGGATACCATGTGCCTGTGTACCACCACCTGGCCACTCAGGGAGGCAGAGGGCTATGTAGAGAGGATAGTGTGTCCGTATATGAAGATAACAATAGCATCTGCCTCATGGAGTGATACTAAGAGGAAAATAAATAACTGTATGTGAGTCATTTAATACAAAGCCTAGCACACCCTTCATGCTGACTGCAATGGCCACATTAGTGTCGTGCTGCTTCTGGAAGAATGACAAGATACAATGCACACATCAAAGCTCAAAAAATAGTTGAGTAATGAACTTAACCTCAAGGAACCTGGAGATAAAGTCAAAAATGAAAAGGATCTTTAATTGGTATATCCGATTGCCTGCTTGCCTGAGAACTGTTACAGGTTTCTGACTGTATTGTACTGTCATTAACTTTCCCTTGTTGCTGCCTACGATATTACATATTAAGGGGCTGCCAACGGAAGTGGGTAACAAGACTGTTTGAGGGCAGAGTGAGACAGGAGTGAGCTTCCCTAATGAACCTTTGTATCTGACACTCAGAGCAAGAGCTTTATTCAACTTTTTGGGTTTCATCATCAACCGTGTGAATGGTACCTACTTCTCAGCGTTGAAGTAAGGATGAAAGGAGAGCAGACATTTAAAACACCTGGATAGGGGCACCTGGGTAACTCAGTTTGTTAAGCATCTGTTGATCTCAGCTCAAGTCTTGATCTCAGCCCACACTAGGCTCTGCACTGGATGTGAAGCCTATTTAAAAATAAGTAATTAAGTAAGCAAATATATAAGTAAATATAAATAAATAAATAAGAAAAACAAAAATTAAAAATAAATCACCTGGATATGTAACAGTCACAAAGCCATAAACACTGTGATTGTAGTCTTAATAATCACAGCGTGTGCTAGTAATATCTATGTAGTATATACTTATATGTACTATGTAAGTAATAAAAATTTTTATGAAAATTAAGTTTTTGTATTATGCACATAATGTCTGACCACATTTTTTTAGAAGTTCATGTTTTAATTTTTTTTAACTTTTATTCATTTTTGAGAGAGAGAGAGACACACACAGAGCATGAGTGGGGGAGGAGCAGAGAGATGGAGACACAGAATCTGAAGCAGGCTCCAGGCTCTGAGCTGTCAGCACAGAGTCTGATGCAGGACTTGAACCCACGAACCACGAGATCATGACCTGAGCTGAAGTTGGTCGCTTAACTAACTGAACCACCCAGATGCCCCCTGACCACCTTTTTAAAAAGACTGTGCAAATAAAAGAAAATAAATTGAAATTCCAAAGTTACAGACTCCCAAACAACTACTGTTGGTGTACATCTGGAGAGATTTTATTTATTTATTGCTATACAAAAGTATGGATCAGGCTATCATACTTTTCTTTTTCCCTGAACATTTGTTCAGTGTCCTTATCAGGTAATAAATGCAGATTTATATTACCATTTTTGTTTTTTTCTCTTTTTTTAATGTTTATTTTTGAGAGAGAGAGAGAGAGAGAGAGAGAGAGAGAGAGCAAGTGCACATGAGTGGTGGAGGTGGTGGAGGAGCAGAGAAAGAAGGAGACACAGAATCTGAAGCAGACTCCAGGCTCCAAGCTGGCAGCACAGAGCCTGATGTGGGGCTAGAACTCACAAACCACGAGATCATGCCTGAGCCAAAGTCAGATGCTTAACCAACTGAGCCACCCGGTGACCCCTTTTTTGGGCTTTTCTTACTTTTTGTTTTCAGATAATTTTAGACTTACAGAAGTTTGCCATAGTAGTACTTAGCGTCTTCCTAGCATTCAACTTACTGGCAGCTTCCTTGGGCCTATCAGGCTTCCACAGAAATGTCTTACCCATAGTTTCAAGATTTTTTTTTCCCCTAAGCCATTTTTCCAACTTAAAAGTATTGTTAGACTTTGAATCCACCTATGATTTATAACAGTTGAGGGCTCTACCCTTCATTCGATCCTTGCCCTTAAAATTTAGTCTTGTAGCTCATATCCCATTCTTGGTTTAATCTCTTATTATTTGAAAATTAGAAGCCGTTCCATCTTCCAAATTGATAAATCCCTAAGTTTATGGATTCTGTCTCCCTTCATTACTGCTTGCAAATCAGACAGTTCTTTTCTGAGCTCACCTCTTTCTTGTATCACCTTACCAAACCTTGCTAATGGTGACCGCCACATATCAGTGACATTCTGCCCTGCACCCCTTGTTAAGTGCAAGGTCTGCCCTCCAGGTACTCACTGGGAATCGTTTTAATGACTCTTTCCTCATTCTCCTGACCTCAGATGAAAAGTGTCCTTACCACTCTTGGCCCAACCCCTGAGGCCAGGTCCACATAAATTAATATGTTTTACAAAAGCAGCCCATTTCTATATCGATTGTCATAAACTCTTTTATGCTTTAGTAACCAACAACTTCAAAATCTCAGTGGCTTACAAAAGTTTCTCTTTCCCATTCTGTGTCCATCCTCACTCGGCAGGGACCTCTGGGATGCATGCTGAGCAGTGCCCCCACAGAACATTGCAGGTGGCAGAGGGAAAGAGGAGGTACGGGGAGTTGGCAGTGGTTCTCAGGCTTCCACCAGGAAGCAGCACCACACCTCTGCCTGCTGTTTATCAGCCAGAGCAAGGCCACTGGTCTCATGCCCAGGGACAAGGAAGCCACTGTCACCAGTCACCCGGAAGGAGGGAAGCCAGACACGCTTGGTTGGCAGCACCAGGGGCAACCTCAGAATCCCTTTGTTGAAAATGTTAGCTTTCATTTTTCTCCTTATAAACAGAAATGCAGTGAACATCTTTTCTCCATACTTCTGTTTGTTCCTGTCCTTTTGTTTTCTAAGAATAAATTTATAACATATAATTACTGTGTTAAAATGTTTGGCGCTAAGGCTGCTACTACCTCACACCGTGTCTCAACATACAGACTAGCAGGCAGGTGCCAGCTTGCCGGGGGGTAAAAGCTTGGGGTCAATAAGACTGTACACTTTGCAACCCAGGCCAGGGTGTGGCTTGGCAGATGGGTGGTGGATCCTCTTGCCCCTTATCCAGAGGGTAGGGCAGTACACTGTCTTGCTAGCTGTGGGCAGCACTTACCAAAATCCCAGAAAGTGCACATTGCCATCCAGAACTAGCTCATGCTTTTAAAAACTACTAATGTGTCCTGACTTGCAGGGCCCACAGAAGAACAAAAACTTTCTGTTTTTCATAGATCAGCAAAGGAAAGACATCCATTGTATAGAATTCATTCTAGTCTGTAAATTATATTGAGTTTCTGGATAGAGCACAGCACAACAGATAAACGTGACTAAAATGCACCTTATCTCCTGGTGTTCGATTTCTCATTTGCGAAATGGGAACTGCCTTCCTTAGAATTCTTTTGTTAATCCTGACAACAGAAAAATTCTCCAGACTTTTAGTAAAATCTCACTGGTAAGCTGTGGGTGATGGGGAGTATGAATACAAAAGGGAGAAAATGTAATGACTTAAAGAGAATAATAAAGCTCTGGGCAACAGCCTGAGTGATCTTGAAATAGATAGGGCTTGGAAAACCCACCATACTGGGGACCCGAGACCCTGCTCCCAGGCAGCAGCTGGAATATTCCCAGCCTCAGTCCAGAACATGCCCAAGAGCATCACTTTGTGATTTTATTCTTATTCAAGTTCTGAGTACAATTCTGCAATTCTCTTGTCATCGTGAGCTGAGCTAGCTGAGGACAGTGTTCTGGGGATTTTCATTTGTTGATTAGTCTTTCTTTTTAGATATGCTGTCACATGACAGATGCCTTCTTGCCATTCAGGATCAGGCCCCCTCTGAAGCATCCCTTCTGAGAGTGGGTCAGTGGGGGGACCCTGTCGGCCATCCCCCACAATGACTCCCCGAGGGTGGGCCTCATCTCCACCTGTGTGGACCCTCCTCTGTATGCCTCTCTGCACCTGCCTTAGTAGGTGTGTGTTGCTTTGATCTTTCACATTTCACTTATATGCTTCATTTTTTTAAAAAAACAGCACTAGGTCACTTATAAATCTAACATATAAATTAAGTTCTGGTGGATATTTGCTTGCCAAAGGATTTGCTTTAGGATTCCTTCAAGTTATAAGCATCTCAACATCTTACACATGATTCTCATTTTTAAAATACTTTTCTTTCATATAATAGGATCAGTTGTTAAGAAAAACAAACAAAAGCACACACAAAAAAATGTAGTGGTTGAGATGGCTTTTTTTTCCCCTTCTCTTTTCTGGCCTTACAAGGAAAGAATAAAGTATCTTTGTGTATTCCAAAAAGGGCATGGCTGTGTCTGGGCCTGCTACTGAAGGCTTAATGCTACCTTGGATTAAGTCAGTGAGTAGACTTTCCCAAGGCATGTCACTTGTAATCTTCCAATTGGAAGTAGGAAAGTAGCTGAGTGCACAGAGTGGTGCCCTTGCCTCGGCAAGGGGTAGCCTCTCCCCTGGAGGCCACTGGGGGCCCACACCAGGGCATGTGCCACCCCTGGTCAGGCACTGTTGGCAGGAGGAGGAGGAGCTGGTTGACAGCATCAGCTGCCACCTGCCCTGTGGGCTGGGAACGTAGGAGGGACAGTTCTGTCCTGCGGGCAGGGAGAGAGAGTCTGCAGATAAATGTCCATGTGAAAGAGCCTGCCCCATCCCTGGGGAAGCTTCCTGTACATTATTCTTACAGATTGTGTGTCATGATACAACTTATGAACAACTGCCTGAAGGAGTTTGGGGAGGGAATACTGTCCCTTTTCCCATTGGGAAAAGACCTCAGCCTCTCTCCCTACTTCTTTAAAAAAATAATGTTTATTTATTTTTTGAAAGAGAGAGAGAATGTGAGCAGGGGAGGTGCAGAGACAGAGGGAGACACAGAATCTGAAACAGGCTCTAGACTCTGAGCTGTCAGCACAGAGCCCAACGTAGGGCTCGAACCCATGAAACGTGAGATCATGACCTGAGCTGAAGTAGGACACTTAACCGACTGAGCCACCCAGGTGCCCCTCTCCCTACTTCTTCATATTCTGATGTTCTGTTTCCTGAATGAACCCAACTAGGTGCCTTCTGGTATTGGCAGACCAGGTTCTGAGGATCTTGTCAAAATGAATCCCCACAGAATGTTCCGTACCCTCCTAGGCGTTGGGGGAAGGCCAGTGGCAGAGGGGCCAGAAGTGCTGGATGCCCAATGACCTTGGATACAAATTAGCCATGTGACCTTCAGCTAGTTCCTTGCTGGGTGGATGGGTTTGTTCATCTGTAAGATAGGATGATTGTACATCACCCTGCTGTCCTTGAGGGATGGCCATGATGATTAGATAGAGGAGAGATGTGAGGGGTCACCCACATTTGTGGCCAGGAGGCTGACTCCTGGCTCCTGTAGCAGGGTGGTTGTGCTGGGAGCCATCTGATTCATGGCTCTCTACTCAGGCATGTTGCTTCCCTCCTGTTAAAATCTGATGTCTGTAAATAACTGCTCCCACTGCCACAGCATCACAGATGTCCTGTCAGAGGGCATTTGGAGGGACATTTCCACATTGTGTGGATTTGGGCAGTTGTAAACATAGATGTGTCATCCTGGGGGCCCTGGGAGGCAGCGGAACAGAAGGGCTCAGAGTTCTTGTACATGCCTCTGATAAGGGACCAGGGACAAATGCTGAGAAAAACCAACTGCTGGTCAAGAGTGAGGGCAGGTGGCTTAGAGGATGTGAGAGTTCATTCCAGCCTTGGCAAGGCAGACTGGTCACCCAGAGCTGTTGTTTAGTGAAGAGATACTTGGCCAGTATTCACATGGATTCGTACCTATGCAAACATTAGCCCTTCAGTAAGCTTGGATACAACTTAAGCATACCTTTTAAAATACCATTTTCTTAAAAGGTAGCTTCCTTCTTTACATCTCAGTGTGGCTGGACTTTGGATGTGTCAGATGATGAGGGTTGTAGTGGGGTTGTCACCCATGGTTGTTGTTGGCTGTCTTTCCAGCTCTTTGTCTTTGTGGTTTCAGGCAGGGCTGCCCAGGGGGCTGATTATGCCCCATGAGTTGTCAGCAGGAATTATGTGTGTCACTTCTGGTTTAGGATGCTGAATTATTGGAGGGTAGTCCTTCAGAGCTCTCCTGCTCTCTGTATGGCAGTGGGCAATGTTTGGGATTGTCTGCCCCATCATCTTGCAGCTCAAAGTCAGGGGTTCTGGAGCCCAGCCCCAGCTACCCCATAAGGACAGTGCAACATGAGCAAGAAATGAACCATGGTAGGTATGAGCCACCAGGGTATTGGCTGGCATTGATA
This sequence comes from Panthera pardus, assembly GCF_024362965.1. NCBI lineage: Eukaryota > Metazoa > Chordata > Mammalia > Carnivora > Felidae > Panthera > Panthera pardus. The sequence goes on along the minus strand of NW_026526810.1, from coordinate 14,775,168 downwards.
CTCTCACTGCTTTTTTTTTTCTTTTTTTTCTTTACAAGCTGTTATCAGACTGATCCTGTATCTTAAAATCCAGGCAATATGATAATTCCTCTGGTTGCTTTCCAGATTTCCCAGTGAAGGAATATTTTCAGGCATTCTCAACAAAACAGGAATACAGCCTCTTGACTGCAGAGGCAAAAATTGGACATGGATATTCCAGGAGATTCATATTTGCAGAAACATTTTGAAAACTAGAAAGCTCTGTAAAAAAGGTGAAACTGGAGGTTTCCCCATTTATGTTTCATGATGCTAAAATATGTTCCATTAAAAAAATAAGTAAGGTTCCTTGATCTAATAAGTTTGGGAAATGTGAGGTGCTCTTGTCCGTTTTTGAAGACATATGCTGCCCATTAGTATACCAAGGCTCTGAGAAGCCTGCAGTAAAGAAATTGTTTACTCCAGTGGAATCAAAATTTTCTCAAATGTTCCAACACCCATCTTTCAGGCCAGTGTTTATGGGAAAGTTAATACATGAAATGCAGAATTTACTGATTCTTAGTACAACGGAATAGTGCTTCTTCAAAAGCCGCATTGTGTGTCATGTGGGAAATCCTTGTGATATGAGGCACATTATCAATGACCACTTCCTTTTCTTCTTTTTAAGGCAACAATTTATTGAGTTCCAACTCTATGCGAGGTTAACTATGCTGAATGGTACATAGATCAATCTATGTCTGGTCCATGGGCCTGAGCATCAGCACAGGAGGGCACTTGGAAACCTGCACATCCCTAGCCTGCACCATCACCTGCATCATGGGACCCTCTTGGCATAGGGCTTGGGAATCTACGTTGAGAACACATTACATGTGATTCTCGTGCTCCCCAGTATTTGAGAGGTGTCACACCAGATGCATTTTTCCCACTTTCTCTTGGTTTGGGGTTGGGTTCTAAAAGTGCCCAGAAGGTCTAGCCCTGAAGACCATGGCATAGGGTCCCAGTGTTGCCCAACTGATGTGTCAAGACCTCATATCAGTGTTTGTATAGACGAGCTTTGTGGCCTATAGAAATGACAGCTAAACTCTTGTATTTTAGAGGAGGCTACTACTTGCGTATTAAGGCCCAGGGTGCTGAGGACCAGGAGGAGAGGTCACTAAGGTGGCTGCTGTGAGGCTCGGGGCCCCACACCTTGTGGATAGAGCTGAGCTCGTCATGTATGACAATGCTGTGGCTCAGACTTGCAAAGCCTGCCACGCAGTTGACAGATCCAGCCTTCACACCTTGCGGTTGATCGCCCACATGGTGCCACAGTAAAGGGTGATGTGGTTGGAGACAGCCGGGCGTGGGAGCAGGGGAGGGGGCTTTATGGCAGCTGGTCAGGCTGTTCTTCCTCTTGGATGCCTTTCATTTCAGCCACCGGTACAGTGCGAGGGTTCTTGATGCCTTTGATGAGACAGTTCTTCTGGAATTTGTTCAGGCACAAAACAGAGAAATCTGGCTCTTTTAATCAGCCCATGAAATGGTTTTGGGGCTTGCATTTCCTTAGGAGCTGTTATCAGTATCACTGAAATGTCCCCCAAGGCTGTTTCTTCTTTCCTCCAGGAAGGGCAGCTGCAAATGAGGCAGACTGCAGATCTTTCTCAACTTACAATGGGGTTATGATGCAATAAACACATCTCAGGTTGAAAATGGCCTAGGTTGAAATGCATTTAATACACCTAAGCAATGGAATATCATAGCTTCACCTAGCTCATCTGAAATGTGCTCCGAGCACGTACATTAGCCCAAGGTTGGGCAACATCCTCTAACACAAAGCCTATTTTATAATGTAGTGTTGAATATATCATGTAATTTATTAATTACTGGAAGTGAAGAACACAGTGGTTGTAAGGGTATCCAGTAGTTTACCCTGGTGATGGCATGGCTGACCAGGAGCAGGAGAGAGAGAGAAGCAGCAGGAGAGAGGATCATACTGTGTTATTGCCAGCCCAGGAAAAGATCAAAATTCAAAATTTGAAGTACAGTTTCTATCGAGTGTGTATTTGCACCATCATAAAGTCGAAAGAGTAAATTGAACTATCCTAAGTTGAGACTATCTGTAATTTAAATTCTGCCCCTTTTACATTCAGATTGCCTCACAATGGCTGATGCCTGGGGTGGCCCTTTGAAAGGTGCTGCCATCTGCCAGTTGCTGCTGTAACCACCCGATTTCTGCAGGTCAGTGTCACGGGCATGGGGCCTCCAGGGAAAGTGCTAAAGGCATAGACAGATGGCCTTCCCGGAGACAAGGTCAGTGGGAACATTCTGGTCTGATGGGGCACTAAGTCTGGTAACCTGGGGAGTTGTTTTTTTTTTTTTTTTTTTTTTTTTTTTTAATTTTTTTTTTTTTAATGTTTATTTATTTTTGAGACAGAGAGAGACAGAGCATGAACGGGGGAGGGTCAGAGAGAGGGAGACACAGAATCTGAAACAGGCTCCAGGCTCTGAGCTGTCAGCACAGAGCCCGACGTGGGGCTCGAACTCACAGACTGAGAGATCATGACCTGAGCCGAAGTCGGCCGCTTAACCGACTGAGCCACCCTAACCTGGGGAGTTTTAAAAGTACACTGAATCTGGGGTCCCACTCTCAGGGCAACTTTGTCAGTGCTCCCCAGGTGAGTCAGTTGTGCAGCCCTGGGGTTGTGAGTGTGGGTTGACAAACCAGATCAGAAGGACTCAGGCCATTGCCTCCTCCGTCTCTGTGAAGCTGGGAATGCAAGTCAGTGGGACCCATGATCCTCATCCCTGCCCTCCCTGCTCCTCCTCTCAGGTCCCCTCTGGGCCACGCTGTTCGGACACTGGCGAGAATGAAGCTGACCCATCAGCACCCCACTCCTCCTGCTGTCCAGCCTCTAGGCCCCCGGCCCAGCCCACTCTCCTTCCTGGCTGAGGCAGCTGCTCTCTCCATGACCACACATGGTGGCTACCTGACCTCAGGGCTGGGCCCTCCTCCTGCCAATGCCACAGGTTTCTGTGACATCTGTGGGCTGATTCCTCCCCTGTGCCCACCTTCCTTTATATGTCAAATCTATTCTCGTTTCCTGTCTCCATCAAAGGAACAGAAAATACAGGTGCTTATGACACACTCCCTCATGTGCACATAAACCACAACATACACTCACACATGTTCACACATGCACTCACACTCCCGCACACATCACACATGTGAATGCAGTTATGCACCTGCACCCACACATGCAGGTACCATGCATGCACACTTACAAGCATGCTCACACATGCACATACACATGCCACAGATTTACACATACGTACATACACACAGATGCACACACCAACACATGCATGCACATACATCCTACTCACCAAAGTCTCACCCTCCTGTTGCAGTTCATGGTCTGCCTTGGGCCCCAGACCCCAGATAGTTGTTGACCTGTCCTTTCCCTCTGCCCCTCCATCCAGTCCCTCACCAAAGCTCATCTGTTTTAGCCTCAGAGTATATCTGGAGCCAGTCTAACCTCCTGACTGCTCTCTCTGCATCTGCTTCACACAGCTACCAGAGTGATTTTTAAATAACATGAGCCAAATCCTTTTACCCTTCTGCTTATAACCACCTCCAACCAAGGCTTCTCATAGCAGAAGTGTGAGAATCTCCCAGAATCTACATCCTGCCTCCAAGCCCACACTTGGTCCTGCCTCAGGTATCTGTGACTCCCGGGGCAGGAACCATCCTTCCACACCTCCCAGAGTGGCTGCAGAGCATCCACTAGGTCTGGGTCAATGTGGACATCCCAGGAGGCCCTTCCTGACACACTATTGGAATGGCCCCAGCACCCTCCTGATACCTGCCTTCTTTCCTATGAGCATGTTCTGCAAGTGTCTTTCCTGTTCATGTCTGTGTCCAGCCCACAGAAGGGGAAGTTTTCACCCAGAAACTCCTCATGCAGCCCTGAATGGTGGGGCTCTGCCCATTAATCCCGTAAAAACACATGTTTCTGGAGTCTTGCTGAGTGACTGGCTTCTCCATAGCTGTGTCTATGAGAGACACAGCTCTCATAGGCTGGGAGACCACCTCACTGCTCTGAGCCCAGTTTCTTCATCTGCAGACCTTGACCTCCAGGGTGTGCATTTATCATCTTTAATGAAATCCATTACAGTAATAGTGTAGTCATAGCCTGTCAGGACTTGGCAAAGAGGTGAAATGCAGGAGAAGGTTAACCCAAGATCCTGCATATATCCTGGACTGCCTTGCTGTGCTCTGTGCCCATGTGGGAGGTTGTAGGAGGTGCAACTTGCCAATAAGTATCGATTCTATTGAGCTCATCTAGAGAGCGTGTGAGACCTGGTGCAAACCCACTGCCCTTCTTGTCACTCACAGACTAAGGGGTGGTTTGGCTCAGGTGGGGAAGGAACTGTGCATGCTCCAAGGTTTCTGGGGCATATTACAGGGCGCTTAGGTGTAGTTTTGCTGCAGAGGATGGGACCAAGGGTCTGCCTTTGCCTTTCCAGATTCAGACCCACCTTACCCCTGCTGCACTTCCCCTTTGGGCTTCCTCAGTGGGCTCTTCAGTCTGGCTTTCCACTGGGTTAGGACAGGGGCAAGTCCAACAGGAATGTGGTGGGGTGTTGACTCCTGTACTCCCCTTTCCTGAGGTAACCACTCTGCTCAAGCATGTTTTGGCCCATATTGTCCGCGTAGCTCTCTCCTGCTTCTCCTTGTCCATGGGGTCTTATACTTTCCCGTGTGGGTCCCCATGCCCTTTGCCCCCACCTTCATGAAGAGACACTTTATTAACCCCTCTTTAAATTGTCCTTACTCCTGTGCTCTGCCGTCTCTTGTCTGGACTCTTTCCCAGCCTGGCCTAAGCTTTACTGTGAGCTTTGCAGCACATAGCCCATGTGCAGCCCTCGCCAAATACCCCCATAACCCAGGAAGGTCCTGGGGCTTTTCTGAACGGACTGCATCCAGGTTTGCCTCAAGCCCACTTGTGGGTTTCTCCAGTGCTTAGAATGAGAAGGTCTGGAGCAGCTCATGGGGGAAGTGTGGTGTGGATGACAGACTGGGTCCAGGATCATGCGGATAAAGTAAAAGGAGGATTGTTTTATTATCCTGAGCTGGGATACACGCAGTCCTAAAAGAAATTCCCACAGAAGTCCTTTAAGTCATGAACTTCTTCAGCTCTGGCTTCACTGAGATTTGGGGGGTGGGGGGAATCCATTTCTGGTTCCTCTTCAGGAACTTTCTCCGGCAAGCGAGGTTCATGTGCATTTTTCCCTTGAACAGGTGGAAGGGGAGGTGATAGGGTGACGTAGTAAATTTCCTTAGTCTGTGTTGATGGGTGGGAAGGAAGAGGGTGATGAGCCCAGTGACAGCCAGCCAGTGGACTTCCCAGGCTCTCCCTAGGCCCCCCTGAAATGCAGCATGCTATGGCCAGGGACACAACTGACAACTACAGCCTGGATCTTCTCCGGACCCTGGAGGAGAGGCAGGGCCTCTGCACAGCCATCAGCCATCAGTGGTTAGTCCCTAGTGTTGTCCACATGATTCCTTTCTTTCCAAAAGCCCTGGAACTGGACACTTCCCACCCTCCTTCCCTATGGACACCTGCCAGCATTGTTCACAGCCCCACTCACAAGAAGTCACCTTCTGTGGATCACCTCTGTCCTGGCCTTCAGGCAGTCTGTCATCTGGGACCTTGTGCTCCCACAGCAGAAGATAGCTGTCACCCCACTCTGAGGACCACTCTTCTCACTTCACAGTCCCTGTGCTGGGACACAATGGGCCAGCCTCCTATTGCTGGTGAGGATCAACTGTCTCTGTTCCTCAGGAAGCTGGTCCATGTAAGCATCCTCACTCCTGGGTGCGTCGTGCTCCTGGATTGGTCTGTGGCTCCATCCCTCTCACTGTGTAAGTCCCAGCCACCTGTCTGGAGTAGCCCTCATGTCTTCTCTCCCAATCCCTGCACGGTGTTCTGTACAGGACCCCCCAAAGTCATCTACTCATCTGTCTGCACCCAAAAACATGTGTTTATTGCTACTGTTGTTATTGGGGTTTCATTCCTTTTGTTCATTTTGGGGCCTGTCTTCCCCTACTGGAAAGCTGGTTCTAGGTAGGTGCCATGTACTCCAATACCCATTGCCCCGGTATATGATTATATCTCAGTAGCTTCTGTGGGTGGAATGAATGACTGAGTGAATGAATGAATGCATGGTCATATCTCTGTGTGCAGCCCTGAAAGGCTGGTAGGGAGAAGCACATTGCCTTCGTGCAGGGAACATCATGTTCTGGCTGGGTCACACTGCCTGCAGGTGGGGCCCTGGCCAGTTGCAGCACCATGCAGGTGGCCGGCTCCCGCTGTGTTTCAGTGTCCTCACTGTGGGGTGAGGACAGTGAGGCCATTGTTGTGAGGGTAGATGGGCCACCATGTGCAGCTTTTAGATCAGAGCCCGGAGGCTAGTGCTGATATAGAGAATCTTGTTATTCCCACTACTTCTGCCTCTAATCCTCCTGCCACACAGACCATGCACATACCCCATATATCACATGTCACGGACCCACACACACAGACCACATACATGCACACACCACACACACACCATATACCGCACATCATGTAATACCACATACATACCACACCCCCACACCATATACCATACACAATACCTACCATATATCACACATCACATACACACTGCATACACACCACATCTCTACACACAACACACACCACACACAACACACACATACATACCACACCACACACACACACACATGCACACACAAGCACATACCACACATATATACCCCACACAACACACATCATAGACCCATACACTCCATACAGCACACACATATCCCACACACACACCATACACATACATCCTGCAGATACAAATGCACCACACAAACACAAAACACACCATTCTATCCCACACATTCCAATCAAATCAATCTAAAGGTCACTGTAATTCATTTTCCCAAACATCTCTTACTCTGCCTCTTTCCATTCCTCCTGTCCTGGTTGCAGCCGTCACTGTCTCTCTCTTTGACCTAAAATATTATTATCTTTTCCACCAAATGTAATTTAAATTGCTCTTAATGGTAGGGACTGAGACAGGATGTTGAATCCATGCACACTTCACCCCCCCCCCCACACACACACCCTGCAGTTCCTAATCTATGTATAATGTGTTTTTTACTTGCTCTGGCCCTCCCTCCTCAATAGGAACCCCTCAGACCCTACACTGGGGTCAAGTGCAAGGCGTGCTCTATCCAAGGGCACCGAGTATGGGACCACAGCACTATGGTTGAGTCTGATTGGATTTGGGGCTTTCTCATTAGATGGCCCCTGCCTTACCCTGATGGATATCCCTTAGGGTTCAGAGCTTCCTGGGCATGAATGTCTGACCTGGCCAACACTATGGAGCAAAGAGACTGGCATCAGTGAGCAATTTCAGAAGGGACCAAGTTAGTCCTTAGACCACCCAGCCTCCAAAGGTTAGTTCAGAACCATTACAAAAATGTTTCACTTAACAGTGAACATATGGCCACCGCCTTCACCTGTTGAGGGTGTGTTAGTCTGCTTGGGCAGTCATAATGCAATACCATAGACTGGGAGGCTTAAACAATAGACGTTTATTTTTTCATTGTTCTGGAGGCTAGAAGTCCAAGATCAAGGTGCTGGTGAGACCTCTCTCCTTGGCTTGCAGGCAGCCAACAGCTGTCTTCTCGCAGGCTTTTCACACAGCCTCTATGAGTGTGTGGGGAGAGAGTGCAAGCAATCTCTGTGTCTCTTCCTCTTCCACTAATCCTGTCAGACTAAGGCCCCACCCTTAAGACCTCATTTTACCTTAGTTACCTCCCAACAGCTCCATCTCTAAATACAGTCTCAGTGGGGGGTGAGGGCTTCAACATATAAATTTTTGGGACACACTGTTTAGTTCGTAAGGGTGGTGGAGTTTCAGCTACGCTTTCCTGCCTGCTGTGGCCTGACTCAGCTGCCCCCCATTGTCCTGTGTTCACCCTCTGTGTAAGTGGACCCGGATCCATGGAGCTTTGAATGTGGACTCATGACCAGAGCATCAGGCCATGTCTAGAGGGATCCCTCCTTGTTTCCTGCAGTGACCTCCCTTTTCCTGCCACCTAATGGATTGCACTATTTTTAACCTGGATGCATGATGGTGATTCCATGGAAAGACTTGGAGAGGGCTTGGCTGGGATTCCCTCAGACTCATCACCTCATCTCTCTGAGTCTGTTCTCTTATCTCAGGAATGGGGAAAACACAGTGGGTCCAATTAGATAAACACTGGGTAAGTCTTTAGTCGATTAAAAACAGTTATACACAGGAAAGGAGTTATTATAGCTGCTATCACTGAATTATTGACATTCATAAATTAAATGTTTCAGTATAGGTATCAGGAACCTGTTTGGGTCTAAGTAATTGAAAGCCAACCAGCTAATGGCTTACTTTTCACACTTTAGGAGGAGTCCCAAGGTTACTAGTTTTGGTTTAGAAGTTTGACCCATCCAATTGGCATCTCCATAATTCTCTTGACTGCATGGCCACAAGATGGCTGCTGAAGCACTAAGCATTATGTCCTAGTTCAAGGGAACAAAAGGGGTCAGTGCCAGCTGCTTCTGATTCCCTTTTATCAGGATTGCAAAGATCACCTGGAAGTCTGCCAGGTAGTTTTTCTGCTTAGGTTTTATTGGCCAGAACTGGGTCACATTGCTATCATTAGCCCAGAGGGAGGCAGGGAATATGGGAAATACTGTTGTCACCATTGGTTTACACTAATCCAGATCCATCACCTGAGACCAGGCACATTAACCACCACCACCACCAAAAACCAGGATTGAATGGTAAGGCAGAAAGAAGGGTGTTGGGCAGACAGCAAACAAAAGTTGTGGCTCTCATAGGATATACTTTCTTTTCTAAGAGCTGGGATTCAGAATTGCCCATGGAAAAAAAAAAAGGTTACTAGATTCAAACGCAAGGGAATTAAAAACAAAAATGAACTATTGGGACCCTGTGAAGATAAAAATCTTCTGCACTGCAAAGGAAACAATCAACAAAACTAAAAGACAACCAACGGAATGGGAAAAGATATTTGCAAATGACGTATCAAAGGGCTGATATCCAAAATCTATAAAGAATTCACCAAACTCCACACCTGAAAAAAAATAATCCAGTGAAAAAATGTGCAGAAAACATGAATAGACACTTCTCTCTCTCTTTTTTTTTAACATTTATTTATGTATTTTGATAGAGCACACACACACACACACACACACACGGGAGAGGGAGAGAAGGAGAGAAAGAATCCCTACTAGCCTCTATGCTGTCAGCACAGAGCCCAATGTGGGGCTTGATCTCACAACGCTGGGATCATGACTGGAGCCTAAATCAAGAGTTGGACATTCAACTGACTGAGCCACCCAGGTGCCCTAAAAGGCTACTAGAGTCTATTAAAGGAATGCTCCCCAGTGTTTCTCAGAAAAAGCCACACCTGAGATGAGAATAGAAAATAGGCTTTAGACTAACTTGAGGTCAGGTGTGAATCTCACTCGATGGATTGCAGGTGGTGCAAACTGGCACTGGGCATGGCTTTCATTGACTGCTTCCTGGTCTTCTGCCCTGCACTCTGTGCCTGTTTATTTTCCCATTGGTGTCTGTCTTGCTTTCCCTCATGTACTTCTTGTTCCTTTGGCTTTGCTTTTCATTCAGGCTCTACTTTGGTCAGTTTTGCAAAAAGTTTAAAACTGTGACATTGGGGAGTGTCTGGGTGGCTCAGTCAGTCAAGCCTGACTTCAGCTCAGGTCATGATCTCGCAGTTTGTGAGTTCAAACCCCACATTGGGCTCTGTGCTGACAGCTCAGAGCCTGGAGTCTGTTTCAGATTCTGCATCTCTCTCTCTCTCTCTTTTTGCCCCTCCCCCCCTTGCACGTGCTCTCTCTCTCTCTCTCTCTCTGTCTCTCAAAAAATGAATAAACATTAATTTTTTTTAAAAAAAAGCAAAACTGTGACATTGATTCTAATCCATGTATTTGGCTCCTGGGACAGCATGGCCCAAGTCCGCACTAGGCTCTGCACACAGGGACACTCACATCAGTGTGACAGAAAACAAAAGATAGTGTTAAACATTGTAAATGGAAGTAGGTCTGGGCTTCAACCAACCCGTGGGGAACCCAGAGAGACTAGAGCCAGGCTCCCTTGGGACCTGCTCTGCTGAAGGAGGGTAGTACAGCTGCCCAGCAGTTGTGAGGCACAGGGAGGGAATGTGTGTCTTTTGTTTGCTCTCACACTGATGTGAGTACCCCTGTGTGCAGAGCCTGGCAAGGCCTTGGGTCATGTTGTCCCAGTAGCCAAAAACATTAAGTAGAACCCAGTGTCACACTCTGGTATCTCTTAAAAGGAAAGTGTTATACTTTTACTTCTAAAAACATAAAGGAAGGTCCTAGATAAATGTGGTTGGTTATCTTGAGTCTGGTTCTGAGCAAATAGGAGGTAGGGTCAGGAAGGATGGCACGACAAAGCTCATGTTGGACCTTTGGGTCAGACACCTTCTTCTGTTTCCAAATAGTCTGTTTTCTGAATTTTTCCCAACTCATGCCCCTGAAAGTGCTCATCTGAATGGGGTACATGCTGGGAAAATGTGACATGTGTTATCGTTGATACTTGACTGTATTTCAAGAAATGTATGAATTATTGTTGATACTTGGCTATTTCAAGAAATGTATTCATGACCTGGAGACTCATGTAACAGGGAGGCAGAGTTTTGCTCAATAAGAAGACACTTTCTTTGTTTTGGAAGTTTATCCTGGCACCTCTTGCATTATGTTGGTTAATTCTTGAATTATGTTTCAACTGAAATTTTTTGAGGAATATCTGAGTTATTTTTCTATTGGCATAAAACATTTACCCCATTGTATATAGGCATTTCTTTTGGGTTTCCCAAGCCTAATTCCAATATGGGAGGTTCTTATACACACACCAAACAATTGTCCGAGAACTTGACTTAATTCTGACATTGTCTATCCAGAGAGAGCATCAGGTTCTATTGGTTAAGGGTTCAGTCCTACAAGATTGTTCCCTCACCCCCACTTAAGATGACTGTAGGAAGCCTCAGGCTGTTACCAGCAGATTGGATGTTCCAGTGCCCCCTCCTAGAGTTCCTTTAATTTGCTAGAGCGTCTCACAGAACTCAGGGAAACTTACTTACATTTATCAGTTTATTTAATGATGTGACCAAAGATATGAATAATAGCCAGTAAAGAGATACATGGGGTGAGGTATGGGGAAAAGAGCAGGGAGCTGCCCTCTCCAGGTAAGTTACCCCCCATGCATATCCATGTGTTCATTAACCTGAAAGCTCTCCTAATGCAACCCTTCTAGGTTTTTATGAAGACTTCATTGCATAGTCATGATTGACTAAGTCATTGTCTATTGACTGATATAACCTCCAGCCCCTCTCCCCTCTCCAGAGGTCAGGGGGTGGAACCAGAAGTTCCAACCCTCCAATCACATGGTCGGGCCTCCTGGGCAACCCCTGCCTCCACTGGAGATTCCAAAAGTTACCTATATTAATGTAACAAAAGACACCTTTATTGCCTTTATTATAAGAAATTCCAAACATTTTAGGAGCTGTGAGCCAGGAATCCTGGACAAAAATCAAATACATTTGAGAAATATTTTTTGGTCATCTGAATGACCAAATATATTTCTTATAAATCACAATATCACAGCATTTATTAGCTCAATTATGGAACAAAATATGTGTTTAGATTTCTTTCTTTTGACCCTGTCTTAGTCTGTGCTGGCTGCTATAGCAAAATATGACACTATGCTGCTTCTCAGGGGCTGAGAAATTTTATCCCTTGGGTTCTGGAGCCTGGAAATCCTAGATCACAGCACCAGCATGGCTGTGCTCTGGTGAGAGCATTCTCCTGGGTTGCAAACCTCGTGTCCTCCCATGGAAGAGCACAGAGGGAGCTCTGTGGGGTCTTAGTTGTAACACTAATCCCATTCAGCAGGGTTCTACCCGCATGACCTAAGCACCTTCCAAAGACCCCTCCTCCCAAATACCAATCATCTTTGAGGATTTGGATTTCAAATATGAATTTGGGAAGGACACAAAAGTTCAGACCGTAGCAGACTCCTTCCTTATGTGAAAGTTATGTTTAGAGGAGTCATTGGACAAATGAGAATGACATCTATTATTAATTTTTTAAAACTTATAAAAATGGCAGCTATAGGCAGGGAAACTGTCTCTGCACTGTTAAATACCAAAACAGCATCTGGGCAGCAGAGGCTCTCTGAACTGGATGGTTTCCCTCTAAATTTTTGGGAAGCATTTGGGTGAAATGACATAGACCATGAGATGAATCACCTCCTATGAGGTCCCAGACAACTTCTCTGGTGCAGTGTTTTTTTGTTGTTTTTTTGCTCTGTGATCTCAGATCCATTTTACTTTTTTGGAAATGCAAGCATCTCATCAGATATAGCACATTCATTACTAGGAATCTGACTCCAGTCAGCTCTGCTCATGCTTAAACCTTCTTGGGTGGGCAAGTGTTACTGAGCATGGCTATTAGGGCCAAAGGAGGCCTCCCAGTCTCTCCAAGTCCACAGTGGGCATGTCCAAACTTTGTTCTAGAGTCACGTCAGAACTGGAGCTCTTCCATGGAAGCATCCCAATTATCTGAAGCCCAGATAAGACACTAGATAAGGGGTGGGATGGGGGGGTGGTGGGGGGTGCCTGGGTGGCTCAGTGAATTGAGCGTCTGACTCTGGCTCAGGTCATGATCTCATGGTTCATGAGTTTGAGCCCCACATCAGGCTCTCGCTGTCAGCACAGAACCTGCTTCAGATCCTCTGTCCCCCTCTCTCTACCTCTCCCTCATTCATTCTCTCTCTCTCTAAAAATAAACTTAAAAAAAAGACACTGGAAATATTCATTTTTTGCTGCATCAGAGTGAAATTTGGAGATACTCAGAAAAAGTATTATGTAAGAGTTTAATAATAGGAATGTAGAATTAAAAACAGAAATTAAGCATATCCACAAACCATAATGACTTTTAGTAACATAGTAAATTATGTAGACATATCACACACCTTTTCACAGACATGTATGTGAGTGTGTGTGTATGTGAGGGTGTGTGCCACACACTTGTTTCTTTGCTAGACTGTGTGTCTAGGGTGATAGCAGTGAAGCGCCTGGGATTCAGTACTGAAGAGACCTAGTCTGAATGATAGCTACCGTGGGCAAGTTACTTAGCCTCCCTGAGACTCAGTGACATTAGCAAAATGGGAATGATGTTATTGACCCTTCTCAGCCTCGATGGAGATTAAATGAGGCAATGTTATAAAAAGTCTAGTACATTGCTTGGCACATAGGAACTGGCAAATAAAGAACAATTGAATTGAAATGAAGCGACCCAGAGTCTCACTGAATCTACAAGTGAGAGAGGGATACGTGGGGCTGGGTGGCACAGGTGGCCAAAGTGAGCCCACGTCCCTGTGATGCTGGGTGATGGTGTCTGTGTGCTCTGTGGGCCCCTGCCATCTTGATCTCTCAGGATTGTAGACCACATGTGCATAGCTGGTTCCCCAGAGGCACAGCTAGGATGGCGGCAATACCTTTCCCAGAGAGACTCACTTCTCCTGGTTTAACCTTTATACTGGACTGTAAGATGCTCTGTGGTCACTTTTATTTATTACATGTCTTGATAAATTATTTCTTTTTGATGAAAGGAAGCGCTTTCTCTACATGATCATAGGACAGGAGGCATGGGTGCTGCTACTGATGGAAAGATAGGTGGGTTACTAGATTTTGGCCTGAGGGCTGGCAGCAGTCACTGTGAGGGCCCTGAGTGCTCATCCCTCACTAGGCCCCCCAGGAGAGTCTGAAGGGAAGGCTGGAGTGTCAGTAAAAATTTGAATAGGTCATTTTAGTCACAGGGGCCTTGAATGCATAGTGTAATATATTTAACAGACTAAATAGAGCTTTGCCTCATTTTCCAGTGGATTTAAGAGGTTTGCTTGGATAGTCTGTTCTTAAATGTGTTGCTGAGAGAATGGAGAGACTTACTGACTCACAGGAAAATGTATCTGTGGTGCACATGTGTTTCTTTGAACTCCTGAAAGGCACATCGGTAAGAGCCCGGGAAAGTTCCTGCCCAGAGATGCACTGATTAATGCAAGACAAGCCACGTGCTATGGGATTGAATGAGACTCAGAAAATGTTTAACACAAGCAAAAATCTTACCCAGACTCTTAGCAGCAGAAAACGATTGTAGTTCTCTGGATAGAATGAACCTTGAAGAGTTTAGGCATTGGAAGCCAACAATAGTTTTGCGTAAAGCAATTTACAGTTTTATGGCCACAACTGTGATATTTCAGTTGAAATGCAATTCTGAGCTTGTAGAACACTTCCAGATTTTTGTATTTTGTATAGTGCCACATCAAAGCCTTCTTAGAATTTGTTATGGCCATTTTGGGAAGCCAGAGAGAGTCTTGAAGATAGTCACCTCACTGTGGTCTCTTGCCTCACTTGGTAGCTGCAGGTGTATTTTAATTGGTTTGTATTCATTAGTTAAATATAGACATTTATTGTTCATTGTTTTTAGGTTTTGGAGGAGGGTGATCTTGGGAGACCCCAAACTGTCTCTTAGCTGTCAGGCTTTCTAGTGGAAGCCCACAGGGCACATTCTTCATGGGGACTTCTGGTTGAGACCACAACTCCTCTTCCTGTTCTAGAGTCTGTTATTCTCTTTACACACATCTGTTCTTAAGTAAAGGCGACGAGTGTGATGTAATTAGGTCTTGGATTTTGCCAAATATAACTGTTAGTTCCTGTATGTGCCTCTCTTCAGGTGACCTTTTGGTTAAGTACAGGCCTCTCCTTGGAAGCCATGTTGCCATGTTCTCTGGCCATGTGCCTATATGGACAGAGGTAGTCATCACTGCCCATTGCAAAGAGAAGGGAGAAGCTGGGAGACACTCACCCTGTGCTGAACACCAGCTACCAGAAATCAGTCTAGTGCCTTTGCCACTTCCTTCCTCCATGCAGGGGCCTTTGAATGTCATTTCAGGTGTTCATGGAGGGCACTGGGCCCCAGGGGAGAGACAGAAGGAGTCCAGGCCTGTCCTGTGCCACACCCCTATTTGCAAGGGCCTGCCAGTGCAGGTTCATTGCTAAGCTGTCCTCACTCTCTAGGTTACCAGGTAGCTTACACTTGCTTGGTCTTTTTCAGTTCATTAAAAGGCTTAATAGTCCTGCACACACAGCCTCAGGGCTGGCAGGGCCACTGTGGGGCCCACCTCCCACTTTCAAACCAATCCTGGACCCTACTCCTCCTCAGGAGCTATGGGAGGTGCAGGAGCCATGGACCTTCTAACAGGTGGTCTTGGGAAGCATTTCCTTCAGCTCAGTTTAGGGGTAGGAAAAGGTCAAGGGCAGTTCACGAGCAATTTCTGATTTTTTGGTCAGAATGCAGTGGGCCAAGGAGACTCCATGCAAAGCTGCTTTCTGATGCCTATCTTCTTCCCAGGCCCCCCAACGTGGGGCTCTGGACAATTTTGTATTTCTCGTGTCCATTATTTCTTCACAGTTGCTTTTGTGCATTTTGTAAGCAATTCTAGATTTCAACAAAAAAAAGCTAGTCAGTGCTTGAGCCATAGTGCTCTGTAAAAACATGGGCTTGACCTTTTCCCAGGTAGGCTGGGTTGAAATGTCTCATACTCATCTCCTGTTGTATGTGTGTCTGCAGGTGACATTCAGCCTAGGGGGCCGTGTTCATGGAGCCTGCAGTATGACTGCTTCTCTCTAGGTGTGTGGAGAGGGGGGCAGTCTGCCAGCTCCCCCACCCCAGCCCCACCCCAGGACAAGCAAGATCGTCTTGATGACTGGGCTCAATTTCTGAAGTCAGGCCCAGCTCACTGCACAGCCCTGGGAATTGGGAAGCAGAAATGACTCTGTGCATTGCAACATCCTGACATACTGTCCTGGGCATCTGGAAAGGAGAGGGGGGACAGCCCCCAGGAGGGAGTCAGGCAAGGCAGGGGGAGGAACTGGCCCTGAACTTCAGGAAGGGAGAGGTTTCTGTGGATATTCTCACTCAGAGTCGGGTGGGGCCTGAGTGTTTCCCATAGACCACAAAAGCAGGAGCCCCGTGAGAGCTGTGCTTTCTTGTGTGTGTGTGTGTGTTTTTTAATTTTTTTTAATGTTTGTTTATTTTTGAGAGAGAGAGAGACATAGCGTGAGCAGGAGAGGGGCAGAAAGAGAGGGAGACACAGAATTTGAAGCAGACTCCAGACTCTGAGCTGTCAGCACAGAGCCTGACGTGTGGCTCAAACCCACGAACCGTGATATCATGGCCTGAGCCAAAGTCAGACGCTTAACTGACTGAGCCAGGAGCTGTACTTTCTTAAGGTCACATCCTGGGGCTATCTCTAGCACACTTGGAGAGGAATGTGGGGGAGAAAGGTGCCTCTCCCACCACCCACTCTGTGTTTTTACATCTTGAAATTATGTTTGTGCAACTCATTTGAAGGACCTGCTGCTAAAAAGGTTGGGAAACTAGCCCATGGAGTTTAGGAATGAATGAAAGCAAAGGCCACCGACTGCACCATGATTTAATTAGATTGAATTAATTCATTTCAGTTCCAGCAAGACTGAATAATGTTTGTCTCCTATCCCTGGGACACTCTACTCCACTGTGGTTTAGGCAAGTTTCTACCACCATCAATAAGGAGATTAAACTTGTCGCTATTATCACTGCCTTGACCTGCAACTGTGGGGAAGCTTCTGGTTCCTTAGGCAGCCATGTTGAGTTGGGTTATGTCACTCTGGGTTGAGAGCGCTTCTCGAAGGGTCTACTCATGGGATTCGTTCCCACCTGTTTATGCCCTAGATCTGGCCTCACTAGGGCAGATGTGCTCAGGACGTCAGCTGTGTGAGAGTGTTGCTCTTAGATCCTCACAGGGCACTTCCATGACTCACTGCAGTTATAGAAACTGCCTGAGAATAGGGCAACGGCTAATCCTTCAAGTTCAATTAAAACACTGTGACTTTAGCCATGGGGCTCAGCAGCACTTACAGAAAAGAAATGGAGTCTTTGTTCCTTGTGGAGCTCCAGCCAGCTGAGGGACAAGATGGCTTAAAAAAGGGTGCTGGCTTGGGGCACCTGGGTGGCTCAGTTCGTTGAGCGTCCAACTTCAGCTCAGGTCCTGAAATCACGGTTTGTGGTTTCGAGCCCCTCATTGGGCTAGCTGCTGTCAGCACAGAGCCTGCTTTGGATTCTCTGTCCCCCTTTTTCTGCCCCTCCCCTGCTCATTTGCACGCACATCTGCTCTCTCTCACTCTCTCTCTCAAAAATAAATAAATAAACATTGAAAAAAAAGAAGTAGTGAACGCCTTTCAACAAACCAGTAAAAAAGGAAAGAACTGTGGCTTCATATCTTACTTTCTATGAAATATATCAATCTATTAAAAAAGATATAAGATGTTAATGTACCTGACACCTACTTATTCCTGCATTTCAGATGTGCTGCAGCAGGCCTGAATTTTAATAACATCAAGGTTACCTCCTAAATTGTTACTTCTAATGTGAATATCAGCATAATTAAGTTCAACATGAGGTTGAATATTATTATATTTTGTGGTTTCATGTAAAAGCCATGAACAGTGGAAAGGAGCCATAGACAGTGGAAGGCAACCACACTGTTGGTACATGGAAGTTAGTGACACTAATGTAGTGTCACTTTAGTATAATATATAGACACACACTGTGCATCCAGAATCTTGCTGTATAATTATTTTTTATGTATTCATATATATTTTATTTTGTTTGTTATATAACACAGATGTGTATATTTATGTTATTTTATTCTATTTCATATTTATATAAAGAACTATTAGCCACATAGCATAGGTACAGTATTTAAAGCCATTGTGATTACTTTGGGCTTTTAATCATGGTTTGAAAGTAGTTGAATAATGAACTTCATATTCTTGTACAAACGCGCGCACACACACACACACACACACACACACAGACAACTCAGAAGTAGATGATATTTCCTCTAATTGCTTGATAAAAAAAAATAAGGGCATGTGGCTGGCTCAGTCAGTGGAACATGTGACTCTTGATCTTAGAGTTGTAGGTTCAGGCCCCAGGTAGGGTGTAGGGATTACTTAAAAATAAAATCTTCAAAATAAAAAGCTTTAAAAATGTTGCTATTTCTCCAAAAATGTAATTTTATGTTCTTGAGAAAATGTCTCACGTATCCATGGTGACATGCCCCTGCTGGCCTGCATGGCAGCAGCCCAGAGCTAGGCTCCATGGCCAGCCCAACAGGACCTCCAGGTGCTGAGCACCCAAAGGGCAAAGATCTGAGGGATTCTGTTTCCTGATGCAGCCCAGAGCTTAGGGCAGGGATGGCCGAGTCAGGGCCACTCCTGTGTGCTCCTTCCTGTCCTGCAGGCCTGGCTAGCACCTGCCCTCACTGAGAGTCTTGGGGTCTGTCCTTGCACCTGGCCTCCTGTCACCTGGAGCATGAGGCTGACTCAGCCCTACCTGCGGGCCCTGCCAAGGCACTGTCCTGCTTGTGTTCAGTGGTAAATGCTCCAGCGATTATTCATTAGGAGAACTAATTGCAGTGTGGAATTTCTGGCTGTATCTGCTTTCCAGAACAATTTGTGGAAACCTGATTCTGTTCGTTTTAAATAATGGGGCTGCTGGAGATTGCAGTATACTAAACTGTATGTGTGTGCATGTGTGTGTGTGTTTTTAGTGGTTATTGTTTCCTGTGTTTATTTGTTTCTCTAGCTTAGCTTTTAGAGGCTCTGAGACTGTTCCTCAGGACTTGTGGAGGGCTCCACAGCCTGGGTGCCTGAGAGTGCCTATGTATGTGGGCAGGGAATCTAGGCAGCTCACAACAAGGGTGGATTTGTTATGGACATTGTGATTCCTTTTAGCAGAGAGCTGGGCCACGCACTGGTCAGGGGTCTTAGGGTTAATCAAAGAACTCCCGCTGGGCCTCATTTTTCTTGGCTGTGAAGCAGGTATAGAGTTCTCTTCCCAGTTTCTTTCTCTAAAGGACAGGAGGAACTTGATTTCATGATGCATGATTCTGGGGACACTAAGCGACCTGTGAGTGGAGAAGGAGGACTCAGCCCTGCACCTGGCTCCATGCAGCAAGGATGTGAGACCTCATGGAGGCCCATGGAGGGCCCAGACTGCCACCAGGGGTGGCAGGGCAGGCTACCTCTGTGGCCGGCCATCAGGTGAGCCAGCTGCTGTGTCCCTATTGGCTTGAACACACTTGCTGATGGCCCCACAGAGCCCTGGTGACTCCCAACCTTGGGGAAGAATCATGGGTTTGAGGACCACCGTCCACAGTCTACCCCGTCGACTGTGTGTTATAAAGTGTTAAATGCCACATGAGTGCAAACTGGCATTGTTACACCATGCTTGACAGTACCTGCCTCCTGTGGAACAGCAAAAGACGCCTCCCTGAGACATTCAGCATTAATAAGAGGCAGGTGCCCCTTGGGTCTGATATCTCAAGTCTCCAGTTGATAACCCAGCACTCCTGGCAGGACTTCTGTGTTCATGCTCAGGGTGAGTTTTCGGTGCACACTGAGTACCTCGTGTCATTAGCAATCATCCGGCCACAAATGGGATATGTGCTCCTACTATCAAGGACAGATTTCTGAGTAATGACCTCCTGCCAGCCTACTCGCTCTCTGCAGTTTCTGTTGTAATAAACACCTTCCTTGCTTTTGTGTCTAAGGTGTGGTTTCTGTGATAAGAATATAACATGAGTACCATGGTTGACCTGAAGGAAACTTTGGGTTGCATGTGAAGAGATCCTTGACTCAGGGACTCTCCACCCATAAGCCTCTGGCCTCCCCTGCCTTGTGACCTCTTGGCTTAAGGAAAACCCTACCTCCTGAGTTTAATAGCAGCAGAGCACTGGGAAAAACTAGTGTGAGCCAGAAGGGTTTGGATTCCAGCCCAAGCCCACCATTCAGGGGCCAGGTGATGGAGCATCTTGCTTCCCTCTCTGACTCAACTTTCTCTTGTGCAAATTGAGAATTAAAACATAGCTCCAGGGCTGTGGTCTGGGTCAAAAGGGACAGTTCATGCAAATCACTGATGTGGGCTGTGAATCATTACTCAGCAGGTAGTTGCTGATACCAGCTCTGGTTGTCATGATCAGACATCTCTGTCAATGAGCTCTGACTCCCTACTGTCCTATCCCAGCATGTCCATCCATTGCCAGGGACGTCAGCCTGGCCCAAGCACACTGCCTTTCCCACCTCACTGCACTTGACCCATCATTTTGTTTCTACCCCAGGTCCCATCACGGCTAGAGAGGTCTTCAGTGACACAACATATCAGATTGTGTTTCTCTTCTGCCTAGTCCCTCCAGCGGCTACCCACCAGGCTCAGAATGAAGCCCACACCCTGAGGCCTAGAGTCCCACACAGCCTGGCCTTCTGTCTCTGTCCAAGAGCCTCTCTATCTTCTCCTCTTTATTGGCACCACACCAGTGACTCTGGATGCCTCTCTGTTCAGGGAACCACCCTAGACTTACTCCTGGCTTTAGACTTTTGCACTTGATTTTCACTCTGCTCAGAAAGCTCTTTCTCCAGATTGTTATGTGGCTTGTATCCCTCAGCACCGTATCTCCTCCTTGACCTCCACAGCTGCCTCATCAACCAGCCCCTCCACTGGGCCTGCTGCACCCAACATTGCTAACTCCACATACCTCTTCAGAACTGACCATTCTTTCATTCAGGACTTGTCTAAGAAGTGGTAATGTCTAGAGGTGAGACTGTAGCTTCTTCCAGACAAGGAGCAGGCTTGCTTTCTACTCACTTTCAAAATGCAGAGCTCTTCAGCTGTGACAAGAACCCACTGTAGATAGCATCCCTCTGGGTCTCCAACGGGCTTCACAGGCTAAGGGGACTAGGGAACAGACCCTAGAGGCCAGTGCTGCTGTTTGCTGTGCTGGGGGTAAACAGTTGTTTTGCTAAGGTACAGTAAGTCTCACTGTCTGCTTTTGACACTTGTGGAGTGGTCGCGACTTTCCTTCTGGCCATCCTCTATGCGGTTTTGGTTCTTCCCTGACAGATTGCTGCAGTGAGCAGCAGAAAAATCAAGTCTCAGGCCTGATACTCTCTACCTCTCTTCTGGACCCTGCCTGGTAGTCTTCATAGTATCCACTAGCACCAGAAGCTGCTCTAATATTTTACATGTGTCTTCCTCTACTGCCCACACTCCCTAGCCCATGAGTATGGGAGTCTTCTCTGACATGTCCACGGCCACACCCTGGGCACCTAGAACAGCAACCACAGACAAGGTGTCAGGTAGCACCTAGTAAACATTTGCTGAATGAAATAATGAACTGTGCACATGACAGCAGGCAGCTCAAGGAACCACCTTTATATCAATGACTGCCCCCATCTCAGAAAATTCTGGGAAGGTCATCTTTGTGATGAACTAAATTATGTCCCCCCTATCCCTCAAATTTATACGTTGAAGCCCTAACCAGCAATGTGAGATGGGACCTTTAAGGAGGTAATTAAGGTTAAATGAAGTCAAAGGGTGGAACTCTAATCTAACATGACCGGCCTATTTATAAGAAGAGGGAGAGACACTAAGTATGTGTGCATAATGAGAAACCAACGGAAGAGGACACAGGCCTTGGAAAAACCAAACCTGCCAACACTATGGTATTGGACATTCATCCAATGTGAGAAAATAAACTTCTGTGGCTTAAGCCACCAAGTCTGTGGTATTTTGTAATGGCCACCCTACCAGACTAATACAGTGTTCTATAATGAATGTGCTGGAAACAAATACGGGGATACCTTGCTTTATTGTGCTCCACAGAGACTGTATATGTTTGTTTGTTTGTTTGTTTGTTTGTTTACAAATTGAAGATTTGTGGTGACCCTCCATCCAGCAAGTCTGTCAGAGCTATTTTTCCAATAACATTTGGAAATAGCAAATACTATTGTCTTCAGTAACATTTGAAGCCTTCACTTCTTCAAGTGAAAAAGTGTCTTTGTGTCTCCGTGACACATTTTGGTAATTCTCACAGTATTTCTAACTTTTTCCTGAGTATTCTATTATGATGATCTGTGATTAGTGATTCATGACTCAGCTGAAACCTCAGATGATTAGCATTTTTTAGCAATGAAGTATTTGTAATTAAGAAGTGTACATTACTTTTTTAGACCTAATGCTATTCCACACTTAACAGACTACAGTATATTATAAACCTAACTTTTGTCTGCGGTGGGGAGCCAAAAAATTAATTTGACTCACTTCACTGTGATATTCACCTTCTAGTGGCCTGGAACCAAACCTGCAGTGTCCCCATGAGTATCTCACACATGTGGACTATTCCTTAAAACAGTGGCAATAGGAGAAAATCTCTGATCTTGGAAGGAAGTGTACCTACTTTAACTTTTGTAAACCTGAATCCAAGTTTGGGATAGAATGCGGGTCATAAGGCAAGTAACTCACTTTCAAGTATAATTGTGATTTACAGATGTAACCTAAGGGGTAGGGCTTTTCATGCATCATGGGTATTCTGGGAGCTCAGTGGTGGAAAACAGGGCAAGGCCCTTGTCTCAAGGAGTCTGTCCTCTGACCCTGGAGACAGAGAGGACACAGGGAGAGAGCACTGAGAACAAAGCCAGGAGAGGTGAAGAGGGAGGTGAGTGGGGTTTCAGATAGCTAGGCAAAGA
Organism: Panthera pardus; assembly: GCF_024362965.1. NCBI lineage: Eukaryota > Metazoa > Chordata > Mammalia > Carnivora > Felidae > Panthera > Panthera pardus. Next base: position 14,752,424 of record NW_026526810.1, on the reverse strand, counting down.
AGACTTCCCTGGGGGTAATATGAAGTGGAAAACCAGGGTGATCAGACTAATGTTCTTTTGGGTGACTCCCAAGACTGGCTTTTTAAAAAGTTTATTTTATTTATTTTGAGAGGGGGTGGGAGAGTGCATGAGAGCACACATGTGTGAGTGTCAGCAGGGGAGCGGCAGAGAGAGAGGGAGAGAGAGAATCCCATGCCACCAGTGCAGAGCCAGCTCAATCCCATGTGCCACAAGATCATGACCTGAGCTGAAATCAAGAGCCAGATGCTCAACCAACCAAGCCACCCGCATGCCCCCCAAGACCGGCTTTGGACTGAAATACCCCAGAAATGCCTTGAGCCTAAGAAGCATGGGCTGCCATGACACAGAGCAATGAGTAGTGCTCAGCTGGGTGTCAGAGGAGCAAGGCTCTCCTTCCAGCTGTGCCAGTGGATAGCTTTGCCACCCTGCACAGCCATGGCTGCCTGCCCAAGCTCAGGTCCCCACCATAAGGAAAGAGCATGTGATCAGAGCAGACAGACTCAGGTTGTCACTCATGGAGCTGTTTCCTCCAGCGATGTCGAAAACCAAGCAACCACAAATACAAACTTTGAAATTGGCTGAAGAAAGGGGAGAAGAGCCTTTTGTTTTCAGGGTCTAGCTTAGATATAATGAAAAACTTTAATTATGAGTCCTTTGAGAATACAGTGAGATGATTCCAAGGAATATCCATGACCTTATCCTGGCTTTAGGAGTTTCTCGCCTTATAGATTGGGACTGTACCAAATGGGACACTTTGGAGAGCAAGAGGAGCACTTCTAATTTGCTCTCCCAGGAAAACTGGGCTGTGTTGTCAGCCTGTTTCTAAGGGAGACAACATATATTTAAACAATTAAATGTCAGTTGCACATGAAGAGTTGGTCATAATAAGGTAATATATTAGGTAAATGTGGTTGATTTTGTTGCCCCCCCCTCTGGGTTGCTTCACATTCATTGGGTGAGTCTGTATTAACAACTCTCAAAAACATTCATGGTCCCCATCCTCCTCTTCAGAGCCCTCTGTTCCCCAGAGGACGCCTGAGTGACAGTGCACTAGTGTGAAGGGCTCTGTGTTCAGGAAACTGAGACAGGCCCTGATAGGCCATAATGAAGCACAAATGAGGGGAAGGGTAGGGGACTGAGGAGCCGTCTGCAGACTCTCCAACCTCAGGGTGAGGAGTGTGATCCCTGATGGGGTAGTGCCACCTTTGAAGATTCTGTGTCTCTAGTGAAAGGGCTATAGTAATAGGAAATAAGTGCAATGCCTCATGTCTCTGCCACATTTTATCACCTCTCAAATTTGGGTGAGTTGTGCCACCACCCAGGTATAGGCAGCAATGTGACTGGCCATTACAGCCTGTGTTTGTGCAATCTTGGTCATGGCTGTTTGCGGTGTCACCACTTTGCGTGTCCTGGGTTTGACTTGCCAGTTAAGATGTCTTCAGAAGGATCACACATGATTGTGTTAAAGAAAGATGGTGTGGGATGACAAGGGAACAGCAGCAACTTAGATTTTATATCGATGGAACAATTACTCATCATTGAGAAATGACCACAAGTCTGCATTTCCTTGCCCATCAGAACTGTGTTTGCACCAAAGTGATATTTGAAAGAAACCTTTCCCTAAATACAAGTGTAGAATAAAAACTAGAAGTGATACAAAAGTATAAGGTCCTAGTTTACTTGGCAGCCTACTTTTTTTCTGAGTGCTCTTTTACATTAATAGTGTGTCTAATAATCATGCAATGGTTAATTTTATGTCACCCTATCTAGGCTATAGTATCCAGATTTGGATTAGATACATCTTAATGTTGCTGTGGAGGTGTTTTTTAAATGTCTTTAGCATTTAAATCAGTAGACTCTGAGTAAAGCAGCTTACCTTTCTTAATGATGGGCCTCATATAATCAGTTGAAGCCCTTAAGAGCCAGACTTAGGTTACCCTGGGAAGAAGGAATTCTGCCTTCAGACTGCCTTTGGATGTTAGCTGCAACATCAACTCTTTTCTAGGTCTCCAGTGTACTACCTTACCTTACAGATTTCAGACTTGTCAACCCTCAAAATTGTATGTGCCAGTTCCTTCATATTAGTCTCTATCTCCATAAATAGGTCAGTGGACAAGTGGATAGATATATACACAGATAGATACACAGATGTATGTATACATCTCCTGTATACAGGAGATAGACGTAGATGCACACATAAAAACACACATACCCTTTACAGGTTCTGTTTCTCTGGAGAACCCTGACTAGTACAGACACATGGAAGGCATCCCTACTCTGAAGCTTGTTGTATCTCATGCAAGCCCTCCAAACCTCAATTTAGCCCTCTATGAAATGAGAACAGTGCACCATCCTCACAGGGTTATCATGAGGGCTCCAGGAAATGAAGCAGTCAAAATATTTGCCCAGGTTCCAGGCTCAGAGAAAGCTCAGGCGCCAGTTGCAAGGGAAAGCACTCAGCATGCATGACTGCATTCATTGTTCTCTGTGCCCTGGGAGGTTTACTTGCGAATGTGCGCCTCACTTCACAAAGGGGAGACTGAAGTCCAGCGAGGTCAGAGGGTGCTGCAAGTCACCCAGCTGTGCTCCCAGCTCCAGTGATCTGTAAAGTGAGAGCCCCACACTCCCATAGGCCATTCTCCACCATAGTCAGTGGCCCTTCCTTGGCAGGATGTAGGAAATTAACAGGAATTCCAGCCCACTATTTTCACCTCCCAGAAACAGTAAAGAGAATATTCAGTTCATAACTGCTAGCTGCACATTTCATGTTTTCTCATCCACCCACCCCAGCTCTCTCTCATTCCACACCTCTTTGGAGCATCATAAACACCACTTCCCCCCAGGTGAGGTCTCTGATATTAGGGGACTAAAACCAATGAGGATGTCTGAACTGGGTTTATGACACTATTTCTGAGTAAAATGGAAGCACAACCACCATGGTGCTTGAAACTCCATCCAACCTTCCTTAAGATGAGCATCTGATAAAATGAAAACCTCAGCCCTTTTGTGATGGCCCTTTAGTTGGGAGAGGCCAACCGCAGAGAAATTTCCTACAGGAAAGTCTGTGCTTATCACTTAATCTCAAATGAACTGTGTCACTACTGCATAACTCTTCATTTTAGGATTAGAATGCAAGCACCAATTCGAATTTGTCTAGATTTCTTTTAGCCTCAAATTGCTTTCTGCAAAGGATAATCTCATTTCCCATCTTAAAAAACTTAATAAAAATAACTCAATTTTATTATTGTTTAAAAGATTTATGGCAGCTGTATTTTTATCTTCAGTTTTACAGATCTTTAGTCAATATTAGGGCAGTAACTAAACTGTGGAGATAAAAGAAGCTACCTGTTATTTCATTTGAACCTAATTGCATTGACTCTATTTTTAAATTAAATCTTGAGAACATTAATTTATATATCTGGGTTGTGTATAAACCCAAGGAGAAACAATAATGTTTTATTCATCTGCAGGTTAAACTGAGAAGAAACTGAGGCTGATGGAGGGAAGGAGAAGAAACTGAGGGCTCCTGGGGGTGGATGATGGGCATTGAGGTGGGTACCTGTTGGGATGAGCACTGGGTTTTGTATGGAAACCAATTTAACAATAAATTTCATACATTAAAAAAAATAAATAAAAATATATTCATTTGCAGGTTAGGATGGGCCCTCTTCTCATGAAACATTCACTCAGAAAGCTCTTACCCAGGGCCCTGAAGGCAAAAGGCACTCCCTAGACAGTTGGCTGGGGGCAGGGAGATTGCAGAAATGATTTCCGGATTTCTAACACTCAAATGTAAGTTCCATGCAGGCAGGACTTTTTCTTTTTCTTTTTCTTTTTACTGTTGTCACTTTGCAAATTGGAGAGTTTTTTTTAATTGAAGTATAGTTCACATACAATGTTACAGTAGTTTCACATGTACAACGTATCAACTCAACAACTCCACATATTACACCCTTGCCTGCCCCTGTAAATGTAATCACTGTCTGTCACCAAACAACACCACTACCATATTACTGACTATATTCCCCATGCTGCACCTTCCATTCCCATGACTCTTCTACTCATATCAGGAAATTTGTATTTCTTAATCTACTGTATCTATTTTACCCACTCCCTTCACTCACCTCCCCTCTGGCAACCATCACTTTGTCCTATGTATGTATGTATGTATGTCCTCTGTATGTATGAGTCTTTGTTTTGTTTTTTGTTTGTTCTTTTGTTTTGATTTTTAGATTTTACATATAAGTGAAATCATATGGTATTTGTCTTTCTGTGCCTGGCTTATCTCACTTAGCACAATACTCTCTAGCTCCATTTATGTCAGTACAAATGGTAAGATCTCATTCTTTTTTGTGGCTGAGTAATATTCCATTGTATATTTATACCACATTTTTATTTTTATGGGCACTTGGGTCGCTTCCAAATCTTAGCTGTTGTAAATAATGCTACAGTAAACATAGAGGTACATACAGCTTTCAAATTAGCATTTATGTTTTCTTCAGCTGAATACCCAGCAGTAGGATTATTGGATCATATGATATTTCTGATTTTTGAGGAATATCCATACTGTTTGCAATAGTGACTGTCTCTAAACTACTTGTAAAAAAGATGTTTCTATCCTGTTCTTGTTTTTTACTTATTGATGGGATCAGGAAAATACTTGTTGACCACATATGAGGTAAATAATCTCTTTTTTTTCTACCTGTTAATAGTATCACTATTTCTGTCATAGGGGTACATGTATCTTTTCAAATTAGTGCTTTTATCTTCTTTGGGTAAGTACCCCATGGTGGAATTATTGGATCATATGGTATTTCTGTTTTTTTTTTTTTTATTTTTTTAAAATGTTCTCCACAGTATTCTCCACAGTGGCTACACCAATTTACATTCTCACCAACAGTCCACGGGTGTTCCCTTTTCTCCACATCCTCACCAACACTTGTTATTTTTGTCCTTTTGATTCTAGCCATTTTGACAAGTATAAGGTGTTATCTTACTGTGGTCTTGATTTGTGTTTTCCCAATAATTACTATTGTTGAGCATCTTTTCATGTGTCCATTGGTCATTTGTATACTCTCTTTGTAAAAATGTCTATTCCCATTTTTAATCGTATTATTTGTTTTTTCTGTGTTGAGTTGTGTAACTTCTTTATATATGTTATATTATATAAAATAATATAATAGGGGTATTAACCTCTTATTGGATATATCATTTGCAAATATCTTCTTCCATTCCATAGGTTGTCTTTTTGTTTTGTTGATGGTTTCCTTTGCTGTGCAGAAGCTTTCTATTTTGGTTTATTTTTGCTTTCATTTGCCATGCTTTAGGAAACTTATCTAGAGGGGTGCCTGGGTGGCTCAGTCAGTTCAGCGTCCGACTTCGGCTCAGGTCATGATCTCACAGCTCGTGAGTTCAAGCCCCACCTCAGGCTCTGTGCTAAAGCTCAGCCTGGAGTCTGCTTCAGATGCTGTGTCTCCCTCTCTCTGCCCCCCACCCCATTCATGCTCTGTCTGTCTCTCTCTCTCTCTCTCTCTCTCTCTCTCAAAAATAAACATTAAACAAAATTTTAAAAGCATTCATAAAAAAAAGGAAACTCATCTAGAAAAATGTTGGTATGGCTAATGTCAGAGAAATTATTGTTTGTGTTTTCTAAAAGTTTTATGGCTTCATGTCTCACATTTAGGTCTTTAATCCCTTTTGAGCTTATTTTTGTGTATGGTGTAAGAAAGTGGTTCAGTTTTGATCTTTTGCTTAGAGCTGTCCAGTTTTCCTGGCACCATTTATTGAAAAGACTATCTTCTCCCCCATTGTATATTCTTGCCTCCTTTACTGAAGATTAATTGACCATATTAGTATGGGTTTATTTGGGGACACTCTATCCTCTTCCATTGATTTGAGTGTCTGTTTTTGTGCTAGTACTCTACTGTTTTGATTACTATAGCTTTGTAGTATATCTTGAATTCCAGGACTGTGATATGCCCAGCTTTGTCCTCTTTCTCAAGATTGCTTACGCTATTTTGGTCTTTTGTGGTTCCATATGAATTTTAGGATTATTTGTTCCAGTTCTGTGAAAAATTCTATTGGTATTTTTATTGAACTTACATGTGTTTTGTTTTGTTTTGTTTCATTCACTGCTCCATCCTCAGCCTTTAGAACAATGCCAGCTAGCACTTAGTAGGTGCTTAATAATATGCTCAATGAATCATTTGATTGATTTGATAATCATTTGATTATCAAGTTTACAGTTTTCTACAATCCCCTTATATTATACTGATAATGATTGGCACTCAACAAAAATAGGAAGTAATAATTTTATATCAGAATATGGGTCTATATTATTGTGATTGTCACATTGCCTTCTGCATTGTGAGATAGTTATTAAATAATCTCCTTAAATATAAAACTGTCAGTGTAAATTTACTTTGCCAGATATTAAGGCATACCACAAATCTATAGTTATTAAAAATTGTGGCCTTAGTGCAACTACAGGCAAGTAGCCCCGTAGCACAGAATAGGGAACTCAGAGTCAGACTTCCATGTGACAGGAGCTTAATATATGTTAAGGTAGAACCACAAATCAATAGGGAAAGTTCCCATATCAAAACTTTCCACATAGGGTAAGTTTCTATGTAGAGAAAAATAAAACTGGATCCATACCAAAGACTACATAAACAAAGTTAAAGACTGCACTGTGACAGATAACACTATAAAGCTAATTGAAGAAGATTCAGGTATAGAAAGGACTTCTGAAATAAAACTTCAAGAGCACAAATTGTAAGGCAAAAATTAATGAATCTGATCACATCAAAATTAAGACTTTCCCATCAATGAAGGCTTCCTTGTATAGCATTAACAGACAGCTGACCGATTGGAAGAAAATACCAGTGATATCAAGTAACAATATGCAAGGAGCTCTTCCAAATCAACAACCAAGAGGAGCCCAGATGGGAAAACAGGCAAAGTACCTAATCAGGCATTTTACATAACAAGAAAATCACAAGGCTAAAAAGCAAATGAATAGATGCTCTAAGTCATTTTTAATCAGAGAAGCATGCGTTGAAAAGCAATTGAATGGCCTTTTGTAAATAACAGAGAAAATGTGCTGTCTCCTTTTTCTAAGCCTTCCACTGGTAACCCTGGCCACAGAAACGAAGACTTAAGAAGATGGTATCTTCCTATCCCTTCCAGAACTGTGATTTAATAATGACAGGGCATGAGAAGGAAACATGTTTAGTTTTGGTTCATAAGACACAGTATGCATGAGTAGGGGTGCTTTCTAGGAAGAAAGCAGCAGAGGACCATGAAGAACCATAGAGGACCATAGTGATGGAAGACTCAGTGAGGAGAGAAGCTGCTGGGAGACCAGGTCAGGCAGGAAGTGACCCTCTGGCCCAGTGGGAAGCCATTGAGGCTACAGGAAAGGGAGAGGATACCCTGGTCTTCACTCCTGCCCCCCACATTGCAGTTGCCCCCACTCTTCCTTCCCTTCTAGATGGGCAATCCGGGTAGGTGACGGCTGCCACCAGGCCAGAAGCAGTCCAGAAGATGGGAACTGAAGAGACCAAAGATCTCCCAGTGGATGCTGGCCAGGGAGAGAATGACATGCTCTGTCCTGTCCATCAGAAAGGGCATTCCTGGCCGCTTCCTGGGGAGGTTCTGGAAAGAGTTGGGAAACAAAGCAGCACAGGTCCCCTGAGCACCCTCACGGACAGTGGGGATGGTGAAGCAAGTTATGGTCATTTTCAGTGTCCATGTGCCACCCACCACTTCGTGTTTGGGGCAAGGTACTTGTGTTTTCTATGGATGGTGGTGAGGAGGACATCAGTCCTGCAGGACTGCATGATAGGATTGCTTAGAATTCTAAGGCATGCTGTGCAAGACAACCTGGTAGGAGCCCGTATCCCTCTTTCCCCCCGGGGCTATTGCCAGGGGTTTGCATGGAAGAGCTCCCAGATGATGCCCTGTCACTGCTCAGTCACTGGGGTCCCACTGTTTACCAAGCACTCTTGGAGGTCAGTTATGACCCTGGATTCAGAGGCTGCATAGGTAGGTAAGAAGGCGAAATGTGCTTTCAGAGTTTATGTTCTTGTGCGAAGACAGGCCATCCACATGTGCATGAATAAGAAAATGATCTGGCAATGATAATCGCTGTGCCGAGAACTAAAACAGCTCGGTGTAGTAAAGGGACTGGGAGCTACTTCAGCCTGAGTAGTCGGCAGAGGGTCTCAGAGAAGAAACCATTCAAGATGGGAACTGAAGGAGATGGAGAAGCCAGGCCACTGGATGGTGTGGAGAAGGAGTCAAGTCCACAGCAAGGTGGAGCTTTGTGAGCCTGGCTGTAGAGTTTGAATTTTGGTCCAAACATGATGAGAAGTTGTTGAGACAGTTTAAATTGGGGGTGATGAAATTTCTTTCTGCCTTTTAGAAAACCACCTCCTGCTGGATGGGGTTTGGATTGCAGTTAGGCAGAGTAGATGCAGGGGTATCAGTCAGGGGGACAGTCAGCCGGGCAAGAGATGCTACGAAGTAGATAAAGTAGTGGCAGAGAAATAACAAGAGATGGAGAGATTTGATACATGTGCTGTATTTGTCCACTGATTGAATTGGATGCCAAGAAAAAGAAGAAATAAGGAAGGCCTAGATTTTTGGCTTGGAAGCTGGGTGGATGCTGGTGCTATTTATTAAGCAGAGAAGAGAATATGAACAAGTTTGGGAGGGTGTGGGGGTAGGAAATCGAGAGTTCTGTCAGGGTGATGTTGAGTTTGAGGTGAGTGGGAATGTCAGGTGGGCAGTTGAATGTAGAAATCCAGAGTTCCAGTGACTGGCCTCCTCTGCAAGTACAGATGCTATTTAGAGCCTTCACAGACAAATGCACTTAGGGAGAGTGTAAGTGGAGACAGAGAAGAGAAGCAGTACAGACAGAGTCCTGCATCCCAGGACATTTGTCAGCAGAGCTACGAAGCACCTGCTAAGGAAGAAGGGGGACCCAGAGAGGATGGGCGTCAGGAAAGCCTCAGGAAGGCAATGTTTCGAAAGGGGCAAGGGGACAGATGTGTAGGCTATGCCTGAAAACCAATTAATATAAAGTGTGCTTCCTGGCAGATCAAAGAAACATGTCAGATCAGTCAGCCCAAAGCTGATGAGAGAAACTTTGAGATGCTGGGGTTGGTCTGGGACCTTTTATACCTTACTCCCTCCTCACATGCCCTCCTAACATGCCCATGTCATGAATACCCATTTAATTAACTAAGCTTTTCCTATTTTACAAAATAGAATTCAGGCCTTGCTTTGACACACTTACTCACAAAGAGGGTCATAGCAAGGAAAACAAAACAGAAAGTAGAATGATGGAATAGAACGTTTGAAAGATCCCTGAGAAGCTCCTTTGAAAATCACCTTACCTGTGTAACAAACTCCAACTTTCTAGAGACCAGTCAACTCACATAAGATGGCAATTATAAGGTCAGGCCTAGAACTCAAGACCTCCATTGTTTGTAGCCTGAAAATGTCAGGCCTGTGGAAAGGCCTGTGAAAAATGTCACTTCAATACTTGTCTCAATTGTCAGATTCTTACCCCAACTTAGAAAGAAGACCTCAACCTCTCACTCTGTCTCTGCCACACCTTCTTTCCAGTAGTTCCGTAAAGGGACCATCCCTTCCTGTGTGCTTGGGGCATCTTGTGGCAGCGCCTCTGGCCATCAGGGCTGCTGTTAATGTGCCTGAGGTGGGTGGGCCCAGAGGGGGCTGCAGACCACAGGAGCAGTTTCGTTGGCTGAGTTGCTGTGGGGTCATCGGCTGGAAGGCAGTTCACTGTGGGTGCCAGACTGAGGTCACAGGCCAGTTGCAGCCCTAGAAATCCTTCCATTCCAGAATTGCAGCGTGAACCTATGCCCTCCTTCCACACACTCAGACTTTAGGGAGATGTTTTGTGCTTTCTCTTCTTTTTCTTCAGGTTATTCATTTAATTTGTTTAAAAAAAAAAGTGTGAGCTCGGGAGAGGGGCAGAGAGAGAGAGAGACAGATAATCCCAAACAGGCTCCACACTCAGTGCAGATCCTGACACGGGGCTCAATCCTATGACCCTGGGATCATGACCTGAGCCAAAATTAAGAGTCGGACGCCTTGGGGCACCTGGGTGGCTCAGTCAGTTAAGCATCCAACTTCAGCTCAGGTCGTGATCTCACAGTCGATTTGTGAGTTCGAGCCCCGCATCGGGCTCTGTGCTGACAGATCAGAGCCTGGAGCCTGCTTCAGATTCTGTGTCTCCCTCTCTCTCTGCCCCTCACCTGCTAATTATCTCTGTCTCTTTCTTTCCCTCTCCCTCTCTCTCTCTTTCTCTCTCTCTCATAAATAAACATTAAAAAAATTAAGAGTCAAACGCTCAATGGACTGAGCCACCCAGGCACCCAAAAATCGTCTATTTAATGTTTTCCTTCTCTCCTCCTTTTTTATTAACCTCTCATTCTTGTGAGAGGATTTCTAGCCTTTGAATCAAGAGACCTGGGTTTCAGGCATTAGCTCTCCTTTGAAGCCTCAAGATTCTCACGCATAAAACAAAGGCTCAGGGATACAACAGGGCAGTTCTCCTAACTGTGGCCCCCAATAAGCAGCATCAAAATCACCTGGGAACTTGCTAGAAATGCACATTTTCTCACCCCCAACCCCAGCTATACTGACTCAGAATCTCAGGGATGGGTTCAGCCACTTTGTTTTCACAGGCCCTGCTGGAATTCTGACCCCTGCCATGCTGTGGGAAGTGTGGCATTAGAGGCATTGCTGTTGGCTCCTATCCCCACTATGTCTGGGAAGAATGACGTACTCCTGTCAGTATTGACTTCATAGGGCAGTGATGGCTGTACTCCACACGGTAGAATCTTGGACTCTAGAGATTGATCCAGCTGTGTGTAGTTTAATCTGTATCCTCACCCTTACTCCAGCTTTGGAGAACCCTGAGACCCTGTGGTCACTGGTCATGCCAGTGCTGGCATGCCATAGTTCCAAATTCATGGAAGCAGTGGTGGAAGAGGCAGGCAGGTAGGACAAGGTTGGTGAGGCTAAAATGTAGCCCTGGCTTTTCTGAGTTTTACCTTTTTCTTCCCCACTGGTGTCTTTTGGCTGATACAATTGTGACAGGGGTGAGAATAAGAGGCATTGGCATTCTTTGCTCCCTTCTCTCCATGTGCTTCTCTAAGCCACCTCCCTCTGTGTTGCTCTGCTCTGGGGCCAGTTGTGGTGATCATGATAATAGGTGGATCTGAGTGGATTTCCTCTAAGTGGAGGAAAATTAGAGGCCCAAATAATTTATATTAGAAAGAGACTAAAGCTATTGCTAAAGGGAAGATTAGAATGGCCAAAGGAGAAGGGGACATGGAGGGAGCCCCACAGCTGGGTTGGCGGGGGGAGCCACAGAACAGCTGACTTAATGTGGAGGCTTAGGGAACCGCATGTCTCAGGTGATCATCCATGAAGGAGGATGTTACACATCTTCTTGCAGGGACATACTTCTTGCAGAAACATACATGTTTCTTTCAGGTGCACCATCTGCCAAAATTGGAACCAGGGCATGAGGAAAAAGGTCCAGGATTTTTGAGGTATGTGATGTTAAGCCTCAGTAACACCAAACTAAGTAGGAAGAATTTGAGGTTTAGGAAATATAATCACAGAGAAGGACACACGTGTTGTCCTTACTGCTACATCTTTTAATTTTAGAGAGTTCATGTGAAAAATTTCCTGACTTTACTCTTTATTTCTAAAACTAACAGTGCTGGAAACATTTAGAGTGTTGAAATTTTGGTAGGGATTGCTTTCAGACATCTTTAGATCAATTGTATTTCTCAGATGACACCATAGTAAGGAAGGAAGCAAAAAGATTCCCATTTGATTGAATATGAAGATGAACATGACTCTGATTACAGATTAATTCCTTAGCAGATTCTCCTAGTTTTCTCCCCAATATGAGGCAAGACATGGTTTAGAGATGTTTAGTGTTGCTTCTAGTAAATGCTGGTAGATGATCGGGGCATCCATTACACAGTGTTTGATGGAGTGTGTCCCTTCTGAAAGTATCACAGAACTGAAATTCATTACCAGCCTCTTCAAGATTTTAATGATGCTGGAGATCTAACTAGGTATAAAATTATGGTAATAGCTATATGACAACATCCAGAGAGACTTAAGAGAGAATAGAATTTGGAGTGTGGCTCCCTGTATTTAGTACTTGTATGGCCTTGGAAAAATCACTGCACCTCCTTGAGTCCCATTCTGTTCATGTGTACAATAAGCATTAAAAAGAAATCCTGAAAAAATAAAAAATAAATAAATAAAAAGAAACCCTAGAGGCAGAAACTGAGATAATATGAGATGCTCTTTGTAAACTATGATGGGCTATACAAGCATTTTCTCTATGCTGTGGAAAGCTTTGGGGTCCCTTTCTCAACACCCTCTGTGATGATGCCCTTTCCCTCACCACTCACATTGTTGCACTGTGTAGAAATGGCCTTGGCCTCCTGCACCCCTCTATCACTATCACAGTTGTCTGGCAGGTGCCTTACCCATGGTGGGGACAACACAATTCCCACTATAGACTATGGATGAACCCACGGAGGGGTACCTAATGGGTAATGTGTTTTTTTCTGGGACTTTGAAAATGGTTCCTCAGGAGAGTCATCTCTTCTTGAATTCATTAATTTGTAACCTAGAAACTGGGTGGTCGTCTATGGCCATCATGGATGGAAAACAAAAAAAGATATGGGAATTGAGAGAGCACCATTTGGGTACCTGATAGCACCACAGATGTGGTTCCTGTCCAGTCGAAAGCACCAGGATCTCTTCTGGCCTTGAAGCATCTATCCTTCCCTCATTTGCTTAAGCTAACCCACATGGGTTTCTGTAACTGCTGCCCAAAGAGTCCTTTGGCATGATGCCTCATCGGTTATATTAGTTCAGTCTTCTCCTATTTCTCAGTGTCTGAAACTGTGGTTTAGTGCATTAAAATACAAGGAAGAGAAGAAAGAGGTATAAATATTGGAAAGATAGAAACAAAACTAGTATCCTTTGCAACCAATATGATAATTTACCTAGGAAAATTCAAGAGAATCCATTCATTCAGACAGTTATTCAAAAAATTAATTCTTGAGTGGTATTCAGGGCCTAGCATTGTGGAATGACTTAGAATTATGAAAGTATTCAGCAAAGTGCCAATTATAAGATAATTATGTAACAGTAGGCTTTTATGTTAAATAAAGCATATTACAAATGCTTTGATGTTGGATAAGACTTGGTCCATTCCTGGAGGCTACCCTGCATGAGACATATTCCTAGGGTCTTATGCCAGTCCAAACCCCTTGATTTCACCTAAGGAATGAACCATATCTAAAGACCTTTCCATATCCCAGTCATTGGAGGTATTTTGCACTTTTATGAATTCTTTGATATGCATGATATCGCCTGTTATGTCTATAAGCCATTCTGCATTGTTTTAATTCAGAGTTTCTCACCATAATGAATTCTATGATGTACTGTGAAGCTTAAGTTAAATCTAAAGAAATTCCCATGTTTATCACATTCAGAGGGGTTCTCAGCAATATGAGCACTCTGATGTCAAGCATGTTGATGTGCACTGAGTGCCTTGCCATGTTATTTTTTTTAATGTTTATTTATTTTGAGAGAGACAAAGAGAGCATATGCGGGGTAGGGGCAGAGAGAGGGAGAGAGAGAATGGGGGGGGAGAGAGAGAGAGAGAGAGAGAGAGAGAGAGAGAGAGGAGAGAGAATGAATCCCAAGCAGATTCCATGCCGTCAGTGCATTAGTACAGAGCCTGATCTCACAAACTGTGAGATCATGACCTGAGCCAAAGTTGAGAGTCAGATGCTTAACCAATTGAGCCACCCAGCCACCCCTGCCTTGTCATGTTATTAATCATAGTCATGGGGTATCTTTCCAATATGAATTATCCAATGTGGTCTAAGGCCACCCCCTAGCCTAAATGCCTACCACATTCCTTTAAAAAATGTTTTAATGTTTATTTTTGAGAGAGAGAGAGAGAGAGAGAGAGAGAGATAGGCAGAGAGAGAGGGAGACACAGAATCTGAAGCAGGCTCCAGGCTCTGAGCTGACAATACGGAGCCTGATGTGGAGCTCAAACTCGTGAACCGTGAGATTATGAACTGAGCTGAAGTTGGACACTTAACTGACTGAGCCACCCAGGTGCCCCCATCACATTCCTTATAGTCACTAGGTTTCTGTCCATTATGAATTCTCTGATGCAGGACATTTTATTTTCATAGCTGATTTGCACACATCTTCATCAAAATTTTGGAAAACTTGTCATTCTTATTAAAGAATAAAATACTTTCTTTTTGTTTCCTTTCTGAACTAATTTTCAGGATGCCTAGGTGGCTTAGTCAGTTGAGCGTCCAACTCTTGGTTTTTGCTCAGGTCATGATTCCAGGGTCATGAGATCGAGCCCCATGTCAGACTCTTCACTCAGCATGAAGCTGCTTGAGATTCTTTCTGTCTCCCTCTGCCTCTCTCCCCAGCTTGCATTCGCTCTCTAAAATAATGATAATAATAAATTTTTAAAAAGAACTAATCTTTAATGTAACAATCACTTCCACTTGCTGAGCCAACAAATATGTATTGTCTTCTTCCTTCCCTCACAACCATTAAGCGCCTTTTTTATGGCTCCATAAGGTGATCACAGCAGGCTTAGAAAAACAATGTCCTGCACTGAGATTAAGCTACTAGCTCTCCATGAGCACATACTAGTACAACTTCTTTGGAGCAGGGTCCAGACTGCCCCACCATCCCTGTGGGACATACATGGCCACATCTATGCAAGTCATTGGTCTCTGTGTCATGGTTTTTTACCCATAAGATTTAATCAGGCCTCCTTGGGTTTCTCCATTGGAGAAGCATCTCTAGAGATAAATATTGTAAAACATTTCCCCTTCTCCTTGAGGTATTTTTTTGGAGAACAACAGGTCTCACACTCATAGTGAGATGGATTGAGGTGGCTGGAGTCTGTCTCTGATACCACTGCAGGGTTCTGGGCCAGAGCTCTGGGGACCCCCCAGACTTCCAAATACCAGAGCCAGTTGGCTGTAACCTTTGTACTGGAAACCTCCATTCCAGGACTTCCTTCTTGGGGATGTTTCTTTGAAGCCACCCCATGTGGCTATGAGGTGAGATAATGGAGGGAGTAGCAAAGCACTGAGGATCCTGGGACCCAGTGACAAACACCACAACACTGCACTCACAGAGAGGCATGCACCTGTCACCCAACCACTGTGCATGGCTCACCACCCTTGTGACACACCCCAGCATGATCACTGGTCACACACTCACTCCCACACTCACCCACCCTCTATCTGGCTAATGCACACAAGAAGAGGTTCTGGTAACAACACATGCTATCTACACTCTGGCCCTCACTGCCTTAACTGTCCAGGAAGATTTAGAAATAAGTACTGATGGAAGATAGAGACCTGGCTCTACTAGATAGTAACATTTTAGGGGTGTCTTGGTGGCTCAGTCAGTTGAGTGTCCCACTCTTGGTTTTGGCTCAGGTCATGATCCCAGGGTTGCAAGATTGAGCCCCACATTGGGCTCTGTGCTGAGCGTGGAGCCTGCTTAAGATTCTCTCTCCCTCTGCCCCTCATCCCCACTTGTGCTCGCACTCTCTCTTTGTCTCTCTCCCTCTCTAAAAATAAATAAATAAATAAATAAATAAATAAATAAATAAATAACATTTAAAAAATAATAATGGTAGCTAATATTAAATTAGTGCTTATTATATTCCCAGCTCTGTTTTGTGTATCATTTAATCCCCTGATCAGCTGTATTAGGAAGGTGCTACTTGGCCCATTTTATAAGTAGGACAACTGAGGCACAATATTACTGTGTCATTTGTGCAAAGTCACACAGCTAGTCTATGACTTAAATGGCTTGAGTTCAAGGACATTATTAAGTTAATTTTTTTTTCTTTTTTTTTGTTTTTGTTTTTGTAACTCTGGAAGTGAGGAATCCCAAAGACTGTTGGCACCTGGTACTTAATACCCACCATTGCTTTTGCACCATCAGTGTCAGCACAGTGAAAAGACAAATACAATCCTAGAACAACTGTGGAAATACTTTGACCTTGTGGAGCCTCTAAAAGGGTGTTGAGGAACCTCTGCTCTGGGATTCCTGCAGGGCAATGAAGATCCCGGCACCCGGAGTGGTGGGGATATTGTCCCCCCAGCACTTGCCCACAGCAAGTGTCTGGGCTAAGCTCTGACTGAACATTTTCTCTGGCTTCTAGAAGCCTGGAAAATCTGTTCCCCCTTTCTTCCTAGTCTTCTCTAAGCTTTCTTCTCCCGTGGTTTCCAGAATGCCACAGCTTTCGGTTTCTCCTCAGCTCAGTGGCCACTCCTTTCCCATCTTACCTCCCGATTCTTCATATTGCTTTCTTTACCTGATCTTCAGATGTTGGAAGCTTGAAGCCTCAGCCCTGAGTCCTGTTCTCTTGGTTCAGCTCTTGTTTGGGGGTCTTCAAGTCCCATGGCTTTAAATGCCATTTTTGTGCAGATCCCAAAAGTTACATGCCAGGCAGAACATGCTCCTGAGCCCCAGGCCAGTCTGCCAGTTGCCTGTGGGACATCTCCCTGTCCGTGCCTCACTGGCATCTACAACCGGGGTGCCTGAAGGAGCTCTTGACTCTGCCTGCCCTGCCATGCTTCTCCTCTAGGCACCCCCATTTCCAGAAATGACTTCTTCCTTACTGAGATCTTCAGAGATTTTAAAGTCCCATACAACACCTCTCTCTCAACACAGCAGATTCATCATGAAGTCTTAAGAAGTTATTTCCAGTTACCTTCTTCCCATTGTCACTGCCATTCTGCCAATCATTCAAATGTCCTTGTGACCTCTGACCCTTTGGGTCATCACTGGTATCCCGCCAGTACCCACTGCAGACCCATCTGCCTGCTCACACAACATCTCCAGCATCTAGCACAGTGCAGTGGTTGGAGCGGGCTCAACCCTTATTTCCACTGCTACATCACAAATGCATGCATGCCAAAAGAGCCCCTACCAGTCAGTAAGAAAACAAATACCTTGAAATGGCCAAGGGACTGGGACAAACAGTTCACAAAAGAGAAATAAAAGTGGCCAGTGAGGTTTAAAACTGTATTCAACTTCACTAGCAATTGGATCCTGGAAGACCAGTTGGCAGTATGTATGTATCAGGGTCCTTAAAACTAATGCTTAATGTTCCACGATTCTTTAAAGAATCTCTCTACAGATGCCTGAAAGTACAATGTACACATTTATATGTGAAAATGTTTTTCCATTATTTAAAATCTGTCACAAATATTTGGTAGCAGTAAAATTCCCCTCAATATGGTAACAGTTAAGTAAATAAAAGTGGGTGACTTTAGTGGCCCAGTGTAGCTGGAGCATAGACAGAGCATATGAGGATGGAAACACTGTGGGGTCCAGGCATCACCAGGCATTGGGTTCCCAGTAAGCAGTCAGAACAAGTGTAATTGTCAGAATTTAAGGGGAAAGGAGAGGGGTGCTAGCTAACCCAGGATAGACGTGGGGTATGTGTTGCTTTTAAAGGATGCACACATTGGCAGAGTCAGGCTTTAAAATATATTTGTGTGAGTGAGATGACAAAACCATGTCTTTCAGCAGAGAGAGCTGACCAAGCATGGTCTCACAAAGCTGGCAGGAGTGAGGGGTGGACTTGGGAGGGCCAGGGCCAGAACCCAGCTGTCACCCTACACAGCTTCAGCATATCCCAGTTGATCCAATTCAGTGTTCTTATTTCCACTGCTACATGACAAATGACTCCAAAACTTCACAGTTCAAGGGGCCTTTTTATTAGGCTTGAATTAAGACAGGACATGATAGGGATGGCTTGTCTCTGCTTCATGAAGTCTGAGGCCCCAGCTGGGACACTTGAAGACTGAAGACTGGAACAACCTGACAGCTCGTTCTGGGGCCTGGCTTTGGATGGCTAAAATGCTAAGATTGCCAACCAAGCACCAACATGGGGTCTCTCCATGGATCCTGGCTTCCTGACAGCATGGCGGCCACAGGATCTTTGTTACTTAGAGTCACTGAGCTCTTGGCGCACATGCAGCCCTCGCTGCATCACTTACAAGACCAACCCTTGGAGGTCACGTCACAGGTGTCTGGTATGTTCCATTGACCCTGCAGTCATGAGCTGACTCGGAATCGAGGAGACAGGTCATAGACCCCTCCTCTCAGTGGGAGGGGTGGCAGGGCCATACTGCAGAAGACCAAACATGATTGGGGCATTGCTGTGATGATAGAAATGCCTCATCCTGTTAGAAAATAGAGTTTGTCACAAGGGTTATTATCAACATTAAGCAACCAAATAAGAGGCCAATATATAACCCTACTTTTTAAATTTGTCATAAAAAATGTAAGTGCTAATAGATGCAGAGTGTTTGTGCCTGTGATCAGTGCATTCTTTCCCTGTGAAAAGCTTGTGGAAGCTCCTGACTTTTTAGAACATGGGAATGCAAGGAATTGAATGACTATGAGTAGCATTTTCAGACATCAAACCTACTGCTGGTTTTCTGTAGAGATGGAGGTAGCACATAAACTTGGTCGAATACTCAGGTAGGTTCCTTCACCCTTTCTCCTGCGGACAGAAGTTGGAGGAGCTCTTTCTTGCCCGTTTCAGCAGCTCCTCTTCCTGTTTAGCTCATGCATTCTGTCCACAGGCCACACTTCAGCAGATGCTTGCATGCCTTTCTTCAGTTACTAGGAGGGTTATGAGAGAGCCCCTGCTCAGTCCCTTTCCAGGCTGCATGCATTGTCCAGGACCACTGAGAGCTCAGGTGTCAGTGTCAGCAGGCTGAGGTTCAGACAGTCACGCTGGCAAAGCTCAGCATGCTAGCTCCTTCCAGCACCTTCTACATCCCTGCAACAGTATCTGCCTGTAGGTGAGCCTTGTTTTAGGTTTTCTTTACTTGATAGTTTAATTCAAGAATTTAATTCAGCATGAAGTTGATTATACCCCTGTTGTCCAAAAGACAAGTAACTATTTCTTAACATTGGAAGCTCCTCTAAGAATTATATATATCTAGGGGTGCCTGGTGGCTCAGTTGGTTAAGTGTCCAACTCTTGACTTTGGCTCAGGTCATGATCTTGCGGTTCGTGGGTTTGAGCCCCGCATCAGGCTCTGCACTGACAGCATGGAGCTGCTTGGGATTTTGTCTCCCTGTCTCTCTGCTCCTCCCCTGCTTGCTATCTCTCTCAAAAATTTATATATATATGTATGTGTATATATATATATATACGTATATATATATATATACGTATATATATATACGTATATATATATATATACACATATATATACATATATACATATTTATATGTAAGTATGTGTATATATATGTATATGTATATATATGTATGCATACACACACACACATATGAGCTAGGAGCTAATTTGAACATTAGGTGCTCATGTGTATGTTATTAGAAGTAAAGAAAACAGCAGGAAATCTCGTGGGGTGAGCTAAATTGATGCATGGATGCTTTAAAGTGATTTCATAAAACAGAGGGACAGATATGCAGACTCTTAATTACAGCTACCGCAGCCTGTCTGCTTCCGTCATGGTCATTATTTAATCACTCTCTTTCCTGCGTGAAGATGGTCCACATACACACACACACACCAGGGTAAATGACAGCATATTTTGCTGTTCTGTCCTGGCCCTGGTTGTGGAGACCTCTGGACTGCACTAAGAATACTTCAAAGGCCCTTCGTGGAAGTTAGTGGGACATGTGATTCCCAATCGTGGCACGTCAGGTCAGCAGGAACCTTTGAAAGCATGAATTCCAAACCTAATCTTCCTGATGACAGATCTGAGGTGGTCGAGTTCTTTCCCATTGTGTGTCTGCATTGTAGCCCTCCCCAGCTACCTACCTCCATGTCCCTCTCACCTAGTCTCCCTGGCCTCGACAGTGATCCAGGAAGAGGGTTCTGGTAGCCAGAGGTTGACAGTGACAACCTGGGTTAATGTTCTGAAAGTTTCCCTGGGAACCCAAATCTGTGTGTGAAAAGGTGTGACAATATACTGAGATGCTTTCCTTGGGTTTCAGATCCAATCAGACATCTGTTTTCAATATACAGAGGCCTTGGCCAGGAGCATATTTCTTCTACCTGCTTCTTTACAGTGACCTACCTTGTATGCAGGAATGGTACTTTTTTTTTTCTTGTATAACAAATGCTACTTATATGAAGTGATTTGCTTTATTAGACCCATGAGATAATTCTGATGTAACAGGTTTGCTCTATGAAAAGTAGGGTTTTTCATGCAGTCTCTAAGAATGTGGGTAAAAATGCATATTTTGTCTAGCTGACTTCAAGTGGAAACTTAAGTCAATGAAGCTTACTTTTCAAATTGCATTAGCTGCAACATGACTACTTCTAGCGGGAGTTTCTTTTAGGAGATTAGGGCCAGGTGGTTGTTCTGGGTCACAACGCCACAAAAGAAACAGAACACAGAGACTCCAGGGGGCGCACTTGGCCTCTGGGTTCATCAATGCCCTTGGCTTAAGGAGGTACAGTATTAGACCTTGGCAGTGAATCTAGGAGGGAGTTAGAAAGGGAAGAGAGTCTGTTTTTTTTTTTTTTTCTTTCCCCAAATGACTTCAGACTCTTCTGTGGAAATGAGTGTTTAGATATATTAAAAATTCCTAAAATAAATTTATTTTCATCAAGTAGATTTTATCCATTCAATATATGGCTGTTTCCCCAGGTGTCCCTGTCTGTGTAGCTCTTCTTCCACGACACTGAAACACTGCATTTCTACTCCAAATTCACATCCACAATGATCTACATTTCATTGACCATGTTCAAGTTGCAAAACTGAAGGGTGAAATCATTATTCTTGATTCTGGGGGGTAGGGGTGGGGAGGGGAAGGGCAGAGAGAGAAAGGAATGCTCCCTACAGTTATGTGTGTATATATGTACATATATCTTCTATGTTTTTTCAAAGAACATGTTTCATCTTTCCCTAGCGCCCCCAACTGAGGAGAGATTTCCTTTGCTTCCAGGCGCCACTCATCCACATAAGCTCTAGTGAGGTGGGCAGACCCAGGAACAGGGCCACCTCCTCATTGGTAGAACACCACTTCTTGGTGGTGGGTGCACTGTCCACAATTCTTGGCATCTTCAATTAGAATATGTGCTTCATTTGGTAGATAAATGAAACATCTTTTTTTCTGTTTTCCTTTCTTTTTGAAATGTAATTTGCAGTGAGTGAGTTTGGTATACCCAGTCCTTCCCATCATTTTGGGAGATGCAGATAAACACCCCCATCCCCACCCCCCATGATATGCTTTTTCTCATCAGTTGTTGTTCCCTGTGGTTTTTATCTGTGAACATCACTCCCAGAGCTCCTGCAGAGGAGTCATACAGTCAGAGCTAGGATTGTCCCTATGTTCCTTTGATGTGGTTTTTGTATCTCTCTGTCTCTGCATATCCTTGGGCTCTTGTCCTTAGATTTAATGTCAGCTCCTTTTCCATAGTTCTAATGGCTTAGCCAGGTCCATCCCTGCAGACCTCTTCCTAAGAAATACACCCCTTAGGCCCCACTGCCCCACATTGTGTCAAAGAACCATCCCCTTCTTCCCAGTCTCTCTCTCCTAGGGAGAGGCCCTAGGAGGCCCCCAAGAGCTCTCCTCTCCATACCACATCCCAAAACACAAGCTAGAGACTGGGGAGGAGCCCTGGACTCCTTTTTTCTTTCCTCTACCACCCTTCCATTTATGACCAAGAGGGCTCACCTTGCTAGCTGCTTCACCTCCCAGTACGTGTCCCCTTTCTCGCCTCTGTCTCTACCACCTTAATTGGGGTCCTTTGTTCTTAGTACTGCAGCCATTCTCTGACCTGGCTTCTGCCTCAGGCCACTTAGCATATAGCGGCCAGAGAGGTCTGGCCCTAGAGCTCCTCTGCTTAAGCCCCTTTAGGAAGAACCCATCCCCACCACCCCCACCCCAGCTCACTTACTCCAGGGCTCACTGTGATGTCTTGCTTGGTGTGCATCTGGGGTGGGGACCCATGTCTGACTCCCCACAGACCCCAGCATAAGAGCAAAAGAGCTTGCACTAGCACCAAACCCCCACTTCTGGGTACTGCAGTCTACACACGCTGTCCTGCCTGTGCAGTACAGCTCAGCTTCCCAGTCTAGCCTCTTCCATGGAGGAAAGGTGAGGAGGGGACTTCCTCCATGGCCCAGCCAACCTGGGTGCTCTAAGCAAGACCTCAACAGTCCTACAGCCCCTCTAGGAACCGCACAAGTGCCCTGGCACCCCCAGACAAGGATCACATTTAATTATGGTTTAACATTACGTTTGGATAACCTTGAACCTATGGAATACCAGCCATTAGGGGGGTGCTATTGACTGATTGTTTGCATCCCCACAAAATGCATGTGCTAAATCCTAATGTCCAATATGATGGTATTTGGAAGTGGGACCTTTGGGAAGTGATTAGGTCAGGAAAGGATTAGTGCCCTTCAAGAAAAGACCCCAGAGAACTCCCTTGCCCCTTTTCTATTGTGAGGATACCAAGAGGACACACATCACCTATCAACTGGGGAAGTGGACTCTCAGCAGACACTGAATCTTCTGTGAATCTTAGACTTTCCAGCCTTCAAAACTATGAGAAATAAGTTTCTGTTGTATATAAGCCACTCAGTCTATGGTACCTTGTTAAAGCAGCCCAAATGGACTAAGACAAGAGGCCAGATGGCTTAGAGGCTCCATTTCATAAAAGGATTAAAAATAGGAACCTATTAAATAGCAAGGTCCTCTGGTATACACCTAAAGCCCAGTTTCATTTACTGGAAAATTAAATGATCACTTTGAGGGACAAACTGATGTTAAGGTTTCAGCTTACAAATCACACATCTCCTGAAGGGTGTTATAAGGATCCTTCAGGTCCTGCAGACATTGGCAATCATGGTGCATCACAAAGCTGTTTGGTGAAAAAGAGATGCAATATTTCTTTCTGAGTGCTCCTAAGTTTTATGGTCATTTGACTTTAACTTCATCGATGTTTTAGTAGAGCAAAGCAAATCCTCACTCCGTGAGACTGCCACTGCCCCAACCCCATTTGGTGGGAGGATGTCCATGCTGGAGGCTGACCACAGTTAAACTGCAACACTGTGCCTTGACTGGAGGCATTTCTTTTCCTGCAATCCAGCAATGTTAGGACATATCTCTGTAAGATTTCTTATTTGGTCAGTTTCCCCATTAATGCTGAACAGATTTTATCTGGAGTTTTTTTCCACTAGTTTCCTCCTTTTCTGGATCAGATAACCGAGTTTGGCTTTGCAATACTGCAGTGCAGTTCTGATGCTGATCACTCAGAGTCAGCACAGACCCCGCAGGTTAGTTGGTCCTCACTTCAGACACCAAGCACAAGTTCGGCATTACCAAGGCCCCCCTGCACTTCCAACCAACTAGCTACAAATTACAGTTTTATTATAAAGGATACAATAGAATAAGCTAAATGAGGAGACATATGAGGTGAGGTCTGGGAGCTTTTGTGTCCGTGTCTGTTCCCTCTCCTTGTGGAGTCAAGGCATGTCACCCACCTGACATATGGATGTGCTCACCAACCAGGAAGCTTACCTGAGCCATGGTATCCAGAGTGTCTATTGGCCTTTCCTTGTGAACATGTGATGGAGTGGATCATCAGCCACATAGAACTCAGTTTCCCGCTCTGTTTCCCTCCCAGGAGGTTGGTAAATTTGGCTAACACCTGGCTCAAAGCCCCAACCCTCTAGCCAAATGGCTGGTCTTTGTGGTCTGGCCAGCCCCTACCCTGAGTCATCTTGTTAGCATTAATGCAGGTATAATCCAAGGGGCCCACCTTGAATGACAGAGATACTCCCATCACTCAGGAAAATCCAAGGATTTAGACATTACCTCCCAGGAACCCAGGATAAAAACCAGACAAATCTTTATTGTACAAACTATCTGTCATCAAGGATGATAGATTGTATTGTGGTTACTAGTGTAGATTCAAGAGCCAGACTGGGAGATTTCACACCAGCTGTGTGACCCTGGGCAAGTGGCTCCACCTCTCTCAACCTCACTTTCCTCATCTGTGATTTGGAGATGATGATACTTATCTCCTAAGGTAAGTAGAGGCAATGATATAAAATAATACATGGTAACTGCTTATAACATTACCTCACAACTAATACATCTGCAGGGTCACCTGTCACTATATTTATAAAGAAGTACAATTGGGGCCATAAAATTATTATATATTTATCTTTATTTAATATTTAAACATTATATATACATGAAACATAACTTTAAAATGCTGAATTTCTTCAGCTATTGCTTTATACATCAAAAAATCAATTGGTTATTTATCCCCACTGAGCAAAGTTCAAGTGAACAAAAATGATGTTAAATGGAGGATTTACTACTTCTCTACCTTGAATGTGTTCATTTCTTCATCCACCTGCATATTATTACTGGGCCTGCTGCTCACAGCAGCTGTACAGGGAGCTGGTATTGTAGCAATGGACAGCCTCCACCTCTGCCCTCAGGAGAACCACATTACAAACTCATGTAGTAGGAGTGTCTCTGTTCATGTTGCTATAACAAAGTACTTTACACTGGGTGGCCTATATTTCTCATGGTTCTGGAGGCTGGAAGTCTGCTATCAGGGTACCCACATGGTCAGGTTCTGATGAAGACTGTCTTCCAGATGGCTGACTTCTTGTTATAGCTTCCCATAGAAAGGGTGAGGGAGCTCTGTGAGGTCCCTTACAGGGTCACTCACAGCATTCATGAAGGCTTGACCCTTGTGATCTAATTTACCTCCCAAAGGCCCTACCTCCTAATACCTCCCATTGGGGGTTGGGATTTTAACATGTGAATTTTGGGGGACACAAATATTTGGTCTGTAACAAAAGGTGAGGGACTGGCATAGAGGGGCCCTTCATTAATTTATGGTCCGCCTTTTCTGGTACTGTGTGGACCTGCCTTCCTTTCACCGCCCATCAGCTCAATTCAGGCCATAACAGGAACCTGAAATCCTTTTGGTAGATCATAACCAGCACTTTTTTAAATGAGATACAATCAAATGAAAAAAAAAAATATGTGACTTAATGGGTAGTGACAGTAGTTTTTGTTTCATTCATAAATGCCCTGGCCCTCATATAAAATTCATTTCTGTAGTTGATGGTGAATTTTAAAATTGAACTCAGGGAAAGGTGAAGTGGCTGCCACTTTTCAACCAGTCACTCTGGAGTCCCCCTGAAGAAGGACAGTGGTGAGAAGGGCCCACACCTCCTGAGCTTAGGGAGAGCAAGACCAACACTCTCTCAGTGAGCTCAGGAAACCAGTCCCAGTCTAACCCAAGCCAGACTTCACAAGATAGCCAAGGCAGCCCCACCCCATGGAAGCAACTGGGGCTGCTAGGCTCTCCAGACACACAGCTAGCTGGCAGCCAGTCCCCCAGACTCTGAGAGTCATCAGCTAGGAGATACTCTGAGCAATGAAGCCCAAGTTGGTGTTTCAAATGCCAAGGGTACCCTCAAAACCAGCCTGGGCACTGATGCAAGGGAACTGTTAGCTGTCTGCAGAGGAAGATGAGCAAAGGAAGAGCTGTCCTTAGGCACAAAGTTCCAATATGTTCCAGAACTGTGCCAGAAAGTGAGTGGATGCATGCCCGTGTGTGTGAAGAGTGTGCCTGCATGCATGTATGTATGAATGTACACATACATTGTGCTTCTGTGAATGTGTGTGTGTGTGTGTGTGCACGTTTGTATGAGTGTGTATTTGCACGCATGAGTATGTCTTAGTTTTTCAGTTTCCAGACCAGACCTGCCCAATTTGCCAGGAGACTTTTACATGAAGTCTGTGCTCCCTAGGCAGCCTAATCACAAAATCCCACTATGGGCTTGGCTTTTTTCCAACACTCTTGCAAAGCCCAAGTGATTAAGAAGTAGGTTTCTTATTATCTCAAGGCACACTTTGAAAGTGTTCTATGGAATAAGCTTCAGCCATGCCTGGGGGCCTTCAGGCACTGTGGGGAGCTATGTTTGTGATGTGGCAGGGAGACAGGCCTGGGGCACCTGTCAGAGGCCATCCCAGAGCTTCTGCCCCTTAAACCTTGGACCTGGCCCTTCTGCAGTTCAGGGGAAGCAGCATCTGAGTCCGTGGCAGTGGTGCATGTCTGAATCCACCCACATGCATATTTTCTGCTGGAAATGTTCTCAAATATTAATTGTGTGACTTCTGGACTGAAACTAAGCTTTCAATGCACTGCCGCTGGAAATCAGACAATGAACTTGAGAAATCAAGGTGCTCTCAAATTTACCTTCTTCTTCTTGCTCCCTGACCTGTGGCATCACCCATTTCTAAAATTATTCCTGTAGGCATCCAGGAGCAAGACTTTGCCACCCTGAGTGAACAGCCCATTCATTAGGATTGAGTTAGAAGAATGGTGTACTCTTTTTTTTTTAATCACATTTTGTTGCTTAAAAATTCCATTTTCAGATAATGTTCTCCTCCCAGATATTTGAAGCATTTACCACATTATCTTGTGAACACATCACCTTCTCAGTGAGGCCATTTGATGTTGAACTGGCTTTCCCACACCCCACCTTCTTCCTACATAGCACACCAGCTCTTCTATTTTATACATAGCACTTATAGACTACTAACCTGTTGTTTAATTCACTTATTTTTCATGCCAGTTGTGTGTAATTTGTCTTACCCACTAGAATATAAACCCCACCAGGCCAG
This sequence comes from Panthera pardus, assembly GCF_024362965.1. Lineage (NCBI taxonomy): Eukaryota > Metazoa > Chordata > Mammalia > Carnivora > Felidae > Panthera > Panthera pardus. The sequence goes on along the minus strand of NW_026526810.1, from coordinate 14,725,598 downwards.
GGATTTTTGTCTGTTCACTAATGAGTGCCTGAACTCATTAGTGAAATGAGCCTAAAATAATTTCCGTTACATGGTTATTTGTTGAATAAACAAATATGTGATTATATTAAATGAATCCACCCAGATGATCTTAAAAATGTACATGGGTCCATATATTTTGGTGTTTTTTCAAGTTTATTTATTTATTTGGAGGGAGGGAGAGAGAGAGAGAGAACGAGTGAGAGTGAGCATAAGGGGCAGAGAGAGAGAGACAGAGAGAGGGGAGAGACAGAATCCCAAGCACTAACAGTGTGGAGCCCAATTCAGGGCTTGAACTCACAAACCATGAGATAATGACCTGAGCCTAAATCAAGAGTCAGGCGCTTAACTGACTGAGCCACCCAGGTGCCCCATTTGGCATTTTATTTTTTAAGCAACTATGTGTTCAAGAAAGTAAATAAGGGTGATGACTAATGTAGTCAGACTCTCCAGAACTTTGGAGTTACCAAATGTTGAATGAGAGGAAAGGTGTGTGTGTATATGCACAGGCCCACACATGTGAGCATACATGCATGTGCTTATTGTAAGAGGAGAGGAGTTGTATGTGGAGTTGTGTTTGTGTATGGAAATGTGTCTCTTTCCAGTAGTATCAGCATTTTTGATACTTTTGCTGATCAAAACCACCCTCCTGAGAAGGTACCCAGGCCATCCTTCCTAGGTGTAATGGCCCAGCCCCCACAAAGGGATGCTGCAGACAGTTTCAGATACTGCTCTCAGTGGTCTGTCAGACCTTCTGGGTTGGTTGACACTTAATAAGGAAGAAAGGTATTACCAGATTTTTGTTGTTTCAGTGCAAATGTCTCTTCCTCTCCCAAATTAATTTATGGGGCTTATAGTTTCTCCTAACCACTCAGGACCACTTTTGAAGCATCCATAAAAAGCGTGCTGAGTAATACCTGAATGCCACATGGAGACTGACATTGTAATCAACAACTAGCATGGGGCACCCAGGTGGCTCATTCAGTTAATCCTCTTGATTCTTGATTTGGCTCAGGTCATGATCTCACGGTTGGTAGTGAGATCAAGTCCCCATCATGAGATCAAGCCCCACAGACCCTGCTTGGGAATCTCTCTCTTCCTCCCTCTCCACCCCCTCCCCTACTCGCACTTTCTCCCTCTCCCAAAATAAATAAATAAACATTTTTAAAAAATCAGCAACTAGCAGTGGGTGTTTGAGATCCACCTCTCTAGAAATACATCTGATTCCTTTATTTGCCTGATATTACCACATCCTCGTTGGTAGACATGAACTTTATTTCTAGGTGGCAGATTCAAATGAAAGTGGCTCACTGCATATAAATGGCCATTCATTTGTCTTCCGGGATGGTCTGTCTTAGTTCTATTTTTCTCCTTCTCAGAGAATAGTATTTTTCAAGGTGTTGGAACATCTTGGGATAAAGGAAGTCAAAAGCAGTGGTGAAGGGCTGGGCACAGACTTGCAGGCAGAGATGTGGGAAAGCCAGAGATTGGTTAAGGGGCTCTAGGTACTGGCCCAGACACAGTGGGCAGCAGGCAGCCTGCTTCAGCCTGTCCCCAGTCTGCAGAGAGCACCTGAGCTAACTTGAACTTCGTGCTGACTCATGGTTTTTGATATGGCCAAGAAAGCCATTGGGCAGCCCTCCACCAAGGCTGACATCCTATGTTCGACTGCTGACTCTGGGACCTGTTTCTGGGAGGCACCCTGGGAAGGCTCTGGGGAAGAAAAGAAGCCTCTTGCTATGTTCTCTCATAACATATGGCTGTGTATGGTTCATCTCTTCATTGCCTTGTTTTCAGGCTTTTGCCCATTGTGCTAATGCTTTTATTTCAGTAGGACTAATGCAAAGTTTTCTTTTTGACAGTTAAATAGTGCAATTTTTGATAATCAGTTATTTTAGTTGTTGGTTTAAAGATGCTGGTAATCAGATTTTCTTAGATTAGAAACCGCCTCTCCCATCCACCTCCCACCTTATACCCTATTTGTGGGACATGTAAATGTGCTGCAGGGAGGGGGAAATCTCATGTACATGAGCCTCTGTTGATTGACTGGAAACATGTTTGTACTGGATGGTATAACTTTGTATATATCATATGACTTAAACCTATCAAAAGTTCTAGAAGCCAGCTTGCTCTTCTCAGTTTTTAGATAAAAAACTGAAACACAAAAATTAGCAAAGTCAGATAAATTTATACAGATAGTAAATAGAGCAACCTGGAATTGAACTGGATTGGATGGGAAAGATGTAGCTACACCAGGCAATGAACTCTGTCAAATAATGTCTCACTCATCATCTTACAGAACTGTCAACATGTAAATGTGTTGTATCAATAAAACTCCATCCTCAATTTCCTGCCTTCTGTAATATTGAGCAGAGTACCTGCCAAATAATAGTTGTTAATTAAGTATTTGTGGAATTCGTATGTATATACATATATATGTAATTATAATAGCCATGTAATATCAACATTAAGTAATAAAATCAGCTATGAGTTAAAAATAATATGGGAAAAACATCACCTTGAACATTATTCATATTGAAACAGGTGCTTACATCATATTACTTGACATTATATATAAACTTCTTGAATTCAATGCAAATTAACAAAAGTGGCTGTCGACATTTACCATAGTTAGAATTTAGCATAGCCCATCTTTATGGTCTTTGGGCTTATAAAATATATTGCAGGAGCCATTTTATCTTCATATATACATGTTGTAAATAAAAAAGATTATGTTTTTCTTTTGAAGACTTTCCTATTCTTTGCTTTTATTTTAAAGGGTATATGTCAGTGATTCCCCAACTTTGTTGCATATCAAAATTTTAAAAAGTGCTGATGTCATCAGATGCAATATCTGAATATGCCCCCATACCCTTTGACTTACTGGTTTATTCCTTTATTCATTGTGCACTTCCATGAATAAACACCATACCAGCTACCTTCCAGGCATTATAGTGGTGAATTAAGAAGGAATAGCCTTGCCCTCATGCAATTTTAGTCTGGCAGAGGAAGACAGACAATATACAGTTAAATAAGTCAACACTTAAAATTGTTATTAAAGATTGTGGAAAGTGAGAAGGTCATGAACAAGATGCTGTTTTGGAGAATATATTGGAGTCCAGGCAGCAAGAGAGCTTTGATGAATACTCCAAGGTAGGACAGAGTTTGGCAAATCCTAAGAACAAACATGTCTAACATGGCCCATGGGAGAGGCTGAAGAGGAGACCTGAGAGGGGCATCTGGTGCAAGGCTCTTGGAGCCATGTGAGTGCCTTTTGACTTGGACTTGAAACATTGAGAAGTTGTTGGTTATATTTAAGCAAGGGAGTAAGGAGAGGAAGGGACAAGGTTCCCATGAACCATTTTACTTATTTGTTTTTTGAAAAGAAAGATGTCTATTTAGTCCCTTAATGAAAATGATTATTTAAAACATGGTTTTCTAGAGGACTGGGTGTGTATGGAATCGTTGAATTGCTGTGTTGTACACCTGAAACTAAATAACACTGTATGTGGAACACATACACTTCCACTGTATGTGGAATAACACTCTACTGGAATTAAAAAAAATTTAAAGTCCCAGTGAATCATTTTAAAATTTCTTGGTGGAGGCTATGCATTCATTAAAGCAAGAAATGACAGTACGTGGAGAAGAATGGTGTTGTAGTGGAGGTGAAGGGAAGCTGATGGAGTTACTATATATTTAGAGATAGAACCTACTGGAGTTGCAGATGAATTATATATATGGTACAAGGGAAGGAAGGAATCAAGGATAATTCCAAGTGTTTTACTTGAGCAATTAAGTGACTCATGATGTCACGTAGTGGGAAGGGAGATAGTTGGTGGGCAATTGGGAATAGATGTGGATTTGGGAGTAAAATCAATAATCAATTTCCATAGTAAATTCAATATGCTGTTAGACATCTGAAGGAGATGACAAATAGGCAGTTGAATAAATCAAGACTCAGATCAAGGAACAGAACATTAGCAGCTCCCCAGAAATTTCCCTGTTCACCCTTTAGTAACTACCCTCCTGTGAATTTGCTAAGTTGTGGATTATTTCTGGTGTTTTTCTGTGGATTTCTTAGAATTTTCTGCATGTAAACTCATGTTATCTGTGAAAAGAGTTTAAATGGACTTCTTTCCAATCTGGATGTCATTAATTTGTTGTTGTGCTTCTTACTTCATTGACTAGCCCCTCCAGGGCATCGCTGATTACTAGGGGCTAGAGCAGGACTTCCTTGCTTTTGTTCTTGATCTTAGGTGCAAAGAATTCGGCTTTCCTCATTAAGCATGATGTCAGCTGCCAGCTTTTCAGAGATGCCTTTTATTAGGCTGAGGAGGTACCTCTGTATTCTTAGTTTGCTGGGAATTTTTATCATGAATGGATGCTGGATTTTTTCAAATGCTTTCCTTGCATTTTCTGCTGTCTTCTGAGGTTATTATATAGTTTTTGTCCTTCATTCTACTATATGCTGTATCACATTCATTCATTGTTAGATGTTAAATCAACTTTGAATTATTGGGATAAAGCCAAATTGGCCATGCCATATAAATGTTTATATGTTGCTGAATTTGGGTCATTCATATTTTGTTAAATATTTTTTTGTCTGTGTTCACGAAAGATATTGTTCTGTAGTTTCTTTTCCTGTGATGTCTTCATCTGGCTTTGATTTCAAAGTAATACTGACTTCAGAGAATGAGTTGAGAAGTGTCCCCTCCTCCTATACTTTATAAAAGTGTTTGTGAAGAATTAGTATTATTTTTTTCTTTTAAATATTTGGTAGAATGCACCAGTAAAGGCATTTTGGATTAGGCTTAACTTGGTGGAAAGATTTTTTATGACTAATTCAATTAATTTTTTATTGGTCTATTCATATTTGTTTTCTTCTTCTATAATCTTTGGTAATTTGTGTATATCTAAAAAATTTCTCCATTATATAGGAGTTTTCTAACTTTTTAACCTAAAGTTGTTCACAGTATTCCCATATAATACTTTTGATATCTATGGATTTGGTAGTGGTAGCCTCTCTTTCATTCATGATTTTGGTAATTTGTGTCTTCACTTTTGAATTCTTGGTCAGTGTGGCTAATGGCTTGTTGGTTTTGTTAATATTTTCAAAGAAACATTTAAAAAAATTCTGTTTTTTATTTCATTGATTTGTCATTATGTCCTTTGTTCTGCTTGCTTTATATTTAATTTGTTCTTCTTTTCTAGTTTCTTTTTTTAATGTTTATTTATTTTTGAGAGAGAGACAGAGCACAAGCAGGGGAGGGGCAGAGACAGAGGGGGACACAGAATCTGAAGACAGGCTCCAGGCTCTGAGCTGTCAGCACAGAGCCAGACGCGGGGCTCAAACCCACGGACCATGAGATCATGACCTGAGCCGAAGTTGGATGTTTAACCTACTGAGCCACCCAGGCGCCCCTCTTCTTTTCTAGTTTCTTAAGGTGGAAGCCTAGTTTATTAGTTTGATACTTCTCTGATACAGGCTTTTAAAATTTTTAATCTTATTCCTAAAATTAGCATATTGTACAATTGGCTTATGTTTGTATACAGTTATGAGTTTAGCACACATATAGATTCATCAAGACACTGCCACAATGGGTATGCAGAATAGTTTGATCTCCCTACAAAACTCGCAGGCTTCCCCTTAGCAGTCCACCTCCTCTCACACCTAACCTCTGAAAACCATTGGTCTATTCTTTGTCCCTAGTTTTGCTTTTTCCAGAATGCCATATAATTGAAGTCATACAGTATGTAAGCTGGCTTTTTTCACTAGCATGGCACAACTGAGATTGATTCATGTTGTGTGAATCAATAGTTCATTCCTTTTTATTCTGGATAGTGTGCCATTGTACAGGAGTACAACAGTTTGTTTATTCAGTTTATTCAGTCACCCTTTGAAGGGCATTTGGGAAGTTTTCACTTTTGGCTGTCACAGGTAAAGTAGCTGTAAACATTCCTGTACAGGGTTTGGAAAGAACTGTTTCCTTCTCTCTTGAATAAATTTCCAGGAGTAAGATGACTGGATGATGTGTAAGTATACATTTAATTTTATAGGAAACTGCCAAACTATATTCAAAGCTATGTTTGCCTGATATATTTTGAAGCTGTTTTTGGTGCCTACAAAACAAATGTTGTCTTCTCAGTAAGATGAATTTTCTATCATTACATAACCTCTCTCTTAATCCCTGATAATTCCCCTTACTTTGAAGTTAACTGTATCTGATGTTACTAAATTGGATGTTAGCATAGACACTCAGCTTTCTCTCAGTTAGTGTTTTCATGGCATATTTTTGTCACCATTTACTTTTGACCTACCTATGTCATTTTTTTTTAAGTTTCATGGAGAGAGTATATTTTTTAATCCATTCCAGTAATCTATGTCTTTTAATTGGTGTTATTTCAACCATTTGTATTTAATGTAATTATTGGTATGTTTGAGTTTAGGTTGACAGTTTTATTATTGGCGTTCTCAGTGTTCTCTCTTTTTGTCCCTGTTTCTCTTTTCCTACCTCTCTGTGAAATACTTGAATATTTTTTAGAATCCCACTTTAATGTGTTTTTATTCTATCTCTTTTTATAATTTTAGTTTATTTCTCTAGAGATTATAGTATTCACACTTACCTTTCAAATTCTATATAGAATTAATATTTTACCACTTTATGTGGAACGTAGAAACTTTACAACAATATAGATCCTTAACTTCCCCACCTTTATTTGTAGGTGTCTTATGTATGACATCTATATCCACCAAAAGCTCCATCAATCAATGCTATCATCTTTGCATTTCATCATTATAGATACGTTATAGAAATGACAGAGGAAGAATAATCTATTATATTTACCCTGGTATTTGTCATTTCCATTGTCCCTCTGTTTTGAAGTGTTAAGTTTCCTTTTTGTGTCATTTCCTCCTGTCTGAGGAACTGCCTTTGGCATTTCTTTCAGAGCTGCTCCAGTGACTAATTCCCTTAATTTTCCTTCATCTGAGAGTATCTGCATTTCATCTTCATTCTTGAAGGTTATTTATGCCGGATGTAGAATTCTGGGTTAACAGTTCTTTTCTTGTATCCTTTAAAAATGTTGTGCCTCTGAGATGTCTGATGAGTCATTCAAATCATTGTTCTCTTCATAAATGCAGTGATTTTTTCCTGGCTGCTTTCAAGATTTTTTACCTTGTTTTTGGTTTTCAGCTGTTCAATTTTAATTGCCTGCGATTGGTTCTTTGATTTCATTTTGTTTGGAATTCCTTGAGTTTCTGAAATCTATAAGTTTGTTTTACACTAAATTTGGGAAGATGTCATCCATTATTTCTTCAAATATTTTTTTCTGCACCAGACTCTCCTCTCTTGGAATTCTGATGACACAAATGATCATTTCCCCACTACAGGTGCCTGAGTCTCTTGATTTTTTTACAATATTTTTTCTCAGTTCAAACTAAACAGTTTTGATTAATCTCTCTTGAAGTCAATGAATCTTTCCTCTGTCACCTCCATTCTGCTATTGAGCCCATCCAGTGAATATTTTTAAGTTACTATATTTTTCATTTTTAAAATTTCCATCTCATTCTCTTTGTATATTTTAAATCTTTGCTGAGTACATGTTTTCAGTTGTTTGTCCTACCTTCTAGAATCATGGTTTAAATAGCTGAATTTGGTAATTCTGACATTTTTGTCATTTTAGAGTTGACATATGTTTATTGTCTTTCCCTTGCAAGTTGAAGTTTTCCTGATTGTTCATATACCAAGTAATTTGGATTGCATGCTGGAATATTATGATATGAATATCTGGGTCTTGTTTAACTTTAGGGAGAATGTCAATTTTTTGTTTATTCTAGCAGACAGTCAACCTAGCTAAGTTCATGCTTTAAATTCTGGTACTTCTTCATTGGAATGTGGTTCTAATGTCAAGTCTGTTTTCAGAAACGTTACAATGCTATTTGGATCTTTCCAGCATATGCACCTCTCAGTGTTAAGTATGGGACATGGATGGCAGTTAATCCTATTATCAAAGTGTTTGCTGTTTTGAGGGTTATCCATGCATGCACTGCTTGGAGGAAAGCCAGAGTTCATATATCACTTCATGAGGCCACTCTCTTGGGTTCCTCCTCTTTACAATTTTCCTGAAATTTCTGGCTCTCTGGCTTCCCTGAAGGTCCTCTGATCAGAAAACCAGGTCTTTAGTATGTCTTAACTGTTTTATACTTGCCATGACTTTACCTGTATCAGAGGTCAAGGAATGGGAGGTCAAAGAGGGGAAAAAAAAACAACAATGATTATTTATTGCAGACCCTTGTGACACAGCTTATGTGGGCAGACAGAAGGTTCCCCTCCTTGAGAGTTTACATGCCTGGAAGCCACTGCTACTGTCACCACACCACTGCCAGCCATTGCTGAATAAGACCTCTCCATTGGATTATTACTGTTACTTTTTCAAAAACTACTTTTGTTGTGATATAATTCACATATCATAAAATTTACCTATTTAAAGTATACAGTTTGTTTTTAGTTTATTCATAGATTTGTGCAACCATCAATACAGTTTAATTTTAGAACATTTTATCACCCCCAAAAGAAATCCCATACCCATTAGCAGTAACTCCCCAATCTCCTACCCCCAGTTCTAGACAACCATTAATATATTTTCTGTTTCCGGAAGCTATCCTGGACATTTCATACAAATGGAATCATATAATATCTTTTATGACTAGCTTATTTTACTTAGAATAATGTATTCAGGGTTCATTCATGTAGTAGCAGGTATCAACACTTCATTCCTTATTATTACTAATAATATTCCATTATATGGATACCAGATTCTTATCTATTAATCAATTGATGAACATTTGGATGTTTCTACTTTTTGGCTATAATGAGTAATACTGGTATGAAAATTCACATACAAGTATATTTTCATTTCTCTTGGATGTATAACTAAGAGCATAATTGCTGGTTCATTTGGCAACTCTACCTTTAACCTTTTCAGAAACTGGTATTTTCCAAAGTGGCTGTATCATGTTACATTCCCACCAGCAGTATGTGTGGGTTTCGGTTTCCCCACATTCTTGCCAACACTTGTTACCATGTCTTTTTGATTATAGATATCCTAGTAAGTGTGAAGTGTTACCTTATTGGGGTTTTGATTTGCATTTCCCTAAGGACTACTGACATGAAGCATCTTTTCATGCCATTATTGACCATGTGTATACATTTTTTGGGAAAGTGGCTGTCTAAATCCTTTGATATTTTTTATTGGCTAGTTGTCTTTTATTTTTCTTTTTCCTGTACTGTATTTTATTTTACTTTTTATTATTATTTTTTAACATGAAATTTATTGTCAAATTGGTTTCCATACAACACCCAGTGCTCATCCCAACAGGTGCTGGTTGTCTTTTTATAACTGAATTGCAAGGTTGTTTACATATCCTGGATAATTCCTTTATTAGATATATGATTTTCAAATATTTTCTTTCATTCTGTGGGCTGCATTTTCATATCCTTTATGGTGTCCTTTGAATCAAAAACATTTTTTTATTTTGAAGAAACCCAATTTATCTATTTTTGACTTATTGCTTATAATTTTGCTTTGTGCCCCCAAAACTGTTGCCTAACCCAGTATCACAAATATTTATTCCTATGTTTATTTCAAAGAGTTTTATAGTATTAGCTCTTACTTTTAGGAAATTTGTGATCCATTTTGAGTTAATTTTTGTGTATGGTGTGAGATAAGCATCCATCTTTATTTTTTTGAATGTTGATACCCAGTTATAACAAAGCATCATTTGTTGAAGCTACTTTTTCCCCTCACAGAATTAACCTAACACCCTTTTCAAAAATCAGATGAACATAAACTTAATGCTTTATGCAAATACCACACTATCTTAATTATTTTATATTTGTAGTAAATCTTGAAATGAGGAAATGTGAGTCCTCTCTTTTCAAAGATTGTTTTGGATATTCTTGGTTCCTTGAATTTCCATATTAACCTTAGGATCAACTTATCAATTTCTACAGAAAGCCAGCTGGGATTTTGATAGAGGATTGTATTGAATCTGGTCAATTTGAGAAGTATTGCCATCCTGACTATAGTAACAGTGTTCTGATCAATGAATGTGGGATGTCTTTGAATAGCGTCCCTGGAAGCTAGAAGACCATGGATTGATAACTTCAGTGTGTTCAAGCAAACACCTGTAAATCTGAATTTCTATTCCCAGTGCAAACATCTTTATAAAATTAAGGGTAAAGAGTTGGGCATTTGGTGACAGAGTACTGATAAATCTTCAAAGATTGTTGCCACAAAGGAGAGCAAGAAAAAGAAGAGGGAGCTGGAGGAAGATATTAAGCCTGTCTTCAGAACGAGCAATTTGAAAGCATAATCAAGTAGAAAAGGAGAAATTAATGATGCAGTGGAAATTGGATAATTGGAAGGATTTCGTCCGTTAGTAATCTTTAGTAGATGAAGAGGGTTGCATACAGAGGGAGATAATGTAAAAGGAAAGCAAAAGATGAGGGTACAGAAGCTGAAGAGTTGATGATGGGAAGAAGAAAAGGTTTCCACATACCATTGTGTGGAGTAGGTTGCAACATCATCAGATGAGCCTGAAGGGGTAGAGATTTATGGAGATTTGAGAGGAAAGGACAAGTATGAAGTAGTCATCTTGGAGAATGGAAAAGTGAAATTTCTAAGTAAATATAACAGTTTGCAGTTTTTAGTGCTTATCTGAGGTATATGTATAAATTTGAAGAGAGTCCAGCCATCAGAATTTTATGAGTTTTGTTGCCAGAAATGTTTAGAGGCCTCAGTACAAGTGCAGCATAAGTGGAGTGGAATGGAAGAGAGGATGTACAAGGCATTAATATTATATATAAAAGCATGACCGTGTGTTGAACCATAGTCTGTTAGGCCAGGCAATTAGACAAGCAAGGACTCAGGGAGCCGGATGAAGTATGAAAAGTGACACAATCAGCAGAATGGAGGTCCTGAGAAGTGGCAGACACAGGGATACACATGGCCGTTGGATACCTCACAGAAATTAGTAATTCTCTTTGGGATAGATGCCAACCTATTAAATAAGTGGTACCTAATTCTGGCTGTACATCAAAATCTCCTGGGGAACTTAAAAATATATATATCAGTTGGTTCCAGCCCCATTGATTCAGAATCTCTGAGCATCAGTGTCTTCTAAAGGGCAAAGATTATTTGAATATGCAGACAGAGCTCCTAACCACTACAAGAGAGCCTAAAGATCTCAGGGCTGAAGAGGCAGGGCTATCAGATTGCACATCCCCTAATGGCACCACATTCGTATAGACCAGAGCAATCCTATTTGGAAAGATGTGGCAGTTGAGAGCTTTCTAAGATTGAAGTCCCACTGAAGGAGGAATAGAAACACTAGAGTATTGGAAATTTAAAATATCTATAGTAGTAATTCTCAACCCTTGGGGGGACAGCTTTAAATCTCAATGCCAAGACAACATCCCAAATTAAGTACGTCAAAATCACTGGCTAAATCAGAACTTCTAAAAGCTCCCCAGATAATTCAGTTGTTCATCCAGAAGCCTTGTGGGAGGACTTTGCCATTTTTTTTGAGATAGGAACACTGAACAGGGTACAGCTTTAGGAGGATATTTGATTATTTCTGTCAGGGCCATGCCAAGATTGAGGTATCTATGCTTCCTCCAGGTAGAGATGTCAAAGAGGCTGTTGGTGCCAGGTCTGGAGCTTGGTGGGAAGGCTTGAACTGAATCAACAAAACTTCCCCCAGCTCTGGGTGAATTGTTGATTGTTGTGTATATTTAGAGCATATTAGTTATGTGATGTTCCAGTGAAATCTCTAGTTTTTATAAATGACATGTCTGCACTCTGCTTTGAACATCATTCTCATAACCGAGAGGAACACAGTGTTGGTATAGATGCAGGATGCTTATTAAATACAGTCATAAGAGAGAATGTCAAGGAGAGATGGGTTCTTTAGAGTTTAACTGGTTGTGCTGATACTAATTTCACAGAGTTGGAGGCCCAGATACTAAAAGACCCAGGTCCTATGGAAGTCAGTAAAGTTAGACCATTTGAATCTCCTGACTGGCATAGCAGCCCGATTCCTTGCCATGTGTTCAGAAAGAGATGAAGGCATGCTTAAGCATGAAAGGAGCTATTGGTTCCTCTTTTTTATGTGGGATTTTCTTTTTTGTTTTGTATGACAGACATGATGGTATTTTTCTTTACTCCAATTATACTCTCCCATTCCCACATTTCTAGGTAGATTGAAGAGGAAGTTGCTACCTTGAAGTAGTTTTTGAACTTCCACAGCATGACGTTATAGGCCACTCAATCCATTTTGATACCTTACCAGCATTAAAATTATACAAAACCTGCATTTTGGGATTCATATAAAATAAAAATCAAATACATTAATTTTTACAGATTCCATTAAAATACTCAGACTACTTGGTAGTGTGTATGTTTGCAATTGCTTACAGTGAGAATCTGGCCATTGTTGTGGGGTCAGCCAGTGCTTGCCTTATCATCAGTGGGTCAGCAGCATTTGTGGAAGCTGATCTACATTCTCACATTTATTTCATAGGATATGTCTTTATTTTGTAAAGGCTCAAAGCATTCTACAGAATTGGTTTAAAGGTCTTCCTCATTAAATTCTAATTTATCATGTGGATGTGAATAATATTTTGCCAAGATTACAGTGATAAGTAAGTACATTTAGAAACAGAATTGACATTCTCTAGTACCTTGTGTTTATGCTCTGGGGCAGAGACTGTCTTTTCATGGCCAGAGTACCTGGTACAATTCCAAGGAAAATGTTACAACAGGCCAATAATGTCCTGGAGGCTGGTTCCCTTCTTACATTGTTGGTTAGTCTATTTATGTCTCATGTTTGTATGTATCCCTGAGGTTATTTTAAATAATATTTCATGTGTTCTGTGGACCATCGTGTTCCACTGGCAGCAGAGGTAGCGACACCAGAAGTGATGCAGTAAAATCTAAATTCCACTTCATCCTTTCTGTGTGCCGGGTGCCCTTGACATGTTTACATATATTGTCTTACTTCATCTCTTTGGTAACCCCATAAGGAAGGTGACATTTCTATCTTTAATTTGCAGATGTAGAAGTTAAGTAACTTGCCCAGGCCTTGGCATGGAAGAATTACAACTCTGGCCACATTTGCTCCCATTTAAGGGTCCCAGAGATTCAGCACCTGGGACAGTGCCTGGAGTTGGGGCATTGATGAGACTTGCTTCTTCCCTAGACAGGAGCAGGAGTTGGGGTACAGGGGTGCATATAATACTGCACTGATGTTAGGTTCATATTGACAGGCATTGAAGGTAAAGATCCCTCATGCTATACATGCCCTATCTTCTGTTTCTGCTCAGTCTCCACCCCCCACCCTGCCCTGTTCTGGCATTACAGTTGCTCCTTGAGGAAAACTGGAGAATTCTGCTTTGAGGACAAGAATGGTTTCCTACCATCATTTCTATGACACGGAACAATAGCAATGGCCTCCATATATAGAGCACATCATCTTTACTACTTTCCTGTATATACCCTTCTTAGAAGCAAGAGATATGCTGAATAATTGTTAGGTCTGCAGTAGCTGCTTTGTAGAGCCAGAGGTTTTGTCAAAATCTCAAATGTTGGTAAACTTTAACCAATCTCATTGAATTCATTTATGTTTCACAGGACATCCCAGGTTAGTTTTAAACTCAGGCTGGTTCAGAATTAACAAAAATGGAGTGTGCATGTGTGTTGTGTTTAATGGGGCTTGATGCATTCATGTTCTCAGAAGGACTGAGTGAAGGACATGGGAAAGCAGCCTGCTTCTGTCGCCCTGACCTGTGATGACTTTGGTAGATGGAGAACTGAGGCCCGTGGGTTGTCATGTTAACAAGGACAGTGACCTTTGGTCTCAGCACTGATTTTACAGCCTTCTCTGAGACCAAAATGGCAATACTGTTTTTAGTACTCAGAAGGCACCTGAGAGGGAGAAAGGGGGACATATTTAAACCATAGGTTATCCTCACAGCTATTGTTTGCACTGGAACTTTATTTTCCCAATTTAACAGGTAAAGAGGGAGATAAAATAATGATGGAAAATTATAAAAACAATAAACCTATTAAAAAGTAAAAAATAAACTGTAAAAGTTCTTCTGTGTTTAAAAAAAAATAGCCAGAGAGACTTCATGGGGCCCTTGGTCAGAGTTTTGGTGATTGAAAGCAGGCACCCTTGGGTTGTCACATGGGCACAAACACAGCTAGCTTCCTAGGCAACAAAAGAAGACAGGATAAGGGGAAGTAGCATGGTCTGCTCATCTCCAGCACAGCACCCACTGGAGATGAGGCTTGGAGTCCTCAGGTTTGTGATCTGACTTTACAGATGATGCATGTCACCATGACCCCCTTTGATTGGGCAGCAGATCTTCATGCCCAACAGATAGCCCCAGGCAGAAAACAGCAGCCATGTCACACCCCCATCCACCTTGTTCCCTGCCCATCAAACTGTTACTGATTGACCTGGGGACAGATATGAGTCCTCACTGGCCAGAAAACAAGCCAACAGGTAAGCCAAAGCTTGAAGATAGATCAAGAAACATTTCAGTTAAAACATCATTCTGACTTGAAGATTTCCTTGATAGTGAAGGAGAGTAAGATAGCACTCTTGCTCCTCTTCGGATAGAACAAGAAGCCTTCCTGCATTTGTTGATGCTTCTGGAACCATCAGGCTGAAAGACAACAAGTACTCCACATATTACCACCTGGCTTCTCCTTCCTCCCCCATCCTTTGCCCCTTGGTCCTTCCTTCTTTTTCCTTTCCTTTCACCATCTTCCCTTACTCTCCTTTCTCTCTTCCTGCCATCTTCCTTTCATCTCCCATCCCTCTCCTCCTTAAATAGACTTCTCATATGTATATACACACATATCTTCTTTTGGGCCAGACAAGTATCCTTCTTGGGGGACTAATAAAGAAATCAGCCAGTTATTTCAGGACTACCTCCTTCACTCACCCCAGCACTTCTCAAAGTGTGGTCTAAGACCCCTGAGGTTCCCCAAGAAGCTTTCAGGTGATCTGCAGGGTCAAAATCATTCTCATAATAACATGTTATTTGTTTTTTTCACTGTGTTGAAAAAGTTCACTTGCACTGATTACAGAAAAACAGTAATGATAAAACTGCTGGAAATGGTACGAATCAAACCAATGGCATGAAAATATACTATTAATTATTCTTTGTCATTTCACATACTCCATATAAAAATAAGTGCCAATTTCCTTTATAAATGTCCCTGATAAAACAGTAAAAAAATATTAATTTTAATTAGTATATATCCTTAAATACAAATCATTTTAATGTTGAGTACTTCTGCTGCATATGATGGCGTTCTTGAGACAAAGCACAATCAATTGTTGTAAGCTGTAAGTTGAGTTTTAGCCACTGTTTCCATGGAGCACAATTTTTACCTGAAAGAATGGCTGACAAACTATGTTTACTTAAACTTTGTTATTTGGCAGATAATTTTCTCAAAAATGATGGAGACTGTCACTTCAAGGAAAACAAATAATAGTATCTTTGTCAGTGATAAAATTGAGCTTTAAAGTAAACATTAGAATTTTTGAAAATGTGACCTAAACAGCTTAACAGTACTTAAATTTTTGATGAGCCTTGGTGGTGACATTAGTTAATGTGAATTTTTTGATATTGCATAATGAAATATGTCAACATTTGGAAAAGCTTTATAACTCAGCAAAATAATAGTCTCTTCATGATTAATGCATGATATAATAAAATCATGCATGGATAAAAGATTCATTATAAATGTAAGGTAGACCAATGGATGTTAGAGTGACAGAGTCCAGAAAGTTCACTGATGTGGTATCAAATTCCATGCTGCAGATAGCCTTTAAGCAACTATCCCTTGTCAAGTTTTGGTGAAGTATCAAAACAGAATATCCCATAATTATTTGAAAAAACTACTGAAATACTTCTTCCTTTTACAACTACATATCTGTTTAAGGTTGGATTTTCTTCATGTACTTTGACCAAAACAACAGAATATATATACTATATATATGTATATATATACATATATATACATATATATAGTATATACATATATATATATACACATATATATATATAGTATATATATGTATATGTATATATATGTATATGTATATATATATATGTACTATATATATATATGTGTATATATATATAAACTATTTATCCATGTATCAAAAAAATAAAACTTTATCTTTATACCTTCACCTCCAGTCTGCATTATGGGATACATATTTGTAACTCCTTTTATCAATAGTGAGAAACTTTGCTTTCAGTACCCTTAATAAATTTACTCATTTGCTCGTTCTAGAACATACAGAAAGTGGTATCAGAATTGTTATTAAATACCATAGAAAAAACTAAGCCAACTATAAAGTTTGATATTTGTGTGAGAGTATTTTTGAGTTAAATTTACATTAATGAATTGTATATTTTAATTGCATAATTCAAAAATTCTAACAAATACATATACCTAAATGACACCTTTATCAAGATATTGAAATTTTCTATCACTCTGGAGTTTCACTGTGCTCTGCCCCAGTCAGTACTCCCCAGAAGCAACCAATTTACTAAAACTTTTTTGGTATAGATACATTTTTCCAAGTCTAAAAATTTTTGTAAAAGGAACTATACAGTTTGATTTCTCTTGTTCCTGCTTCTATGAGATTCATCCATGTGGCTCCATGTATCCATAGTTTACTTCTTTTTATTGTTGAGTAGTATGTATTACATTGTAAAAATATACCAAAATCGGTCACCCATTCTCTTGTTAATGGACATTGGACAAGTTGTTTTCAGCTTTGAGATATTGTGAAATAATGCTTTGATCATTCTTATACAAGTCTACTTGTAGATACCTGTTTTCATTTTTCTTGGATAAATACCTAAGAGTGAAACTACTGGGTCATGGGGTTGACGTTTGCTTAGTTTAATAGAATACTACCATATATTTTACCAAATTAGTTGCATTATTTTTATGCTACCTCCAGCATTATAAGAGAGTTCTGGATGTTACATATCCTTGCCAACATTCGATGACACACTTTTTAATTTTAGCCATTCTAGTGGGTTGATCAAGTGGTATCTATTGTGGTTTTAATTTTCATTTTCCTGATAACTAAACATATTGAGCACGTTTTCATGCACTTATTAGCCATTTCTAGAACTTCCTTGAAGTTCCTTTTCCAGTATTTTTCCCACTAAAAAAAAATTGGGTTGTTAAGAGGTGAAGGGAGTGGGAGGTATAGGCTTCTGGTTATGGATTTAATAAGTCATGAGGATGAAAAGTACAGCATAGGGAATACAGTCAATGGTATTGAAATAGCATTGTATGGTGACAGTTGCTAGCTACACTTGTGAGCATAGCGTAACAAACATGGAATTGTCAAATCACTGTGTTGTACACCTGAAATAATGTAACATTGTGTGTCAACTATACTTCAATTTTTAAAAAGATAAAAAAGTAAAATTGAAAAGTCACAAAAAACTGAGGCTTTATTTTTTTAAATGCAGTTTTTTTCCAAAAGGTCTGCCTGCCTTTTTTTTTTTAAAGTATCTCCATCAGTGTTCCTGAGAGGTTATTAACTCTTTAAGAAGGTGATAATATATAGCCTCTGTATATACGGCCATGTCATTCATAGGTGATCAAAAAGGCTTATTGGATTCACTTGAATTGGCAGGACAATTGGGAAAAAATGGTTTGTTTTTCCTTTCATTATTATCCTAAAAGTTTCTTTTTTTAATTTTTTTAATGTTTATTTATTTTTGAGGGAGAGAGAGAGACAGAGTGCAAGCAGGGGAGGGGCAGAGAGAGAGAGGAAGACACAGAATCCGAAGCAGGCTCCAGGCTCTGAACTGTCAGCACAGAGCCCGATGCGGAGCTCAAACTCACGGACTGTGAGATCATGACCTGAGCCGAAGTCGGATGCTTAACTGACTGAGCCACCCAGGCGCCCCTATCCTAAAAGTTTCTAAAAGATTCTGCAAGTAAATCGTAGTTGGGGTGCCTGAGTGGCTCAGTTAAGCATCTGACTCTTGATTTTGGCTCAGGTCATGATCTCACGGTTTGTGGGTTCGAATCCCCACATCGGGCTCTGTGCTGACAGGGTGGAGCCTGCTCTGTCTTCCTCTCTCTCTGCTTCTCCTTCTCTCTCTCTCTCTCTCTCTCAATAAATAAATAAACTAATTAATTAATTAAACATTTTTTTAAAATCAATTGTTAAGTATATGTCTTGTATTTTTTCCTATTTATGATTTGTCTGTTTGATGAGCTTTTTGATGAACTGAAGCTTTTGAATATTGATAAAGTCTAACACATCGATTTTTTCTTTTACTATTATTGCTAAGATAGCTTTACCTCCCCCTAGGTTGCAAAGATACAATTCTGTTTTATTCTAAAAGCTTTATAGTTGTTTTTTTTTTTAATTTTTTTAACGTTTATTTTTGAGACAGAGAGAGACAGAGCATGAACGGGGGAGGGTCAGAGAGAGGGAGACACAGAATCTGAAACAGGCTCCAGGCTCTGAGCTGTCAGCACAGAGTCCGACACGGGGCTCGAACTCACGGACCGCGAGATCATGACCTGAGCCGAAGTCGGACGCTTAACCGAGTGAGCCACCCAGGCGCCCCGAAGCTTTATAGTTTTAATATTTAGTTCTGTGGTTCACATTGAATTTATTTTCATGTGTGGTATTAGGTAGGGGTGAGTGAGGTGCATTCTTTTTCTGTATAAGAATGCAACTCTGCCCAGCATCATCTGTGAAATCTTTCCTTTCACCTCTGAATTGCCTGGCATGTTTGTGGGTCTGTTTCTGGACTCTGTTTGGCCCCATGACTCTAAATACTGCCCTCATCATGCCCTCATCCAACTGCCCTCACCCAACTGTCTTTACTAGTGTTGCTTTATAGCAACTCTTGAAGTTTTATAAGACTTCCAATATTTATTCTTTATTGAGATAATCTTAGGTACTCTGGGTCAAGTGCATTTTCATTTAACTTTTAGAATGATTTTGTCAGTTTCTACAAAAAGCTCTGCTGGAATTTTTTAATAGAATTGCATTGATTCTATAGATCAGTTTTGGGAGAACTGGCCCATGATATTGACGTGTTGAATCCACAAACATGGTGTATATCCCTTCATTTATTAAGTCTTCTCTAACTTCTCTTAGAGTTTTGTACTTCAGTATACAAAGTCTTGGCATCTTTTGTTAAATTTGTTCCCAATTATTTCATGTTTTTCAAAGCCATTGTAAATTGATTTATTTTAACTTCACTTTCCAATTTCTACTAATATATATAGGTATAAATGGTGTTTTGTATATCAACCTGATAACTTTCAGTCTTGCTAAGTGCACTTATTAGTTGTAGAGATTTCAGAATTTTCTATACCAATATTCATGTCATCTGAAAATAAAGAAGCTTCTACTTTTTCCTTTTTAACTTTTTCCCCCATACAAGTATTAATAGACTGGATGTGTTTACTTTCTTCCTAATGACAGAGGGAAAATTCAACATTCCACTGTAAAGTATGATGTTAGGTGTAGCATTTTGTTAATACAAATGTACTTCGTCCAATGAGGAATTTTTTTTTTATTCCAAGATTGCAGGATTTTTTCTTAAAAAATCATGAATATCTATTGAATTTAGTCAAATGTTTCTTTCTTCTTTCTGTTATTAGGGTGAATAATATAAATTGGTACTTGAATATTAACCCAACATTGCATTTATGGGATACACTCTACTCTGTCATGATTCTTTTTTATGTGTTGCTGGGTTCAACTAGTATTTTCTTATGAATGACTATGCATGTGTTCATGATGCTTATTGATTGCTAATTTTTCTTATAATAGCTTTCTGTAATCTTGGCTGGCTTTATACAACAAGTTTGGAAGTATTTCCCTCCCCCCCATTTTTAGAGTTTGTGTAAGGTTAGTATTATTATTTCCTTAAATGTTTGATAAAGTTTATAAGTGAAATCACTTGTGTCTTTTTTTAAAGTAAGATTTTCATAATGAATACAATGAATTCCCTTAACAGAACAGATTCAGAATAAAATATGCTGTTTATATTTTCTATTTCATCTTATATCTCAATTAGTTAAGTTGTGTTTTTAGAGAAATTTGTCCATTTCATCTGCTACATAGGATTTCATTATTATCTTTTTTATGTCTCCAGAAACTGAGGTTCTATACCCTTTTATTTCCTCTCTTCCTCATCAGTATTGCTAGATGTTTATCAATCTTACTAACCTTTCCATGGGACCAAATTTTAGTTTCTTTAATTCTCTCTCTTATTAATGTCTTTCAATTTCTTTTCATTAATTTTAGCTTTTGTTATTTCCTCCCTTCTACTTATTTTGGTGTTGATTTACTTATCTTTCATAAAAAATTCTTAAGATGAAAACCCATATCATTGATTTCAAGCATTTGCTCCTTTTTTTTGAGAGAGAGAGAGAGAGAGAGAGGGCACCTGTGAACAGGGGATAGGGGTAGAGGTAGAGAGAGAGAATCTTAAGCAGGCTCCATGCCTAGTGTGGAGCCAGACATGGGCTTGATCCCTCGACACTGGTCATGACCTGGAATCATGATCTGAGCCAATAGGACACTCAACCGACTGAGTCACCCAGTTGCCCTGTATTTGCTCCTTTTTACATGCATTTAGTACCATAAATTTCACTCAAAGCAATAAACTGCATCACCAACATTCTGAAATGTTTTCAGTATCTTCAAATTTAAAGTGTTTTCTCATTGCCCTGTGATTTCTCCTTTATCCCATCTTGACATGATATGTCTTATCTTACAATTTGGAGTATTTTTTCAATGTTTTATTTATTTTTGAGAGAGTACAAGTGGGGAAGGGGCAGAGAGAGAGGGATAGAGGATGTAAAGCAGCCTCCGTGCTGACGGCAGTGAGCCTGATGTGGGGCTTGAACTCACAAACCACGAGATTGTGACCTAAGCCAAAGTCAGATGCTCAACAGACTGAGCCACGCAGATGCCCCTGGAATGTTTTATAACTTTACTTTTGATTTCTTCCTTGACACATGAATTAGTTATATGCATGTTACTTCGTTTCCAAATATTTGAGAATTGTTTGATACCTTATTGATAATTATTGCAATTTGGTTCCATTGTTGTCATAGAACATACTCTATAGTATTTCAGCATTTTAAGTTTTATCAAGACATGTCTTATGACTCAGCATATGGCCTATTCACCAAGAGATGAATGCTCTTTTTGCACTTGAGAAGAATTGATTCTTCAGGTTTTTTTTCTTAATGTTGATTTATTTATTTTGAGAGAGAGAGAGAGAGAGAGCAGGAACAGGGGAAGGACAGAGAGAGAGGGAGAGACAGAATCCCAAGCAAGTTGCATGCTCACGGCAAAGCCCAACACGGGGCCCGACCTTATGATTATGAGATCATGACCTGAGCCAAAATCCAGAGTCGGACACTTAACAGACTGAGCCACCTAGGCACCCTGATATTCTGCAGTTTTTGAGATGGAATGTTCCATAAATGACAAGTAATTTTTGTTGATGCTGTTGTTCAGATATAGATATCCTCACTCCTATTTTTTTTAACCTGGTTGTTCTAGCAATTCCTTGAGAAAGAGATATTCAATCATGCACTATGATTGTAGATTTGCCTATATCTCTATATTTCCTTTTAATCTTGTATTTTACTTATATTTATTGAAGTTAAATGTTTATCCATATATCATTGTCATGCCTCCTGGGTGACTTGATGTTTTCATCATAATGAAATGCTTATCACCAGTAATACCTTTTTCTCTTGAAATCTATTTTGTCTTATAGTAATATAGTCATTCCAATTTTCTTGTGCTCCCAATTCACATGGTACATATTTTTAAATTTTTTCTTTAAAGCTATCTGTGTCTTTATATTGAAAATAAATCTCTTGGGGTGCCTGGGTGGCTTGGTTGATTAGGTGTCCAACTTTGGTTCAGATCATGATCTCATAGTTTGTGGGTTCCAGCACTGCATCGGGCTCTGTGCTGACAGCTTGGAGCCTGGAGGCCTGCTTTGGATTCTGTGTGTGTTTCTCTCTGACCCTCCCTGCTTGTGCGCTGTCTCTCTCTCTCTCTCTCTCTCTCTCTCTCTCTCTCTGTCTCAGAAATAAATGTAAGTAAGCATTTAAAAAATAAAAAATGAAATGAATCTCTTATAGATAGCATAGAGTTAGGTCGTGCTTTCTTTTAATGTAGTATGACAATAGCTGACTTCTAATTGAAATAAATATTCTATGTGAAGCTTGAATGTGGTCCATTAGCATGTAATTTAATTATTTATATGTTTGAATTTAATCGTTTTACTGTGGTAGGAAAAGCTTTTGACATTTTACAAATATGAAAAGTATTTGTGCTATTTTTTTTTCTTTTTAAAGAACCTCTTATCAGGTTAAAGTAATTTCCTTCTATTTCTAATTTTTAAGTTTTGCAAAACCTTAAATGAATGTCAGGTTTTTAAAATGCTTTTTCTGCATGCATTTATTGAAATGTGATTATTTGATTTATTTAGCTCCTTTAATCTGTTCATGTGGTCACTTTAATAATGGTAAGCCATACATCCATTCCTGTGATAAACCTGTTTGTCATCATATATCTTCTAATAAATGTATATCATCAATCTTTGTGACTGAGATTGCCCTGTATTTTTTTTTTCCTTCCCTCTTACTGTCACTACCACATTTTTATACCAAGAGTACATGCCAGCTTTGTAACATGAGTTGAGGATTGTATGCTCCTATTCTGGACCCTGGCTTAGATTTTATAAGACTGAGTTATTTCTTCATTTTCTGAGGAAACTATGTGGGCCTGGAGGTCCTTTCTTAGAAAGAGAACAATATTTCTGTGTCTATTTCATTTAACAGTTACGGAACTACTCGAATTTTCTATTATTAAAGTCAACGTCATTGAGTTTCATCTTACTTTTTGGAATTTGTCCATTTTGTCTGTATTTGCCAATTTGCATAAGTATTCATATTAGAAGTTTATCAGTAGTAGTATTCTTTTCATAAAACTAATGGTTTATCTTATCTGCCATCTGTTTGTTTTTGTTCTATGCATTTCTGGTCTTGATTATTATCTTTCTTCTAATTTCTTTGTGTTTATTTTGCTGATTTTTTTCCTACCTTATTGAAATGGCTGCTTGACTCATGAATTTCTGGTCTTTCTTATTTTCTTATATATACATTTAAAGCAACAAAACTACCTTTAACTACTGCTTTCATTATATCCCGCAAATTAGGATATGAAATTTTTTACTATCATTTACTTCATAATATTTTGTTATTTCAGTTGTGATTTCTTCCTTCACTCTTGGGTTATTTATTGTATTTTGCTGACTTTATTTTGCTTACATTTTTTAACATTTAACTGTGGGAAATATTAAATACCTATAAATGTACACAGAAGAGTATAATGAGTCCCCATGTACCCATCACCCAGGTCCTGTAATTATCAAGTTGTGGCCAGTCTTGTGTTTTCTGTGCCTTGCTTACTGCCACCAGAACCTCCTGAATCACTCTGAAGCAAATCCTTTGGATTGTTTAGAAATATGTGTTGGGGTACCTAGGTGGCTCAGTTAGGCATCCAGCTTCAGCTCAGGTCATGATCTCATGGTTCATGAGTTCAAGCCCCACGTGCTGACAGCTCAGCTGTGCTGACAGCTCAGAGCCTGGAGCCTGCTGTGGATTCTGTCTCCTTCTCTTTCTGCCCTCCCCCGCTCACACTTTGTCTCTTAAAAGTAAATAGATGTTTAAAAAAAATTAGAAATATGTGTTAAATTTTCTAACTATATGGGGATTTGCTAGTTATCTGTCTAATTTAGTTGTAATATCATCAGAGGAAATTGTGTGATTTCATGCTTAGAACTTTTTTGTGACTTGCTTTATGTCCTAAAGTATGATAAATATTCTGTAGAAATTCCACATTGTATTCTGCAGCTCTTGGGAGTATAATTCTCTATGTCTCTTAGGTAAAGTTTGTCAGTATTATGTTCAAACCTTTTATGTCCCTACTCTTATTATGTCCGATTATATCATTATGAAGTAATACTCCACATCACTAGTAAATGCATTTTACCCCCATGTCTCTTCTGTCTGATATTCACATAGCTACACCAGTTTTCTGGTGATTATAATTTGCATAGTTTATTTCTTACCTACCTTTTCAATTTTGTCTTTTCTGAATCTTTACATCTTAGATGTCTTTTATAAACAGTGTATTGTTGAATTCTTGTATTCAGTCTGCCAATTTATTGCTTTTAACTGGAGCAGCTGGTGTCTTTACATTTAATTTAATTAGTGACACATTTAGGTTTAAATCTACCCATCTTATTTTGTGCTTTCTACTTGTTTCACATCTGCTCCCCACTCCTTGTTTATTGCCTTCTTTTAGACTCTTTTTCAAATCGATTTGCAAAATGTATCAAGAATTCAGCCACTTCTCACCACTCCCACTGCTGCCGCCTCACCCAGACCACTCTCCTCCTTCCTCTGGAGAAGGCAGTGGCCTCCTGACGCATCTTTCTGCTTCTCTCCTTCCTCCCACTTCCCACCTTCCCCCAACCATCTGCTCACTAAGCAGCAGCCAGAGTGAGCCTCTTAACATGGAAGCTTCATCATATCACGCCTCAGCTCGAAAGCCTGTCTCAGCTCCTTGTTTCACACAGTGAAAGCCGTAAATGCCATGGTGCTTAGGGGAACTCTCACGGTCTGCTGGGCCTGCTCCCTTCACATTACGTGGGCCTGAGCTCGGACCACCCACCTTTACTTTGTGTCCTCCAGACATACCTGTCCATCTGCAGTTCCTCTGACAGGTAAGGACCCCTCCAGCCTCTTCAGGGTGAACCATTATCACCCTGGCCATGCATCCAGCTCTCCCATTACTCTTTCACTTTCTCAGTGAGGTGAGCCATGACCACCCCATGTAAAATGTCCTCAAGCACACCCTTGGCCCTCCTCCTCCCCTTGACCCTGATCTAGTCTCTACCCTGTCAGTCACCTTCTGTTATCTTTGCAGTGCACTGATTGTGGTGTCATGTGTTTGTTTCTCTGCCTCTTTTAGAAAAAAAGATTTTATGAGGGCTTTTTGCCTGTTTTGTTCAAGAACACATCTCAAACTTCTGAGGACTGGAACTCCTAGAGACTGGTTCATGGTAGGCATTCAAAAGATATTCGTGAACAAATGTGGAAATTGCATTTTTTCCCTTATAGTTGTTTGAAAATTATGTGCCCTTGTGTTTCTTATTTTCATGCTTCCATAGAAATGACAACATGCATATTTAACAAGTTTAAGTCTAAAGTGAGCCAATCCTGTTACTGTCTTCCTCCTGGATTTTACAGTAGTCTATGAACACTTTTAAGATACTCCATTTATTTTTTTTTATGTTTTTGGTTTTGGGGGTGGGGTTGTTTTGTTTGTTTATTTGTCTGAGGAAGGGGACAGGCAAGGGTGAAAATTCAGTTATTGGGCTCTCTGTGCTACTTTATAGTTATGCTTCTAGGACATCTGTAATTGTGATGGACTGCTGGGGCTGGGGGAGTGGACAAGAGCAGGGGTTGGTGTTCCCCCTTCATTCGGACTGAATGCATGCTCAGATCTTCATCTTCAACCAAATTCTTCTTCTCTCCCATTTACAATCAGGGTGCTAGTTACAGAGATAGAAAATAGTAGTTCCAGCAACAGCCTCTGACCCATGGGATCCATCATTTGCCCATATCCCCAGACACATCCCCACCTCCTTCTGTGTTTGTTCTTGGGGTACTCAGTCTCACCCACCTCTCCTAAGGCTCAGTCTTTACTGGCTCTTACTTAACTATTTATCCCTTCTTGAAATTCTTCCCTACTCCACTTGGGTTCCCTGGAAAAATGTCACCATTTACAAAAATGCTCTTGATTAATTTTTTTATCATGAAAGTAGTAGAAGTTTTCATAGCCAGTGAAACAATGAAAAGCATTTTGTAAATGTTAATAATGTCCCCCAAATTTATACTTCCCTTAGTTAATAGATATTATACGCAAATTACTAGCTACACCTGTGCTCATATTCGTAAGTACACGAGTTTTTTGTACTTATTTTTATAACCAGATGTCTGTGATTCCATACAATACATGTTACTCTGAAGCTGCCTCTCCTCAGTAAACTATACATTATGGATGTCCTTCCAGGTCAACAGTTCAAGTCTGATTTATTTTTTTTAACATAGGAGCACATCCAATTTATCCAGTTATTCTTCATTGAGAAGCATTTTAATTTTCTCTAGTTTCTGCCATTTGAGAAATTCTAATTTGATATCACTGAACACTTTTTAATATACTATGAACTTATTTCTGTAAGATTTATTTCCCAAAATGACACCACTGTGTTCTTTTGGTAAGATATATTTCCCAAAATGAGACCACTAAGCTCTTGTATTTTAAACTTGAATCCGTGTTTTCAAATCACTTTTTAAAAAGTAAAAAGGGCTTAGGAATTCACATTCCCACCAAAAATGCAAAGGTATGCAGAGTTCCTTACAGTCTCTCTGACTCCAGATGTCAGCACTAGGTTTTTTTGCCAGCCTGTCTGAAAGTTGTATTTCTTTGGCAATCTGTGTTGTTTTTGTTTTTTTGTTTTTTTGTTTTTTCACAACTAGTGCTCACATGAACATCTTTTCTATGTATTATTGGCCTTCTGGATTTTATTTCCTATATTGACTGTTCATGTCTTTTGTCTGAGTTACTGTTGGGTCACTTGTCTTTATCCTAAGAGTGTATAACTGTTACTTGTTTAGGGAGATTTTAGCATTTTGCAGGCAAATATTACAAATTCTACTAATGTCTTTTTATAGTGTTTATTCCTGCCATATTTTAAAACTTTATCTGGTTAGGGGTGCCAGGGTGGCTCCGTCAGTTAAGCGTTCAACTCTTGATTTTGGCTCAGGTCATGATCTCAGGGTCATTAGACTGGGATCAAGCCCTGTGTTGGGCTCTCTGCTGACAATACAGTGTCTGCTTGGGATTCTGTCTCTCCCTCTCTCTCTCTGCCCCTTCCTGGCTCACTCTCTACCTTTCTCTTTCAAACTAAATAAATAACATTAAAAAAAAAACCTTTATCTGGTTAAATATTTTTATTATTTGTCTATAATTTCGGGGTATCTTGCATTGCTTAGGAAGGTCTTCCTCATGTCAAAGTCGTACAAATATTTTACTGCATTTTTCTTATCATATGTTTACAGTTAAAATTTTAACATTTATGTCTTTATCTGGAATTTATTTCTACGGGTGGGGTGGGGTGTAAGTCTATTTTCTGCCAGCTCCTTTTATTAAATGGACCACTTTTTTCCCTGGGAACTGAAATGCCACTTTGACCCTACATTTGTTTCATAATATACTGATTAGCTCAGCATTGTGGTGAAGCAAACCCTTTCTTATTCTTATTCCATTCTTCAGTTTTCTTGTTTGCTCTTTGAAATGTGCTAATAGATGTAAAGAGTTTAGGACAGTGCCTCTTTTTTGTTTCCTGCTGACCTCATTTTACTTAAATATTTTAACATTTAATTATGGAAAATTGAACATCTATAAATGTATACAGAAAAATATACTGAATCCTCATGTGCCCATTGTCTAGTGTCTGTAATTAGCAAGTTGTGGCCAGTCTTGACTTTTTTATACCCTCACCCATTGTCACCACAATACAACCACAAGTATAAAACTTTTCACTTTTATTAATGTTGTTATTATTCTTATAAGTTCTTTCCTTCACACTTCAAAATTATTATATCTAATTCCCCAAAAGACAACATTGGAGCTCTGATTGACATTGCCTTCCAGTTTTGCATTAGTTTTGAAAGAACTGGCATTCTTATGTCATCTCCCCTTGCTGAAACTCAGTCTACTTTTCCATTTTGTCCTTTCTCCACAACTCATGGCTTTCAGTCTTCCTCTGAATAGGGGTCTGGTGCCTCCCCCTCTCTCTTGACTTCTGATTTTGCTTCCTCCACATATGGCTGAGACTTGAATCCTCAGTTCTTTTTATGAAAGCACTCAAACAGTATCTTGCCTACAATTGACTCCCAAGGCGACTGTTCCAGCCATGACTTTTAATTTATTCAGCAGATGTGCGGTGAGCACTTACTCTGCCTGTGGTCCAATTTCTGCTGAAGAGAGGGTGATGAACAAGGCAGATCCAATGTCTGCTCCCTGATGAGTCAAAAGCACACTCTGGTAGAGAGCAAGAGGCTGCCCTGACCTGGTCTATGGAGCCAGGAAGGCTTCCTGGAGGAAGTAGTTGTTTACATTGAATTCTGAAGAGCTGATAGGAGTGAGCTGGGTGGAGGATCAGGATGTGAATGTCAGGGGGAAAAAGAGGATGAGGGTGGGAAGAGCATCCTGTGCCCAGAGAACAGATGGCCCATGATGAGTCTGGGAGGGTGGGTCATCATCAACACCTTCTAGTTCCACCCTTTCTGTACTGGTCTCTGCACTGAGCCCTTTGTGCTGCCCTCCTTTCAC
This sequence comes from Panthera pardus, assembly GCF_024362965.1. NCBI lineage: Eukaryota > Metazoa > Chordata > Mammalia > Carnivora > Felidae > Panthera > Panthera pardus. The sequence continues at coordinate 14,696,995 of NW_026526810.1, read as the reverse complement.
CCTATCAACAATCCAAACAGGTAAAACACAAAGCAAGACCCAATCAGGTCACCCACTTGGCCAGCTTTATGCAGCCAGCAGGATCATGAGTCAGGATTGACACCTGGACTCGAGAGCCCACCGTGGCAAGCCGAATGCTGTCGAGAAGCCTTCCACAGCCGACTGAGCAGGCTATGCTTTCTGTGTTCCAGCTGCTGTGTGAAGGAGCAGTTACATTGTGCCAGTGGTTGTAAGGAGACATGGGGCTGCAGTTGGGTAGGATTTATTGCAGCCATGGCAAAACACATGGACTGGTACCCAGAGGAAAACGCAGCTAAGAAAATGCAGTGTAACACTTAGAGCAAGATTCTGTGGGGAAAAGCACCATGAGAAAGAAGTGGGAAATGGAAAGAAAGACAAAATGCAGCTATTGGACTAAATCTACTTTATTAATGCAACATTTCTGCACAATATTTTTGTAAATGATTTTTTAATGTTTATTTGTTTACTTAAAGAGCATGTGCGCGCACACACACACACATACACACACACAAGTGCAAGGGTGGAGAGGGGCAGAAAGAGGGAGAGAGAATCCCAAGCAGGCTCCTTGCTGTCCATGCAGAGCTTGACACAGGGCTCTATCTCATGATCTGTGAGCTCATGACCTAAGCCGAAACCAAGAGTCGGACACTTAACTGACTGAGCCACCCCTTCCCCACAATATTTTAAGGACTGTGCTGAAGCTGGTAGAGCCACCTTTATAAAGTAAACTTGTTGAGAACATGCTTGTTTGGCCTGCTTTAGGAATTTGGGTAGTGACTTTTCCAGCTAACTGGAGTGCATTTCTCCAAGAATCAACTTTTTGGTTATTTTAGCCATTATGTTATGCATAGGTTTCTAACATGAATTGTATGTCCTAGTGGCTGATTAAGCCAAAGTTATGCAACTAAATTTATCCCCTCCTTGACATAAGTATGGAGCATGGCATAATTAAAAGCCACATTTAACTGGGAGGCAGGATGTGCTGCTTTAGCTCCAGTTTCCCCTTGAGCCATTCTGGACATCTCTCAGCCTCCTTTTTCTCATAGTTCTCTTGAGCCTAGGGATGCAGAGTAAATTTCTTTTTTTTTTAATTTTTTTAACATTTATTCATTTTTTGATAAAGGGAGACAGAGCGTGAGTGGGGGAGGGGCAGAGAGAGAGGGAGACACAGAATCCAAAGCAGGCTCCAGACTCTGAGCTATCAGCACAGACCCAACACGGGGCTTGAACCCATGAACAGTGAGATCATGACCTGAGCCGAAGTCGGACGCCCAACCAACTGGGCCACCCAGGCGCCCTGTAAATTTCAGTTCCATGCCTAGGTACCAGTCAGGAGTGACTTTTCTATAACAGTACAATGTGTTTAAAAAGTTCTGTTGACTCCAGGTGTTCTGTTTGGTTGACTAAAGAAAATGGCCATAGGAAACTGGCCATAGAGTGAAAGAGACTCCAAGGAGATGATTATTCTGTTTTTTTGATACATTTTTTTAAATTTTTAAAAAAATATTTATTTTTAAGAGACTGAGAGAGACAGAGCATGAGCAGGGGTGCGGGTGGGGGGGAGGTGGTGGTTGGAGAGAGAGGGAGACAGAATCTGAAGTAGGCTCCAGGCTCTGGGCTGTCCACACAGAGCCCGATGTGGGGTTTGAACCCATGAACAGTGAGATCATGACCTGAGCCAAAGTCAGACACTTAGCCGACTGAGCCACCCAGGTCCCCCAGTTTTTTGATATAATTTTAATATCAAAGAAGAAATTTCAGGGAAGACAGGAGGAGAGAGCCTGGTCTGCCCTATGCTCTCTCCGTACTGGATCACCTCCTCCTATCTAGGATTCTGCTTCTTTGGCCAAAGGACTAGAGCATGTTCAAGAAGGGGTACAGGAGGACAAATGTCTGTGTTTATGTGATTATGTGCTTACTTATTTTTCATTAGGAATAATTTCATATCTTACTCCTTTTTAATAGATTTTATTGTTTAAGGCAGATTTAGGTACATAGCAAAATTGAGAGCAAAGTACAGAGATATTTTATACCCCTTCCCCCTTCCACATAGAATCCCCCATTATCAGCATCCCCCACCAGATGGGTGCATTTTTTACAACTGATAAACCTATGTTATCACATAATAAATCACCCAAAGTCTATAGTTTACAATAGAGTTTACTCTTGATGTTGTATATTCTATGTTTTTGGACAAATGGGTAGTAATATGTATCCACCATTGCAGTATCAATCCTTAAAAATCCTCTGAATCCTGTGTGTTCTGCCTATTCATCCCTCCTCCCCCAACTCTTCCCCCACGCTGGTAACCACTGATCTTTTTACTGTCTCCATAGTTTTGGCTTTTCCAGACTGTTTTATAGTTGGAATCATATAGTAGGTAACCTTGGCGTCTTTTCCTTAGCAATATGCATTTAAGTTTCCTCCATGTCTTTTGGTGGCTTTATAGCTCATTTTTTTAGCCCTGAATAATATTCTATTGTCTAAATGTACCACAGTTTATGTATCCATTCACCTACTGAAGGGTATCTTGGTTGCTTCCAAGTTTTGGCAGTTATGAATAAACTGCTATAAACATCTCTGCTTATCTTACTTCTTTAAAATGCAAAATCAGAATATATCCCCCAACTTCTGAATATGGAAAAACTCTGTAGACATGTAAAAAGGGATCTCCCAGGAATGTGAACAAGATGGGATTAGGCATACAGAAAGTAGAGGATTAAATCTGAAAGTGGAGAATGAAAATAAGACCCAGTTTTAGCTGCACTTATTTTTGTTTGCTTCCCCAGGTGCCACATGGAATGTCCTTGAAGGTAAACTAGGTGTCAGATTTGTTATATTATTTTTAACTCTAAAAGGAAAATCATTAAAGGGCCATACTCAATAAGCACCTATCCTCACCCATTGTTCTGAGCACTCCATGAACTGCCTTTCCAGGTTGTCTGAATGTAAGCTTCTATGTCACATGACTCACTGTGACTATAACCAATTGCTGCCATGCTCTTGTGGCTGACCTCAGTGCTTTGTTATCTCCTCTTTCATGACAGTCAATGTCAGAGCTATGATACAAACCAGGCCCAACAGTCCATCTGTTTTTTGCTGAACTATGGGGCAACAGGGCTGCAAACTTCACTTATCTGTTTATGTAATAAACAGTATGTTAATGCTTATTTGACACTTTCTAGGTGCCCACGTGCAAGGCATTGTGCCAACTGCTGGGCTCCCAATGGAGATTAACAGACATGGCCCAACCCTTCCTGGAGCTTACAGTGTAATGAAGGATAAAGATATTAACAAAATACATACATGCACATAGTTGTAATTAATGTGAAGCACAGTAAAGGGGGAAAGTATGTTCTATGAGAAAATAAAGGTGGGACTTAATTTAGGTAAGTTAACCAGGGGAAGCCTTTTAGAAAATGACATAGGACCTGAGGGATGTGTGTGAGTCAGTATAGGAAGGATGGCAAGCAAAGAGTAAGAGTACTTAGAGAGGTTGAGAGAAGAAAGCTGGGGTGGGGCAGAGGGCAGGAGCATAATGGATGAAGGCAATTGGTATGGAGGGGGATGGCGAGACAGGCAGGAGCTAGATCACAAATGGTCCTAAGTCATGGAGGGGAGCTTCTATTTTTATTCCATCTGCAAAAAAAGGACCACTTTGGAATTTAAGTTGAGGGAAATGCATTATCCGATTTAAAAGATCATTCAGGCTGCTATATGGAGAATGGATTGGGGGTGGAGACCAAGAACAGAAGAAGGGGGTGATTCCAGCTGTTCTGTGCTGGGTGGTTGGAGCAGATGGGTAGAAATTAAGATGGAGAGAAGCAGGTGGACTTAAAGTCATTTGAACATATAAATCCTGTCATTAAATTGTAGACTTCACATGAGTTATGGATTAACAGCTTCACTCGTTGTGGAGAAAAAAGGACAGAATGGCTCCCACGATTCTGGCATGATCCACTTAAGTAAATGGAAGAGCCCTTCACAAATGAGGAAAACTGGAGGGAGAAGCCAATTCAATGAGGAGAGCAGAACATGTTTGTAGTCTCATTATGTTTGAAGTAACTGAGATAGTCAAGTGAGATGTCACATAGGTAGGCAGATCCATAAGACTGAAGTGAAGTTAAGAAGAGAGTTCATGGCTGGAAATATGAATTTGGGCATTGTTGGCATTTGGATGATATTTCAGGATATGAGTGCTGACAATATCTATGGAGAAAATGTAAGAGAGAGCTCAGGGTGAGGCTCCAAGGAATGTGTCATTTACAGGTCAGAGAGCATGGAAGAGCCAGCAAAGATCAAGAAAGGGTGGCTGAGAATTAATAGAAAATCAGGAGAGCAGGTGTTATGGAGGCAATAGGGAAGAATTTTCAAGGAAGGACTCATCAAAAGCATTCAGGACCACACACAGATCTAATAAAATGAGGAATGAAAAACCCATGAGATTAAAAATGTAGCCATCCTGTGGGTCTTAGCAAAAACAGTCTTGGAGAAATGGCCAAAACTGAAACCACTTGGCACCAGGTTGGAGAATGAATGGGAGATATACCTCTTTCTAGATAGGAAGACTTGGTGCACTGGGTGACAGTTCCTCACGGGTCAACCTCCAAATGCTATCTAAATCCCAAAATTTCAGCATGACTTTTCATGGGACTCGACAAATTCTTTTTTTTTAAGTTTATTTATTTTTTGAGAGGGGGGGAGAGAGAGAGAGAGAGAGAGAGAGAGAGAGAGAGAGAGAGAATGCACATGCACATGTGCACACAAGTGGGGAAGGGGCAGAGAGAGAGAGAGAGACAGAGTCCCAAGCAGGGGCTTGATCTTATGAACCCTGAGATCATGACCTGAGCTGAAATCAAGAGTCAGACACTTAACTGACTGAACCACCCAGGTGCCCCATAACTTGACAAATTGTAAAATACCTATTGAATCGTAAAGATCTATAACCAAGGCAAGTGGAAAAAATAATAAGGAGGGTAAATTATCTAGTAGATATCAAAGCTTTAAATTAATAGCAACTATTAAGTATATGGTATTCATGTGTGGTATAGACACCACAGAACTGGAGACCTAAAGGTGGACCTTGGAGTATGCAGAAACTTGTACAGAACAGAGGGAGCCCTACAAAGCAGCAGGAGTTCTATTGTGGGAAGATGGGAACGGCATGAATATGAGGGTGAGGTATAAGGGTGAACCCACCAAGAGTATAGAATACCAGGGTGCGAGATTATGGATGGTCAAGATATTGTGCTAAAGATGAGGAAATTATGGGTTTGAGACCTGATAGGAAAGAAGTCAAGCACTTGGACCTGACATAGTGTTCCTGGAGGCTGCCCAAGATGGCTTGGCCCTGACCCATGGACTCGTATCTCCATCCCAGTTGGCCTTACCATTCTGATTATGAGTCAGAATAAGCTTGATGGGAAATTGTAAGTGGAGATTTCAGACATTTCCCATGTCTCTTGATGTGACATACTAAGACAGGCCAAGTATGTTTTTCTGTTACTATTGCCATTTTCCATCTTGGATTCAAGCAACTTTTCAAAAAAAAATAGTTTCTACTGCAAAGGGTTAACAAAGGAGGCTTGACCTGCCACCATTGGCTCTTGCATTCAGATCTCTTCCAGAATTTGCTCTTGGCTAGTGGGTTCAGTGACTCATTACAGTTACTGGGACACCCAGTGAAATTTCCTGGTGTCTTGTGGGCCTTGCATGAGCAGTGTCCTCGAGGGAATATTCCTTAAGGAATATATGTCTTTTAAAAAGTGGCTGATTTCAGTTTTCTCTTGCTTCTTGCTGTAATTTTGAAGAAGGTTGCTTGCTGATGATGTAGAATAATGTTCTGTTTTCAGTTTTTGCATTTTCTGTTTGATATGATAAAACTGCATCTTTCTTTTTTCCTTCTTTCCTTTCTTTCCTAGTTACACTGTTCAAGTTATTATTTTTAATTATTATATTGTTCCAGCCTTGCTACTTATGTGAGGAAAGAAAATGTAAACACTTTAATTGCTGTGTGTGTGTGTGTGTGTGTGTGTGTGTGTGTGTGTGTGTGTTGACATTTTCAAAGGACCTTTTTATGGTAGGCACTATTGGTCAATTCAAGAGTAAAATTCAGGAGACAGCGACAATTCAGTTTTGTTATTCAATTTTGAGTCCAGACTGGGGCACCTGAGTGGCTCAGTTGGTTAAGTGTCCAACTTTGGCTCAGGTCACATGATGATCTCGCAGTTTGTGAGTTTGAACCCTGCGTCAAGCTCTGTGCTGACAGCTCAGAGCCTGGAGCCTGCTTCAAATTCTGTGTTTCCCTCTCTCTGTCCCTCCTGCACTTGTGTTCTGTCTCTCTCTCTCTCTCTCTCTCTCAAAACAAATGAAGCATTAAAAAAAATTTAAGAGTCTGGACTAATGTAAGCACTATGCAGAAATGAAGTACAGTGTCCTGGAGAGGGGTTAAGTTTGGAAGACACTGGTGCATAAATGATAATTCAGGGGACAAGATTACTGAGGATAAGAGTATGGATAGAGAAAAGAGAAAGGAGCTCAAGACTGAGCCTGGGCACTTGAACTTTCATAGATTAAGAGAGGCACAGCTGGAGAAAAAACAGCTTCTAGCTCAGGGGTGAGGACTGAGATAAAATTATAAATCTGAGAATCATCAGTATAGAGATACTTGAAGCCATGGGGATGAATGGAAATACTTAGTATGTCAATTATCAGTGAGTTATACTAGCTTAGTATATCAATACAGTAACAAACCAGCCCCCAAACCTCAGAGGCTTCAGCCACAGAGGTTTATTTTCATGGGTCTGTTAGGAGCTTGCTTCATGTCACTCTCACATAGGCTGACAGAGCAGCTGCCATCTGGAACATCATCAGGCTTGGTGGCAGGAAGAAGGGAAGGACTGCAGAGTTGAGCCCCAGCAATTACATGTATTGACTCAGAATTACGCACATCACCTCACCTCATGTTTCATTGGCCAAGAAAGATGTAGATAGATAGATAGATAGATAGATAGATAGATAGATAGATATAGATATAGATATACACACACACGTAAGATATATATGTAAGATATATATATATATATATATACATATGTAAGATATATACGTAAGATATATAGATATATATGTGTATGTATATATGTATATACATATGTATATATATGTGTATATATATATACACACACACACATGTATATATATGTATATATATAAGATGTATATAGATCTTCAAAGTATAGCCTCAGGAAGTACAATCCTTCTGAGTGCCCAGAACCAGAAGAAACTCAGATATTTGTGAGCAGTTTTAATGCCCACCACAGCCAACTCTTTTGGTCACCAACTATTTGATTCAGTCTTTTTCTGACACAAATATCAGATGTCATTGTTCCCCATGAGAGACAACTCTAAAGTCCCACCAAATTCAAAGTCAAGGATTTCTATTTTTAATTTTTGCATTTGCATAATTAATATGATTAATGATTGTGAAATAGATGTAATTTTTCAACATTTGCATACGGAAATCAATACGATGTCCATCCAGCAGTTGTTTTGAAAGATCTGGATACGACTTCTCATACTCTGAAGACCCATGGACTAAAAAGACAAGTTAGCTGGCACCCTGAAACCCCTACACACATACGCACAATCATACAACTATGCATAACACACACACACACACACACACACACACACACACACACACACACACACATCTCCCCGTACCACCCACACATAGTGGTGGAACAGAACAGAATAACCACAATGAGTGTTCCTAAAATAGGGGAAAGATGGCAGTCACTGGCCATAGGAATTCTAGAATTCCACTGGGCAGAGGCTTTGAAGGCCCATTACCCTTGACCTGGCCCCATTTTGCTTCCCAGCAGGGCTGTATCATCTGTTCTTCTAGTCCTGGCTCCCCCCCTTTGGAGAAGAGGGCATTGAAAACTATGGCCTCCTTGGGGCTGGCAGCTGTGTGTGAATCATCCTGAGAACAACCATAATCCAGAGAACATTCCTTCAGGGAATGTCACTCACTTCTTGGTGAGTGGTCTTAGGACCAAGGATTGTCGATGTCACCATTTGTGCCCTTGTCTTCTGACTGTAGAAGATACCATCTCAGGTGTTCACAGGTAACAAACTACCTCAGCTTCTACGTGAGTTCCCATTCTGTGAACAGCAAAAACTGAATCTCAGTTCCCTGAAGCCCTCACCAACCCTACCAAAGCTCCTACCACCTACTCCTTGTCTCCTTAGGATTGCATAAAAGGAATTTTTAGTGTATGTTAAATGTGATATTTTAAATCAGGGATGAAAAGATAGACCATGTAACTCGACCATGTAGTAACACTTGATTATCCATATGGAAGCAATTCACTATATTTCTTATACTTACAAATGTTTATTCCAGATGTATTAAAGTATGAGCATTTGGGGGTGGGGGGAATACAACAAGAACTATTAAAAGGAAATACCAGGGAATAGCCTTTATTTTGGGGGAAGCACTTTTAAGCAAGCCACAAAGCTTACAAAATTTAGAAGAGAAATAATGCAGATTTTACTTAATTAAATTCTCTACTTTCATGGGTGAAAGGGATCATAAAAAAATGAAAAGATAAGAAACCAATGGTAAGAAATTAATTATTATTTTTTGAGTACACTTTACATCCAGTGCAGAGCCCAACATAGGGCTTGAACTCACAACCCTGAGATCAAAACCTGAGCTGAGATAAAGAGTTGAATGTTTAACTTACTGAGCCCCAAATTTAATATCCATAATACACAAAGAGTGCATCCAATCAGTAAGAAAAATAGATAAGTACAATTAAGGAAAAGATATACACAGGCAGTTTGCAGAAGAAATAAAAATGGCCCATAAACAAGTGAAAAGTTCATCAATCACTGAATAATCAGAAAAGTGCAAATTAAAAAAAAAAAAGACAACCTCTGAGGTACCACATTTTGTTCACTTAGTTGGCAAATATGTAAAAGATTAAAGATGTCCAGGCTTGGCGAGGGTGCAGGGAGACAGACACTCACATGGTTTGTGGGTGGTAGTATATAAGTTGGCACAGGATTTTTTTTAATTGTGGTGAAATTTATTTTTTCTAGTTTTTTGAGATAAAATTGACATATATTGTATATGTTTAAGGCATACAACATAAACATTTGCTCTATGTGTGTGTTGTGAAATGATCACCATAGTAAGTTTAATTAACACCCATCACCTCACACAGTTAACATTTGTTTTCCCTGTGATTCACGAAGGACAATGTGCTAGTGTCCATCTAATTTAACATCTAATTCCATGTTAACAACCACTGCCCCTTTCAGGAATCTTTCCTACAGCCATTTCTTTCTTTCTTTCTTTCTTTCTTTCTTTCTTTCTTTCTTTCTTTCTTTCTTTCCTTCCTTCCTTCCTTCCTTCCTTCCTTCCTTCCTTCCTTCCTTCCTTCCTTCCTTCTTCCAGAGAGAGAAAAAAGGAGGCAGGGAAGGGGAGGGGCAGAGAGAGAGGGAGAGAGAAATCCCAAGTAGGCTCTGCTGTCAATGCAGAGGCTGCCACAGGGCTCCATCCCACGATCCTGGGATCATGACCTGATCTGAAATCAAGAGTCAGACACTCATCTGACTAAACCACCCAGGTGCCCCTCCTACAGCCATCTCTGTCCTGCAGGCCAAGATACTTCAACAGACATCTCTTGTTTTGCCAACACGTGGCAAGGAAACAGTTCAGGGAATCCTGGTGCATCTACATGATGGAAAGCTATGTGGCCAGAAGTGGGGAAGTAAATTATCTCTGTCTGCTGGCATGGAAAAACAGCCATGGTTATGAGAAACAAGCCACCCAAGACTATGTAACATGATCTTAATTATATCCTTGATATGTTAATTATATGCTTATAAAGGAAAGTTCTGGAAGGATTTAGGACCAGTATTTCTTTCTACAAGTCTGGTCACTTAGCTAAAGTTCCTCTGTGCCTCCCCCCACCCAGCCCATGATGTCCTATAAGTGAGGGGTAGAGTGTAGATTGAGGCAGTGATCAGTTGTGTCCTCAGTAATACTGGTACCACCATGAAGGGTAAGTTGTGCTATGCAGGCCAAGCTGAGGGATCTGAGAGGAGAAAACAGCTGACCTGGCCTCCTGGCCTCACCCGGCTGCTTCAACCTCTTGTACTATGGCCATCTTGGGTTCCTGAGATGCTCCAAGGTCTCCCCTCCTCTCTGGCCAGACTCCTGGTCCTTGCCTCCTTGCCTCTTTCCCCCCCGCATTGGCCAGCTTCCCATAGTGGGATTCACTGTCCTGGTAAGATGAGCCAGCTAACTTCTTCAGCAACACTGAGGAACCTCTGACCACTGACCAGCAGCATATTTCCTACTCCATTTTCATCCACACTGATGTCAAGGAGTCCAGGGGGCTACAGTCACAGCTGCCAGGACAGTCAGACCAGGAACCCAGAGCTTCATCAACAACCAGTTGAAAGCCCTGGGTCCTTGATGTATGATCCTTTCCCTGGGATGTAATTTCATGTTGCCTAGGACTCTGTTTTGTCATCAGTAAGATCAGGCGTGGACAAGGTAGAACTGGGGCCCTTTTAACCTGAACATCCTGCAGCCCCAACATGGCTCCTTGGCAGACAAACCAGATGCTGCCTGCTGCTGGGTGACTTTAGACAGGCTCTTGACAGGAGTGGACCCTGGCATAGGAAGATTTTCACTTTTTGCCCCCACATAAATTTTTACATACATAATTTGTGTGTGTATATGTGTGCACTGTGTGTGATTTAGGTGATTGAAAAAAATAACCACGAGGAAATAACAAAGAACAATTCTGAGATTATAATGCTCTGTAACAAAGTTCAACTCCCTGGTCTCCTCATGCTGTCAGTGGTGGCATCTTGGCCAACTCTGATTATCCTCCCTAAGCCATGAACTCCATCTTGTAAGCCATCTTCAAGTGGCTTGTTCATCATGGCCTTGTTCGTCATGGCCACGTAGGGCCACTGCTGCAGGCCAGCTGTCACACCTTGCCACAAGTCTCTGCGTCAAAGCTACAGATGGGTTCAGAAGCACGTTTGCACACCTGTACTGTCCAGCCAGGGGAGCTTTGGGAGCCAGCTAGTGGGCATCCATGAGGATCTGCCCGCTGTCTGAGAAGTCTGTGAATGTCTACCAAGAAGTGTCGTGTCATATATACATGTGGGGACCCAGACAGACTGGTTTCTCAAACTGGGAGTTGTGTCACCCTCAGAAATTTCACAGCTGTTCCAGGGTTGCTGAGGTGAGAAGGGATGGGTGTGCTTTTGGTGCCATCCTCTCCCTACCAACCAGACCTCCATGCCCATGCCCTCCCTCAGTTCCTGCTATGGGTTCTGGCTGAACTTCTTTCTTCTCTTCCTCCATCAACTTCAAAGAGATCACAGAGCCCTTTGTCCCCCATAGTATGCCTGGGCTAAATGCCAAGAATCCATGCAAGGAAGGATGAGTCTCTACTGCAGTTGGAGGCCAGCCACTGTGCTCTGACAACTGTTTACACACCCAGATCCTGCCTCCTCTTCTTCTTTGGTTATGCATTCATTCACTCCATCAGTCAACATATTTTTATTGAGCATGTACATCAAGTCACATGTGGGGAATCTGATGACAAGTGCACCAGCCATGACTTCAGGGAACCCCAAGTTCAATACGGAGGAGGATGTGCAGAGTATTTGCCATTACTCCTGTGACACGGGCAAGCTGTGTACAGCCGCTGTCACCTGGCTTCTTTGTGGGATATTCACGTGATTTTTCAGTGGCCTCCATTAATTTAATATAAAATTTTAATTTTGTGGGCAGGAAAAGGAAACCAAGTAATGGTCACATTAATTTAGAAATCGTTACCTTATTTTTGTGTTAGACAAAAGTCGTAGTGTCTTTCACAAACAATGCTGGAGAAAATGAGTAGTAAGGTTTTTTAACTTGATTTTCAGCTTTTGTTCTTGAAGAACACTTTCACAGGCTAACTGTGGCTGAAGATTGCACCCTGAGGGAGGACAGCTCAAAAGACATACTGAGGTAGAAGAGAACAGGAAGATGAAAGTGGAAGAAATCACCTGAGGCCACTTAACTTTGCACAGGACACAAGTGGTAGCCCAAAGGCTCTGTGCTCTTACAAAGGCTCTTACACACTTTGTAAGGGCCTTTGACTTCACTTAAACCTAATGATATTGTTTTAATACCTTCTCCCCCTATTGTAAACCCATCTGCTGTCTTATGCTGTACTGTTGCACCCTGATTATCTCAAGATAACACACACTGATTATACAGAAATAGCAACTTTATTGGATGTGACACAAAAGGAACTCACTGAAACAGTCTGTAAAATGTGGGTGAATCACCCGACACCTGTTTGGTAGTGTCTTGTGTGTAACTTTAAACTCTTCTGCAATGCTTTCTCTGTTTAGGGGGCTCCTGGGTGCCTCAGTTAAGCATCCAATTGTTGATTTCAGCTCGGGTTATGATTTAAGGGTCATGATCTTAGGGTCATGAGATCAAGCCCTGCATCGGGCTCCGCACTGGGCATGGAGGCAGCTTAAGATTCTCTCTCCCTCTCCCTTTGCCCGTCCCCTGCCTGTTCCCTCTCAAAAATAAATAAATAAATAAATAAATAAATAAATAAATAAATAAATAAATAAATATTGCAATTATTTATCATTAATATTAACATGTACATTGTCACTAAGCCTTTACAGGGATCATCTACACTTTGTAATTTCTGTGTAAAAAATGTATTATTATTTAAGCTTAAAAGCAAAAAAAAAAAAAAAGGCAAATGGATATGTCTGATTGTCTCTAACATGATGCTGTTGGATTCCTTTTGCTTAGAGATAAGCAGAACCTTGACAGTTTTTCAATCTGGTTTAAGAGTGAAGAGCAACCCAAGTCCACCTGTTTTTCCTTTTAGATAGAAAACACACCATAGATTGCCCACAGAATGCTACACTAGATATCCTGAAAACTATTCCTCTAACTAGAAAAGTGGAATAGGAAGTTAGAAACATCCTTTCAGATATAGAACTCATTGCATTTCAATTTAATTTTTAATATATGTATTGTGTACCTATTTTTGGCCAGGCACTATATATTACTGAGCAAACAGAACTCTGTGTCCTTGTAGAAATTACATTTTAATGGGAGAAATGGACCAAAAAATACAATATATGTGTGTAATATATAGACCATTAGTGATCAGTGCTGAGGAGAACAGATAAAGCAGAGAACAGAGACTTGAAGCAGTGAAGTCCCACATGAGGAATTGAGCGTTTAGACAAGGGGGTCAGGGAAGGCCTCATCAAGCAGTGATTGTGAGGAGGATCTGGAGGAGGAGAGGGATGTCTGTTCCAGGAAGAGGAAACATCTGGAAAGAGTATGGCTGGTGGGGAGATAAGGAGGAGAAGCAGATGGGATCAGAGGGGAACCAAGCACCATGTCATTCAAAGCATTGTCAGGCACTGTAGGATTTGGCTTCGCCTCTGAGTAAGATGGGACATCATTGGAGGGTCCTGGGCAAGGGGACTTGATCTAACTTAGGTTTAGCAAGATCCTTGTTTTGAAACTAGATGTCAGCCTTTCTGGGAGATTAGGGAGGAGACAGTTGCAATAAATACTGTTGGTGAGAAAAGACAGTACTTGGATGAGGATATGGCAGGGGGAGCAGTGGGAAGCAGGCAGGTCAGTGTTCAAATTGTATTTAGAACCCAACAGGACTTGCTGATGGGCCAGATGGGGAGTGGGAAAGAAATAGTTCACATTGACTCCTGCAGTCTTTGGCCAGAAGAAATAGAAACATGAGGTTGCCCTAAATGGAGACGGGAAGATCTCCAGGATGGTTGATTTGGAAAGAAATATCAGACTCTCTGAAGCTGAGTTTGGAATATTTTTGAGATGTGTGTTACACATCTAAGTTATTGAGAAGGACAATATCTGGGAACAGAAAAGGAAGAAAGAATTTAAAACATTATGCCCCAAGTGTCAGCACACGAAGTGAAAAATGCAAATAGTAGTGAGAGACTAATCTGGCTTTCTCAATAACTTCAAATAACAGGAAAAAGTTTAGCAAGGAGATGGAAGATCTCAACAAAAAAGTTATGAGATTTGATCTAATATATAAAAACCTACAGAATCACAGGTTATGTAGAATAAGAACGTTTCCACTGTTGTTTTTGGTTTTTTTCCCTATTCACTTATTCAGCAAATATTTATTTGTTGAGTACCTCACATGGACCAGAATGGTTCTTTACCTGGGTAAGAAAGAAATTTGAGTCACAGACTCCACTGCTTAAGCCTAAACCAGCAGGCAGGGCATAGGATGGAAAAGAAACATGGGTTATCAAGGTCATAGCAAGATTTGAGAAGGGAGGATAAGAGAAGTTGGGGAAACTTACTAAATTGACTCTTTAAAGAGTAGTAGGAATTATCTGGCAAAGAAATAGGGGGTGCCATGAGAAGAGAGTCAGAGAAGCACAGTGTGTTTGCATAACTAGAACTTCAGGAAAAAACATATCATCAAAGAGTGATGGGGGCAAGTCAGGTGGACAGTGGGATAGTTTGAGCCTCAAACTAATCACAACAGCAGTTGGTTATTACTTATTAAATAGGTAATTTTTAGTAAAGAAAAGTGCATACACCTGTACTAATGTAAATAAAGGAATAAATAGAGAAATAAATTGGGAAGGGGTAAAGGAAAAGCTTTCTCTTACAGTGGAATACAAGGTAATAAATGTCGAAGAAAGGAAGGAACTAGAAAATCATCATTTGACAACTACCAAAGTTTTAATTGTTCTAGGCAAGAATATCACTGAGTGCTAAACTAGCGGAGACAAATTCACTGAGATGTAGAATACGTGCATGAAGTGTCTCCATGCAAGGTGGATTACAAATGAAGACATAGTGACATTATAGTGAAGGAAACAGGCATTGTCTTAAGCAAGAGATCAAAATGAGCATCATCAGTGATGAGCCCACCTAGAGCCCAGTAGACATCATGTGTCTTGGGCATCTGGTGCTTGGGCACTGGGGGCAGAGCATCACTTCTGTTGTATCCCTGCTAGAAATGTACAGTTACTCTAATCATGAAGACCCAGATGGAGGGACATTCCATACCCAAGTTGGAGGATGTAAAGGTCATGAAATGAAAGACTAAGAAGCTGTTTCAGATTTTTAAAAACTAGATTAGACATGTGAGCATGAAATACAATGTAGGATTCTGGATCAGAAAACAAGTGTTTTGCCACAAAGGACATTGTTGGGACAATGGGTGAAATGAATAGAGTCTTTAGATTAGACTCATACCTAGAATGATAAAATGTAAAACTTTAACATTTGGGGTATATAGTTATATATAGGTAAATAGGAATCCTTTGTATTATTTTTGCAACTTTTCTATATATCTGAAATTATTTCAAAATTTAAAAAAAATTTAAATGAAGTAAACAACATTAGATCAAAGAACACCATTTGCACATCACAGTAGTATACATGTGACTTATTCTGCCATTTTCATAGTTCACTTTATTTTTTTTACATTTATTTTTATTTATTTTAGACAGAGCAAGTGGGGGAGGGGCAGAGAGAGATGGAGACAGAATCCCAAGCAGGCTCCGTGCTGTCAGTGCAGAGCCCGATGCAGGGCTTGAACTCACACCGTGAGATCATGACATAAGTGAAAATCAAGAGTCAGCCACTTAACTGACTGAGCCACCCAGGTGTCACCATCATTCACTTTAAGTGGTGTAGGACCCTGGGCAGCTTTCAGAGGGGAATGACCTGCTTGGATCTCTGTGTCCACATGCACAGATTTTACAAAGTGCCATCACAGGGAACATACCATTTGGTCATCTTCATTTTTTAGATGACTTTTAACGTCTGAAAAATGTTCAACTGAAGTTGATAGACCAAATTTGCTAGCAGTGTTCCTCATTGCTGGGTACTCGCATTGCTTCCAGCATGTCCTTGTGATGCAGCGACAAAGGTATTTGAGCACCAGGAAAGCACACATCCTTTCTTTCCTGCAGGACATTCTCTTCGCTCTTGCTGATCTTGTGTGCATTTTGCTGTCCTTTCTCCTTTCTGCCCTATTTCTCTCTGACAATTGTGCCCAGTCACACATCATGTACGATTGTCTGGTCCGTTTTGTTTTCTTTGATTGCCAGTGCATCTCAACAGCATAATATTTCAGACCACAGAATAAAGGTGTTAATACAAAGTGCACTATTGAAGTCATTAAGCAATACTTTTTTTTAAATAGTAGGTGAGAATAATTACTAGTAAAACTTTCTAAATGCTTTTCCTCTGGTGGTTTCTTGGGTTCCTGACAAAAAGAAACGAAAGAAAGAAAGAAAGAAAGAAAGAAAGAAAGAAAGAAAGAAAGAAAGAAAGAAAGAAAGAAAGATGATTGGTTTCATTTTCATAACATTGTTTACAATTATATAATTTCCTTACAAACCAGTATGAACTGAAGTAACCTATTTGTGTCTCACTATACCACTAAAATGTGAGCAGTGTCTGTGTCTTAGTGTACCCTCTGTATGCAGCACACTGTTGAGCCAGGAAGACCTCAGTACAGTTTTGCCGAAATGGCAATGTCTTGAACGCTCACTTTGGAGTTCAGGAGTTTAGGAAACACCTTTGCCCAGGTGTAAAGCAGAGGAATGGATTGAATGGGTAGTTGCCTTTATAATTTCCATTTACTTCTTCAACATACTTTTACTGAGTAGCTCTGACATGCCCTGAACTGTGCTATGTGCTAGGTCCTGGGGAGACAAAACAGGCAAGTTCCCAGAACTTAAATTCTCCAAAGGGAACACACACAGGATAGAGGGACAGATGGATGGATGGCTGCATAATGTTATTACAGATTATATTAGTTCTCCAGAAGTAGTAATTGATACGGTAATATAATAATGGGGAGGGCAGTTTGGGTGGGAGTGAAGAAAGCTTCTCAGCAGTGGTGAAATTGAAGCAGATTCTTGGAATGCAAGGAAAAGGGTGGGAAGTGCTGTGGAAGCTCTTCCAGTAAAGTCAGCCACAAGTGCAGGAAAGGGTGTGGGAAGTACCCAGCATGTGTGGGGGACAGACCTGAAGCACTGGTCCTGGACAGCCCTGGTGCCAGGTAAGCCTGGAGCAGTGGGCACAGCAGGTGGTTGCAGTACTGAAAGACAAAGACATTGAAGTCTGAGAAGCAAGCTTGGGTTTTATTCCAGTGTAGTGGGAAGCTGTTGGTGAGTTTCAAGCAGGGAATTATGTGATATAACTTATATCTTTTAAAGATCTATCTGGCTGTGGGGAGAAGGGATTGGAGGAAGGGGCAGACTGCGGTTTGCTGATGTGGATAAAAGTGTTCAGACTGAGTGAAATGATCAATAGCATGCTAGCAAATGCCCAGCTACGTGCCAGGAAGGCTGTTTTTCAAAAATGCGTGTAAACAGAAGTTGGAATGGAGAAGTCCTTCATGAGCCTATTTATTAGGTTTACATAAGGGCTCTTTTATGGTCCACAGATTTTTATTGCCCATCTTTTTTGTTGAAGTATAACATACCTACAGAAAAACACACATCAAAATGTACAGCCTCATGAGTTATACAGAAATGCACATTTCCCTTTGTAATCACCACTCAGACCAAAAAATAGCTCATTATCTGCATCCATTCTGCCCCCTTGTGTTTTTAACCCATCACCTCCTTTTTTCTCTATCCACTGTATTCACTATCGTGACTTCTAACCTGTAGGTTATTTGTAAACTTCATGTGATGAATTATAGTGTGTTGTATGATAAGTATATTGAACATAGGTCATTCATTCATACTGTGCTACTAATATAGTACTAATATACTACTAATATACTCTTCGTCCATATATACCAATTTATCCAGCCTACCATTGGTATTCATTTGGGTTGCTTCTAGTTCTTAGCTCTGTGAGTAAGGCTGCCATGAAAATTCTTTCCATATGCTTTGGTATACATGTGTGTACACATTGTGGTTGAGTATATACCAAGTACTGAAATCGCTGGTCATAGGGTATATGTGTGATCAGTTTTGGTAGATACTGCCAAGTATCTTCCAAAGGTGTTGAACCAATTATACTCTCACCAGCTCAGGAGGAAGGATCCAGATACTTCACATCTTCACCTACACTTGGTATATTTTGTTTCAGTGATTTCAGAGCTGGGAGGTGTCTAATTGTGATTTTAGTTTAATTTCTGTGGTAACTGAGGTTGAGCAAATTTTCATTGGTTCTTGGCCATTCAGGTATCCTTTTATGAAGTGTTCAGATATCTTTCCATTTTTATATTGGATTAGCTATTTCTTATTAACTTCTTTCTTGATTCTGTGGATTTCAGTGAACTTTTCTATCTTTCTTTGGTTTGCCTTTCACCCTATTAATGATGTTTCCTAGTGAAAAGTTCTGCCAGACCTGGGGACATAAGGTGAGGTCTGGAGGATCCTCAGTTCAAACTTCCCTTCCCCTGCCTAAAATTCATCAAAATATACCAGGCCTCGCCCCCTTTATAGCAGGCAGGATCCCTCAGCCCAGGTTTAGAGGGGCTGAAGGAGAAGGTACCTTAAATGAATATTGAGAGATGGAGGTGTGATTAACTCAGTGGACACAATACATTCCATTTATGATCTGGACTGTGTTTATAAGTCAGGGGGGTATACCAGATTCTCATCCAGTGGAAAGAAAACTCTTCTGAATTCCCCCAGCTAAATTCCCTCCTGAATATAGGAGGTCAAGGAGACAAAAATTAAGTTGCATTTTGATTAGATTCCCCACATCATGCTCATTCAGTTTCCCAGAGTCTTTACCTGGGCGGCTAACTTCCTACTTAGCACTGCCAGTTGGACCTGTGTGGGCTGCCCCAGACCGACCTCCAGGGCAGAACACCACCCTGTGCCCTGCTGCATAGCTGTACTTCCTTGCCACACCTTTGTAAGTGCTCAGAAAGTCTTTGCCCAGGAAATAGGACAGAGGAAAAAAATCCCCTTTGGGGCTTCTGTCCTGGTCCATCGCCTCCCAGCCACTCAGAGTTTATCCACAGGGAGAGCTTCCAAGAACAAGCCAATGGACCCCAATCTGAGATGACACAAACAAAATGCATTATCCCCTGTTATCTCAAATGTGTATTCTCACAATATCCTTTGAACCTCAGTGCAAACCAGGGAATCAATTCTCAGACTTAAAATTAGTGGAGTTTTGCAACTTTGCTAGGAAAAAAAACACCTCACTCTAAGAAGTGTTAGGGAGGTAAAAGCTTTCCCATTCTTGTGGTTGTATTTTTCAGGGCTCTTGTAGGTATTACAGATATCATCATGCAATTTAGATTTCATTCCCCCTGGAGAACCTGGTGACTTCAAAGTGATTTATAGCAAGTGAAGTTGGCAGAATTATGGAGATTAGTGATAAAAAGGAAGGTAAGGCAAGAGAGAGAGGGAGAAAAAAGGAAGGAAAACAATTTTGAGCAGGGTAGATTTAGGATGGGGCAATGTGCTTTAAAGCACAGGAAGGAAAGTGAGAAGCTCAGACACAGCAGCATGTCATAGCCAGAGACCCTGCACTGCTTGTCGTGTGGAGCCAGCTCCAGGAGACCGGCTGAAGCAGGGAGTGTAGACAAAGCTATGACGTCACCCTGGTCTATACCCTGAAGGACTGAGAGTCTGCAATGCACCTCACATCCCCTTCAAGTCAAAGACTTGCTGGAAAATCAGCCTTTTTCATATGATGAATGAAATGATGGACGTGTCCCACTATTGCTTTGGGTAATCAAGCTTTCGTCAGCTCATGAACCAGTCAGTGAACATTTAGCATGAGGCTCATTTCATCACTGCTCATTCTCATTCTGTCTTGGTCACATCAGCACTCCTGCTCTGTGTGTGACCTCATCTGAATCATAAACAGAATGGGTAGAATACTCAACATCCCCAAACTCTGATCTGGACCTAGTATAATCCCCCACTCCTCCCCACTCCAGATGGTCTCACCCTGCATACCAGGCAGAACTTGGACCCACAGAGCTTCACTCTGTAGGGTGGGGGCACTAACTTTCTCAGCACACTCTGGAATGAGTCTGGGGAGTTGGCTCAATTTCATTATCAGTATTCTAAAGGATCCCCTTTAACTTGATGGAGCAGCCAGAAAAGTCTTGATATGAAGAATGGAATCATGTTACAGAAAAAGAGGCTGAATGTGTGAAGTTTAACTAGTCATAATCTCAAGTACAAGTTGCTTTAGAATATAGTGTGTTAATAGAAAGTTTGAGACATAGTAAGGCCAACAGATCAGGAAATGATTGTCAATCAAAAAATAGTTTCTTAATCACAGTTCCCAAGAAGTGGGGGCATACCATGCCACAGGGAGCCTCAGGTTGGTCAGGAAGCACAGGGAATGAGGGTAAAATGTGGGCAAGAGGATTTATTGTCATTTCCATGGGAAGGGATGGGTAAGGCAGGGTGAGCAGGGTTAGGATTGGCTAATGTGACTAATTCCAGTGCTCTCTGGAGCATAGGGACTGTCCCTAGTCATCTAGTACTTGGTCCTGGGTATTTGGGGCAGGTGGATAGTGGCTTGGAGTGTCCTCCATAGTGAAGGTGTTTAGGGTGTGGGCCCTAGATTTGTTGTTTTGTATATGAAAGCCATGCTTAGGGGTGAGTTCTTTACTATCTCTAGGAATTGGCTAACTCTGGGAAAAGCTGTCCCTTTAGGGTTATCAAGGCCCCAAGATGTCAAATCATCAAATATAGAAAATAAAAGATGGTTAATACACAAGTACTACTCCTGTGTGATGCCAGCTCATTTGGGGGTCTGTGGAAGTAAGTACCAAGCTGACCAGGCATGTAGTCCCATGTTCACTATGATCCCCCCTTCCTAATTCAAGATGGATTTCCAGAGGGGCACCTCTGCCTTGCTCACCACACCCTTCTGCATTGAGGTGTTTGTCATTCTCTGACCCTTTTTTGTATTCACCCTTCTCTAGAGGTGCTTCTGGCAGTTTTAACTCTTTCTCCCTTATTTAACTGTGTTATGGTTTTATTCTTGTTAATTAACACTTGCTAAGCAGAGGCCAAGGATGGCAGATGGTCAGTTGCAGTTCAACAAAAGACCACACGAGAAAATGAAATACAGTTTATTACTTGCAGGTCTTGAAGGAAGTACATGATGCCCCTGGGGGCAAAAAGGGGAGGTCAAGCAAGGGTGCAGATAAAGAGAAAATGGCATGGCAGGACCTGGGGCTCATGCCTTCATATTAGAGTCTGTGGGTGGAATGCTTCAGGGAATGCTGGAATAAGGCCAGATTGTTCAATTCAGACCAAAAAAAAAAAGCAGGGTTTTGTTAAGTTTCACAAGGGTCTTACCTAAGGAGCACACAAAGGGGAAGCCCTATGAGATGGCAGAGACTCTCACAAGGGCTGTTGGAGAAGTCATATCAGGAACTTATATTTGCTTATAATTCTGCAGGCTGCTATTTAGGGGATGTGCCTGCATGAGGGGGCTTGTGTCATTTAAGGGCCCTGCAGGCCATTTGACCACACAAAATGTATGCCAATGCCATGAAGTAGCTGAGCTAAACTCTCGACAACCTGCCAACACAGGCGAGCAAGAACACCTTGTCTTTCTCCCCAGTGCCTGGCACAGCACTACTATAAAACACTCATTAATACACATCATGGAATCCATGACTTGGGCACTTGAGACCACCAGGGACCTTGTTCATCCCATGAAGCACTCTTGGAAAACAGATGCCATAACTGCAAAAAATGTCTCTCTGTCAGACCAAATTGACTCAAGTTCAGAGTTAAGCACTTAAAGCAGCTGGGACTGGCTTTTTCTGCCCCTATCAGTTATACCTGGTTCATAAGGTTAGTGTGAATCTCTTCCCATATCTCCGTGAAGTCTCCTGGTCTCTCTGCGTAGCACTTGCTGACGAAGGCCTAGTGTATAAGCCTCCTTGACCTTGGTCCCTTGTTGGCGTCCTTCTCTGCAGTGTTTTCTGAATTGCATCCACAAAGCTCCCCTGCTGCAGGGCCTGGGGTACTGTTGTTGAATCAAGTTGTGCTCCATTTACATACTGGCTACAGTAGCAGAGATAAAAGCCTTTCTTTATATATGGCCTCTTCAGGGCTTTTGCCCACGTTCTAATTGGATTGTTTGTCTTTTAGAATTGAATGATGAGATTCTTTATATTTTCTAGATAGGAATTGTTTGTCGGTAATGTGGTTTGCAAACCTTTTCTCCCAGCTCGCCATTTCACCTTCTTAACAGGGTCCTTCACAGAGCCAAGAGCTTTAATTTCAATAAAGTCCAATTTGTGGATTTTGCTTTTGATTTGTCACCAAGCCCTACAACCCAAAGATTTTCTCCTATTTTTTTCTTCTAAAGACTTGATAGGTGTGTGTTTTACATATGGATCTATAATCTGTTTTTACTTTATTTTGTATAAAATATGAGATTGAGGTTTTTTGTTTTGTTTTGTTTTGGCTTTTTTTTGCTGATGGGTATATAATCAGCAAATGATATCCATTTGCTGAAAAGATTGCCTTTACTCCATTGATTTACTTTTATACTTTTATCAAAAATCACTTGGCCAGTACCCACTTTGGGAGTACATGTACAAAAATAGGAGTGATGCAGAGAAATTACTATAGACCATGAGCAAGAATGACATGCAAATTCGTGAAATGTTCCTAATTTTTGAAATGCCACTGAACTGCACACTTAAAAAACAGTTACAATGGCAAATTTTATGTTACATATACATTTCCACAACTTTAAAAACTTAGTAATATAATATTATAATAATCACTGAATTGTAAGCTTTATTTTTTAATGTTTATTTATTTATTTTGAGAGACAGAGAGAGAAGGCACACACACATGCACACACGCAAGTGGGGAAAGGGGAGAGAGAAAAGGAGAGAATCCCAAGCAGGTTCTGCACTATCAGCACAGAGTCCAATGCAGGGCTCAATCTCATGAACCAGGAGATCATAACCTGAGCCAAAATCAAGATTTGGACACTTAACCAACTGAGCCACCCAAGCACCCCACATTGTACACTTTAAATGGGATAATTGTATGGTACATGAATTATATCTCAATAAATCTGTTAAAAATGCAACCAAAGCAAAAAAAAAAAAATCAATTGGTCATACCTCTGTAGGTTTATTTCTGGGTTTTCTATTCTGTATTGTTGATCTATGTAGCCATATAATAAACTAAGCTGTGTAGTAAGTCTGAAATTCAGCTAGAGTGATTAATACCACATTATTTTTTATTTTTAAAAATCATTTAGATCTTCTAGTTTCTTCGTCTTTGCATATCAATTATATAATACATTGTCTATATCTACAAAAATCTTACTGGAGTTTTTATAGGAATTGCATTAAACTTATACCTCATTTTAGGGAGACATCTTTGCAATGTTGAGTTTTCCAGTCCATGAACACAATATGTCTCTCCATTTATTTAGATCTTCTTTTATTTATTTCATGAGTGTTTTATAGTTTAAGCATATAAGTCCTGTACACATTTTGTTAGATTTATACCTAAGTATTCCATCAGTTTACAGAGTAATTGCAAATGGTATTGTATATTTAATTTCAGTGTTCATGGGTTCATTACTAGTGTATAGGAATAACAGTTTATTTTTGTATATTGATCTTGTATCCTGTGAACTTGCTGAATTCTCCTATTCTAGGAATCTTTTGTAACTTCTTTGAAGGATTTTCTATGTAGACTTTTATCTTATCTGCAAAGAGTAACAGTTTATTTCTCCCTTTCCAATCTGTATGTCTTTTATTTCCTTTCTTGTCTTACTGCTCTGGCTAGCACTTCCAGTAGTATGTTGAATAACATAGTGAGAGCAAACATCCTTGCCTTGACCCTAATCATAGTTGGAAAACACTCAGTCCTTCACCATTAACTATGTTAGCTATAGTATTTTTGCATAATTTTGTATCAAGTTAAAGAAATTCCCCTTGATTCCTAATGTTCTGAAAGGTTTTTTTTTAAATTTTTTTAACGTTTATTTATTTTTGAGACAGAGAGAGACAGAGCATGAACAGGGGAGGGTCAGAGAGAGAGGGAGACACAGAATCTGAAACAGGCTCCAGGCTCTGAGCTGTCAGCACAGAGCCTGATGCGGGGCTCGAACTCACAGACCTCGAGATCATGACCTGAGCTGAAGTCGGATGCCCAACCGACTGAGCCACCCAGGTGCCCCTGAAAGTTTTTTATCATGAATGATATAATTGTGGGATTTGTCTTCTTTAGCCTATTAATATGGTAAAATTACATTGATAAATTTTTAAATATTGAACCATTCTTGCATTCCTGGAATAAATCTGACTTGGTTTTTATGTATATAATTTCATACATACACATATATAATTTTATACCATGACCAAGTAGGGTTTATATTATTTATTATACTTATTTATATAATATTTATGATATATAAATAATATTTGTGTGTATTAAGAATACAATTTACTTTTTTATATACTGTATCTCTCAGATTTTGGTATTAAGATGATAGTGGCCTTGTTAATTTAATTGAAAAGTGTTATTTATTCTTCTCTTTTCTGGAAGAGCTTGTATAGAATTGGCATTCTTTTTTTAAACATGTGTTATTCTTCAAAATTCTTCAGAAACAGTATGAGCTTGGAGATTTCTCTTTAGGAAGATTTGAAATTGCAAATTAAATTTATTTAATAGTTAGGGGAATATTCAAATTATCTATCATATTGAGTGAGTTGTAAAAGATTTTCCTTTTCAAGAGATTGATCCATTTCATCTAAGTGACCAAGTTTATGTGTGTACACCTTGTTTGTAATGTTCCCATGTTATACTTTTGGTGTCTGAGAATATGCAGCAATATTTTGTTTCATTCTTGTCGTAGGTAATTTGTATCTTTTCTCCTTTGTCACTTTTGCTAGAACCAGCTTTTTGTTTTACTGATTGTTCTCCATTGTTTTGCTGTTTTTAATTTTATTTATTTCTGCTCCTTATTATTTTCTTCCTTTTTTAACTGGCTGTGTGTTTATATTGCTAGTTTCATAAAGTGGGAGCTTAGATTATTGATTTGAGGCTTTTACTCTATTCTAATGTAAAAATGGTGCTGTCAATTTACGTTTTAATAGTACTTTAGCTGTGTCTTACATATTTTGATATGTTGTGTTTTTATTTTCTTTCAATTGAATATGTTTTCTAATTTCTCTTGAGACTTCCTCTTTAATCCATAGATTATTTAGAAGTCTGTTGTTCAGTTTCCAAGTATTTGAAGTGTTTTTCAAATTTTTTTCTATTATTGACTTCCAATTTTGATTCCACTGTGGTCATAGAACACACCGTATGAGTTCAGTTCTTTCTTTTGTTTTGTTTTTTTCCATAATTTCTCTAAGTATTGCATTGTATATAAGTAACTTACCACAGTATACTGATGTTAATATTTTATCAATTTGAATAAAATATAGATACTTTACCTCCTTTTAAGTGCCTTTACCTTCTCCTATTTACAATCACCTTAAATATTTCTTCTATGTAGTACTTTGAGAATCACATCAGACAATGTTATAATTTTTGCTTAAACCATTAAATATAACTTACAAAAGAATGACGATGTCTTGTTATTACTCAAATTTTTACTCTTTCCATTGTTTTTCTGTACTTCCTGATGTTCCAAGTTTTGGGAGGGTTTTGTTGTTTTTGTTGTTGTTCTTGTTGTTTGTGATTTCTTTTCCATTTTAAGAAATTCCTTGGCCTTTCTTCTAGGTAGGTTTGCTAGTGATAAATTCTCTTAGGCTTTTATTCATCCAAGATGTCCTAATTTCCCCTTTAGTTCTGATGGGTATGTTTGCTGGATATAGAACTCTGGGTTGACATTTCTTTCCTTTTAGCTTTTGACAAATGTTATTCCACTTCCTTCTAGTCTTTATGGTTTCTGAGAAGTCCATTGTCACTTGAATTATTGTTCCACTATTAGGTGATTTCCCCCACTTAGCTTTCAAGATTATTTCTTTGGGATGCATAGGTGGCTCAGTCACTTAAGCATCTGACTCTGGATTTTGGCTCAGGTCATGATCTCATGGTTTGTGAGATTGAGCCCTGTGTTCAGCTGTGTGCTCACAGTGCAGAGGCTGCTTGGGATTCATTCTCTAAATAAATAAATAAATAAATAAATAAATAAATAAATAAATAAATAAATAATTTTTAAAAAATATTTTCTCTTTGCTTTAGTTTCTAGAAGTTTGATTATTTTGTGTTTGGCATAGATTGTTTTTTGGATTTATAAAACTTCAGGTTTGCTCAACTTCTTGATTCTGCAGGTTTATATTTTTTTCCAAATTTGGGAAGTTTTAAGAAATTCTTTCTCCAAACACTTTTCAGCTCCAGATTCTTTCTCCCCTCCTTCTGAGACTTTGATGATGCAAATTTTATATCTTGTGCTATACGCACATGTCCCTGAGGTTCATAATGTTTTTCTATTTTCTTTCTGTTGTTCAAATTGGGTAATATCTATTGTTCTGTGTTTAAGTTCAATGATTCTTTCCTCTGTCCTATTCATTTTGCTGTTGAGCCTATCCAGTAAGTTTTTCATTTAGGTTGTTGTATTTTTCAGTTCTAAATTTCAATTATTTTTTATACCTTCTATTTCTTTACTGAGACTTTCTACTTTCTCATTTGTTTCAGGGATGCTTATAATTGACCATTTGTATGATATTTGCTTTAAAACGTCTGTCAGAGAATTCCATCTGTGTCACATAGGTATTGGCATCTACTGTCTTTTCTCATTCAAGTTGAGATTTTCCTGGTTCTTTGTGTGATGAGTGATTTTCAATTGTACCCTACATATTATGTTATGAGATTCTGAATCCTATTTAAAATTTATGTTTTGGAAGTCCTCCTTGGACAGTAGTCTGACAGAGGAAATAATGTGCTACCTCGTTATTTCCAGGTGGGAATGGAAGACAAAGTTCCCCATTCCATCTCCATGGACACCCTGGAGAATCGAGGAGGGAATAAAATTGTTATAACTGTTGAGCTGGTGTGGAATTTCAGGTTTCCTATTGGGCTTCAGCTGCTACTATCATGGCTGGGCAGAGTAGGGAATAGATAATATTCCCTGCTTTATCTCTACAGATACTACCTAGGTGGAGAAGAGAAGAATGCTTTGTTACTTTTGGATAGGGATGGAATCCCAGCCTCCCCGTATAGCTATGCTGACAGTGTGGGCCGAGAGGGTGTTCTTACCACCAAGCAAGGATGAAAGTCCTGCCTGCCCTCTCGGCTTGCTCTGATACCACTCTTGGGGAGAAAGGAAATGAGTGTCTCATTTCAGCCCAACAAGGGTAGAAGTCTAGGCTCCCCACTCAGGAGTGGGGTGGAGTCACAGTTTTTTTCCATGGTATTTGGTCCATTGCATAAAATTTTTCCATCCTGGTAGGTTGCTTCTTTCCTTGTCCTTTGGCCAGAGAGAACAGGCTGTTTTTGAGAGTGTCTATTGGCATAGCCAAGTTGCTGGCTTGTCCAGCACCTAGTCCAGGATATATTACACATGAAAGAAACCCAGGGACCTCCCCATTGTGTTGTTCACCAAGTCTCAGGGTCCCTAGCCAGTCTGCCTTTCACTCTCCACCTTTCAGTCTTCCTAGGCTTGTTTGTTTATTGCTTTTGTCTGTTTTTTTCTTTGTTTTAGTATATTAAGCCCAGAGTTTTAAGCTGTTTTTAGTAATAAGAATAGTGACAGTGTGTCTAGTCCATCTTTTCCTAGAACTGGAATCTCACTTTGTTAAATTATTTTATTTCACGGATGCCTGGGTGGCTCAATCAGGTAAGTGTCCAACTTCAGCTCTCGTCATGATCTTGTGGTTCGTGAGTTTGAGCGCTACATCAGGCTCTGTGCTGACAGCTCAGAGCCTGGGGCCTGCTTTGGATTCTGTGTCTCCCTCTTTCTGCCCCTCCCCTGCTCACACTCTGTCTCTCTCTCTTTCTCTCTCCCTGTCTCTCAAAACTGAATAAAACATTTTTAAAAATTAAAAATAAATAAATAAATAAATAAATAAATAAATAAATAAATAAATAATTTTATTTCAAATTTTATTTCATCCTTACAGGCTGGGTGTGATCCAGGGCAGCTTTATCACTGTAATCAGTACTCTCTTGTTCTGACACTAAAGACTTCACTTGCTAACCAGTACTCTGCAGCAAGTATGGTGGTCAAATGTCCTCATTTGAGGTTCCTTTTTCATCTTTAAGCTTTTTCATGTTAAGCCCTATTTCCTCATGTTAATTAGATCAAAGGAGTAAACAAAGGATTTTACAGAGATAACTACATATTGTTCATTTGTGTGTTTCTCTTATTCAGTTGTTTATAAGGCCACAACCAGGACAGCCTACTATTTATCAAGACAGGGGTGGCTAGTCTGCAGCCCAAAGAGTAAACCCAGGGATTTTCTGTAATGTTAGCTCCCACAACAGCTGAGCTTCTTGGGACCCCAAACCACAAAGTGGGGAAGGTCCTTCTTTCTTTCTTACTGCCCAGATGTTAGTCTTATCCTTTGATTTCTTTCTCCAGTCTCTCGGCTGCCTGAGGACTTGTCATGCATTGTTGGAGGCCACTCCAGGGGCACTATAGATGGAGGGGTGACAGTCCTCCCTCCTATGTGGTGGGAATCTAGTTCTCTGAGAACAAGATCCCACTTTTCAGGCATACATTCCCATTACAGTGCAGCTTAATAAAGTTCAAGTCTTGGCACCTCATTTGCAGGTACTGGTTTCTCAAGATGTTTATCTGGGGCACATATTCAGATGTGGATTTAGGTTTGTGATTATTCACCTGGTTTGGTTGCAGCCTTATTCAGAAAAAAAAAAAAAAACTTCTCTGCGATGAAAGCAGAAAGGATTTAAATGCTTTAATGTCTTGTTTGTTTGTTTTAATGTCTGTTTTTCTGATTACAAAAGTGGTATATGACTTTTAGGGAAAATTCAGAAAATACATAAAAGAGCAAAGATGGTAACAGTTATCTATAATCCTGTCACTCAAAAGCTTATGACTCACAACATTTTTATTCCTTATTTTTATTATAAATGAATATATACTCGTGTGTCAATCTATAATCTCTCTTTTGGCCTCTGTCTCCCTTCGCCTCCCTACCTCTCTGTCTCTTCCCCTCTCTCTCTCTCTCTCTCTCTCTTTCCCTCTCTCCCCTTGCTCTGTATCCCTCTCTCTCTGTCTCCCCCTCCCCTTCACTCTCTCTCTTCTGAATGTCCTTCTGCATAACCCCCTTATACTGCTGCATTCTGCTTAGTTTCTGACAGGTGTTCTCCCACAGTCACAAAAGGACCAAAGTATCATTTTCATACCACCATTGCTTTTACTTCCTCCTCAATTTCCCTGACATTCCTGTTTACCTGATTCTTTGGCCCAGAAAGAGCACAGGATGCCTGTACCACACAGTGCCCCTCCCCCAACTTTCTCTACCAGAGTCACTGGAAGTAATGGGCTTTCCACTCCTTCATCTTGAAATCTTGAGGCCTTCCTGTCCCTGGCAGATAGTAAAGTTCTCTTTAGTTGATGATGTAGGTTTCCTTCAAAGGGCCTTGGAAAGCTCTACTGTTGGAATTCAGACAATTACTTGATTGCTTTCCCTGTCTCTACTAAGCATGGATCTCAAGATTGCATTCTTACTAACGGAATTAAGAAAATCAAGCATTGAGACTCAGAGCTGGTGGGAGACTTCTTTGATTCTGAATGTAAGTCAGCCTTAAAGGGGAAAGCTGGAAAGGAAATGATTTAAGGAAGAAATTACATGCTTATTACAATATAGTGTGGCTATAGCAAAATTTATCCCAATATTCCCCTATGGATAATGTTTAGACTTTTGCTGTCACAAATAATGCTGGGGGTGGCAAAGTCTTTTCTGTATTACAGCTCTTCTGTAGAATAAAATCTTAAAAATATGATTCAAAGGGCATATGCATTTTGATACTTTGTATATGCTGGCACATTCTTTTTCAATTTATGTTTCCACCAGTAATGTGAGAGGTGCACATCTTCTCCACCACTCAGTGTTAGAGATTCTTCTTAAGTTTTACAAATCTCATCAGGGAAAAAAAAGTACTTTGTTTTGCTTTGCATTTCTTTCACTGCTTGTGATGTGCGTTAGGTGGTGCATTCCCTCTTACCTTCATCAGCTATACCCCATCCCTCTTTTAAAACAGTGGCTTTTACCCACTGTCCTCTGACTGTTGTTTTCTATCAACTGTATAAGGTTTTTGTACATTAGGAAGTCTAATTTTTTTCCAACTAATAATTTTTCCAAGTCTTCTTCTCTACTTTGTATATATTTTATTTGTATTTTGCCATAGAAATGCATACCAAGAGCAAGAAGTATGAGTTTTTAATTAAAGGACTCAAAACTCTATATAATAAGAAATATACACACTCTCATGGGTGGGGAAACTAAATTTGAAGACACGAATCCTTTTGAAATTAATGTATAAGTTTAATACACAGTTTTGATATCAGTACCCTAGATTTAAAAAAAAATAATGTTTAGTTTTGAGAGAGAGAGAGAGCACGCGCACGCACGGAGGAGGAGTAGAGAGAGAAGGAGACAAAGAATCTGAAACAGGCTTCAGGCTCTGAGATGTTATCACAGAACCTGACACGGGACTCAAACTCACAAACTGTGAGACCATGACCTAAGCCAGAGTCGGACAGTCAACAAACTAAGCCACCCAGGCACCCCAAGCACCCTAGATTTTTTTAACTCATAAATATCAGCAAGAAATGCTTGAAAAAGAATAAGAAGAAGGGACTTAGGTCATATACTTAAAGTATTGCATAGTTTATACTAGACAAAAGAATAGAGCACAGGCACCAAAATGAAAAATAAAATAAAAATCACTGAAAGAGAGTAGCTATTATACAAGCAGATTGAAGTATAGATGTCTTATAACTCAGCAGGAAAAGATGTCATATTTAATAAATATTGTCTTAATGATGTTGGAAGAAAATAGAATTAGATGCCAACAATATGTCATGTAGATGAGTAAATTCCAGATGGATTTTAAATCCAAATGTAGGGTAAAAAGTCATATTATACAAATATTAGGAGAAAGTTTAGAAGACTGCCCGAGGAGGCCTTCTTAAGTCAGGCAGGAATCCCAGAATGATAAAGAAATCAATGGAGAGATTTGGCTCTATTTTCTTTTGGTGTTTATATAGGCATATTTTTTTTTACATTTTTAAGGTCATGCAATATATGTGGTTTTCTCTTGATTTTTTTCACTGTTTCCCCATGGCCTTTAAAATTTCAGAAACATAATTCAGTGTCTCTGTATGTTTTGCTTTTGGCATGTACTGTTGTTTATTTAGAACTTACAATTTTTAAACAAGTCACAGTTCTTTTGAAATAATATTTCAGAAGTAGAAAGCACATTCCAGGGGCGCCTGAGTTGCTCAGTCAGTTAAGTGTCCGACTTCGGCTCAGGTCATGGTCTTTTGGTTCACGTGTTCAAGCTGTTAGGCTCTCGGCTGACAGCTCAGAGCCTGGGGCCTGCTTCATATTCTGTGTCTCCCTCTCTCTCTGCCCCTCCTCCATTTGTGCTCTGTCTCTCAAAAAACTAATAAATGTTAAAAATATAAAAGAAAAAAATAAAGCACATTCCGTAATGTCTTGAATAAAAATTCGACATGCGAGATGCACAGCATGCTGTGGTACCAGCTCTCAGGATGAGGCAGTTGGGTGCCATATGGCAAACCAGACCTTGTGCTCTCACATGTAATCCAGTGGGAAAACAGTGTTTAATAAATTGTTAGCATCATTTAGTATAAATCAGGAAGAAAATTAGTAGGTCATTTCTACCACACACCATATATATGGATAAATAAAAAATGGAGTAGATTATCCCCCAAACCAGGTGCTGATTACAGATGTGTGGCAAGATTAACGTGTCAAATCAACAATATATCCAAGAGATTTTTCTCTGATAGCACCCCCAAGAATTTTCATAAACACTTTTTTTCAGTTTTATTGAGATATAATTGATATATAACATTATATTAGTTTTAAGTGTACAACATGATGATTTGATATATATATATATATATATATATAGAGAGAGAGAGAGAGAGAGAGAGAGAGAGAGAAAGAGAGAGAAATTGTTACCACAGAGTTAAATCTATCGCCTTACACAGTTACACATTTTTTTCTTGTGATGAGAACTTCTCAGATCTACTCTCATACAGCAACTTTTAAATATACAATACAGTCTTATTAACCGTAGTCATCATGCAGTACATTAGATTCCCCAGAACTTACTTCTCTTATAACTGGAAGTTTATACTCTTTGACCCCTTTTACCCATCCCCAAGCCCCACCTCTGGCAACCATTAATCTGATCCCTTTTTCAATCTGTTCAATTTTTTTTAGCTTCTACATAAAAATTTTTTAGGAGTTTTAACAGGAGGATAGAAACTTAATACTGCAAATTATGGCAGCAATGTTCATATTACATACTATTCTGGGATAGGTGACCAGAAGAAAGGAGGGCATCTGGTGATCAGTTGTAGCTTCAAGTGGTATTGGTAGAAAACTGCTAGGCTCTACCTCACTTTTTATAGGGGAGTACTAGACTTTTTATGGGGGATTACTAGAACCATCATACATCTGAATTTTTGTAGTGCATTTGATAGAGAGGAAGCATAATGTCCTGGTTAAAACACACACACATAACTGTATTTGAATCAGAATATTTGGGTTCAAATTCCTAAACTGTCACTTACCTGTTGTCAATCTTGGAGAAGTCACTTCACTTCTGAGTCCATGTTCTCCTTTTATAAATGAAGATGTTGTATTTTAGATTATTTCTAAGGTCCCCTCAAGCTGTAGCACTCTGCCCTTTAACTTCATCATGCCAGTACTATAACAACAATGGAAAAATGTAGCCTGGATATCAGTTTAATGAGATAGGATTCACCATTGTCAGTTACCATAAACAAAGAACACATCATCTCTTAGTCATTTAGTTAAGCCTAGAAATGGGTTGTTAGTAGTTTGCTACAAGGCTATGCCTTCCTTCCTGTCTAACCATTTTAAAAATACTATAGGACAGGGATTGGCAAACATGTACAGGTAAACAGGTTAACCGGGAGCCAAGAGGAGTTCAGGTGACTTCTGACAGGCAGGAATTGTGGTGTGCCAAATCTAACACAATGAAATTTAGTACTGATGAAAAATGGAATGGTAAATTCAGATTGAAAGGTAAAAATTTAAAAAAGCAAACAAAAAAACATCTGCTTAAGCAGAAGCAAAAGCTGTTGCTTAACTAGTAACTTCATATGAGTTTCTGAAGGTGTAGAAACAATGGGACAGATGGGTATCAATTAATTAAAGCACTGAGCTTCTCTATCCTGTGGGCCAAATCATGTCTGAAGGGTTGTTCTTATTTCTTGGTCAGAGCAAAGAAGTAAGTTCTTTCTGGAAATCAGACACTAGGACAGCTCAAATAGAAAGGGAGAACATAACCACTGGTTGTTGTATTATCCATCATAAAAATCAATTGGGAAAATTTGTGTGGCTCTACTTCTGAGTTCTCTGTTCTTTTCCATTGTCTGTATGTTTAGCCTCCACTAATGTCACAGTCTTGATTACTGTAGCTATGTGGTAAACCTTAATATTGGGTGAACTGATCTCTCCCTCTTGATTCTTTTTTTTTTCAAAATTGTTTTAACTATTCCTATATAGTTTTTTCATGCTTTTCCATGTAAGTGTATTACATTAATCTTGTCTATATCTACAAAAAATCTTGCTGGATTTTGAGGGGAACTTTGTTAAATCTGTATATCAGTTTGAGGAATTTTAACACCTTTAGTATGTTGAATCTTCCAATGCATGGACACATTATATTTCTCCATTTAAATCTTTGGTTTCTTTCATCAGTGTTTTGTGATATTCAGAATATGAGTCTTGTACATGTTTACTAGGATTTACAACTAAGTATTCATTTTCTTAATGAGTGATTATAAATGATATTTTATTTTTAATTGCAGTATCTACATGTTTATTGCTAACATAGAGAAACGCATAGGTTTTTGTGTGTTGATCTCATTGTCATGTGACCTTGCTGTGCTCCCTTATTAGTACTAGGAGTTTTGTAGATTCCTTGGGATTTTCTACATATAACATCATGTCCTCTGGAAATAACAACAGTTTTGTTTCTTTCCTTCCAATCTGTATGTCATTTATTTCTTTCCCTTACCTTATCGCATTGACTGGAACATCAACATAGCATCAACATTGAATAAGACTGATGAAAGCAGACATCACTGCCTTGTTCCTAAACTTAGGAGGAAAGCATTGTGACTTTCACCATTAAGTATAACATTAGTTGTGAGATTTTTTGGTAGATGCTTTTTGAGTTGGGGAAGTTCCCTTCTGTTCCTATTTCTCTGAGAAATTTTGTCATGAAGGTGGATTGAATTTTATCATCTTTTTAAATGTATCAATTGACATGATCATGTGATTTTTCTTCTTAGTCTGTCAATATGGTGGATTACACTGATTGATTTTAAAATCTTGAACCAGGCTTGCATCCCTAAAATAAACTCTTTTTGGTCATGGTGTATGATTATATGTGTGTGTGTGTGTGTGTGTGTGTGTGTGTGTGTGTGTGTATATATATATATATATATATATATATATATATATATATATATATATATTTGCTGAATTCTATCAGCAAATATTTATTAAGGATTTTGCATCTGTATTCCTGAGGGATATTTCAGGAGAGCCCTCTGGGGTCTCTTTTATAATAGCTCTAAATAGCTTTATAAGAGCTCCACTCTTATGACCTAAGCACCACCCAAGGACACCTCATCCTAGCACTGTCACATTGGAGGTTAGAGTTTCAACATGATTTTTGGATGGGCAACACAAATATTCAGCTCACTGCATTAACGTTGATCAGTTGATTAAGGTTGTTTCTGCAAAGTTTCTGTAATTCAAAGTTACCATTTGTAATTAATAAATATCTTGTGGGAGACACTTTGACACTATCATGCAGATATCCTCTTTCTCATCATACTTTTGAGTCAGAAGAGTGTCTTCAAGCCATCCTGTTACACCACTGCATGAAGTCAGGTGACTCAGTGATGGTGGCATCAAGAGAATGGACAGGGGACAGAGAAGAAGGCCGTTCTCTATTAACATCAGGATTGTGTGATTGCCTGGGTTGGGAAGAAAAGAAGAAGGGTGAGAGACATGGTGAAAAAGGGAGAAGAAAGAAAGATTGACTCACAAAGAGATACATAAAGGACCAGAAATGGAGAAGGAGACATTGAGGGAGCCATTTTTAAGTCTTGATGGTATACAGGCAGATTTTACAAGGAAGATAGATTATAATGACTTTGAGATACCAGTGCCATGTTCAGGTGAACATACCACCAAGGAGTTGTGGACTGAAGGGTAGAAAAGGTAACAAGACTAGAGAGAGACTTGGGGGCCATCTGAACACAGGTGGTTGTGAACATTTAATGAGTATGATCAGTTATCTGGAGGAAAGAGCTGAGCTAAGGATAGATATAAGAGAATACTTACAGTATGTTGGAGAAAGGAATTAGTGAGACAATCTAAAGGGGAGGGGAGAGCAGGAATAATCAGATCATAAAGGATGATGGTATCAAGTATAAAGAATAGTTAAAGAGAGTAGCTGTGGCCAGCTGTGTTAACTAAGAGCTGAAAAGGCTGTGACTTGGTGGTGACTTTTGTGACTATGGTTTCAATCAGCTAGTAAGGATGGGATCCAGATTTGGGTAGAGGACAGGGGAGTGCACAGAATGGAGTAAGTGATGAAGAGACCAATGGACAACAATTCTTGTGATCAGCTCAAGATCAACCCATTATGAATTGGGTTTCATAATGGTGCAGAAAGAATGATAACCATAATGTCACCTACACTGATAGTGGCAGCTGGACAAGGTTCTATTACTAAAAAAGACTCACAGGGCTCCAAACAACAATGCTTATGAATCTACAGTTTACTGCTGAGAAAGGATATAATGTAGGAACAAATACAAAAGTAAGGACCTGTATTGTAGCCCAAGTCTGCCTATCAGCAAGGGGTTTGGAAAGGCCAACGTCTACACAGGCTCCTTGTAGTTGTTCTCCTTCTGCAGGGGTATACCAGATGTACTTTCTTGGAACCACCACCTTATGCAAGAACATATCAGAACTAGGCAGCCCAAAAGGAGTCTCAGCTGGGACTTCTTATACCCTACTGGTCATGTAAGCACATTACCACTACAAGACCAGCCCCATTGTCAGAGCCCTCTCCCCATCCCTACCCCCCCACATCCCCCAAACACTGTAACTAGGTTTGCACCATCAGTCTCATTGTTATCAATACATCATACTGACAAACTAGCATAACCTACCCTGAAACTCACTTTGGCTCCATGAGTAAAAGACTGCAATATTAGTCACCATGTTTTATAGTTTGACCAGGTACATCTCTAGTCAGCTTCAGCAAAACAGCTCAGGCAACTTCCAGGGCTGCTATAATTAACCCACATAGCACATCCTTATCCTAATGTTATTTCATTAAACTCTTAGAACCAGCCCATTTAATAGGTACTAGTACTCCTAGGGACTGTGATGCTCAGAAGGATAAGTTGCCAAGGTAACATTGGTAGGAGGGAAGAAAAGGGAGTTGAATGTATGGGACAGGAAGGAGATCCAGAAAAAGATGCTTTTTCAAGAGGACTCCTGGGTATGTTGAAACAAGCTGGGAGAAAAAAATAGAGAAGAGGAGCTTGTAGGAATGGGGGAGTGAAGAGAAATTTGTCGAAGGCAAGCCTTTTGGGAAATAAAGAATGAGCTCCTGAGACTGCATGCAAAGAAATAGAGGAGGGGGTTGTTGGTGGAGGTCATGCCAGGCTCTCTGGAGCCTCCAGCCCAGTGGTTCTCCACTTAGAGGTCTTGTGAAATCCTGGATTGAGGGACAGCACCCCAGGGGTTTCTGAGTCAGCAAGTCTGGGTGGAGCCTGAGAACTTGTATTTCTAACAAGTCTCTAGGTAGTGCCAATACTATAATCCATACACTCCACTTGGAGAACCACTGCTCAGAGCAGGGTGGGTTGGGTTATCTGGAAGCAGAGGAGCTGGGAGTGATGAGATGGGGGCCTAATGGAGGGACACCTCCATTAGGAGGTCACCATGAGGAGCCTGGTCACCTGGTATGCCTATTTCTTAGCAGAAGCATCAATAGGTCAAAATACTAGGGAAACAACATATATTACAGGTACAAAAGGTTGATAAATGCCAGAGTGTTAGAGTAAAACATGTTTTAGCTTTTAGCTCTGATGTGAAAATTTCCCAGTTTAGAAAAAAAAAAAAAACAGAATAACAGACCATTTCCATTGCTAATATGAAATGTTTTTATCTTAAATAAGAGATGTAATTGTCACAGCATAATTTCAACTATTTTGAAATAGAAAATATTCCCAGTGGAGGAAAGAAAACTTAGGAAAGAACGTTTAGCCACTGTTGTGGGAAAAACAGGTAAAGCTTGTCTCTTGAGGAGCAATAATGGGACTCTGGATTTGGTTATCAGGGAAGGACCTTTTAGGTAGGCAAAATACCTCTGGAGCTCTAGGAAACATGGGGAGTAAGGTGACATGGCCTTCACAAAGTGAAGAGAAACCATTGTTAGCATGTCTGAGCATTTCAAGAATTGGTATAATGTTAAAGCACAGGCTTTGATTTTGCCATCCAGATTCTAGGTGATTAACTGCTGTGTGACCTTGGGCACATTGCTTAACCCCTCTGGGCATAGGAGAGGTGGTATTTAAAGGGGGCATGCTTGCCCCTAGAGTGTGGGTTTTTTGTGAAGTGTAAGCATGAAGCATATGGAATGTGGCTAGCACATTGGAAACACTCAAAAAAGTTCTTTTCTGCTTCAAGGTCAAACAGAAAACTCTTCCATTTTAAGCAGCTATAGTTCTGATTCTTCTCAAAACCTCTGCAATTGCTTCCAACGCCCTAAAACCAGCAACTATGTGCCTTTATGGCCACGTGGAGTCACATCCTGGTCCTGCAGGACCCTCTCTTGCAGTGGGCTGACCTGGCTGGGGAGGTGCCAAACCCCAGAACAGCATTAAGATGACATTGCATTGAGTCAGATCGGCTTCCAGACTGCTGTGCTGCTGGCCATCCGGTACCCAAATCACAGTTACCACCTGCCTGGCACCTCGGTCACCTAAGCTCCCCAGGTCCACCTATCTAAGTGCTGTGCTCTGACTTAGATAGAGGACAACAAAGTAATGTTGCTTTCACCCATGCTGGGCCAGCATCTGGCTTATGAGTGGACTTTCTTGGCCCTAGAAGCAGAGAAGGCATGCCTTCCCATTCTTGCCTGGGCCCTCTGCCCACAGCTCCTAGCCTTACCTGACCCTGACCTGGCCTAGCCCACTGCCCAGTTAGTGCCACATGGAGTCTAATTTACCTTTATATTCTTTAATATAATTTATTGTCAAATTGGCTAATATACAGTGTGTAAAGTGTGCTCTTGGTTTTGGGGTAGATTCCCGTGGTTCATTGCTTACATAAAACACCCAGTGCTCATCCCAACAAGTGCCCCTGCCCATCACCATTTTCCCTTCTCCCCCAACCCCCCAACAACCCCCAGTTTGTTCTCTTTATTTAAGAGTCTCTTATGGTTTGCCACCCTCCCTCTCTGTTTGTAACTATGTTTTCCTTTCCCTTCCCCCATGGTCTTCTGTTAAGTTTCTCAAGATCCACATATGAGTGAACACATATAATATGTCTTTCTCTGACTGACATATTTCACTTAAGCATAATACCTTCCAGTTCCATCCACGTTGCTGCAAATGGCATGATTTCATTCTTTCTCATATTCAAGTAGTATTCCATTGTATATATAAACCACATCTTCTTTATCTATTCACCAGTTGATGGACATTTAGTCTCTTTCTATAATTTGGCTGTTGTTGAAAGTGCTGCTATAAACATTGGGGTACATGTGCCCCTATGAATCAGCACTCCTGTATCCTTTGGATAAATTCCCAGTAGTGCTATTGCTGGGTCGTAGGGTAGTTTTATCTTTAATTTTTTGAGGAATCTCCACACTGTTTTCCAGAGTGACTGCACCAGTTTGTATTCCCACCAACAGTGCAAAAGGGTTCCCGTTTCTCTACAGCCTCACCAGCATCTGTTGTTTCCTGAGTAGTTAATTTTAGCCACTCTAATGGGTGTGAGGTGGTATCTCAGCATGGTTTTGATTTGTGTTTCCCTGATAATGAGTGACATAGAGCATCTTTTCATGTGTCTGTTGGCCATTGGGATGTCTTCTTTGGAAAAAATGTTTGTTCATGTCTTCTGCCCATTTTTTCACTGGATTATTTGTTTTGCAGGTGTTGAGTTTGGTAAGTTCTTTATAGATTTTAGATACTAATCCTTTATCTGATATGTCATCTGCAAATATCTTCTACCATTCTCCTGGTTGCCTTTTAGTTTTGTTGATTGTTTCCTTCGTAGTGCAGAAGCTTTTTATCTTGATGAGGTCCCGTATTTCATTTTTGCTTTTAATTCCCTTGCCTTTGGAGATGTTTTAAGCAAGAAATTGCTGCGGCTGAGGTCATAGAGGTTGTTGCCTGCTTTCTCCCCTAGGGTTTTGATGGTTTCATGTCTCACATTTAGGTCTTGCTTCCATTTTGAGTTTATTTTTGTGTATGGTTAAAGAAAATGATCTAGATTCATTTTTCTGCATGTTGCTGTCCTGTTCTCCCAGCACCATTTGCTAAAGAGACTGTCTTGTTTCCATTGGATACTCTTCCTGCTTTGTCAAAGATTAGTTGGCCATACATTTGTGGGTCCAATTTTGGGTTCTCTATTCTATTCCATTGGCCTGTGTGTCTGTTTTGTGCCAATCCCATACTGTCTTGATGATTACAGCTTTGTAGTAGAGGCTAAAGTCTGGGATTGTGATGCTTCCCGCTTTGGTTTTCTTTTTCGATATTACCTTGGCTATTTGGGGTCTTTTGTGGTTCCATACAAATTTTAGGATTGTTTGTTCTAGTTTTTTTTTAATGTTTATTTATTTTTGAGACAGAGAGAGACAAAGCATGAGCGGGGGAGGGTCAGAGAGAGGGAGACACAGAATCTGAAACAGGCTCCAGGCTCTGAGCTGTCAGCACAGAGCCTGACACGGGGCTCGAACTCACAGACCGCGAGATCATGACCTGAGCCAAAGTCGGCCGCTTAACCGACTGAGCCACCCAGGAGCCCCTGTTCTAATTTTAAGAAGAATGCTGGTGCAATTTTTATTGGGATTGCATTGAATGTGTAGATTGCTTTTGGTAGTATTGACATTTTAACAATATTTATTCCTCCAATCTATGAGCATGGAATGTTTTTCCATTTCTTTGTGTCTTCTTCAATTTCCTTCATAAGTTTTTGATAGTTTTCAATATACAGATCTTTTACATCTTTGGTTAAGTTTATTCCTAGGTATTTTATTGTTCTTGGTGCAATTGTAAATGGGATCAGTTTCTTTATTTCTTTTTCTGTTGCTTCATTATTGGTGTATAGAAATGCAACTTATTTCCTTACATTGATGTTATACCCTGCAACTTTGCTGAATTTATGTATCAGTTCTAGTATCCTTTTGGCTGTCCACGTAGAGTATCATGATGTCTGAGAAAAATGAAAGTTTGACTTCTTTGCCAATTTTGAAGCCTTTTATTTCATTTTGTTTTCTGATTGCCCATGCTAGAACTTCCAACACTATGTTAAACAACAGTGGTGAGAGTGAACATCCCTGATGTGTTCCTGATCTCAGGAGGAAAGCTCTCCATTTTTCCCCATTGAGGATGATATTAGCTGTGGGCTTTTCAGAAATGGCTTTTATGATGTTTAGGTATGTTCCTTCTTTGCTGACTTTCTTGAGTGTTTTTATTAAAAAGAATGCTGTCTTTTGTCAAATGCTTTTTTCTGCATCTGTTGACAGGGTAAATGGTTTTTATCCTTTCTTTTATTAATGTGATGTATCACATTGATTGATTTGCAAATATTGAACAACGCTGCAGCCCAGGAATGAATCCCATTTGTTCATGGTGAATAATTCTTTTTATATACTGTTGAATTCGATTTGCTAGTATCTTGTTGAGAATTTTTGCATCCATGTTCATCAGGGATATTTGCCTGTAAATCTCCTTTTTAGTGGGATCTCTGTCTGGTTTGGGAATCAAGGTAATGCTGGCTTCAGAGAATGAGTCTGGAAGTTTTCCTTCCATTTATATTTTTTGGAACAGCTTAAGAAAGATACGTATTAACTCTGCTTTAAATGTCTGGTAGAATTCCCCTGGGAAGCCATCTGGTACAGGACTCTTATTTGTTGGGAGATTTTTGATGACTGATTCAATTTCTTCACTAGTAATGGATCTGTTCAAATTTTCTATTTCTTCCCATTTAAGTTTCAGTAGTATGTGGTATCTAGGAATTTGTCAGTTTCTTCCAGGTTGTCCAATTTGTTGGCATACAATTTTTCATAATGTTCTCTGATAATTGCTTGTATTTCTGAGGGATTGGTTGTGATAAATCCATTTTCATTTGTGATTTTATCTACTTGGGTCCTCTCTCTTTTCGTTTTGAGAAATCTGGCTAGGGGTTATCATTTTTTTTTTTTTTTTCAAAACAACAGCTCTTAGTTTCATTGATTTGTTCTTTTTTTTTTTATTCTGTATTGTTTATTTCTGCTCTGATCCTCATTATTTCTCTTCTTCTGCTGGCCTTGAGGTTTCTTTGTTGTTCTGCTTCTAGTTCTTTTAGGTGGGCTGTTAGATTTTGTATTTGGGATTTTTCTTGTTTTCTTGAGATAGGCCTGGATTGCAATGTCTTTTCCTCTTAGGACTGCCTTTGCTGCATCCCAAAGCATCTGGACTGTTGTGTTTTCATTTGTTTCCATATATTTTTTAATTTCTTCTGTAATTGCCTGGTTGACACATTCATTCTTTAGTAGGACGTTCTTTAACCTCCATGCATTTGGAGGTTTTGTAAACTTTTTCCTGTGGTTAATTTCAAGTTTCATAGCACCGTGATCTGAAAATGTGTATGGTATGATCTCAATTCTTTTATATTTATTGAGGGCTGCTTTGTGACCCAATATGTGATCTGTCTTGGAGAATGTTCCCGGTGTACTCAAAAAGAATGTGTATTCTGCTGCTTTAGGATGAAAAGCTCTGAATATATCTGTCAAGTCCATCTGGTGCAGTGTATCATTCAGGGCCATTGTTTCTTTATTGATTTTCTGTCTAGATGATCTGTCCATTGTTGTAGGTGGAGTATTAAAGTCCCTTGTAATTACCATATTCTTACCAATAAGATTGCATATGTTTGTGATTGTTTTATACATGTGGGTGCCTTCAAATTGGGTGCATAAACATTTATAATTGTTAGCTCTTCTTGATGGATAGACCCCATAATTAGGATATAATGCCCTTCTTCATATCTTGTTACAACCTTTGATTTAAAATCTAGTTTGTCTTATATAAGTATGGCTACCCCAGCTTTCTTTTGACTTCAAGTAGCATAGTAGATGGTTCTCTATCCCCTCACTTTCAATCAGAAGGTGTCCTCAGTTCTAAAATGGGTCTCTTGTAGACAGAAAATAAATGGGTCTTTTTTTTATCCATTTTGATACCCTATGTTTTTTGATTGGAGCATTTAGTCCATTTACATTCAGTGTTATTATTGAAAGATATGGGTTTAGAGTCATTGTGTTATCTGTAGGTTTCATGCTTATAGTGATGTCTCCAGTCGTTTGTGGTCTTTGCAACATTCCACTCACAGAATCCCCCATAGGATCTCTTGTAGGGCTGGTTTAGTGGTAATGAACTCCTTCAGTTTTTGTTTGGGAAAACCTTTATCTCACCTTCTATTCTGAATGACAGCCTTCCTGGATAAAGGATTCTTGACTGCATAATTTTCCTATTCATCACATTGAATATTTCCTGCTACTCCTTTCTGGCCTGCCAAGTTTCGATATATAAGTCTTCTTCTACTCTTGTAGGTTAAGGCCCATTTGTCCCTAGCTCTTTCAGAATTCTCTCTTTATCTTTGTATTTTGCCAGTTTCACTATGATATGTCATGCAGAAGATTGATTCAAGTTATGTCTGAAGGGAGTTCTCTGTGCCTCCTGGGTTTCAGTGTCTGTTTCCTTCCCCAGATTGGGGAAGTTCTCAGCTATGATTTGTTCAAGTACACCTTCCACCCCTTTCTATCTCTTATTCTTCTTCTGGAACTTCTATGATACAGATATTATTATGTTTCATTGAATCACTTACTTCTCTAAATCTCCCCTCATGGTCCAGAATTTTTTTCTCCCTCTCTTTCTCAACTTCATCTTTTTCCATAATTTTATCTTCTATTTCACTTATTCTCCCCTCTGCCTCTTCAGTTCTCACTGTCACCTCATCTAGTTTATTTTGCACCTCATTTACAACATTTTTTAATTCACCATGATTATTTTTATTTCCTAGATCTCTGCAGCAATAGATTCTCTGTTGTCT
This sequence comes from Panthera pardus, assembly GCF_024362965.1. NCBI lineage: Eukaryota > Metazoa > Chordata > Mammalia > Carnivora > Felidae > Panthera > Panthera pardus. Next base: position 14,653,349 of record NW_026526810.1, on the reverse strand, counting down.
TCTATGCTTTTTTCAAGCCCAGCGATTAATCTTTTGACTATTATTCTACATTCTTTTTCAGTTATATTGTTTATATCTGTTTTGATCAATTCTTTAGCTGTCATTTCTTCCTGGAATTTCTTTTGAGGAGAATTCTTCCATTTCTTAATTTTGGCTAGTTTTCTGTCCCTTATGTGTTTTAAAAGCTTGTTATGTGTCCTGTACCTGTGAGCACTGCTATATTAAAGAGAGTCATATACTGTCCAGGGCCTGGCCCTTCAGGAGATGTTTCTTGGAGTGTGTTACTTGCTCTCTGTTGTTGTGACTCTGGTTGCTTTATCTCCCTACTCATAGTGATCTTTTGGACCCTCCACCATGTGTGCTTTGATTTGTTCATTGAGGTAGCCCTAGAAAAGAAAACAAACAGACAAACAAAAACGGGAAAAAAAAACAAAAATACCAGCTACAGCAAAACAACAGGGTGGGGCATTGTTGATGGAAGAGGCCTTATCCCATACAAAGAGAGAAATGACAGAGGCAGAGAAAAAGAAAAGAAAAGAAAATTGACCAGGCAGAGAAACTATACAGCTTAGTCCAGAAAAAGAGAGAGGAAAATAAAGAAGGAGTTATAGAACAGGTATAAAGAGAATAGATTAAATAAGCCAACAACGAGAATAACCAGACTAGAGGAGGGAAGAAATAAGGATAAAAAGAAGAAATATATATATATATATATATATATATATATATATATATATATACACACACATATATATATACATGCACACACATATATGGTCCATATATGTATATATATATATATATGGTCCATATATGTATATATATACACGTATATATACACACACACACATATATATATATATATACATATATATAAATATATAATAAGAATTGTCAAAAAATTAAATCAGGGAATGGAAAACCACTGGGTGCCTTGGAACTGGTGGCCATGCTGGTCTGGAGGAGGTGCTGTCTGGTTCAGTGTCAGTCCCACTCCAGTAGATATGCAGTTACCAGGTACGGAAGGGCATGGTTTAGTATAGGCAGGTCTTGCCTCCCCTGTGGGACCACTGTCCATTCCCTGAAGCCCCACCTTGTTGGTGATGAAGAGAAAAATGGCGACACCCCAGTCTCTCCTCCACGGACCACGTGTCCCAAACCACTCTGTTCAAGCCATCCTCGCAATGCCGCCGGTGCAAATGAGTTCCACTCCACTGACTCCCATGCCTCCCTGTGCTTGGCTGGGACTTAAACCCTAATATCTTAAAGGGTCCCTCTCCATGTGCCCCAGTTCCGGGGAAGTGCCGCTCTGCACCGCAGATATATGACTTCTGGCCGGCAGGCGCAGGCAGCCTTTGTCCTTTGAACCTTCTTCCCATTGCATTCCAGGGAGGGGATTGCTTTCTCCCACTGCAGACTGTGCCTCTGAACGAGTTACTGAGCCCAGGGCTGGCTCCCCTCCTCTCCAGGTGTGCAAACAGGGCAGCTGCCCCCAGTCTGGAGAAAGGCCCGCAGTTAGAGATTGGATCTTGGTCCGTCCTGGTCCATGGTTTTTCTCTTGTCCAGATACAGTCCTATGCTTTCCAAGCCTCTCTTTCTCTTCCCTTTGTCTCTCCACAGAAGGGCATCCCTCCCATCCATGCCTATGTGGCCCGTTTTTATCTCTCCCAGTTCACAGTCATGCACCTATGGCCCTACAGGTTTTCCTTGTGGGCCCCTGGAGACATATTTGTCGCCCTGCGACCCAGGCTCTTGGAATTCAAAGTCCTTTGGCCTCAATACTGCTGTGTTTGAGGGATGAGGGAACTTTGGGTCCTCCTACTTCTCTGCCATGTTCTAATTTACCTTTAAACCCGTAGGTGGAGAATACTATTATAGTCAGAGCTCAGCCTGTCTAGGAAGGTTGTGACATGTTATGAACATTGTTTGCATTTTCCCAAATGCACTCAGTGCTGACCCCACAGTCTAGCACAGGATGTATGAGATATCATTAGGCACAGTGCCCTCTGTAGAAGAGGGGAGATAATTTTGAATTCCCTGAAGAGAAGTGCTTGCAGGCTGAGAATCTCCTACAACCAGTAGTCCCAGCTTTAATTTGCATAGGACTTAATTAGTGCATTGCTCATTCACCCTCTACCCAGAGAGGAGGAGGGGGAGAGGGAGATGGGAAGGCTGGCCCAAACATCCAGTCCTGCTCCCAGACCCAGGCAGAGGGGAGGTAAGTAGGGGCTGGGGGGCTCAGGACAATGGGGGCTGCTGGAGATGAGCTGTCAGGAAGTGATCTGGGCATCACAGAGGAGGCAGGAGACACGCAAAGGCCAGGTGCCCATGTCCCATGTAGCTAAGAGGGGAACTGTGCATGAAAACAAAGCTGTGTAGAGCATTCAGTTTTAAGCCGTTTCATACTCAGAGCCTCCCTGTGAGGTAGGTCCTATTATTACTGAATATCAGGTGATGCACAGAGAAGCCAAGAAAGTCTCTTGAGGTCACAGAACTAATGAGCAGCCATGTGGGGACTGAACTGATTGTGTCTGGCTCAGCACCCACCCCAGGCTCTCCCATATCGCACCTTAGGAGCTGCACCATGTGTTCCCTGTTCAGGCATCCCTCTGGCCTCCCTCTCCCCTGTGGGAAGCCAGGGACCCTCGTCACCACCACCCCGATGCTGGGTTCCTGTTGAGCTCTCTGGAGACTATGGAACAAAAGGAGTCTTAAAGTAGGAGGAAGGAGACATTCAGACATTGGTCCTTTGTAGTTCCTGTCCTCCTGGACCCAGGCAAGGGGAAGCAATTAGGGACTCAAGGTCTCACTTCTAGGTGACAGGGAGCACCAGCTAGGATCCAGAGACTAGCACATGTGACATTGGCTACTGTACAGGAATTGGTCTCAGAGAGCCAGAGTGTCCAGTTTCCTGAGGTGGAGCAGCACTGCATATTCTGTGGCTCCACATCTGCCCGATTCCAGGCAGCTCTAGATGAGTATGAGGTTGACACTGCACAGCACAGATCACCGTTGTTGGATTTCAACCTGCTTGAGGCCCTGGGGTCTACTCTCATACTGTTTTAACCTGCCTTTCTTTAAAGGTCTAATGATGCCCTTGAGGGGAAAGGAGGATCCCCTATCTTTCTCTGCTGCAAGCATGTTTGTTTCCTTTTGCTAATAAAATGTCTGTAGATTGCCACCTTCAAAAATTTAAAAATAAAAAATGCCCTGGGCATGGCAAATCTGGAAGGACAGGGACAGAGTGAGTGAATTCAGCAGGAGTCACAGCTAGACACTTTGCTGGGTTGTCCTGGGCGGACTGACTAACGTCTTTTGGGAATCGTAAGATGGGGTGTTGCAGTGAAAGGCAGTGCTAGGGAATGGCCAGCAAGTTTGATTTCCTAGCAGCAGTACCAGCATCACTTGCTTTGACAGCTAATTGGGTGGGAGAAGAGTGACTTAATCTGGAGTGAGACCCTTGTAAAAGTTGCTAATGGATCTTGTTACAAGTTTGGGGATTCTCTCCATTACTGTGTACATCTTCTGTACATGGGAAGTTTTTGTATAAGAATAAAGCTCTGGCACTGCTGGAGTTAGAAAGGCAAGACTTCTTTCTGCCTTTAACAAAAGTAGAGGCTGGGCGCCTGGGTGGCACCACTCTTGGTCATTGCTCATGTCATGATCTCAATGTTGGTGAGTTCGAGCCCCATGGTGGGCTTTGCACTGACAGCGTGGAGCCTGCTTGGGATTCTCTCCCTCTCTCTCTCTCTGCCCTGCCCTGCTCATGCTCTCTCTCAAAATAAATAAATAAATAAATAAACTTAATTTTTTTTTTTTTTAAGTAGAGGCCATTTCAAGGTAATAAATAGAGAAATGTGAATCCATCCAAATGCCTTGGAATGTTATGGGAAAGGAAAATTGTTGAGGGTAACTTGATCAGTGCTGACTTCATGAGCCTGGTGGGAGATGAACAGGGATAACAGTGGTTTTAAAGAGGTGAGGGAATTTACTTCAGATTCTACAGGCGAAGAATGCCTATGGGTTGTCATGAGATCCTCTGCCTTGACAGAGCCCCCTGGGAATGCAGTCAGGTGTCCTAGTAGAAGCTCTGGACCCAGAACAGGCCCTCTAGCCCCCATACATTGTCCCATAATTGTTGCCTCTGTGTGCCAGGCTTCAGGACGACCCTGGTCACAGCCTGCATGGACAGTCTAGTGATATTCTCTGAATCACATATGAGTAAACAGACAAACAGGGTAATTGCAGATTATGCACAGAAAATAAAGAGGATGAGTGATAGGATGAGGAATATTCTTTTCAAAGAATTGTCAGAGGCAAGAAGGAGCTGCCATGGGAAGCAGGCAGGGCAAAGGGGAGGAGTCTATGAAGTCCTGGTGTCACCTTGACCCACCACTGGGCCTCAGGGTCCAGGTGAAGGTCAAATGTAGATTGTGCTTAGGCAATTCGAAGCAAGGAGAAGCTATAAGAAAAGGGATCAATCCATTTTAGACCTGAGGAGTGGGGACAGCTGTGGGGTCAGGAAGCATGGGAGGGCAGTGACACCCTCTTCCTCTTGGGAAACATAGACACAATCTTAGAAATGACAGTTCCCCAGAGAGGGTGTAAGTGGATGCCTGGCCCCATAACCCATGACAGACACCGTTTCACAGAATGACAAGACTTCCCATTCCTTCTTCCCTTTTCTTCTTCTCTCCTTGTTGTGGTTCCTCTTAAGGCCTCAGCCACCTGGCCCCAGGCTCTCCAAGTTGGCCCAGATACCAGTCACCCACCCCTTCCAGGAAACAGAGGCTACTGCCTCCTGGATCACCCCATCACCACCTTGTGTACTGTGCTTTACCTGGGTGTCAGAGACTCCTTAAGCCAGCAGCTGTAGGGTCTGACTCACCCTTCTGAGCCACCCTGGCTAACTCTTCTTTGAACTTTCCCCTTGTGGAGCTGTCTAGTGGGCTCTCCTGGTAGGCACACGGCCCACTGGGCCCCTGGATGGCACAACAGACATAGCATGTATGGGCAGGAAAAGGATGGATTGTGGGCCATGAGTGAACAGAGCTAGGCCACAGGGTGAGAGAGTGGCCCGTGGAGGACCTCCTTGTGATGAGGTTTTGGATTGGTAAGGGTTTGGAGCTGATGGCCAGTAAAGAATTCTTGACATCTTTGGTGCAAAAAGGTGATTTTATTAAACCATGGGAACAGAACCTGTGGGCAGAAATTACTTCACTGAGGGTGTGAAGAGTGACTGGGTATATACTTCAGGAGTTGAGGAGGTTAAGGCAAAGGGGTGGCCTCCAGGAGGACTTTGATATGCTAAGGAGGACTCATAAAATGCTAGGGGCCTTGCTATTCTCAAGCTAAGGTTATTTTCCCTCTAGTAAGGCATCAACATTAGACACTAGGGGGTTCCTAGAGAAATGTTGCATTCTGTATTTGCCCCAAGTATTTGTCAATTGGCTGCAGGTTATAAGGAAATTTAGTTTTACCTACCATCCCCTTCTTGCCTGTTCCCCACATCACTATGGAGGGGAGGGTGATGTTGGGGCTCCAGGAAACTGAGTCTATAGGTTTCTGGAGATTGGGCTGTTGATAAGATTGCCTTTTTCTTGTAATTTACTAAGATACTTGTAAACTGATGGGAGAGTCACGTCCTGTATGACTGTGATCTCTATCAGTTAACCCTTTGTTTTCTTTCCTTTCCTTTTTTTCTTGGGCAGCCAGAAATGCCTGAGGAATATCACACATATCCCACCTGGGGAGTGGGAATGTTGTGCTAGCTTGTGCCTTGCCCTTTGCTTTCCTTATGGTCCCTTGTTACTTGGGGCAGTGGAAGGACAGGTCTGTGTGTCCCTCGGAGCCCCTTTCCTCAGCTATATTTGTGAGAAGACCTGAGAGGACTTCTAAGCACTTCATCCAGAGCATGTCACTCAACCAACACCAGTTCCCTCCCCCACTTCTCTTGGGAATTCCGTAGGGTTTAAGCTCCAGGCCAAGTGTCTCTCTCTCTCTGAAAACTCCCCTGGCCCCTGAGGTAGATGGCACAAAGCACCACGACTTCCCCTAGACTCAGGGTCACTGATCAGAGAGCATGCTGTTCTGCAGGTATTAGTTTTCCTACCTGTCTCCTGTTTCAGGCCACGGGGAACATGAGGGCAAAAACCAGTCAACTTTATTTCTGCCCCACTGCCTGCAACTCATTAAAATAGGTAAAATAGGTGTTCATTAAACATTTTATGGTTCAGTGATCAGCAAAGATTTCTTGAGGGAAGTGGGGCTTGAAGGGACCCTGGCTTGCAAAGGGTTAGGAGTGTTAGGATAGGTTGGGGAACCAGATGAAAAATTACAGCAAAAGCTAGGTGGGAGTTGGAGGCAAGAGAGGGAGCAGGAAGCCCAGAGTCTGAGTAGTCTGAGGGAAAATGCCAGAGAGAGCATTCACACACCTCCCTGGGTGTGCCCTGGAGTTCCACGGGCAGTCGCTGGGCAGCTGCCAACCTTGGCTACCCTGCTGGACAGTAGCAACCCATTTTGTACTTTCTGTTTCTAAGCAGCCAAACCTGGAGCATGTCTGAATTTCTTTCATCTTTAGCCCCTGTGTGCCTGCATTTTACCTTAGAATAACATCCCTTTACAGTTGTAAGCCCCTTCAGGTCCCAAGAGCATTTTCAGAGGCTGTCCCTGTCAGTCTTCACCAGGAGCCTTGAAACAGTCCAAGCCCCAAGGTAATGGATGAAGCAGGGGTGAAATGGCTTCCCAGGACTGCACACTGGCAGGGGACTCTGCTGGTACCAATCCCAGGTCATCCCTGATGCCTTTCCAGTTGACTCTGCAACAGAGTAGAGGTGGGGTGAGGGGAAGAGAATCCAGCAGGAATGGCCTCTCTCTACCTTAATGTGGGAGTTATGGATCTAGGTTCTCACCCAGAAGCTTCCATACATGCACTGTATCCATGGTTTCCAAGCACACTCCTAGGCCCTCTGTCCACATTCAGGGGTGTCATGAAAGTCACCACCAGACTTAATGTGATGATGTCTGCAACCTAGCCACATTCCACCTTTTGGAACTAAGATAGATACAGGTCTAAAATGGCTATTTTATTTTAGAAACTATTGTTCTCCTAGGATGATAGTTCCCACAAAGCATTGGTCTTTCCCTTTGTTTTGGCTGATAGCCTTTCCCCTCTCCTCATTGTGTTCCTGATCTTTATTGCTTTTAAATCACTGGAAATTTTCTTGCATTTCCCTCTATAGGAACTTGCATTTTGAAAAGCATTTCAGCCTACCAGACCTTCACATAATTTATTATGGACATATTTTGCACTTACAATATCAGGGTGTAAAAAGCACATCTCCCCTTTATTTACAGGAAGTTGTCACAGACTTTTCCTGAATTTAAATTTGCTTAGAATTTAGCCAGGACATGCTGCAAGTTTTGATTCCATTAGAGAACCGTTTTGATTCCATTAGAGAACCGAAAACAAAACTGCATACTACTTGGCCTGAGACCTCAATGCTTTTTTTGTGCCTTCCTGAGTGACAGACTAATTGACGGTCAATATGTGAATTAAAACTCACTTCCAAGAAAAAAAAATTTTCTCTTAAAGCTCTCAGGGAGACCAAAAAATAAAGCCACCCCTTCTGTGCCTGTCCCAGCACACTTGGCTATTGTGAATAATTCTGCCTGTGAACATGGGCATACAAGCCCCTGCTTTCACTTCTTGTGGACATATACCCAGAAGTGGCATTGTTGGATCATGTGGTAATTCTATGTTTAATTTTTTTGAAGAACCGCTATATTGTTTTCCTTAGAGGCCATTTTACATTCCTGCCAGCAATGCACAGGGTTCCAATTTTTGTACATGCTCACCAACACTTGTGATTTTTTTTTATTTTTTATAATAACCATTCTAATGTGTATGAAAGGGTATCTCGTTGTGGTTTGGGTTTGCATTTCTCTGATGATGAGTGATGTTGAGCATATTTTCATGTGCTTATTGGCCATTTTTATATCTTCTTTGGAGAAATGGCTACTCAGGTCCTTTGCTTATTTTTGAATGGGGCTGTTTGGGTTTTAGGTTGAGCTGTAGGAGTTCTTTATGTATTCTGGATATTAATCCCTTATCACATATATGATTTGCAAATATTTCCTCTCATTCTATGGGTTGCCTTTTTTTCACTCTGTTCATGGTGTCTTTGGATGCACAGAACTTTTTAATTTGGTTAAGTCCATTTTTTTAAATTTTATTGCTTATGCTTTGGTGTCATCCCCCAAAAATCTTTGCCAAATCCAACATCATGAAGCTTTTTTCCTAATTTTCTTCTAAGAGTTTTATAGATTTAGCTCTTACATATAGGTCTTTGGTTCATTTTGAGTTAATTTTTATATATGGTATCAGGTGAAGACCCAACTTCATTCTTCATGTGGATATCCAGTTTTCCTAACACCATTTGTTGAAGAGATTGTCCTTTCCCCATTGAATAGTCTTGGTACTCTTATTGAAAAATCATTTGGCCATAGATGTGAGAGCTTGTTTCTGGACTCTCCATTCTATCCCATCATTCTGTATGTCTGTCTTTACATGCATATAACACTGTTTTGATTCCTATAGCTTTGTAGTAAGTTTTGAAATCAGGAACTATTGTATCTCCAACTTTGCTCTCTTTATCAAAATTGTTCTGACAATATTGACTCTTATTCTTTTATATTTAGTGTCTTCCCATTTCTATTTAAGAATTCAGAAAATGTATTATCCATGAAACCATTTTGAAAGAGCTACTCAGAGACTCCCTATAGTAAAATAAAAAAATTAATTCAATAAAGCAGAAACAAAAGATACATAAATTATACATGATTAATTAACAAACAGGAAAATGCAGTCACATGTTGTAATTTAACAATGTAGCCATGAAGCTTAATGCAACTGTTAAGAAATTATTCTTCAGAAACTACAAGCATGAAAATTAAAAGCAATTCAGAGTATTTTAAATAATTTAAACAAAATATAACAGATAGCAAGGGAAGGGAATTACATTGAAATAATTGTCTTATCCTGTTTGGAAATTAGAGGCTAATATCTGTTCATCAATTCTCAAGGTAAAAAAAATTAATATACTTATATGTGTAACAAACTTAAGATAAATGCTAGAAGTAAAAATAAGATATATAACTTCTAAAAAAATTACAAGAAAAATAAGACCAATCAAGTCAGCTGAAGACAGTAAAGAAATTAACACCATAAAATTTGAGGAGTAGAAAACACTAAAACAGATGACGAAGAATGAGCCAAATACACCAGTCATCTACCTACCCTACTCTTAATGCTACTCAAAAAATAAAAATGAACTGGGGTGCCTGGGTGGCTCAGTCGGTTAAGAGTCCGACTTCGGCTCAGGTCATGATCTCGCGGTTCGTGAGTTCAAGCCCCGCATCAGGCTCTGTGCTGATGGCTCAGAGCCTGGAGCCTGTTTCAGATTCTGTGTCTCCCTCTCTCTCTGACCCTCCCCTGTTCATGCTCTGTCTCTCTCTGCCTCAAAAATAAATAAACATTAAAAAAAATTTTTTTTAAATAAAAAAAAAATAAAAATGAACAGATTAAATTCCCCAACTAAAGTACAGCTACTCTGAAATTGAATAAAGGATTAAATTTTATCTATAATGTTTTAGATAAGACACAGCTGAAAAAAAAGATGGCCTAAAGAGGTAAAACTATAAAGGAATAGGCAAAACTATCACAAGCAACATTACAAAAAGAACAAGGAGCAGTAAGACAAGCAGTAGAGTATAATTCAAGGTGGGAATATATACACAAGACCAAAATATTTTATATTAGTAATAGAAACCACCAAAAAGAGAGAAATCATGTTAGCTTCGAAATGTTGAAAGTAAAGCACCTATGCGTATGAAGATTTGTGATTTCTCCATCTGGGTGGGAGATGTGAAAGGGGAAGCCAGCTAGGAGTCTGGAACCTCAGGGTACTTGGGAACTGTGGGGACAAGACACATCATTCCAGGCCTCAGGGCACACCACTGGACAGGGGCATTCCATAGACACAGGCAGGATCCTTGGACTTCACCCAGAGTCTAAGTGTTATCATGTAGGAAAGCGGGGTTCCTGTACCACATGTGGGTCTATGTAGGGTGCCCAAGTGTGACCTAGTACCCTCCCTGCACCTGTGAAGTCACAGTCCTCCTAGCTTAAGAGTGTCCTAGGGTTATGATGCTTGCAAGAAAACTCTACATTGCATATAAGTGAGTGGATCTCAGGAGTCAAGATGCTGTGGCACAAGGTGTGCCCACTTGGAACAAGGTGTAGTCCACAGGGACCCTCTCTACTCACAATGCTGTTCATGACACTCTGCCCTCCACGTGGAGCACTGTGCATCCTGTCAGGACCAAGGTGTGGTCATCACTATGACTGCTTAGATACCCCATGGTCCAGGTAGGGATTATGAACAGTTTCCTAACTTTGAGACTCCTCATAGACCACACCACCCAAGGGTCTCATGGAATGTCAGAAGTCAGGCTTTGGTCTAGGAGTCCCTCTGGGAAGGACTGGGAAGGATCCTTCTGGGAAGATCCAGAAGGATCTTCTGGAACATCAGCACAGTGCATGAACTTCTTCTGTGTTCTAACCCACAGCCACTTCTCACACTTCCCCACTGAGCAGACTTGTCCCATGCGTGTATCCTGACCTGCCTCTAGATGCCTGCATTTATTTAAAAATTAAAAGGTGGGGTGGTGTGTTAAGAAGGGAGAGTCAGAGATATGGGGTTCACTATCAAGACCATTTCAAGTTCACACTGAATATTTAAAATCACTTTTAAATTTGAAATATTCACATTTTAATTTTAAAATGTATTAAAAATTATTCATAACACTGAAGTTTTAAATTGTCATTTTTAATGAAATATGAACATTCTGCTTTATCCTTGTTGTCTTTTCCAGAGCCCTCAGGGGTTGTGGTCCCACACCATCTACTGGAGCAACAATGGGCCATTTCCAGCAGGAACGGTGCAGCATTGCCCTGGCTGCCTGATTGCCACACACCCCCAGAGAATCACACTGTTTGAAAAGTAAGTTCCGTGTTCATGGGTTCCTAGTGACTGTGCCAGAGGGACAAATGCAGTCAACACCTCTAGCAACAGCACTTGTAGTGGTCCTTGGAGAAAATTGTCTGGGAATCAGATCTAAAGCCAGGGATAGTGTTATTTATTCACTAAAGTTCATTCAGAAGATTATGAAATGAGTTTGGTATTGCATTAGAATAATAAACATTATTCTCAAAAAAAGAAAAACATGATTGTAGTAAATGACCAATAAGTGATTTGATTTATACCTAGTACAAAATTTACCAACTAAGTCTGTTGCCATCTGTTGCTACCATGATTGATTTTTAAACTACTGTAAGAGTAATATAAACAAAAGTAGTCTTATCACCTTCACATATTATTTTCTTTTTTAATGTTTCCTCTTAGTTCTTATCCCAAAATGTAATTTTCATCTAGTTGATTAAAAGCATAGCATTGCTTTTGCCTTATGACTCCTTGAATGAACATTTTCTTTTTGTCTGCCTTTTATTTTGATAAATTTCAAATCTATTAAAAAAATGGAAACTGAGCACCCATATATCCTTCACTCAGATTTACCAGTTGTTTACCCACATAGACACACACACATACACACATGGAATATATATTTGGGTGTGTACATATATGTGTGTTTAGTGTTTTCCTCTGAATCATTTGAAAGTAGGTTGCAGACATCATGACATACTTTGGCAAATATGTCCTAAGTCTATTGGCTTTTTACTTCAAAACTGTAGTACCATTATCACTGGGGAATTTAGCATTGATAAAGTAATCTTATCCAACATATAGTATTCAAATACCTCTGGTTGTTCCCAAAATATTCTTTGTAGCTGTTTTCCCCTATCTTGCATTCAGTTAAATATCATGCCCTGAATTTGGTTAGGTGTCTTTAAATCTAAATCAAAATGCTACTTTTGCTTTTATCTTTTTTGATTTTTGACGTTGTTGAAGAACCTAATAAGCCATTTATTTTGAGCAGAGTCTCACAGTCTGGATTTTCCTGGCTGTTCCTTCCTCCCTAGGCACAGACACACGTTTTGTGTGTTTACAATGCAGCAGTGGGTTCACCATATCATTGTAACCGGGCATGGTGATGACAAGTTTGTTCACCTGGTTAAGTTGGTCTCTGCCAGAATTCTCCCTTATAAAGTTACTGGTTTTTATCCCTTGTAATTAATAAGTAATCAGTGGGGCAAACTTTGAGACCATGTGAATATTCTCCTGCCTAGCCCATTTTTCACCCACATTAGCATTTATTGACAGTTGTGTGATGATTTTTAACTAATCAGTTAATCAGCACCACATTTCTTCCCTGCAATAGGTTTCGTTATTTTTTTCATTCTTCCGTGGTTTTGAGCTGCCGCACAAGGGGATATATCAAAGCAGTCAAGAGAAGGACTCTGAAATTAGACCGTCTGGGTGCGCGTCTGATATGCATCCCATCTCTGGCACACACTAACTGGATGACCTTGAGCAAATACTTCATCTCATAAACCCTCAGTGTCCTTATCATGAAAATTAGGAGGCAAAGAGTAACCCTTGCACGGGGTGTCTGGCAGGGATGGAGCCCACAGTTGGCCTCACTTAGTATTAGTTTTTATTATCAGTGGCAGGGAGGACAGGCTGAGTGCCTCTGGATGCTGCTTCACTCCTGAGATTTTCTGTAATCCCTGAAAGCTGAATAAGACCCTAAGCGAAAATGCTGATAATGCTGAATGACAGGGCAGAGGTTCCCCAGGATGTGAGTGGTCATATTTTTAAGTCCCTGAAGTTAGAAGGTTGCATAGAGATGCAAAATCCCCAAGACAGGAAGCATTCATCAGTGAGAAGCATCCTAATGGTATCCACTCTGCCATTCTGGTTATTTCTAACACTCTTCATTGCTTTGCTCCTTCCCCTCACTGGGCTTGGATCTGCCTAGTCTGCTGGCAGTTTTGCCTTTCAGTCACTAGCAAGCAATGGGACTTTTTGTTTGAAGATTATTAGGTTTATTTCTGTGTAGATGAGGTCCCCATGGGTTTATTTGAGCTCCATTGTCTTGGAATCTTCCTTGAGAATGTTTTGGAAATTATACCAAGAAAATACATGTTAGTTTAGGAGCTACAACACATGGACGTGGATTAGGCTGTCTTAAAAAAACAAACAAAAAGACTGCCCTTGGAGAACATTTTTAGCTAGAGTATCTGAAAAGTGCTTCCTCTAAAAATTTTACTTGCCTGAATTCCTTCCCCATGACTTTTTGAAAGCACACGAGGGCTGGTTTCCACAAAGAAGGGCTATTGTAGGCATGCATGCTTCATCCTGCATGTTTCCTGGCTTGTGGCTTTCGAGGCTGAGCTTGAGGCCCCTCTGAGGTGTCACCCATTCTCTTACTTTCTGGGTGATGCCAGGCCAGCCACCCTGAGGTTAGCCATGGCAGAGGATGGGCCCTGAAGACCCAGATGTAACATCTCTACATGGGCATAAACCCGAAGTCTCCCAGAAGGCTCACCACCGCCTCCTCCTCCTATCTTCCTCCTTTTTAGCTGTTAACATGTCAGGAACCCTCCACCTATCTCTGTGTCCCTTTGATGAGCTCCTTGGAGAAGGGACCATGATATAGGCACAACATAATAGTTTAAGGGTTGAGTGAAACACAGTTAAAACCCAGATGTGCAGTTCTGCGTAAACACAGAGGAAATCACTTGGGTTTCATTCAAATGTGTGGGTGGAAATATCAGAGCTGCCTTTCTTCTCTTCTCAGTGCATCCTGTGGAACTCTGTCCACTTGGAAACCTGAGTTATCTGGTCTTAAGTGAGTAGCATGCTCCTAACCTGTATTCTTGAAAATGACATAGAAACAGCCAAGGAAAAAAGACCCCTGTGGAGAAGCCCTTCCCCAAGGCTTGCAGGTCCCAGGCCTTGCTGGGGGGGACCTCCTCAGTGGCCTGAGCAGGTCCATGAGTCTCTGTCTTCCTGCTCCCTTGACTTCCCTATTCCTGGGGACTCCCACAGCCACTGTCCTGAGGGCTGCACAGATCTCTGTCTGGGTCCCGGGACCCCATTTTTCTTTATGGCAGATGTGATCAGGGCACTATGTCTTTCCATGTCCCTCCCACACACAGTGAGCTATACCTCCCCAGGAAGGACAGAGTCTGGGCCCTGAAGCAGCCACAGGGCTGGGGTGGCACACCCAGGCTGGGAGAAGGACAGTAGAGCCCAGGGCTTGATGTCTGCCTGGGGAACCAGGCTCTGCTCATTGGTGCCAAATGTGGAGCAAAAGGGTGGAGGTGCTGGGCGAGACAGGTATGTCCTTCCATCTATGTGAAGTCCTAGCCCATGGTCTGTCTGGTTCTAGGATCTGGGATCAGGTGCTCACTCCCTGCTATCTGGCTGGGTTGCCATGGCTTCCCATCTGCCCAGTGGAGACAGTTGTCCCTGTTGGTTAGGCCTCCCAGAGTGGATTTGCCCTTGATTCCAGGTGCCACTTGATTCCAAGTGGATGTGTCCCTTGATTCCAGGTGCTGAGTGTTGGAGGGCAGGACAGAATGTTCACCTCCCTCTTCTACTGGTGCATCTAGCAGCACTTAGCACCAAGGATTCCATGTAGAAAACCTATTCCTGACCCTCAGGGTCCACACTCAACAGTTGCTGTTGTCAGAAAGGAGCTGCGTAGGGCAAACGCCAAAGCCCATGAAGTCCTGTAGTAGGGCTGTCCCTCTGAATGTCCTAAACTGAGCAGAATGTCCCCTTGAGCAGAAGGAGCTGCAGATGGAGGAAGGTGAGCAGTGGTCTCAGCATGGCCCCACTGCAGGCACGTGTCTCCAGCTTCCTCTCCCAAGGATGGAATTAAGGTTCCCGTCCACTGGGGCTGCCAGGGATACACCAATGTGGTTTCCATCCATAGGCCTCAAGCCCAACTCTTGGTTACACCAAGGCCTGGCTGGGGGCCAAGTGTGAATCAGCTCTCTAGGCCTCAGTTTCCTTATCTCTGAAATGGGGATGGTGGTGATGATGCCCTCCACATGGGGCTCAGCTGAGGACAAAGTGAGTTAATTCATGAAAAGTTCCCAGAGCTGTGACACTTGGTAAGAATGCTAGAAATCATGTTGTAAGTATGCAGACCTAGGGGGATGCTTAGCTCATAGTGAGCAGTGACTTTCAGCTCCCTTCCCCTGTCCTCCCACCCACTTTGACTCAGTTTTTATCAACAATTGCGTTGTGAAATAGCACAGCGCTGCTCTTGAGGGCACTTTGTGGTCTGTGGGGTTGTGTCCCTTGGGTCAGGACCAGAAATCTGTGATTCATTATTTTTGGTCTGTTTTTCATGGTTTTCTCATGTGCCCAGAATTAAAGCTCATTGTGCCCACAAAAGGCACTTGATAGTCACTGAGAAATGAGACCGGCCTTGGAGCCCATGGCCCTGTGCCACTGACTACATCTTACCTCCCAACTGGGTGACAAGACTGGTTAACACCAGTCCCACCTGAGCGTCCTCCTGTGCCATCCTTCCCTGGCCTTCAGACCCTCTCCTGGCCTTCCCATCAAACCAGAGGCTTTTCCCCTCCAGCCCAGGATTGCTCCAGAAGCTGTGGAATCCAGCTGCCTGTGCTCATAAGCCTTTTATCTGGTACTCACAGATAGGTCTGCATGTGACCCATGCACTCCCTCAGCTGGTCTTGAAATCCTGTGCTCACAAGCACACATCCAAGTGCACGTCTAACATTTTACATCATAAATTTAAATAGGGACAAAGATGTAATTTCTTTCATATTGTAATAATGACATTTTATTTTTTTAACTTTATTTATTTTGAGAGAGAGAGAGTGCTGAAGGGTGAGAGAGAAAGGGAGAGAGAGAATCACGAGCAGGCTCCGCACAATCAGCTCAGTGCCCAATGCGGGGCTCTAACTCACAAACCATGAGATCATGACCTGAGCCAAAGTTGAGAGTCAGACACTTAACCAACTGCACCACCCAGGTGCCCCAATAATGACATTTTAAAACAGCACAGATGCGTCACTTTTTTATTGAGGTATAGTTGACATATGTTAGTTTCAGGTATACAACATAGTGATTCAACAATTCTGTACATTACACAATGCTCCCCATGATAAGTGTAGTTACCATCTGTCACCATAAAACATTATTATGTTATATTTTAAATTTTATTTCTTATTTTTTTTAATTTAAATCCAAGTTAACATATAGTATAATAATGATTTCAGGAATAAAATTTAGTGATTCATCACTTACATATAACACCCAGGGCTCATCCCGATAAGTGCCCTCCTTAGTACCCCTCACCCCTTTAGCCCTTCCCCCTGACCCAACACCCTGCCAGCCACCCTCAGTTTGTTCTCTGTATTTAAGAGTCATTTATGGTTTGTCTCCCTCTCTGTTTTTATCTTATTTTTGCCTCCCTTCACCTATGTTCATCTGTTTCGTTTCTTAAATTCCATGTATGAGTGAAATCATACAATATTTCTTTCTCTGACTGACTTATTTCACTTAGCATACTACATTCTAGTTCCACCCACGTTGTTGCAAATGGTACAATTTCATTCTTTTTGATCACTGAGTAACAGTCCATTGTATACATATGTACCACATCTTCTTTATCCGTTCATTCGTTGATGGGCATTTGGGCTCTTTCCATACTTTGGCTATTGTCAGTAGCACTGCTATAAACATGGGAGTGCATGTACCCCTTTGGTTATTACAATATTATTGACTATATCCCCTTTGCTGTACTTTTCATTCAGATCTAGCACTTTTAAAAAATATACATTGTGGAGGCGCATCTGGGTGGCTCAGTTGGTTAAGTGTCTGACTCTTGATCTTGGTTCAGGTCATGATCTCACAGTCATGCTGAGCACGCAGCCTGCTTGGGACTCTCTCTGTCCTTTCCTCTCTGCCATTCCCCTGCTTGCTCTCTCTCTCGCTCGCTCTCTCACTCTCTCTCTCTCTCCCTCTCTCTCAAAATAAATAAATAAGCATTAAAAAATATATATGCACACACACACACACATACACGTACACACATAACGGGATATAAAAACCACCCATTCAAAATACAGAATAAATAGATCCTTCCTTCACTTTGAAAGTTTACACCATTTTGTTTCCTCCTTGAATTTATATAGAAATATGAAATTCCACATCCTCCACAAAAATCTATCATAATTTTCTGCTTAAAAGACATTCACTGATTATCCTGTCACATGTCTTGGCATATTTGTTTGTGTATATTTGGTACACAGATATATATATATATATATATATATATATATATATATATATATATATAAACACACACATACATATGTTAAAATATTTCATTTGGCTTTTTACTAATACCATTTGTAGTATTGATTAGTGTTAAGTTGATCAAAACAGGATAATTAAAAAACAAAATGAAATGTATCATGGAACAGTCTTAATGAGATGGATAACAGAGAGGCTTCTGGGGAGGAGGCTTCTGGTGTAAGGAGTCATTGTCTGTCCCTTTGTGTGGCATCTGGAGGTTTGCACTCCAGAACAATGGAGGACGTGGGAAAGAAGAACCTGCAGGGAAGGCGTCTTACCCACAGATGGATTTTAGGATAGATTATATATGGATTTGAGAATGTGAAAGTTGGTTGTTTACATTTTTTTAATGTTGATTTATTTTTGAGAGAGACAGAGCATGAGTGGGGGAGGGGCAGAGAGAGAGGGAGACAGAATCTGAAGCAGGTTGCAGTCTCTGAGCTGTCAGCACAGAGCCCAACAAGGGATCGAACTGCAAGATCATAACCTGAGCCAAAGTCGGACACTCAACCAACTGAGCCATCCAGGTGCCCTGAAAGTTGATTGTTTAAGTGTTCCACACTCGTGTCCCTTGAAAAATCTTAATGTGCCCCAGGGGTGCCCAGGCTCTCCCTGCTCACTCCAGCCTAGATCTGGTCCTGCTGCCAAGGTTGGATGCCCTGTTGTCACCATCCTCGCCTCTGCATCCCTTTGTGATCATTTCCATGTGTGACACTGACCTCCCCTACCCCTACAGCTTTCTTTGGAACCATGTAATCTTCTAGAATGCAGTTGTGTCCTTGATCCCATTATGGCCTTCCAAGTATCTGTGTAGACTGAGTCTCCCAGAGGAGTTCAGAGATAGCTGAATACTTGTTTTTAAAACTTTAATGTATATAGTATGTCATATTCTGGATCTTTCTTTCCTGGAGTCAATGTATTTCTCCATGTTGGCTATACCTTCTAGGGTAGCATTTCTGTATGCAGCTTTTTCTTAGGCCCATGGCAATGTGTGTACCTCAGTGTGGGCTCATTGGCATCACCAATCAGGAAACCCTAGTAACCAGACCCAGCTTTGGGGCCTCCTCCTCAAAGCCCAGGTGCCGAGCCATGGAAAAGAAGAACAGTCCCCAGTGAGATAGAATGAATATCAATTCTTAACAGGCTTACATTCTCAGGGGCAGTTTTTAAATCTTCTGTGATCAGAGAGGCCTGTCATCCACATGGACATTGTGCCACCACGAATGTGTGCATGTGGGGTGGCCAGTTAAGATAATGCCTGGAGAGCAGTGTCTCTAGGGATCCTTTTCCAGTGTTTTGCTGAATTCCCTCTGTACCTTGTGGGAATTCCTAAAGCATGCAAAGCCCAGTTCTCAGACAAAATCATTTATTAGCATGCACCAAAACTTTACTTAACTCATTGATAAGGGAACCAGCAAAAGATAAATGATCTGGCTCCAAGTACACTTGAGTAACTAGAATTTATAGTCAGCTAGAAAAGAAATACAGAAATAAGATGCTATGTTAAGCTAACTCCCTAGAGGGTAATAAAATAATACTTTATCTAAGGTTAACTTTTGTACTGAGGGCAATAAAAATCACATTGTTATAAATTTTTGCAACTTAGTGTCTAATTTTACAGAGCTATAAACCTTCTGCATCTTTGTAAGTCGTTAGTTGTTACATAAGGAGTTGTAACACTTCTCAAGAGTTTCAGAATCAGATAAAACAGGCTTATAATAAGTCTGTTTTAGCAGGATATCAAAAACACAAGTAATCCCCATTTTTTCCCTTTTTTTCAAGTTTAGAGTAAATTTTTCTACAATTAGCCAAAAAAAAAAAAAAAGATGAATGGGGCACCTGGTAAAGCATCTGTCTCTTGATTTCAGCTCAGGTCATGATCTCACAGTTCGTGAGTTTAAGCCCCACATCAGGTTTCTTTCTGACAGTGTGGAGCCTGCTTGGGATTCTCTCTCCCTCTCTCTTTGTCCCTCCTCTACTTGCGTGCTCTCTCTCTCTCTCAATAATAAATAACTTTTAAAAAAACATTCCTGACAAATTATCAGTGATCATGTAGCACCATATTAAGATGCTGCCTTTTGACTTGCACAATGAACTTGAACCCTCATATAGATGCTGCAAGGGCGTCTGTGGTAGGAAGCTTCTGACATGGCTCCCAATCATTCCTGCCTCTTGATATCTACATCCTTGTGTTGTCCCCCATCCTTGTGTGGGGGCTGCACCTAGTGAATTGCACCCAATGAACAGGGTACAGCAAATACGATGGGCTGCCACTTCCAAGATCAGGATACAAAAGACTGGAAGCTCCATTATGCACATGCTCTCACTGATTCTTCTCATGTCCTTGCTCTGATACAAGCCGTCATTTTGCAGTTTCACCAGGGGAAATCCCATGTGACAAGAAATTGATTCTCAGTTCAGTGACTTTCGAGAAATGATTCTGCCAACAATCACATGAGTGAACCTGGAAGGGGTTCCTTCCCTGGTGGAGCCTTTATGCAAGACTGCAGCCCCAGCCAACATTTTGGTTGCAATCTATGAGAGACTCTGAGTCACATGACCCAGTTATACATACCCTGATACCTGACCAGAGAAACTGTGACATAATAAATATGTTAAGTCACTAAATTTTGGAGTAATTTGTTTCAGAGTAATAGGTAACTGATACAGCATCTATGAAATGTGTAGTGTTGATTGTACTTGGGCTGTTGTTCTCAGTTGAGCTCTCCTTCATTTCTTTCTCTATTTCTCCCATCTTCCTTCTCCCTCCTTCTTGCCTATCGTGTCCCCGTTCTTTAACAATCTTTAAAATAATCTTCCTTTCTTGATTCCTGTTCCATCATCCTGTTCTCCCCTTTTCTGGTAGCTGTGATTACATCCCTGACAATTGATTAGAGAGGGCTGAGCCCAGAGGCAGCTTATTTGTGGGGACACCGTGCAGTTCAGAAAAAAAAAAAAAAACTCCATTCATGACAATGACAAAAGAATTTTTTGGTTGACAATCCGTTGCTTCAGACTTGCTGTGACTGTTTCCTCTGGAGCTGCAGTGCTTGCCATTTAGTCTCCAGCCCATCAATGCTTAACATTTGAGGGAAATTGGTTTCAACGTTCTTTCCTCAGGGGAGTGCGGACATACATATTTTCTGCTTTAAAAGGCATTTTCTTTCTTGACTCAAATAGCTGAACCTGTAAAGTCGAACTTCGTATTCATCGATTTCAGTACAGAAACAACTTTTGAATAATTATAAGTTCTTTTCCTATGATACAAAAGCTACCAGAAGCAAATTTTCTGAAAGAATGGTACTCCAGAGGGTTCTATTAGGTTTCAAAGTTATTAAAGAGCATATTGGCAAAGAAGTAAATAGGCAATAACAATAATAATCGTACCTACCCTTTTTTGGTGCTCACGCTAAGCCAACATCGTGTTATGTAACCATCACCACAACCATGTATAATAGGAACTACTATCCTCATTTCAAATATGAAGCAATGAGAACCAGGGAATAGAAGTAAATTGTCCTAGTTTGTTTGCATGCCGGTGTGGATTTATGTCCTAAAACAGGTGTCTCTATAGTGACTAATGTTTAAAACCTAGGTAACTCAAAAAGAACAGCTAGTAGATTAACACGTTGGGTCACAAAGTTGCCAGGTAATTAATTATAGAAATCTGGGTAGGTTCTTAAAAATCCATTCATCTAGATGTCATCTACTTAAAATTTTCAATCATCCAGGATAATATCATCCATAGGGATTATTTTTTTTTCCTTTTTTATTTGGTTTGTTTTTAGAAAGACAGACATTTGGATAAAACACACTGAATTTTATCAGTTGTTAACATGTATAAATATTCAACTAATAATGAGCCTATAAAAAAATAAAACTCCAAAAGCTGAAATTGTCCTGTGCTTGTGAAATTTAAATATTTTTTTAAAGTTTATTTATTTATTTTAAGAGAGAGAGAGAGGAAGGGGAAAAGAGAGAGGGAGAAAGAATCCCAAGCAGTTTCCATGCTGTCAGTACAGAGCTCCATGCAGGGCACAAACCGTGAGATCATGACCTGAGCCAAAATCAAGAGTCTGACGCATAACTGACTGAGCCACCCAGGAACCCCATGAAATTTAAGTAAGTCTAAAAATTTTTTTTTCATGTTTATTTTGAGAGTGAGAGGCTGAGCATGAGCAGAGGAGGGGTGGACAGGGAGGGAGAGAGAGAATCCCAAGCAGGCTCTGCACGGTCAATGCAGAGCCTGATGCAAGCCTGGAACCCACAAACTGTAAGACACGACCTGAGCTGAAATCAAGAATCAGATGCTTAACTGAGCCACCCAGCAACCCCCCCCGAAATTTAAATAATTTTTAATAGAAAAGAATTATGGCATCTGTTCCCTTTGTTTCACTTACTATAAGTATGCTGAAAACCTCCAAATGTAAATGTGCAGCCCACTGGTACTTCTCTCCAAATGTCTCAGACAGCTTTCCCTACCTCAACCCTTAACACACACAGAGACACACACTATACTTACACACACTGTGCATACACTTGCATACACATGCACACACTCATGCACACATGCATGTCTGTGCTCCCACACCCAAATTAAACATATGAACATACAGTCAGACACTGACACACAGAAACTCACACACACTCCTGAACACTGAACAGATTCATACGGACATGCATGCACACAAGCATGTACATATACCCACTAGCAAGTGAACACTTAAATATACATGCATACATGACTTATAATCCACTTAGAATTAATTTTTATGTATTATGTGATGTATATATTGAGTTTCTTTTTTTGTTCCTCCTTTCTTTCCTTTTCCTTTTTTTTTTTTTTTTTTTTTTGGTATATTGATCTCCACTTTTTCAGCACCATTTGTTGAGAAGTTAGTATTTTCTGCATTGGATTGCTTTTGTACCTTTGTGAAAAAGCTGTTGTCTATTTTCCATTCCATTGATCTATGTGTCTAACCTTTGTCCAATTCCTACTATCTTCACCAGTGTAGGCTTATAATCCATTTTAAATTGGGTAGTGTGAATCCTCAAACATTGTCTTCTTTTTCAAAATTGTTTTGGCTAATCTAGCTCCTTTATCTTTTCATATGAATTTTAGAAACAGCTTGCTCTTGTCTACACAGAATCCTTCTGCAATGTTGATTGAGATTGCATTGAATTCATAGATCAATATGAGAATGATTGACATTTTAACTGTCCTTTATCTTACAGTACAGTACATCCAGTACATGCAGACAGTACATCTTGCCATTTATTTAGGTTATCTTTGGTCTCTTTTGTATGAATTTTGTAAACTTACAGTTTTGTTTCTGGAATATGTCCTTGCTCTGTTGTCTTCCAGGTTTGTACACATCTTCCTCTATCTTTTTGGCTCTGTCCACACTGCCCCACTCTACACCCGCACAAAGACCAGCCCTCTACCCCTAACCTACACAATTCCTAGTCCTACAGTGGTTTTCTCATGAGGGATAACTCCCTCAGAGTCATTGTCTTTCTCTCTTGCACTCCAGCAGAGGGCAGCTTCCTTGCCAATGAATTTTTGCCATCTTGTCTCTCTAATATCACTAAGCACTGCATGTTGTACCTGCTTCTTTAATTTTTTTAGGCCACTAACCTCAATATTCTTCAAAGGCAGAGATCATATCTGATTTTGGATTGTATCTTTGGCACCTAACACAGAGCAAGGGCTCAGTTAACAGCATTTGAGTATAGAAGTGGAGAAATAAAGGAATGATGGGAAAAGAAAAAGGTGGGGAGATAAACTAGTAGGCACTGAGACTCTGTGTCAGTTGCTATGACAAGGCAGGGAAATCTGATTGATAGATAGATTTTTAACTTTTGTTAAGCCTTATAAAATTATGAGAAAGATGTAGCATCTTCCCCATGTATAGATGAGGAAATAGATTCAAAAATGTTTAGTGACTTCCCAAAGATCCCACTTGCAAAGAATGGCAGAGCTGAAATTCAAAATTGTCTCTAGCTTTCTCCAAGATCTGTGCTCTGCACACTATCTCCTTTGCTTCTCAATACTGAGCACGTGTCCAACCAAACCAAATCTTTCTGTTCTTCTCTTGTTCATTTATGCTTCCATGTTTTAATTCAGGTCCTGTCACGTCTGGCATATTTTATTCAATAGCTTCAGTGGAAAACATTGTTTAAAATATAGTGTATTACTCAGGACACCTGGATGGCTCAGTCAGTTGAGCATCTGACTCTTGATTTCTGCTGAGGTCATGACCCCAGGGTCATGGGATTGAGCCCTGCATTGAGGGTGCTCAGCATGGAGCCTGCTTGGGATTCTCTCTCTCTTTCTCTCTCTCTCTCTCTCTGCCCCTCCCTTGCTTGCTCTCCCTCTCTCTCTAAAATAAAAAAATAAATAAATATAGTGTATTACCTGAGCACACAGGCAAAGAGCTTAGAAAGCCATAAAGTAAAAGTAAAAACCCTACTCCACTCCCTCCCACAGCCCCACACTGCTGAGAGGCCATCACAATCATAGCACGTGTGCCTCCTGCAGACATTTATCTACAAGAGATTTTTTTTCCTTTCTGCATTTGTAAATCACACTATAATACATGGATATTCTCATATGCCTTAGAGAAATTTCCATATTAACACCTATATCACGGGTCACGTTCTAGATGGGTCATACTTGATTGAACCATCCTCCTACTAACAAACAATTGTTTTTTATATTTCTAGTTGTGCTGCAAGGAACACCCTTATACATGCTTCTTCATGCACATGAGCAAGGTTGACTTTAAGGAAGATACTGAGAGACAGAATTGTAGAGTTACAGAGTATGCACATTAAAAAAAAAATTGGATACTTGGGGCACGTGGGTGGCTCAGTCGGTTAAGCATCTGACTTTTGATCTCACACAAGGTCATGATCTCACAGTTTATGAGTTCAAGGCTCATGTCTGGCTCTGCGCGAACAGGACAGAGCCTGCTTGGGATTCTGTCTCTCTTTCTCTCTGCCCCTTCCCCGCTTGTGCTTGTTCTCTCTCTCGCTTGCTCTCTCTCTCTCACTCTCTTGCTCTCTCTCAATATAAATAAATAAACTTAAAAAAAATTTTAATTTAGATACTGAAAACAAAAATGCCCTCCACTGACCTCACCACTAGCCCAAAATACTACCTATAGCAGTGTAAAAAACTACCCAATTCACCTCACCAGGAATCATGTTTTCAAACTTAATTTTTTTGGGGGTGGATAGGCATCATTCATGGTTATTTTATACTTTTATTTGTAAGTTCCTCATTATTAACTAAGGTTGATTATTTTTTCACATGCTGATGGGTCGTTTCTTTTCAATTGCATATTCTAACTTGCTGCTTTTCTATTGGTCCATGTGTCTTTATCTAATTATTTTGGAGTGTTTCATCATCTATTCTGAGTGCCAACCCCTATTTATTATATAATTTTCAAAATCTTCTGTTCTACTATATAACTTCGACATTTCTATGGTATTTTTTGTCATTAGGAAGTTTGTTTATTGATTTTATATTTTTGCTATTATTAGTTTTATCAAATTTTTCTTTTGTGGGCCTTTTTGCCTCGAGAAGGGTTCCTGTATTTGTCAGGGCAGGCCAAATGCTACAAAAAACATTCCCCCAAATCCCAGTGCTTTGAAACAAATACAGCTTTATTTCTCGCCATGTCAGCCCAATGTACTGCATGGAGAGCCCAGATTCACACGATACCATGTGCCTTCCATGCTTCATCACTCAGGGTCTCAGACTCTCCACGGAATCCTCTCTAGTGAGGTAGCAAGTGAGAGATAAGAGAGAAGCGAAAGATCCAATGTGGTGAGGGGTTGGGGCCAGTCCTAGAAATGGCCCACATCACTTCCATGTCACATTCCATTGACCAGAATGTAGTCACATGGCCACACACAGCTGCATGGGGACCATGTAGTATAATCTGGAAATGTGTTCCCTGAGGAAGAGGAATGGGATGTGGTCAACCTCAAGCAGGTCCTGCAGCTCACTTTCCTACCTCAAGGTCATAAGCATACTCACCTACACTTTCCTTTGGTGCACTTATAGTTTTATTTCTTATCTGTATATATTTTACTCATGTGGAATTTGTTGGTAAATGGCATAATGTGGGAAGCCTAATTTTTTTTTCCAAATGTACTGCTACCTTATTTTATGGTATTGTCCCATCATCACTGGATTTCCACAAATTTAGGAGATTCTCTGTTTATCATTCTATCAGATAGCCATGCCGTCAACCTCGAATGACAGTCAAGTTAACAAGTTAACTAGATATCTTCTTTTTTCACTCATCAGAGTCTGCGGTCAGTGCTCACCTTGGGCTGGCTCCTCAGTGATGTCAGGGCAGCACCTTTCAAATTCTCTTTACATTTCCCTCATGATCACAGGCTGGCACAGCTTTCCTTTTGCATCCCTTTCAAGGTGAGAAGAATGGAGAATTCTCTGCATGCCCCTTTTATTAGAAAAGCAAAATGTTCACTTAAAGTAGCCTAGCATATTTCTTTTTACAATTTTAGGGCTTGTGGAGAGGGAAAAAAACTGGTTATCTGGATACTTTCAGCTGCAAGAAAAGCTGGTAAAGCAGAAATCAGAATTGTCTTGATTGGCTTAGACCAATCATGACTGATTATATGGGGCTGAGTACACTGCAGCCAGGAACAAAAGCAAGTAGCTATGAACTAACAAGGGGAATGGGTATTAGATCAAAAATTAACAGCACCTGCCATAATCATATAGCAAATTCTCTTCCTGGTTCCCTTTTCTCTTCCCTCCCTCCCTTTCTCTGCCTCTTGACTTCCTCCTCCTCTTCATTCTTTCTCTCTCTCCCTCACACTCATGCACACATGCACACATGGAGACATATCTGTGTTTCCTGCCCTCCCCCATTGGTCTATGTGACTCTGTCTGCCCCTATACCAAGCTGCTTTAATCACAGTACTTAAATTTTTTTTAATGTTTATTTCTTTTTTTGAGAGAGAGAGAGACAGAGACAGAGTGTGAGCAGGGGAAATGCAGAGAAAGAGGGAGACACAGTATTCAAAGCAGGTTCCAGATTCTGAGCTGTTAGCACAGAGCCCAGTGTGGGGCTTGAACTCACAAACTGTGAGATCATGACCTGAACCGAAGTCAGATGCTTAACCTGAGCCATCCAGGTACCCCATAGTACTTTCATGTTTGACACAACATGGGACAAACTTCTGCAACCACTTTGGTCTTAATCAAAGTTATCTTAGAATTTACTTCTTTGTTCTTCTAAGTTTTAGAAATTGTTAACTTTCATAAAACTTCTGTTGTGATTGCATGGAATTTATTATAAATATGGGGATTGGCATCTTGAAAATATAGTCATTTGTTTTTCTTTTTCTCCTCCAATAAAGACCGTATTCTGCAAACAAAAGCAAAAACAAAAAGGTTTCTCTCATTTTGTTATGTTATCCTTAGTTAACTATAAGAATTTCTTTTTGGTGTTGGCTAATATAAAATGGATCTTTTAAATTTGTTTTAGTGCTTAATTGGCTAATGCTGATATGTAGAAAAGGTATTGGGTTTTGTATGTTGATCTTGTTCCAGCCATTTAAAATGTTCACATATGTTCTAATATTTAGTCATGGCTTTGTTCTGAACTTTGACAGAATTATTTCTAAACTTTTCATTATTAGGTAGGGACAAGTCTTATAAGTTGGGGATCATTACCCTTTTTTTTCTAATTTTATTGAGAAATAATTGATATACATCACTATATACATTTGAGGCATATAGCATGATGGTATGATTTACATATTTTGTGGAAAGATTACCACAATAGGTTCAGCTAACATCCATCTTCTTGGATAGATATGATAAAAACAAAAGAAAGAAAAAAAGGAAAAAAATATTCCTGTATATGATACAGTAGTGTTGGCTATAGTCATCCTGTTGTACCTTATATCCCTAGTACTTATTTATCTTATAACTGGAAGTTCATACTTTTGATTACTTCCAGGAGTTGTCTCCAGCCCTTCTGGTCAGATAGGGCTGTGAGACACTCTCCACAGTGGATGGGACTGTGTCAGCTCCTTTGCCTGGACGGGAGGGGTGATAGGGGCTGCTCCAGGCTCCACTTCCCAGACAGGCACTCCAGTTGGGAAGGGCCAGGAGCTACCCTCAGCCTTGGCTGTGAATGAATCCCCTACAGGTATATAATGCCTGGTAGAGCATTGCTCTGGGACATTCGGCTCTGTCTGCTCACCTCTGGGCTCAAACACAGCTGGGCTGCACAGCTTCCAAAGCTTCCAGCCCTTCTGGTCAGATGGGGCTGGAAGACACTCTCCACAACACATGGGGCTGTGATTCAGCTCCTTGCCTGAGCGTGGGCAAACCAAACCCTGGGGCTGGCAAAATTCCTCCTTTGAGGAACCAAATCAGGCAGATCTGCACCCTGCTGAGTTCCAAGGTCAGTGTGCCCTCTGCAGATGAACAAAACCACTGGTTGGGATTACTGCTTGGAACACTGCAGGTATGAGCTCAGTCTGCCAACATGATCTTCATCTTTTTATTTCTTTTTGTACTGTTTGGATTCATTTGCTGATGATTGCAAGCTCCTCCCCCTTTTCTGGGACAGTCAGATTCACAATGTTTGAGCCCTACAGATTCCCTTGTAATTCCCGTGGTGTGGGATCAGAGTAAGGACTCCAGCAAAGTAACCCCCATGCTGGGCCAGCTGGCTGTCCCCCCTGGGTTTTCTTTTCCCACTGGAGGAACCAGAAGATAAAGGGGGACCTCTCAGTGGTGCTACACTGGCCTGGGGCTGAGGCGATGTGATTAACATGGAGCTGCTTCACTTATCCTTCTAATGCAGTCTGTCTTGCTCTCTGTGCTGCAGGGGGTGGGGAGTGAAGTGCCCCCCCCCCCCATATTCTAAGATTCTCTCAGTATTGTCTTGTTCTTGAATAGTTGTTAGTTTTTCTTGCGAAGGGGAGTGAAGTCAGAATAACCTATGTTACCATCCTAGTGATGTCACTCCCAGGATCAAATCCCTTTGTTAATTCGTGGTTTGTTTTGAGTTGATATAATGCATGAATGTGGACTTTTTGGCACCTTTTGAGATAACCATATAATTTTTCTCCTGGAATTTGTTAATATAGCACATTGGCATTAGAATTATGTTTGGCTGTTAGTAACAGAAGAAATAATAGGGGGGTTAGTAAGACTCATACTCTCGTGTGAGTCAGGAGTGAGGCATTCCAGGGATGGCCACATGGCAGCTCCAGAAATTCCCACAGACTATTCTCCTTCTACCTAAGTCTCCATCTATCCTTCATCACCATTATCCAAGACACTTGGTGCTACAGCGCCAGGCCCCTTTTGTGTCTTTTTATGTCTTTGGCTACAGTTCAGATTCATTTGCTAATCTTTTATTTTAAACTTTACATATATGTTTATAAATAACACTGGCCTATGATTTTCTCTTTTCTGTTACTTCTTTTCTAATTCTGACATCTGAATTATTCTACCTTCATGTAGCAACTAATAAGTTTAGCTACAAGTATTTAATTATTTGACTTATTTGGCTTAAACAAATAGCTACTTATATGAGAAAAATAATCGGAAGTCCAGAGGTGTGGTCTAGGTCTGGGGCAAATGTTCTCTGATATCATCAGGGATAAGCTTTCTACTATCTTTGCATGTTGGGTCTTGTCCTCTGGCTTTCTACCTCATAGTCCCAGGATGATGGTTATACTTGCAGATATCAATTCCTTGCTTAAGAAAGGAGGAGGAAAGGCAAAGTAAGAAGGGACTGTTACAGTTAAGCCTATCCCCTTCTATCAGGTAAGCATAAACCTACCCAAAAACTCATAATAAACTCAGTGCAGTTGACTTCTGTTTCCATCAGTAGATGGAATCATTCATTATGGCTACATCAAGACTGGTGAATCCCAGATCAAGGGAAAAGAGTAATAATGACTGGCTTTGACCCATCTTGATTCATCCCCTGGTGCTAGGAATTCAGTTTTCTCTGAAAATCAAGGGTTCTTTGCTGCTACAGGATAAACCAAGGTTCTACCAGCAGTAGAGGAATGGATATAAGCTGAGCAACATCTAAGAAAATGAATGGGTACCTTCCCATTTCTTTATATGCTTTTGATCCATTTTTCCACTTGGTTACCAAATTTTTGTGTCTTTGTTTTCCTCAAGCACATGTCTATTCTCTCCTTAGAAATTCCCAGTGGCTTCCCACTGGCCTCATGTTAGAGTCCAGCTACTTATCCAGACATCCCACAGGGTCTGACCCTAACCTTTATGTACAGTCTCTGTGCCCACTGTCTCTTCTGCCCCTGGATGTGCAAATGTGTTTGTGCCTCTTGGTCTCTGCTTGTGGTGCTCATCCAGCTTGAAATGTCTTTTCAGTCTTCCTAATCCTTTTGAAAAACTCATCTTCCTTTGGCCTTCTTCATTTAGTTGGTCAGAAAGAACTGTTCCTCTATAGTATTCTAATAATTTTTCTTATAAATAGTATTTATCCCAATCGAAGATGAATTATGGTTATTTTCATGTCTACCCATCAAAATGGAGTAGGAACTTAGATTTAATATTCTGGTATACTCCAATTTATGGTGATATTAAGACAAATAAAACATGAATTCTGCCCTCTAGGGAAGCCCTCTGAGAGAGAAAAGGAGGCAAATAGACAGAGGTAGCAGCTCAAGACATACATGCAGTGTTCAAAGGGTTCCTTTCATATCATGATGACAAGGAGAGGGACATGGAGAGGGCTTGACCTTTAGGCTCTTTTAACCTAATAGAAAACTGTCTAGAAAATAGACAGTTAATAGAAAATAGAAAATGTCTTTTCCCAGAAGGAGAGCTGAATAAAATGATGAAATAAATGGTAATAATATATACTAATTATAATATAATGCTAATTTATTAGTAATTTATATTACTAATATTATTTATTAGTAGTAGTAATATAGTTACTACTAATAATAAATATAAACTCGATTAGTGCATTGTTCGGATCCTTTTAAACCCTGTTGCTGGCACACTGATCTGGTCAGACTCATATTTTATTCCAGTGTAACAGCTAGATTTGTGAGCCTGGAGAATAAAAACATAAATCCTGCAAAGCAAGGGAGTCTTACAGGCATTCCAGTGCTGGAGGCTTGGACTTGTGCAGGAAAGCCTGCTGCAGATTTGCAGGGATGAGATCATGCCTCTGACATCCAAGTTCCCTTGGAAGGTGATCATTCTAGGGTGTGGGCACATTACACAGTTGCAAGGATGGAGCTGCTCTCTACAAGTCACAATAAGGGTTTGTCTCATGGTCTTAAAAATTAACTTCCATGTGAAAATATTATTGTCAAAATTAGTGGCTATTATTCCTTGTAAATTCTTTAAGAATTGCCTAGAGTCTTTAATGTGAGTTCAAGGCAGGAAATGACACAGAACAGTCTATAAATCTTGGGAGATCATAAGCCATGAACATGGTAACAGCTGTACATCTGCTCTTGTATTAAGAACTCTGAAGAATCAGATATTTCACTGATGAATATATCATTTCAGTGCACACAAGAGAAAACCTCAGTATATCCTATACTCACTACTACTCCGAAAAATATAAATTTTAGGGGCATCTGGGAAGCTCAGTCGATTAAGCATCCAACTTCAGCTCAGGTCATGATCTCGTGGTTCACGAGCTCGAGCCCTGTGTCGGGCTCTCTGCAGTCAGCACAGAGCCTGCTTTGGATCTTCTGTCTCCCTCTATCTCTCCCCTGCTTCTTTTTTCTTCATCTCTCAAAAATAAGTACATACTTATTCATTCATTCATTCATTCATTCATTTATAAATTTTAGGAGGGACTTTTCTTCCATTTTTCCATACCGTGAGAAAATCATTAAAAGGTATAATTGAGTGTCAACTAAGGAAATGTTTTGCTTCTGATCATGCATCTTCACACATAATATATTTCAAAGGTACCAGATGTTTTGACTTGAGAACATTTGAAGACCCCTGTACCATTATTATAAAGGGAAGGTGAATGGTGACCTTTGGATCAAAGTGGATCTGCGTGAGACTCCTAAGTCTGCCACTGAGCTGTCTGCTCTTCAGTAAAAGGGAACAAAGCTTTTTCCCTTGTAAAGTTGTCTGTATTACAGTTAGCTCACCCATAAAACATCTAATACAGTCAATGTCATTGTAGGCACCGAGCAAGTAGTAGTTATTTTCCTCATTTAGACACAGACAGAATTTAGACTCATGGGAAGAATGGCTTTCATTGTCCAACTCCATTCAAATAAATTTGAAACTCAAGATAAAATGGATAAATCTGTAGGAAAATACAGTCTAACAAAATTGAATCCTATAGAGATAGAAAGTCTAAACAGAGTTATTAACATCAGAAAAATAGAGAAGGTGTAAAAGAGTTTATCCCAAAAAAGCCTCAAGAACAGAGGGAATGTCTAATCTTCCAATATCAGATGACTCCAATGCTACTTAGGTTATTGCAAGAGAATTGAGAAGGAAAATTAGCTTCTAATTTTGTTTTGTGTATAATGGCTATAATACCTGACACAGATTGCACATAAAAATTTAAAAAAAATGTATCAAGCTAATGCATTAATATCAATGTAGGAATTTTAAATAAAAATTAGCGAACTGAATCAAAAGCAACATAAAAAAGAAATACCAATGGATTATTAAAGATTTATTACAGGGGTGCTGGGGTGGCTCAGTCAGTTAAGCATCCAACTCTTGATTTTGGTTTAAGTCAGGGTCTCATGGTCATGAGATCAAGCGCCATGTCAGGCTCCAGGGTACGTGTGGAGCCTGCTTGGGATTCTCTCTCCCTCTCTCCCTGCCCCTCCCCTACTCGCACATGCTCTGTACACCCCCCAAATAAACATTTTAAAAAAGATTTATTCTAGAAATATGAGTAAAGTTCAATATTTAAGTCCATTAATAGAATTTATCATATTAATAGAGCTTAACAAAAAAGAAAGTGAAAGTCAACATCCATTCATGACAAGACCACTGATTAAGGCATATGGATGCTATCTAAACATATGTATGGGCATGTATGTGTAGATAGTTCAAAACCCAGGAGCCACCATCTTACTCAATGTAGAAATACCAAAATTATTCCTGCTAAACTTAGGAGTAAAGCAAATCCCATTATTTCTATTAATATTTACTATTATATTGAATTAGTCAACTCAATCAGGCAAGAGAAAATAAGGCTTAAGAATTGAAAATTAAGGGGGTAACACAATCTCTATTTTCATCTGATATGATTGTATAACTAGAAAAAGAAGCTTTGGAAAAATTTCTATAAACATTAGGATTTTGTAAAATAGCAGAATATAAATTTAACAGCCATAGAAATACAAATCAAAACCACAATGAGATACCACCTTATACCTGTCAGAATGGCTAACATTAACAACTCAGGCAACAATAGATGTTGGCGAGGATGCGGAGAAAGAAGATCTCTTTTGTATTGTTGGTGGGAATGCAAGCTGGTGCAGCCACTCTGGAAAACAGTATGGAGGTTCCTCAAAAAACTAAAAATAGAACTACCCTACGACCCAGCAATTGCACTACTAGGTATTTATCCAAGGGATACAGGTGTGCTGTTTCGAAGGGACACATGCACCCCAATGTATAATTATAGCAGCACTATCAACAATAGCCAAAGTATGGAAAGAGCCCAATGTCCATCGATGGATGAATGGATAAAGAAGGTGTGGTATATATATACAACGGAGTATTACTCGGCAATCAAAAAGAATGAAATCTTGCCATTTGCAACTACATGGATGGAACTGGAGAGTATTATGCTAAGTGAAATTAGTCAGAGAAAGACAAAAATCATATGACTTCACTCATATGAGGACTTTAAGAGACAAAACGGATGAACATAAGGGAAGGGAAACAAAAATAATATAAAAACAGGGAGGGGGACAAAACAGAAGAGATTCATAAATATGGAGAACAAACTGATGGTTACTGGAGGGGTTGTGGGAGGGGGGATGGGCTAAATGGGTAAGGGGCACTAAGGAATCTACTCCTGAAATCATTGTTGCACTATATGCTAACTAATTTGGATGTAAATTAAAAAAAATAAAATAAAATAAAAGCAAAATATACATATATATATGTATATATATACAGAAAATAACTTAAAAATTTTAACACCCATAAATCAATAGCTTTGTTTATTAATATGATAACCAGTTAACACACATAATGGGAAAAAAGATACCTTTTATGAATACCTAGGCATATATCTAACAAAAAATACAGAAATAGACCCAACTGCATATGCAAATTTAACATACAATAAGGGAGGCATCTGAAATTAGTGGTGCTTACTCACCGATGGGTTTTTCTGTAAGCAGTGTTGGAATAGCTAGACAGACATAGGGAAAGTGATAAAATTGGATCCATTCCTCACTTGATACACCAGGATCAATTCCAACTGCATCAGAATTTTAAATATAGGGGTGCCTGGGTGGCTCAGTTGGTTGAGTGGCCAACTTCGGCTCAGGTCATGATCTTGCGGTCTGTGAGTTTGAGCCCTGCATCTGGCTCTCGCAGCTTGGAGCTTGGACTCTGCTTTGGATTCTGTGTCTCCTGCTCTCTCTGCTCCCCTGCTTGTGCTCTATCTCTCTCTCTCAAAAATAAATAAATGTTTACAAAAAAAATTTTTAATTAAAAAAAAAGAATTTTAAATATAAAAAATAAAACCTTTCAATTAGTAGAAGAAAACATGGGTGAATTTCTCTATAATCTGGCAACGAAAAAAAATTTAAATTAAGACTCAAAATCCCAAAGCATTAAGGAAAAGATAGAAAACTATATATAAACTATTTTTAATAGATTTGATCAAACTTTGTCAACAAACTGAAGAAAAAAGAAGATGGAGGCAAAACCTATAAATTAAAAAAAAAAAAAAAAAACCTATCAACCAGTTAACAATCCATGGGCCTTATTTGAATCCTGGTTCAAACAAACTGAAAATCAGTGCCTGAGGCAAAGGAAGAGTTAGCCATAATGATCCTGCCTTCATTTAAAATTTTGCTCAATGGGGTGCCTGGGTGGCTTAGTGAATTAAGCCTCCAATTTTGGCTCAGGCCATGATCTAGCAGTTTATAAGTTCAAGCCCCATGTTGGGCTCTGTGCTGACAGCTCAGCCTGAAGGCTGCTTCTGATTCTGTGTCTCCCTCTCTCTTTCTGCCCCTCCCCCACTTACATTCTTTCTCTCTCTCTCTCTCTCTCAACAATAAATAAACATTTAAAAAAAAGAAAAAAATGTGTTCATCAAGAATATTCTTTCACTAAGTTTGATTTTTTTAATTTTTTTAATGTTTATTATTTATTTTTGAGAGAGAGAGACAGAGTGCAAGCAGGGAAGGGTCAGAGAGAGAAGGAGACACAGAATCCGAAGCAGGTTCCAGGCTCTGAGCTGTCAGCACAGAGCTGGACACCAGGCTCCAACCCACAAACCAGGAGATCATAACCTGACCCGAAGTCAGACGCTTAACCAACTGAGCCACCCAGGTGCCCCTGATTTTTTTTTAATGTTTGTTGTTGAGAGAGAGAAACACACAGAAAGTGAGTGGAGGAGGGGCAGAGAGAGATGGAGACACAGAATTGGAAACAGGTTCCGGGCTCTGAGCTGTCAGCACAGAACACAACGCAGGGCTTGAATCCATGAACCGTGAGATTATGACATGAGCTGAAGTTGGATACTTAACCAACTGAGCCATCCAGGAGCCCCAAGTTTGATTTTTTTGATGTAGCACTTGACTTCCAAGATCTTTGCAGCGCCTTAAGTTTTGTGGCAAGTGTCTCACCTTCCTCGCCCTAGTCCTGGCCCTGCTGGGTGCCAGGCACTGAGAAGCCTGGAGAGGCTAAAGGAGAAAGAAGTTGGATTCGGGCAAACAGCAGGCCCTCTGTTGGAATAAACGGACATTACAGACAATTACATGCAAGGCATTGACTAGCTTGTTTGCTGTTCTGGGGTGGAGAATAACACTCAGGCACTCATTCTCCCCAAGGTCTTCCTCTGTCTGTCTCCAGTGGTCAGACTGCCAGCCTCCACCTCCATCTCTGAGTCTGGGTCTCTATCCTATCTTGCTGCCTTCCAGTCTCTGGTTATAACATCTGCTGACAAATCCAATTGAGACGTGCTTTACTTAGGCTCCACTGAAATGAAATTAATGAAAAATAGATCCTGATGCAATTTTACTCTTTATCCTGGCTACATCTTTTTCCTGAAATCTTCCTCTCTCTAGTTAGACCAATCCCTGCACTGCACAATGGCCAAAATCCAGCAGTCTCTACGGCCCGCACCTGTTTGTGCATCTCTCTGCTTGTTGGGAAGCTCCTGGGGGAGCCCAAAGGGCTCACAGTTCCTAGTGTTTGAGCCTCAGGCACTCACTAGAATAGTAACTAAAGGTAATAGCAACTTAATAAATGCTCATTGCTCGAATAATAAATGAATTCAGGCATCTTGATTACTGGACAGAATGTGGTATTGAAGTCAGGAACACCCATGCAGCATGAACACTGATTCCAAAACAGAGTACTGGAGGCACGCCTGGGCTGTGCAGGGAGAGGGGAGCTCTGTGTGAGCCTGTGCAGCAGGGTTAGTATGGCCAGAGAGGACATCTCCAAGTGATGAATAAGGACAGTGAGCACAACTGGGAAGGAGGGGGAGCCTCATCAGGGGCTGCCCTGGATGGAGGTCTCAGGAGCCAGTGGGCAGAACAGGAAGTTCATTGATCAGAGGTGTGTGTTTTGAAAATCTGACCAATTCTGTATTTCAGCTGAAGAAGGAAGGGAATAAAATTTGGTTAGGGAAATGGAAAGGCAGAAATCAACAAAATAAAAGACAATTATAAAGGGGAAAAATGTCACCATGTTGGTTCTAATGCTGTATCATTATTTTTGCCTCTTTTAGAAATGCTCATTAGCAAGCTAAATTCACATCTCTGAGAGCAGTGGTTCTGGGACTTCAGCACAGGATGGAATCCCCTAAGGACATGTCAAACCAATTGTCAGGGCCCACCCCCAGAGATTCTGATTCAGCAGGCCTGGGGTGGGGCCTGAGAACAGGCATTTGTAGCAAGCTCCCAGGGGGAACCTGTTGCTGCCCTTCTGAGGAATCACTGTTTGAGAATCACTGTTCCAGAGGGCCTGGCTCTGACCCCCAGTAACAAGAGGATGATCTTAAATATCTGTACAGCTCCTAATTGTTTACAGAGCTCTTTCATGGACACTGTGATTCACTTAATCTCCTGTAAACCCCACCAAACCCTGCCATGCCTGATAGAGCAGCCATTCCCCATTGTTTGTTATGCATCCGCCATCAGCCATCAGCCTCCTCAGGGAGGGCACTTAGGATGGGGCAGAGCTAAGGAGGAGGGTTCTTCCCCACTCAGCCCCTTGAGGGGGAGGGAACAAAGTCGCAAACTCATGCCCATATTTAATTAACTAAACCAAAACAAAGTGTTTTTATTTTTTTTAATGTTTATTTATTTTTGAGAGAGAAGGAGACAGAGCCAAGCAGGAGAGGGGCAGAGAGAGAGGAAACACGGAATCCAATCCTAAGCAGGCTCCAGGCTCTAAGCTGTCAGCACAGAGCCTGAACAGGGCTTGAACTCATGACCCAAGAGATCATGACCTCAGCCAAAGTCAGTTGCTTAAACCACTGAGCACCCAGGTGCCCCAAAACAAAGTTCTTTTAAATAAATGTATGGAGTGCTTTCTAGGAAGTTGGATGGTTTTTGCTTCATTTGGCTAGTAGGAGCTTATAATTTAAACTTCACATTAACCTTCCTATTTAATAACGAACACAAGCCTAATGTGTAATGAAATATGCAGATAGTGCATTTTATCAATATTCCAGTTTTGGCAGTATTTCCCAAAGTATGGAATAGGACCACCCCGTCCACGTCAGAATCAGCCCCTGTGATTCCACCAGTGGATGAGCTCCTCCCCCAGCCCTCCACATCTGACATGTGTTCCTGTGTGTGTGTATACACACATGTGTGTACACACGCATGCATACACACGCATGCACCCACGTCAGAAACAAAGAGACACAGAGGCAGAGAGCCACATTTAGTATGCAGATATTAAAAAGACCTATGGCAGTTGCTTTTGTCCCCTCTAGTATGTTGGGGGGGGGGAGTGGCATGATAGTTTATTTACACTGTCACAGGAATTAAGGGGACACCGCTGGGACAGAGCACAGCTGGGAGGTTGGACAGGGGTCAGGCACACAGCCTTGTCACAGCAAAGCTGGACTCTGAAGGGAGCCACGTGAGGAACATTTTCAGTAAGAACCAGGCAAGAGAGCATACTTGTGAGTGTGCAGGAAGCTCTCCCAGGAGTATGACCTCAGGGAATCAAGGGAAAGGAATCCTGCCTGGGAGGCAGAGGGCCAGGGTCTGGAAGAGGGGCAGGCAGGGCCAGGCTGCTGTAGGAGAGAGAGATCAGCATGGGAAGGGCCTCTGGACCCCATGGTCAGCCCAGCCTTGCTGCCTGAAGGGAGGAAGGTGAATGGCCACCGACCACTCTGGGAGCAAGAGGAAGAGGACTGCATGTGGAAACCAGGCACATCTCTGCAGTGTTTCCCCCCCGCCCCAGCTCTTCCCTTCTCCAAACCTCCATCACCTCACTCATAAAGAGGAGTAATAAAAATACCTATTCAATGCAGAGGATGTTCAACCAAGTGGTTTTTAGAAAAATGCCTAGGCAGGAATCTGGTGTTCAGACAGTTGCCACTGTCCTGCTGGTCTGTGACCAGCTGGCAATGGGCCATCCCCCACAGGGCCTGTTAAGACCCATCTCTGGGGCCACCTGGGTGACTCAGTTGGTTAAGCATCCAACTCTTAATTTCTGCTTAGGTGATGATCTCATACTTCGTGAGTTTGAGCCCTGCATCGGGCTCTGCGCTGACAGCACAGAGCTTGCTTGGGATTCTGTCCACTCCTCTCTCTGCCCCTCCCTTGCTCACTATCTCTCTCTCAAAAATAAATAAAAATAATACTTAAAAAAAAAAAAGACTGGTCTCTGAAGCCCTCAGGGAGACAGTGCTGCCCCTCAGCTGTGCACTTCACCCACCGTGGTCTGTCTCATGGGGCTGCTCAGAAGCCAAAGAGTGGTAGATGCATACACATGTTAAGACGGCAGAAGGAACCTGAGTTTCATTTCTTATCAGTTTTCACATAGCAGTTGGAAAACTGCTCTTCTCTCTTTTCTGAGACAGTCCAACCCTGGGATATTACAACAGACAGGGTCCTTATTCATGGGGTCAAAGACCTGGGGCCATACAGGCAGTAGTGATGGGACAACTGTGGCACCAAGAGACTGAATCCTGGGCCAACCTTCTATTCCCATGCTGCACCGCCTCTCCTAAGACGAAGTCAGAGTGAGAACAGCTTGGCACACCACTGTTCCCAGGGTGAGACCCTCAGAGGAGTTCTGTCCCACGGCCAAGATGCACAGGAATGAGAAGGATTGCAGAGCCAGGGCATGATCCCCCTGAACTTCACACCAATAGTAGAAGGCAGTATGGGTACATGGGCCCATGAAATGTAGGTTGAGGGACTCAGCAGTGCACTTGAAGAGATGGCATGGGGCAACAGGGTGAGGGTGGCCAAGGTGGCCAGAAGCCTATATCCCCATGGCCCATCTGCCCCTGTCATCACAGTGCCTGAATATGAGGCTTTGGTGGCAGTGGGTGGGGTGGGGTGGGGTGGGGGTATGAGGTTTAAAAAATAAGTCTTCAGGGGATAGGCAGAGTAACTTCTTTTCATGCAAATGGTTATATTTGAATGTGGTTTTAAAAAAAGTGTATTTTAAACCCACTCTTTAATCTCTGCATGGAGGACAAGGTACAAAGAAGGAGGTAGTAGGCATAAATCTGCACTCTAACACTAACGAAAGCTTGTCATGGTCACAGCACGGTGGCCTATATGAGTGTAAAAATATTTTGACAGAATTACTCCCAATGACCAAAAGGTGGAAACAACACAGGCATCCAGCTACAGATGAACAGATACACAAAAGGTGGCATATCCATACAATGGAATATTATTCAGCCTTGTTGTGAACTGCATCTGCGTGTCCCCTCAAAATTCATATATGTTGAAGCCCTAACCCCCAATGTGGTATATTAGCAGGCAGGGCCTTCAGGAGGTAATGAGGTCTAGATGAAGTCATGAGGATGGAGCCCCATGATGGTATTAGTGTCCTTGTGAGAAAGAGAGACTAGAGTTCATTTTCTCTAGTGAGTTCTGCTGTGAGAACACAGCAAGAAGGCAAGAAGTAGGCAGTCTGCAAGCCAGGAAGTGGGCCTTCACCAGGCACTGGCTCTGCCGACACCTTGATCTTGGACTTCCCAGCCTCCAGAACAGTGATAAATAAATGTCTCTAGTTTACATCATCCAGTCTGTGGTATTTTGTTTCAGCAGCCCAAAGAGACCAAGACAAGCCTTAAAAAGGAAAGAAATTCTGACCTGCTACAACACAGAAGAACCTTGAAGCCATTACCCTTAAGCAAACTAAACCAGTCACAAAAGGACAAGTATTATAGGATCCACTTGTATGATATACCTAGAGTTGTAAGATTCAGAAACAGAAGTAGTACAGTGGTTGCCAGAAGCTGGGGATGGGGGAGAAATGGGGAGTTCATGTTTAATGGGTACAGGGGAAGATGAAAATGTTCTAGAGATAATGGTGGTGATATTTGCACATCAGTGTGAATGGTAATGGCACTGAACTGTTCACTTCAAAAAGGTTAAAATGGTAAATTTCATGTTACATATGTTTTCACAATAAAAAACCAGCTAAGGTTAAATGTATTAACTGGGTGTTGGTAGCAGGATTTAAAACAGCTCTGTACTGTGAAAGGGATACTCATTGAAATATGGATACCTACTAAAATGAAGTAAGTTGAGGTACCCCTTCCCTTGCAGAAGCCACCTGGATGCAGGGGCTGATAGTTGCTAGTAGGCAGGTGCTTGTGGGGCCCAGTCGGGGAGCAGTGGGCTACAGACTGTTGACCATGTCTCAGATGCAGCCTCATGTGACAAGAAGCAAAGCCTTCAGCTCTGTCTGCAATGAAGAATAACATACTCTTATTCTCTGATTTGCCCCCCAGGTGGAAGTGACAAAAGAGGAGCTCCACCAGCCAAGGCTCCAGTACGTGGAGAGAAGGAAGAAGGCAATCTCCTAATTGGTACCATATACATCAGGTCAAATAGTTTTCTTTCTTTCCAGCAACACCAACCAAAAGTTCCACCCAACTAAGAGCCATGTGCAAGATAGTGTAAAAACAGTGAACATCTCTGAGGTCACACATCTCCCTGCCTGATCCCCCATCCTAATAGTCTTGAACCTTAGATGAGCTTACTCCCCCTTACAAATACGCAAAGAGGATCAAAGAGGTTAGACAGCATGTCACATCTCCCCATAGTGGCAGGTCTGGGGCTCAGGTTAGGCCAGCGTGCCTGGCTCCAAAGCAGCAGCAGTTGTCAGAGAACCTGGCCTACAGAGCAGAGCGTCCAAGTGGTGGTTATCTGGAAAGAAGGAAAAGGACACTCAGCAATAGTATGGGATTTGAACTCACCCCACAATGGGTAAAATTAATAGCATACTTAATTATATGCTTACTTTATGCCAGTGTAAAATTTTCCATAGCCTTTTATATCAGTATAACATCTACAGCGGTCTCAGCAAACTTTCTGTAATAGTCCAGATAGTAAATGTTTTTAGTTTTGTGGGCCTTGTGGTCTCTGTGTTAACTGCTCAACTCAGCCATGTGCAAAAGCAACCAGAGACAACATGTAAATGAATGGATGTGACTGTGTTCCAATATAATTTTATTTACAAAAACAGATGGGGGTCACAGGTGGCCCATGGGCCATAACTTGCCCACCCCTTATGTATGCAAACACAGGGATACATTTCCATTTTATCAGCCATGACCAGGTATCCACCAGTGTCCCAGCACCGGTTCACCAGTGTGAGCCTCACATGCCATGTGCTGGTTGCTTTCCTCCAGCAATTGGCTGGTGCCTCTTGTGGTCAGGCTGCAGGATATCTGTTGTACCTTTCTAACCAGGATTATCCCACCTGGGAAATCTAGCATCCTTATGAATTTTGTTCGGCTGTTACTGTGACTGTCATGGTTCTTGGAGATATGACAGATAGCTTAGCAGACATCTCAGCAAGTTTGGTATTTCAGTCAACTCTGGATTGTGTGGACTCCTTCCTAAGAGCCAAGTGGGGGGTGAGAGCTGAGGGGGTGGGTTGGCACACTGATAAAGCCTGTAATTGGGATATGGTGGGTGACACAGTTACATTGTGGAAGTGTTACATGTTTGAGTAACTTGGAAGAGGATTGGAAATCAAGAGTAACTCCAGATTAATCAACGTGTACTTAGGGGGTTGATTTTTTTTAAGTTCTTATTTATTTATTTTGAAAGAGATGCAGACAGCACAAGTAGGGGAGGGGCAGAGGGAGAGGAAGAGAGAATCCTAGCAGGCTCCACGCTGCTACCGCAGAGCCCAGCGTGAGGACTATGAGATCATGAACTGAGCCAAAGAGTCGGACGCTCAACCAACTGAGCCACCCAGGAGCCCCA
Organism: Panthera pardus; assembly: GCF_024362965.1. Classification (NCBI taxonomy): domain Eukaryota; kingdom Metazoa; phylum Chordata; class Mammalia; order Carnivora; family Felidae; genus Panthera; species Panthera pardus. The sequence goes on along the minus strand of NW_026526810.1, from coordinate 14,611,320 downwards.
GGTGTTTGATTTTTTGTAAAGAATCTACTCTATCTTCTTTTCAACCAGCTGTCATTGGAGGTAACAGAACATAAGGTCAGAAACACTTTAGTTCATAATGCCCCCCCTTCTCTCATAGGGCACACTCAGAGGGATGAAACTTGGATTTGAGTTTTATTCAGTGTCCTACATAAAGAATGGAGCAGTTATCCCAAACAGGCAGAAATGGCTTCTCTCCATTCTCTGTGTGTTCTCACTCACGTGCACTTTTGCCACTTACATCCCCACTTACAGCACTGTGACTTCCCTCTTCTTTCTTGCAGATGGATGGTTTCTAGCCTGCTTCCAAACCCCACCTCGGCTGAGTGTTGGGCAGCCCTTCTACATGATCCTATGACTCTTGATATGGACGCAGTCCTGTCAGACTTTGTTCGGTCCACAGGGGCAGAACCTGGTCTGGCCAGAGACCTGCTGGAAGGTAAGCTGGCCTCCTCATCCCACGCCACTCTCTTGGCCCTAACTACCTTGCAACCCGGTGACAAAAGATAAGAAGATTTTTGTTGCCTGACAATGGTTGTACCTGGATTCTTAAAAAAAGGTGGGGGGGGGGGTGATGAAATTATTTTTGTTATTCTTGGCTTTATTTTGAGTATGGAATAGATTACTCAATTCTACAGTAATAGTGCAAAAGGCATTATTAGTTCGGCTTTGCTTTGCATTAAAGCTTAAAGATATTGAATCAATTTATCAGAAATCACTTTTTTTAAAGGAACTATATTCAATAGAGCAGAAATATATTCCATAGAGCAGAAATAATAGAACATTCAAGAAAACATTTTATTGGAGGCCTGAGCATTTCTTTTTTAAAAAATTTTTGACGTTTATTTATTATTGAGAAACAGAGAGACACAGAGCGTGAGCAGGGGAAGGGGAGAGAGAGGGGAAGACACAGAATCTGAAGTAGGCTCCAGGCTCTGAGCTGTCAGCACAGAGCCCAACACAGGGCTCAAACTCACAAACTGTGAGATCATGACCTGAGCCGAAGTTGGTTGCCTAACCAACGGAGCCACACAGGCACCCTAAGACCTGAACATTTCTCATCTCTATCTTCACTGAGACAAAAATACTTTAGGCCAAAGTTTTTGATGAATAAAAACCACCTAGCAGCCAGTAAAATAGGTGGTAATAATTCATACGCAAGAAGGCAGAATTCATCAAGCCGTACATGTAGATATCATTTGTTACATGAAAAATGTGCAATTTCTGTCTCAAGCTCTAAAATGGATTTACTTTGTGTATTTTGAAAATCTCTGTGGTGTGTGTGTGTGTGTGTGTGTGTGTGTGTGTGTGTGTGTGTTTGGCGGGGTAAAAGGTGGGAAGAGCCTGTTATAATTCCTCAGAACAAACAAATGCGTGAGAGAATTTTTAAATGATTACCCTTGGCTTCAAATGTATAAGCCACTGTTTATGGAATTATCTAAGACTTGGTTAAGTATCATAAATCACTGTCATCCCTTAATTCACTTAGGAAATGATGTGGATTACTCTACATTTGTGGGAATGGTGGAGGTTACCACTCAATCCTAGTGAAAATTAAAAGCCAGCTCTTCAAGGGTTCTGAGAAAATGGCAATAGGGAAGCAGCAACAGTGCAATTTTTAACTTTCCCTGAAGCTCCCAGAATGTCAGACAAACTCAGAGTTCAGAATAAAATATGCTTACTGAACATTTATGACATACATACATCAAAGTGCGATTTTCACCTCCCAGTAGTCACATCCTCTCCCTGCATTTCCGTTGTTCTGAAGTAAGCAGCAGTGCAAAGAGGCAGGTTCAGAATGAGGTTGGCAGCGAGAGCTGGGGCCAAATCCAGATCCAGCCACTTACTGCCTGTGACACATAGGGCAGATTATTTTCTTCCCTTAACCTCAGTTTTTTCTGTATATTGAGACTAACCCACCTTCCAGGGTGATTACACGCATTAGAAGCTGTGATGTCAAATGCTTAGTAGAGTGACCTGTGTGTAGCAGAGGCTCAAAAAACAGTTGAAAAAAACAAAAAAACAAACAAACAAAAACAGTTGGAGAAGATCCCCTTTGACATTGCAGCCTCGGTAACTGGGACTGACATTGTGCTTAATATCTAGACAGCCTTAAATAGAAAATGAGAATTGTCAGCTTTTTTCTTCCTTAATTTTATCTTTATTTTATTTAAAAGATAAAATTGACCTTTTGGTCAATTTTGAAAAATTGACCTTTTGGGGTGCAATTCTAAGAATTTTAACACATGCATAGATTTATTTTTTTAAGTTTATTTACTTTGAGAGAGAGACAGAAACAGACTGAGGGAGGGACAGAGAGAGAGGGAGAAAGAGAAACCCCAAGCAAGATCTGCACTGTCAGTGCAGAGAACAATGCGGGGCCCAAACCCACAAAATGTAATATCATGACTTGAGCTGAAATCAAGAGTCAGAAACTTAACCAACTGAGCCACCCAAGTGCCCCAACATGCATAGATTTATGTTACTATTACCACTCTCAGATGAGAGAATCACCTCATTCCCCACCCCCAGTCCACCCTTCTGCTCTGTTTGACGGCCATGCCCTCTCCCTCCCTATCCACTGGCAGCCACTGCTCTGTTTCCTGTCATGTTAGCTTTGTCTCTTTTAAGAGTGCCATAGAAATGGCGTCACATAAAACCTAATCTTTTGAAACTGGGTCTGTTCACTCAGCATAATTATTTTGAGATTCATCCAAGTTGTGTGTGGAGTTTGTCCCTCTCTATTGCTAAGTGCTACCCATTCTAGAAATGAACCACAGTTTGCTTTCCAGTCACCTGTGCAAGGGCATTTCAGCTGCTTCCCATTTGGGGCAGTTATGACTAGAGCTGCTATAAACATCTGAGAACTGGGGTTTTTGTGAACATAGTTGAAATTTTTCCAGGGTGAACACAGAGAAGTGGGGTTTGCTGGTTCATATGGTAACTGTATGTTTAGATTTAAAAGAACTTGCCGAGCTGTTTTCCAGAGTGCTGAACCATTTTGCATTTCCACCAGCAATGGTATTTCTTTTTTCATTATCATTATTTTCATGATTTTCATGGGTGTGTATGGATATTTCCCTATCACTTTAGTTTTCATTCCCCCACTGACCAATGATGTTCAGTTTTTTGTTATTATTTTCTATCTGTATCTTCTCTTTGAAGTGTTCATTCAGTTGTTTGGCCTATTTCTAAATGGAGTTATTTGATTTCTTACAGTGGAATTTTGAGAGTTCTGTATATATTCCGTGAATATCATCCTTTGTCAGAGATGAGATTTGCAAATATTCTCCGCCAGTCTGTGCTTGAATTTTTATCCTCTTGCCAGTTTCTTTTGCAGAGCAAAAGTTTTTAATCTTGATGAAGTCCAATTTATTTTTTTCTTGCATAGGTGACATTTCAGGTGACATGTCTAAGAGCCTTTGCATGACAGTCATGAAGATTTTCTCCTAGATAGTTTCTTTTTTTTTTTTTTTTAATTTTTTTTTAACGTTTATTTATTTTTGAGACAGAGAGAGACAGAGCATGAATGGGGGAGGGGCAGAGAGAGAGGGAGACACAGAATCTGAAACAGGCTCCAGGCTCTGAGCTGTCAGCACAGAGCCCGATGTGGGGCTTGAACTCACTGACCGCGAGATCATGACCTGAGCCGAAGTCAGACGCTTAACCGACTGAGCCACCCAGGCGCCCCTCTCCTAGATAGTTTCTTAAAAGTTTTATACTTTATGGGCACCTGGGTGGCTCAGTCGGTTAAGAATCCGACTTTGGCTCAGGTCATCATCTCTCAGTCTATGGGTTCAAGCCCCGCATCAGGCTCTGTGCTGACAGCTCAGAGCCTGGAGCCTGCTTCCCATTCTGTGTCTCCCTCTCTCTCTGCTCCTCCTCTGCTCGTGCTCTGTCTCTCTCCCTCTCTCTTTCTCTAAAAACAAATAAACATTTTTAAAAAATTATAAAAGTTTTATACTTTAGGTCTCCAACTCATTTTGAGTGGATTTTTGTATGACGTGAGATTTGGGCGAGAATTCATTTGTATACATATGGAAGTCCATTTGTTTCAACACCATTTGTTGAAATGCTTATCCTTCCTCCTCTGTTGAATTGCCTTGGTGCATTTGTCAAAAACCAACTAAATGTATCTGTGGGAAGCTATTTCTTGATGCTGATTGTGTTCCATTGATCAACATTTCTATTCTTCTGCCCGTACTTTGCCATCTTGATTAATATAGCTTTGTGGTGAGTCTTAAAATCAGCATGATTCTTCCAACCTTATTTTTCTTTTTCAAAAGCATTTCAACTATTCTATTACCTTTGCCTTTCCATATAAATATGAGCATTAGCTTATGTCTGTTTATAAAATTTCCTGCTGGGATTTTGATTGGAATTATGTTAAATCTGTAAATCCTATGTTTTGCCTTACACTCTATGAAGTCAGCATAGTGATACTTTACATTTATGTAGGACTTCTTTGTTTTCTTTCATCCACATTTTGTAATTTTTAGCCTATAAATCCTATATGTGTTTGTTAGATTTATATATAGGCCTTTTTTTGAGGTACTGTAAATGGTATTTTTTTAATTTCAGTTTCTAATTGTTCATTGCTAGTATCGAAAAATATAACCGATTTTTGTGTGTTGCCCTTGTATCCTACAATCTTTATAAATTCAATTATTTGTTCTAGGGTATATGTGTATGTGTACACCCTCATGCGTGTGTGTGTGTGTGTGTGTGTGTGTGTGTGTGTGCATGCATGTGTATATTCCTTTGGATTTTCTACATAGGCAGTCATGTTATCTCTGAATAGGGGGAGTTTTATTTATTCCTTTCAAATATGTATGCCTTTTGTTTATTTTTCTTGTATTATTGCATTGGCTGGAACTTCCAGGAAAAGGTTGAATGGTAATGGTGAAAGAGAGCATCCTTGCCTTGTTCTTGATCTTAGGGGGGGGAGCAGTCCCCCATCAGTCTTTCATCATTATGTAAAATAGCTGTAGGTTCTTGTAGATAGTTCTTCATAAGGTGGAGGAAAGTCTTTTCTGTTCATAGTTTGCTGAGAGTTTTATCGTGAGTACATGTTAACTTTTTCAAATGCATTTTCTACACAATTGATATGATCCAGTGTTTTTTCCTTCTTTAAACTGCTAATAAAATAGATTATACTGATTGCCTTCTAATACTAAAGCAGGCTGTCAGCCATTATTTAAAGATTTTTCTTTTTTAAAAAATTTTTAAATGTTTTATTTTTATTTTTGAGACAAAGAGAGACAGAGCATGAATGGGGGAGGGTCAGAGAGAGAGGGAGACACAGAATCTGAAACAGGCTCCAGGCTCTGAGCTGTCAGCACAGAGCCTGATGCGGGGCTCGAACTCAGGAGCTGTGAGATCATGACCTGAGCCAAAGTCAGATGCCCAACCGACTGAGCCACCCAGGTGCCCCTATTTAAAGATTTTTCTAATCCACATTTTTCTCTTCTCCTGAGACTCAGCTGATATGAGTGTTAGAATTTACTACCATTCTCAATTCACTGCAGTTCTATTCACTTTCTTTCTCAATCTTACATCCATTATTCCAATTAGATTATTTCTGTTGCTCTGTTTATATATTTACTATTTCCTTTGTCATCTCTATTCTGTTATTGAACCCATCCAATGAATTATGTTGTTTGGGTTGTTGAAACTTTTTTTATTTCTTTTTTTAATGTTTATTTATTTATTTTTGAGAGAGAGAGAGAGAGAGAGAGAGAGAGCAAGAGCAAGCAGGGGAGGGACAGAGAGAGAGAAGGAGACACAGAATCCAAAGCAGGTTCCTGGCTCTGAGCTGTCAGCACAGAGCCTGATGCAGGGCTCAAACTCATGCAACTGTGAGATCATGACCTGAGCTGAAGTCAGACACTTAACCAACTGAGCCACCCAGATGCCCCCCAATTTTTTTTATTTCTAACATTTCCACTTGATTCTTCTTTATATCTTCCATTTATTTTCTGAGGCTCTGTATTTTTTCTCCTGTTGTAAAACATGTACAATAACCACTCTGTAGTCTTTCTCAAATAATTCCAATAACAATTTCATTTCAGTATTGCTGTTGAGATGTCTCTGGGTTTTGTTTTGTTTTGTTTTGTTTTGTTTTGTTTTGTTTTGTTTTGTATTTGCATATGAGTAAATTTGGATTGACATTATGAAGATTATGTTTTGAGACTGTGGCTATTGTTTAAACTTATGGTACATGTTATTTTTGTTTTAGAAGGCAATTGCCCCAATTGAGTTCAGATCAGAAGTTCCAGGTTCCCCAAGACTTCGGTGAATTGCAACTCCAAGGTCAACTTTAGTTGACCAGTAGCCAGTCTGCATCCTAGGCAGGAGTCTGTCCCATATTTCACTACTCAAAGACTCTGGAATCTATTTATAGTCAGATCCATACATGTACAGCTCAGGGTTAAACCCAAGCATTCAGGAACAACTTTAAGGGGTTGTTTTCCCAAATTCCTGCCTCGTTGTAATCTCCTCAATAGTTCTGGATCCCTGGGACTCTACTCTTCCAGTCTTCTAGCAAGCTGGAGCTTTGTTTACCCCCACATTTCTACACACTTGATTCGACTGTGCTTATATCTGAGCTAAGCAATAAGAATCCAGAAAGAGAAGAAAGCTGTGGGGTTCACCTCTGGGAACCAAAACTCTTGTGATTAAAAAGGATTTCTCTGCCTCCCTCGTTTTTTTTTCCTGCCATCCTCCATTGCTGCCACAAAATTGCTTGACGTCTGTAGCACTAGAGAACTGAGAAAATTTTTTTAAAAGATAAATTAAGGGTTTCTACACACTCTGTGAACATTAGAGATCCCTTTTCTGTTTTGGGGGCCAGAGCTAGATGGCCTTGCCTGGAGCTAATGCCCATTTCTGAGTTTGAGGCTGCAGTGGGTTCTTACTGGGGAGACTTCAACTCACTACCAGTTCTGGGGTACTTTGAGCTATTGCTTCTTCCTCATTCTGCCAGCTCTCACATGTACCTCTGAGTCCCCAGCCACTGCTCCTTGCAGTCTTTCCTGGTGTCATTCTTCTCTCAGCAGGAGAAATGGGGTTCCATGTCCTTCCTGAGGCTCACCCAGGATGGAACCTGTCTGCTGTCTTTACCATTGGGAAGACTATGGTTACATATGTATGTTGGATTCTTTCAGAGTTGTTTGGGTCAAGATTTTTCTCAAAGCTAGTGTTTCAAAGAATAAAATATTTTCCTTGTGATCTTTTGAAGGGTAAAACCTCACAGTGATAGCAGAAGCTGAGTGAAAAGGTCCATGGGCCCTCTCTGTACTATTTTTTAAACTTCTTGTGAGTGTTTTTAATTAATTTATTTCAAAATAAAAAAGTTTAAAACACACATACAGTGATGAGAATCACAATAGAGCAGAGGACAGCCAGTGAGAAAGAATAGCATAGATTGATCAAGTCCCTGGCAACAAAAAAAGACAGGAGAGGGACAGCAGAATACAGAGAGAGAAGGACAGAGAATGCACCCTGATCTGCCTCCAGGTGAAAGTGCATCCATATCTGGCTGTCTGGTTCCTACATAGTCACCTTTTGAGCATTGGCAAACTGGTCCTTCTGAAATAAGTTCAGGTTGAATGATTCCGTTTCCCCAAATCCTTTGATATCCCCTATTACCTATAGAATAAACTCCCCCACATGGAACTCAATTCCTTTCAGCCTTTTCCCTATTCCATCCCTTCTGTCTCATCTCTGGTGCAGTTTTTCACCACCCTTTTCCCCAGAAACACCATCCACCTCTGTGCTTCAGCTTCAGCTCAGTTCCTGTGCTCCTGTGCTGCCCACTCGCTCTATACACACTCTGGCTCACTGTTGAGATTCTGCTTCTCTTCCAAGTTGGTGTATGAGTGCCATGACATTAGGAACCAAAGCATGTTTTGCTCACTGTGTTCCCCTAACACCCAGTACCTGCCAGTCCCCCAGGACGATCTGGCTGCTGGGCATACATCAATGAGCATCCAGACAAAAATCGTCATCCTCATGGAGACAGACAGTAAGTAGCATAAATAAGTTATATAGTATTTTAGTGCTTAGTGCCATGGAGAAAACTATATCAAGAGGAGGAGGTAGGGAGTGTAGATGTAGGTATAGTTTTTAATTAGGGTTGTCAGAGAAGGCATCACAAATAAAAAATGGGATCTGAGCAAAGACTTTGGCATAAGAGAATAACCATGTGGCTATCTGGAGGAAGAAATTTCTAGGAAGAGTTGGAATTAATTGGGCATTCCTTGCCAGTCCTCAAACCTTTGTAGACTTCTATTGCAACACTTATTTGGTTTTGTCTTATTTTATAATTAATCACATACTTATTTTCTCATTAGATTAAAAGTTCTTAAAATCAAAGACAATAACACTGACAATGTAGTTAGCATTTACGTTTCATTGTTATATGCCAGACACAAGGCTCTTTAAATGTGATGTCTCATTTAATCCACACAATGAATTAGAAAAAGATTTCTAATTTTATACTCAAGAAAACTGAAGCCAAGAAAACTTCCTGAAATTATACATCCAGAACACAGCACAACCAGCATTTGAACCCAATTGTATCACTCAATGCCAGGTTCTTTCTGCAAAGCCGGGTCACCTATCATTCATCTTCATGCCCACTGTCCTTCTAGTACTTTGTATTGTTATGTGCACTCAAAAGAGTTTAATCACTGAAGGGTGTTTTAGTAAGGGTTTTATGATGTAGCTAATTAGCTTTTCAAATAAAATACTACTTTAATAGACCACAAAAACTATTTAAAAAATAGAACTAATAGCTAACTAATCAGGTGCCAAACACTGTCTGGCCACTTTAAATATCTTAAAAGCTAGTTAAAAAGATTTTTGAGTGAGAAGTCAAACACATGAGTTTATGAAGTGTCAGTTCCCTTCTTAAAGACAAGCAACTTTCACACTTTTATAATAACTGTGAATTTTAGGCCTTGCGGCTCTACCCAGGTATTCTTTCAGTGTACCCAGGCCTCACTTCTGTTGCTACCCATAGAAAAAACTCCTCAAACAGCCAAGTTGCATTTAGGAAGAATATTAACTGGAAATTAACACCTCACATGTCCCTAGTATAATCTTTCAGAATCCTTGTGGAAATTGCAAAGTTAAGGAAAATAATGGCAACTAAGTTGAATTGTATTCTCCAAAATATATATATGGAAGTTGTCCACATATTTTAAGATGCATGTATATTTACCAATTGAGTTGATAATTTGAGAACTAAAGTACTTAGAGTTGTTTACGGATCAATATAACCCTCTTTTGCAGTCCTGGGCCCATTAGATTTGAAGTATATATGGTCTGGAATTTTGCATGTGGCTTGCTTGCTTGGTCCAGCTTGCACAGACAGGTAGCTCCAAAAACTTACCAGTCATATTGACAGACTATTCCATTAACACTGACATTTGGCCTTTGAAAATTTTCCCACAGTTGGGGACATCAGCTTCTGACTTGAATAATTACAATAATGCCCCAAAGAGTGCACCCAAAAATGGGGGAGGGGATGGAGGCAACTGAGAGAAGAATGCATTTAGTAAAATTTCACATTAGCCCATCAGTGGGTCATGGGATCCATCCAGAACAAACCCACATGGTTGCCTGTAGAGCATTCAACAGAGTGGGTGAGATGAAATCAGAAGTGGTAGATCAGAGGCCAGAGGAGCCAAAGGGGCCTCTACCTGGAGACTGTCCAATTGTCATCACTGACCCAGGACTTAAACACACGGGAAACTGAGGTAGGCTCCAGAATGGTCACTCTTTTAGTTAAAATGAGAAATAAAAATGTTTCAAGGCCAGATATCCCAGGTATATGTAACCAGAGCATTCTTTCTCTGAAGTCAAGCTAAATCTGAAGTCCACTCTTGAGCACATGCTATCTGATTTACCAGAATTCACTGCTGTAACTTTTTCAGGTTTGCATGATTAGAGAGCTTGAGGGGGATCAGCCTTGGGAGGAATGAAAAAGTGGGCCTCGTGACTGTAAATCCTAAGCAGAAGTTAGAGAAGAAGGTCTGATGGGCTCATACCAGTGAGTCTAGAAATGCTGTCATGAAAACACTTGCTGCTCTCCCTACTGTCCTGTTCCACTGGGGACAGCTCTACCATTGGACTAGACATATTTGAAATAATATAGCCAAAAATAAAAAATCCTGTTCAGGATCAGACTTCCAAGATGCCTCCTCTGGCTTGGCCCATTTAGGAAGACACATTCTCTCTTTAGATAGGTGAGTGGATTTAAATACTCTTGAAAACAAACAGATCCATTGCAACCATGTGTGTGGAGTTTCCTTTTGGGATGCTAATCAGTTAAGTAGATCTTATTTCTCCCATTTCCTTTCCCCTAGGGTAGATTGTAACCCCAAGTACCACCATCGGCCTATTTTATTGGCTTCACTCAAGAGGCTATTTCATCTCGGCTACTTGAAATTAAATGTTTGCCCTCTGAAAAGCCAACCACATCCCTGGTAGTCTCTCTTAATGGATGTCTCCACATAGTCTTTCCCATGCCTCTACCTTTCTGCATTCTTCCACCTTGCCTCTCTGATAAGCATATTCCTACAGGGTCCTCAGCCCAGTGCAGTCAGTAATGTGCACTAAAATTAGTTGTGTTGAAGAGGGGAGGGTCAAGAGAACAACATCCTCTGATAGAAGATCCTCTAATATTGTGGCTCAGCATTAGAATCAAATAAGATAAAAAGTATCTGTGCAAACCAAAATCAATTAAATTTTTTTTTGATTAGGCAAGAAAGGGGAGGCTGCTACATATTAAGAACTCCCACTTAAGCATAAAAAAGGATGTGGTCAGTCTGCAATCACGTATTCAGGGCCTCTGATCTGGATGTTGGAGAACAAGGGACCCTGCCCTCAAGTACTAAAGAACCCCTGCTATCACAGTCAGGTATCTGGCCAAAATGAGGGGTCTGAGAGGAGAACCCAGGCATGCTTAGGATGGTCTAAGATGATATCAAAGGTTGCTGAGGCTCACAGGTGGAACTGGAATTTTCTTTTCTTTTTTTTTTTATAATTTTTTTTAACGTTTATTTATTTTTTTTTTGAGACAGAGAGAGACAGAGCATGAACGGGGGAGGGTCAGAGAGAGAGGGAGACACAGAATCTGAAACAGGCTCTAAGCTCTGAGCAGTCAGCACAGAGCCCGACGCGGGGCTCGAACTCACGGACTGCGAGATCGTGACCTGAGCCGAAGTCGGACGCTTAACCGACTGAGCCACCCAGGCGCCCCTGGAACTGGAATTTTCGACGCGGAAAGTGTGTGTGTGTGTGTGTGTGTGTGTGTGTGTGTGTATGCATGTAAGGCTGGAATGTTGCATATTCCAGTCAGAAGGAACAGCATTTGCAAACATATGGAAGCATAGAAATGAGAAACAGAAGGAGCTCAGTACTGCTGTGTCACAGACTATAACTGAAGGGGGAAATGGCAAGAGATAATAAGATGAGGCTGCATGGGTGAACACATCTCAAAGGGCCTGGTGTTCAGTGCAAACAAGTTACCTTCTAAGCAGTGAGAAGCATTGAAGAAAAGCAGGGAGGTCACAGGAAACATTATGAGACTAGAGTGCAAAATAGGTTGTATCCCATTTCTGAATCCTAATTGTTTGCAATGTCTGCCTGAAATAGGGTGCCTACCAAAAAGCATGAGCATGAGGGTCAGAGGGAAAGGGGATCATTAATTAGCCACATTCCTTATGGTAGAAACTGGTGACATTAGTGTTCATGTCTCTAAACCAGTAAGGAGATTTCTACCACCTTCCAGGCAAGAGAAAATGGGCAAATGGCATGAAATGCCATCTGTGCCTGAACAGTTGGGTGAGTGAGTCATGGGATCAGCCTCCAAGTGAGCTGGTTCCTTCAAACTCTGCCATGGTCAAGCATGCTGTAGGAAATCAGTCTCATAGACTGCCTCTGGTTGCCTCTGAGACATGGATCAAGAACAGGATTGGGGTGGCCATTTCTCATTATTAAAAGCCCACTTAATCAGCTGTGCTGTACTGTTTCAAAAGCTGAGGGGTGGTCTGCACACTGATTGGGATGTTTGCTCCTCAGTCATTCATTCACTTACTCAAAACTAGTTTTCTGGTTCCCTCTAGGCACCCACACCTCAGAAGAGGGCTGTGAACATAAAGAGTAGTCCCCACTCTCAAGTACCACATACTCTTCTTATAAACAGTCAACCAAAGCATAGTGAGAGTCATGTTTTAATAGAAGCATCTTACTATTTAGCAGTACCTGCAATCATTTCTTTAATAAGTATTTATTAAGCACTGCCATGTGCAAGGTACTAGACAAGGCAGAGAGAGAAAAAGAAAGGAGTGGAAGAGAATCCCAAGCAGGCTCCGCACTGTCGGCACAGAGCCTGATGCGGGGCTTGATCTCAAGACCATGAGATCATGACCTGAGTCAAAACTGAGAGTCTGATGCTCAACTGACTGAGCCACCCAGGCACCTCCTAGTTGTAATTTTTGATGAAACTCTATACTATTTACCACAGTTGCTGGACCAATTTACATTTCACCAACAGTGCACAAGGATTCCCTTTTCTCCACATCTTCACCAACACTTTTTATCTCTGGTCTTGTTGATGATAGCCTTACTCACAGGTGTGAGGTAATACCTCATTGAAGTTTTGATTTGTATTTCCTTGATTATCAGTGATTTTGAAAACCTTTTCATGTACCTGTTAGCCATTTGCATGACATCTTTGGAAATCAGATGTTTTGGTTTAGTTTGATTAGGTTGGATTCGGTTTGGTTTTTGGGTTTTGCATTTTGGTTTTGTTTTGCTTTTTCTTTGTTTTGTTTTGCTATTGAGTTGTAAGAGTTCTTTATATTTTTATTTTTTTTAGATATTAAATCTTTATCAGATACATGATTTACAAATATATTCTCCTACTCCTTAGGTTGTCTTTTCATTTTGTTGATTGTTTCTTTTGCTGGGCAGAAGCTTTTTAGTTTTATGTAGTCCCACTTATTAATTTTTACTTATGTTGCTTTACTTTTGGTGCCAAAAAAAATGTGTCAAGACCAGTGTCAAGGAACTTTTTCCCTATGTTTCCTTCTAGCATTTTTTGTGGTTTCAAGTCTTTGACTTACATGAAATTAAATTTGTAAGTGTTGTAAGATAGGGGTCCAATACTATTCTTCTGCATGTAGTTATCCAGTTTTCCCAACACCATTTATTGAAGAGACTATCCTTTCCTCATTGAGTATTCTTGGCTTCTTTGTCTGATAATAGTTGTGAGGCTTTATTTCTGGGCTCTCAATACTTTTCCGTTGATCTGTGGGTCTACTTTTATGTCAGTACCATGTTGTTTTGATTACTATAGCTTTGTAATATAGTTTGAAATCAGGAAATGTGATGCATCCAGCTGTGTTCTTTCTTGGGATTGCTTTGGCTCTTTAGGGTCTTCTGTGGTTCCATACAAATGTTAGAATTTTTTTCTATTTTTATAAAAGTATGCCATTGGAATTTTAATAGGGATTTCATTGAATCTATAGATGGGTTTGGGTAAATTATTCCCACCCATGAACATAGGGTATCCTTCCATTTATTTGTGTCTTCTTCAATTTCTTTCATCAAAGTCTTATAGTTTTCAGTGTACAGATCTTTCATCTCCTTGGTTAAATTTATTCCTAAGTAATTTATTGTTTTTGATGCTATTGTAAATGGGATTTTCAGGTATTTCATTATTAGTGTATAGAAACACAATTTATTTTTATATATTGATTTTGTATCCTACAACTTTTCTGAAATTTTTGATTAGTTCTAACAATCTTTTGGTGGTATCTTGGATTTTTTATATATATGATCATATCATCTGCAAGTAATGATACCTTTTCCTCTAAGATTCAGATACCTTTTATTCCTTTTTCTTGCATGATTATTTTAAGACTTCCAGCACTTTGATGAATAGAAGTGGTGAGAATGGACAACCTTGCCTTGTTTCTGATCTTAGGAGAGTTTTTAACCTTTCACTGTTGTGTATAATATTAGCAATGGGGTGTGTCATATATGACCTTTATTATGTTGAGATATGTTCTTTCTATACACAATTTCTTGGAAGTTTTTGCCATGAGAGGATGTTATATTTTGTAAGTGTTTTTCTGCCTCTATTGAGTTTATCATATGATTTTATCTTTCATGCTATTAATGCAATATATGACATTTATTGATTTGCATATGTTGAGCAGTCTTTGCATCTCAGAGATAAATCCCACATCATGTTGTATGATCCTTTTAATGAACTGTTGAATTTAGTTTACTAATACTTTGTTGAAAATTGTTGCATCTCTATTTATCAGAAATGTTGACCTGTAGTTTTCTTGCAGTGTCCTCATCTGAATTTTATATCAGAGTAATTCTGGCCTCATAAAGTGAGGTTGGGAGTGTTTCCTCTTCAAATTTTTGGAAGTTTTCAAAAGATTGGTGTTAATTTTTCTTTAAATGTCTGATAGAATTCACAGGTGGAGCAATCTGGTCCTGGGCTTTTCTCTGTAGCAAAATTCTTGATTACTGACCAATCCCCTTATTCATTATTGATCTGTTCAGATTTTCTATTTCATCATGATTTAGTCTTGGCAGGTTTTATGTCTCTAGCAATTCATCCACTTTTTTTATATGTTATCCAATTTGTTGGCATATAACTAATTATATGATCTCATATGATTCTTTGTATTTCTGTGGTATCAATCAGTTACAATGTCTTCTCTTTCATATCTGATACTATTTATTTGAGTTCTCCTGTTTTTTTTTTTTCTTGGTAATTCCAACTAGCGTTTTGTCAATTTTATCTTTTCCAAAAAAACCAGCTTTTAGTTTCATTGTTCTTTGTATCATTTTTTTTAATGTCTATTTTATTTATTTCCACTCTGATTTTTATTTTCTTCCTTCTATTAACTTGGATTTAGTTTGTTCTCCTTTTTCTTGTTCCTTGGATTATAAGGCTAGGTTGTTTATTTCAAATCTCTTTTTTATTAATGTAGGCATTTATCACTATAAAGTTCCTGTTAAGACTTTCTGTTTCATCCCATTGGTTCTGATGTGGTGTATATCCATTTCCATTTGTTTCAAGATTCTTTATTTCCCTTATGTTTCTTCTTTAATCCAGTGGCTGTTGAGAAGTGTGCTGTTTGATTTCCAGATATTTATGAATTTTCCAGCTTCTCTTCTGTTATTGATTTCTAGTTTTATATCACTGTCATCACAAAAGATAATTTGTATTATTTTAATCTTCTTAAATTTATCAACATTTGTTTTGTGACCCATCATATGACCTATCCTAGAGAATGTTCATATGAGCTTGAGTAGAATGTGTATTCTGCTGCTATTGGATGGGATATTCTGTGTATGATTGCTTCGTCAACTGGATCTAAAATACGATTCATGTCCAGCATTCTTTGTTGATTTTCTGTCTAGATGATCTACCCATTTTTGAAAGTGGGGTATTGAAGTCCCTACTTCAATATTGAATTACCACATTGTTGTTTTTGCTCCCTTCTAATCTCTTAGTATATGTTTAATATATTCAGAGACTCCAATGCTGGGTGCATATGTGTTAACTACTGTTATATCTTCTTGATTAATTGACTTCCTTACCATTATATAATGACTACCTTTGTCTCTTGTTACCTTTTTGGCTTAAAGTCTATTTTTACTGATGCACATTTAGCTACCCCTATTCTCTTCTGGTTTCCACTTCCATGGAATATCTTTTTCTATACCTTAACTTATAGCCTATGTGTATCCCTGCAGCTAAAGAGATCTCTTATAGGCAGCTTATAGTTGGGTATTGATTTTTATCCATCCAACCACTCTGTGCCTTTTGATTGGAGAAGTTAATCCATTTACACTTAGAATAATTGTTGATAGGTAAGGACTTGCTAATGCCATCTTATTATTCTCTGGCTCTTTTGTAGCTTCCTTTTTCCTTTCTTCCTCTTTTGTTGCCTTCCTTTGCAGATTGATATTATATAGTGATAAGCTTTGATTCCCTTATTTTTATGTTTTATGAATTTATTGTAGTTTTTTGATTTCTAGTTTTGGTTGCCACAAGGCTTACATAAAACACATTTGTTAACAGTTTATTTTATGCTCATAACAACTTAATCATATAAAAGTCTACCCTTTTACTTCTGTTTTTTGTGTTTTTGATATCATGATGTCTCTTCTTATACTGTGGATTCATTAGAAAATTATTGTAGCTATAGTTATTTTAATACTCCTGTCATTTAACCTTTATACTTGAGTTTAAGTAGTTACCACTCTGCCTTATTACAGCATTAGAGTATTCTGAATCTGACTCTAAGCCTACTTTGTCCAGTGTGTTGCATGTTTTCATATGTTTTCATGTTACTTATTAGAATCCTTTTATTTCAGCTTGAAGAACTTCTTTCAGCATTTCTGGTAAGACATATCTTTTGGTGATGAACCCCCTTGTCTTTTGTTTTTTGGAAAAGTCTTTATCTCTCCTTCATTTCTGAAAGGTAACTTTACCGGGTAAAGTATTCTTGGTTGGGAGTTTTGTCTTTCAGCACTCTGAATATATCATCCCACTCTCTTCTAGCTTGTGTGGTTTCTGCTGATTCCATTGATGTCCATTTGGGGGTTACAAACTTGTAAGTTATAAACTTTTTTTTTCTCTTGCTTCTTTTAAAATTCTTCTTCTTCAATCTTTGATGGTTTTATTATAACGTCTCGGAGAGAATCTTTTTTAAGTTGATTTTGTTTGGAGACCTATGAGCTTCATAAATTGGCTATCTAAATCTCTCTAGATTTAGAAAATTTCCAGCCATTATTTATTTAAATACATTTTCTTCCCCCTTCTCCCTCTGTTATGCTTCTGAGACTTCAATCATTTACAAATTGTTTTCTTTATGTTATCCCATAGATCATGTAGGCTTTCTTCACCATGTATTTTCTTTCTTCCTTTGTTCTCCTCTGACTGAATTATTCCAAAAATTTTGTCATATCTTACAGATTCTTCTGCTTGATTCATCTACTATTGACACTTCATATTGAATTTTTCATTTCATTCATTGTATTCTTCAGCTCTAGGATTTCTATTTGATTCTTTCTTATAATTTCTATCTTTTTGTTAAACTTTCCATTTTTTGTATATTGTTTCCCTGATTTTTTTTTAATTGTCTTTATGTGTGTCTTGTACTTTCTGAGTTTCCTTAAAACAGTTGTTTTGCATTCTTATCAGATAATTGCAAGATCTCCATGTCTTTGAGGTTGGTTACTAGAAGATTATTGTGATCCTTTAGTGGTGTAGTATTTCCTTGATTTTTCATTTTCCTTGAAGTTTTGCATTACTGTCATCACATTTGAAGTAGCAGTCACCTCGTCCAGTCTTTACTAACTGCCTTCAGGAAGAAAAACCTTTCCTGAGCCTTGCTAAGTATTCTGAGGCTTTTTCAGGCCTTCTATGGATACAGGTGCTCCATGCTTCCTGCTCCCTCTTGTGGCAGAATTCTTAGGCTTGTATGACTTCTTTTGATCCTGCCATGCTGACAGTCTCCTTTTTGCTTTCCCAGAGCGCTAAAGCTCAAATTTTGGTTTCCAAACTGGTCTCCTCCTGGCCTGCAGATTGGAGCCAACTTTCTGTGTGCTCACTAGCCATCTGCCAAAGCTCACTTTCACCAGTGCTGGAGGTGCCCACTGGCCCGGTGGGGTATCCGTGGGCAAGCTGTTTCCAGTGGCTCATGGGCAGACTTCTAGATGGAGTCCATGATGCAGTTAGTGGGACCCACATCTTTTTAATGCCCCTCAAAAATCCTGTCTGCCACTCTCCCAGCCTCTTCCCACCATCCAGTCATGCAGCTCATGACTCAATAATCTGGATCAGGTAAGAGAGAAATTAGCCTCTTTGGCAGCATCCCATATAGCTGGAGAAGCTGGTGCTTACCCACATATTCTGGCTCTCCCCCATGAGATAAATCATGGTCCAAGGTTTTTCTTGGCACTAAGCTGTACTGCCATGGGGAAGGGATGATGCAGGTAAAGTCAAACCGTTCCTCTAATCTTCTCCAATGTGGCCAAATTCATATATTTTTTTCTTGCTCCAATGTTGTGCTGGAACTTCTCCTCTAGAAACCAGGATTTCCACAAAGCTTTCTCATCCATGGGTGACTGTCTAAAACAGTGTTTTCCATGGGCTCCCAAACTGTAGCCAAGAGGGGCTAGAAAGGTTTATGGTCAAGGTCCACATCTGGGACTGAGGTCTGCATGCCTATTACCCAACACATGGTTAGGTGAGACTTCTGAGTCTCTTGGTGTATGGTGCTGGATCCCACAGCTGCCACACAAGCACTTTTGGCCATGCACGAATGGCAAATTATTGTTGGGGCATGGAGTGGACAGAAATGCAGGATGTCTTATTCCACCATAATGCTGACATCATGTCTATTTAGTACTTAATTTGAATTAAAATTACTAATATGAATAAAATACATTTTATTTTAAAAATAGATATTTCCTAGACCTGTTCACTGCAGTCTTACAATCAACTAAGTAGCAGTGAGCAACCTAGTGTCCAAATTGTGGCTGCCATTTATCATTTCTCATAAAAGGAGTCAGGCATCCTTGGAGAAAAATCTAATTCCAGTTCTGGACAGGATGTCATCTAAGCCTGGAACGTTGTAACCAGAAAGTAGAGAAGCTGTCCTATGTGACCTGGTCTCATCAAAAAGACAGGAGCCACCTTGGAAAAGCTCCCATGGCCAGAGGTATAACTGAAGCATGAGTGACCATGTGTATAATAATCGTATGGTTTTAAACACATCAAATATGTTTGCATACATGAATTTGTAATGATACTGAAAAACAACTCATTGATAATTTTTGGAAAATGCTAGGGAATCAACTCATTATTTTGAAACACTGGATAATAATAAAGGAAAATAGCATTTGTCCTGCCCTTCTTACACCACTTAGTATCACTGTGTAACTAAATAGTTAATAAGGGAAAGGTTCTCTTTATAAAAGTATCTGAGCTTAAAAAGAAGGGCTGATAGAATTATAATGTCACTATTTTTTAATCTTTGTTGAAACTAGACAGGGATTATCAATAGCTGACAATACCACAAAGAGAAATCATCAGCCATTATGTGCCTCTTAACAGCAGTACCAATACCACTTAGGAAAGTCCTGCTAAAAGTGGATCAAACCTGAATTTGATCAAACCTCTATTTGATCATGCAAATACAAAGGACAGAAGAACTTGTTCTATGCAAACACAAGTATGCAATACATAAATCTGGGCTGTAGGTTTCTTCAACAAATAAATTCCAAGGAAAATAAGGGAGAGGGAGGTAATTCCACAGTTCAGGATTGGTTTCCTTTTTCTGTAAATTGCTGCATAATATATGTTTTAGGTTTTTTTGAGCCACACATTTTATTCAGCTCCACTGTTGGAGCATGAAAGCAACCACAGACAGTAGGTACAACTGTATTCTAATAAAACTATTTACAAGAGCAGGCATCCATCCCATGGGCCATAGTTTGACAACTCTTGCTGTAAATTTTAAAAGGCTTAAAGGACAGGTGCCTGGATGGCTCAGTCAGTTGAGTGGCCAACTCTTGATTTCAGCTCCGGTCATGATTCCAGGGTCATGGGGTCAAGCCCCGCATCAGGCTCTGCACTGAGCATGAAGCCTACTTGGATTCTCTCTCTCTCTCTCTCTCTCTCTCTCTCTCTTCCTCTGCCCCCTCCCCTGCTTGCTCTCTCTCTAAAAAAATTAAATTAAAAAAAGGCTTAAAGGACATATCAACCATTTGCAATGTATGCACATTATTTAAATGTCAATTCAAGCAAACTATAAAAAAAAGAAAAATGATGGGACAATCTGGGAAACTAACACTTACTGGATATTTGGTGATATTAAGTGAATTATTGTTAGTTTCAGGGAGGTTAAGTATATTTTCTTATGCTAAGAAAAATATACACAGTGAAATATTGATGGATGAAATATCAAGGTGATATTTGGGAGGTGGGGGAATGTGTGGGACTAGAAATGAAATAAGATTAGCCATGAATTGATTATTCATTAAAACTGGGTGATGCATGTAAATGATCCATTGTAATCTTCTGGATATGTAAGAAGCCTTCTAGAATAGAATGTTTTAAAACAGAAAGCACCAGGAAACATCTGTTTCCAGACCAGATGGAATATCAGGAAGTAGCTTTACCCTCATGCTTGAAAAAAGAATAAAGGACAACATATATGAAACAAAACACTGAACACTGAACAGTGAGGGACAGTGATCTCCAAAAGATGAGAAACAAACAAGGTTGGTCCTATGACTGCCCCCCTGATTGCTTTGAGATTGTTTCCAGGATGTGGTGTTGGAAGGAGAAACCCACACAGAGCTTAGAAGACCCCCAATACAGGGAGACAGAGCTGAGGGTCTGGGGAGTGAAGGATGATAGAGTTTGAGGTTAGAGTACAAGAAAGGAGAGTGCTGCACAGTGAGACCTCTAGCAATTTTTAGAAGGTTCGCCTCTGCTGCTCAGTTCATGTGTGTGAGAAAACTACATGCAGCTGGGAAGAGAGCCACCTAGAAGGATTAGAGGAGACCATGCCCACTGCTGACACAGGGCCAAGAAAAGTGCCTGTATCCACCAGCCAAACTGGAAAAGCTCTGAGTATAACATCTAGAAAGGTCTTGCCTCGGTAATAGGGAAAAATTAGCCTGGGAATAAAAACAGCTCTAGTCACACCTAATAAACCTTAAAAGCAAGACCCATAAGGATCAAATTGTTTCTAAGAAATGTAACTACATTCCAGAACAAAGCTCAGTGGTAGTCATAGGATAGGAATATAAACTTGTCCAGCACCAAACACTATAAAATTCACAGTGTCTGGCAACCAATCAAAAGTTGCCAGGAATACAAAGAAGCAAGAAAGTATGGCCCATAATGAGGAGACATTATTTGAGTCAAAACCAACCTGTACCTGACGGAGATGTTATAATTATCAGACAGACATTAAAAGTTACTATAACTGTATTCTATATGTTCAAAAATTTAAGTAAGGACACAGAAGATATTTTTAAAGGCCCAAATAAAACCTCTAGAAATAAAAACTTCAACATCTAAAAAGAAAAATAACTCAATAGGTTTAACAGCAAATTGAATATCAGAGAAAAAGAAAGACTAATGAACATAAAGACAGAGCAATAGAGATTATCCAAAATGAAACAGAGAAAATAGGCTTAAAGAAACTTAGAAGCATCAGTGAGCTGTGTGAAAAGTGTTGTCAGCCTAAAATATGTGTAATTGTAGTACCTGAAAAAGAGACTAGTGTTGGGGCGGGAGGGCGGGGATGGGGGGAGGACAGGAAGAAATATTTGAAGAAATAAGCAGTACTTTGGTGTAAATTTATATCACTAACCACCACCATTAGAAAAGAAGAAAGGCCTTGAATCAATGACCTCAATTTCCACATTAAAAGCTGGAAAAAGAAGAGCTAATTATACCCAAAGTAAGTAAAAGTTAAATAATAAATATCAGAACAGAAGTTAATGAAATAGAGCACAAGAAAACAATAGAGAAACTTAATGAAGCCAAAGGCAGATTTTCTGAGATAAATAAAATTGATAAACCTTTAGCCAAATAATTAGGGGAAAAAAGAAGATGCAAATTAATATAAAGAATGAGAGAAATGACCTCAGTACAAGTTATTCAAATACTAAAAGAATTATAAGGGACTATTATAGACAAGTCTATGCCAGTAATTACAACTTACGTGAAAATTGGGAAATTCCTTAAAAGTTGCAAACTACCAAAGCTAATGAAAGAAAAAATAAATCACACGGCTATCTCTGTATCTATTAAAGAAATTTATATTATAAAAAAAGCCTTTCCACAAAGAAAATGCAGGTATAGATTGCTTTGCTGGTAAATTCTACTACACATATAAAAAAGAGATTGTACCAATTCTACATGAACTCTTCAGAAAATTGAAGAGGAGATATACTTTCTAATTCATTCTATGAGGCCAGCATTATCCTAATACAAAACCAAAGACTACAGGCAGATATTCCTTATTAAGATCAACATGAAAATGCTAAACAAAATTTTAGCAATTTGAATTCTGAAATACATAAGAAAGATAAAACATTATGACCAAATGGGTTATATTCCATGGGTGCAAAACTAGTTAAACATTCAAAAATCAATCTATGTAATTTACCATATTAACAAGCCAAAACCCAGAAACCATCTGACCATCTTGATAGGTGCAGAGTCTTTGACAAAATCCAACATGCATTCCTAATAAAAACTCTAAGAAAATTAGGAATAGAAGGGTACTTCCTAACTTTGATATGGAGCATTTATAAAAAACAAACAAAACAGAGAACGTGCAGCTACCATGATAGTTACTAGTGAAATAATGCTTTCCCCTAATGTCAAGATAAGGATGCCTACTTTCACCATTATTATTCAGCATTTCTCTGGGGATCTAGCTGGTGTAGGCAAGCAAGAAAATATAATCAAAGAGCACCTAAATTGAAAAGGAAGAGTAAACTGTCTTTATTGACAGAAGACGTAATGACCTATATATAAGATCCAGTGACATTTACGAAAAGTTATTGGAACTAATAAGCGAGCTCATCAGTGTTGTAATATACAGGATATAGAAGTCAGTTATTTCTGTATATCTTCAATGAATGATTGAAAATTGAAATTCAGAACAACTTTCCATAGCATTGAAAAATATGAAATACTTAGGGATAAGTATGAAAAAGGTATGTAAGGCCTATACACTGAAACTACAGACAATTGCTTAGAGAAATTAAAGATGAAAATAAAAGGGGGGATGTAGCATGTCCCTGGGACAGAAGACTCAATATTGTTGAGATGTCAGCTCATTCCAAATTGATTTTTATATTTTTTAAGTTTTTATTTAAATTCCAATTAGTTAGCATACAGTGTTATATTAGTTTCAAGTGTACAGTATAGTGATTCAACAATCACAAGTTGCTAGTTGCGCATCACAAGTGCACTCCTTAATCCCCCTCACCTATTTAACCCATCCTCCTTCCCACCTCCTCTATAGTAACCATCAGTTTGTTTTCTATAATTAAGAACCTGTTATTTGATTTGTCTCTCTTTTTCTTTTTTCCACTTTGCTTGTTTGTTTTGTTTCTTAAATTCCACATATGAGCGAAATCATATGGCATTTGTCTTTCTCTGACTGATTTGTTTCACTTAGCATTATACTCTCTAGCTTCATCCATGTTGTTGCAAATGACAAGATTTCATTATTTTTATGGCTGAATAATATTCCACTATATTATATAACTATAACATGATATTATATATAGAAAACCCAAAAGACTCCACCAAAAACTACTAGAACTGATAAATGAATTCACTAAAGTCACAGGATACAGAATCAATTGTACAGAAATCTGTTGCATTTCTATACACCAATAATGAAGCAGCAGAAAGAGAAATTACCTTGATTCCAAAACCAGACAAATACCCTCACTGAAATGGAGAATTATAGGCCAATATCCCTGATGAACTTGGATTCAAAAATTCTCAATAAAATACTAGCAAATTGAGTCCAGCAGTACATTAAAAGAATTATTCACCACTATCAAGTGGGATTTAATCCTGGGTTGCAGGGGTAGTTCAATAACCACCAATCAATCAATGTGATACACCACATTAATAAAAGAAAGGATACGAACCATATGATCCCCTCAATAGATGTAGAAAAAGCATTTGACAAAATATAGCATCCATTCTGGATAAAAACCCTCAAGAAAGTAGGGATAGAAGGAAGGCACCTCAACATCATAACGGCCATATATGAAAGACCCACAACTAATATCATGCTCAAAGGGGAAAAACTGAGAGCTTTTCCTCTGTGGTCAGGAACAAAACAGGGATGCCCATACTACTTAACATTGTATAGAAAGTCTTAGCCCCAACAAGACAACTAAAAGAAATAAAAGCTATCCAAATTTGCAAGGAAGAGGTCACACTTTCACTGTTCACCAATGACATGATAGTCTATATAGAAAATGCAAAAGATTTCACCAAAAAATTGCTATAATTAAAACATGAATTCAGCAAAATCACAGGATATAAAATCAATGTGCAGATATCTGTTCCATTTCTATATCCCAATAATGAAGCAGCAGAAAAATAAACCAAGGAATTGATCCCACTTAGAATTCCACCAAAAGCCAATAAGATACCTGAGAATGAACCTAACCAAAGAGGTAAAATATCTGTACGTTGAAAACTACAGAACACTTATGAAAGAAATTGAAAAGGACACAAGGAAATGGAAAAACATTTCATGCTCATGATTTGGAAGAAAAAACATTGTTAAAATGTCTATACTACACAAAACAATCTATACTTTCAATGCAATCCCTATCAAAATGCCTCCAGCATTTTTTTACAGAAGTAGAACAAAGAAACCTAAAATTTATATGGAACCACTAAAGACCCTGAATGGCCAAAGCAATCCTGAAAAAGAAAAGCAAATCTGGAGACATCATGATTCCAGACGTCAAGCTATGTTGTCAAGACAGTATGGTACTGGTACAAACACAAAATCATAGATCAATGTAACAAAATAGAAAATGCAGAAATGGACCCACAACTATGTGGTCAACTAATCTTTGACAGATCAGGAAAGAAAATCCAATATAAAAAATACAGTGTCTTCAACAAATGGTGTTAGACAGCAATGTGCAAAAGAATGAAACTAGACCGCTTTCTTGTAGCATACGAAAAAATAAATTCAAAATATATTAAAGACCTAAATGTGAGACCTGAAACCATAAAAATCCTAGAGGAGAACACAGGCTGCAACCTCCTTGACCTTGGCCATATCAGCTTCTTACTAGACATGTTGCCATAGGCAAGGGAAATAAAAGCAAAAATGGACTATTGGGACTTCATCAAGATAAAAAGCTTCTGCACAGCAAAGGAAACAATCAACAAAACTAAAAGGCAGCCTATGGAATGGAAGAAGATATTTACAAATGGCATATCTGATAATGGGTTAGTATCCAAAATCTAGAAAGAACTTATAAAAATCAACACCCAAAAGACAAATAATCCAGTTAAAAATAGGCAGAAGACATGAGCAGACATTTTTCCAAAGAAGACATCCAGATGGCTAACAGACACGTGAAAAAGATACTCAACATCACTCATCATCATGGAACTATAAACCAAAACCATGATGAGGTACCACTTCACATCTGTTAGAATGGCTAAAATTAACAGCACAAGAAACAACAGGTGTTGGTGAGGATACAGAGAAGAGGAAACCCCCTTGCACTGTTGGTAGCAATGCAAACTGATGCAGCCACTCTAGGAAACAGTATGGAGGTTCCTCAAAAAGTTAAAAATAGAACTACCCTATGATCTAGCCATTGGACTACTACGTATATACTCAAAGGATACAAATACACAGATTTGAAGTGTGTATATACCCTAATGTTTATAGCAGTATTATCAACGATAGCCAAACTATGGCAAGACCCCAAATGTCCATTCACTGATGAATGGATGAAGAAGATGTGGCATACACACGCGTGCGCCTGCGTGCACACACACACACACACACACACACACACACACAATGGAATATGACTCAGGCATCAAAAATAATGAAATCTTGTCATTTGCAAGGACATGGATGGAGCTAGAATGTATTATGCTAAGCAAAATAAGTCAGGCAGAAAAAGATGTCATATTATTTCACTCACATGGGGAATTTAAGAAACAAAACAGATGAACATATGGGAAGGGAAATAAAAAGAGAGGGAACCAAACCATAAGAGACTCTTTACAATAGAGAAAAAACTGAGGGTTAATGGAGGAAGGTGGGTAGGTAATGGGCTAAACAGGTGATGAGTTTAAGGAGGACACTTGCAGTGATGAGCACTGGGTGTTGTATGTAAGTGATGAATCACTAAATTTTACTCCTGAAAACAATATTACATTATATGTTAACTAACCAGAATTAAAGTAAAATTTTGAAGGAAAAAATAAAATAGCATAGGAGACAATCTTTATGGCCTTGGATTATTTTTTCAAGATTTATTAAGGTCTAATTGATAAATATAAGATAAACTGATAAATAGAAGACATTTTAAGTGTACACGATTTCATATATGTATACATTGTGAAATCATTCCCTTTTTTTTAATGTTTATTTATTTTTGAGAGAGAGACAGAGTGTGGGTGTGGCAGGGGCGGAGAGAGACAGAGACATAGAATCCGAAGCAGGCTCCAGGCTCTGAGCTGTCAGCACAGAGTCCAACGCAGAACTCGAACCCACGAATTGTGAGATCATGACCTAAGCCAAAATTGGATGCCTAACCAACTGAGACACCAGGTGCCCTGAAATGATTCCCTTTCAATTCAATTAACACATCCTCCATATCACATATTTACCCTTTTTCTTTTTTTTTCTCTCAGTGAGAAAATTTAAGTTCTCCATTTTTAGCAAATTTTAAGTATACATTATAGTGTCATCAATTATATTAACTATGCTATACATTAGATTCTGAGACCTTTTTAATCTTATTTTTTTTAATTTACACCTATGTTAGCATATAGTGCAATAATGATTTCAGGAGTAGAATACAGTGATTCATCCCCTACATGTAACACCCAGTGCTCATCCCAACAAGTGTCTTCCTTAATGCCCCTTGCCCATTTAGCCCATCGCACCACCCACAACCTCTCCAGCAACCTTCAGTTTGTTCTCTATCTTTAAGTCTCTTATGTTTTCCCCCCTCCCTGTTTTTACATTATTTTTGTTTCCCTTCCTTCATGTTCATCTGTTTTGTATCTTAAATTCCACGTATGAGTGAAGTCATATATTTTTCTTTCTCTAATTTCACTTAGCATAATACACTCTAGTTCTATCCACGTTATTGCAAATGGTGAGATTTCATTCTTTTTGATTGCCAAGTAATAGTCAAGTGTGTGTGTGTGTGTGTGTGTGTGTGTGTGTGTGTATGCCATACATACGTCACTGCCACATCTTTATTCATTCATCTGTTGATGGACATTTGGGCTCTTTCCATACTTTCACTCCTGTCAATAGCACTACTATAAACATTGGGGTGTATGTACCCCTTCAAAGCAGCACACCTGTATCCTTTGGATAAATACCTAGTAGTGCAACTTCTGGGTTGTAGGGCGGCTCCATTTTTAATTTTTTGAGGAATCTCACTACTGTATTCCAGAGTAGCCGCACCAGTTTGCATTCCCACCAGCAGTGCAAAAGGATTCCTCTGTCTCCGCATCCTCACCAACATCTTTCGTTGCCTGAGTTGTTAATCTTAGTCATTCTGACAGGTGTGAGGTGGTATTTCATTGTGGTTTTGATTTGTATTTCCCTGATGATAAGTGATGTTGAGAATTTTTTCATGTGCCTGTTAGCCATCTGGATGTCTTCTTTGGAAAAGTGTCTATTCATGTCTTTTGCCCATTTCCTCACTGGATTATTTGTGTTTTGGGTGTTGAGTTTTATAAGTTCTTTATAGATTTTGGATACTAACCCTTTATGTGAAACATCATTTGCAAACATCTTCTCCCATTCCATTGGCTGCCTTTTAGTTTTGCTGATTGTTTCCTTCGCCGTGCAGAAGCTTTTTATCTTGATGAGGTCCCAGTAGTTTGTTTTTGCCTTTGTTTCCCTTGCCTCCAGAGACATGTTGAGTAAGAAGTTGCAGCAGCAGAGGTCAAAAAGGTTTTTGCCTGATTTATCCTCTAGGATTTTGATGGCCTCCTGTGAGACCTTTTTTACCTTATAACTGAGAATCTGAATACTTTACCAACCTCTCCTTATTTCCCCCACTCACCAGCCCTTGGCAACCACTTTTCTACTCACCATTTTTATGAGTTCTTTTTTTTTAAGATTCCACATATGTGATAGCCTGAAATAGTTAACACTTGAACAACATGAGGGTTAGGGGTGCCAACATGCCACATTTAAATCCATGTATAACTTTTGACTCCCCCAAAACTTAACTACTGATAGCCCACTGTTGATCAGAAGCCTTACCAATACAAAAACAGTCCATTAATACATATTTTGTATGTTATATGTATTATATATTGTATCATTACAATTAAAGTAAGTAGAGAAAAGAAAATATTAAATCACAAGGAAAAGAAAATACATTTATAGTACTGTACTGTATTTATCAAAAGAAGTCCACATATAAGTGGATCTGTACAATTCAAACCAGTGTTATTCAAGGGTCAATTGCATTTGACTTTTTCTATCTACTTATATCACTTGGTATAATACCCACCCGCTTCATCCATTTTGTCACAAATGACAAGCTTTTCTTCATTTTTAATGCTGAATAATGTTCCATAGTGTATATATGTCATATTTTCCTTATCCATTTATCCATCAGTAGAGATTTATATTGTTTCTGTACCTTGGCTATTGTGAATAATGCTGCAATGAACATGAGGGCACAGATATCTCTGAGATAATGATTTTATTTCCATAGGACATATACCCAGAAGTGGGATTGCTGGATTGTATGGTGGTTGTAATTTTTAATTTATTGAGGTACCTCCAAACTGTCAGTACCAGTTTACATTCCTTTCAAAAGTATACAAGGGTTCCTTTCCCTCCATATCCTTCTCTAGCATTTATCTGTCTTTTTGATAATAGACGTCCTAACAGGTGTGAAATGAAATCTCATTGTAGTTTTGACTTGCATTTCCCTGATGATTAGTGATGTCAAGCCCCTTTTCTTGTATCTGTTGATTATTTGTATGTCTTCTTAGGAAAATGTCTGTTCGGGTGCTTTAGTCATTTTTAATCGAGTCATTGATTCATTGATTGATTGCTATTGAGTTCGATGAGATCTTTATATATTTAGATATTAACCCCTTATCGGTTACATGGTTTGCAAATATTTTCTCCCATTTCATAAATTACCTTTTTATTTTGTTGATGGCTTTGTTGTGCAGAAGCCTTTTAATTTGATACAGTACCACTTGTTTATTTTTGTTTCTGGTGTCAAATCTAAAAAATCATTGCCAAAATCAATGTCAAAGAGCTTATTCCCTAGTACTCTTCTAGGAGTTTTATGATTTCAGGTCTTAGATTCAAGTCTTTAATTCATTTTGAGTTGATTTTTGTGTATATATTTTGTGAAATACAGGGGCCCAGTTGCATTGTTTTGAATGCAGACCATCCTTTCAGTATTGTGTATTCTTGGCACTTTTGCTGAAAATTAGTTGACTATATGTGCTTGGGTTTATTTCTGGACTCTCCATTCTATTCCATTGGTCTAATGTGTCTGTACTTATACCAATAGTAGACTGTTTTAATTACCGTAGCTTTGCAGTATAGTTGGAAATCAAAGAGTGGAATGTCTCTAGCTTTGTTCTTTTTTAGGATTGCTTTGAATATTCAAGGTACTTTGTGATTCCATACATATTTTAGGATTGTTTTTATATTTCTGTGAAAAATACCGTTGTAATTTCAGTAGGGATTGCATTGACTCTATATATGGCTTTAGTAGTGTAGACATTTTAACAACATTAATTCTTCTAACCTAAAAACATGGGACTTCTTCCCATTTATTTGTTTTATTCAGTTTCTTTCATCAAAATCATACAATGTACAGACATTTTACCTCCTTGGTTAAATTTATTCCTAAAAATGTACTTGCTTTTGATGCTATTGTAAATAAGACTTTTTTCTTAATTTCTCTAATTTGTTGTCAGTGTATAGAAATTCAACTGATTTTTTTTTTATTTAAACCCAAGTTAGTTAACATATACTGTAATAATGATTTCAGGAGTAGAATGGAGTGATCCATCATTTACACATAACACCCAGTGCTCATCCCAACAATTACCCTCCCTAATGCCTATCACCCATCCCCCACCCAACATTCCTCCAGTACCTTCAGTTTGTTCTCTGTATTTTTAGAGTCTCTTCTGATTTTTTTTATTAATTTTCTATCCTGAAAATTTATTGAATTTGTTTATTAATTTCAACAGCTTTTTGGTGGAGTCTTTAGGGTTTTCCATATATAATATCATGTTATCTGCAGAGAAAGACAATGTTACTTCTTCCTTTCTGACTTCTGATGCTACTCGTTCTTGTCTAACTGCCCTGACTAGGACTTCCAGTACTATGTAAAATGAAAGTGGTAAGAGTGGAGATCCATTTTTGCTCCTGATTGTAAAGAAAAATCTTTCAACTTTTCACCATTGAGAAAGATGTTAGTTGTGGGCTTGTCACATATGGCCTTTGTGGGGTTTTTTAAAATTTTTTTTAATGTTTATTCATTTTTGAGAGACAGAGCATGAACAGGGGAGGAGCAGATAGAGAGGGAGACACAGAATCAAAAACAGGCTCCAGGCTCTGAGCTGTCAGCACAGAGCCCAATGCGGGGCTCAAACCCACAAACTGAGATCATGACCTGAGCCGAAGTCAGACGCTTAACCAACTGAGCCACCCAGGTGCCCCTGGCCTTTATTTTGTTGAGGTATATTTCCTCCATACCCAGTTTGTTGAAAGTTTGTATTATTAAAGGATGTTGAATTTTGTGAAATCCTTTTTTGACATCTATTAAGATGATCATATGATATTTATATTTCAATTTTTTAATAGTGTATCATATTGACTACTTTATGGATGCTTAAGTCACACTTGCATCTGTGTAATAAACCCCACTTGAGCATGGTGTATGCCCTTTTTAATGTATTGTTGAATTCAGTTTGCTAATATTTTGTTGGGATCTTTTCATCTATGTTCATCAGGAATATTAGTCAATAATATTCTAATTCTGTAGTGTCATTGTCTGCTTTGGCATTAGAGTAATTCTGTCCTCATAAAATGATTTTGAAAATTATCCTTTCTCTTTTGTTTTCTGGGGAGAGTTTGAGAAAGTTTGTATTAGTTCTTCTTTAAATGTTTGATAGAATTCACAAGTGAAGCCATCTACTCCTTGATTTTTCTTTCCTGGGAGATTTTTTATTATTGACTCAAATGCTTATTAGTAATTACTCTTTTCAGATTTTATATTTCTTCATGATTGAGTCTCGCTAAGTTTTGTGTTTCTAGGAATTTATCCATTTCTTCTAGGATGTCCATTTCATTGGTATATTATTGTTCATAGTTGTTTCTTTGATTCTTTGTATTTCTGTAATATTAGTGGTAATGTCTCCTCTTTTATTTATCATTTTAATTGTGTAAGTCTTCTTTTTCTTTCTTGCTGTGTCTAAAGATTTCTGTATTTTATGTTTCAAAAAACAGCTCTCAATTACATTGATCTTTTCTCTTGTTTTTCTGGTGTCTATTTCATTTATTTCAACTCTAATATATTTGTTATTTCCATCCTTCTACTAACTATGGGCTTAGCTTTTTATTCTTTTTCTAGTTTCTTGAGGAGTAACATTAGGTTATTTATTTGAAATATTTACCTTTTGTTAATGTAGGCATTTTCACTATAAGCTTCCCCCTTCAAACTGCTTTTCCTCCACCCCATAAGTTTTAGTATATCATGTTTCCGTTTTCATTTGTTTCAAGACTTTTGTTTTTCTTTTGATTTCTTCTTTGACCCATTAGTTGTTTGGGAGCATGGTTTTTAATTTCCACATATTTGTGAATTTTCCAGTTTTCTTGTAATTGCTTTCTAATATTATACCATTGTGGTCATAAAAGACACTTGGTGTGAGTTCAGCCTTTTAAAATTCATTAAGACATGTTTTATGGCCTAAAATATGATTTCTCATGGAGAATGTTCCACATGCTATTGAGAAGAATGTATATTCTGCTGCCGTTAGATGGAATGTTCTCTATATGTCTTTTAGGTCCATGTGGTCTAACATGTGTTTAGATCGAATGTTTCCTTATTTATTTTCTGTGTGGGTGATCCATTGCTGAAAGTGTGATCTTGACGTCCCTTGATATTATATATTGCTTTCTTGTTTTTCCCTTCAGATTTGTTAATATTTGCTTTATATGTTTGAGTTTTCCCATGTTGGGTGTATAATTATTTACAAATGTTATTTCTTCTTGATGAATTCTTTTATCATTATGTAATGACCTTTTTTTTCTTTTGTTATAGTCTTTGGATTAAAATGTATTTTTTCTTATGTAAATATATCTAACACAGCTTTCTTTTGGTTTCCATTTGCATGGAATACTTTTTTTTTTTTGCCTATTCATTTTCAGTCTGTATGTTCCCTTACTCTTAAGTGAGCCTCTTATAGGGCAACATATAGTTGGGTCTTGTTTTATTTTATCCATTCAGCCATTCTTTTTGATTGGAGAATTTAGTCCATTGACATTCAAAGTGATTATTGGAAGGTATGGACTTTCTATTGCATTTTATTCATTGTTTTGTGAGGATTTGATTTTAATTCCTTTGTTCCTTTCTTCCTCTCTTGCTCTCTTCCATTGTGATTTGGGGATTTTCTATAGTTGTATTGTTTTATTACTTTCTCTTTGGTGTATCTACTCTAGACATTTTCTTAGTGGTTACCATAAGGCTTACATATAACATATTATATTTGTAATAATCTACTTTAAGCTGATACAACATAACATCAAACACACACAAAAGGTATACATTTTTACACACCACATTTCATGTTTTTCATTTCATAATTTACATCTTTATACACTGTGTCTATTAACAAATTATTGTAGTTATAATTATTTTAATACTTTTGTCCTTAATCTCCATTCTAGAATTATCTATGCTTTATCCACTGCGATTACCTCTTTAGAGTATTCTGAATTTAACTGTATATTTACTTTTACCAGTGAATTTTATACTTTCACATGCTTTCCTATTACTAATTAGCATTCTTTTGTTTTATCTTGAATAACTCCCTTTAACATTTCTTGCAAGGCTGATCTAGTGGCAATGAATGCCTTCACTTTTTTGTTTATCTGGAAAACCCTGTCTCTTTCAATTCTGAAGGGCAACTTTACCAGCTAGAGTATTTTTGTTTGGCAGTTTTGCCTCTCAGCACTTTGAATATATTGCCCCTCCCACTTTTGGCCTGCAGATTTTCTGCTGAAAAATCTGTTGACAGTCTTTTAGAGGCTCCCCTATACATTGTATATAGCAAGTTGCTTTCCTCTCTCCTTGTCTTTAACTTTTGACAATTGAATTATAATGTATCTCACTGTGGGTCTGTTTGAATTCATTTTGTTTGTAAATCTCAGAGCTTCCTGAATCTAGGTGTCTGTTTCTTTCCCCAGCTAGGGAGGTTTTCAGCCATTATTTCTTTTAATATTCTTTCTGCCCTTTTATCTCTGTCTTCTCCTTCTGAAACCCCAATGATGTTTTTAAATGTTTTTTAAAGTTTATTTTTTTATTTATTTTGAGAGAAATATAGAGAGCAAGAGAAAAGGGGCAGAGAGAGGGGTGCCTAGGTGGCTCAGTCTGTTAAGCATCTGACTTTTGCTCAGGTCACGATCTCTTGGTTCCTGAGTTTGAATCCCCCATTGGGCTCTGTGCTGACAGCTCAAGGCCTGGAGCCTGTTATAGAATCTGTGCCCCCCCGCTCTGTCCCTGCCCCCCTCATGCTCTGTCTCTTTCTCTATCAAAAATAAATAAGTGTTAAGAAAATAAAAAGAAAAGGGGCAGAGAGAGAGGGAGACAGAATCCAAGAAGGCTCCACATTGTCAGTGCAAAGACCTATGTGGAACTGGAACTCACAAACCATGAGATTATGACCTGAGCCAAAGTCAAGAGTCAGATGTTTAACCAACTGAACCACCCAGGCACCCTCCAGTGATGTGTATATTGATCCTCTTGTGGTGTTCTGTGATCCCTTAGGATATCCTAACTCTTTTTCATTATTTTTTCATGTTGCTCCTCTGGATGAATGCATTGCCCTGTCTTCAAGTTCACTGATCCTTTCTTCTATTTGTTGTAGTCTGATGTTGAACCCCTCTATTCAATTTTTCAGTTTATTATATTCTTCAGCTCTGTTAGTTCTTTGGTAATTTTTTTTATATTTTCTCTTTGCTGAAATTCTCACTTTGTTCATACATTGCTCCCCTATCATCAGTGACTGTCTTCATGGCCATTACTTTGAATTCCCTATAAGGTAAATCAGTTCTTTCCATTTCGTTAAGATCTGTTTCTGAATATTTTTCTTATTCTTTTGTTGGGAACATATCCTATTTCTATATTTGTCTAGACTCTATGTATTAGTTTCTGTGCATTAGATAAAAGTCACCTCTCCCAGTCTTGGCAGAGTGGTCTCATCTAGAAGAACCTTATCACTTTGCCCAGCCCAACCACTTGATTGTCTCTCAAACCTTTGTGATTTTCCAAACTCCTTTTTTTTTGTTCTTAGTGGTTCCTAGTAGTTGACCATGTGCCCAGACCTATCAATGTGCCCAGACCTATGTGTCCCAAAGGAGAAAATTATAGTCAGCACTTAGATGCAGGCTACTTAGAAGCTAGACCCTCAGGCAGTACCTGGGAAAATACATAGTTAAGCCCCTTTCAGGGAAAAACTTAGAGATGTACATTTTTTTTCCTGCTTCCTCTGTACTGGGCCTGGGAGTATAGTGAGTGTGTCTGTGTGTGTGGTAAGGGTGCTCCTGCACCTACTAAGAACTGCTTGCTTATTTGCTAAAGTATTGTGGTACTTGTGAATGCATGTCCTGTTGTCTGTCAGAGTCAGGAGATCTCGGGTCCCATCCCTCAGGCAGATGCCACAAAATCTGGAGTGTCAACCGTCTGCACAACTTTCTCATAGGAGATACTGGCAACTTGGTTTTGTTGGAGTGGGCTGGAGGGAAAGAGCAGGGCAAGAATCCAACAGGTCCCTAGTGCCTGGGGAAAATCATTGCTAGCCCTTAGATGCATGGTAAAATAAAAGTCTGCCCTTCAGACAACAGCTTTTAAGGTTTACAGATAAACCCCTTTCAGGGAAAGACTGGGAGATGGGCATTTTTGCTTTCTCCTCTTATGCTGAGCCATGGTGAGGGTGGGGAGAAGGGAGCTTATTAAGAACTTATTTCTGTACTTGTCCAATGTGATTTATGAATGGAAGTCCCATTGGCTATCAGATCCAGGCAGAGACCCATCCCTCAGGTAGTATCCATAAAAACTTGGGCACAGACATGGCTACAAGTTCCTTCCAGGGAGATACTGGTGACTTGGTTTTATTGTTTGGGTAGGCTAAAGAATAACGCAGGGAAAGTGCATCTGGCCCCTAGATGCATACTAAATTAGAAGTCTGGCTCTCAAATAGCAGCTTTTGAAGTATGCAGATAAACCCTTTTCAGGGAAAGACTAGGAAAGACAGTTTACTTATCCATACTATTCAATGGGCATCCATTTCTTTCTGTTTACTTTCTCTGTGCTGAGCACCAGGGGTGGGGGAGCTGCAGTGAATGCTTGGATGCTGGTTAAGAACTACTTCTTTGTTTGCTACAGTTTTGTGGGTCTCCTGGATATAAGCTCTATTGGCTTTCATATCTAAGTGTTTTGGGGGCCCATCTCTCATGTAGGACTCTTAAAAATTGAGGAGCTAAATGTTTTCTCCATATACCTTGCTCTTCAGGGAGAAGTTGGGAATTGGGGGTTGTTTGGTGCTGTGCCAAGAGTGGAGTTTATGGTGAGATTGTGTCTCAGCCTTTCCTTCCCATTTTGTTGTGGATATTTCCTTATTCACCTGATTTGTGTCAGTTGCTCAGGTGGTCTCTTGATCTCTTTCAGAGGGAATTATTCTGTGTGTTGCTGTACTTTGGGTTCATTAATGGGAGGAGGGTGGCTCAGGAGCCCCCTATGTCTCCATTTTAGTCAGCTCCTCTAGGCAAAGATTTTGTAGATATGACACAAAAAGCATTATCCATAACAGAAAAAAAATGAGAAATTGGGTTTCATCATAATTAAAAACTGACTTTTAAATGTAGTGTTAAAAAATAAAAAGATAAACTACAGGTAGAAGAAAATACTTGCAAATCATATATCTAATAAAGGATTTGTTTCTAGAATTTAATTGACATACAGCACTGTATAAAGTATAGAGCATAATGACTTAATTTACATATATTGTGTAATAATTACTGCAATGAGTTTAGTTAACATCCATCATCTCCTATAGATACCAAAAAAATTTTTTTCTTGTGATAAGAACTCTTAGGATTTATTCTTTTGACAACTTTCAAATATTCCATACAACAGTGTAAATGATAGTCATGTTGTACATTACATTTTCAGTTCTTACTTTTTTTATTTTTCTTTTCTTTTTTAGAGAAAGAGAGAGAGAAAGAAAGAGAGAGAGAGAGAATGGGAGAGGGGTAGAGGGAGAGAGAGAGAGAGAGAGAGAGAATCCCAAGAAGGCTCCATAATAGGTATAGAGCCCATTGTGGGACTCCATTCCACA
Source organism: Panthera pardus (assembly GCF_024362965.1). Taxonomy (NCBI): domain Eukaryota; kingdom Metazoa; phylum Chordata; class Mammalia; order Carnivora; family Felidae; genus Panthera; species Panthera pardus. Next base: position 14,574,863 of record NW_026526810.1, on the reverse strand, counting down.
ATCCTGGGATCATGACCTGAACCAAAAGTCAGATGTTCAACTGACTAAGCTACTAAGGGACCCCATCAGCTCTTATTTTTCTTATAACTGGAAATTTGTACCTTTTGACCATCTTCATTCAATTCCCCCAACCCCCACCTCTGTTAACCATAAATTTTATCTTTTTCAATCAGGTTGGTATTTTTTTTGTTGTTTTTTTAAGATTCAACATATGAATGAGATCATACAGTATTTATCTTTGTCTGTCTAACTTGTTATACTTAACAATTAATGCCCTTAGGGTCCACCCATGTTATCACATATGGTAGGATTTCCTTCTTTTATGGCTGAATAATATTCCAGTGTGTGTGTGTGTGTGTGTGTGTGTGTGTGTGTGTGTGTGTGTACATCATAGCTTCTTTATCCCTCATCCATCAATGAATACTTAGGTTATTTCCATGTCTGGGCTTTTTAAAAATTTTTTTAAAGTTCATTTATTTTTGACAGAGAGAGACAGAGCATGAGTGGAGGAGGGGAAGAGAGAGGGAGACACAGAATCTGAAGCAGGCTCCAGGCTCTGAGCTGTCAGCACAGAGCCCGATGTGGGGCTCGAACTCATGGACTGTGAGATCATGACCTGAGCCGAAGTTGGACGCTCAACTGACTGAGCCACCCAGGCATCCCTCCATGTCTGGGCTTTTTAAAATAATTCTGCTTTGAACATGGGGGCACAAATACCTCTCTGACATAGTGTTTTTGTTTCCTTCAAATATATTTTCAGAAGTGGAATTACTGCATCAAATGATAGTTATATTTTAAAATTTTTGAGAAACATTCATACCTTTTTCCTAGTGGCTATACCAACTTACAATCCCACCAACTGTGCATAAAGGTTTTCTTTTCTCTACATCCTTGCCAGTATTTGTTACCTCTTATCTTTTGATTATGGCCACTCTAACAGGTACAAGGTGATATCTTATTGTGGTTTTGATCAAGCATCTCCATAATGATCAGTGATGTTGAGCACCTTCATGTACCTGTTGGCCATATGTATGCCTTCTTTATAAAAATATATGTTCAGGTCCTTTGTCCTTTTTTAATAGAATTATTGGGGTGGGGGTTGCTATTGAGTTATAGGAGTTCCTTGTAGATATTGGATATTGATCTCTTATCAGATATGTGGTTTACAAATTTTTTTTTCATTCCATAGGTTATTTTTTCATTTTGTTGATCATGCTTTTTGCTGTGCAGAAGTGAGCATGTTTTTGTGATTCAGCCATGTTAAGTGGATCAGTAGTTCATTTCTTTTTATTGCTAAGTAGTATTCCATTTGTGTGGATACACCACAATTTGCTTATCCATTCACTATTTAATGGGCATCTGAGTGATTTCCAGGATTGGCTATTATGAGTAAAGCTGCTATAAACATATCTTCTTGTGGAGAGGTAGTTTCATTTTTCTTGGATAAATACTTAGGAGTGGAATATCTGAAGCCTTGTTAGATATATGTTTACTTTTAGGGAAGTTGCCAGACCTTTTCCCATAATGGTTGCACTATTTTACATTCCTATTTTACATTATCACTATTTTACATTACTGTAACAATGTGTGAAAGTTCCAGTCACTCCATAATCTTTGCCAGCATTTGGTGTTGCCAGTCTTTCAACTTTAGCCAGTCTGGAGCATGTGTAGTGATATTCTGTAGCACTTCTTGTGTTTCTTAAAATCAGGAATGTTTATGTAGTCGAAGTCTAGAGTCACGATGTATTAGTTATCTATTGTCACATACTGAATCATCCCCCAATTTAGCAACTTGAAAAATAATCGTATAAATCACACACCATTTTTAAGCATCAAGAATCCATGAGTGGCTTAGTTGGATGGTTCTCTGGCTCAGAGTCATTCCTGAGATTGCATTTAAGGTTTGGCTGCCATCATCTGAAGCTCACCTGTGGCTGGAGGCTCTGCTTCCAGGCTTCCATGGTAGCCAACAGGCCTCCATTCTTCATTTGTTATTGGCAGGAGACTTCCATTTCTTACAACATGCCTGAGTCTCCTCATAAGATTTCAGTTGACTTTACCCAGAATGAGTGATGAAAAAAAGAGACAGACATTCCCACAGCAGAAGCCGCAATATTTTATAATATAATCTTGGACATGACATCCCATCACTTCTGCCACATTCCATTGGTAGAATGTGTCAGGGACTACACAAAGGTATAAATAACAGAAAGTAAGTGCTGTGTTAGAGTGGGGCCACCACACATGGGGAGAAGATTGAAGCAGTTGTATCAGGAGAGGGAAGTTGTCAGTAGGAGTATCAGGTAGCTGAAGTATCAGGTAGCTGTCATTAGGAGTATCAGGTAGCTGAAGTATTTCTGTGAAGTTGGCTGAAGCTAGATAGACCATTCTGTGTCTAAGTCCTAGCCCCCCACTTCCTGGACTGCTGAATCACTGGGCCAAGGAGTTTGACTCTCTGACTCAGTTTCTGCAGCTATTAAATAGTGGTGTGATTAAATGAAATAATGTATATATGGTACCATGATGGCACATAACAGGGCCTCAGTAGAGGACAGGTATCAATAGTTGATACAAATTGCAATTTATGCCTTCCTTTCATCTACCACAATTTTATTTAATTTTACTGTTGAGGACTACATGTGCCAAAGTCTTCCCATCTGGGAAGAACCCAATAGACTACTTATAATCCCTTTGAAGGTACTAGTTTCAAATTCATTTTGTTTCCTGATATTTAGAAAGTTTTATTTCTTTTATCACTGTGTGTCATCTGCCTAATTAGTCATAGATATTCCTTTAATAGCATTCTCCCCATTTGTTGTGAGATGTTAATGCTTACTATGTCATGATCTTGCAGCTTTTGGCATACTTTCCTTTTCTTCATGCATGATTTATTTGAGTAATAATAATCAGGCCTACAAGAATAAATACCACTGCTTTTAACTTGGTGTTAAATTTAGACCAAGGGTGAATAATAATAGACTAATTAAAAGGTACAAATGTATAAAACTACATATTTGCTTATATTTTATATTTATATTTATAAATATTCTTATTTTATTTTTGTTATGAATTAATAGCTTTTTTAATCAATTGAGAAAAAATCTTAATATACTTGCTCTATTTAGGAACATCTTAGACCAGACAATAATAAAGGTAAGGCCTTTGGGGTTAGCAAAGGAAAATAAGTCAACAGAAAAGCAATATGTTATGTTCCTATATAAAACAAAGTATCCCTGACAAACCCCAGTGAAAGTAATACACAGACTTTGATGGTTCAACAGGAAGACGAAGCATGGGGATGGATGCAGCGTGGTGTTACCACTCCATAGTGCTCTCTGAACAGAGTCCTAAGACTAACTGCCAAATAACTTCTGAACATGGGAAATGCCAGAGAAATCTGTGAATTTTGAATTAATAGCTTTTTAAAATCAAATGTATATTCTCAGTAACCACTTTTCATGTGATATTGTGCAAAACATGGTACATAGTAAATCTAACAAGATATACCAAGTATTTGGAATTTGATACCTCCAAAAAATGATATTTTAAATTTCCTAGTGAAGTATTATATAAATACAGAAATTATAAAAAATTGTAAGTATATAGCCTAATGAATTCTCACAAAGTGTACAACCTGTGCAACCATCATTGCCATCAAATCAAAAACTATGACATTATCAGCAGCTCAGAAGTCCCTTTCCTTCCCTCTTTCTGTAACTAAACCTTCCTTCTCCCAAGAATTCATGACTTCTAACATCTTATGATCGTTTTTCCAGTTCTTGGATTTTGTATACATGGAATCATACAGTGTATATTCTTGTGTGTCTGCCTTCTTTTGCATAAAGATAGAGATGGAGATGGATATGGGGAGATTAGGTTTGCCAGAGTTATTGATTATTTTAAGTCTCTTCAAAGAATCACCATATGGTTTTATTAATTCTTTCTATTGTTAGTTATCTCTTTCATTGAATTCTGATCTTATCTTTATAAATTCTTGATACATTTTGCCATAGATCTAGCATATCACTATTTGTTCTTTGCCTTATCTCTTCTTTGTTCCCTTTTTTCTTTCCATTATATTTTTATTAAATCTGCTATTTTTAAAACTATTTACTATGAATACTTAGATCAGGAATTGGCAAACATTTTTCTGCAAAAGGACAGATAGTAAGTCCATTTATTTGCAAGCCACATATGGTCTCTGTCACATATTCTTTTTTTAACCATTTAAAAAATTGAAAGCTATTCTTAGCTCATGCATTGCATAAAAACGGGGCAGGCTGGAATTGGCCCTGGACCTTAATTCACCAACCCCTCAACTTAGATTATTGATGTTCAGTTCAGCCTCTTCTTTTCAGATATTTATGTTGAAGGCTAGAAATTTCTGCTAAATTCCCAAGCATTTGAGGATTTTCTAATTATCTTCTTGTTACTGATTTCTGTCTCACACACACACACACACACACACACACACACACACACACACACAAAACTAGGCAAGGGAAGGGCCTGACTGGTTCATGTGGTAAAGATACAATGAGCCACTTTTGGATTCAGTTTATTACTTAGAAAGACAGTGAAAGGGAGAGTAGCTGGAGTTGCCAGCTTCCACATCCTTGTCCCATACACCCAAAAAGACAACTGAAACACAGGGCCACATGCCTGCCATGTGAACTGTAAGATACCCCGTTGCTGTGGAGCCAGTTCTAGGCTGCACTTAAATCTATACTGATTTTTTTTACTGCCTGTTCTCAGTTACTGAGAGTGCTTGGTTAAAACCTCCAGCTATGCTTGTGGACATATGTATTTCTTTTTTAATTGCTGTCAGCTTTTGTCTTACATGCTTTGAGGTTAAATACATTCAGTCTTGTCATATCTTTTGTGTTGGACTGACCCCTTTATCATTATAAACATTTTTTTCTATCTTCATTAAAGTTTTATTTGCCTTAAAGTCTACTTCTCTGATATTAGTATTTCTACATTCTTTCTTTTAGTGTTTGCATTATATATTTTTCTATCTTTTTACTTTTAACCTTTCTGAAACCTTGTATTTAAGATGTAGCTTTTCTAAGCAGTATATAATTAGGTTTTTAAAAAATATATATGTTCTGATGTCTTTAACATGGAATATTTAGCTTATCTACATTATATGTGATAATTAACATATTTGGTTGTCTGAATGCTGAGGCTAAGACTTCCAATACTATGTTGAATAACAGTAGTGAAGAATGGACATCCCTGTTGTGTTCCTGACCTTAGGGGGAAAGCTGTCAGTTTTTCCCCATTGAGGATGATATTAGCAGTAGGTCTTTCATATATGGTTTTTATGATCTTGAGGTATGATACTTCTATCCCTACTTTCCTAAGGGTTTTTATCAAGAAAGGATGCTGTGTTTTGTTAAATGCTTTCTCTGCATCTGTTGAGAGGATCATGTAGTTCTTGTCCTTTCTTTTACTGATGTGTTGTATCACATTGATTGTTCTGTGGATATTGAACCAGCCCTGCATCCCAGGTATAAATCCCACTTGGTCGTGGTAAATAATTATTTTAATGTATTATTGGATACAGTTGGCTAGTATCTTGTTGAGGATTTTTGCATCCATGTTCATCAGGTAAATTGGTCTGTAGTTTTCCTTTTTAGTGGGGTCTTTGTCTGGTTTTGGAATCAAGGTAATGCTGGTGTCATAGAATGAGTTTGGAAGTTTTCCTTCCATTTCTATTTTTTTGCAACAGCTTCAAAAGAATAAGTTTTAACTTTTCTTTAAATGTTTGGTAGAATTCCCCTGGAAAGCCATCCAGCCCTGGACTCTTGTTTTTTGGGAGTGTTCCTTCCTGTTTCTAAAAATTTTTTCTTCATCTTAGTTTTCCAGCAGCTTTATTAAAAATTGCCTATTTGTGTTTTCCATATGTTTTTCCTCTTTGGAGTTCATACCACTTCTGAACCTGTGACTTGATATTTTTCATCAATTTTAGAAAATTCTAGGGGCACCTGGGTGGCTCAGTCGGTTGAGCATCCGACTTCAGCTCAGGTCATGATCTCATAGTTCATGGGTTTGAGCCCCTCATCAGGCTGTATGCTGCTGCTTGCTCAGAGCCTGGAGCCTGTTTCAGATTCTGTGTCTCCCTCTCTCTCTGCCCCTCCCCCGCTCACACTTTGTCTCACTCTGTTTCTCAAAAATAAATGTAAAAAAAATTTTAAAAAAAAGAAAATTCTATCATTATCTTTCTTAAATGTTGCTTACATCCCATCCTTTATATTTTTTCTTTATGGGATTCAGTTATACATATTTGGGGTCTTATGGTCTTTGTGCTTGTGCTTATATACTTCTATCCTTTACCTGTCACCCCTATGCTCTGCCCTTAGTGTGCATGTGAGTGTGTGTGCGTGTGTGTGTGTGTGTGTGTGTGTGTGTCTGCTTCAGACTAAAGCTTCTCTTTTGACCTTTCAGTTTATCAATTATATTTTCATGGGAACCATCAGCTCTTAAGCATACTCACTGAGTTCTTATTTTAGTTATTCCATTTTTCAGTGCCAGAGTTTCCACTTGGCTTATTTTTATATTTCCAAGTTCCCTGCCAAAATTCTTTAACTTCAACATATTAGTTATGTTCAACATATTAGTTATGATTATCTTAAAGTATATGTTTGATAATTCCCTTGTCTAGATTTCCTATATTTCTGCTCTTACTGTCTTTTTTCTTATTTTTCTGTCCAGTCTTGATTTTCCATAATCCTGATCATTTTAATTGAGTGCTGGTTATTATATATTAAAATTTTGAAATGTAATTTTAGGCTCTGGGTGATTTTATCTTTTTCCAGAGAGGATTAAGTTTGCTTATTCAAGACAGCTGGGATTGGAGTATTATCAATTCAAAACCACTTTAAGCCAAACAGGGATTTAAGTGATTTGAAGCTAGACTTATTTCCATGCTATGGATGCTCTAGTTCACTCTGACTCTTGGGATGTAGCCCTGTAGGTTCCCAGCTGAAAGCCTGGAGTGTTGACCAAGATGTGTTCTTTGCGGATCCTGAGTTTTGGGTTTTGTCTTCCCAGATCCAGAAGATTTATTGAAAGCCCTGTTGAACTTCTCAGCCTCTCAGCCATAGCTTTTATCATTTGTGGTATCCACAATGGGGAAGTGGCTTCCAGTGCTAGGCTCACTGCTCTCATCTTGCCTCTAAGATCTCAGCCTTAAATTTCCTTATTGCCTTTGTATTCCCCATGGTCATCAAACAGCCTTCCCTCTTATCTTTTGCCATGTTGCCCAGTTATTCCAGTGTGAATGTTCACCTGAAACAACCTGGTCCTCCAGTTCTAGAAACAAAACTTCAAAGTATGATTTGAATTTATTTACTGTGATATCACTGATAAATGTTTCAATATTAGAATAAGCATATTATCATTTTTATATGCCTGTTTTATCAAAGAATTCCAAGCTGGCTGGTATAAGCATTATATAGTTAATGTCAAAATAAAATACTATTTCTTAACTTACACATGGAAAAGAGTAGTTGTAAATATCACCTACTCAGTCCTCAGATGGTATCTCTTTCAGCCTGTTGAACATAAGACTGCTGACTTCCGAAACAGAAGTTGTACATTAGGCAGTTAATGTGACAGCTGTTGGCAGCTGTTTTTGCACCTTTGTAGTGTTGTAGTTTACGCAGATGAATTTGCACAGGATGTATAATTCCACTGTGCGACCTCATACATTTTTGCGAGAAAAAGATTTTTTCTCAAAATGTAAGCACAGATTATCTACCATTGTTTATATCTTACTAGTCATGTTAGAAAATTGGGTTAATTTTATTAGCCATCTGCATCCTGACCAAATTTATTTTAAACACTCCATGTATTAAGAAGTGACTTCCCGGGGTGCCTGGGTGGCTCAGTTGGTTAAGGGTCTGACTTCAGCTCAGGTCATGATCTCATGGTTCGTGAGTTCAAGCCCCACTTTGGGCTCTCTGCTGTCAGTGTAGAGCCTGCTTCAGATTCCCTATACATGTCTCTCTCTCTCTCTCTCTCTCTCTTTTTCTTTCTCACAAAAATAAATAAACATTAAAAAAAGTGACTTCCCATGGTGAGAGGAATTTAATATTCTTCCAGCTCTCTACCTTTATGCATGCCCATAACGGACACGTCTAAAATCCTGCCCCAGCTCTGTACTACTTTGTCTCTATCTTCTTGAGGCTAACATAAACTCAACAAGAGCTTTGCAAGTAAAGATTGTAAAATAAGGTAAAGTTCCACAACAGCCTTGTAGCTGTAGCAAGAAGGATATTTATAGGAAGTATAGGCTATTCTGCATTTGTACTGGGCTAGACATCACAAGCAAAGAGCAGCCATAGCTGCCCATAGCTGGAATGTCAGGTCATGTGTTGATCCCTGGAGTCAAACCAGTGATTTTGGTTGCAGGCCATCTAGATGTTTAACTTTGGTTGAGGTAAATGAGCTTTGTTCCTAATAATGTTCTGCTACATTGGAGACTGGATTCCAAGAGTATCCATAAAGGCCTGTTGGTGTTGATACCCCTGCCCCTGCGAGGGTAGCACTTGTGGGTTCCCCAGGGTCCCATTAGAGTTTAGTGCTGGGAGTGTGAGCCTTATCCTTGGTCATTCTCTGTTCTTGCAGCCAGCATACGTTCCCTAGTTGCTGGAGAAAGGAATGGGGTGGGAGGCCCCCCTGCTCCCAAGGACCAAAGGCCTGTGGACTCTCCCTTACAGCACTGTGGCAGTGTCTCAGGAGCATAGCCACTGGACTTCCGTATATAATCGACAGAATGCTTGGCCTGAGGCATCGATTAAGCCATTTCAGAAAATGAGTCTGAAAAAAATAATTGATTATTCTCTGTTTTAATCAGTTTGTTCCATGATTGCAGGCCTGAGTTCCCAGCAGGAGATCATTGATGGGGACGGTGAGCATGGGGGCATTCCCTAATGACTTTCCCTGCCAGGAAACCCCTCACCACCTGCACACCTTCCATACTGCTACAGCCAGTGGACATTAGAACTGCCCCCAGCCCCGCAGCCAGGATTCAGGCCCAGACTGCTGAAGAAACTCAGTCATCAGCTCAGCCCCAGGGCCTGGGTCTGTGTTTCAGAGGAGAGCAACTTGGATTTCAAATGCAAGAGGCTCCATGGGACTGAGTGCATGGCCACTGTTCCCAGTACACCCCTTGTGTCCAGTGTCCTCCCACAGTCTTCACTGTCCCGGGTCTTTGATAGCTCTGGTGCCATATAGGGAGCTGAAGGCTGCCCTCAGGAGCCTATACATGCACACAAAATACAGCACATACTCATCACACACACACACACACACACACACACACACACACACACACACACCACAGTGCACATTAATCACCTGTACCCATCACACATACGTATATGCAACATATTCGTCCATACCACCCTTTCACCCTGTACGTGCATCCCCACCACAGATGCACACATCCATTCCATACAACACACACTTCCCAACACATGCCACATACCACTCATCACAGAGGCAGTCACCACACAACACATACATACATTAGGGAGCACACACACTAATCACATAATGCACATTGAACATGCATAGACGTTACAGGTGCACACATCTCACATGTGTCCAAATATCTCACATGCATTCACACTTTACATACATGCATGTGCCCTGTATACACATACATGCACACACACACACACACACACACACACCATGCACTCAGAGACCTCACATTTATGTCACACACAATATGCACACACCATACAATATATATGTCACATACCACTCACATGTACCACACATGCTATGCAGTACATAAGCCATTCTGACCACACATATATCCACACACACTCTATACTGCAGCATACCACAACACAAATGCATGCAGAATCAGCACATGTTCCACACACATGCCACACAACATACACATACACTCACTGCATATACACATTGCACAGGTGTACCACACACAAGCACACTACTACTACAGGTCAGTCACAGCCCCTGCTGCTGCATGTGCCTCAGATCCTGTGTCCCAGCCCCTCCCTGTTCTTTCTCATACTCTCCTTGGGGCATTTGAGAGCAAGATAGGGGTGCCTCATCTGGATGGAAAGACAAATGGAGTAGGTTTTAAATATGTTAGGTGGGACTGAAAACATTGCAAACATTTATATGTATGTATATATTTTTTAAATAATGTACACATAATTCTTATGTTTATGTACAATTTGCTGGTTTTGGAAATTAAGAATTCAGTTGCCTCTTTCTGGAAGACCGTATTTGTCTTCCTTCTCTACTTCCCAGGCCTGTGAGTTGGTCAGCTCTGGTGTGGCAGGCAATGGGAAGTCATAGTTCAGAGACTGAGCTTTGGATTACAGATGTTCTAAGTTCTAGGTACAGCTACATTCCCTGTGCATGTGGGAGTTTAGCAGACTGTTTGATTTCTTTAAGCTACTTGGTTTTCTTCAACGCTAAAAGAGCGTCATGGCTGCAGCACCATGAGGCTCCCTAGGCCCCCCAGAACTGAGTCCCAGGTGAACCCAGGCCAGGCTCCACTGGAAGTCATGTGAACCTCCAGGGCTACTAGCCCATCTGAGCTCAGACCATGGGGAGCAGGAAACATCCTGCTTCTCTGAAAGCCTGAAAGCCTTGCTACTTTTACTGACCTTCCACAGCCAATCCATGAGGAATTCCTGCCACCTCCCCTTCAAGAAGCACTAGCCTCTCCTTTAGGACCCACAGTCCAAATACCACAATCTGCTGCCTTTCTTCTCTCTGTTCCATTCTTTAGAGGCCGAAGTAAAATTAAAATATTAAATCATCTCCATAGAATCGGCTTACCAGTTTTTCTTTTTTTAAATATAATTTATTGTCAAATTGGTTTCCATACAACACCCAGTGTTCATCCCAACAAGTGCCCTCCTCCCTGCCCATCACCCATTTTCCCTTCTCCCCCACCCCCCCATCTACCCCTAGTTTGTTCTCAGTCCTTAAGAGTGCCTCCCTCCCTCTCTGTAACTTTTTCCCCCTTCCCCTCCCCCATGGTCTTCTGTTAAGTTTCTCAAGATCCACATATGAGTGAACACATATGATATCTGTCTTTCTCTACCTGGCTTATTTCACTTAGCATAATACCCTCCAATTCCATCCATGTTACTGCAAATGGCATGATTTCATTCTTTCTCATTGCCAAGTAGTATTCCATTGTATATGTAAACCACATCTTCTTTATCCATTCATCAGTTGATGAACATTTAGGCTCTTTCCATAGTTTGGCTATTGTTGAAAGTGCTGTTGTAAACATTGGGGTACAAGTGCCTCTATGCATCAGCACTCCTGTATCCTTTGGGTAGATTCCTAGCAGTGCTATTGCTGGGTCATAGGGTAGTTCTATTTTTAATTTTTTGAGGAACCTCCACACTGTTTTCCAGAGCAGCTGCACCAGTTTGCATTCCCACCAGCAGTGCAAGAGGGTTCCCATTTTCCACATCCTCGCCAGCACCTATAGTCTCCTGATTTGTAATTTTAGCCACTCTGACTGACGTGAGGTGATAACTCATTGTGGTTTTGATTTGTATTTCCCTGATGATGAGTAACGTTGAGCATCTTTTCATGTGTCTGTTGGCCATCTGGATGTCTTCTTTGGAAAAGTGTCTATTAATGTCTTCTGCCCATTTCTTCACTGGATTATTTGTTCTTCGAGTGTGGAGTTTGGTGAGTTCTTTATAGATTTTAGATACCACCCCTATATCCGATATGTCATTTACAAATGTCTTTTCCCATTCCATCGGTTGTCTTTTAGTTTTGCTGATTGTTTCCTTTGCAGTGCAAAAGCTTCCTATCTTCATGAGGTTCCAATAGTTCATTTTTACTTTTAATTTCCTTGCCTTTGGAGATGTGTCGAGTAAGAAATTGCTGTGTCTGAGGTCAAAGAGATTTTTTTTCCTGCTTTCTCCTCTAGGGTTTTGATGGTTTTCTGTCTCACATTCAGATCCTTCGTCCACTTTGAGTTTATTTTTGTGTATGGTGTAAGAAAGTGGTCTACTTTCATTCTTCTACATGTTGCTGTCCGGTTCTCCTAGCACAATTTGTTAAAGAAACTGCCTTTTTTCCATTGGATACTCTTTCCTGCTTTGTCAAAGATTAGTTGGCCATACATTTGTGGGTCCAATTCTGGGATCTCTATTCTATTCCATTGGTCTATGTGTCTGTTTTTGTGCCAATACCATATAGTCTTGATGATTACAGCTTTGTAGTTGAGGTTAAAGTCTGGGATTGTGATGCCTCCCATATTGGTTTTCTTCTTCAATATTACTTTGGCTATTTGGGGTCTTTTTGTGGTTCCATACAAATTTTAGGATTGTTTGTTCTAGTTTTGAGAAGAATTCTGGTGCAATTTTGTTTGTTATTGTATTGAATGTGTAGATTGCTTTGGGTAGTATTGACATTTTAACAATATTTACTCTTCCAATCCATGAGCATGGAATGTTTTTCCATTTCTTTGTATCTTCTTCAATTTCCTTCATAAGCTTTCTATAGTTTTCAGCATACAGATCTTTTACATCTTTGGTTAGATTTATTCCTAGGTATTTTACGGTTCTTGGTGCAATTGTGACTGCGACTTTGTACCCTGCGACTTTGCTGAATTTACATGTCAGTTCTAGCAGACTTGTGGTGGAGTCTATCAGGTTTTCCATGTAGAGTATCATGTCATCTGTGAAAAGTGAAAGTTTGACTTCATCTTTGCCAATTTTGATGCCTTTTATTTCATTTTGTTGTCTGCTGATGCTAGGACTTCCAATACTATGTTAAACAACAGTGGTGAGAGTGGACATCCCGTCACGTTCCTGATCTCAGGCGGAAAGCTTTCAATTTTTCCCGATTAAGGATGATATTAACTATGGGCTCTTCATAAATGGTTTCTATGGTGTTTAAGTATGTTTATTCTATCCCGACTTTCTTGAGGGTTTTCATCAAGAAAGGATGCTGTATTTTGTCAAATACTTTTTCTGCATCTATTGACAGGACCTTATGGTTCTTATCTTTTATTTTATTAATGTGATGTATCACATTGATTGATTTGTGAATATTGAACCAGGCCTGAAGCACAGGAATGAATCCCATTTGATCATGGTGAATAATACTTTTTATATGCTGTTGAATTCAATTCGCTAGTATCTTGTTGAGAATTTTTGCATCCATATTCATCAGGGATATTGGCCTGTAGTTCTCTTTTTTTGCTGGGTCTCTGTCTGGTTTGGGAATCAAAGTAATGCTGGCTTCATAGAATGAGTCTGGAAGTTTTACTTCCCTTTCTATTTTTTGGAACAGCTTGAGAAGGATAGGTATTATCTCTGCTTTAAATGTCTGGTAGAATTCCCCTGGGAAGCCATCTGGTCCAGGACTCTTATTTGTTGGGAGATTTTTGATGAGTGATTCAATTTCTTCACTAGTTATGGGTCTGTTCAAGTTTTCTATTTCTTCCCATTTGAGTTTTGGTATTGTGTGGGTATTTAGGAATTTGTCCATTTCTTCCAGGTTGTCCAGTTTGTTGACTTCTAATTTTTCATAGTATTCCCTGATAATTTCTTGCATTTCTGAGGGATTGGTTGTAATAAATTCATTTTAATTCGTGATTTTATCTATTTGGGTCCTCTCCCTTTTCTTTTTGAGAAGCCTGGCTAGAGGTTTATCAATTTTGTTTATTTTTTCAAAAAACCAACTCTTGGTTTCATTGATCTGTTCTACTCATTTTTTTTATTATATATTGTTCATTTCCACTCTGATCTTTATTATTTCTCTTCTTCTGCTTGGTTTGGGGTGTCTTTGCTGTTCTGCCTCCAGTTCCTTTAGGTGTGCTGTTAGATTTTGTATTTGGGATTTCTCTTGTTTCTTGAGATAGGCCTGGATTGCAATGCATTTTCCTCTTAGGACTGCCTTTGCTACATCCCAAAGGGTTTGGAATGTTGTATTTTCATTTTCATTTGTTTCCATATATATTTTAATTTCTTCTCTAAGTGCCTGGTTGACCCATTCATTCTTTAATAGGATATCCTTTAACCTTCATGCTTTTGGAAGTTTTCCAGACTTTTTCCTTGCATTGTGATCTGCAAATGTGCATGGTATGATCTCAATTCTTTTATATTTACTGAGGGCTGCTTTGTGACCCACCATGTGATCTATCTTGGAGAATGTTCCATGTGCACTTGAGAAGAAAGTATATTCTGCTGCTTTGGGATGTAGAGTTCTAAATATATCTGTCAAGTCCATCTGGTCCAATAGACTTATCAGTTTAAAAAAAAAGTTCTGGGATTTGATTGAGATTGAGCCTCTGAAGACCACTGTGCAGTGGGAGAGCTGAGCCGGAGGACCTACAGTGACAGGCTTCTAGCTGCAGTCATCAGGATTGTGTGGCACTCATGTCAGATGAGACAAGCAGTGCATTGTGGAACAGGAGAGAGTCTAGATGGAGCCCCAAACCGATCATCAATTGAGGTCATTTTAAAAAAATAAGGGAAAGGAAAAAGTCTTTTCAACCAAAGGTACTTGAACAACTATAAAATAATATAGGAAGGAAGAAAGGAAGAGAGGGAAGACAGAAGGGGAAAGCCTTGACCCTCTGCCTTATACCATACATACAGATTACTTCAAGGTAGGTTATAGACCTCAGTGTAAATGCAAAAACTACAAAGCTTCTAGAAGAAAGCATGGACGAAAAAATGTTCATGACCCTGGAGTTTACAAACATATTTTAGAGAGGTCAAAAAAAGGACTGTGAAAGGGAAAACAAATGATGAATTGAGCTTCATCAAAAATAAAAAATGTTCATTTGGAAGACACTATTAAGATAATAGCCATAAAATGGGATATTTAAAACATATATCTTATAGAGTACTTATATATGTATGTAAATAACAACTTCAAATTAATGATAATTTATAAATATATAAGATAACACAATGTAATTTATAAATATATACTTTACAAATGTATAAATAATATGTAACAACTGAAAATTAATTATAAAAATATAAATAATCCAATGAAAAAGTGAGTGAAAGACATTTAAAAAGAAGATCCATGAGGGGTGCCTGAGTGGTTCAGTCAGTTAAGTATCCAACTCTTGATTTTGGCTCAGGTCATGATCTCATGGTGTGTGCAATCGAGCTCCACATCGGGCTCTGCACTGACAAGCACAGAGCCTGCTTGAGATTCTCTCCCTCCCTCTCTCTCTCTCTCTGCCTGTCCTCTGCACTCTCAAATTCATTCTTTCTCTCTTTCTCTCTCTCTCTCAAAATAAATAAACATTTAAAAAAAGAAGATACATGAAATGACCAGTAAACACAAGAAAAGATTTTCAAATCAGTCATTGGGGAAATAGAAATTAAAACTGATATCACCACACACTCACAAAAATGGTTAAAATTAAAGACTGACAATACCAACTGGTAGAAGGATGTGGAATAAATGCTGGTAAGAAAGCAAAATAATAAAACGACTTTGAAAAACAGTTTGGTTGTTTCTTATAAAATTAAGAATATACTTCCCTTTGATGCAGCAATTCTGCTCTTGGGTGTTTAATGAAGAAACATTATGTCCACAAAACAGATTGTACGTAAATGTTCACAGCAGCTTCATTCATAATCACATAAATCTAGAAAGCACCCACAAACCTCTCAAAAAGTAAATGGATAAACTAAGTGTGGTGTATCCATACAATGGAATACTACTCAGCAATAAAAAGAAATGAACTATTCATGCATGCTACAATATGGATGAATCTCAGAGATCTTATTCTGACCAAACAGGCCAGACACAGAAAAAAGTATTGCCTGACTCCATTTAATGGAGCTCAAAAATGGGGGTTGTGTGGTAGGCAGGATTCTAAAGATGCCTTCCGGGATTCCTGTTCCCTGATATACAGATACTGATGTAGGTACTACTGCAAAGGGACTTTGCAGATAAAATTCAGGTTGCTAATTAGCTGACTTTAAAATAGATTTTTCCTGGATTATCTGGGGAAGGGGAGTGGGCACAGTAATCTTCTGCCCTTGAAACCAGAAGAGGAAGGCAGAAGATTCAGAGAGATGTGAAAGGAATGATCAGAGAGATTCTAAGTGTGAAGAGGACTCAACTGCCATTGTTGGCTTGAAGATGGAGGAAGGGAGCATGGGCCAAGCAACAAAGTCGTCTCTGGGGGTGATGATGACCCTCAGCTGACAATGCCCAAGGAACTGAAGACTCCATGCTACTGCATGGACCTGAATCCTGCCACGACCAGAATGAGCCTGGAAGTGGATGTTTTTCTAGAGGCTCCAGAAAGAAATGCAGTTCTCTCAACACCGTGACTGCAACCTTGTGAGTCTCAGAACACAGAAGCCAACCAAGCCCACATGGCCTCTGGCCACTACCTGCATGACGATTCATTACACAGCAGCAGGAAACTGCTGAAGAGGGATTGGCTGGAAGGGCACACAACACCCCTCTAGGTATGACAGACATGATCCAGGTCTGGACTGCAGCAGTGGTTACACACATGTGTGCACCCGACCAGAGTCCTCAAACTGATCATGGATCTGGGCATTCACTCCACTGTGTATAAATGATACCACAAAATGTTTTTTAATTAAATAAAGAATGTCAGAACATTCTTTCCGCAGCTTGCAAATCTGCCAATGGTCTAGTCTCTCCCCAAATCAAATCCTGCATCCTTGCCAGGCTCCACTTTGCACACTCTATGCACAGGCCACCTTGCTCATTTATGTACACTATAGCCATGCAGGCCCACCACAGGGTTTGACTTTGCTGCTCTCATGACTGAAAATGCTGTCTTCCAAACAGCCACAGGACTCCTTCCTTATTTGTTTGGGTCTCTTACCTTACCAGGGAACGATTTGGAGCCAGAGTACTACTAAAGCAAAACACAGTAAGCACCCCCTGAATCCCTGCTGAGCGCATGAACAGGCCTTGTAGGCAAGTCCAGCCCCCTGGCCCAAAGGCCTTACACAGCATGGCCTGGCTTTGCACCTGCAGCCAGCTCTGTCCTGCTTCTTCTGGGCACGCTGCCTTCTCCACCAGGGGGCAGGCACTGCTGTCCTGAATCCCAATCTTCAATCTTCACATGGTTATAATTTGACTATTTTGTAGACATACGTCCCCGGCAGGATTTCACTGAATCTGAGCAAGCAGAAAATATCCTGGGAGGCCAAGCAGCCTTTCTCTCTTCGTTGTGTGGACTAATAAACAGCTCATGGCCGCTGTCTATGCCAGGGGCTTGGAGGAGCCAGTCCTCCTTCAGAGCCCCCTAACTCTCCAGGGAAGGACCTGGCTGCAGTGTGAAGCCTGGACCCCCCTAGCTGCCATTATGTCCATTGTTGTGAGAGGGGTAGCAGCAGGCTTCCTAGTAGAATTGGATGGAAGGAGCTAGAAAACTTTCTTTAGAAGCCACAAATAATCAAGGTTCTTCCTGGAGTCTACCAGACTCTACCAGGTTGGCAAACATCCAAGAGACATACAGTGATTTATTCCTCAGAGACTTCAGCATTCATTCTGATTTGTTTTAAAAAACTGCCTCAGGATTTTTAACTGAAACCATTAAAGTCCATTTCTTTCTTAAATACCATGCAGATCGAAGACACAGAATGCAGAGCCAGGCTGCCTGCTCAGGGTGGACAGTAACCCACATTAAAGGACAGCTATCAATATCAGCAAAGCACCCCATAATTATCAGAACTCAGTCTTTCATTGTGGGGGTGGACTTAACTATCTTTGACTTTATGAAAGTCAATCTTCAGATCCTTTTTAAAACACGATTTTAAGATTAAAGGCTGAGAGACCTGACTTGAGTTGATGAAGTTGCTGCTGCTGCTGATTGCACAAAGTAGCTTGGGGCTGGCTGCAGAGAAGAGGGTTTGGTTCAGCAAGAAAGACCAAGCCACAAGTTAGCTATGCTTCCTGCACCGTGAGGTTTTATCCAGGCAGATCTCTGCCCCGATGGAAGCAGTCAGTAGGGATGCTTAGACGACCAGGGACCATGGCAGGGTATGTGACTGGGTACAGACAGCCACTGAGTTCATTTATTTGTCTTCTAAATCAAATGATATTTTTACAAAATTCATCTAAGACTTTGAAATCAAATTATGTATTTTTAAAACTCCACCTAAGAGAGTATCACTTTGGTCGTCTCTGGTCAAATTCTGTAGGGCAGCCCTGCTGACCTCTTGTTTTATAAATGAACCACAGATCTGTGTATTGCCTCCTAGGTTGGTTGTTTCCTTATTGCAGACTGAGTCCAAATCTGCCAGCCCAAACTTACATTTTCACACATCCATTTGTTTTAAACATAGCTCATGTAAGCAGATTTCTATACATTTAGCCTTCCTGCTTTGCATTCCCTGCAAATCCTCCCCCAGCATCTGCTCGCCATTGATAAGACAAAGTCTATGGCTCTGAGACAGCAGGCTGCTGCTGCCCTTAGGACCTCTCTGACCCAGACTCCCCATGGTGCTGCCGAATGACATCACTGGGACACAGAAACCATTGCTGCTGTGTGCTTCTCTCTCCTGGGAGGAGTTCCCTGCCCTTCCCCCTCTCTGAGTAGAGACACATAGGTGGTCTCTGATGCACAGCTTCCTCCTGTGAGAAACTTCCCCCATGTAAGCATCACCCCATAACAGTCATTTCTTTTTTCTTGGTCAACTCCCATATCCCTGGAACCCCAGCACATCTGTATAGTTCACTGGGCAGAGAATGGTTTTGCAAGCCTCCAAGCCTTTGTATTCTGTTCCCCTGCACTGCCCTTCCTGTTTCTCTTCTGGAAAGCTCCAAGCCTCATTCACA
Organism: Panthera pardus; assembly: GCF_024362965.1. NCBI lineage: Eukaryota > Metazoa > Chordata > Mammalia > Carnivora > Felidae > Panthera > Panthera pardus. The sequence continues at coordinate 14,556,032 of NW_026526810.1, read as the reverse complement.
AATAATGAGGCACCTGGGTCCCTCTGCAGACTACCCCCAGCTCTCAGTCCACAGCAGCTATTTGCATGCTCATCTCACCTCTTGTTCTGTCACCCTCTTACAAAGCACACAGGAGTCCTCATTCATATGTATATCATCAGCACCCATGGGTACCTGCCTGAACCAGGAGCCTACAGAGCAGATCCGTGGTCTTCCTTAGAGTACAGTGTGGGAGCCACCCCTGTCCTGTAGCTTTTGGCTATTCAGTTTAGATATTCCTTCAGCTACTATGAAAATGGTTTATCACATATTGTGATATCACAGTTTAGATTAATTGATTAATAGCATCCTGAGTATAGAGAGCCCAAGCATTTGGAAATGCTTAAAAGTTACACAGCAGGCTGCTGTGCCCATTTTTCATGGCACTCCTTATGCATATGGCAGAGGTACAGATATGTCCTGAGGCTATATTCCTAGAAATGGGATTACTGGAATCCAGGATACATGGCATTTTACATGGAATAGATTCCTAGTTATGAATTTAACTTTTAAATTAATTTAACTAATTAAGTAACTAACGTTTGATTAATTTAACTTTTAAGAGCACCAGGTTTCAATCATCAGAACCCACTTAGTGTTCTTAGGATCCCATCCAGCTTTCAAAGCCCAATCTTTCCTGCTTACTGTCCTAATGCTCACCGTTTTTCCTGCATGCTACCCAGTGCGGTCAAGAGAGTTCACCTACCATGCTCTTTGTACCCCTTCTTTGCATCACAGCGTCTGTGCATAACAGCTGTTGGTTTTCCTAAAGTGTCAGAGAACTAGTGTCATCTCTGTGTTTCTAATACCGGGAACCATTTCTAATACCAAATTCTGTATCTGTCAGCATTTGGCGAAGGAGACACAAGTCATTCTAGATATTCCAAGTAGGAAAGGGAACTAGAGAAGCTGTGTTCTCACTGAGGAGATCCACTCTGGAAGTCCTTGAAGCCTCAGGACTCACAGGGCACCCCCACCACCCACCCACCCTAGCAGTTGGATTGCCAAGCAGGTGTTTCTCAGGAGTTTTCCCCAAATCTACAGCCAATCTCCATCTGCTCTCTGCCCAGGCATCTGCTTGCAACACTCCATGGAAAACCAGCCTGTGCTCAGCCTTCCAATCAATCTTGCATGAATGCTTCTCATTGGAGGCTGTTACCAGAACTCTACTGGGAATCCCTTCCAGGAGCATTCACTCACGCTCCTCTCCTGCAAAGGCAGCAGGGGTGTAGAATTGACCTTGGATGCTAAAGCATGATAACATTGGACATGGACCAGACAGAGTTGTGTTTGCTCTGTGTCGCCAAGGTGATTGTGTTGAATACACTGTCATCATACTGCTTTTCTCACTCAACACTACTTCATTGAAATCCTCTCAAATCTGTTGTATATGCAAATTCATTTTTAATGGCTGAGTAGTCTTCCAGATGTGGATTACCATAACTGAGCCAGACATTTCCTGAGCAGTCCCCGGAATCCTGAACACCTGCCTTCACCTCTCCCTCTCCCCCTCGTCTGGCACCTAGGAGACCCCCCCCCCATTACTCCATCCTCAGTGTCACTGGACCAGGCCATCTCATTTCACATCAATATTGCTATAGGCCCCACCTAATGTGCTTTCTGCCACAAGCTTCACCAATTCTAATGCCGTCTCTACTATTTAACCAGAGATATTTTTTAATGCAAACACTTTATTTTTCTAAAATAAAAATTGGATCAGGCCCTACTCATTTGGAAGTGCTTCAGTAGCTCATGTTTACCCTTGCGATGAAGTTCAGATCCCAGCACATACTTCACAAGACCCTTAAAGGTATACCTTGTCCCAACACCTCTGTCTCTCTTCCTGTATTTTTCAATCTCCTCAGGCAGCCTCTCCAGTCTCCTCTCTGTGCTGCATTCACACTTAACTGCCTTTATGTGCCAGGTCATTTCACTTCGAGGTTTATCGATGTGCTGTCTTCTTCCCAGCATGCCACCCCTCTTCCCCCTACCCCTGATTCTTTGACAAGATGGCTTTCACACTTCTTTTAGGTCTCGGCCTAAATGAGACATCCTCCTGAGAGCACCTCTGGTCATGCTCCAGGTCCCAAGTTACATCCTGACCTGGGTAACCTGTCAGAATTAGGTCTCAGTGTAGGCTTCTGTCCTGTGTTTTTTCCCTATATTAGTTAGGGGTTTGCTGGCAGTAATCTGTCCAGATTCTTATTCAGGCTTTTTTCTCCTCACTCAGCATTCTTAGCTATTGGCCTTTTCGTGCTTGTTACCTAGTGTTTGCAAGATGATTGCTACAGCTCCAGGTATCATGTCTGCATTCCAGTCAGTGAGAACAGGAAATAACAGCACAGGTCAACCCTCCTCTTAAGTCTGTATTCCTTTAAGTCAGAAGTAAAAATTTCATTCAAATACCTCCCAGTGGAGTTTGGCCCAGATCTGAAATGACAACATCTAGGGACTTAGTGAAGGAGGAAGAGGTGCTGTTAAAAGGAAAGGAGTAGAGCAGCCATTGAAATAAAAGGATGATTATTAGTAGAGTGTGATGTCTTAGAAGTCAAAAGAGAGTCACAGTCTAACGCTGCACATTAGTTCTTTCTCTTTTCCTCTGCCCCAAAAAAGGAGAGTAAATCAAGGAGAAGAGAGGCCTTTATTGATGGGGGACAGGGAAGTGACCTTGGATTTATCTACATCAAGCTTATTGGTAATCTTGAAAAGAATGCTTCAGTAGAAAGGGGATCACAAAAACCATTTCACAGTGGGTCAAAGAGTGAATGTGCATAAATATTACTTTTTCTTTCAACATTTGTTTAAATTTACTGCACATACCAGCCTCTATATAGCTGGCAATAGAGTACATACATTTTTTTAACATATCAAAATATCAGGGCGCCTGGGTGGCTCAGTCAGTTAAGCATCCAACTTTGGCTCAGGCCATGATCTCACACTTCATAGGTTCAAGCCCTGCATCAGGCTCTCTGCTGTCAGCACAGAGTCTGCTTCAGATCTGTCCCCTCTCTCTCTCCCCCTCCCTACTGGTTCTCTCTCTCAAGATAAATAAATAAACTAAAAAAAAACAGATATCCAAATATCAGCCATATGATTTGGTTACCTTATTATCATATTTGTTATATTGCACAAGTATCTGGTGAACTATGACCTATTGGAAGATTAGTTGAGGCAGCCTTTGGGCTCATTTCTTTCTCCACATTTCTATAAAAATAAGCTAATTAAAACAGTCTTATAAATATCAGCTAGCTAAGAAGTTCCGTTATTTCAATTGGCTCTTTCTATTTCCATCTGTATTTAATAGCAGGAAATTCAGAATTTTGCCTGCAAATGTGAAGGAGATGAAATCTTCCATTCTGTAGTTATGGCACACTACATATTAAGGGAGAGTTCTTACCTTGGTACACTTAAAATACTGGTAATTATTGTTTAATCATTTAAAATTTTTTGCATTTAGTTTTGTTTTCTATTTGTTTTAGATAAGTGATTTATCTAAAGAGTTCAACACTCAAAAGAGGAAGAAATTGACAATATTGTACCTTCTCTGTCCCCTGGACCCCACTTCCCCCTGACCCCGGGATCATTGCTTGTGTTAGTTTTTTGTTTACCTGTCTAGCATTTGCATATGCAGATACAAGCACACACTTATTTGTATGTTTTAATGTATATAGAGAGAATTTATATATTATTCTATCCTTACTCAAAAGGTAGGATTATGAATATTCAACACCTTGCTTATTTCACTCCCAGATGTGTGCTAGAGATCTTTCCATGGGGCTTCATTCTCTTATGCAACGGTATATCATTATGTTAAGTGGAGTGCACCGTAGTTTATTTAAATGTTCTTCCAGAGATGGACACTTAGCTTGTTTCCATTATCTTGCTGTTATAAATGATGCTGCAGTGACTATATTGTACATACCTCATCTTATGTGTATAAGTATTAACTAAAGGACAAAAGCCCAGAAGTGGGATGTCTGGGTCACAGGATAAATGCAATGTAATTTTGACAAATTACTTGGGGTTTTGTCATTCTGTACTTTTAGCAGCAAGTGGATTGGTAACCAGGTGGGTTGCCAACTTTTGCATTCACTACTTTGATATGTGTAAAATGATTCCTCAGTATATTTGTAATTTGCATTTCTTTTGTGATGGAATTTGTCATCTTTTCATCTATTTCAGAGTTGTTTATTTTTCCATGAACTCTTTGTTCACGTCCTTTGTTTCTATCTTTGGGTTGTTATTCTGTTTTTCCCCCTTATTGGTTTCTGGGCAAAACACAAACGTGTGTGCACAGGAGAAAATAGAGGGTGTAGCATTTGCTCTTGTGCTCAGACCCCTTCATCCGGGGACCCAGGGACTCTTGCCAGAGTGGGAAGCAGGGAGCCAGGCTGCTGATGGCTCACAGCTGAGTCCCTCTTCAGTGGTCCCCCAGTGGAAGGAAGTCACTTTTTGACCAAGTCCCCTACTGGGGTCAGCGCCCATCCAGTGCCTTCTTTATGTCTGTGCCCCTTACCACAATGCGAATTCCTCTGAAAGGCAATGCCAGTCAGTTCAGGGAAGGCTCTGTTGCACCTTCAGGGTGGGTCTGCTGCTGCTTCCCCCCAGACACCCTGCCTCATTCCCACCAGCCCTCCTGCCAGCATGCTCCCGCCTTGGTTTTTTTAGCATCTGACCTGCATCAGAGACGACTCCTGTGTGTGGTATGAAGTGCAAATATTTCCCCAGATCAATACCATCTTTTGACATTTTGTATGAATTTAAGTCTCTCTGGGACTTTCCCTTATGTTCCATTGCTTTATCAGATGGTTCATGTAGTATTATCGAGACAGTAGAGCAGGTTTATGTCTGTGAGTGCCCCTGTCTCCTCATTGTTCCTTTGTTTCAGAGAGTCCCTGGTTATTCTTGCTTAGTTTTCCAGATGAAGGTTAAAATGAGCCTGTCTGATTCCAAGCCCTGCTTATGTTTGTTTGTTTTTTTAATTGGGATCGTGTTAAATTTATAAATTAGCTTAGGAAGAAATGATGATATTGAGTCTTCCAAACTAAGAACATGGATCTCTTACATATCTCTTTTAAACTTATTTCTCAGTATTTTGTCTTTTAGTTGCAATTATGAAATTGCATAATGGAATACTTCCTTCCATTATGTCATCTAACTTGTTTTTGTTTATGTATGAAGGCTATTTTCTTTTACTGTATGTTAATGTTACATCTGGTGTTCAAAGACTGTGTCCAGCACTCTGCCTCCCCCTTGTGGGTGTGTGGGAGAATTGCCCTTCCTGGCCCCTGTGGTTGGATGGGAAGGAGGGACCCTGTGCCTAGTTTCAGCCTTGGGTTGGGAACAGAAGTGAGAAGTCACTACTAGGCCAAGGTATTTGATTGTTAATGAGAGATACCCTAGAGATTTTTGTCCCTCTGCCATACTGATAGGCAGTTTTTAAGACCAGCTGCTCTGTCCACCTGAATCTTGAAGTGAGAAGGCGTGACAGAGCTTCTCCAACCCACAGCAGACTTATGGTATGAGTAAAATATAAGATTCTGTTGTTAGGGCCTCAGGAGTTTGGAGGCTGTTTATTCCCACATTACAATGCAATCTGCTATTCATGGCATTCTCTTGTTAATAGGAAAGGTCAGTGTGTTTATTTTAGTCTTTCATGGCAATTTCTGTTTTGTACAGTTTCTACTTTTTTATTTAGTATGCATATATTCATGCTTCTTATGTCTTCTGTTTTAATATGTACCTAATATTTGTTCTAACTGGGTATGGTAAGGCACACAGGCATGGAAATCACTCTCATGAAGGAAAGAGTTCTTTAGGAACAGGAGCCATGCCATGCAGGGCCACACAGGAGTATCAGGGTCAGTCAGGAGGCACAGAGAAGGGGGGAAATATGATGAGAGCCTTTATTGTGATTTCTGCAGGAAGGAACAGGTAAGGCTGGATAGGCAGGATAATAAGTTTTAGGGTTAGCTGGTTTGAATTTTAGCAGGCTCCAGGGTGGAGAAGCCACCCCAAGTTGTCTGGTACCTGGCCCTGAGTGATTAGCAAAGGGGAGCATTTGCCCTGAGTGTGAGTCAGGGTTTGGATTGATTGGTTTGCACATGAAAGGCACATTTCCAGGGAGGTAGTTTGCTATCATGAGGAATCAGATAGGCCTGAGAAGGGCAGTCAGTCCCTCATGGCTCAGCAAGACTTCAAAACTACAGAAAAGAAAGCATAATTAATATACATCTCCATTGTGAATTGTTGGGCACCCAGGTGCTAAGTGTGTTAAGCGACCAACTTTGGCTCAGGTCATGATCTCATAATTCGTCAGCTCGAGCCCTGCATGGGGCTCTATGCTGATAGCTCAGAGTCTGGAGCCTGCATCAAATTCTATGTCTCTCTCTGCCCATCCCTCACTCTCTCTCTTTCCCTCTCTCTCTCTCTCTCTCTCTCTCTCTCTCTCTCTCAAAAATAAAATAAAATAAACACATATATGTATATACATATATACATATATATAATATATATGTGTATAGATAGATGATAGATATAAGATCATGTCCCCTATGTTGGTTTTTGTCTGTTTGTTTGTTTTATTTTTCTTATATATATATATATATACATATATATATGTATACATATATATATGTATATATATATATATATATGTATATATATATACGTATATATATATATACATATATATATGTATATATATATATATGTATATATATATATATAATTTATTTTCAAGTTAGATAACATACAGTGTATACAGTGTGATCTTAGGCTTTTTTATTTTTGTTTTATCTTTGCCTGGTAACCCTGATAAACCACGGCCCTTCCCTGTTAGCTGCAACCTTTCTGAATCACTTTGCTCTAGATAGATCTCTTATATACAGCAAATACCTAGACTTTGCTTTGTGAGATAACATGCAAATCCTCTTCTTTAAATAGTTGCATTAAGCCTATTTAAATATATCGCGCTGACAGATATGGTGGTTCTTAGTTCTGTTGTATCATATTTTCTATGTTTGTATATAAATATTTCAAATGTCTTTCAGTATATTTTATTAGCTTTTTACTTAAAAAATATTTTTCTGGGGGCGCCTGTGTGGCTCAGTCGGTTGAGCGTCTGACTTTGGCTCAGGTCATGATTTCACGGTTCGTGGGTTCAAGCCCTGCGTCCGGCTCCATGCTGACAGCTCAGAGCCTGGAGCCTGCTTCAGATTCTGTGTCTTCCTCTCTCTCTCTGCCCCTCCCCTGTTCATACTCTGTCAATCTCTCTCTCAAAAAATAAACAAACATTAAAAAAATATTTTTCTGGTAATTAGATAAGTTGCAGGGTTTTTTAATGTTTATTTTTGAGATGAGAGACAGAGACTGTGAGTGGGGGAGAGGCAGAAACAGAGGGAGACAGAATCTGAAGCACAGAGCCAGATGCGGGCTTGAATCCATGAGTCCTGAGATCATGACCTGAGCTGAAACCAAGAGTTGGACGCTTAACCAACTGAGCCACCCAGGTGTCAGGTGCCCTGATAGTTGCATTTTTTATCTATGGTTTACTTTTTTAAATTATACCTTTATATAATATTCTGTTTCCTTTTTACTTTAGACAGTGTTAGTTCTTATGATCTGCTTCAATAAAATTAGCTTGTATCTTCCTCTTCCCTTCTCTCTTTTTCTGTCTCCTCCCATCCAATTTAATTAGTAGCATATCTTTTATCTGGTTTTTGGCATTCACCTCTGTATTGCTAAATACGTTTACATATTTGTATTTGATCTTTTAACTCCCCTGTATCATAACTGAGGCAACTATATGTTATTTCTACTTTCTGCCTTCTACCATTGTATTGATTTTATCATTTTTGCTTTGGCAGAATATTGACTTTCTCCTCTTGCACTTGTATCTGTACCTTTGTTTTTTCTTAGATGTACAGTTAAATAAATTTACTGCTGCCTAATGTCCTTTGCCAAACCTCCATTCATCTCTTGATTGGCTGGAGCCCATCCTTTAATAGTTCTTTCAAGAAAGATCCATTTGAGTAGTATTTCCTGGATGCATTCTTGTTTAAAATGGTTTGTCTGTAGCCTTTATACATGAAGGGATAGCCTTGATGAATATAAAAGTTTCTTAGCTCACACTCCTTTCTTTAAGTATTTTGTAGATGTGACTCCATTGACTTCAGGCATTGAATGTGGCTGCCAAGAAGTATGTTACAATCCTGATTTTCTTTATTTTTTGTTTAAATATTCAAAGAATTCTCTTTATCTTTAAAACACAATTTTATAAGGATATGTCTTGGTATTTTACTAGGACAACTTCCTTTTATGCAGTGTGCCCTTTCAATATGTAGAATCAAATCTTTGTATGAGAAGTTTGCTTTTTTTTTTTATTTACTTTTTAAATTATTTTTTTTCTTTTCCATTATTTTAGATTTCTTATTTTAAGCTACAATTATTTGTATGTTTTATGTCTTTCACCTACATTCTATATCTGCCATTTCTCTGTTAGCTTTTGTTTCTTTACTTTTTCCACTTCGCTTATTTTCCATTTTTATGGTCCTTACTATGCTATCTGTGGTCTGTTTTTTCTTTGCGCCCTTAGAATTTAACTTCATTTTGGAAATGACTTTGCCTCTTTTTTGCTTTTTCCCCTGAGTTTAGTCATTTCCTGTTTCATATATTCCTATAAGCCCATGCATCTCTGACTTGTAGTTTCCCTTTATTAATGTGATACTTTCATGCTAAATTAAAGCAGCACACTCTGAGAGCCAAAATGCATATGTTAAGTTTAACTTGAGATCTGGCCTCATTTGATGTTACTCTTAAGAATACATCAAATGAGTTAGAAGTTTAAATCACAAACATTTCATCAGTAAACTGTACTAGAGATTTTGGTACTTACCACAAAACCTGTGCTTATTATTAATCCAGTAACCTAATGTATTGTGATATGCACAAAGTAAGGCATAGCCTAAAGGAAAAAATTTAACAGGCAACTTCATTATTCCCTGTAGTCTTTGGATTGAGGTCTTCTTTCATACACTTATACTATTCTGCTGCTTGGAGGAAATATTTCTGGAAAAAGGAACAGAGTAAGCAAATACAGAGAGATATGACAACAAGAACATACTTTGAAGATCTCTTGTTGGCTACAGGAGAAAAATGAGTATTTCTAGCTGTGTGGATTGCAATCTGAAATCAACATTCTGTGCATCAAGATTTAGAGGAGAATAGAAATTGGATAGTCACCTAGCTTCTGTCATACTTAGACATTTGGCCTTGAAGCTTAGGATAGAAATTACAACTAGATTTAAGATTTTTCACATAGGGATGGTCTTGACCTTCAAAAGAGGATATAAATTAAGAGAAGAAAAGAGGAGCACCTGGTGGTTCAGTCAGTTGGGCGTCCGACTTCAGCTCAGGTGATGATCTCACAGTTCGTGATTTTGAGCCCCACTTCAGGCTCTGTGATGATATCTTGGAGCCTGGAGCCTGCTTCAGATTCTGTGTCTCCTTCTCCCTCTGCCTTTCCCCTACTCATGCTCTGTCTCTGTCTCAAAAATAAATAAACATTAAAAAAAAATTTTTAAGAGAAGAAAAGAAAGAAAAAATAGGGGAACCTATGTGTTTTAAGGGCAAAAAAGGGCAAAGCAGCAAGAAAAGGGTACATGAAGTATTCAGAGGCATAGGATAAAAGGGACTGTTAAATGTCCCTGTTCTAGTGAGGCTTTCTGCTGTTCCCCCATGGGCCTGATAGCCTGCTGTGTTTAGATGGACCTAGTGACACCTGAATGAGAATTTCACATGGTGCAGGTAAGTGCATGGGGGTAAGGACCCAGCAGCTGAAAACATTGGCAAATTGGAGACAGAGAGTGAGGGATGCAGAAGAAGAGGACAAGTCCTTTTCTGGAGGGTCATGATGAATGGGCAAGGCAGGGTGGAGGTGTGAAAGTTAGTCCATAACCAGGAGCTGTGATGCCCTAAACAAGACCAGCTTCAAGGAAACTATAGCCCCAAAAGTGTGGGTTTTAATCAAGACAGGCCTGTATCTCCTCCTTCACCTCCTCTCTCCTTGACCTTCTTCCTCCACACAGGCTTGATCCTCCCTTGGGCATGTGGCCCCCTCAGCCGTGCCTTAGAGCAGAGTGCCCACTCAGGTCATCACCCCCGCTTAGGCATGATTTCCCTAAGGGCAAGAGTCTTATCTTTGCCTTCTTGGAACATTAATGCCCATTGGATCATCACTAACACTTATGCTTGAAAATGCCAGGTTTAGATCATGTGGGTTATATTTGTACACTGTGATGTTTAGTCCTATGTGAGTGTGAAAGTGTGTTATGACATTTATGCTTCAATTTAGTTTCCCAAAACCAGCCCTGTCATGGCCACCACCCCAGCCTCACAGCCACGACCACCACCCTCCACTTCTATTACTAATGATAACCAGGCTGCATTACACCAATGCCCCAGCTATTTATTATCACTTACAAAACCACCCACTCCCGCTGTTTTTTCTGTTGGGTGACCCAGATAATTTAGTTTGCTTTTCTTATCCACTAAGATAGTACAAAGATACAACTATTGTGTCTCTGTTACCTAACTATGGAGAAAAAAAAATGTGATTACATTACAAGTGGCCATATAACTTACATATGATGATTGATGGTATCAAGTCTTCACTAGAAGTAGAAGAGGTAAAAAAGATGTCCTGATATTATTTCGTATATTTAAAGCCTCATTATATTGTATATACAACATAATTTAGCATGTAATTGGGTCAATATGGCTTATACCTGCAATTTGAAGTTATCCAGAAGAGGATAAGATTTTATTTTCTCTTTAACATGAAAGCTAGGCTTTTAGTTCTTTGTCTTTAAAAAGATCATGATGCCAGAAGACTCCATGCCTCCATTAGAAGTCCATTGACTCAGGCTCAGGAATTAGAGACCCACAGGGTTCCAGCTCCCAGAACAGCTCCCCCTAGCGTTGCAGAAAGTCCCCTTCAACACCACACCCATCTCCGTGCCCAGGAGCCCTGCTTACAACTCTCCCAGGCCAGCACCCCAGTCGGGACTAGCATCTCACCCAGTTCAGGTTCAGAGCTCGGACGTCTGCCTGCTGCTAAGGCATTTACACAGAGAATTCCTCCAAAGCTTCTCCTTTACACGTATTAAGCTTAAAAAGAAAAGTAAAACTCTAAGCAAAAGCCCAAAGAAAATTTGGGAATTCTTTTTATTGATTTTTTCGTTTTGTTTTGTTTTGCTTCTCTCAGAGAGTAAGCTCTACAACTTGATTTTCAAAGGGGTGGAGGGGGGCATGATAATTAGGAATGTAATGTTCTGAAGTGTGTGTGTGTGTGTGTGTGTGTGTGTGTGTGTGTGTGCGTGAATCTAAAGGCTGAGAGTAGATACAGTCACATATTGCATATGGACATCAGCCGCAGGTGCGAAATTCTGCTTTTAGAGATTATGCATCAAGCCATTTTACCCTTTTGAGAAACAAGAACGCTGGTGGAAAGTTCATTAGTCACAGTGATAATTAAAAATACTTCTCATGGGGCATCTGGGTGGCTCAGTCGGTTAAGCGTCCGACTTTAGCTCAGGTCATGTTCTCACGGCTTGTGAGTTCAAGCCCTGCTTCGGGCTCTGTGCTGACAGCTCCGAGCCTGCAGCCACTTTGGATTCTGTATCTCCTTCTCTCTGTCCCCTGCCCCTTGTACTCTGTCTCTCTCTGTCTCTCAAAAATAAAGAACTGTAAAAAAAAAAAATTTTTTTAAAGAATGCTTCTCGTACAGTTTTTTTCTACAGTGAGATCCTTCATATTGTAATTTATTGTCATTTCTTGTCCACAGGCAAAAACTGGGACCTGACAGCCGCTCTGAGTGACTATGAGCAGCTCCGACAGGTGCACACAGCCAACCTGCCACATGTGTTCAATGAGGGCAGGTGTCCCAAGCAGCCAGAGCGAGAGCTGCCACAGCCCGGGCACAAGGTGGAACGGCCCTGCCTTCAGAGGCAGGACGACATCGCCCAAGGTATCTGGCAAGGAAATGAGCTCAGAAACAGCTTCTCTGGGGTTCCATGGCTTGCAGGGGGTAGTGGGGGGGGGGTGGCATTCAAAGAATGGCAAGGTCATCACCTCTCAGCTGCAGGCAAATCGGGCTCTCGGTTCATCAAGCTGAAATGTGCGTTGCTGCTTCTGGTTCCTGGCTTCCCCCTCTGCCTCAGAAAAGCAGGAGAGGCAGTCCAGTCCCCTAGGAGCCCATGTGATTGAGGACCAGCACTCCTCCTGGAACCTGAGTCTCTCCATGCCAAGCACCTCTAGTCCCTTCAGTTATTCCCTAAGTAGCATAGCCTCCAGATCTGTTCATCATCAGTGTTCAGTGTCCCAAGGGCTCCCTTTTCTGTGTTCTTTTTATTTTTTTATGTATTTTTTAAAGTTTATTTATTATTTATTTTGAGAAAGAGAGAACACGTACACACACACACACACACACACACACACACATATGCGCGCATGGGGGAGGGGCAGAGAGAATCCCAAGCAGGCTCCATGCTGTCACTGCAGAGCCCGACTCAGGGATCAAACTCACAAACTGTGAAATTATGACCTGAGCCAAAATCAGACACTTAACCAACTGAACCACCCAAGGCGCCCCTTTCTGTTCTTTTTCTTAAGGATCAGATGTGTTTACTGTAATGGAAGAAACAGTGCAAAGATATAAAGAAAACTTCAGAGTTTTCTTCTCCACCCATCTCAAATCTCACTGACATAATAACCAATGATGGCATCCTGGTCTGTCCTTTTGCTACACTCATTCAGAATGCATCAGAGTCAAATGCACATAATGCTTCTCAAATCACTTGTTTCACTGAACAGTCAATCATGAGTATAGTCTCAATATATTGTTCTGCACAGTCATTTCTAAACTACTCCTGTATTAATGGTTATCCTGGCTTTTCTTGGGTGTTTTGTTTCCAATACTCCTAGCAATGCCAAAACAAACAACTTTATGCCCATGATCTTACATACTAGTGCTTTTATTTCTATGGGTCAGCATTCCCAAAGTGGATTTGCTGTGCCAACACCATGTGCAAAACTAGGTGTCTCCCTTCACTCTTAGCAGTCCTGGATGTTTTTGTGATGGTTTTACATTGCTTTTCTACTGTGAAGGGTGAAAAACAGGTGTCTCCTGTTTTAACTTTCATCTTGTCATTTGTTGGTTAGCCAGTTGGATTTTCCCTTCTGCAACATCCCTGTTCACATACTTTGCCCATTTTTCTATTTGTTTTCAGTTTTCTTATCAATTTGTAACATTCTTTGTGATGAAGACGACAAACATATATTTTTATATACGTGTATGTCTTTCCCAGTGAATCATTTACTTTATGATTTACAGAGTATTCTGCCAACAAAATGTTTGTATTACTATGCATTCATGGCTGATAGGTGTCCTCTCTTGCTGTAGAAGATCTCCTGGAATACAAAGTTCCTATATTTGTTTGAAAAATTTGTTGTTAGGGGGCGCCTGGATGACTCAGTGGGTTAAACATCTGACTTTGGCCCAGGTCATGATCTCACAGTTGGTGAGTTTGAGCCCCACTTCAGGTGAACTAGTTCCCCACTTGGGGTGAGCCCCGCTTCTGTCTCTCTCTCTCCCTCTCCTTCTCTCTCTCTCTCTCTCTCTCTCTCTCTGACTCTCATGGGATTCTCCCCACACTTGTGCCCTCACTCACTTGTGCCCTTTCTCTCTCTAATAAAAATAAATAAATAAATAGATAAATAAATAAATAATAAAATAAAATTTTGTTCTTAGGTCTTTTGATTGATTTGAATTTTTTGTAAGTAGTAAGGAAGAATCTAGTCTTGCTTTCTTCTGGATCAAGATTGACTTACCCTGGCACATTTATTGAATAAAGCATCCTTTTTCCACTGAACTAAAATGTCAACTTTGCCATATATTAAATTCCCAAATATACTTGGATGTGTTTCTGGACTGTGTCTGTCAGTTCGTGTGGTCACTCATCCTGTTACCTTGACTCTGGTAGTTTTATGTAGTATAACTTCTGTTAAGGCAACTTTTTTACTGCTATTCTTTTCCAAAATTTTTCACTATTTTTGGATATTTATTCTGCCATATAAACCTTAAACTTAGAATTCTGGTTGGATTGGGTTGAATCTTTATTTTAAGAATAATTGGCATATTGTAATATCATTTTCCCATCCAAGAACATTCAATATGCCTCCCCATTTAGTTAGATTCTAAGATTTTAGGCACAGAGAAAAGCAACTTATTTTTACATATTTATGTTTTATGCAGTAATTTACATAAATTCTCTTATTAAAACTAATCATTTTTTATAAGACAATATCTTGAGGTTTCTAAATATATATGATCATAATATCTGAAATAATTTAAATTCTTAACATTCATATGAAATGTAATTACATTAAATGAATTTCATTTCTTATCCTATTGCATTAGCTTAGCCCTCCCAAACTGTTGTGAATGAATGTTGTCTTTGTTTCTGTTAGCCCAGCCTTATTATTCAAGCTACATGGGAACCCATATCTTGGATTATTATTTTATGCTTACTCTGTTGTCTGGAAAAGCCAGAATTGAGTTAGAAATGTTAATGCACATTATCCATTTTTTTTCTCTTAGTTTCATTCTTTCCACTGTATTTTGAGGCCATCTTGTTAGATGTATATGCACTCGTAATTGTTAGGGCATCTTGTTCCAGTGTTCTTTTGTTACCGACATATAAAGTGTCTCTCTGCACCCTAGAATGTTTTTTATCTTTATATCTGTTTTACTTGATATGAAATCTCTATCTTGCCTTTCTGTTGGCTCAGATTTGCCTGGAATATAATTTTGTCTGCTGTTATTTTGAATCATTCCTTATCATTTTATATTACATGTGATTCTTATAAATAATTTGTCATCAGATATTATTTTATTATCTGATCCATGAGTCTCTGTCATTTTTTTTTTTTTAAAGTCTTTTTTTTTTTTTTTTTTCAACTTTTTTTTTTTTATTTATTTTTGGGACAGAGAGAGACAGAGCATGAACGGGGGAGGGGCAGAGAGAGAGGGAGACACAGAATCAGAAACAGGCTCCAGGCTCTGAGCCATCAGCCCAGAGCCTGACGCGGGGCTCGAACTCACTGACCGCGAGATCGTGACCTGGCTGAAGTCGGACGCTTAACCGACTGCGCCACCCAGGCGCCCCGAGTCTCTGTCATTTGAACAGTGAATTTAATCCATTTACTTTATTGTAATTATTGTCATGCGTGTAGTTCTTTATGTTGCATGTGTTATTTGCCAGGCTTTTTTGGTGTGTTTTTCTCCTTTTCTATATCCTCTGGCTAATTAAATTTTTTTACTGATTTGAAAGTTATACTTTCTACCTCTACTTAGGTAATAGTTACCCCTAACCTATGCAAACCTATTTTTATGTTTTCTTCCTATCATTTTAAAAAAATGTATTAACAACTAAATATTACCCTGAAGAAAACAGGGTACATACCTTAGTATGAGTGTGTTTTGTCTTCTCCCTTCCTACCTCCACTTGTCCTCAATCACATTTAGGTTCATTTTGTTATCTACTTAGACAACCATTAACTTTATTTATTCACATTTATCTTTTGCAGGAAGAGTACTTTCTCAAAGACTACTTTCATAAAGAGTTTTTACGTAATTAGTCCTTAAGCATTGGGTTCCTAAAGGTGTTTACATGATATTCTTAAATTTTTGTTTAGTGGAACAAGAATTCTAGATCCAAATTATGTTCCTTGAGTGCTTTAAAACCATCCCTCCATTGTTTTCTTAAATCGCATTTTCACCTTTTCTAAGAGATTTCCTTGACCCAGTCTTCCAACTTCCTAATTCATTCTTTATTTGAATCCATTCTGCTAATCATCATTCACACTTTTCATTCCAAATTAGCCCTTTGCCATTATTATTTTGCATCCTAATATTCTGTTTATCTCTTTGAACACATTTACTAGGCTTAGTTTAAAATCTTGCCCTCCAGTCTATTTACTTTGCTTCGTCTGGCACAGGTACGTTGTAGACTTTCCGTAACACTCCTCAGGTGTGTCCTGAATTTTCCATGTGACTGCAGAGCACCTGTGGTTATCAGCCATTTCTGCTCATACTGTATATCAGGGAAAGGGACAAAGACATGGGCTCTGGCTTGTGCTCCTCTGGATGAGAGTGTAGGGGAAATTCACTTAAGTTGGAGATCTTTCAATGCTTTAATAGGGGCTGAAAATGTTCCCTGCTTGCTCCCTCCTCTGCAGTTAGCTCCACTCCATAGGGAACCTCCAGCACCTCTGTTCTAGCAATTGCTCATTTCCAGAAGCTGCAACCATGTGTTGTAACCATCAAGCTCACAGCATGTGTTGGAGAGGGGAGGGAAGGCTTAGGGCCTGGCCAGCCCACCTGTTATTGTTATTGGTGCCTCACCCCCAGCTGTGGTTCAGCATTGCCCTGATGTTCTTCCAGCTGCCATTGGCCAACACTGTTGTTTGCCCACCCGGTGGAGGTGATGGTATGAGCAGTAACCTGCCCAGGACTGTGCCAGGGTGAGGAAAGGCATGGCCAGAATCCTGCCCCCCACCTGGAGCCTCTATCCATGAACCCTAGCCCACTCCCCTCTTCTGCTCCTGTAGACCTCCAAGGCAAGTTAGGAAAGGACACTAAGGCTCTGTCACTTCTTGTCTATCTGGTTATATTGTTGTTAAGTTCTCCTCCATTGCTGCCATTAGGTGTGACTCTGGAGACACTACCACTTCTAATCATTCCCTGTAGTCTTCCCCCTCAGGGCCTTCTATGACTGTTCTTTCAGCACCGCACAGTTGAGGCTGCTGGGCTCTCTCACACAGTGACAATCCAGACAGATGACAACATGGCTGCTCCTACTCTTTTTGACTGGCAGCAAACCAACCATTCTATTATTTTATCCTCCCACTGAGGTGGCTAGAAGGACTCTTCTCTCTGCTTCCAGAGAGCTTGGTGGATCCAGAGCCTAATACATACCTGATACCTGCTGCTATGTAATTTTTATCACATATTACTTAAGGAATTAAAAAACATGTTTGTCATATAATTCTATTGAGTTTTGTGAACAATCCTATCTACTTTTTAAAAATTAGAGGGGGCCTGGGTGGCTCAGTCAGTTAGACGTCTGACTTTGGCTCAGGTCATGATCTTGTGGTCTGTGAGTTCAAGCCCCACATTGGGCTCTGTGCTGACAGCTCAGAGCCTGGAGCCTGCTTCAGGTTCTCTGTCTCCCTCTTTCTCTGCCCTTTCTTCGCTTGAATTCTGTCTCTCTCTCAAAAAAAAAAAAAAACTAAGCATTAAAAAATTTTTTAATAAAAATTAAAAATTATAGTTTCTGAATTAGATATATGTATCCTTTAATTGAGTTCTTGAAATCATAGTGCACTAACATGGAAAATGAATATCTCCATGTTATAAATTAGGGGTTGGCAAACAATGGCCCATGAGCCAACTCTGGCTACTATTTTTTAAATAAGTTTTTGTTGGAACATCCTCATGTCCATTCATTTATGCATTGGCTATGGCTGCTTTAGTGCTAGAGAGTTCAGTTGTGACCAAGACTGCATGACTTATGGAGCACCTGGGTGGCTCAGTCAGTTGAGTATATGATCAGCTCAGGTCATGATCTCATTGTTTGTGATTTCAAGCCCCACATCAGGCTCACTGGAGTCAGACTGTCAATGTGGAGCCAGCTTCGGATCTTCTGTACCCCTCTCTCTGCCCCTCCCCCACTTTGCTCTCCCCAAAATAAATACTAAAAAAAGACTGCATGACTTACAAAACCTAAAGCACTTATATCTGTCCCTTTCATAAAAGGTTTGTGCACCTGTTTTAAAAATACCTAGGATTTGTTTTAACCAGGTATGATAAAATATGCAAACATAGAAAAGAATTTCAGGAGGGAAATTTTTATACTCACAGTTCCCTAAAAGCAGGAAGCATGGCACACCATGGCCACATGAGGAAGCACCAAGTTTGGTCAGGAAGCAAAGGAGACAAAGAGAAAAAACATGGGCATGAGCCTTTACTGTGATTTCCTTGGAAAAGGCAAGGCAAGGTAAACAGATACAGGATTGGCAAGATTGAATAATTTTAGCAGGCTCTCTGGGGTTTTGAAGCTATCCCTGATTGTCTTGTACCTTGCCCTGGGATGCAGAGGAATAGTGCTTGCTGGAGTAGAAGAACCAGATAGAAGAGGTGGTTCAGAGTATGGCCTCTGGATTGGTCAGTTTCTAGGAAAGGCATGCTCCTTCCCTCTGAGTTATTTGCTCTCAGAATTGGCTAGTCCTGGTAGGGAAAGCCTCTCCCTGGTCAGGGATGCCCACATGCCAGAGCATCAGGAATACAGAAAATAAGGAAATGTAGTTAAAACACCCACCCTGGCCTAAATCACAGTTGTCTTTGTCAATAGTTGTAAAATTCTGTGCATTCTCTATGATTTTTTAATCTCTATATTTCTCTGGGGCATAACTTTGAACATGGTAATTCCTGTAACACAATTCATTTATACTCCCCTAAAAGAAAGATCACTGAGTTCATGTTTAAAGAATCAATGTGTATGTGCATGTGTATGTTTGTGTGTGATTATGTGCATTCATGGAGATGGTGATGGGGAAATGTTAGAATTAGGAGCATATTTGTCATTATATGAGCTTTAACATAATTTAATTTTAGTTCAAACAGGATTTTTCTTTTTTTAAATTTTTTAATGTTTATTTTTGAGAGGGGGGTGAGGGACAGAAAGAGAGGGAGACACAGAATCCAAAGCAGGCTCCAGGCTCTGAACTGCCAGCACAGAGTCCAACGCGGGGCTCAAACCCACAAGCCATAAGATCATGACCTGAGCCGAAGTCAGATGCCTAACCGAGTGAACCAACCAGGCACACACCCCTTTGGGGGCTTTTCTTTCAGACCTTTTCTTTCAGGCTTTTTCTTTCAGACTCCAAATATTGATTTATTTTTTAAATTTTTTTAATGTTTATTTATTTCTGAGACAGAGAGAGACAGAGCATGAGTGAGGGAGGGGCAGAGAGAGAGGGAGACACAGAATCTGAAGCAGGCTCCAGGCTCTGAGCTGTCAGCACAGAGCCCAACACGGTGCTCGAACTCACAGACCGTGAGATCATGACCTGAGCCGAAGTCGGTCGCTCAACCAACTGAGCCACCCAGGCACCCCAAGACTCCAAATATTTAATATTTGGAACTGCTAAATAGCATCATACTATACTACAAATGGCAATGTTTCTAAGATCCTAATAGCATGTCATTAACTAGCAAATAGGTACCGAGTGATAAACCATGAAGGAGTATGGATAACCCTGCCCGGCAGATTCCCACTGTTGAGAGCAGCATTGTGAGTCTGCCCAGTGGATCGTGAGGCCACGCAGCACCTCAGGTATTAAAGAACAACTGATTCCTATCTCCATCAGATCCTAGTAGGTGGGGCAGTTCCTTCTTTCCCAGATATAGACATGGTAGATTGTAACAAGAGACAAGACATCAGCCTGGCTTGCAAGACCTGGAAACATGGCAGAAATATTTGGAGTCTACTCTGTTCTTGCTCTTCAGAATGTGGACAGTGCAGGAAGCACTGGGGCCATCCCCCATGGTAGATAGGCCAGGCCCTATGTGCTCCATTTCTCTTCTTTCCCATGGCTGCTATGGTTTAACTTCTCTTTGCCTTTCCTCAAAATAACTAGTCATCATGGTCTCAGAATCCAATTGAAGGTGTATCAAAATTACCCATTTTAAAATACTCTGTGGGGCTCGCTATGCATTTTAATGCACAGATACTTGAGGCTTCTGAGAATTGACTTTAAATTTAAAACCAACCTACCCCAGGATCAAAAGCCTCTTGTTTTCAGTTTGCTGTAGCAAAATTATTTTAATGACATTTTTGTCCACTGCTCTTGCCCATGGGAAAGTAAGAAGCTCCCATTCGGGATGAAGACACAGGTGTGGGTCTTCTCTGAGCACAGGCAGGAGGAGACATGCTTCAGAGCAGCATCAGCATGAGCACAGAGCCTGATCAGTGAGCAGGCTAATCTGAAATGAAGTGGGAGTCCTCATGACCTGAGTGGATATACTTTATGAATTTGCCACAGGGTTTAGACAATACTCACCCAAACAGCAGTTTGAATTTTGTTTTCCTGAGATGATTGAAAGAGGATTTCTGTCTTGCTAAAATAACTCTGTTATTACAGATATTGATTGTAAACAAGAAAACTTCTCCCTAACACCCTGTATTTAATAATCTTTGTATCATGGTAAATGTTAGCTATTAAGGACAGGGCTTAAAAAAACGAGGATGGGGGGAGCCTGGGTGGCTCAGTTGGTTAAGCATCTGGCTCTTGATTTCAGCTCAGGTCATGATCTTATGGTCATGAGATCAAACCCTGTGTCAGGCTCAGTGCTGAGCATGGAGCCTGCTTGGAATTCTCTTTCTCCCTCTCTCTCTCTGTCCCTCCCCACATGCTCTCGATCTCTTTCTCTCTAAAAATAAATAAACATTAAAAAACAACAACAAGAGGGGCATCTGGATGGCTCAATTAGGTGAGGGTCCGACTTCAGCTCAGGTTATGATCTAATGGCTCATGAGTTCAAGCCCCATGTCAGGCTCTATGCTGACAGCTCAGAGCCTGGAGCCTGCTTCAAATTCTGTGTCTCCCTCTCTCTCTCCACCTCCCCCCACTCATGCTCTCTCTCTCTCTCTCTCTCTCTCTCAAAAATAAACATTAAAAAATTTTAATTAAAAAAAAGCAAGAGTGAAGGAAAACAAAGACATCCACATTTTTGCTGTGGCATTGAGATCACATGATTAACTTCTTAACAGAGTAACATCATGTCCATCAGAGGAATTCTACACGGTGCTTTTCACCCTTTTGTTGGAAAGCCTAGGCAGAATAAGACTAAAGTAGCCCAGTACTTTTTGAGTGCTGTGATGAAGGAAAACCAGACAGAAGAGAAGTAGATGTGATGGCTTCATATCTGTATGTGGAGCATTGTCATGCGAGATGCATTTATCAGAGTAACTTTAGTAAAGTAACCTCTCTTACCATCCAAGCCTTGATGGGGAAAGCCTGAACCAATTGCTTCTTGCTTGAAGTATGTAAATGGATGAAACGAAGAGCAGTCTGGCTCGTGTCCCTCAGAGCTAGCAGGGGACAGCTCTGCTGACTGGAGTTAGATGTAACTTAAGACCCAAAAAGAAGCCTGGTGATCTTTAATGATGCTGATGCATACTTGTGTGGTAGACTCCCAGCTTGCCTCTTTCTGAATGGTCTTATGACTCAGAGTGAGTAAGTGCCATATGCCAGGTGGTGGTAATGTTAGCCCCAGCAGCAGGGAGGCCTGCGGGAAAAGAGTGACAGGTGTGTGGGTGAATGTGTGTGTGAGCGCCTGTGGGTATGTGTGTGTAAGTGTGTGAGCAGATTTGTGCATGCACGTGCGTGAACATGCATGCTCACTGAGCCACACAGCCACCCCACTCATTTCCTGTGGTTGTCTTTCCCACTCCCCCTGCAGAAAAGCGACTTTCTCGGGGAATTTCCCACGCCAGCTCGGCTATCGTCTCCCTGGCCAGGTCCCACGTGGCCAGTGAGTGCAACAATGAGCAGTTCCCCCTGGAGATGCCCATCTATACATTCCAGTTGCCGGATCTGAGCGTGTACAGTGAAGACTTCAGGAGTTTCATCGAACGGGACTTGATCGAGCAGGCGACCATGGTGGCTTTGGAGCAGGCAGGTGAGCTGCTGGCCCCAGCAGGCCCATGTTCCTTGGGCTCAGGGAGCAAGTGAGGCTGGCCTAACTTAGATCAGTGAGGAAGGGACGCGTGTTGTCTGAGTCCGGTGTTTCCAACTCAGACTCTGGAAGCTTGCAGCAAACCCCCTGCTCTGCAGATAAGGTCTGTTCCAACCCAGCCCTGACTGGCAGGGGCCATTGGCTGTTTGGTGCTGAGATCCCTTGAATTTTCCCTTTGTTCCCAGATCCAACCTGTCTAGGCCAGCCCCCTCTAAAGACACTCTCTATGGCTTTGCCTGACTTTTCTCCTTTTTCCATACAACCCTCCTGTGGGTGTTGAACTTAAGGTAAGAAAGACCATGGACTTTGGGGAAAATAGGAGACCCTGTCACTTCCTATGTACATGAGCAAGTTATATAACCTCCCTGAGCCTCAGTTTTCCTGTCTGCAAAGACGAGAAGACAGGTAGCTGCCTGGTGGAGTTAAGTATTAAATGGCACGAACAGAGTGTGTCTGTCATCTCCTGCCCTCCCAGCCTTGCTGGCCTCCAGGGTTGAGGAAACACAAAACCTGACTTCGGTCTTCTCCTTTTTCTTTGCATTTCTTCTGACATCCCAATGAAGAAGAGATTTGGGGAGCAAGCCAAACTTGTCTCCTTTGGAGTTCCTAAAGATAACATAATTCGTTCAAAACAAGTGTCTAAAGCAGATGCAGGTTCTTCCTGAGACAGAGCAAATATCCTATCTTACTCATAACCGTTTTCATTATAAATCTTTGCAAAATCACATGTTCAGGGGCTTCTCAGATATACACGCAGAAGACTCTGTGCCCCTGCCCTTCTCAGGCCCAACATACATCTCCCATGGGCACTGCTTCCCCACCAGCATGAGTTGACAGTGCACTTGGAGTGTACCCTCAGCTGGTTGGACTGGGGAGCAAGGACTTCTGACTCTGATTCCATTGTCAGCCAGCTATTCCCGGCTGCTGCAGAGTGGAGCCTCCACTTCCAAAGGCCTGGCACATGAAGGTGCTCCTGTGCGGCACATGCTAGGGAAGCAAGATGGGGAGCCTTTGGCTGAGAGTAGTGGATAGAGGGTGTGTTCAAGCCCTCAGCCAGTAAGTGCTTCTCTGTCAGAGAATCACACTTGGCATGTCACCAAGACAAAACTGAAAATGCCCAGGCCTTTGGAGTGTTGCAGAAGACTGAAGAGAAGGATCTATAGTTGGTATGATCTTGACATCGGCAGACGGACCAGTCATCAGCATCCCCTACCCATCCTGGTAGCATCGGTAGGGAATGCTGATGAAAGAATGAGCAAGGTGTTAAGAACACCAGCAAAGGATAATGTCATGCTTGGAAATGGCACTACAGGGGCACTGCCACTCTTGGGCCTGGCAAAGAGGCAAATGATGAAAGGAGCTGATGGAGAAAGCTACTTACAAGAAGGTGTGGCTTCGAGGAGAGAAGATGATGGAAAAATAAATACTCTGACCACCTTCTTTGGCACAGGCTTTGACCAGTGCCTCTCATCAGCAAAAGGGCAGAGAGCAGAGAGCCCATTACAGGGCTCCAGGCAGGTTGCCCTGAGGGTGCAGAGTAGGGGGAGCATAAAGCTGCAGGGCAAATGGGAAACACCCAGAAAGTTGACAGTTGGGTGTTTTCTATCAGGTCCAAGCTTCAGTGTATACTTGGCTTCATCCCATTTCATGTAGAGCAATCCAGGAAATGTCCTCATCCACTTGGTCCAAGAAGAACATAGACAAAGGAAGGGGTAGTGGTTAGTGGGGACTTCTTTGTGTTGGGCAGCCTGATGGTCAGCCTCAGCCCCAGGACTCAGGGGTCCTCACCCATGGCAGGCTTGGTTTTAGAACAGGGTCTACACTTGCAGTAACAGTGTTGGATCTGATGTTGTAACCACCAATGACTTGTTTCCTCAGCTGCTGCAAAGCTGTCAAAAGCAACCCACAGACTGATGCCCACAGCCCTGCTCTGTCTTACCTCAGGGTCATTGACTGATCCACAACCATAAAACAATTCGCCTGGGTTAGCAATAATCCTAAACCACTCACTATGGAGGCTGGCTATTTTAAAGCTGTTTCTGTGTGAATAATTCAGAAAAGATATTTTGAACAAAGGATTCACTATTCATACAGAAGGGGAAGTTGGTGTAGGTTTAGAAAGAAAAGCGTTTCATGAGCTAATTTCTCTTGAATGCTGACATTAGGTCCTGTCAATGGCTAGTAGCACCATTAATGGCAGCCGCTTTCTTTGAAGGTAGAGTCCTGGTAAAGGACACAGAGTCCCACTCTGGCACCACGATAGCACCTTTCTTTGACCCTGCCATGCTTAACAAAATCTTTTACTTCTATGGAATGTCTTTTCTGTTATTTTTTCCATACACTGCATGTTAATTTTTATCACCTACATCTTACTTCCCGGATTAGTATTTTTAAAGGGTACTATTTTACTCCAACCATGCAGTCTTAGAAAGCACCTATTAAGAACCCAAACTTACTGACTGAAGATCCTGAATTCACCAACATTGTTTCTGCCATCAAAAGTAGCAAGAGTGGGCAGCAGGGATCCCCACTCAGTGCTGGGGAGGCACCCCATCCATGCTGCAGGAAGCCTTGGGGAGACTGGCCGGCCACCCCACACTTCAGGAGTGTGCTTCTAGAGCAGTGAGAGCCTGAATGCCAGGGCTCTGCCTGGTACATGGAAATGAGAAACCGGAAAATAATGTAGACATAAAGAATAAATGTGTTCATTTCCTCAGCATAGAACTGACCCCAGCCCAGGGCACCTGGGTGGCACAGTCAGTTGAGTGTCTGACTTCAGCTCAGGTCTGATTTCACGGTTCATGAGTTCAAGCTCCACATCGGGCTCCGTGCTGACAGCTCAGAGCCTGGAGCCTGCTTTGGATTCTGTATCTCCCCCTCTTTCTGCCCCTCCCCTGCTCATGCACTGTCTCTCTCTCTCTCTCAAAATAAATAAACATTAAAAATTTTTGTTAAAAAAAGGGGGTACCTGAGTGGCTCAGTCAGTTAAGTGTCTGACTTTGGCTCAGGCCATAATCTCACAGTTCATGGGTTCAAGCTCTGCATTGGGCTCTAAGCTGACAGCTCAGAGCCTGGAGCCTGCTTCAGATTCTGTTGTCTCCCTCGCTCTCTGCCCCTCCCCTACTCATGCTTTGTCTCTCTCTGTCTCTCAAAAATGAGTAAACGTTAATTTTTTTTTTTTTAAAGAACTGACCCCACCCCACTATCCATATAAATTCTCTGGACTTTTTTCCTCAGCTCTCGAGCAGGACTGTAGACTAGATCATCCCTCAGGCCCTTTCTGTGCCCAGGTTATGGTTGGGACCCCAGCTGGTGTCAGGCAAGCCCTTCACAGTCCCCCACCATATCTAGGTGATGAGCATCGCCCACTGGGAGGTGGCCTTGTTCCCTCCCACCCATGCTATGTCCTGTTGTTAACTATCAGGTGCCACCATTACTATCCATGGGGAAGACAGAGCTCTAATAAGAACAGTGATTTGAGAAAGCCACTCAGTATTGCCAGGTATAAAGTGTAAATTCCCCCTTGTAGTAATTTAGTGCTCAGGATAGCCGTTAGTAAGCTATTGATATACATGTGTGCACATATACTATATACATGGAGATTAATATAGGTGCCTGAAAATCCACTTGTTAGAGGCATAATTCTAGCTGTCTTGGGAAGGAAACATCAACTTTGTCACAGGGTCTCAGGGTTGGGGGCTTTCCCTGCCTTTGGGACTCTACAGGAACCCAGGGCTCATGTTGTCCAGAAAATCAGCAACAAAATGATCTTCACTCAGTTAGTTTTCACCTGGTCCATCACAGAGGCTAGGCTCTACCCTCAGTGCCTGGCAAGGCATGGGTCAGTCCATCTATTTGAAGGGCCTCTCTGTTGAGTGGGGTGCCAGTCTTCACCTCCCACAGAACCCACAGTGCCATTCTCCTGAGCCTTAAAACCTGGAGGGTAAACCTATTCCCACCCTGTGACAGTCTTTGGGGCATCAGAAGGACCAGGTCTTTGGGGCGCCTAGGTGGCTCAGTCAGTTAAGCGGCCGACTTTGGCTCAGGTCATGATCTCGCGGTCCGTGGGTTTGAGCCCCGCGTCGGGCTCTGTGCTGACAGCTCGGAGCCTGGAGCCTGTTTCAGATTCTGTGTCTCCCTCTCTCTGACCCTCCCCCATTCACGCTCTGTCTCTCTCTGTCTCAAAAATAAATAAACGTTAAAAAAAATTTTAAAAAAAAAAGAAGGACCAGGTCTTCAGTACATACAAGTGCTGACCTCCTGAGAGATGAAGGACAATGCCTTTCATTCTTTAGTGATTACCTGCCATGGAAAACACAAGACACCATTAATTTCTCAATCAGATTATCTGCTTCATTTATGTGTAAGAAGACTCAGAGACCATAGGTCTCTAGATGTGAGGAGTAACTACTCATGCCTTGTCCAAAAGCCCACCACAGTGTGGGCAAGATGGTATGCGGTGCTTCTGTGATCTTGTGAACCCAAAGGGCATATTTGTGTAATACAGTCGTTACTGTGTACTTGAGAAATTGAAATACAGATGCCAAAAAATATTTAGGGATACCTTTGAGTTGTGGCGTTGAGTCTTGTCTCCATGGGAAGGTAGTCATGTTGAAGCAAATCTGCCAGAGAAGTGGTAAGGTGTGTGGATGGTTTTGAAGGTGTCCAGTGTCAGCCCAACCTGGGCTGTCCCACGTCAGCTGGGAGAACTTGGCCAAGTTACCTGACCCTCTGGAGCCTCACTTTTTTCCATTTGTAGTCAGAGATGTGTGACAGCTGCCAAACCAAGACAAGGTCACCCAACACAACACTGTGCTCCCATGAAACAGCCTGTTCATTCCAGGTGCTGGGTTGAAATTCCTGTACTCATAGAGATTAAATTCTAGTGGGAAAGAAAACCAATCAAAGGTAGAACATAAATGGGAAGTGAGGTGGTGAGCTGTGGAGAAAGTGAGAAGCAAGGTAGGGGATATAAGGTGAAGAGAAGGAGACCGAGGCAGGTCTCTTGAGGGCAGCAGGGGAGGGAGAGATGGAGACATGGGGCTCTGGCATTCCTGGCAGAGGGGGCTTGGCTTCAAAGGCTTGCACATGTAAGGAAAGCCAGGCATAGGGGCAGATGGAACGAGGGCTGGAGGAGATGGAAAGGAAGGCAGAAGAATGGTAGCCAGGGGCCCCTGGAGCCATTGTGAGCCTTTGGGCATAACCATAGGTAGGATGTGCAGTCCCAGGAGAGTTTTGAGCAGGGAGTGACATTTTTAGAAACACATTTGATGTGTTCTGGTGCTCTGTTGAGAATGGACTCTAAGGGGGAAGAGAAGGAGGAGGAGCTGGGAGGAGGTGGCTACTTTACCCAGGGGAGGACAGGTGGCCAGTGCTGTGGGGGTAGCAGTGGAAGTAACAAGAAGAAGATAGATATTGATGGGTCACCTGGGTGGCTCAGTCAGTTGAGTGCCCAACTTTGGCTCAGGTCATGATCTCACAGTTCGTGGGTTCAAGCCCCGGGTCCAGATCTGTGCTGACAGCTCAGAGTGTGGAGCCTGCTTTGGATTCTCTGTCTCCCTCTCTCTCTGCCCCTCCCCTGCTCATGCTCTGCCTCTCTGTCTTTCATCTCAAAAATAAATAAACATTTAAAAAATATTTAAAAAGCTAGAAGCTAGATATTGAAGCAAGATCTGTTTTGTTTTGTTTTTTTTAATTTATTTTTGGGACAGAGAGAGACAGAGCATGAACGGGGGAGGGGCAGAGAGAGAGGGAGACACAGAATCGGAAACAGGCTGCAGGCTCCGAGCCATCAGCCCAGAGCCTGACGCGGGGCTCGAACTCACGGACCGCGAGATCGTGACCTGGCTGAAGTCGGCCGCTTAACCGACTGCGCCACCCAGGCGCCCCAAGCAAGATCTGTTTTGAAGGTGGACCCACAGGACTTGTTGATGGACTGGATGGGGGGCATAGCAGAAAGAGCTGAGTCAAGCATGACCCCAGGAATGTTGCCCTTCCTTAGCATGATGGTGCCATGGGGAGATCCAGACACCCTGGGGGAGGGGCAGGCTTGGGGGGGCGATGGAGGGGCCAGGAGGGGCAGGCAAATTCAGAGATTCTAGTGAGACTTTGCTGACATTGTGTGACATTGCTGTCTAGTTGAACATGAGAGTCTGGAGGTCAGGAGAGGCCTGGGTTAAGGATATAGATATGGGAGTTTGAAACGGGAGAAGTGGGAGAAGAAATCCCTGGGGAGGAGATGAGCTTTAATAGCAACCTCCCACTGCACCTCCGACACAACTTTGCTCTGTGTTGAGTACCAGGTGGATAAGGAGGTCTGGAGCTGGGCAGAAATGCCGGGAAGACAGACCTAGAGCAAAACATTGCAGTCCCGCAGGAGGGACTCACAGAAGTACAGGCAAGGCACAGTGATGCCCAGAGAAGGGGGATCAGTCAGTGACCCTGGGTGGGTGGAGTCGCTCTGTGAGTGACATTAAAAAGAATCATAGGGTCACGTTTAGGGCAAGATGTGCTAATCTTGCTCCTAGAGAATTAACAAGTTTTGTTTTCTTTCCTCTCAGTGTCTTAGTGGGTGATGAGCAAAATGACATCTTTTTTTAAACTGTGTGGTAACCATCTGTTACAAAGCTCAAGTTAATTGGTGCCATTATCATGTATGAATCAGGAACGATGCATGCTTGGAAAAGGCAGAATGAGTGACTAATAGTTCTTCCCCCGTAATACCCCAGCCTCCCTTGATGGAGTTCACCCATGATTTTCTCCTTTGCAGGAGCTCAAGTTTTTGTTTTTTTTGTTTTCTTTTTCTTTATTCACAGTGCCAGTTCCCACGTTTGTTTGTCTGTCTTCAGTTCTCAAGTGAAGTTATTGTGTGAGGAGACTGAATGACCTTTCTGTCAAAGCTAGAAATAGGAGCTTTGTACCCTGTTCCCAATCACACTGTTTGTGTGAAGAATGCCTTCATCTTGGGCATCCCATCCTGGGTCTGACTGGAGACGAGCCATTTTTGGTTCTGCAGAGGCTGGAAAACACTGGCATTTATCATAGCTGGGTCACCTTCCCAGGGTGGTCACATCTGATTAACAGCCTTAAGAACGCTTTCACCTGGAAGCCAACTGAAATCAAACCACTAAGCCTTGGCTTCCATCCCCCAGGCACATACTTAAGTTTTGTCATGATTCAGTTACCTTCCAAGTGGGACTAAATACGTGGGCTCGACTGAGATTTAGAAAATGATAATGTTCCCTGTAAGAAATTTGAATGAAGGTAGCACGAAAGAGGAGGGTGCCCCATTTCAGATGGTATTAACTCCCAGACCTAGAAAGATTACTTCTAGGTATACAAGATTCCTTCTAGATGAGAAAGAATTTCTAGATACGTAGGATTCCTTCCAGATGCAAGATGACTGCCAGCTGTGTGGTGAATTTACACCTCTGTGGTTCCTCTTCTGGGTTCAGAGTCCTGGAACAGCCCATGACAAGGTGGAAAGCAGCCCCCCCCAACCCCCCGGAAGAGCAAGCTGCTTAGGGTCTGACATGAGCCAGATTCTGTCCCTTGGAGCACGGCTTCACAGTGTGCACTACTTGAGGTAGATGAGCAGTTAATGTGCTGAATTTCTATTTGTTTTAAGCTTTTGAGGATAATGAGATATCTAACACATGTGCTGCTTTCCAGGGTATCCTCTCCCTACCCTAAGAGCACAACATTGGTAACCAATCCTATGACATATTTTCTAGAAAGTGAACGTGGCAGCATACAGGAAGACAGGGAGGTAGGATTGAGGCAAAAGCATTATCTAAATTGTATAAAATGAGCACCTTTTCAGGTAGCTTCAGGTGCTTTCCCTGTTTTATGCAAAGCGTCAGGTTGCTGAGAATGTAGGAAAGCTTTTTTCTTTTCAAGTTTATTTCTTTATTTTGAGAGAGACAGAGACAGCACAGGTAGGGGAGGGGCAGAGAGAGGGAGAGACAGAGAATCCCCAGGCAGGCTCTGCAACATCAGCATGGAGCCCAATGTGGGGCTCGAACCCACGAAACTGTGAGATCCTGACCTGAGCCAAAACCAAGAGTCAGACACTAGTCTGACTGGAGCCACCCAGGCGCCCCTGGAAATCTTTTCATAAGTGGGGGGATATGGCACTATTTACATTGGATTCATGAAGTAAACAGAAAAAAAAAGAGATCTGGAGGATGAGAATGGAATCCTACCAAAGGGGCTTCCAAAACTTACGGAGTCTGGTCTCCTACCTCTGGGCAGAGCACCTCACCTGGCCTGGAGTGACAGGCTCAATGTTGTGCATGTAAAGCAATGTCACCATCTCCCTCAGATCAGAAGGTCATGCTTTCTCTGGGCCATTCTGCTCCTTCTCCTACCAGTGCAGGGGAGGCCTGGGGCCACTGGGACCACATCTCCAAGATCAGTTCAGTGCCTATTCAATCCCCTTGTGTCTTAGCCCCCACAGAGGAGATATGGCCCTGCCCTCTGGGCTCACAGACCAGAGGGGAGAGACATTGTGAGAGAGAACCCTAATGACATGGGTAGTGTGTGATGATATGTATAAGGCGACCTGAGGACAATAATTAAGCCTGCCTGGGGAAGGGGTGGTGAGGCAGTCCCTCTGCCAGGGGCCAATGTCTCCAGGACCAAGAGGCAGTGACCTGAAGTTGGCAGAACTATAACAGGAAAAGTATGAACAGCAAGCTTCCTGGTGCAGGTTCCCAAGGGGCTGCTTGTCTTGAGGGAGTAGAGAAGGTTTAGAAGTGGCCATAAGAAGGGCACCTGGGTGGCCCAGTCGATGAAGCATCCAACTCTTGATTTGACTCAGGTCATGATCTTGTGGTCTGTGAGTTTTTCTGAGTTCAAGCACCATGTTGAGCTCTGTGCTGACAGCTTAGAGCCTGGAGCTTGATTCAGATTCTGTGTCTCCCTCTCTCTCTCTGCCCCTTCCTCATGCTGTCTCTGTCTCTCTCTCTCTCTCTCTCTCTCTCTCTCTCTCTCAAATGAAAAAACATTAAAAAATTTTTTTTAAACTCTCCCAGGGTAGGAAGGTGAGACAAATGGACAGAATTCTGATTTGCATGTCTTCTGGCTAAAGGATGCTGTATCCATTTTCTGTTGCTAAGTAGCAAATTACCACACAGTTAACAGCTACAAATTTATTGTCCCGCAGTTTCTGTGAATCAGCAGTGTGGATGTGTTAGCTGGGCCCTCTGCCCAGGGCCCCTCAAGCCTGAAATCCACTTGTCAGGGACTGCCTTCAGCTGGAGGCCCAGCTAGGGAGAGACCTACTTCTGAACACCTCAGGTTATTGTCAGAATTCAGTTCTTCACAGCTAAGTAACTCAGATTCCAGTGTGTTTGATAGCTCTTGGTGGGGGAAGCTCTCAGCATCTGGAGACCACTCTAGAGACCTAGGTGCTTGGCACATGGCCCTCTACACAACATTCCAGTTTACTTCTTCAAGACCACCCAGGGCATCTCTTTCTTCTCTCTTCTCCCTTCTCCCTCTTCTCCTTTCTTCACTCATCCCTTCTCCTCCTTTCTTCTCTCTCCTCTCTCTGACTTTCTGCCTCTCTGACCATCAAATCCCTTTTTAAAACCCTCACCTGATTAGGTCAGGCCCACCCAGGATAATCTCCCTTGGACGTCAATTGAGAAGTCAACTGATTACATATACAAAACCCCTCACATGGCCAGGAAATGTAATCTAGTCATGGGGGTGGCATCCCACCCACACTCAAGGAGAGAGGATTCCCCCAGGAGGTGGGTAACTTGAGGCCACCCAAGAAGTCTGCCTACCACAGATGCGATGTTGTTATTTGAAGTTTGACAATCCTGCTATGCTTAAAGATCCAGACTGGGAGATTAAATCATGTAGAATGTATTGTGGTCAAAGGGATTTTCTCAACCTCCTCATGTGCCTTTATTAGCCATTTCACTTGGATAAGTAGTATGTTTGGGTTGAATCCCACTCTTGATGGTTTCAGGTTTCAAACAGCATGTTTTTGAGTCCTCTGAGGAAAGCAGACCCTCTTATTGGGCTCTCTTGAAAGGTGTGGTATCTGAAGTGGGGTGGAGTAGGCACTATGACACTGTGCTTTTGATAATAATAGCCACAATGTATTTTCATAGCATCAACAGTGTGCTTTGTGCAGTATTTGGCATTATTGACCTCCACATCTCCCATCAGCTGCCTGTTTGATATCCATCCACTTTACAGGTAAGGAAGGGAAGACTCAGAGAAGCATCTCCATTCACCTGTTGTGACCTAGCCTGTAAAATGGCAGAGCCATCAGAAACTGGCTCTAGGTGCCTCCCACCCTGCTCTTTCCACCACACCTCTTCAGCTCTACTCAGAACCTTGCAAACTGTCACCTTTTCCCTCAGGCTGTTTTCTGCTGAGTTTTTCATTCCAAATAATAATTGCATGATTTCTTAGTGTTCTTAAAAGGGCAAATCACCAATACCAGAGAAAATCTCCAAGGGGTTGCTCTTTGAGAGGCCAAATATGAAGTAAGCAGCAAAGTTCATTCAGTCATAGAAGAACATATTGCTGATGGCATTGAGCTGAAGCATTGGACAAGGAGACAAAGTGAGGGGGCCCCACAAATTACAACAGCTCCCAATCTTTGCATTGACATGTGGTGACTGATCCCAGAGTTTAATAATGTGTAGTAATAAATGAAACTCATGTGATATATCTAGTGGACGGATCTCATACGATCAAAAAAAATTCATTATCACTATTGTTTTGTCACTGTTCTCATTTTTATTTGTGTGAGGAAAAATAAAGCACCAAAACGGATTCGATTTGGCAATCCAAATATTGGAAATAAAAAGAAAGTGAAGGAGGGTATCTAAGGAATGGTTAGAAAACAGAATTGTCAGATGATTTAAAAAGTGGTAAAATAAAATTGATGGTGGCTGGATCTATGAGAAGCCAGTCTAACAACAATTCAGTGTAGAAATAGGAAAAATGTTGTGTTGAAATATACTTTAGTTACAGTATGTGTTAGTGGTTTTATGACTTAGTCTTATTTTTATTGACTTAATAGTCTTATTTTTATTGAAACTGCCTTTTTGACATTTCAGAAACACTCCTCTGCAGTGTATGGGGAAATTAATGTGGAATGTAAATATTTGCAAAGTGGGGTTCTTATCCAGCAAGCACGAGCTCTCCGGAATCTTACCCCCTGGGTCTTTTCTTTTGCCTTCAAAATGCCCTCTCAGGTGCCAGCGTCTTCCAACTGTCTCTCTCTTTTGATGTAGTCTCCAGAGCTAGGCCCAATACCCTTTTTTTTTTTATAAACTCTTCATTGAAACATAACACACATACAGGAAAGTATGAAAACAGTTCAGTGCATAACAACACATTCTATAACAAGGACTCCTATCTAGAAATTCAGATCAAGAAAGCAGACTTCTGGGGCACCTGGGTGGCTCAGTCAGTTAAGCATCTGACTTTGGCCCAGGTCATGATCTCATGGTTCATGGGCATAAGCCCCACATTGGGCTCTGTGTGGACAGCTCAGAACCTGGAGCCTGCTTCAGATCCTGTGTCTCCCCTGCCCCTCCCCCCACTCGTGTTCTCTCTCTCTCTCTCTCTCTCTCTCTCTCTCTCTCTATCTCTCTTTGTCTCAAAAATAAATAAACATTTTAAAACTTTAAAAAAAAAGAAAGCAGACTTCTAACAGCATAGATTTACTTGGCCTCTTTGTGAACTTTATATAAATGGAATCATAAATGGGTTAAATCTGGATTCTTTCACTTACTATTAAGCTTGTAAGATTCAGTCATATTGTTAAGTGTAATTATAATTTATTCTTACCACTCTTGATATTGCAATGTATGCATCTATTCCAAATTATTTATCTGTTATATTGTTGATGGACATCTGGTGCCTTAAACCAGCCTGCCATAACAAAAACAAAAAACAAAAAAACAAAACAAAACAAAAAAAAAGAAACAGAGACTAGGCAGCTTAAACTATAGAAATCTATTTTCTCACAATTTTAGAGGCTGGAAATCTCAGACCTAGGTACCGTCCAAAGCAGTTTTCTCAGTGAGGACTCTCTCTGGCTTGTAGACAGCCACCTTCTGGCTGTGCCCTCATGTGGCCTTTCCTCAGGACATAGGTGCAGAGACAAACAGAACAAGCTCCCTGGTGTCCCTTATAAGGACATTAATCCTTTCAGATCAGGGCCACAACCTTATGACCTCATTTAACCTCAATTACTTCCTCAGAGGCCCCATTTCCAAATACAGCCACACTAGGGGTTAGGGCTTAAACATATGAATTGCAGGGTTGGGGCGGTGGGTAATTCAGTCCATAACATTTGGGTTGTCTCCAGTATTTTATTATAAATAGTGCTGCTGTGAACATTCTTATACATGTTTTTGGTAAACATGTGTATACATTTCTGCAGAAACATACCTAGGGGTGGTATTGCTGAGTCATAGGATTTTACACATGTTTAGCTTTATAATATTTTTCAGCAGATGTACCAGTTTGCTCCTCTACTGTCTAGAGTTCTGGTTGCTCCATATTATTTGTCTTTTCATTTTAGTTATTGGTGTTAAGCTCACTAGTTTTGAATGTATATAGGATCTGTGATGATGCCTCCTTTTTCATTTCCCATGTTGATATTTAGTAATTCCCTTTTATTTGCATTAATGATATTGCTAGGGACTTAAAAATTATACTTATCTATTCAAAGAATCTATTTTGGCCTGTGTTGGATTTTTTACTGTACATTTATTTCTTGTTTAATTAATCTCTGCTCTTTATTTTTTTCTTTCATCTTCTTCCTTTGGGTTAAATATGCTACTCTTTCTCCTGGCTTCAGGAGATGTAAGCTTATGCCATTATATCTTTGGCAGTACGCTATAATGCAACACATCTCTCTGCAGTGTCTCTCTGCAGTGCTTTAGCTGAATATTACAATTTTTGATGTGTTGTTTGCTTTATCATTCAATTTAAAACATTTCTAATTTCTCTTGCAATTTTTGTTCTTTAATCCCTAGGTTATTTGGAAGTATATTGTTTAATGACTAAGAAAATGTGGGATATTTTAGTGGTTTTTTTCTAGCTTCCTCTATAGTCAAAGAATATACAATGAATGATTTCAGACATTTAATTGAGACTTGCTTTATGACCCAGCATATGATGAAGTTTGGGAAATACTCCCTGTGTGCTTAAAAAAATTTTGAATTCCGTACTTCTCAGGTATAGTGTTTTATATGTGTTAATTATATCAACTTTGTTGATTTTGTTGTTCAGATCTTCTCTATCTTTAACTGAACTTTTATCCATGTGTTCTACCAGCTACTGAAAGAGGTATGTTAAAGGCTCCCCTGTGATTGTGGGTTTGTCTATTTCACCTTTGATTCTATCAACTTTTGTTTTATATACATTGAAGCTACAGATTTAGACTTGTTATACCATCCTGGTATGATATGATTTTAGTTTTGTTTTTATGTGCAGGCCTGATGGCAGTTAACCCTCTGTTTTTATTGGTCTGAAAGTGCCATTATTTCCCATTCATATCTGAGGGATATTTCTAGGCTTTGCCAGTCACATAAGTCTCTATCACATTTTCATTCTCTCCTCTCTCCCTCACACACACCCATCTCTCCTTTCACCCTCCCTCCCTTCCTTTCTGTCTGTCTGTCTGTCTGTCTGTCTCTCTCTCTCTCTCTCTCTCTCACACACACACACACACCACTCTCTCCCTCCCTTCCCGTCTCTCTCTCTTTCTCTCTCTCTCTCTCTCTCTCTCTCTCTCACACACACACACACACACACACACACCTTTTAAATATACAAAAGACATTCTTAGTTTTCAGGCCATATAAAAATAGACCACTGGCCATATTTCACCCACAGACCAAAGTTTACTGACTCCTGATCTATATTATTATCCTCTACTTTGGATTTATTTACTGTGTTCCTTTCCTAACTTCTTGAGATGAATATTCAAGTCATTAATTCTTAATCTTTCTTCTTTTCTCTCATAAGTATTTAAGGTTATTAATTTTCCTCAATTACTATTTTAGCCACATTCTACATGTTTTGAAATATAGCATTTGTGTTATTGTACAATTCAAAAGTATTCTTATTTTTATTTTTATTTATTCTTTGACCTATGAATTATTTGAAGTATTTTTTGACTTCTAAATATGTGGAAAGGACATTAAATATTTGCTTTTGTACTATTGATTTCTGCCTTAATTGTTGTATAGTCAGAGAACATGATCTGTTTGACTTGAAATTTATTGAGACCTTTTGCTTTAACGACCAGAATATGATCTTTCTGTCTTCTTAATGTCACATGTCTTCTTGAAAAGAACATAGTATTCTATTGTGGACTGCATTATTTTATATATGTACATTTGATCGTTTGTTATGTTGTTAAAATCTATGTATTTATTTTTTACTGGAACTCTTAATTACTGATGCATGAGAATTCCCCATTATGATTGTGCATTTGTTTATATCTCCTTCTATTTTAATGGATTTTTAAATCGATTTGTGTCATTAAATACAGCAACTAAAGTTATGTCTTCCTCATGAACTGAGGTGCTGAACATTTTAAAGAGAGCTTATTTAGTGTTTAGTGTTATTTAACACTAGTAATGCTTTCTTTCCTCTCAGTTTATTTCATTTGATAATTAATTCAGTTATCCTAGCTTTCTTTAGGTTAAAATTGGTCTGAAGCACCATTTGCCATACTTTTACATTTAGTACTTTTGTATTCTCATGTTTTAGATATGTCTTTTTTTAATTACTTCATTCTTTTCCTCTTTCTATTATTGAGAGGTTACCCTAATTCATATAACATGTGTATGAATCACATCCCAGATTCATCAACATCTCAACCTATACCCAGACAATACCGAGACCTTAGACTAGTCTAATTTTATTTGCACCCTCCCTCTTCTTGATTTATAAGTTACTGTCATTTATTTTAATTTTATGCTTTACCCTCATCAGACATTATTATTGTTGTTTTATACAGTCAGTGTTTATTTAGACTTATCCATATATTTACCATTTGTGTTTCTTTTTACTTCTTACATATTAGCTCTTCCATTTGAAGTTCATCCTTTAGAATTTCCTTGGGCATCTTGCTGATTTTACTCTCTTCATTTTTATTAGTCTTAAAATGCCTTTGTTTTACCTCCATTTCTGAAAAACATTTTTTCTAGACAGAGTACCCTAGGTTGCCAGTTATTTTCATTCACCACATTGAAGATATTGCATTGGCTTATTTTCCTTTTTTCTTTTCTTTCTTTTTTTTTTTTTTTTGAGACATCAGCTGTCAGTCTGCTACTTTGAAGATGATTTTTTTCTATTCTACTTTAAGATATTTTCTCTCTCTTATATTCTGTGGTTTCACTAGGGTATATCAAGGAGTAAACTAGTTTTATTTTTCTTGCTTGGAATGTCTTACATTTATTAAATCTTTGAATTTATTTCTATATATTTTTTCTGAAAAATTCCTCCATTGAGATCTCCTCAGTATTGCCTCTGAATTTCAGTTAGACAATGTTAGAGTTTTCCAGTCTGTTCTTCATGTCTACTAGCCTGTCTTTCATATTCTTTCTTTCCCTCTTAATTACATTCTAAATAATTTCTTCTGACTTAGATTCATATCTTTTTTCTTTGACATTGTCTAATTCAATGTAAAACTGTGTTTTATTTCTATTATCCTCTTCCATTTTTTTTTAATTTTTTTAATGTTTATTTCTGAGAGAGAGAGACAAAGCACAAGTGGAGGAGGGACAGAGAGAGAGGGAGACACAGAATCTGAAGCAGACTCCAAGCTCTGAGCTGTCAGCACAGAGCCCAATGCAGGGCTCAAATTCACAAACCATAAGATCATGACCTGAGCCAAAGTCAGATGCTTCACCGACTTCACCCAGGTGCCCCAATCCTCTTCCATTTTTAAGTCCTATTTTTATTTTCCAAATCTGTTTCCTATGCTTTGGTCTTAATTGTTTCCTTCTTTTATGTCTTTTAAACATTTTAAGCATATTTGTTTATAGTCTGTAGCTGTACATTTTTATCTTCAAGTTCATAGGTAGCTATGACTTGGGGTCTATAACTCTTATTCATGATGTCTGCTTTCCTGTTGGGTTTGTAATTTGGGGTTGTGAGCAGGATATTATCCATGGGAGTCTGATGGCCTGACTTGAGGGTGTTCTCAACCATGTTGAGTGATATATTTGTTTCTTTGTTTATGCCAGACTCCCAAAGGAAATTACCATCCTATAACCAATCTTTATGTTAATTTCTTTGCTTAGACATTTCAAGCCACAAATCAGTTTTGGCTCAAGTCAGAGCCAAGTCAATAGTTACAACATGTCTGGAAAGAGTTGTTTTATTTTGTTTTGTTTTGTTTTGTTTTGTTTTTCTGCTAAGCCCAGCCTATAAGAGACATATTTCCCTCTCAGCTTCCTTTGCCAGGAGGAAAATAATTTCTGATCTTTACACTTAGGGGATAGTTCTTGAGGTTCCTAACTTCACGTGGTGTGAGGGGGATCCCTGGTCCCAATTCCCCACATCACAGAATCTCAAAGCCTTTTTGCAGATTCTTGTGAAGTAATTAAACAGGCAAAATATCTTCACCCACAGGAGATGCAGAGTTGGTGCATATTCTAATTTCATTCCATATTTGTATTTTGGTCATTGGGGATTGACCACACTTTATTTCAGGCTTGGATATACATTTCAAAGGAGTGTTGACAAGGAGGATTATTTCCTCTGACTCCTTTTTCTCTTTAAATCTGTCCCTCCCACTCGCTTCAGGAAGAGGGGCTTCTGTCTTCTAATGACTGAGGACAAAACATTCAGCTCCCGCTTTCTTGGCTGTTCTTTACACATGCACACAAGATCATATTTCAAATTGGGTTCTCTAAGTATGACAAAGAAATTAAGAATAATTAAATAGAGAATAACAAGTAAAAATCAATATGAGGTTTTAGGGATATGAGAAATAGTAAAGTGTTCTTAAACAGTCATTTTCTTTGGTCTTTCGGACATGATAACCTGTAAGGCCACCTTGGCTCCTCCTCTTTTCTTATATTCCTAATGTGATTCCTTTTCCCTCAGACTTATTAAACTTTTTTCTTTAAAGCATCTTTCTACCAATACTACAAATTAAACAGTGAATGTAGGTAAAAAGTTTAACTTGATTCAAGGGTGTAATTTGCATTTCTGGGGACCTCTAGTAGGGTTTCTCAAGCTCTCTGTACTGACAGACCATTTTTTAAGCTTTCAATTCATTCTGAACCAATACTTTTATAAATTCAATGAAAGTATAGCAGCAAGGCCCATTGCTGTACAAGCTTCTAAACAGCTCCTCTAATTTCTGGTCCTTGCCTCATTGTACCTCAGAAGACCTCACGGGGCAGCCCTGGGTAGTCTGAGTGCAAAGAGTCTCCCTTAGACTTCTCCATAAATGCAAAAGCAACTCTTTGCTTACCCTCAAAAGGACCTTGGTATGTGAAGGTACTTTTTAATCCAAAAGGGTGTGGTTCACTTATTCACTCATTAGATTATGCATAAATACATTCCTTACTTTAACCCAGGTTTTTGGACCTGTTTTGAGAAAAACACATATATGGTACTTTCTATATGCCAAGCCCTGTTTTAAGTGCTTCCCAAATAGTAAATAACATATTGTTCATAAAAATTCTACTCTTTTTCAGAAGAGGAGACTGAGACATTAGTCAAAATAACTTCTCCAGGTCACCCTTCTAAAAAATAGTGAAACTGAGATTTGAACTCAGAAAATCTAGTTCCGGGTCCCTGTGCTTAACCACTCCGCTGGCTACCTCTCTGAGCCCTTGACTATCTCATACTCTGGCCTCAGATCTACAGGAGTAGGATTTCCAAAGCCTGCTTTTTGGGTGAATAATTCATTATGTCCCCATTGTCAACATGAAGCAATTGGTCATTATCGCACAGAGCTCTGAATTGAAAAGTATGAGTGGTCTTCTGTTTCCTTTGTGGAAAGACTGATGATTGATTAGCATGTCTGCCTTGAAAAGGATGATGATTTATTAATGCTGTCCTCATGGATGCAAAAGGGGATCGACCTGAGACACATCAGAGAAATCACCTGTAAGCTTCAGGGCTCTGTGTCTCTGAAAAATACAAAAATTATAACCAAACTGTAAAAATTCCAACTCATCTATTGAAGAGAAAAATTTAGTAAAACTAGTCACTGCACCAGTTAGATTCCCCCCAAGTGTGTTTAACTGAATTCAACCACTTTTTAAAAACTAAATCAAGACAAATGAGTTAATTTATATAGATATTGTCTTTGGCACCAGAATAGAGTTTCTCCATTTACAAGTGTAAAACCAAAACAAACTCACATGGCATTCTTTTTGTTTTAAACATTTTCAAATCTGCAGGAAAGCTGAAAGATTAGTACCTATTTACTTTGTGGCCAGAGTCACCAGTTTTCAGTTAGGTCATGTTTGCTTCAGCTTTTTTTTTCATTCTATTTTTACTGTGAAAGTGTTGAAAAGTGCCAAGGGAAGGACACCTACCACACAGAACCTGGCCTCTAACTTTTTTTCTGAACCTTTTGAATGTGTATTGTAAGTATCTGAAAATTCTCCTGTGAAGCCAGAACACTGTCACTCCTTAGAAAAATAAACATTTATTTAGTATGCTATCTAACATAGAGTCTGTATTCACATTTTCCCAATTAGCCCCAAAATCCCATTTCTAATTTTTTTTCATTCCAAGACCCAACCAAAATTCCTACGTTGCTTTTGGTTATATCTCTTTTGCCTCTTTTAAAGAATACGCCCCTATCTTTTCTTTTGTTTTTCAGATAGTGATTTTTTTCAAGGGTACCAGCCTATTATTTCATAACCCATTCTTGAATGACCCAATGGGACTTATTCCCCACCACATCTCCCCAGGGGCCATATGACCCTGGCTTACTCTCCCAGTTCCTGGAAGAGTCATTGGAACAAAGAGAGGTCAGAGCAGTGGACTGTCTGATCTGTGTGCTCTATGGGAAAAGAAAGGGAATGGTCCTTCTCTGCCTGAACACTGGCAATCCCAACAAGTGGCATTGTGGGCAGAGACAGAAGCAGAAGGGAATGGAACAAAGGGAGAGAGGGAGGAAGGAATATGAGAAAGAAGGAAATAGCATGGTTTTGATTGTGGGAACCAGAGGCAGAGGAATAAGCCTTGTGCACAACACACATTTTTCAACCTTTAATGTATCTTTTTTATGTTCTATAATGCAAAGGTCACCAAAGTCATGTAGTGGTACTGCTGGGGAAGGAGGAATGAGAATGAAAACTGGGGAGACACATCAAGGGAACTTCAACTTAATCTTTAATTTTTTCTTTT
Source organism: Panthera pardus (assembly GCF_024362965.1). Taxonomy (NCBI): domain Eukaryota; kingdom Metazoa; phylum Chordata; class Mammalia; order Carnivora; family Felidae; genus Panthera; species Panthera pardus. The sequence continues at coordinate 14,514,775 of NW_026526810.1, read as the reverse complement.
ACATCAAAAGGCAAGAGCTGAAGTAAATATGACAGAGGGTTCAAGGGTTCACAGGGGCCTGGTTCTGCATGATGGGTGTACTTCCCTCGGCACTCTTCAAAATTTTAATAGTAAAAATGGAATGAGGTGTGCCTGGGTGGCTCAGTCGGTTAAGCATCAGGCTCTCAGTTTCGTCTCAGGTCTCATGGTTTGTGGGTTTGAGCCCTGCATGGGGCTCCACGTTGACGGCTCAGAGCCTGCTTGGGATTCTCTCTCTGCCCCTCCTCAGCTCTCATGCACATGCTCTCTCTCCCAAAATAAGTAAACTTAAAAAAAAATGGAATGAGAAAATCAAGCAAGACACAGCAAGAGCAAGAGCCAGAAAAGGAGAATGAGCAACCCTTGTTTCTCTAAGGAAGCATAGTAGAAAGACTAGGTCTATGACTTCAGAGTAACAAATTTGAGCTTCAGCTCCACTACTTATTTGAAGAATATATTTTTTGAAATCATACCAGCTCACAGAAGTTAAAACTGTCTTGCCGACAAACTCAACCGTGTCCAAGTAAATTAGATCAGCTTTGTTCATGATCTGATTTTGCCCTGGAAGAGCAATGGCCCCTTTAAGATTCAGTGCACCCTGGCATGTTCATTGACTCCCTGAGCCTGTTTCCTTGTCTGTAAAATGGGAATGTGCACCCTCCCATGCAGAGCTGAGTGATTTATTGTCAGCCCTGCAGTGAGCAGGAGACACTAACCCAAACCAGCAGGACCTTCAGCCAAGAATCCATCACTATCCCACAGAACAGGAAGTCTGAGGACAGGAAGCTCATGGTAAGGCTGGCAGCTCCTCAGTGTCAGCAAGGACCCAGATTTCTGCTCTTCTATCCTCAGCAGGTCAGTGCTGCCTCCATTCAGGATACAACATGGCTGTAGATGCATCTGGCAACATATCCTCACACAACAGCATTCAGGGAAGGGATGGAGAGGCCCTGTCTATGTTCCTTCTGAAGGATGAACAACACTTTCCTAGTAGCTGCCCCAGCAGATTTCTTTTCCATCTTCTAGGCTGAGTGACAGTATGTGGCCACACCAACACGGTCCCTGGCAAGGATCATGGAATTGCATGTATTGTCTTGTTCCTAGCAACATTTGTTCCACAGAACAGGGAAGGAATCTTGTCTTCCCTAAAAAACACCAGACATAGCAGCGTTCTATGAGCAAGAATGGAAGGGAATACTATTAGATGAGCATACCATGGAGTCTGCCCAGTAATGCAGATCACCTGCCTCATTAGCATATCACCTCCCTGTCCTTCCTCTGTTTCTCTGCTAACACCCCTGTACCCACTGGCTCTTGAGAGGAGCCTCTGTCAGCCTCAAACAAATTCAGAGGATGAATGGGGCCATCTCACTTTAATATTAAATGTGTTGGGTTTTCAGGTGACAGCTGCTCTGTTAATGCTGTGCGAGAATCTTGTAATTTTCTTCCGTTCTGTGGCAACCCAGTTTTAATGTCTCCCAGCCTGGATGTTTTAAAAGGCTTTGAAAAAGTCAGGTGAGACAAGTTGCTATTTCATAGCCTGGAAAAAAAAGAAGTTACCAACTGATGGCATGTTATTTCTAATTGTGTCTCTGACTGGTTATCCAGTGGCACTGTCAGTTAAGACCCTTAATTGCATTTCTCATTTAGCTTTAATAAGATGATTTGCAAGTGGTGAGAATACACCAATTTGTTAACATAAGCATTAGCATCATCAATAATAGAGGCTTGTCCATTTAATTTTGTAGTGTTAATTTCAGTACATGTTTTCATTTAGAATTAAGGGTACAATTATTTTATATGAATAAAACCACTTATCATTAAAATCCAGTTACTGAATCTTAACCAAGAAGCACTGTAGAGGAGATAGGTATCCAGTTTAAACACATTATTGACACGGTTTATTATATTAAACTTTGTTAATGTGGTAATCTGTTAAGCAATAACTCTCCCAACTCTGGACTAAATGTACTTTTGAGAGCCTTAACGCCCAGCATTACTTGTAACTCTTGCCCTTCATATTTCGTTATTGATGACTGAAAGCAGTAACACCCTTTATTAAAATTAATTCTCAGTAATGACAGAAGGCTTGTTGGAATGTAAATAGTGTGATGCCCCCCAGCGCTTCCAATCCTATTAGTATTATTCCCTTTCTTAAAAAAAATAATCAAATGTTTTCACAACTTCTTGGAAATATCTATTAGAAACATTCTCACTTGATGGAAATTCCACAGAGTTGAAGGCCCAAGAGGTGGCTTTTATATTCTGTTCCCCAAATAAAAAATAATATGTCACAAATACCATATGGTAGCCTGATATAGTCAAAATGCTAAAAGGAAAAAATCTACAACCAAGAATACTGTATGTGGCAAGATTACCATTCGTATTTAAAGGAGAGATAGTTTCCCAGACACACAAACACCATATTATTTCACTTATATGTGGAATCTGAAAACAAAACAAACAAAAACAAAATGAACAGACTTAAATACAGAGAACAAGCTGGTAGTTGCCAGAGGAGAGGGGGGAGGGGGATGGATAAAATAGGTAAAGGGGATTAAGGGGTACACACTTCCAGTTATAAATCATGGAGATGAAAAATACAGCATAAGCAATATAGTCCATAATATTGTAATAACGTTGCATAGTGAGAGATGGTGACTACATTTACTGGGGTGAGTATTGACTAATGTTTAGAATTGTCAAATCACTGTGTTATACACCTGAAACTAATATAGCATTGTATGTCAACTATGGTTCATTAGAAAACAAAGATACATCAACAGTAATTTCCCATAACATTAGAAATATAAGATAAGGGGCATCTGGGGGGTCAGTGAGTTGAGTATCCGACTCTTGACTTCAGCCCAGGTTATGATCCCAGGGTCGTGGGATCAAGCCCTTCTTCAGGTTCCTCACTGAGTGTGGAGCCTTGTTAGGATTCTCTGTCTCTCTGTCTCTCTCTCTTTCAAAAATAAAATAAAAACATTAAAAAAAATTAAGTCACCATAAATGTGTGGGTCTGTTCTGGTCTGTATATTTTGTCACATTGATCTAGTTGTCTCTCTTATATGCACACTGTCTTGATTACTATGGCATTATAATCAGCTGTCAAATCAGGAACTGTAAGCCCTCCAACTTTGTTCTGCTTCAAGATTATTTTGGCTGTTCTAGGTTTTTTTTTTTTTATCCATGTAAATTTAGAATCAAGTTGTCAACTTCTAAAAAGTAGCTTCTGGAGTTTTGCATGGGGTTTTGTTAAATCTATAGATCAACTTGGAGAGAATGCAGAATCATTAAGGAGTTCAGTTTATGTGCACAATTACCCTCTCCACTTATTTAAATCTTTACATTTTCTCAGGAATGTATTATATTTTTATAATTTTCAGTCTAGATATAACATTTTTCATGATAGTTATGTCTAAGTATTACATTTTTTATTTCATTTTCTAAATCATATATTGCTACTTAATAGAAATATAAATGATACCTGTAGATAACCTTGCTTCCTGAGATCTTGCTAAATATAAGTTCCCTTATTAGGCTTAGGAGTGTTTTGGTAGATTACTAAGTATATTCTATATAAACAATTATGTAATCTACTGATAAGTGCAGTTCCATTCATTTCTTTTCTATCATAACGTCTTACCTTATTTCACAGGTTCAGACCATCATCAATATTGAGTACTGTTCCCCATCTGAGGTTGAAATCATCCAATATCTTACTATTAAGTATCATGTTAGCTGCAGGCTTTTCATAGGTGACCTATACCAGATTGAGGAAGTTACCTTACATTCCTGGCAATTTCAGTGTTGAAGGATAGTTTTGCTGGGTATAGAACTCTAGATTGGAAGTTATTTTCTTTTGGCACTTTGATGTTCTCATTCCACTCTGTGTAGGCTTATATCACTATTCCTCTAGGTATGTAATAGTTCTCTTTTTCCTCTGCTTTTAAGAGTTTCTCTCTAATTTTCTAATTTTCACTGTATGCCATTTACTTTGTATTTATTCTTTTTGGAATTTACAGACCCTCTAAAAATTGTGTCTTTAATCAATTTTAGAGAATTCTTGATGATTATCTATTCAAATATTGCTTCTGCCTCATTTTTTCTATTTTCTTGAACATACTAATTATAGTGACTAAAGTCTCTGTCAGATAACTTCAAAATGTGGATAATCTGTTTGCCTTTTTCTGTTACCCCATTTTTCCCTTTTGGTTTTCAGTCAGTTACTCTTGGGGTTTATTGTTTGGTTGGTTTTTGTTTTTTTGTTTTTGTTTGGATTTGGCATACCTAATAATTTTTTGCTTGCCTTATAGACCTTGTGAATATAAAATTTCAGAGACTCCAAATGATGTTGTCCTCCTGTAGAAAGGGCTCACCCTTAACCTTCTGTGGCTGATTACCTTACTCTGGTCACAGAACGATGAGTTGAGGCCGGGTTTCAGTCCTGGTAAGGCTCAGGCTACGTTGTGTTCATTCCTGTTCTTCTAATATTTTCAACCTATCCTATTGTATTTTGTGGGACCTTCCTCCCCTGATGGATAGTAAACTTTGTATTTTATGAGGCCTATGTTTTTTGTCAATAACTGTGAGATGTCCAAAGTTTTACTTGAAAGCTAATAAATTAGCCTTCAATGGCTTCATGGATGCTGGCAGAAACCCTGAGACTTCTCAGTCACAGGAGAAAGATTCTGTTATATTTGAGGCATGTGCAACATCTGGGATATCCCACAGGAGCATTTTTCTTCATGTGGAAACCTACAAGGTGGTCCTAAGAAGTAAAACATGATCAATGTACTTCCCTCCCCTACACATTCTGCAGTCTGATATGTTCTTTCCCCACATGCTAGAGTTGTTGCTTCTCCCCTCTATCACAAGATTGGCATATGCCATCACAATGCCTGTAACTTACCTATTTCTTTTTCAATCTCTTCCTAATCACAACTGTACCTCTCATCCACAAAGGTTAGCCATAAGAAGGACAAAGTATTTTTATAAAACTGAATCATAACTAAGTATGAATCCCCTAGGTTCCCTTTTGGCTAAACTGCCACCCAGAGGGTGTGCCAGACAGACCAGCCTAGGGTTTCCACTACAGAAAAGAAAGAAGCAACATAGCTATAAATGGCCAGGGAGGAATTGAATTTTCAAAACAGGTCTATATAACTCCTATACTGTTCATCTTGCTCATTACCTAGAAAGCAGTTGAAAGGGTAGTCCCCTTGGGGGACAGCCACATTCAGTGAACAAACTGCCTTATTAAGGTACTTCTATTGACTGAATGTTTTTGTCCCCCCTAAATCCCTATGTTGGAACCCTGATCCCTAGTGTGATGGTATTTGGCAGTAAGGCCTTTGAAAGGTAATTAAGTTTAGATAAGGCCATGAGGATGGGGCCCCCGTGATGGGATTAGTGTCCTTACAAAAGGAGGAAGAGATCAGAGCTCACTGTCCACCATGAGAGGATACAGCACGAAGTCTGCCACCTGAAAACCTGGAAGAGGGTTCTCATCAGGAACCACATCAGCCAGCACTTCAGTCTGGGACTTTCAGCCTCTACAACTGTGAGAAATAAGTGTCTGTTTTTTAAGCTACCCAGTCTGTGGTATTTTGTTATAGCAGCCCAAGATGACTACTTTTCTTGATTTTCTCATTGATTTCTAATCTATTTTTTTTTTTTTTAATTTTTTTTTCAACGTTTTTTATTTATTTTTGGGACAGAGAGAGACAGAGCATGAACGGGGGAGGGTCAGAGAGAGAGGGAGACACAGAATCGGAAACAGGCTCCAGGCTCCGAGCCATCAGCCCAGAGCCTGACGCGGGGCTCGAACTCACGGACCGCGAGATCGTGACCTGGCTGAAGTCGGACGCTTAACCGACTGCGCCACCCAGGCGCCCCTCTAATCTATTTTTATTATGACCAGAGCACATACTATGAATGATTTCAAATCCTTTGAAATTTGTTGACACTTTTTTATAGCCCAATATGTGGTCAATATTGGAAAATATTCCATGTGACTTGAAAAAAAAAGTGTAATTATTTTGCAGTCTGTGGGTGAAGTGTTATATATATGTCAAGTTATATATATGTCAAATTCTTGAATTCTATTTAATCTCTACTGAAGTTTTTGTTTGTTGAGTCTATCATTTATCAAGAGAATTTGGTTAAAAACCTCCAGTTTTGAATTTGGGGTTTGTTTATTTCTCTCTTGAGTCTATCAATTTTTGCTTTATATATATTTTAGACTAAGTCTTAGGTATATACACATTAAGTGTTGTTATATTTTCCATTTGACTTTATTGTGCCATCTTTATGAAATATCCATTTATCCTGTGCCTTAATAATGTCATCTACATCTGATATCAATAGGACTTCACTAGCTTTATTTTTGCTTTTTTTTTTTTTTATTTTTCAAAGTTTTTTTAATTTATTTATTTTGAGAGATGGAGTGAGAGCTTGAGGGGGAAGGGGTAGAGAGAGAAGGAGAGAGAGAATCCCAAGCAGGCTCCATGATGTCAGGGCAAAGCCTGATGTGGGACGCAATCTTATGAACCACGAGAGCATGACCTTGAGCCGAAATCAAGAGTCAGACACTTAACCAGCTGAGCCACCCAAGAGCCCCTTTGCCTAGTTTTTGAATGTTGTATCTTTCTCTACCTAGTTACTGTTACATTTCTGTGTCATTATGTTTATGGTGTCTTTTGTCAGCAGCATATACTTGTTTTTTTAAACAAGGTTGACAGTATCTTTTAATTGGAGTATTTAGCTCACTCACATTTAATATAAATACAGATATATTTTGGTTCAAATCCATTATATTGCTGTTTATTATGTTGTGTTTTATTGTGTCTCCTTTTTCTTCTCTTTAATATTCTTTTGAATTATTTAAGAATATTTATTATTCTGGTTTCCCCACTACTTGCTTGTCAGTTATACATTCTTTTATTATTCTTGTAGTGGTTACCCTATAGTTTCCAAAGCCCACTGTCAAGCTATTAGAATTACTTTAAGTTGGCCCTTTTACCACTTCCTGGTGGTCAATGTAAGGGTCTTAGGATTTATGTCATTTATTACACATTTCTGTATTTTGTGTTATTGCTGTCATGTGCTTTAATTCTACATATACTTTAATCCTCAAAAAGGCATTTATGATATTGCTTTAAACAGCTAATATTTATTTACATTTATCAACATACATGCCTTTTAAAGCCCATTTATTCCTTCTTTGCACCCTGCAGTATTCTCTACTGAATCCCTTTAGTATTCTTTACTGCAGGTCGGATGGGTTCTCCTTTTCTGTTCATCTGATGTCTGGAGTTGTAGATTGGTAATAACTGCCAGAATAGGGTAGAAGCACAGGTTCTCCACTCTGCCTCTGTTGACACCTGTGAAGGCATGGGCTTCTTGTACTGCTGGGAGGGAGCAGAGGAACTTCATTGCCACCAGAGAAGTGTGAAAGGCCAAGTTCTCCATATGTTCTCAGTTGGTGGGGGGTGGAGTCCATATTATCACCCAGCAGGGCTGAGTTGCTGGCAATGCTTTCAACATTCTCTGACACCATCTGGCACTGGGGGAACGGGTGGTGAGTAGCTCATTATGTCTCTTAAGGTTGGAAGTTTCATCTCCCCTCTTGCCCTTTGCTGGCAGAGACGATGATGAGGTATAGTTTCTTCTGTGGCACTTGACTGAAATAGAGCAGTTACTGTCTGTATTCCTAAGCTGCCTCTTTCCTTGAATACTGTCTAGAGAGAGTGTGATTCCTTTGCCCCCACTGGTGTCTCCAGGTTGCCAACTTCTCCAGTACCTGGTCTGGGATTTGGGGGCAAAAAGAAACTCCAGAGAGCCTACCACCATGTTGCTTCTCAGATCCCAAGTTTCCCGGTCAGTCTGCCCCTTCCTCCACTTTTAAGTCTTCCTGTGTTATTTTACACATGATGTCCATGATTTTTAGTTGTACTTAAGATAAAGAATAGGAGAAAGTATGTCTACTCCATCTTCCTGGAAGCAGAAGTCTCTGGATGTGTTAATGAGATTTAACAGGAATATACCTAAGTAGCTATAATGGTTTGGATGTGTTAAATTAAATGTAAACCATACTTTTGGAGGTATGTATGCATCAAAAAAGGATGGTATATGAGAAAAAAATAACTTTCAGAAAGGGAAATTGTGTTCAAGGAAATTACACACAGAGAAAGTGTGTGTGTGTGTGTGTGTGTGTAAAATGTTCCCAAATTCAAGGAGAAAAGGCTTTGCCCTTGAGTGTCTTAATCCTCTTGCTAATTGATGGGAGGATTTGACCGTTTCTTATCTTAAAGAGAAAATAACCATAATGTTCTACTTTCCCACTGAAGTTTTCTAGAACCCTCTCAAAAATCATCTGCTGATATCTATGCTTACTTAGCAAACATTCAAATGGTCTATTCTGGGATTCTCTTCTAAAGTGAGCTTCTGTTTCAGGTCGCCTGAACTGGTGGTCCACCGTGTGCACGAGCTGTAAACGGCTTCTTCCTTTGGCCACTACAGGAGATGGGAACTGCCTTTTACACGCCGCCTCTCTGGGTAAGCTCTACAACAGAGACAGAGGATGGCAGCACCCCAGGCCTGCTCTGCTCATTGTTAAAGGACAGACCTATGCTAAGTAGAGCCATGCACATCACTCAGCTGGAAGAGTCCCCAAGGGATGGAGGCCACAATTCAGCCCTTCTTGTCAAGTAGTTGGCAGGCTTGGTGAGAACACAGAGCACACATGAGAAAAGACCTATATATAAAAATATAAAAGAAAGAGGCCTAATCATGAGCTGCAGTGATGGGGATTAGACATCATGACCTAGAGCAATAAGAGGACTTCCTGGAGGAGGCAGGATTTTACTGAGACTTGAAGGACTTGAAATAATACAAAAAAGGACACTTCAGGTAGGGAGACTGCATGGAAAAGCATGAAGGCAGGAATTAACAGGATGTTTGGAAGCAGGTCTGAGCTTGGTTGGGCTTGAGCAGGAAGTTTGGGGAGCAGTACATTAGGTTGGGTAGGTACAGAGCCACCACACTGACAGCAGTCCATGCACGTGGACTGACAAAAAGACGTAGATATCATTTGGGGAAATCATAGGGGAATCTATGTAATTGGAATATAAAGCAGAGAGGTCAGCAACCTTCAGCAGAGTTGTGTGCTTCCTGGTTGCAAAAAGCCATCCCAGCAGGTGCACAGGCATGAGTGGCACTATTTGAATAACTGAGGGCCCATGGTAGACTTTCTGGAAGCTCAAGCACCCCTTCTAGACCCAGCCTTATACACATAAAGCCAGATCAGTTTTAACAGACAGGGCTGGATTTGTGCCAGGGACCCAGGCATCAAGAGCTGGCTGTCCTCCTCAGTCCTATAATGAAGGATCTCTCCATAGATGGGACTTTCAAATGAGAATATTCTTAGTTGGCATATTGGAATATTCCTTGTTGGTCAAACTCCCCTCCCCAGGTAAATACAGTTGATGCTATGACCCAGAGCAAGGGCTGGACCCCAAACCTCTCTTTGGCCCTGCGGTGAGGCCTTTCCAGCAACAAGTGGACAGAAGTGAGATGCCTAAAACCCACAGAGGGAAATGCATTGGGTCTGCAAAGGGGCCTGAGAGCCTCCGAGGAGAATGGAGCCCCAGAGCAAGGGGCCACATTCCACAGGCTTAGCCAGGGGTGATGGGGGACACAAAGGCTCCCACCTACCTGCTTCCTTTCCATTCCAGAGAGAACACATTTCTGTTTGTTGGCATTATAAAAGTATTCCACATTCGTCACAGTAAGAAAATAAAAATCAACAATTCTACCACCCAGAAAGGGCCACTTTTAATGTTTTGGTGTATTTTGTCTCTTCTTCCAGTGAAATTATGATCTCACAGTGTTCACAGTTTGGAATCCAGCATTTTTCCCTTAAAATCATATTGTGAATTTCTTATGTTTTGGTAGTTGTGTCATATTTCATCACAATGTATTAACTATTCCCCTGCTGTGGAACACATTTCTTCACTTTGTTGTGTGTAAAATCTGGAAAGAACGCAAAAGAAATCTCTTATCTTTGTCAAACAACTGCCTCATTACAAAGGAAATGCCTTTGGCCCTCAGAAACTGAAGTGTGCAGAGGCACTGCTCCTCTCAGCACTACAGGTGGGCAAAGACACAAATCAGGTCACATGCCACTGTGGTCTGGTCTAAGGGCAGACGTTTTCTCAGTGAGCACAGTGGGCCTACTGTCTGCCTAGGAAGAGAAAGCCTCCCATGGCCAGCCTTGTTCCAGCTGCTGAAGAGGCTGGGCCATGGCTGAGTCTGGGGCTCATGGCCAATTGGTTCTTTTCTCCTGGCACCTTGTTTTCCTTTTGTACTCCAATTGCTAAACCCCACAGGGAGGGGCAGCACTGCCCAAAGCAGCCACACAACACTGACCAGCAGTGCTTGTTAAACCTGCAGACGAGGCCTGACACTGACCTAGGGTTGGGGGGCACACACAGAAATGACAGTAATCCTAAAGCCAGACTCGTAAGCAAACATCCATGGGGCAGAGAGACCCTCTTTGCAAGAGAGACCTGAACAAGGAGCCGTGGAGTCCAGCTGAGACTGGACTTGCCCTACCTGAGAGAGTCCTGAGAGGCGACTACAGGCAGGTCTGAGGGATGAGTAAGATCAGCTTGGCCTGTTTATAACAGAAGCATTAATGGCCACTGCCCTCTGTCTATGTTGTAGAAAAAGACAAAAGCCTCTCTTGATGGAAAGCCCATAGCAGCCCCTGGTTATTGCATACCTTTGCACTAAAGGATGCATGGCCAGATTGAGCCTTTAAAGATTAGGTCAGTGCAGGTCACTCCTCTTATGAAAGCTCTCCAGGGGCCCTCAGCTCACTTAAAAGTCCACCTTTTCACTCTTCACCTTGTCTGCTTGATTCTCCCCCCAGCCACCTTTCCCTCTTGCCGTTTCTCAAGTATTCCACGTGGGTGCCCCTTGGGGCTGGTGCCTGGCCTGTCCCTCTGCCTGGAATGGCAACCCAGTTCCCTCCTATACCCACTCGAGTCTATGCTCTGATGTCTCCATTCACACCATGACCAATGCCAACCAGCATCCCGTTGGCCTGCTTCATCTCCCCTTATGGTGCCGCTGCCCCTGAGGTGGTTTGTTATGTGCTAATTCAATGGCTGCTCCACCTTCCCCCAGTGTGTGCTCTGTGAGATTTTAGGAACTTAGTCTGTCCTGATTGCTGCTGTGGGTATTGCCAATGACCAGAATGGTGTCTCATCCCTTTCATGAAATGAGTTCAGAATTAATTAAGTAGAATTAATGCCATTTAATTAAATGGATGGATATGGATGCATGGATGGATAGATGGATGGATGGATAGATTCCCCCACTCTTTCCCCACAGCAAGAGCCGCACCTCTCATTACTATTTGTTTCATTTGTTGAGTCTCTTGACCACATCTGACCTGCCCCAAGAATGTACTCAGAAATGGTTGGTTTTCCTTATAATCCCTCAACACCCAGCAAAGGCCAGGGAAGGGGTGAAGGAGAAAGACCTTCTACCTCAAAAGCAGGTACTTTCTCTTAGGTCCAGATGTTTGCAGTGATGTCCACTGATGCTCTGCTTCTCAGGAGGCTGAGATGCCTTAGGGCAGAGACATCAGATGTGGCAGACCCTAGATGAAACCAGGGTCTGATTGCCATCCTGGCTCGAGACCCCATGTGAGGACACATCACCAGTTTATCCACAGAGACTATCTCTCACTCAAACACAAGAGCTGGATGGTGAACATGAGGTCCCTCAAAACAAACCTGTGAAATTCAAAGTGTCTTGCCAAGGGTCCCAGAAAGAGGCAGCATTTGGTTTCACCCACTGTTGTTTCTCTGAGAAGGGGACATCCTCTCTCATTTACCAACCTGCTTCAAGGGGAAATGGGGAAAGACACCCGAGGGGAATTGCTAGCTAATCGGGGGGGAATTGATGGCTAACTAATGAGTTATCTTTGTGTGCAGATGCAGGAGGCCACGTCTGGTAAGTTGTGGCAGTCTGAGTTACCTACTGACTTGTCCCCCTCCTCACATCCTGTCTCTCTCCTCTGCTCCTCATGGGCCTCCTACTGCAGGAATGTGGGGGTTTCACGACCGGGACCTGGTTTTGCGGAAAGCTCTCTACACCATGATGAGGACAGGGGCTGAAAGGGAAGCCCTAAAGCGAAGGTGGAGGTGGCAGCAGACACAGCAAAACAAGGAGGTTGGTACCTGCTGGGATGTCCAGAGCCTGGGACCCACACCAAGCACAGCCATGGGCCATGGTGGAGTCCAGAGCTGTGCCCCAAGGCCATGTCCGTCTTGTGAGGTCAGGCAGCAATGGCTTCTGGGAGTAGTAAAGCCTTCCCCATTTAAACCCACTGAAGAGGTGCCCATTACAAAAGCTCAGACCCTGGCACACACACAGTGACAACATGTCCACTCTCACCTCCTGTCCTTGCATAGTTATGAAAACCAACCACCTTCACTCTCAAAATGTGTCCTGGCTTGGATGATGAATTATGCAGTCACCTATGTCTGGTCACTACTGGTGGTGGCTTGAAGGCCAGGTGTAGCCACAGGGCGGTCCTGGCACAGTTTACAGCCCCAGCTCTTGTACTTTATCCAGAGAGAATCCCAGTCCTCCTGATGATGAGGGACATTAGCACTTTGCTGTCCTAGAAGAAGAATCTGCCTGCTCTCTGATTGAACTTGGCCCATCATCCCTTTAAACTTTTTAATGGTCAACCCCAAGCCTGGTGTGTGTGCAGATTGTGTTTTGTCATTCTTACCCCCTGGGAATGACCCTTGTTTCTGGGTGGACCCCCAACAGCATTGAAATTGGAGACTGGGCATTCTGAAGAAATATTGTCGATAGCATATGGGGACAGTCAGTGGCCACTAGCAGGTGGTGCCCAGCCTGGGTGTTGGTTGGGCTTGGACTGAACCAGGGGTCCAGCAGGGCTGCCAGGCTCACCTGGAGTGGGGGGCGGGTGAGGAGGCTGGCCCACCACCTCCTGAGCCGGCTTCCATTGTGCCAGTCAGGGCTGGTGTACACCGAGGAGGAATGGGAGCGGGAGTGGACTGAGCTACTGAAATTGGCATCCAGCGAGCCACGCACGCACTTCAGCAAGAACGGTGGCACAGGCGGGGGGTAAGTGCTGCCCCTTCCCCTCCCCAATGGTCACCTTGAGCTCCTGGCCACCCAGCATGGGAAGTGGCTTGAGGGAGCACGTGGTAACCCCAGGCTGGGGGAAACACAAAGACTCCTGCCTTCAGACACTACATTCTCCTCAAGGACTCAGGGCACAGTTGTGAGGCCTGGCTGGACCCCTGCCAGATATTTGGGGGAAAGTTTACACAGCCTTGCATGCATTTTGCAGGTAGAGGCATGAAGGTCACCAGTGTTTTCCCTTCCTCATTGCAGGCAGTCCTGGAGAGAGGACTCCCTGCTCAGCCAGCCTTTGTAGGAGGCATGTGACTTGGGAGATCCTGAACCACTGCTGTTGTACTCACCAGGCTCAGAAGCCTCAAGCAGTTGGGTTTGGATTTTTTCCACCTAAGTATCTATTTAATTCCTGACTTCAAGAAGTCACACTGAGGGGAGCCTGGGTGGCTCAGTTGGTTGAGCATCCGACTTCAGTTCAGGTCGTGATCTCATGGTTTGTAAACTCAAGCCCTGCATCAGGCTGGCTGCTGCAGTGCAGAGCCCACTTCAGATGCTCTCTCTCTCTCTCTCTCTCTCTCTCTCTCTCTCTCTCTCAAAAATAAATAAACACTAAAAATAAATAAATAAATAAATAAATAAATAAATAAATAAATCACACTGAGAGCAAGAGGTCATTAAGTGAGTCCAGCATCTCCCAATGAGCTCCATAGATGTTATGCACATTACTGGCAAAAAGATTTTGGCTTTGTGCACGTGTAGGGAGTAACTTGTTCCTAAAGACACAGCTTAAACATCCAATATGAGAATGAAGAGTGTGGCCAAACAAAACAGTCACCAAACCTGTGGCCATAGCATTTCAAAGGAGGTATGTGCTTTGGTTCACACCTACTGAAGTTGAGGGCCAAGCTGTCACCCTAGAAAAAGTCTCAGCCAAACAAGTAAGCCTGAGCATTTGGGGTGCCTGGGTGGCTCTGTCGGTTAAGCATCTGACTCTTGATTTTAGCTCAGGTCATGATTCCAGGGTCATGGTATCAAGCCCTGTGTCAGGTTCCACGCTGAGCATGGAGCCTGCTTAAGATTTTCTCTTCCTCTCCCTCTATCTCCACTGCTCACACATCACATACTCTCTTTGAAAAAAAAAAAAAAAAAAAAGAAAGAAAGAAAGCCTGAGTGTTGACACTGAGGAGACCCAAGAAAGGATCAGACGCCAGTAGACAGTCCGTGCTGGGAGTATGTCCTGGCCCCACATCTTGGCCTCTGGGCCCTCAGCCACCAGCAAGCAGGGCCTGGGGCTTCCCAGGCCTGGCACTATATTGGGGACCCTCAAAGATAAGCCCTTCAGTACAGAAACCCATAAACACAATTCCCACGGGGTTGTTTTTTCACTTTGTTTTAATAATGTGACATGTCAGTCCCAAAAGTCTGTCTTATTTAGGACATTTAAGGACACAAAATTCTAAACACTCAATTCATTCCTGAAAATTCCACACTCTGCTTTTCCATGCCTCCTGAGCCATGCCTGAGATGTGCCTAAAGAATTCCTTGGCATCCCTTTCATTGTTGCCTCTCTGGCACCTGCCACAGATGCAGGTGGATTGACTCTACCCCAGTGTGTCTTCTGGGATGGGGGGGTACAATAATAATAGGTGACCATCACCATATCCTGTGTCCCCAGAGTCCCCCCCCCATCCAGGAGGCACTTGGGACATGGTCACACAGCTGATCAGGTGTATCTTAGCTCTTAAGGTCTCAGCTTCTCCTGCTCCCTGGGAACCAAGAGGACCCAGAGCTGAGTTATGGGCTGAAAGAGTGGTGTATCTAGTGTTCATTTCTGTCTCCTTCCCATGGGACTCAGGTTTGCCAACTCAGTCAGGGCAAGACCATAGCAGAGGGGCCTCCTTGGTGTTGGGCCGCAGCTCTGTTCTTCTCTTAAACTTTGAGGGAATGGGAAAGAGAGAGAAGGCATTGGACTAGCTACCCACTCTCCCCAGCTCACAAAAAGAGGGCTCTGGGGTGGCTGATACCTGCCAACCCAACTGTAGCTCTCATGCATTTCCAAATTCCACCCCCCTACACACACACACCCAGGACCCCTTCACCATAAATTTGGCCTCAGTTGTAAAGATAAAAATGTGTCTAGGCAGTGAGTGTTAGATGAAAGATGTTATTCCCCCCACAAGAGATCCCTTGTTTTTTTTTTTAACCCCCTCCACTGTAACTTGGACCAGCAGGTTTGGGGAGCCAATAAACATCACACAAGCTACCAGCGTCCTCTTCCATCAGGGGCACAGAGGTAGTAGGCAGGGGTGGACAATACCTGATGCAGGTGGGAACTCTGACACCTGCCAGGCCTTCAGGAGCATCTCCTCTTTGCTGGCCATTTGCACAGACCACAATAAGGAAATGCTCTTCAGGATGGTGTCCAAGCCCTCATGGCTGGTTTCTCCTGAGTTTTTAATGGTTCCAGGAGCTCAAATATTACTCCCATGGCCCCTCCCATGCCAGAGCTCAGAGTTTTCTGGCCTGATGTCTGCAGCCAACAGGGCCATGTTTGGGCTTGGGATGGTCACGTGTATCCCACAGCAACAGGTGAATCTCAGAAGGAGGCAAGGAACTGCTAGAAATGAAGCTTTTTTGGTTCTGACATGTTACTTTGGTAAACGTGTGTGAGCTCTGCGTGAGACACCAGCTTTTAGTCTCTCTCACCTGGTCTTTTCACCTTTCCCTTCCTTCTGGACCACTCTCATATGGTCAAGCTAACAAGAATACCAGTATGTTGTCTCCCTCCAGGAGAGGCTCCCCTGCCATAGAGCTCCCACCTCCCCTTGGGGTTCAGAAGTTCAAAAGAGACTGTTTTTTAGTGAGTTGTCAGTATCTGCATTTTGCCTCAATCTTCCCTGGGCAAAGGGAAGAGGTTTGCCTCCTCACATTGAGCTAAGAGATGTGGGGCATCTCTGGGGCTTGAGGGCCTTAGAGACTAGTACCCACTGTCTTCCCCAAGGCTCTGAAGGCTGAGGCTGGCCAGCTCCCAAGTCCTCACAGCCATGGAGGATTATGCAGTGCTAAGAGCTATGCATGCATGCTTTCCGAGCACCAGGAGTGAACCCTGGGATGAGGCCTAAGCTGGGCTGTCTTCAGGAGGACTCTGCCTACAATGAGGGTAAACCCAAGAGGCCGGGCCAGAAGGCTGATCACAAGACATCAGATTAGGGTGCCACCACCTCTGTCCAGGGAACTAAGGACAGAGACAGTGAGCTGTGGGGAGGTCCCAAGACCCACAAAAGCACCTCCATAAAAACAGGGTCAGCATTTGGGCCTCCACCAAGTCCAGTCGGCACCCAAAAGAAGAGTCAAGAAGGACTTTCAGCCTCTCCTCTCTGGCCTGTGGCAACCACACAGGGGGTCACAGATGGCAGCCAGAGAATGAGGAGGCAGTGATGTGAGAAACAGCAAAATGGCCTGGGCCTGGCAGCCCCCAGGAGAAGCAACCAGACAAGCCACACAAATTTTCCAGGTTTAATTTGGGGATAGGAGAGAGCTAAGCAAGAGAGAATGAGTTTGCAGGTGTGACAAAGACTAAAATGGCCCTCTTTGTGTTCCCTCCTATACCTGGCTCATTAGGAAACCTGGTTCCCAGGGATGAGGGACAAGTGTAGCAACAGCAGCAGCACGAGCCTTTCCCTCTCTCCTGCTCCCTGCCCAGCTTCTGGCCTCCTAGTACTGGCACAGATGGGGGTCAGCTTCTCCCTGGCATGGACACTGGCCTGATATCATTTTTAAATCCCTTACTTCGCCCAGAACATGGGGAGTTTATGTATCTGAAGTGGTTGGAAGGGACTGAAGGGCAGACTCAAGAATGAGCTTGGCCCTCTTTCTTTCTTCTTCCTGCACGATTCATAGCGGCTGGCCCCCAGGCTCACTGGCAGAACCTGGCAAGAGACCCTGGAGGCAGAGATGTATGTCCACTGCTTGCCCAAGGAGAAGGGTGTAGACCAGGTTGGTGTTCAGGCAGGGAAAGCTACCAGCTAGATAGCCACCATGGATAGGGTGCTTAGGGCTGATGCCCCAGAGTACATGATCACAGAGCAGGGCACCCTTGAAGACCCCAGGAAGGCAATGTGGGTATGGGCTTCCTGTTGAACTTCAGATGCACAAGAAAGACAGATGATGGCATCCACAGACATATACTTGCAAGCATAGTAAAGAGCCAAGACCCAGGCAGAGCCAGGTGCTTCTGAGCAGTGCACACTTAAAGCCACAGAATGAATTCCCTCTGATGCTTGCAAATCAAAATGTATCCATTTCTCCATGGCCAAAATAATAGAAATCAGATGTCCTGTGCTACTGCTGCTGCTCCAGAGACCCTCTAAGATACCACCCGTGAAATGCAACCCTCCCAAAGGGCTGCTGCTGGGGTTTTTATAGCCCTGTCTAACCATCACCATTGTTGCCATCCTGGGTGCTTGAACCCTCATGAGGGGCACGGGGAGAGGGATGCTCCCCAGAAGGAAGACAGGGAGGTAACAAGGAAATAACTCTTCCCTAAATCTGGCTGCCCATCACCTTCTTGCACCTGCAGCCCCACACCATACTCCAATAAAAGAGGTGTGTGCAATCAGAAGAACCCAGTTACTTGTTCTGAAAGTGATGAAAATCTCTGACAGCTATTAGTGAAGGTCTCTGGGTACTTCATCTAGTTTCAGGACAACTGCATAAGGAGAGCAAATAAAAGAGCTTGGTGGACCGTGACCAGAGACCCAAACTTAAATGCACTGGGTTATAGTCCCAAGCTGGGCATGTGAATTTGGACATGTCTCATAAACTCTTTGAGCCTCCGTCTGTTCATCTGTAAAATCCACTTGGTAGTAACTTCCCTGCCAGTTGTATCAGTTTTTGATGGTTGCATAGCAAGCCACCCCCAAACTCAGAACAGCCACTCTAACAGTGGCTTAGAACAGCATCCAGTCAGATTTCCTCATATTCTGGGGGTCCCTGGAATTGCCTGGTGCCACTCGAGGGGCAGAAGTCATCTGGCAATTAGTATGGGCGGGGCTAGATAGTCCAAGACAGTCTTATTCACTGCTCTGAGACTGAAAACTAGCTCTCCCTGGGCCTCTGTCCACATGGATTTTTATCTTTGAGGAGGTCCAAGACTGCCCAATACAGTCTAAGGGCAAGGAAGAGAGGGCAGCCCCTGATTTGCTGGCGCTTCTCAAGCTTCTGATTGCATCACTGTACTAATGTCCCATTGGCCAAAGCAAGTCACATGGTCAAGCCAGCCTCAAGGCAGAGAGATAGACTCCACCCGTGAAGGGAAGAGGGGCAAAGTCACATTGCAAAGGGACAAGTACAAAGGAATGTACACAGGAAGGATCTGTAGCCACTAAAGCAATCTGCTACATACTCAGATGTTCTTGGTATGGAGTGACAAAATCACAGATTCAAAGGTGTTTGGAAAGGGATATTTTTACAATAGTAAAAATAATGTTTATTAAGACATCGTCACACTTATTCTGTAAATTGGCATACCTGCTGCCTATATGGTATGTTGTAAGGGCCCTTCCTAGATATCTGAAATGTGTTCCCTCTCCCTGACTTTCCACTGGCTCATCTCAATGTCTGATATTCCACCCTTAGAAATTCAATTCTTTTAGTCTTAAGGGCTTTGAGGCTTTAAGGAGTCTCTCTGATTATGGAGCAAATCCCTCCTGTTAGTTTATACATCAAGGTCACTACATTTTATACTCTGTGGCCTGACCTCCAGAGCCTAGTACTGCAGGAAAGGAACACACACACACACACACACACACACACACAAAAACAGCTTATTGGATTGTTCTGGGCATAGCTGAGGAAGAAAGGAAGGAAGGAAGGAATGTGTGCTGAGCACCTACCTGCCTTACACACATTATCCTCATTTTATAAATTAGGAAACTTGGAGCACCTAGGTGACTCACTTGGTTAAGCATCTGACTTCAGCTCAGGTCATGCTCTCATGGCTCATTAGTTCAAGCCCCACAGCAGGCTCTGTGCTGACAGCTTGGAACCTGGAGCCTGTTTTGGAATTGGTGTATCCCTCTCTCTCTGCCTCTCCCCTACTAGAACGCAGTCTCTCTCTCTCTCTCAAAAATAAATAAACATTTAAAAATAAGAAAAAATAGGAAACTAATGCTTGGAGAGATTAATTGACTTGTCTCCAGTTAGTTACTGGTGAAGCTAGAATATAGACCCAGGTATGTCTGAGTCACAGCCCTGGGATTTTCTAGAGCATATACTGGGACAAGCCTCAGTACCTTCTTAAGAGTGCACTGCAGATAGACCTTCTGAGTCCTGGCATATCTGAATCTGTGTTTATTCTACCTCACTCTTGGTGGATAGGTTGGCTAGGTATAAAATTCTAACTTTAAATTCAGGAGATGAATGATATCATCAAAGAAAAAGTCAGACAGAAAGAAATGAGCTTTCTGGCATTCAGCTCAGGTTGGCTAATTTGAGATGAGAAACAATTACATGAAATCCAAAGACTAAATATATTCAACTTCTTCATCTTTATAAGCTCTGAAAAAGATTTATTCATTAGCCTAACATTTATTAATTGCCTTCCATTTGCCATGCATTTTTATGAATATAGTCTCATTCTGCCATCACAGTAAACTTGTGAGATAAAAATTATAATTTTCACCCAACGTATGAGGAAACTTGGATTCAGGATGGAAAATGATTTGTCCAGGGCATTGAATGATAAAGCCATAGTTCAAACTCAGATCTTCTGCCTCCCAGGTCCCCTGCTTTTTTTTTCCTGTCCCTTCGCTCAGAAGCCTGTCTCCATTATTATGGAGAATTAGATTTTTTCTACCTTCAGAAACTTTAGTTCTGTGGGCAATGGAATAATATCTCTTTGTTTTCTAGTCCAATTACAGGATGTGTTTCAAGCAATCACCATTTGAATCCCAGCCCTTACTAACAATAGACTAAACCTGCACCATCAGTTGTCTGCTCTGTGAATGTACAAAAAGGCATTTTCCAATTCAGGCTCTCTGAGTCTCTCCTTACTCATCTGTCAAATGTTTAAAACCTTTGTAAATATTAGGTCAATAATGAATTAATGAGAGGAATTATCTTAAATGCGTTTACAATTAGTTATTACCAAGCAATTTTCAACACAACCCCTACATTTTGTGTAGGGCAGGGAATAACCTGGGAGGCAGGGAATAAACCGGATCCTCTCAGTTTTAAGAATATAATGTGAATCCCATCAGGGAAATGGAAAAACCCACTACATGTGTTAGAAGGTCAAAAAGAAAATGTACTGACAATACCAAGTGCTGGTGAAAATGCAGAACAAATACAATTCTCATACATTGTTGGTGGCAATATAAAATGGTACAACCACTCTCAAATGTAGTTTGACAGGTTCTTACAAATTTAAACATGCACTTGCCATATGACCCAGCCATTCCGTTCCAAGTATTTACCCTAGAGCAGTGTTTCTCAGCCAAGAGTAATTCTCCCCCTGTGACATTTGGCCAAGATCTAGAGATAATTTTAGTTGTCACAACTGTAGGGTGGGCTAGGTACTGCTAGAATCTAATGGGTAGAAGCCAAGGATACTGCTAAGCATTCTAAAATGCACAGGACAGCCACCCAAAAGAAAGAATTATCTGGTACAGACTTTTCAGTAGTGCCAAGGTTGAGAAAATCTGCCCCAGAAAAATCAAAACATGTTCACACAAAGATCTTTATATCAGCTCTATTCAAAATTCATAAAAAACTGGAAACTCAAATGTCCTTTAATAAATGAATTGGGCTACATTCTTATTATGGGATACTACTCATCAATAAAAAGAAACAAACTGATACACACAAAAACTTTCATGAAACTCACAGACATTCTGCTGAATGAAAAGTCAAATCTCAAAAAGTTATGTGCTGTATGTATGATTTCATTTATATGACATTATCCAAAAAATTAAAACTATCAGGATGGGGAACAGATCAGTGGTTCGTATACTTACATATAGATGTTCAATTTTCCAATATCATTTGTTGAAAAGACTATCCTTTCATCATTAAAACCCTTTAACATTTGTCAAAAAATAATTGGTGTTATTTTTGTATGTATTTCTTTTCTGGATTCTCTATTATTTTCCACTGGAATTTGTGTCGATCTTTTGACAATATCACCCTCTTAATCGGTGTTACTTTGTAATAAGCCTTGAAACTGATTAGCATCATTCCTCCAACTTTCTTCTTTTTTAGTATTTTTAGTTTGGGGGAGGGGTTGTTTTGTTTTGTTTTGTTTTGCTTTCCCATATAAATTTGTAGAATCCACTTATCTGTATCTGAAAAATATCCCAATGACATTTTTATTAGTATTGCATTAAATCTATACCTGAATTTGGGAAGATTGAAATCTTTACAATGTTGAGTCTTCTAACACATCTTTTTTCATGTGTCCGAGGGATACAGTATGTCTCTCCATTTATTTAGATATTTTTAAAAAAATGTGCATTCATTTTGAGAGAGAAAGAGAGCATGTACACATGCAGAGCTGGAGCATAGAGAGAAAGAGAGAGAATCCCAAGCAGGCTCCATGCTGACAGCGCAGAGCTCGCTCACAAACAAGGCTCTAACTCACAAACCGTGAGATAATGACCTGACCCAAGGTCAAGAGTCAGACGCCTTAACCGACTGAGATACCCAGGCACCCCTAGATCTTTCTTGCTTTGTTCAATCAGTGTTTTATAGTTTTTAGCATGTAGGTCCTATACATGTTTTATTCAGTTTATACCTGAGCAGTTCATTTGGAGTTACTATAAATGATATTGTGTGTGTGTGTGTGTGTGTGTGTGTGTGTGTGTGTGAGTGTGTGTGTGTGTGTGTGTGTGTGTTTTAATTTAGGTTTGCAATAGCACATTGCTAGTTATAGAATTGTGGTTGATTTTTGTGTTGGCTTTGTATTCTGTGACATTACTACACTCATTTATTACATCTATGAGACTTTTTTTGTAGATTCCTTCAGATTTTCTCCACAGAAATTCATATCATCTGTGAGCAGGGATAGTTTTCTTTCTTCCTTTCTAGCCCTTATGCCTTTATTTTTCTTGACTTATTGCACTACTTAGAACTTCTAGTACCATGCTGAATATGCATGGTAAGAGAGGACATCCTTTCCTGGTTACCAATGTTAGAAATCTTTATTAATATGATGATAAAGGTTTTGTAGGTATCTTTTATCAGGCTGAGGAAATTTACTTCTACTCCTTTTGTTGCAAGTTTCTATAATTAATTAATGTTGAATTTTATCAAAAGAATTTTCTACAGGGGCGCCTGGGTGGCGCAGTCGGTTAAGCGTCCGACTTCAGCCAGGTCACGATCTCGCGGTCCGTGAGTTCGAGCCCCGCGTCAGGCTCTGGGCTGATGGCTCGGAGCCTGGAGCCTGTTTCCGATTCTGTGTCTCCCTCTCTCTCTGACCCTCCCCCGTTCATGCTCTGTCTCTCTCTGTCCCAAAAATAAATTAAAAAAAAAAAAAAAAAGAATTTTCTACATAAGTTAATATGATCATGTGGGAGTTTTTCTTCTTTAATTTACAGCTTCCATTTTATCATATTTACCCTGTACACCATGTGTTTGTTGTTGTTGTTCCTCTGTTCTTCCTGGTCTTTTTTTCAGTGTTTTTAAAGTCTTGATTTAACTATTGTGATTTTGACTATGTTTCTTTATATGTTTCGTAAATGGTTTTAAATTGCAATACACATTCCTTAAGCAATCTTTTTTGGAATTGATATTTTACGTCCAGTGAAAATTACTTCAAGTGACATTCAGAACCCTTACTACCATATAGGCCCCTCATCCTCTCCCTTTATGTTATAATTTTATTATATGTTACATCTACTACATACCTTGAATAGCCCATAAGCCAATATTATAATTTTATGTGAATCTTCAAATATATATTAAAGAACTCAAGAATAAAGGAATTGTCTAGTATATTGTGCAGATCATGAGCATTTCTGTTGCCCTTGCTTCATTTTTGACATTCCAGCTTTTCTTCTGGTATCATTTTCTTTCTATCTGAAAATGTTCCCTAAATTCTTTTAGAAAGATTTGCTGCTTATGAATTCTCTAACTTTTCCTTCATTTGAGAATGTCTTTATTTTACCTTCATACCTGGAGGATATTTTTATTGAGTACAGAATTCTAGTTTAACATTCTTTTCTTACATCACTTCAGAAATTTTACTCCCCCTCCATCTCTCTTCCATGGTTCATGGTGAGAAATTTGCAGTCATTCAAATAATTGTTTCTCTGTTGAATGTATCACCTTTTTCTGGCTGCTTTCAACAAGTTTTTCTCCATCTTTAGATTATAGCATTTTATTTTGATGTGTCTGGCTTTCTAGAGATTTGTCCTCTTTAGTTCTCTGAGCTTTTTGAATCTATAGATTTGTATTTTTGCCCAACTTAGTAAGCTTTCCATTACTATTTCTTTAATTTAGTGGGTGGAGTACTGTACTCTTTCTCTTCTTCTGGGACTCTGGTAATATAAATGTTAGACATTTGGCATTGTCTGACAGGTCACTGAGGGTCTCAGTTTTTCAATCTTCTCATCTTCAGACTGAATCATTTCTATTGATCTGCCTTCAAATTTACGGACTCTTTTTCCTTCATCTCCATCTGGTATTGACTCCATTCTGTGAATTTCTTTATTCTACTTATTGTATTTGGGGGCTCTAAACTTTCCATTTGGTTTTCCTGATATCATACCATATTGGTTCATACCATAGGGTTCAACCTGCCTTCCCTGGGGTATGGTTACCATGTCAGTTAAGTTTTCAAAGCCTTCGTTGTCCTATTCGGCTGCATTACTCAGTCTGTGACCTGGGTATGATCTATTCAGTCAGTCCTCAGAGCCTTTGGAATTCTGATTAGGAACTAACCTATACATGCTCAACTTGGGGCTTGGGGGGGGGAGGGGAGTCCAGGAGTTAATAGATAACCTCACAAGGTTGTTTTCTCAAGTTTTCCCTTTCCATAATTTTCCAGGTACTTTTTGGTTGCCTGGGACTCCCTTTTCTGTCCTCCAGCCAGAATTCTAGGGCCTTAGTTACAGCACTCTGCCATATAATTCTGAGACTGCACCTGTATCCTGGGTCAGATGGCCAGAGGACAGAGAGGGGGGAAATGCTACACAAAATGAGGGAGGGAGGACACCTGGGTGGCTTAGTCAGTTAAGCATCCAACTTCAGCTTGGGTCATGATTTCATGGTTCTTCAGTTCAAGCCCCACATCAAGCTCTTCTGATGCCAGCCCACTTCCGATCCTCTGTCCCCCCACCCCTCTCTCCCTCTGTCCCTCCCCTGCCCATACCCTCTCTCTCTCTCTCTCAAAAATAAACATTTTTTTAAAATTATTTTAAAAATTAAAAAAATTTAAATTAAAAAAAAGGGATCCCCCTGCCCAATCTCTTGGCATCACAGATTCACTGATCATTGAGGAAGTTTCCTCTCTCTTAGATTTTTGGCTCTCAGAGTCATCTTTTGTGGCCTCAGCTACTGCCTGCAGGAAACTTCTGAGAGTTGGAGCATGAGAGAAAGAGGAGAAGAAAAATGGGTGTTTCTATGCTCTACTTGAGCTTTAGTAGTTCCTACTCTCACTCCCAAACTAGAGGACACCTTCTTCCCCCTCACCAGTGTCCACTCATGGGTTTCAGCTGTGTTGCATTCACATCTGGGAACACTAGAGGGTAAAAAAAAAAATGTAAATTTAGTGTTCTTCCCCAATCCACTTGCTACTATATACTTTCCACAAACTTCCGGTAACTCCTCTGTGCATTCTCTCCAGGTGGGAGGATTGTGTTCAGGAGGAGAGAAGGGGTGGAGTATTCTTACTTCATCTGCACAGGCAGCAAGAATCAGACATGAGGTACAGACTGGAGTTTGGATGTGGCAAAGGAGATGAAACAGAAAGAGTTCTAGATCAACAGAGCATGTGGGGTGGATGTGGTAGGCTGAGAGGGGCCTTGGCAACCTGTGCCCGCACTGCTCCTTACCCACATGCCCCCTCCAATATGTACACACATCAGAAGACATTCCTATCAAGTTAGCAGTTGAGCATTTTCTTAATCCTAATTCTGCCACATCCATTGTGACAAGTTATATGATTTGGGGAAGATTCAGCTGTGCTCCAGCACTTACTGTTGGGGGTAAGTGGCCTGTGCCAAGACTTTTACACATTCTCATTGTATCAAAACTAATCTGAATGAATGACAGGGCTTTCCATGCAGGAAATCCCTTTGATATGCTCGGTCTTCCTCACTTGGAGACCATTAGGAAGAGCACTCTCTTGAACTGATGTTTCCATTCGGTGTTCTTGTTCTGGAACATCTTTGACCCCCGCAGGGTAACTTATATGCCAAGTTCTCCCCTAAAGCTTTATGTGTTTTGTTGCAATCTCACCAGCAACTCAGAAGCTCCACAATGCCATTCTGATTCAAATTTTGGGAAGTCATAACCCTAAAGACATAGATTTCTAGGTGCTTCTATTTTCATCCTGTTTACTTGCATGTCAATAATGGAATGACCATGGGGCACCTGGGTGGCTCAGTCAGTTAAGCATTCAACTTTTGATCTTAGCTCAGGTCATGATCTCACAGTTTGTGAGATTGAGCCCTGCACTGGCCTCTGCACTGATAGCGTGGAGCCTGCTTGGGATTCTTTCTCTCTGCCTCCCTCTCTTTCTCAACATAAATAAACAAACTTAAAAAAAAAAAAAGAATGGAATGATCGTGAAAGGGATTCAGCTATTTTTGTGTGAGAAGTGGTCTATGGGATAAGAAAAGGAAGAATGTGTTTATAAGCCTCTCAAAGTTTACTTTGTCAAAGGATATATGCATTTTATTGTATTTTAAACTCTAGTAACATGGATTGTGTCTGTGACCCCACATCTCAGAGGACTGGGGGATATAGCACCTCTGCACTGTCTCTTTAAAGTACTACTTGTTTGTGCTCTACCCAGAGAAATGTTGCACTATTGTGCACGTCATTCTGTCTTGAGCCCCTGCCTCATCCAGGGCTCATATATGTTTTATATTGTCTCCTCATTCAGACTGCAATATCTTGAGGTACAGCTAAACCCAGTGGTTCTTTTTAATTCTCTTCCAACCCCAGCTTAGTGCTGGTCATCCATTGCTGTGCTATGTATGTACATACAGAGTTGGATCCAGGAGCAGCAGACATAGAGCTGACCACTTGTGCCCCCACACACACCCAGGGGAGATATTCCTGCCCAGGTCCTGTAATACTAGTACCCAAACCTGACCTGTTAGAAGGCAGGGAGCAAAGGCCAGCCCTGAAGGTCCAAGTAGTCACCCCTTTGGCCTACTAGGAAACCAGAGTAGGGTGCTCTGACCTCAAAGGATCTGGATGTCCTAGGAATCAGGGAAGGACAACATTGGCAGGCGAGAATTAGAGCCGTGTCGTCTACTGAACACACTTATGTGTTACATTATGTTATGTGTCAAGCAGGGCTGTGAAGCTGTCATTAATATGGCAAATGACAGATCCAGAAGCTGAGATTCAGAAAAATTAGGTCAGTTCCCAAAGTCCCACAGCCCACAAGAGAGAGCCAGAATCCAAACTTAGAACTGACCAAAAACATAAACCCACACTCTTAACAAATGCAAAACAGGTATAGAGAGCAGGAATTAACAACTTATCTTGACATTTGTAATAAAAATAACTTGTTCTTTAACCTTTTATAAAAGAAAAGCTTACTTGTTCTCCATTTGATGACACAGGTTAAGTGGAAGCTGACAAGCTCTTAAAACAGAAAAAGAGACACAGAAAAGGGAGCCTGAGGACCCCTGGGCAGCCCCCACAGGGCATCTTGTGTCCTGGTTCCCCACTTCTTTTGTGTGTTTCTCAGTCTGCTTTCCCTCTGAAGTTGTTTCTGCAATCTCATTGTTATGTTTATGTAACTTTGTAGTGTGTTTACTGCATTTCTTTTTTATTGGCCTTTTCCAGAAATACCTAGAATCCTAAATTTCATGATGCACAGTCTCAGAGGTAGGAATTTAAGTCTTTTAAGGAAAAATAAGGGGTGTTTCCCTGCTGCAAGGGGCCCACACCCCAGTCTGGCACTCCACAGCCAGGGGTTGGCTTCTCATCAGAAAGGAAGCTTTCTTGTGACTATTCCTTAAAGTTCTATGACTTCCACCAGCAAACCAAGCAGAAAAAGCATTTGTTCACCTAAGGAGTTCTCACATTTGCAGATGTAGAATCCAGGTCAAATTTTTAAAGACTTTCCTAATTAAAAATAAGACTAAAGTCAACTTTTCATCTATCAGGAGCTTCCTACCTATAGAAACCACCTTTTGTCATTGTGTTTATTAATATCTGGCAGTTTCTTACTTGATTGTCTGGGTTTTTTAAGCTTATTTATTTATTTTGAGAGAGAGAGAGAGAACACAAGTGGGGGAGGAACAGAGAGAGGAGGAGAGAGAATCCCAGCAGACTCCATACTGTCAGCACAGAGTCCAACAAGGGGCTCAAACTCATGTACTGTGAGATCATGACCCAAGAGTCAGATGCTTAACCAACTGAGCCACCCAGGCACCCCTCGATCATCTGTAAATTGAGTTTTTCCACCCCTAGACACACATGACAGTGCTACACCCCTCACAGATACTCAGTAAATATTCATCACATGACTGACCCCAGGCTATCAATTCCAAGCAGTAAGATGAGTCCTCAACCCCAAGCCACCTGGCTGCTGTTGAGAAGCTCTTGTCAGAGCCTGAAACCCACTTGGCCCCTTCAAAGTGCTGGGAGTGTCTGCCATTCTTCAGTCTTAGCTTCCCAGGCCATAGCTCTTAGCAGAACCCCTGCTGCCTACACTGTGCCTTAGGAAATCTCTTGAGAAGCTGCCCTCTAGTCAGACACAGCCCCTGGCCAGGTGCAAAGGCTCACAGCAGGCACAGACTGGCTTCAGCTGTTCACATCAGGGCTTCAGCCCTGGCTCCTAATCTCTAGCCCCCTGCATCTACATGCCAGTTTATCAAAGGTGTTGTCATGGCTCCAAGCCCTGCCTGGGAGAGAGGCTTGAGTCCAACCACTCAGAAATGCTGCTGGTAATGCACATGCATGAGGAGTGCTGCGCAGCTGGGAGAAGGGGAGGACCCCACATACTGGACTGAAGGCATCTCTGAGATGCACTGTTAAGGAAAAAGCAGGGGTCAGAAGAGTAAGCGTAATGCCCCATCTTATACCTAGAGGTAGAGGGAAGTGTGTATATGTGTAAAAATCTAAATATTTTGATCTTATGTCTTTAAATGGAAGGGCACACCAAAAACCAATAACTACATCACCATCAATGGGGTGACTATACAACTTCTCATCCAAGCTAGTGCATTTTGGAGAGGGAGGTGGGTACTATCCACCCAAGATTCATAAACCAGGACTTTCCTGAGCAAAATGGGAGATGTGGTCACCCTATCTGAGGGAGAGGCACACAGGGGAGGGGGTGTCGGTCCTAGGAGGCCTGTGCCCAAGCTGCCCCTCCGTGTAATCTGATGACTGCCCTTGGGCAAGACCCTGCCAGCCTCCCAGATTGGCTTCCTTGTCCATGACACAGGCTCTTGCTGAGTGGTCTCCAAGGCTTGTGACTACCATGTAAGCCAGCACCTCCAAATCTGCACTGTACTTTTCACTCCTGCCACCACCCTCTGTGGCCTGAGATACCATCTGGACCTCACTCCACTACCTTTGCTTTGTGGTCCTACCTGAAGAAGACTCCCAGCCCAGTGTCTTCCCTGGTTGTCATCCCCAAGGGGTTTTCACTGGGTGGATGATGTGGCCCTATTCTCAGGACTTCTCTCTTCCCAGGTATACACTGAAGAAGACGAGATGAGTGTGCATGTGTTATATCACAGAGCACGTTAGGAAGTTCTTGGGGCATGCAGTCTCTTTGAGAATGAATTAGTTATATTTGCATGTTAGCCTTCTTACCAGCAAACACCAATTAAGTGCTTTAAGGATTTTTACATTTCTTTTCCCAAAGGCCAGATTCTGTTTACAATCCCAGGTTTAGCATTTGTTCAGTGAGCTCACAGAAATATGATGTTAAGCCCCTAGGTAAAAAGTGTAAGAGAATATTCAGTATTGGTTTCACTAGAGCTGATTTTTGCCAGTGGGCTCAATGCCAGTAATTCACACAGGCAGGTCACAGTTCCAAAGTCCTGTCCCAGAAATCCTATTTGCACCATGGAACAGCCTAAGGAGTTGCTGAGCTGATTTTCTCAGCCTACGTTCAACAGAACAATGACACTGGGGCTCCAGAAGCGCTGGAGCATGGCAGTGGTCTTGAGGCGTAAGTGCAAGAACTATCACCCACTCCCAGTTCAAACTCACTCCCTAAACCATTTAAGCAAGCAGCTGGAAGCAAGGAGAGAAGGATGTTATGATTCTCAGGCTGCCTCCAGGATGCAGCTGGGAACTTCTCTGCTGCCTTCTGGGTCACTGAAGGTTCACAGTTGATCTTTGACTCAACTGGTGTGAAGAAAGGTCGCTGTGCTCCAGGCTCTCCTCCATCACCCTCTCCCAAAATGACTCAACTCTGTGCTCCAGCCCTAGCACAGAACCAGGGATGGACAGACAGATAGATGGGTGGGTGGATGGATGGATAGGCAAGTGAATGGATGGGTGGATGGATGGATGGATAGATGGATGGAAGAATGGATGGTGGGTAGATGGATGGGCATATATGGACAGGTGGGTGGATGGACAGATGGATGGATATGTGTGTGGATGGCTCAACAGACAGATAGAGGGACAGATGTCACTTGAAGGCCTCTGCTGTGCCTTTTATCATGCCAGCATATACTAAGTGCTCAGCAGATATTGGCTGGTTTTTCAGTTTGAAATACAATGGCTCTACTTTAAATTTTGCATGAACAGAATGGTGTAGCAGTACAATTGTGCCTCATACTAGGTCAGCCCTTGTGCTGTTGCTGCAGTGAGGCCCCTTCTGCATAGCTATTCAGACACCAGAGTGATCATGGAGTGAAGGTGCAACTGACAACCCAGGGCTGAGAGAGCTACCCATCACCTTGCTATTTCTTCTTCTCAGCATTAATATCTGACTCTCTGATGCCTCATCTCCTTCCAGTGCTTACCTCTCCATCCACTGGATTAGGGAAGAAATGACACTCCACATTTCTTACTGGGATACTTTTCTGAGTATGCAGGCTATAATTCTTTGTTCCCTCCTGTCCATTACTAATTACTATCTTGTTCAAATGTCCACTTGCCTGCTCACTTACTGTGTGACAGGGACAAGCAAGCAGCTGATGGAAGCATTTGAACCTCACACACCCGGAAGCCTCCCTCTGAGCTATGGCTGTGCAGGATAATCACCTGGGATATTTTTAAATGCACACCCATGAGCATTGTGTTTAGACTTACCATGTATATGTGTATTTAAAACACTCATTTTCCATTTCTCTTCCCTTCCTGAAAAATTCATCCCTAAAGCTATACAGTGTGGCAAAGCAAGGTGAGTATCTGCAGTGGGCAGGCAGGGCATCAGCAGGAACCAGAGGATCAAAGTCAGAGTGTCAGAGCCAGCAGGGTGAAGAGGATAACTTGGGGGTGGGGTGGCACCAGAGGTGTGGAGTTTCTTACATATGGAGAGATTGATCGAGTAAGGAAAAGAGTTTAAGACTAATAGAAACCAAGTTCCTCACTGTTGGAGAAGGGAGTTATGAGTAGAAATAACTTTGGGGTGTTATATTGGAATTGGAGGTATCCATGGACTCAAAGTTAGCTTAGAGATGACAGATGAAAGTATCTGTGTACATGTATGAGTGCACATAGAACACACATATCCATTCACTGAGTCTAGAAGCAGTGACATCCCAACAGTGATGATCATATTTTGACTTCTACACACCATTATCCACTATTAAAAAAAAAACCTCCTTGGAGAAATGGCTGAATCCAGGGCTGAGACAGAGAAGGTACAAGATGAAACTGAAACTGGACCATATTCTTATGTCAGAAGTCAGGGAAGCACTCTGAACAATGATGGGGCTGAGTCACAAGGACACAGCTTGAATGAGCCACACTAACACAATCAGGACACATCTGAACATCAAAATAATCACTAATAGATTATAATTCATTGGATAAAATAGAAACCAGAAATACATAGTGATATCAATAAATGCATAAAAATTTGGTGAGGAGTAGGCTATGTGCACAGATTTGAAATTCCTCCCCACAAAATTCTTATTAATTACAGAGGAGAAATGAATAGCTCTGTAGGGGGAAGCCTGGCAGATGGCCTGAAGGCAGTGGCCCAAGTCAACATTACCAATAATGGGACAGCCCAAAGGCCCAGACCACCTGATAGGATGCTGTGAGGACACAACATAATTCAATACAATCTGATCACATCAGGGAAAAGATGAACCCAGACTAAGGACAATCCACAAAATACCAGGCCCATAGTCTTCAAAAGTGTCAAAGTCGTGAAAGTCAAGGAAACCCTGAGACATGTTCCAGACCAAAGGAGTCTAAAGAGACACCACAACTAAAAGCAGCATGCTGGAGTCTTCATTTAAAAGGCATTTTGGGGGCAGTTTGCAGATTGGGATCTGTCAGGGTGGTTAGATCTATCAGTGTATTAGTAATTGGACATACCCTTGATTTTGATGACTGTGCTGTAGGAGAATGTTCTGTTCATAGGATGTGTGCCTAAACTTTTCCAAGGTGTTAGGATTTCAGATGGGCAATTTACTTTCAAATGATTCCAAACAACGACAACAAGTAATTTATACTATATGTGCAACTTTTTTTCATCTTTTGGTTCCTGCCAAATATTTTTAACTATAAAAGTAAGGTATTTTGAATCATCAAAAACAAACTTAAAAAAAATATGTACAATAATAACCACGAAACTTCCCAGGTGATTGATGCATTCCTGAATAGTTTTTGTTCTAGAAGTAACTCAAGCAGGGGCGCCTGGGTGGCTCAGTTGGTTAAGAGTCTGACTTCAGCTCAGGTCATGATCTCACAGCTTGTGGGTCTGAGCCCCATGTCGGTTTCTATGCTAACAGCTCATAGCCTGGAGTCTGCTTCAGATTCTGTCTCCTTCTCTGCCCCTCCCCCACTCATGCTCGCTCTCTCTCTCTCTCTCTCTCTCAAAAATTTATATTAAAAATAAATAAATAAATAAATAAATAAATAAATAATTTATATTAAAAAAAAAATTTTAAGTAATTCAAGCAGTAAGCTGTGGGCTGTGAATGTAGAGCTCTTTCCTCAGGCTACCCAACCCTGGATTCTCCAACAGAGCCTCACTTGCTAGCTCTGGTCCCACTTGCTCCAGTCCTCACAGACCTCCCTCAGTTAATTCTGGGCATGCCCCAAGTGCTCAGGAAGAAGTCCAAGTGCCACCTGAGAGACTTGTCTCAATGCTGCCACCTGGGCTAGCACTACAGATCCTACAGAGGCCCCATCAAGCTGTGAGCTCTGACTTTCTCATCTCATT
This sequence comes from Panthera pardus, assembly GCF_024362965.1. Lineage (NCBI taxonomy): Eukaryota > Metazoa > Chordata > Mammalia > Carnivora > Felidae > Panthera > Panthera pardus. Next base: position 14,482,014 of record NW_026526810.1, on the reverse strand, counting down.
GGGCTCTTTCCTTGCTTGGGGTGGCCTGGTTGTTGAAGGACATCAAGGCTACAGTCTTCTGCCCCAATATCTGAGTTCTAAGTGAAAGAATTTCTTGGAGGCAGCTCTTTCTCTGAGCCTCAGACATGAGTCAGTCATGTGGGCTCCAGTGGGTCCAAGTAGCCTGGGTTGGGCATTCAGGGTCACTCCCCTGTTGCTCTGAGAATTGAAACACAGGCAACCTTCTCACTCCCTTTTCTGTCAGGGGAACTATTTCCTAGAAAGGCACTCAGATCTTTGTATCAATGCCTCCCTCCCAGCCCACCTGATGTGTGCAGGCACACCTGTGCCCCTAATGAGTAAGGTTCAACTCAAGCTGCTGGATATAGTAATGGACCAAAATGGAAGTCTCCACCCCTCCAGCCCCCACCGCATCCTTGTTCAGTGCCCCAGATAACTAGCCCCCATGTTGCCATGTGCTCTGGGTGGGCTGCCTCTGCCACCTTGTCTTAAAGGTGGCAAGCAGCCATCACAGGCAGCTTCTTTCCTATCATCCCCTGAGACCACTCAATGCAGGGTGGGATGAGGTGCTGGGGCTTATGTCTTTGCCATCAGTGGATGGCATGGCAGGGAGGTGGCTTCAGAGGGCCTCAACAGGCAGGGTCCATAGAGGTAAGATCTGGATGGAAGATACTGCCTTCAACATCCCCGACATCCCAAATCCTAACTCAGGCTTGCTTTGCTTTGTCTCCTAGTGTGGACAACTCTGAGGACCCCGTGTATGAGAGTCTAGAGGAGTTCCATGTGTTTGTCCTCGCCCACATATTAAGAAGACCAATAGTTGTCGTAGCAGATACGATGTTGAGGGACTCAGGTGGAGAAGGTAAGTTCATACGTAATAAAATGGCCATGTAGGACTCATGACCCAGAAAACATAACATCCCTATTAAGGAAGAGACAGCCTAATGTACAAGTTGAGGCTCCCAGAAGGCCACAGAGCATTATTCTGTGAAGATGAAGATTATAGTATTTCTCCTCAATTTCATGTGTTTCTTTTTCTTTCCCAGTGGCAGGAGGGTTTACTCCTGGCCATCCACCCAGCCATCTATGCTTTGTGTCGATGGCAGGTGGCCATGAGAAATCTGGCTGAGTGTCAGCTGGAATGAAGCCCTGAGGGCTAAAGCCTTGAAGAAACCAGGTCAACCCAGGGCAGTAGGTGCCTGTGGCTGGTCCTCCCTCCAGCCTTTCTGCCCAAGCAAGGGGCAAGGCCACTTCCAAAGTTCACAGGGCAGCCACACTCTCAAAAGAGTAGGGAAATAGGAGAGGTCAGGGAAGGTGGGCCAGGAAGGTCACCCCCTGTGCAACTGCCCCTGCCACTCAGCACAACTTCCCAGGTCCAGCCCCTCCCATACTTTTCACTTTCCCTTTGCTTCCATCACTAGCACAAGCCAGTCCCTTTTGGTGCCATGTTTCCCTTTGGTCACTTCTCAAAAAGGTCTCCTTGCCAGGTAAATGCCAGACAGTGACTATCCCCCAGCCTAACTTAAATTTAAACCTGAGCCTTAACAAAAGTCATGGGTCTTCCAGAGTGTCCTACAAATTAGGACAAGGCTCTTCTTGCTGAGTCACAACTGCCAAAGGAAGTCTAATGGGGCCATGGTTGTCACAGTGGAAGGACATTGGTCCTGACCAGTGCCACCTCCTTCCCTGTGCAGGCAGCAACATGGTGTTTGTTCTCTCTGGGTACAAAGCCAGGACTCTCACTAGGGTCTCTGGGCACATAGACGTGTACCCATCAGATCCCACAAGGCTGGGTCCATGTTTCCTTCAATGCTACCTGTGCTCAATGGAGCAGCCCTCTCCAAGTGGGCCTACCCCACCTCTCAACCCGTGGGCAGAATCACAACTAAATCTAATGTGGATAAAGCAGGGCTGGTGGAAGGAAACCTGAGAGTTCCTCAAAAGCATCACAGAAGCTATTTTTGCCTGCATTCAACTCACAGAAATACAGTGAGTGAGTCACTGACTCCAAGGCCAAGAGAGACAAGGTTCTTATTAAGAAGTAGATGCTGTAGCAGGGCAGATATTTCCAGAAGTTGTTCTGTTTCAGTGAGGGTTTAGGCTCTCATCCCTCCCTTTGATGAGTAAGGAAATGAACATGATTGTGTCCCAATTGCTAAAGAAGCCAATCCTCATCTCCCATTTCCCATCTGACTCACAACTTGGTGCTGGAGTTTTCTGGTTGGTTCCTTTGGACTCAACAGAAGAGCTTCTCAAAATATAGAACAAGAAAGCTCTCGAGAAGCACAGATATCATTCTGTATATAAATGCTTTAATGAACATAAGGAGAGGAAGAAGCTCATCCAGAAAAACATGGATTTCCAGGCAGTGTTCAGTGCATGTCACTGCTGACTGTTGTGAGCTCTTGGTCATCTGTGTAGGTCTCAGGGCAGCAGGCCATCCCTGGGAAAATCACAGTGAAAAGCTCTCAGCCCTGTCCCTTTTGTCCCCAGTGTGCAGCCTGACAAGGCACAAGGATGAGCAAGAAGGACTCTGCCATGGAGGCAGGAGGGAGTGAGGGGTTCCCTGAGCATGTATGGGGCTCCAGGTCTCATCCACCTAGTACCTGTGAGCCTCAGCTCTCTCATCCATCACCAGATGGGCAACACCTAGCTTACTGCCTTGAGAACATCAGCCCAACAGTGGCTGATGATCTAAGGCTGATGACCCTCCCTTCTGCCCCACCACCTCATGCAAGGTGGTAAGGGATGCCACTTAGGTCCTCTTCAGGCTCCACATGCTCTCACCATTTCTGTCCACAGCATTTGCTCCAATCCCATTTGGAGGGATTTACCTGCCTTTGGAGGTACCTCCCAACAGGTGCCATTGCTCACCTCTGGTTCTTGCCTATGATCAAGCGCATTTCTCTGCCCTGGTGTCCATGGAGCAGAGAGATCAGCAAAGAGAACAAGGTATGCCTGCTGCTTCCTGAGACACAATGTACAGGGCAGGGGTGGGCACAGGAGGGCATGGGGAGGCAGAATGTGGGGTTGTCTATGGGGAGCACACCCATGCACATTCAGTAACAATGGATTTTGTGTGTATATGGATAAATGAGTATGCACATGCAAATGTTGCAAATGCACATGTCATTGGAAATAACAATGTCAAAGACAACTTTAAATTTCAAATACAAAGCAAATTAATAATTCCTACCACACTTAAATAGCCTTTAATGTTTTTCCCTTTCACATCTATGTACATTTATAATTCATCTTAGATGTAAACTCTTTAGGTCCCTAGAGCAGGGGCCTGCAAACTATGGCCCCACTGCCTATTTTTATAAATAAAGTTTTATTGGAACACAGCCATATTCATTCATTGACATATTATCAGTGGCTATTGCTTTGCACTATAGGGGCAAAACTGAGTAGCAGCCACAGAAACCATGTGGCTTGCAGAGCCTAAAATATTTACTAAGTAGAGCTTTATGGAAAAACTTTGCCAACCTCTGCTCTAGAGTAAGCTTTTGAATCAAAACGTTGATATTCTCTTTCAAATTGCTGCAGCTGTTTCCCTAAGTAGTTGTTTCAGTGCTGCAGACAGGCCCACCAGGCCAGCCCCACAGGCTGTGCACTGCACAGTTTCAGGCCACCACCAGTCAGATGCTCATGTGGAGCCTGTCTTCCATCTCTGTGATATGTGTCTTTGCTGCGGAAATGGCAGGATTCTGATTAGAATGGATGCTGTTTTCTCATGTTAACTAGTGGCTAGCTGAGTGAGAGGGGGAAACTCATCCTCCTCTTGTCAATCCTGCTTCTGCTTTAAACAGAGAATCCCCAAGAGACTAAAGGACAGGCAGGACTGACAGTTTCAGGGTCCCTGCCTTTGGGTGTGGTCTCCAGAAATGCATGGTGGCTAGCCAGGCAGTGATGTGAGTCCTGGAAGGAAAAGGAAAGCAGGGTTGTGGCCAGCTGTAATGGGAAAATCACATCATTTTTCCGTATCATTGACAGACATCTCATTTGGGTCATGGAAAACAGTATTTAGCCATGAAGGACTGAGAGGCATCTTTGCCTTTTCTGTTGTCTGTCAGCCTTTTGGCCTTTGTGGGTTTTAGCTCTCCTCAGAGCTTACCACAGCCCTTGGGCGATGTGGGGGCCCTTTCTCAGGACTTGGGATCCCAGCCAGGATCGAGGCCACTCCATCCAGGCTCCCCAGAGACTCTCTGCTGTTAGGGAAGATAAAAGTCTCAGGGCTGGCATCCCTGGTTGCTGAACAGGGGGCTCAGACACCCAGCCCTGTTTTATACAGAAGACATTGAGCTCCTCCAGGCCTTCCAGATACTGTTTTGTGGTGTTTCAAGGTGAAAATGCAGGTGCCTTTCAATAAAAGGACGCATGAGGTGGGGCTGTGGTTCAGCTTCTCTCAGGGGAATGGTTGCAAAAGTGACTGTGGTTTCACCTCTGATGACTTGGTTTTCCCAAAGGGGTGTTTGGGTCCCAATCCTTGGTTCTGTGTTGCTGTGACACAGGCTTCTGCCGCTCTACCCACTAGGTTACTCCTCTGAGCAGGGGTGGGGGGGGGTGGGGCAGGGGGGTCCTACCTCCACTGATGTCTTGTGGCCCCATCCAGCCCCCTTGACCCACTGCAGGTCAAGTGCCACAGTGCCACCTTCTTTTTTTTGTTGTTTATTTTTGAGAGAGAGAGAGAGAGAGAGGCGCAGAGAGAGAAGGAGACAGAGGATCTGAAGCAGGCTTCACGCTGTCAGCACAGAGTCTGATGTGGGGCCCAAACCCACAAACTGTGAGACCATGACCCGAGCCGAAGTCGGACACTCAACTGACTGAGCCACCCAGGGTCCCCTGTGCAGTGTTACCTTCTGCACAAGCAGAAGCTTGTGCCCAAGCTGGGTAACTTGTGTGTGGCATGTCAAACCCTCATACATCTGGAGAGAACACAAATGCTCTGTGGGCTCTGAGGCTTTAAGTTTTGCAGCAACACATCCCTGTGCCACCCTTGTAAGGCTTACGGGTGCTGGTAGAGGTGGCTCTGCTCCCTATACCTCCCATCAGCCTGAAGCTCAGTGGTTCCACAGGATCTGTTTGGGGGCCAAGGGTTAGTTCAGTAAATGTATGTTAAGCACCTGTTACTTCCAGGTTTGGGAGCCCCAAAGATGACGGTATCCCTGCTTTAGGGCTCTCACTACCTTATAGAGGAGACAGGCAACTCCCCCACACCACAGTACAAGGCAGGATGTACACAAGGCAGGCACAAGCTCCATGCAGGAAAAGAGCGATTATTCCAGTTTGGAAGAACAGACAGAGACAGAAGAGAGACGTGGGTTAGAAGTAGTCTTGGAGGCTGTGTGTGATGTCCGGAGGCTGGTACCAGGGGGACAGAATAGGCCTGAGCGAAAGTGCGAGGCTGCTGAAGGAGTGGTGCTGATGTGGCAGAGCAAGCTTGTGCTTAAGGAATGTGCCATTGGTCATGGAAAGGCCTAGGCGGTGCTGCTTCTGTGCTGTACGGCATCAGGAGTCCTATCTAGGAAACAACATTGCCTATCGCTAAGGCAGTCCTGTCTCCTGATCCTTCAGTGTTGCTTCAAAGATAAACCTAAATGTCTTGAATGCGTCCCTTCCTGGCCACCATTAGTGTTGTGTCTCCCCAAAAGGACCTGCTAAAGGTGGGAGGAACAGAGAAAACCTGTCGAGGGAGCCATCACCAGGGGAAGCCAACCCCAGGGTGCCTCGGTGCTGCTGTCCTTTCCTGACCTACAGCAGGGGGGGCCTTTTTGCAAATACCAGGTCCTAGAATTTCATGTGTTGTCACCTGATGGTTGGGGGTGTTGGGGAGAAGCTGAGAGGAGGTCAGGAGCCCATCTAAGGAACAGACTCAGCCTCTCTTCTCAGCCCTTATAATGCCAAGGAAAATGGAAGCAGCCATAGAAAGCCATACTATAAGCCCCCAAAGGAAGATGTGTCCTGGATAGCATTGGGCTGTAAGGGGCTCAGAGGAGAAAGGGCTGCTGCTGCTTCTCTAACAGGGGGTCCTTCCTGAGGTGGGTGGTCCAGGACTGGCACAGCAGCTCTAAATGTTCTCAGGGATTCAGGCTCCCAGCCTTTCCCTGCTCCACCATTATTTTTTTAATGTTTATTTATTTTTGAGAGAGAAAGTGGGGGGAAGAGGCAGAGAGAGAGGGAGACAGAGGATCCAAAGTGGGCTTTCTCTGCTCTGCACTAACAGCAGAGAGCCCAATGCGGGGCTCGAAGTCACAAACTGTGAGATCAAAGTCAGATACTTAACTGACTGAGCCACGCAGGCACCCCCATCCACCATTACTATCATGTGGTTTCAGTCTCATGGTCATATGATGGGTACTGCAGCTCCAGGCATCACATCCAAATACCTTCTCTTCCTGAAAGTTTGTCTTTTCATTTGGGAGGAAAACCATCCCCGAGGACTTGTGCTGGCCTCTTGCTAACCCAAGCTGAACACCATGCCTGCAGGTTTCTGGCTGCATAGAAGCCTGAGAAGAGAGTACAGTGGAGGAAGGAGGGGGCGACGTGGTTGGTGGGGGTTCAGTAAGCCAGCTTCACATCCAGGGGGTGGCGTGATGTTTTAGGCAGTTCCATCTGGATTGTCCTCTTTCTTTCAGCAGTGATGAGTACCTTGTATCTGGGGAAAGGCAAAAGGATAGAAATGAATTCTTTACCAACTGGTCCCTTGTCTGGAAATAAACCAGTGTTGACTGTTGGGCTCTCAATCCCCTAAAAAGCCATGGTGCATGAGGCTGTCAGTGCCAGCTCCTTAACAGAAAACCTGTTCTCTTTAAGGGCAGGGAGATAAGCAGGCTGTCTTATAGCACCTGTCAATGCCTTTGAGTCTTATGGTTCAGGGGCTGCCACAGGTAAAGGATGGCACATGCTCCGTGCAGTCCTGGCAGTGGCCAGGGCCCCCACACGACAGGGAGATATTGGGGGTCCTGTTGGAAGCCAGACCCGGTGCCAGGCAGCTAACTAGATGATCGTGTGCCTCCCACATCTGAATGCCACCTGGTAGTTTCGTGCTCAAAGGTTTTCTGTCCTCAAGCCCTGGGCCTGTGCCGGGACTCTCCCAGACAGGACCACAGCTCTGGACCCACAGCCTTCTGAACTCTTCTGAAATCAGAACTTAGCCAGGCACTGGGCTTTTCACTCCAACCTTAAAGAAAGTCTCTGTAGCTCTGTGCTTTCAGGATACACTGGACTCTGTCTCCAGAGGGCACCTTTGCTGAAACAGGAAGATTTTACAGATGCTAAGTCACCACCCCAGTGAGCATACTTGCCCACAAGGATGGGCAGCTGAGGGAGAGAAGATTTAGCGAGAAAACCATCTTTTTCCTCCCTGTCCCTTTCCCGCCATGCCTCTCTCTCCATTCATGAGGTCCCCTGGTGCCTGTTAGAATCCCTTCAGCTGCAGGTAACCAAAACCCAGCTCAGTATGGCTTAGACAGGAAGGGTGTTTGTTTACTCACACACCCAACCATCTGGAATCTGGCAGGCCCCATGGGACAAGTTGGGCACTTCAGGAATGTCCTAAATGACCATGCCCCCATCCCACCCTGCAGCCTCCTCACCTTCCATGCAGGACAAGCCACTGCCACCATCCCAGCATCAACACACACACACACACACACACACACACACACACACACGTCCTGTTTGCCCCCCAAACACCTGTGTGTGAGAGCATGGGCAGATCAAGGTAGGAAGTATCCACAAAGATCCCAGAGCATCTTGTCCTGGAAGAAACTAAGACATCCTCAGAAACAACTAGCATGGTGTTAGAAGGACTCCTGGGCTGAATAGACAAGGCTCCCACAGGACAAGAGGGACAGTAAAGATCATAACTGGAATGAGTAGAAATATGACAAGGATTGTTTAGTCCACAAATTCATAATGATACTTGGCAAAAGACTCACTCATCATCTCTACTTGGTGCCACACATAACTTTGGAAACTGGTAAATAGCAGGAAAGTATCAGCCCAAATCCTGCATTTCCTCAGTGAACTGGTGAGGAGACTTTTCTCTGAGTTGAGATATCTCAATGTGTCATGAAGGGAGAGGCAACAGCATTCATTGTTAAGGGCTGAATTCATATGTTGACTTCCTAACCCCTGTATCTCAAGGATGTGACTGTATTTGGAGACAAGGCCTTTCAAGGGGTAAAGTGAGGTCATGTGGGTGGACCCTAATCCACCTGAGTGGTGTCCTTATAAGAGATTAGGACACAGACACACACAGAGGGGAACCACAGGAGGACCCAGGGAGGAGACAGCCATCCACAAACCAAGGTGAGAGGCCTCAGAAGGAACCATCCCTGCTGATTCCTCGACCTTGGAATTCCAGCCTCCAGAACTGTGAGAAAACATATTTCTGCTGTTTAAGCCATGCAGTCTGTTGTTGCTTTGTTATAGCAGCCCAAGGAAAGGAATACAGACAGAATGAGAATACCAGTCTTCAAGCCCAAGTAAATGAATGGGTGAGTCTAAACACAAATCAGCAAATACCATAAAACATGGTTAAAAAAATTTTAAGCATATCTTCAGAGTTTATTGGGAGCAAGGAACAGTCCTGTTACTCCCACCTGAGACCTTGACCCATCAGCAGTGTCCCATATGTTTATGGAGTGTCTTTCCTCCCAAGCCACATACATGGAAGATGGAACCCAGCTGTGACCTCACATCTCCCCCTAACACACACACACACACACACACACACACACATCCACCCACCCACTACAGCAGGCCAGCTTGGTACCTGGATGGAGAGGCATTACAAAGCTTGTGAAGGACTTCTGCTTCCACTGAGGACCAGTCACATCCAATGACATCTTACTTTGGCTTCCAACCCAGAACCAGAGCTGATGAGAAATAAACAGTGGAGAGGAAGGTGCCCTGTGCACCCCTAATCTTCCCATTCCCCACAGAACCACCACATCCAGAAGGAGGGCATGTCGGAGCTGGGAAGAAGGTCAGCCGGCCCAACCCTGGCTGTGCCCTACACAGGAGGGACTCATATAGGTCACCTGGACAATGAGGGGCATAGGTGGGACTTGAACTAGGTATCCTGACTCCTACCTGGGACTTCTTCAACCTCTGTTTGAATTTTTTTTTTAAGAATAAAAGGAAAAATAAAATGCCTACTGGAACTTTTATAGAGGGTAGAAAGGAAAATGCCTGCTCACTGGTGAGAGACCAAAGTGTGCTCCTGCCATCTTCCGGTGGTCTTGGTCCCCAGGAGAAGGCCAAGAGGAAAGGTATGGCCTAGGGATCCCCCCCCAGTTTCTTCTACCATCCCTCACCATCAGGCCTGTCTCTTCCCATAGCCTGGACCCAATGCCGGGGCAAAGAGGTTCCCTCTCTCATCACACATGGCTACTAAGCAGATGCCAGCTGGAACCAGGTGCTCTGAGCAAGGGCAGTGTCTGCATGAAGGCCTGGCCATGGCCGCTCCTGGTATGCAAGCTGTGCATTAACACTTCCCTTCAGAACTTCCTTCTCTGTGTCCTGATATCCTTCCTGACTAGTGTTATGACCAATAAATGAAGGGTTTGATTACTCCAGGGCAGTTCAGTCAGTCAGCATAAACTATCACTCAACATATCTGGGTGAGGATTGACTGTGCAAACAGTAAGCGGGGGATGCAAAGATCAGGCAGCACCTACCTGCAGAGCCTATGTGGCCACAAGGGGAAGAACCCTGGGACCAGGAAGACCCCAGGGATTCGGCAATTTGGAGGGGAAAGATAAAGGTGCCGCCCAGAAGAGGTGGTGTTTTGCAGAGCAAACCCACATGGCAAGCCCAGCAGAGCCCACCCTAAGCAGAGATGTGCCCTGGCTGGCCCTGGCCCTGGCGAGAAGCCTCCTCAGTGCCACAGGGGAGGCCCAGGTATCCAGAGCTGAGAAGGAACTGACATGTGCTCTAAAAGCCTGAGGATGAAAGGGCATCACTAAGTGGAGAAGAGAAGGGGAGGGCCTCTCTTGTATATGGGTCCCAAGGGTCCATTCAAACAACAGAACTTCTGGGTTCAGTCTGTCCAAGCTGGACATTTCTGGTTCAGTTCATCAGCATCACCTTCTTGACCAACAGATGTTGCATTCAAATCCATTAGTAGTTGACTAAGTATATGTGAGCTCCCTGCCCCCTCAACAGCCAAATGCCTGTACGTGGGGACCCTGGGCCCCATTATAATGGATGGTGGATTTTTAAAAATGTTTTCTGCAAACTCTAGTTAAACCAGGGCCTAGTAGATATTTGGAACATAGCTAATCCTCACAATTCCACTCCAGGGAAAGAGGGGTCATCCCAGTGGCAGTCCAGCAGAGCAAAGGGCAGGACTGCCATTTACATGGTTGATGGCATGAAAGCTTGCCATGGATGCCACAGATTCCCAGAAGCAAGATCTGACCCGAGGTCAGGGAGCAGGCTGTGGGTGGGCTCCAGCTTTCTCATGTGCAACCCTGTGGGCCTGAGCTGCAGGGATGTTCTTCAAGAATGCTTATATGATGGCACTCCATTCCAGGCACTTGTAACCAGGACAGTTAAATGGGTGTACACCTAGGGTTGGATTTCTTCCTGCCCAGGGGCAGGACCCAGTGGCTGCTGGGTCTCAGGCATGGGTCCAAGCATAGCAGAGCCTCACCAGCAGACCTGGGCTCCTACAGAGATGGCTCAGAAGCAACCTCACACCTTCTGGTTTTCCACTGTCAAGCATGGCTTTCACACAACCACCATGGTGTCCTATCTCACACAAAGAATAAAGAGGTTTATACTCTCATGTCATGAGAAATCTGATGACCAGCATTTGGTTGATTTGGAACCGGACATTCGTCAAAGACCTAGGCCCTTTTTGTCTCTCCACTCTCCTTGGCCTGTTGCCTTTTGTCCCATAGTTGTCCCTCATTGGTCAGATGACTATTGTAGCTCCAAGCATCATATCTTCACACAAAACATGGAGAGATCAGAAAAGACCCTGGCCCTCCTTTGTGTTGCTTTTAACCAGGAATCTTCCAATTGATTTCCTCTTACATCTCATTGAGCAGATTCTGTTCTAGGGTTTGTCTCAGAAGTCATAGAAAATGAGTCAACCATGAATGCCTTAGAGCCATCCTGACCCTTCATGACAGTCCCAGGAGGTGGGGTCTGCTAGTGGGAACAAAGGATGGGCAGCCAGTGGTGACTGCTGCACCTCCCCATGGCCCTCAAAAATTTCTACCTCTCCCAAGACATTTCTGAGAGTCCTCTAGCAAGATACCTCTTAGATGGAAGATTTATCACACTTTGCTTTCCATTTTGCATTTTCCCAAACCTCATCTCCCATGCACTATCTCCTTTGACTTTCACAAAACTCTGACGTTTAGTGAAAGTGGGACAGAGGTCATCCCCAGTCCTGCTCCCTCTCTTGACCCACCCAATAGGGCTGTGGCATGAACTGAAGTCCTGTGTCCTCTGACAAAGGAACAAAATCTATTCAATGGAGAATAGAGAGTCTTTTCCACAAATGGTGATAAAGCAATTTAACATCCATAGGCAAAAATATGAATGTGAACCTAAATCTTAATAATATAAATATTAGCTCAAAATGAATCACAGAATAAATGTAAAATGCACAACTATAAAATTTTTCAAAGAAAATATGGGGACCCAGAGCTAGGCAAAGAGCTCTTTGACACAAAAGCATAATCCAAAAAAAATAAATAAATAAAAATTGATTAATTGGACCTCTGTTCTGCAAAAAAATAAAAAAAAAAATAAACGAAACAACAACTGTTAAGAAAATGAAAAGACAAGCTATAGATTGGGGGATAATATTTTAAAACTACCTTTCAACAAAAGATTTGTATCTAAAATATGCAATGAACAGTTAAAAAACAATAGTTAAAAAATCCAAATTAAAAAATGGGAAAAAGTCATGAACAGACATTTCATCAAAAAGGATACACAGGTGTCAAATAACAACATTGAAAGATGTTCAGCATTGCAACCACAATAAGATATCACTACACACCTATCAAAATGACTAAAATTTGTAAAAGTGATAATACCAAATGCTGGATGTAGAACAACCACATCTCTCTTGCTTTATTTGTAGAAATGTAAAACTCTGGAAAAACAGTTTGGCATTTTATTATGAGACTAAACATCACTTACCATATAACCCAGAAATTATACTCCTAGGTATTTATCCCAAAGAAGTAAAAATTTGTGTCCACACAAAACTGTATACATGAAGGTTTGTAGTAGCTTTATTTGTAATAGCCCAAAACTGGGAACAACCCAATGTCTTTCCTGGATTAACAAACTATGGTACATACATCCTGTGGAATCCTGATCAGCAGTACAAAGGAATAAAAATGATACATGCAGTTACCTGGCTGAATCTCAAAGAAATTATGCTGAATGAAAAAAGTCAATCCCAAAAGATCACATACTATATGAGTCCTGTTACATAGCATCCTTGAAATGTCCAAACTATACAGATGGAGATCGGATTAGTGGTTGTGGATCTTCAGAGAAAGAGAACAAGTAGGATGTGTGTGTGCATGTGTGTGTGTGTATATATATATATGAGGGGTTTATTTTAGGAATTGGCTCACACAATTCTGGAGGCCAAGAAGTCTCACCATCTTCCTGCCATCTGCAAGCTGGAGAACCAGGAAAGCCAGTGGTATAATTCAGTCTGAGTCCAAGGCCAAAGAAGTAAGGGACAATGGTATAAATTCCCATACAAGTCTGAAGGCCCAAGGAGTGATAACACCAATGCCAGAGGGCAGGAGGAGCTGTATATCCCAGCTCAAGAAAAGAGAGCAAATTCTTCCTTTCTCTGCCTTTTTGGTCTGAGTCCTGAATGGATTGGATGATGCCTGGTGAGGCATTGGTGAGGATGATCCTCTTTTCTCATTCTACCAACTCAAATGCTAATCTCCTCTAGAAATAACCTAAATATGTTTTATCCCATATCTGGGCATCCCTTAGTCCAGTCAAGTTGACATATACAATCATCCATCCACAGTGGTGGACAGGGATTAGGGACAGGAATGAAGTATTGAAAGGAAGTGAGTGTGTTTATAAAAGAATAGCACAAGGGACCCTTGTAGTGATGCACCTATTCTGTACTTGATTGGAGGGATTACCTAAATCTACACATGTAATAAAATTGCATAGAACCAAATAAACACACACACACACACACACACACACACACACACACACAGAGAGAGAGAGAGAGAGAGAGAGACAGAGAGACAGAGAGACAGAGAGACAGAGATGACTGCATGGAAAACTCATCTAAACTTAATACACTCAGTGGAGTGTACCAAAGTCTATATCCTGATTGTGATATTGTACTCCAGTTATGCAAGATGTTAGCATTAGGGAGCACCTGGGAGATGGATAGATAGGATCTTTATGCATAATTTCTTACAACTGCATTTAAATCTACAATCATCTAACAATGAAAAGTTCAGTATTCTAAAATGTCTTAGAATATGAACATGTATTGACTAGCCAGCATATTAACAGCTTAAGAACATTTAAAAGCCTAGTCTACCATTTATCCTAACTTCTTAAAATATGGATTTGGATAATCTGTTGGTTTTTTATGTATCTTTTCCAAGAGCCAGCTTTTGATTTCACTGATTTGTCTACTATTTTTCTGTTTTTAGTTTCATCAATTTCTGCTCTAATCTTTATTGTTTCCCTCCTCCCACCTGAGTTTAATTTGCTATTTTTTTTTTTTAGTTTCTTAAACCAGAAATTTAGATTACGTACCTTTTCTTCTTATCCAAAATAGGCATTTTAATGCCATAAATTTTCCCCTAAGCACTGATTAGCTACATCACACAAATTTTGGTATGTTGTATTTCCATTTCATTGTGTTCAAACTATTTTTCAATTTCCCTTCAGACTTCCTCTTTGACCCATGGATTATTTGGAAGCATGCTTTTTAATTTCCAAATAGTTGGGGATTTTCCAAATATTTTCTGTTATAGGTTTAACACTTTCATTTAGTAACGGTCTGAGAAAAACTTTTAATGATTTCTATACTTTTAAATTTGCTAAGGTTGGCTAAGAATGTGTTATATCTTGGTGAATATTTCATGTTCCCTTGAAAATAATGTGTTCTGCTCTTGTTGCATTCTATAAATGTCAATTTTTTTTAAGTTCTCTAATGATGTTCAGGTGTTCTGCATCCTTGCTGACATTCTGTCTACTTGTTCTGTCAATTACAAAGAGAAAAATGATGAAGTCTCCAAGATCCATAATGGACCTGTTTCTCCTTTCATTTTTGTTAGTATTTGCTTTTAGTACTCTGAAAGCATGTCATTAGGAGCATGCACATATGTAGGATTGTGATGTTTTCTTAGACAATTGACCCCTATATCATTGTGTAATGTTTCTCTATATCTTTGGTGACGGTCCCGGTTCTGGAGTCCACTTCCTCTAACATTAGCGTAGCCACTCTAGATTTTTATAATTAGTGAATATCTTTTGGCCTATCTGTGTTTTTATGTTTAAAATTAATTTCTTGCAGTCAGTAGAATTGAGTATTGCTTTTTCTATGCATTCTGACAACTTTGTCTTTTAATTGGTATTTTTTGACCATTTATATTTAATGGTATTAACCATATGGTTGGATAAGTGAGTTTTGGGTTAAATTAGTTTCTTAATGGCTCCATTTTATCTCCACTATTGAGTTATTATGCCCCTGTTTTTCATTGTTATTTATTTTCCTGATTTACAGAGTTTACAATAAACATCTTTAATTAATTAGATTCTATTTTCTTTTTTTTTTTTTAATTTTTTTTTTTAACGTTTTTATTTTTGAGACAGAGAGAGACAAAGCATGAACGGGGGAGGGTCAGAGAGAGGGAGACACAGAATCTGAAACAGGCTCCAGGCTCTGAGCTGTCAGCACAGAGCCCGACGCGGGGCTCGAACTCACTGACCACGAGATCATGACCTGAGCCAAAGTCGGCCGCTTAACCGACTGAGCCACCCAGGCGCCCCAATTAGATTCTATTTTCAAGTAATATTCTACTTCATGTGTTGTGTAAACTTTATGACAGTTTATTCTCAATCCCTTCCTCCCATTCTTTGTGCCATTATTATCAAGCATTTTACTTTTACATATGCTATAAACACATAATACACTGCTGTTCTCTTCACCTTAGTTTCTTAGAGCAATTGAAGGAAGAAAAAATAGTTTTATTTTCATATTTATTTATTCTGTTTTTATCATTTTTCATTTCATTATGTAAATCCAAGTTTCTACTGGTAGCATATTCCTTCCCCTTAAAGAATTGCTAATTTCCTTTAATATTTCCTAGTCCAACATATATACATATATTTTTTCTAGTGCAGTTCTGTAGGCAATTAATATTTTTCCCTTTTTGTTTGAGAAAATATGTCTCCGTGTTCAGAAATATTTTTTCTGGGCATAGAATTATGGATTAGTAGTTTGTTTTTTTCAGCATTTTAAAGATGTCACTCCATTGTCTTCTGACTTACCTGTTTTAGCATGAAAAGTCTGCTGTATTTCTTATCTTTGTTTCTCTATATGTAACATGTCTTTTTTCTGTTGCTGCCTTTAAGATTTTGTCTTTGGTTTTCAGCAGTTTAAATATGCTAAGTATAGGGATATTTTTGGTGTTAGTGGTGCTAGTTTCCTGCTCTTTTTTTGTTTTCGTTTTTGTTTTTAGTTTTTTGGATCTGTGGTAGTATTTGCCATTCAAAGTAGAAACGTTTGTCAGCCATTATTTCTTTAAATATCCCTTGTCTTATACTCTCTTTTCCTTCTGAGATTTCACTTTTACAGATCTTATGGTGTTTGGTATTGCCCCCCAGCTCTTGGATATTCTGTTCTGCATCTCCCCCCACCCAACTCTTTTTTTCTCTCTGTGTTTCAATTTGGGTAATTTCTATTGACCTATCTTGATGTTCACAGATTCTTTTCTCAGTTTTGTAAAGTGTAGTGATCAGCCCCTCAAAGTCTTTCTTCATCTCTCTTACTGTGTTTTTGTCATTTCCAGCATTTCCATTTGATACTTTCTTATCCATTTCTTCTCTCTGCTGGAAAGAAATTAACCACTAATTATATCCACCTTTTTTATTAGAGTATTCAGCTTATTAATCAATTATTCTAAATTCCATGTCACAGTTTCAACACCTGTGTCATATCTGAGTCTTATTCTATGAAATGCTTGATCTTATTAAATGTTGGTGGGTGGGGGGGAGTTCTTATCTTTTCTTACACTAGCAGTTTGGTGAAAGTCAGACATATTGAGTAGGATAATAAAGACTGAGGTGTATCATTTTGATTCTTGGAACTAAGTATGCCTTTCCTTTTGCTAGGTCTTTAGTATGGGGTTTGGATCAGTCTAGTCAGGACTTGAGGTAGGTTTTGGTTTCATTGCTGCTCTGGTTACCCTTAATGTACTGAGCCTTCAAATTTTACTAGTGATATCTTTTGTTTTGCCAGAAGACTTTTCTCACTGTCTGCTACACCCTTTCTCTTCTCAACTCTTGTCCCTCTTCTAGCATTAAACTACTATTACTTACAGCTTGTTAGCCTGGGTGTGAAAGTGGGACCAGGAAGTGTGATGTTTTTGTTATTCTAATTAAGCTTCTGCCTTAGGCAGGCACTGTGTCCCTGGATCTTAGAAGGGGGATAACCTCCCCCAGATGTACTTCTGGGCTCAGTACATGTTCCTGCCCCTCCCCTAGGGAACAAGAGGGGTTTTTTTTCTTATTTCCTCCTCCCACCCCAAGCTTTACTAAGGAAAGACCCCAGTCCCTAAGGCCAACAGTGTTCTGCCCTCACAATTTAAGCTTTTATTCTGTAATATAGATAGGAGAGAAAGGTCTGCGAAGGACGCTTTCTCAGAATTCTTGCCAGTGTTTTTGTGAGCACCAGGTTGGGTCCTATGGAGAGGGGTTTACAAGTACATTTTAATTTCCCTTATAATCTGTAGCCCCCAGGCTTCTAAATATTCTTTCACTAGGCTACATTCTTCCTTTACCAATTTGTTAATTATTTTAGCTGAATTCTTCTTACTGTAGTCCAGCTGAGTCTGCCTCAATGAAAGTCATGTCTGTTTCTCTTTGTATGTACCCATCTGTCCTTAGGTTTGGAGTTAGCTGGTTTCCCTGTGACTTCTGCTCTCTGATGGATTAAAGGAAAGTTGTGAATCTGCAGTTTGTCTGGCTTGTTATTGTTGTTGTAATGATAGCACCATGCTGTCCCAGAAACAGAAACCAGAAGTATGAATTCATTTTGGAAAATAAGTACTAAAAATATGTCAAGGCTGTTTTGAGATGCTGTCTGTGTGTTTCCAGGTTAAAAGATAGGACATGCTTTTCAAAAAAAAAACGTTTGTGGGCTTATTTTGAAAAGCATTTGCTGTTCCTGACCTTGCCACCAGAGGGCAAGCTGCCACATCACTACATATCTATCTCCCTGGGTGAGGCCCCATTTCCAATTGGGAAAAGTGAATGTATAAAGTGGGAGGCAGATGCATCTAAAGCAGCTAATGCTTGTGGGGAGGGCCTGTTCTCAAGGTCCTCCTGGCTTGTGCAGCTATGGGTTGGGCTCTCGGTCCCTGCAGCCCTGGCCCTCACACACAGGCCAAAGCTGTACCCTCTGCAGAGAATATGCCTTTTGTTAGGTCTGGCAAAGAAGGTGCCTTTTCTTGCAAGCAGGCATGTCCTTAGTACCTTTCCAAGTACCTCACCCCACTAAGATTCATGCTGAGAGGCTGCCAAGACCCTGCTAGGTGATCAGGCTCTAGCACCTTCAGGTGAGTCCAACTGTCTGCCCAGCAGGGGGCAGCGCATGGAGTCAGTTCCAGTCCAGCCATTAAGGGTACAAATTTCCAGGAGCCCTGGTAGGAAAGTGATAGGGAGTAGAGGCTGAGGGGCATGTGGATCTTTAGCTGTTTTATCTGACATAAACCAAAATCATAGGGAGAGAAGTGTGGTTCTCCTGCAAATAAAGTCTAAAATAGGTGTTCCTGATTGGCAAGTGGGGAGTCAGGAGCTCACCCAGCCATCTTGTAGCACCAAGTTTCAGCATACAGGAGGATGAGGGTGTGGGGGTGTGGAGAGAACGCCGCCCACACCTAACCACATTGCCCAGCACTTCCCATAGTGTTTCTGCTCTCATGCCATGGGTGCAACTCAGCACCTATTCCCTCCTAAGTGCTGGGGGCTGGGAATTGTAGCCATGGCTGGGCAGACATCTCCCAACTGCACTTCTCCCCTGAGAAAGGAGTGGACAGCCAGTCCCAAATTGCCCAAGTCCTATCCACAGTAACTACTTCAAACAGATTATTGTTCTGGAACAATATTTTCCATATTTGTATGATTTTAAGAACCACAGAGGATGCTTACTTAAAATATAGTCCTTGGGTCTTTTTACTGGACACTGGTTTGGCCATCTGCATGGGGGCCTGGAATCAGTGCCTTTACCAAGCACTCTAGGGAGGTGCAGTACCCTAGCGAGTGTCTACAGAGGGATCCACTACCACCCCCACCCCAGCCCAGTGGATGGGAAGCTAGGCCAACTCCATCTCTGCTTTCGTGTTGAGTCATGGAACCATGGGACGGGCACTGCAGCCCTCCCTGAGTGTGACTCCCCTGCAGCTGAGCCCTGGGAGGAGCACCCTGTGTGTGACGGCCATGTCAAGGCAGAACCTGGTGGCCTGTAGCTGGGGCACACCAAGCTGTCCTTGACCAACCAAACCAGAACACAATACTTCCAGTCTCTAGCCACTTTAAACAGAACGCCGTCACCCCTCCACCCCGGTCCCCCAGCAAAGCTGTGTTTGCTTTATCTGGGGGTGGAGGATCATTTGTGCTCACGTTTTCTCTTCAGCAACACTGGAGGGCAGCAGTGAGTCAATGTTTGCAATTTTTTATTAGAAAGTCAACTATTAATGGTATTCAGTCATAGATTTTATTTACTTATTTGTCTTTTTGTTCTTGCCGTGGCACCCTTGCCATGAATCATGGGAAATGACACCAGGCTCATGACCAGTATGGGGGCGGGAGCAGAGCAGCAAGGAGGCAGAGGTAGGGTAAATCCAGGGGAGGAGCAAGCTGTTCTCACTGGGCACTGGGTCCCACAGCAGCTCAGAAGCTTCTAGCAGATCCAGGCAAACCTGTGAACACCCCCACTCCGCCCCAGCCTGAGATGGGCCAAGACTTCCCCCAGCTGGGCGTTTCACTCGGGAGTGTTTGTGATGAATGGATCCCTCGGTGAGGGCGAGTCTCTCCTCGCTGCAGTTTCTGCCTATACGCCTACACCTACCTTATTTCCTCAGAAAGGCTTGCCCTAGAAAGGCTTGCCTTAGCTCCCCTCAGTCTGCTGTTTACTCTTCAGGGTACTCACCACCACCTGACATGAGATTGTTACCTGTGAGCTCCCCCTGGCCAGGAGCCACGAGATCCTTGGGTTCCCCGCCCCCCATCCATTCCTTGAACTGACAGATTTAATTGAATGAGTTCACAAAGGAACAGATTGGCAAGCAGACCTTACTTGTCTAATTTGCACACTGAGAGGTAACCAACAACCTTACTTGTTTAATTTGCTTGGGTCCCTCCTCAGAAATAACAGAAGCAGTAATAGGTTTTATCGTCTGCTGCCCAACCGGGGTACCTGCCTTCTGACAGACCCCAATAGTCAGCAGAGTCCAGGTGAGGTCTCCAACTGCTCTTCAAGGTCCACAATAAACACGAAGTATTTTAAACTATCACTAGTGATTTTGACACCTGTGGTCTTAACGCTCCTGCTGGCACAGATGGCACTGTGAGTCTCCATTCGGTTTCCTTAATTAAGGAGACACCTGGTCTTGGAACTCCCTTTCCTGGCTTCCTGGGGGTTGCTGGGGCCTGGAGCCTCTCGGCCCGCCCGGGGGCCACCTGGCACCGCGTCTCTCTCTTCTGTTCCAGCCGTGATCCCTCTGACGGATTCGGAGCACAAGCTGCTGCCTCTGCACTTTGCAGTGGACCCCGGGAAGGACTGGGAGTGGGGCAAAGACGACAACGATAACGCCCGGCTGGCCCAGTGAGCCCCTACCCTGTGCCCCTCCCCCAACGCCCTAAAGGGCCGGCTGTCGCCGGTTTCCCGGCGTGGGCCGGGCCGCCCTTGCTCCTCCTGGGACAGCTGGCGTGCCTGCGGGCGGGGTGCGTGCGGGCGAGCGCGGGCCGGCAGGGACGCGTTTCACTCTGTGTTCTTCTTTCGCCAGCCTGATCCTGTCGCTAGAAGCCAAGCTGAACCTTCTGCACAGCTACATGAACGTGACGTGGATCCGGATCCCCTCGGAGACCCGGGTGAGCCTGGCGTGCGCCCGGACCTCACCAGCTGTCTGGGTCCTGGCCTCTCACTGGCCGCCGGCGCGGGCGGGAGGGCCCACCCTACAAACCTGGAGGGGGCAGGGCTCACCTACTCCCTCCCGGTCTCCCACCCCCGGCCGCGCCCGGCCCAGCGAGAAGTGTTTCGGGTTTACCTGATGCGTGTGTGCACGCGTGCTTGCGTGCCTATACGTAGGCGCGCACCTCGGTTAGGGGATGTTTGGTTTTGTATGCGAGTTGTGGTTTCGAGTGTTTTTTTGGTTTTTTTTTTGTCCTTTTATTTTCTCCAGAAGCAAAGGAATAAACACACCCACTCAGAAAACAAACTGTAGGCAAGTCGCAACACAAAACTATCTCTGCCGACATCGGAACACGATGTGCTGCGGCGGAGCGGAATTAATTATAAACTGTGTGTGGGTCCTTGGAAAAGCCAGGCAACCGAGAGCGCGCAATTCCTCAGCGCCCCCTCCTTCTGTCCTCCAGGAGGCGGTGGGAAAAGAAGACCCCCCAGGGAGGGTCTGCTCTGTCCCCCCTTCCACATGCTAAGCACGATTCACTCTGATTGATGTTTTTGTTACCTCAGTAGTGAGCCAAGAAAGGGATTTATAAAAAAGAGAGAGAGCTTACAAATTGGTCCTCCTCAGACATCAGTATACTTGGCTATGAAGTGGAGCTCATAAACTACAGTATTTAAGGAGTGACATGAGGAAAGAAGTAAGGTGGTGCCTGACACAGAGTCAGTAGCCAGGACAGGCCAGGCACTGTTCAGGATGTTTTCATACATCAGCCTTTACCTGTATGTCATCTTCATAGGTCTTCTGGAGGCAGGTACTGATATCGCATTTTACTGAGGACACAAGGGACAGCTGGTGGCAGTCTGGCTCGAGTCCTGACTCTTAACCTCTACAATGACCGGTCAACTGCCTGGATTCTACCACTGTTGCTGTGGGTGTTCTTTCCCAGCACACACATATGGTGTGAAGGCAGCAGCTGTAGATCTAGAAATCAGGAGGCTCTTGGGCTAGGACACAGCTCTGCAAGGCAATGAGCAGGGCTCCCTGCCAAGCCATGGTGGCCCCCGTGTCAGATGCAGGGCCTGGCAAGAACACTTCCAGCCTCAGGGCATTTGACCCACTGTTCCTTGCTCACTGGGTGCCAAACAGTGGGCTCTCCCAGCACCAAGCACACCTCCCTTTCCTGGGCCAAACCCCTGAGCTTCTGCCCTTTTGTGTCACTGACAAATCCTGTTGAGACCTCTAGCTCTTTCCAGACCCAGGAAAGAGTGGGAACAGGAAGGAATTTCAGAATATAAAGTGGGGAGGGCTGGTTCCTGATTCTTCTGGGTGATCTGATTGCAGGAGGTGTCTTGGACCTGCTTGGGAAGGGAGGGGACAAAACTGAAATGAGGGAACAATGGGGCCTTCTCCAAGGCTCCTCTCCTGAAGGACAGGAAAAGCCCATTCAGAGGTGGGCACCAGTTCCTGCCACTCAGCTGCTAGTGTGAGATCCCTGGTCTTCACCCAATGATGCTGTCAGAATTCTCTCTCCTCACACAAGGAGGAATCTCCCACAAGGTCCTCTGCATGCATTCATCTCCTTTCTCAGGCTCCCCACCTACCCCATAGTCCTGGACCAGGTGTCCATACCTGCCTTGCCTTCCTGACAGTGGGCCTTATCCAAGGTGTTCACAGAGATGCCCCCTCCTCACACCCGAGACCTTTTCTGGGAACGCTAACGTTTTTCCTGCTAAGCCCAGGTCCCGTTTCAGAATCCTCAGTTTAGCACACCACATTGCCAATCCGAGAAAGGAACCCCTAGAGTAAAGAGATTGGTCATGACCTGAACTGCTAAGGGGGTATTTGTTCTAAGGTAAGGACAAAGTGTCTGTCCCCTGCCTGTAGTAAACAGGTAAGGCACCTTTGTAGGAGAGACACCTACAGGCGCAGGTGAAGTGTCATCCTTACCAGAAGGCCTCTAAGTCTACAGAGGCCGGCCAGGACCTGGGTCTGGTCGTAGACCAGCCTCCTCAGGGCTAGAAGGGCAGAGTCTGGGCATGGTGATTCTAAAATGTGCAGAGGCCCCGGGGCTGTGGGCATCTGCACCTTGCCCAAAATCCCTGCCTCGGAGTTCCAGGCTACCAGCAACCTGAGCTCACCAAAAAGGCATCCTGGATGGGACAGTGAGATCCCAACACAGCAGCCTGTGGGCTGGGATGGTCTACCTTTGTCGAACCCACGTGAGATGGCTCATCTCTAACCTTCTTCCTTTCTCGACCTTCCTCTCCCCCCACAGGCCCCTCTGGCACAGCCAGAATCCCCAACAGCCTCTGTGGGGGAGGACGTGCAGTCCCTGGCCGACTCCCTGGACTCGGACCGCGACTCGGTGTGCAGCAATTCCAACAGCAATAATGGCAAGAATGGCAAAGACAAAGAGAAAGAGAAGCAACGCAAGGAAAAGGACAAGACCCGCGCGGACTCCGTGGCCAACAAGCTGGGCAGCTTCAGCAAGACGCTGGGCATCAAGCTGAAGAAAAACATGGGTGGCCTGGGAGGTCTCGTGCATGGCAAGATGGGCCGCGCTAACTCCGCCAACGGCAAGAACGGCGACGCCCCCGAGCGCAGCAAGGAGAAGAAGACCAAGTCACGCAAAGGCAGCAAGGAGGAATCGGGTGCGTCGGCGAGCACGTCTCCGTCGGAAAAGACCACGCCGTCGCCCACGGACAAGGCGGCCGGGGCGTCGCCAGCCGAGAAGGGCGGCGGGCAGCGGGGCGACGCCTGGAAGTACAGCACGGACGTGAAGCTGAGCCTCAACATCCTGCGCGCCGCCATGCAGGGCGAGCGCAAGTTCATCTTCGCCGGCCTGCTGCTCACCAGCCACCGGCACCAGTTCCACGAAGAGATGATAGGCTACTACCTGACCAGCGCGCAGGAGCGCTTCAGTGCCGAGCAGGAGCAGCGGCGCCGCGACGCCGCCGCCGCCGCCGCCTCCACGGCGAAGCGGCCGCCGCGCAGGCCTGAGACCGAGGGCGCGCCGGGCTCCGAGCGCGCCTCGCCAGGCCCGCCGGCCGGGCCGCCCACGCAGCTGGTGCTCAAGCTCAAGGAGCGCCCGAGTCCCGGGCCGGCGGCGGGCACGCGGGCGGCGCGGGCGGCGGCGGGCGGCGCGGCCTCCCCGGGCCCGGGCGGCGGCGGCGGCGGCGGCGCGCGACGCGCTGGCGCCAGCGGACCGCTCCCTGGCCGCAGCCCGCCGGCGCCGGCGCGCCAGAGCGTCATCCACGTGCAGTCGGCGGGCGCGCGGGACGAGGCGTGCGCGCCGACCGTGGGCGCGCTGCGGCCGTGCGCCACGTACCCGCAGCAGAACCGCTCGCTGTCGTCCCAGAGTTACAGCCCGGCGCGCGCCGCCGCCCTGCGCACCGTCAACACGGTCGAGTCGCTGGCGCGCGCCGTGCCCGGCGCCCTGCCCGGCGTGGCGGGGGCTGCCGGCACCGCCGAGCACAAGTCGCAGACCTACACCAACGGCTTCGGCGCCGCGCGCGACGGCCTGGAGTTCGCCGACGCCGACGCGCCGGCCGCCCGCTCGAACGGTGAGTGCGGCCGCGGCGGCCCGGGGCTGGCTCAGCGGCGCTGCCAGCGCGAGAACTGCGCGTTCTACGGGCGCGCCGAGACCGAGCACTACTGCTCCTACTGCTACCGCGAGGAGCTGCGGCGGCGGCGCGAGGCGCGCGGGGCCCGGCCCTGAGTGCGGCGCGCGCTCCGCCAGCTTTTACCATAAAGGATTTCTTTTCCATTCTGTCGGTGTCTTTTTTACATGCCCTGGTCAACCGGAAGGCCGGCGACTCCTCTGTCAGTGCTGTGTACGTGTTTGGTCAAACGTTCCTAATGGTGCCTGAACCTACACTGACGCCACTCAGGTAGTAGACGGATAGGAAACAAGTCATACTGTTGGAAGTGGGTGTGCTAGCTAGCATCTGCCTCGTACCTGTGGAAACTCAATAGCCATTGCAAGAGTATTTTTGTTCCTCAATAAGAGAAATAAAGAAATTTGCAGCCCTTTGTTTTTAGAAGGGAGTGTTTTACATTTTTTTTTTTTTTTGCTTTTTTCTTCTCCCACCCCCGCCCCCCACCCCAGCGACTGACCTCCTCCATGTAGCGGTCACACGTGTGCGGTCGGTACCACCCAGGGTCAAGAAGCAAACCCGCAGCCCGGGACTGGGGTGGCGACTGTGCTGCGGGCTCACACCTGCTTCCCCTCCCGAGTCCTCGGAGGACAGGAGACGCTGTGCCGCCCCGCTGATAAGTTCTGGTGGTCACGGTGGCCCTTTAGGAATACGCACCTCCATCTCATAAGCAAAAGCTCCTCCCACTCACCCCCCTTCCCACCCCTGGCCCGAGCAACATTCACACTGCCATCAAAGCCGCAGGCGTCCTGGGATGGGCACCGAACAACCTACCTCGCAGGGCGGGGTGAGGGGTAGTGATGGCCCCCGGTGCCGGGCAGCTGAGGTGACAGGAGCTTTCCAAAGACACCTTGGGTCCAAAAAGCAAGGGTTCTGAAACCACTATTTGGAATTGCCCATGTATGAGCAAAGATGACAGTCTGCTCACATTTCTTCTTTGAAGACACTTCCACAGTGAACTATCTCCAGAGCACCCCTAGGAAGTGATCATTGGTGCCCCAGGAGAGAGGCAAGGGATTGACCCTTTGGTCACTATGTAAAGCCCCCCCCCACCCCCCCCCCACCCCCCCGCAACGAGGCTGCTTTGAAACCTGGCCTGTGCCTCTTTCCAAAGGGAAAGGGCTGAGGGAAGTCAGGAAGGAAGCCCATCCCCACCTCCACCTGCATCTGTCTGGGTTCAGCCAGGTAAAGGGGCGCTACTCCCATTGGGGTCCCCTCTGCAGGGTAGGGGTAACCCTGCCTGTGGCTCCATGACACGGTGAGGGGCATTCCCATCCCTGAGTGGTCCCTTTTTTGGTGCCTCCTACATTTCTTGAGGAAAAAAATAAAATATGTGTCCTTAGCTACCCTGTTTTGAGCAGCAATATGCAGCCTCTTCCTTCCAAGATTACCTCTGGAGAATACCATTCTTGGCCAAGGACACTGAGGAGTTAAATCTGCCTCACTAAAGAGAGATCTTGTTTCCAAGAAATCCAGATAAGATGGGTAAAATCCTCACTAGCAAAAGAATACTTTAAAACCTTCGAGAGCCTTAGAATAGCTTCTAATAACCCTAAGAAAGAGAGGAGATAGCGCCCAGCTTTGCTCTGGGTGTTTCCTCAGAAAATGCAGGAGGTAGACCATCTCTTCATTGGAGCCAGCTTCTCCTTCTCCAGAAAGGATGCTTTTCCCTCTGACATAAAGAGCAGCAAAAAATAATAATAATAATAATAATAATAATAATAATAAAATTTTAAAAAGGAGGGGATTTTTTTTACTTGTTTGAAGAATTATAGTAAACTAATTTGAGTATCTCCTGTAATTCCTTTTTGTTTTTAATTATTCCACAGCACGTGGGGTTTTCAGTAATTTATCTAAGTTTTGCATAAGTGGTTCCTTAAAATTATTTATTAAATAGAATCTTTAAGAAATTTTTTGGAAGTTTTACTTTTCATGCCGAACAATACTTTCAATGTGTGGTAATTACTAACATCCATGTCCCTCATATTACTGGGGTTTCTTTTGTTACTCAGAAAAAAAAAAAGTAATTTTTTAAATATCTCTCATCACGAGGGTTTGTGGCAGCTTTTTGGACTGATTCTTTGTGCCCAGCTAGGCAAAGTTGCTTTGCCACCCAAAGTTGAGGTCACAGGAAGTATTGCATCACATATAGACACTGGCCATGGCACTAGCCCCTCACTTTAGAAGGTTGAGAGCCAGCCTTGAAAATGCTTAATTGTGCATTTAGAAACCAAACTCATGTGCACTAGTCAAGAAGGCATAAAGTAAAATTATATTCGTGTTTTAATTTTTTAATGTTAAAGCAGCCAACCAGAAATTGCCAAAACTGGCTATGCAAATATTTTATCTTTCTCATGCCATGGTTAAAAAAAAAAAAAAAAAAAAAAAGGCAAACTGAGAAAAATAAACACAGTCCATTGCAATACCAGAGGAAAACCTTCAAAACTAGGCAGTGCAATCCATAGGTATTATTTAAAAATGGTGACTTATTCTATCTCCTTGAATTTCAAAGTCTCCTCTTCCCCACCCCATCTGACAGATGTGCCATGAATAAGAGCCTGAGATCTAGCTCTGGGTGGCTTCTCCAGCCATGTGGAAGGCCCCCAACTTAGCCTGGTCATGAGGTGGCTGGGCCTGCCAGCGCATCTGTGAGTGCTTGTCCACATGGTTTACAAATAGCGGTTTCCTTTTGTGAGGGATCTGGATCCCTTCCTCTAAACAGTATTGAAATCGTGAGAGAACCTACTGTTACATCAAATGTGCTAGTCCAGTGTACCAGGAACACTCCATGTTGTTCAAAAGAGCTCTCCAGATCAGGTCCTTAGCCAAAGTTCTCTCAAACCAAATTAGTTTATCAGGCTGAACAGTAACTATCAGAAACTGCTGTATTGTTTACATGTGGGCCAAGAGGTCCTCTCAAATCCTTCTGTGACTTGGGGACCTCTTGTGAATCAGGGAAAGGTTAAATGGATCATAGGCACTGGAGAAAAGGAAGAGAGTCCCAATTCTAGAAAACCTGAGAACCTCACTGGGGTACACACCCTGGGCTCGGGGTACATGGCAGACCCTGCCTGTGAGTGGCCTTGTCTGATATAGCCAGAATTCCCTTTCCGGGAAGGTCAGATGTCTCTAAGTGACAGCAAATTTCCAGAAGGATCCTAGATACTTCTAAACCCCAGTGGAGGTTAATTCAGTAATTTACTTCACATTTCCCGCACACACGAGACCCGGGTATATGATTTTTTTTTCAAATAATATATTGTTAAAGGAAGGTGTTTTTACGTGTATTCTGTTTGTAGATTTTATGCTATGTTACATTGAAATTTTACAAGCCAAGTTCAAACTGTACCATAGAAATTATTTTTATATTATTTCCAGAATATGCCACAGAGCAATATTTTGCGCCCTTATATTGTCACAGGGTTGTCCCCTTAGAAGGGTTACCATAGGTGGGAAGGGGCTCTGTACTGCAGGCTCTTGAGTTTAAGTGCTTTTTGCTATTTGTTCATATCCTCTCTGAAAGTGGGAATATGTAAATGTGTTTTCTTTCTTTATTGGAAGCTTGATTTTTTTTTTTTTCTGTCCATGGATTTTGGTACTGCACCTTTCCTCTTAAATGAATACTTTATATTCACTAAGTTACTGTGAACTTTTTCTTACCTGTCACCACCCAGTGGCTGGAGTGGAGCTCTGAAAAGTTTGGATGTTACTTTACAAATTTAATATTTTCCAAAATGATTTATCAATTCTAGTAGCTTACCATCAGGAATTTGGTGACTCCAGATAAAAGGTTTCTCTACTCACACCCCCACCCCCAGTGCACTTGGTTCTCACCCCTCCCTTAGCATCCACAAGCTTGTTTTGCAAACCACTCTACTTTGCAAAAATAAACCTAACCTATCAAAATATATTTCACATTAGTTAAGAAAAGTAAAAGGGCTGTACTTATCAGTGGTGGGAAATTTGTTCAAGAGAAAAACAGGCTTTGCCAAACCCATGTATGCATTAAGTTCCATTCTATGTGAGTCTTCCGTGTTTACTTACAAGACCTGGAGTAAAAGCTGAAGGCATCTGCTGCACGTTTGGGATTTCTTTCTTTATGACATGATTCCTTTTTCCTCATCATGGTGTGGACTTTACAAAATAAGCTCCTCCAGTGTTTTTTTCTTTTCCTTTCTTTCAATGCTTCTAATAAATAAGAAAATGTGTTTCCATGGCTAAGCGAGCCCTGCCTTGTCGGACCTCAACTGCTGTGGCATCGCCCAGGGCCTGCTGAGGCGGCCTCTGCTCTGGCTAGTCTGGTTCTGCTGTTTCCTGAAGGCAGACACACCATGGAAAGGCCCAGAGGTGGCTGGCATTCCTGGCACCAGGGAGAAGGCACCCCCTTCCAAAAAGCCTTAAAGTGGTGGCTCTCTGGAGACCCCTGGGCACCACCTCCCCATTCAGTCCCGACTATAAACTCTTTTCTACTTGCCCTCCCCCCATTCTGATGTGGCTCTTCAGGGCAGAGATGGGCTGCACAGTGTCATCCTTTCCATCTACAACCACCCCCGTTCTCCACACCCACTCTGCAGTGCCAATTCTTGTGGGCACAGAGCGTGTCCCTGACAGTGTTGCCTGTTGACACAGGGTGGGGTCCCAGGGTGGGGTCCAGGACAGTGGATCCTAGAGAGACCTGCGGGACATGAATGATGATGACCACCCCCCACTCACCCCGAGGAAGTCCCTCCGGACAGCAAGGAGCACTTCCAGGGTACAACAAATGCTTTGGAAGACTCTCACTTTTGCTCCAAGCAATGTGTGAAATGACCTGTAAGCAGTTATTCAGTCAGCAACATTCCCCAAAACCAGTCCTTTCTCATCATTCCACCCCCAGTACAGAAGACAGAGGGAGATGCCCTGCATGGACCCTCAGAAATAACTGGTATGTGCAGGCTCCGCGGTATGAATATGCTCTACTCCACTGGGCTGACTTAACACTTAACCCCAGGGACCACACAGAAGCCACTCTCACCAAACAATCCAAGTGATGTTACTGCTTCTATCCATTCTGCAAAGTGATTAGTTGAAATTTGCATTTTTATTGTTTGATTCTTGCAAAAAAAAAGAGTCCCGCCGGCCCCGATTATGTATGTACAAAATGATGCCCATTGCTAATGCATTTTTATTCATTCACCCAAGAGAGCATCTTAACACATACATGTGTGTACATATATCTGTGTATTTGCGTGTGTACGTGTATACACACATATATATATAATCAGTTCTTTACAAGGTGAAGTATACCAGTTGGTTTAAGAAGATAGGTTGAATCTGCTCAAGACCAAAGCAACCTGTTAATTTAATAAGGACAAGTTAGTAAAACCAGCTATTTGACAGTATCTATAAACAGTGGAGGATGACTTTAAATGAAGAAGTCAAGTCCTTACAAAGACCACTCCCATTCTGGTACTTCTGTGACCTCCTCCTCTGTTATTAGCTGCTCTGCCCCTGCAGCATGGGCCTGCCTCAGGGTCTTTGCACATGTTATTCCTCCTTACACCTGGAATGTTCTCCCCCAAACCACATGGCTCACCCTTCACTACCTGCCAGTCTTTGCTCCACTGTCACTTTCAAGGAGGCCTTCCCTGATTTATTTATTTATTTATTTATTTATTTATTTAAAATGACAATACATCCCACCCTCGTATCTCCCTGTGCATTTTTTGTGCATTTACTGCCATCTGAGTGCTGCACATGTGAATTACTCATTCATTTTATGTCCTTCCTCCAAACCCCACAGAATGTAAGCTCCACGTGGGCAGGAATTTTTATATGTTTTGCTCACTGCTGTATTCCTGGTGCCTACAACAGTGCCTGACCCATATTAGTCACTGGATAAATATTTGTTGAAGAAAAGAAACGAAATTAGTCTTCTGATAGCTATTAAGAGGCCTAATAATGCTAGTTTCAACCTTTCAAATCCATATTCCACTGTTTTCCTTAAGTGGGGAAAATTTTAGCTGATAAAGCATCCTGGCTACTTCTCCAGCCTGTGGTCCATGATGCCAGATGTGACAGTGAGCAAATCATCCTGACTGTGGCAGATTTCTCCATGTGTCTGTGAAGGCCTGCCTGGTGGCCCTCTCTCACAGATATGAGACTCAACTATTTACAGAAAGCTCTCTAGAACAAGTTGCAAGGCGGGTTGGGGCCGGGGGGTGGTTCCTACAGGGCAGCTTCATGGTCAGGCACACGGTGGTGGGCCTCCATGATGTTATTATGGAGACATCCTAGAGAATCCCTTATAATTAGTCCTTCGGACACTGTTCCTCCACAGTGTCTCCAGAGAGGCAGGCCTTCCTTCCTATAACAAACTCAGGTGGCAGCAAATGACCCAGCTCAGGGAAGGGCGTCCCCTTCTCATGCACCAAAAGCAGGCCTGGAGAGGAAGAGCAGCTTGTCACACACAATAATGGGGCCAGGCATGGGTAACTGGATCGACAAAGTTGGAAGCAGCCAGGGCAGAGAGCCAAGACCCCTCCGAGTCTCCCCCTCCATCTTTGGTTGGTATGTGCTAGAGGGACAGAGCCTTGACCCTGCAGAGCCAAACACACACCTCCTTGGCCCTGGCCCCCCAGAGCAGGAGGCCCTCAAATGCAGTTAGGTGACCTCACCTGCCAGCAGGGGAGGGACAGTTCCTCCTCTGAATTCCTCACCCCTTCAGGATGATTTTCACAACTACCTAACCTTGGTGTTTACTTCCAGGTCCTTTGGCCAAATGTGTTTTCCTCTAAGAGTTGTCGGCAAAATACTGTTACAAGCTTCTTACAGGACCTTTGTCCTACTATAGCCTGGTTAAAAGGCTTTGTCCTTCTCTTTAAGCCTCTTCCATGATTTGTGCTGTCATTTTTCTGGGTGCCATATCTTAGGGTCCCTCATGGGGGGGGGGGGGTGATGTGAGGTTGCCCTCATAACACTCCCTCCGCATCTGCCCAGCACACAGTAAGTGGGCCCACATGTGTGTGCCCGTTGCTTAAATTGCCAAATAAACAGTTTCCCTTTCATTGCTGCCCTAAGAAGCTGGGGGCGCATTGGTGCCAGTACTCAGAGAGAACATGGGCTTTCCCAGACCCTGCCCCCTTGGTCCACTCAAACCTTCCTCCGTGGCAGGTACCCTGTGGTCTGCCTTCTTCCCACACATTCTTCCCGCTTGCATGGAATGGAATCCAAACACCTGATTTGGAATTACAATTTGGCAGGCGGGAGTGGGGTAGCTTGTTCCCACTAATTTATGACCAAAACTAGTAAAACAACCATGATCATGGTTGGAAATCAGCCATGGCCTGGAGCCTCAGTGTACATGGCAAACTCCACCTCTGACAGAGCCAGTCACCATGCAACACAGGAGGGAAGCCTGGGCCCTCTGTCACATCAGCAAAGGAGCTATTAGAGGCGCAGGGAGGCTGACCTGAATCTGCTCATGGCCTCATCTGCAGATCTTGAAGCCTGTTCACCATCATCTTTGATAAGTTGGTCTTGTTTTAACCAAGGGTTGTTGAAGAGTTTTTGCTTTGTTCCTTCAAACATGCATTTGGCCTATGGAGTCAGTGAATGTTGTCCCCCTGTTTCTTTCCCTTTTTCCTGGTTTTGATTCATTTGACCCACATGGGGATGAAACGTGTTGCTTTGTTTCCTGCACTTAGTTGATTACTGTGGACAAAAGAAGACATGAAGGCAAAAATGGGTCATAAATCCCCATTACTTTGACCAAGTTATCCAGAGCCCTTTCCTCCCTGGGAGTGTTCATTCTAATTCAGTGCAAATATTCTTTTCCATCTGGTCCATTCTTGGAGAAGGAACCCCTTATAAGAGCTGTCTTTGGTGGTCGGGTTGTTACTTTATTAAGTATTAAAGCACTAAACCAATTTTTGCAATATGTAGTAAATCTTGCTTTCATTTTGGAAAACTTCCAGTAATGACTACTGCACTTTTTATAGAAGAACTGTATTTCATTTCTTTCTTTTATGAAAGATTATTTCAAGTAAAAATAGCTCTGTAATCCGTGTGACACGGCTTCTCCATTACTTGACACAGAGAGAAGCTTTGATGCCCTAATCAATAAAATTAACATGTTTGTAAAGCATTGGTTGGTCCAGTTATTTGCTCACCCCTGTGTTCCTGGCAAAATATCTAAGAAAAGCTTTATGGCCCAGAGAAAGAAGACTCTATCAGGCATCCATTAACACCAGTATTTTTTAAATCAGATGAGATGTAAACCAGTAACCACTGTTTCATCTGGTAAGAGAAAGAATTTCCCTCCTTTTCAAAATGATCATGACACTTTTTTTTAATGTTTATTTATTTTGGAGAGAGACAGAGTGCAAGTGGGGGAGGGACAGAGACTGGGAGACACAGAATTTGAAGCAGGCTTCAGGCTCTGAGCTGTCAGCACGGAGCCCAATATGAGGCTCAAACTCACAAACCATGAGATCGTGACCTGAGCCGAAGTCAGACAACCAACTGAGCCACTCAGGTGCCCTGATCATCATGACACTTTCTATCTGAATGAAATCAACAGGATTTTTCTTTTCTTTCTCTTTCTTATTTCTTTCTTTCTTTTTTTTTTTTTTTTTTTTTTTTGAGAGAGAGAAAGCGTGTGTGTGCACACAAGAGCAAGCAGGGGAGGGGCAGAGAGAGAGAATCTTAAGCAAGGCTCCACGCCCAGTTCAAAGCCCAACTCCGGGCTCGATCTCACCACCAAGAGATCATGACCTGAACTGAAATCAAGACCACTCAACTGAGCCACCCAGGCGCCCCTTCAACGTGATTTTTCTTAACCTATATATGCCAGAGGTGGCCACCTATGCAAGAGGACAACAGCAGGGAGAATAGAGGATGAGAGTGGGTTCACAGTCTGTCCCATGGGATCTGACACACGAGGCTTCCTGTCACTTGCGGGAGGTTAGGGTCAGAGTGAGGGCAGGGGCATGTGAATTAGCATGGTTGGAAGGAGAGCAAAGGCGCTCAGCTGGCCTATGGGACTCTCTGGGCCAATGGCCTCTCATACTCCTGGGATCAGTGTTAAGGCCAATACAACTCATCCATATCTGGCCCTGATGTTCTCAGTTCTCTCACGATAGGCAGAGAATCCCACACAAAAGGCAGATTGTTCCATTGGCACTGTATGGGATAGTGTGGGAGCTTTGCACTGGGAGACAGAAAGACCAGTTCAGGCCCTAAATTGCAATGACCTTAAGAAAGGCACCTCTCCTCTCCAGACCCGTTTTCTGCACAATTTTTGCTTAATTTTTTTTTAATTCCAGTATAATTAACACGAAGTGTTATATTAGTTTCAGGTGTTGTTTATTATTTTTTTATTGTTGTTAAGTTTATTTATTTTTGAGAGAGAGAGCATGAGCATGGGAGGGGAAGAGAGGAGGGAGAGGATCCCAAGCAGGCTCCATGCTGTCAGCATGGAGACCAATGCGTGGCTCAAATTCATGAACCATGAGATCATGACCTGAGCCAAAATCAAGAGTCAGACGCTTGAGTGAGCCACCCAGGCACCCCTAGGTATTGTTTATCCTTAAAATGAAAATGGACTCAGAGACAGGATCTCTAAGGCCCCAACCAAATCAAGGAGTCCATGAGTTATTTAGGAAAAAAGAAATTGGGGAACTGGAGGAACAGGTATCAGAAGACTAAAACATACAAAAAAGGAGCACAGAGGTCATATGGCGAGAGCATCTGTGGGAAGCAGCTCAGCACGGGGCTGGGGAGCAAGATCAAGAGGCCAGGTTGTTCAAAGCTGCAAGGGGAGACGGTGAGCTCCACAGAGCTGGCCTCAGCCCTCTGCAAAGGGAGGCTGTCCAAGTGGTGCTGGTGCTTCAGGAGGCCAGAGGAGGAGCCCCGTAGAGCTGGGTTCACACCAGGAAGAGTGGCTGGTATCTCTGAGGGTACATGGTATCTCCTCCTCCGTATGGGGGAGAAACAAAATTGGAACAAACTGTAGCTGCCAAGTGAAGGGCTGTTGCCAGGATGAGGCCAAGAGAAACTGGAAGCAAAAGGAAAAAGCAAGTCTTCCGTGTATGTGTGTCCTTCTACCTTGGCATATGCATTATGTAAGTATGTGTACATCCATGTATGTGTACGTGTGCACGTGTGTGCATACACATATACACACACGCCGAACACGGAAGAAAGTAAGAAAAAACACCTGTCTGCCATAGTCATCATGTCTATAACTGGCTGTGGGACCATGGTTGATATTCATAACCCAATTCTTTCAGGAACCAGTCCTGTTCCCTTTGCACCCAGAACCTCAGCTTGTTGGGATTCTTTACCTGATGGATAACCCCAACTTTAATTTCCGAAGGATCCCAATCCTCACAAGTCCTTCTGCTGCCTGTTGTAGTTTATCATTAGCTTTTATTTCAGGACATGGATATCATTAAAGACACCCCAAAGAGCTCCCTGGATTTCAGACATCAACGCCTTGACACCCACCGGATAGCAGCAGCTCAAGTGTTCCTTGATAATGAAGTCCAAGCACCCTGCCGGTGTGGTAACTCCCTTCTCTGCATTGATGGAGTAGTTTGAGAAACCTCAAATGGCCAAGTGTCAGCTTCCCATTCAGTGACACCACTGTGTAGCCCGCGTTGAGGCACTCTTTCCTGGGTAACTAAGACCTACAAACCAGGAGAGCTTGGGGTATGGGGCAGGGAAGAATAGGTTCCTGTTTAGGATGCATTACGATGACAAGAGTCACTCTCACACTTACCCCTTGTTTCCCACACTGCGTGTTCTGGCCATGGGACAGACACCACCATATGGCAGTTGCTGATTCAAATCATAAACTCCATCTGTAAGACCGAACTCCCACCTTTCCGGGAGTTGTCTCCCTGCTGACATCATAACGAAATCTTCAGCAGGCCATTCTACAGCTCTATAAGACCAGCTGCTTCTGGGTCAATGGGATGTGTAGAAAGTGAATTCCATGCACATGATCCCATTGCTGTAAAACCAACATTCTTCACCAGAAGCTACACTGTGGAATACCATAATACTGAACGAGTCATTCGCCAAGTCCATGAATGGTAATTTTTGACAAGGAAGCAAATTTGAATCCAGAATACATCTATTCTAAGTGTGGGGAAATTGTTTTCCCTCCATAATGGAAGGGATCCAGTGTAATCAACAAGCCACCAGGGGTCTGGCTGGCCATCTCCATCAGGCCATGCAGGAGGCTCTGTGCTGATCTCTGCTGTCAGAGGTGACTCTGGCAGAGGTGATCAGGCTCGCCTTGGTGAGAGAAAATATGTGTGGTTGTGCTCATCCATAGCCTCTATCCCTGCAGCGAGGGTCTCTTTATATAGGGACTCATTGAGCAAACATCTGGATGGCCAGTGAAAGAGTTGGCTCGCATCACAGAACATGCCATCTTGTCCACCTGATTCTTGACAGTCTTTTCTACACAGTGTACTTGTAATGAGCATAAACATGGGGCACAAATATCTTCATGCCCTATGCACATTCTGAGAGAGCCATCCATGGGGTTTCTTAACAGTGCCATTAATGACATTTGGGGTCAGATAATTCTCTTCTGTAGGGGACTGTCGTCCGTACATTGTAAGGTACAGTTTAGCAACATCCCTGGTGGACCCCTACCCACCAGATGCCAGTAGTGCCATCCACCTAGAAGTGACAATCAAAAATGTCCCAACGTTGCCAATATCCCCAAGTTGAGGCCAGGAGGATCATCCCATTAAGAACCATTAAGTGTAGGTTCATTCTCCTGGATGTCATTCAGTCCAGAAACGTGAAAAACATTTGTTCTGTGGAAGCCTTATCCACTGGGATGATTTTTCTTCCCCACTGTCTTTCAAGGACACTCCAGATTGGGGCTGTATCTCTCATAGCCTGCTCCCAGCTGGAACCAGCACATCACAGAGAACCATCTCAAAGCAGACCTGCTCCACCATCTGGTCCTAAGGAACTTCCCATGAGACATAGAGTGAGGAAGAGGAGGCAGCAATCAGGAGTACATGTCACAGGGGCCGAGCCATCTGCTCAAGCAACTGACATGTGCCTTCTGGGTTTTCTCAAGCACAACGTCTTATGCACCATCTCCCCTAGATGATAGACTTCAGATGTATGCGCTTGACTTTATAGGTGGGTAGATCAGATCACACCTCATCTATGATGGGCAGCTCAGGATTATGGAGTCCATCGATGTCCCCTGGTCAGCAGCTCAGCCCCTACCATAACCAATATAAGATGTTTAGCAACATCTTCTGGCAGTATGCCAGAAGCTATTTCTTAGAAAGGAGAATAGTTCTATGCGGAAGAGGTCATGACTTTGTTCCAGATCACTAGAGTCTGTACTATGATTTGCCCACTGGGGTTCTCTACAGAACTTCTGTTGGCCATGAACACTTGAGCACCACTAGGTCTGTTAGAAGATGAGGCCCAGGGGGTCCCACTCAAAACTGGTGGCCTTACTCATTCTTTGGTAAATGTGTTGGGATAGCATACCCAAATAGCACATAGGTTGCCTTCAAAATCCAAAAGTCTCAGCAAGTGTCATGCTTATTTTTCAGGTATACTGATGTATTTTTCACTTTGTTGGGGTGTTCTGAAGAGCTCCGTACAGTCCACTGAAATGTCATCAAGGTAATAGGGTTCTTAATACTTATGGAGATTTTCTCCCACCTCTGTGTCTTACTGGGGCAGTTGCAATCAATGTAATGATGTCAGTAGTGAGGTCCAGCACTGTGTTCTGTGTGGCATCTTTGCCAGCTCTATTATGGAGGTAGGAAAACTGGCAGGAACCTGAGGCAAGAAGGGAGAGCATGCTGTTGGCAGTCCTTGACATGAGCAGACTGTTTCTGGTGGATCTTATACATTGACATAGAGAACCAAAGTCACCCATTAGTGCCCAGAAAAGGTGTTTCATCTAGAACAGCAGTGACAAGTGAAATGACCCATCAGTTGTAAGTTTACCTTGACCAGCTGCCTTTCTCCAGCATGCACTTGTCTTCAATGTAGGTTAAACGGGTGAGGGACAAGGGGTTATATTAAGAACCTCTTCCCTTAAACTGCCCAAGTCCATGATAGCACCGCTAATCTCTGAGATTCCCCCAGGATGGAGAATTACTTACCCTTGATTTACCATCAACACAGAGAGGGGACTTTCACCTTCACCCCATTTCCTACCAAAAGAGCATTCACTCCAAGGCAGAAAAGCTGACACGGACACCCTGCCCACAGCCAAATTTAGCTCTTCCAACTATGCACTGGAAACTGGGAAATGAACACAGGTCAACACTTAGGACAAAACTCTTTGTATCACCTGACCTCCATAAGCCTCCACCTTGCTGCAGGGCCACAGTGGTGTTTTCAAGTTCCCCCAGATCAGTGACAACTCAGAGCCAGTGCCAACCTAGTGCCCTGAATAAAGTACTCTTGTCCCCCAGTAATTACATGGGAATAGACATTTACCAGAACGAGTCTTTTTGTCCCAGGACACAGCCACCATCGGGAAAGGTCACAGACCCCCAGGAGAGGTTTGGAGGACTTTTGTGACATCAAACTAGGGTAATAAGTGTGGTCTTTTCTCAAGGGCACCTGGTTCACATTTAGTGAAGGGGTTGCAGACCTGTGAGGTGGCTCAGATCTGCAAACTCCACAAACAGTTGTGACTCCACTCTTTGGTTAATTAAGAAAGGAATGTTTTTTAATAAAGTTAATAAAGTTAACTTTGTTGAGGTATATTTGATGCACAAATGTCAAATGTACAGTTGGATGACTTTCGACAAATGTATCCTCCCTGGTCACCACCAGATACAGAACATCTCATCACTCCTAAGAGACTCCTCCTGCCCTCCCTAGCATGCCCTCACCTGCCAAAGCAGCTAATTGTACATGTCACTTTAGATTTATTCTGCCCGTTCTTAAGCTTCACACAAATGCAATCATAATATGTACTGTTTTGTGTCAGTCTGTAACTTTTTTACCACTGAGTAGTATTCCTTTATGTGACCACACCACAATTTGTGTATCCATTTTCTTGTTAATGGACATCCAGGTTGCTTCCTGTTTGGGGGTATTATGAAAAAGCTGCTACCAGCACTGGTGAACACTTTGTGGATATAAGCTTTCATTGCTTCTGGATCCATACAAGTAGCAAAATCGCTGGAGCACAGAACGAATCTATACTTAATCCTTAGAAATTTCCTAACAGCATTCCAAATAGGTTGGGCAGTTTTACAATCCTACCAGCAAATGGTTTAGGTTACCCTATATATGATCATACTGTGTCTGTTCTTTCCTGATGCCCATGCAATAGTCCCCACAACCTTACGGTTGCCCCCACCAACCTGGGGCAGCCCAAGTGGATGTCTGCTCCTGGTACGCCCAGGGGTTCACACACCTTAGTTAGGCACGTGCACAGAAGCACAGGATCTGGTCACACCCCCACAGAGTATTTGTACAGACCTGTGCCATCTTATTCCCCTGCCTCATGCCTCTCTCCTGTTCCCTTTCTCTTGGAGGCTGAACATACACTTGCCCTCTGCGCTGGCAACCTCGCATGTACCTCATCTCCTTGCATAGGTGTTTGGCTCCTGGATGTCAGGACCTTTGTCTGACATGCCCTGATGCCCACAGAGGCTTAGCTCATGGATGTGACTGGGACCTTTTCTGCTGGAGCAGAAGAGAAGCCCTCCTCTGTGAGCCCAGTTGAGCCAGGCGAGTAGCTGGTTCCCAGGGAATGGAAGTGACCCACTATTCACTTCCCAGAGAATGTCTGGGAGTGCCCTGGAAGAGCTCCACAAAGTGCTGGGGCTCATCTCCTCACAAAGCAGCGATTGCCCAGAAAGGAAGCCATCTCAGGGGAGGGGAGAGTTGCATCAGACAGAGAAGGGGGTAAAGGGGAATTCCAGCAGTTCGTGCACTGCTCACACGAACACTGATTGGGAGCCAGCTTTGTACTGGGCTGGCTAAAGGTTGGAGATTCACAGTGAAATAACCAGCCTCCTCCCCTCCCCCACACACCCTCCAGCACACACAATGGGAGAGAAAGAAGGCCAGAGAGGGACATCTACTGATTAGTGTAGAAACTGCTATAACAAGAATAGACAAGGGCAGCTATAGCAGGAGCCACTTCTTCCCTGGGCTGAGGGCCAGGGAAGACTTTGGGGAGCCCCTACAGTGAGCTTGGGCTGTCCATTGCCATTTGTACACCAAGAAACCACAGCTCAGAGAAGGTAAGAATGTCTGCCCCAGGCCACAAAGCAGTTCAGGAGCTGAGGCAGGCAGCAGGCAGCTCCGTAGGGCCCCTAAGTCTGTGCTTGTCCTGGACATGCCTGCAGAAGGTGGGGAAGCCAGGAGTTTTAGGAGAGACTGTGTGTCCAGCAGCTGGTGGTGCAGGCCAGTCATAGAGGTTGTCAGAAATAGGCAGGAAAAGAAGACCATCCCCTCTAGACCCATCACATGCACCCTGTCGGTAACACACACCACTTGGAAGCCCTAGGGAAGTTGA
This sequence comes from Panthera pardus, assembly GCF_024362965.1. Taxonomy (NCBI): domain Eukaryota; kingdom Metazoa; phylum Chordata; class Mammalia; order Carnivora; family Felidae; genus Panthera; species Panthera pardus. Next base: position 14,442,442 of record NW_026526810.1, on the reverse strand, counting down.
GTGTGACCACTGCAGTCCCCACCTCCTATGGAAAGACAGCATGACCCTCTCTGCACTGCCATTGGACATCCCTGCCCCCCTGCCTGTCTGAGCAGGATACACGTGTGCTGTCTGCACTCTTGTCCTTGGGCCAGCACCTGTACCCATTCTGGCCAGACAGGTGCCTGAGGAGCCCTAGGGTGACGGCCACAGCACCATGGAAGAGGGGTGGATACAGCCTTGCCATCCTGGGGCCCCTTTTACCTTGGCAGAATCCTGGCATTCATCAGGTCCATATTTGCATTTTGAATTTTTGAACTTCCAGATCTAAATGAAAGCATCATGGTCACTTGATGAGAGCTCATTGGGGATCTGGATCAGGAGTAAATGAGCCATACGTACTCTGCTTCTGGAAAGCTCAACAGCCCTTTCCCAAGAAGTTATGCAGACGAACAGAGGAGGGGACCTGGGAAGAAAAGATGGTGAAAGACCACAGGACAAGCACAGGCATCTTGGAGGATGGTTGCAGGTATGAACAATAAGAGGTTGAAATGTTTCCCACCACTCAGAAGTTCAGCTTCTAGCAGGGTTCTTGTTCTTCTGAAAAAGACTTGGCCATGATCAGTGATGCAAGAGCCAAAAGCCACTTTGTGACCACCATGGATGGAAAGATCCCCCTTGTTTGTCAAACACCTGCAGCAGGAAAGACAAGCTTAGAAGCTAAGACCTTAACAGATCCCCCTGGCATAATACTGGGCAACAATGAAGAAATCTTGGTGCTGGAGCCAAGAGGGTTTTGTGTGGACCAAGAGAATGTGGGCAAGGAGGCTGGCACCTGAGCCAATGCAGCTGGCGCAGTGTATCACCCTGTCTGGCAGCTGTGACTTGAGTCTCCCTTTTTTATCTGGGACCTTCTCTAATCTGACATGAACTCGATGCCCATTTCAGTCACTGCATCCACTCTGTGCCATGTAACAGGTCAACAGCCGTATTGCTAACAAGATGCCCCATCTAGAGGTGGCCATACACTCTGGGCTCAATGAGCACTAACCACAACAAAACTGTGTCTGGAGAGGTGTCTGGGTGTGTGGTTGTCAGCTTATCTTTTTATCAAAAAGGCTTTGCTTCTTTTGCAGGACTTTTGGCTTTCTTTTTTAGTTAGGGGCCACAAAGCTGCATTTAAATTGTAAATAAAAAAAACCATATGATGATAAGGAAATACAGAGAGTAATTTTGTTTTTTTTTTTTAGACTCAGTCATGGAGTGCTTTTAACTGCTTTTTGTTTTCTATGTATTTTAAGCCAGTAAAGAAATTTTGCTAAGGGTCCCAGTAAGTATGAATTATACCCATCTCAGAGTGACTGAAACGGGGTAACAATGTTTCCTTTGGATTCCGTCCTAATTCTAAATCTGTTGATTAATAGTTTTAAATTTCTACAGTAGTAAATGTATTAATTCTGCCCTTCACACTTAATCCAATTTGAGGCCATTCGTGTGTGGTTTTTGTATCTGCCTTCTGTGTAAAGGGAAGATACACTGCTTGCCTCCAGATAGAGCGACCCACAAGGCGCTTTGGAGTCAAGGTCAGCTAAGTGCTGCCCCCTGGTGGTGGGCACCGCTATGGTGGGTCTGAGGCTTTGAGGGGAGGCTGTGAAGTCACAGTACTTGACACTCTCCTCTCTGTGAACTTCCAGATTTCAATGAAAGCGTCAATTTTCTGTGCCAAAAAGTCCACAGTACTGTTTTCATTGTTTTCTTCCTTTTACACAGGGCAGGGGGGAATCAATAAATATTTGGCAAACCAACAATCTACTTCTCCTTTAAAATCCAGTGCCCCTTTAAGAAACAAAACAGATGAACATAGAGGAAAGGAAGCAAAAATGAGATAAAAGCAGAGAGGGAGGCAAACCATAAGAGACTATTACATACAGAGAACAAACTGTGAGTTGCTGAGGGGGTGTTGGGTGGGGGGAACGGGTTAAATGGGTGATGGGCACGAAGGGGGACACTTGTTGGGATGAGCACTGGGTGTTATATGTAAGTGATGAATCACTAAATTCTCCTGAAATCATCATTACACTATCTGTTAACTAACTTGGACTTAAATTAAAAAATAAATAAATCAAATAAATAAATAAATAAACTTTTTTAAAAACAAGAAAAATAAAATCCAGTGCCTTGATCAATTGATTCTATAGTTCTAGATTTTGCTTCACTTTGTAAACCTTGATCTGAAACCTATAACCTACTAAGGTGCCCCCAACAATAATTAAATCAGAAGTTTAGGCTTAACACGACACTTTATTATAAAGTCAAGTCCAGCCTCTTTGCCACCAACAAGAGATTTTGGGAAACACCCAATTGATACATTTCCCTCCTGGGGAAAAAAAAAAAGGAATGAATAGTAAGACAAAAGGTATCAACCTCAAAAACAACTTTTTCATTAAAAGTAATCAACTCCATTAGTTAGATTTTTTTTTTTTTTTTTTTTTTTTTTTTTTTTTTTTTTTGGTATCATGGTTGCAAAAAGCCTGTTCTAGATGCCTCAGGACAACCACCATGAGGTAGTTTCTATCAAAGAGAAATGCAATAGGGATGGTCACAAACTGCTGCCACCAGAGGAAAAACGCTTTAAAACTTTTTTTTTTAATTTTTTAATTTATTCTTTTTCAATATATGAAGTTTATTGTCAAATTGGTTTCCATACAATACCCAGTGCTCATCCCAAAAGGTGCCCTCCTCAATACCCATCACCCACCCTCCCCTCCCTCCCACCCCTCATCAACCTCAGTTTGTTCTCAGTTTTTAAGAGTCTCTTATGCTCTGGCTCTCTCTTTTTTTAATTTTTTTAACATTTATTTATTTTTGAGACAGAGAGAGACAGAGAATGAACGGGGGAGGTTCAGGGAGAGAGGAAGACACAGAATCCGAAACAGGCTCCAAGCTCTGAGCTGTCAGCACAGAGCCCGATGCGGGGCTCGAACTCACGGACCGCGAGATCATGATCTGAGCCGAAGTCGGACGCTTAACCGACCGAGCCAGCCAGGCGCCCCAAAACTGGTTTTGATAACCTTAAGGTTAGGGTCTATTTGAATATTTTTGGAAGCACCTCTCCACATCCTCCCCACCCTGAAAAATACCTAAGACTCTGGTTAATGCATATGTATTTCCTGCAGAAGATAACTGTGATTTCTGGGAGCCATGTGGCAGGTGCTTTGTGACCTTGAATGAAAAGTCACTGGGCATCCACTGCTGGAGGTCTATCGGCTCCAGACGCTGAAAGATGGACAATGAAGAACTATCAATAAGGAGAGGGCTAAGGGCCCTTGGGCAGAACCTGACTGTGATGTGGCACAGGGGTTGGTAACTCCATCCAAAAGTTTTAAGGTAATAGTTGCAATAATCCTTAGTCTTTCCCTTCTGTTATAGACAACATGTTTGTGTCTTCCACTCCAGAATCCACACGTTGAAATCCTAACCCCCAACGTGATAGTGTTCAGAAGGGGAACTTAGGGAGGTGATTAAGTCATGCGAGCAGAGCATGATGGGACTAGTAATCTTTTTTTTTTTTTTTTTTTTTTAATTTTTTTTTCAACGTTTTTTATTTATTTTTGGGACAGAGAGAGACAGAGCATGAATGGGGGAGGGTCAGAGAGAGAGGGAGACACAGAATCGGAAACAGGCTCCAGGCTCCGAGCCATCAGCCCAGAGCCTGACGCGGGGCTCGAACTCACGGACCGCGAGATCATCGCGGGGCTCGAACTCACGGACCACGAGATTGTGACCTGGCTGAAGTCGGACGCTTAACCGACTGCGCCACCCAGGCGCCCCAAGGGACTAGTAATCTTAAAAGAAGCCAAGGAGCGTCCTTTCCTTGGCTGTCTTTCTCCCCATCTCTACCCACCCACCACTACCATGTGAGGACACAGCAAGAATATAGCCATCTGAAAACCAAGAAGTGTGCTCTCATCAGATGCTGAATCTAACTCAAACTTGATCTTAGATTTCCCAGCCTCCAGAACTATGAGAGATAAATGTTCATTGTTAAGTCCCCCAACTACACTTTCTTATTAGCAGCCTAAAGGGACGAAGACACCTTCTGGCTTCAAGAAGTGACTTCAAGAAGTGACTTTGCCATTTTTATTCTGACTTTCAGTCGATGAGATAACATTCAATAGTGTCACTCAAAGATGTGCATGGCAGAACAGTGGAAATATTCATTCTTTTCCATTTGAACATTCAAATACTGGTAATGAATTTTCTGGAAAAAAGAGAAGCAATTCCTGAGTGCGGTCCCCATGAAGGTAAGGAGGGAGGTAAGTTGACAGGTATGCCAGGACTTACCCTCAGAGCACTCCTGAGATGCTGCCCACACATACCAGAAGTGTATACACAGAGTGCCAGAGTTTCTGGGCACCCTGCAAGACCATCCCTCAGATCCAGTTCATGGGTCTTTCTTGGAAATGAATCTCAATGACCCATAGTGAAGAAGGAGTCCAGTTGCCAAGCCTATAGTGAACAGTCAGCTGAGAAGTTGGATGGTCTAGTTGGAGAACTTGCCTGAGGGAGCCTCCCCTCCTATGGTGAACTGAGTAATTTGAGTCAATCCATCCAATCTATCCAACAACTAGAAAAGCTGCATAAAATATAAGAAACATCTGCTAAAAGACATCAGATTAGCAACAAGATTAGAAAGAATTACATTTGGGGTCATTTTTAGTCTAAGGGAGAGTACCAATTCTACAAGAGTAGAACACATCAACGTCAAGACCCATTAAGAATAAAAGCACCAGGGGCGCCTGGGTGGCTCAGTTGGTTAAGCGCCCAACTTCAGCTCAGGTCATGATCTCACGGTCTGTGAGTTCGAGCCCCGCGTCAGGCTCTGTGCCGACAGCTCAGAGCCTGGAGCCTGCTTCAGATTCTGTGTCTCCCTCTCTCTCTGACCCTCCCCCGTTCATGCTCTGTCGCTCTCTGTCTCAAAAATAAATAAACGTTAAAAAAAAATTAAAAAAAAAAAGAATAAAAGCACCAGTGGGGGTGAGACACTCTTGGTTTGAGAAGAGAAGACTGCTAGGAGAAGCAAGAAAACTAGCCTTTACAGGGACTATAGCCTGGCTTCAGTCATCAGAGTGGCCCAGGAATTGTAAATTCCTGAATTGAGTTAAAGAGATCTTGTATGCCATGAACCTGCCCAAAGGAATTGGAAATTACCTGTAAAAAGATAATAACAGTATCCTATCCTTCAAAGCATTTCTACAAACAGCTTTGCATGTATAACATCTAACTCACAATAAAATAAAACCAGGCAGTCAAGAAGACAAAGCAACAGAAATAAAAACTAGCAGAAACACTGAGCCATAGAAAAAAGCCCACACAAGCTCCAGATATTGAAGCTATCACTCACAGATTCTTAACTAGCTGTTTACTACTTTCAGGGAGATAAAACACAAGATTAATAATTTTCGTGAATTGGGGGGCACCTTGTTTGCTCAATCAGAAGAGCATGCAACTCTTGATCTCAGAGTCCTGAATTTGAGTTCCACATTGGGTGTAGATATTACTTAAATAAATAAAACTTAAAAAAAAATAAAAATTTTTGTGAATTTGAAACGTTTTTATAGCATAACTGAAAGAAGCCAGATTCAAAAGTTTATATATTGCATGACTCCATTTATTTGACATTCTGCCAAAAGGCAAAACTATAAGGACAGAAGACATGTCAGCAATTGCTGGGGTTGGGGAGTCAGGAAGTGGATGACCTCAAAGGGGAATTTTTAGGGCGATGGAACTATGCTGCCTGGTACTGGAATGGTGGATACAAAACTCTGAATTTGTCAAAAACATAAAATTGCACATCACAAAGAGTGCATTAAAATGCAAACTTTGAGTGTGTAAAGGAGGTTGGGGGATCCCAGGATGGAATGCAGACTGTGACAACAGATTCTGACCACATTACAAATGTATGACATGGCCTCTCAGGAGGTAGGGAAAAGCAGCTGACCTAAGTCACTTGGGAAAACAGTGTTTTGACTGGAGACAAAAAGATTTACAGACATAAGCAACTGTACTTAAGTACTGCTTTAGTTTCGCACGAGATAAACAATTAAGAAACTGTTTCACTCAAATGCTGGGATTGAACAAATAGGTGACCACACGGTGGATGTTGGGAGCCAGTATCTCACTGTTGGAGACCGAGGTTACAGATCAGCACTGGGAGGTGGGAGTGAGTCCTTCCTGAGGGGCTTCCCCAGAGTCTGAGACATCAGTGTGATGTGAATGTGTGTTTAGTTCAGTGTGCAAGGACAAGAAGAGGAATGATTACAAGTATGAGTGTGTAAATGAGCTCGGACAGACAAGTTTCCTGGCTTCATCCACTGGGAGGAGCTAGAAGCAGTGACAACCCAGGAGAAGGAGCACACCCAGCTCCCAGATCTTGGTTTCTAAATACCATTTTCCAATAAAAGAAGTCAGGGCTCCTTAGAGAAATGACTGATTCTAGGGTATAGTATCTGGGAACAGCAGTGACCTAGACTATGGCCTCTTTGCTTCCAGGAAGCAGGCCAGGGTTAGAGATGGAGGCTGTAGCACATCTATCTGCTTCTCTCAGTCTTAGACATGGGAGGCTGGGCAGTATAGGTGGCTGGAGGGGTGTTAGTTGCCCAAGAATGAGAACTTACTTTGTCATCAGGGTACGTATACTGTTCTATCAACAGGAACACAAAGGTATCATTGTTGGGCTGCCTTTTACCACATTTCTATGAGTGAAGTTGTACATACATCCCCTACAATGAAAAGTAGTGTATAAGAGAAAGTGGGTAAAAAATACACATTTCCTAAGGTACTGGTAGCCAAGAACCTTTCTTCTTCTCTTTATAGTAAGTATACTTACTATACTAACATTACTATACCGTCACTGAGTTTAGTAGTTGTTATGGACAGTACAGGAAAAAAGGATTTCTGTAATTAAAGAAGAATTCTATAAAATGTTAGTGTGTGACCCCCTAAATACAGCTGGGTTGATGAGTTTGCTAATTAACAAGACATTGAAGAACACATGATTGTGGCAGAAATCTCCCAGCTGTTGAAACAAACTTGTATAGTACCTCACCAAGGGCATATCCAGGAATGCTGGGCTGTTATTGGGAATGAGTTGAGCCAAGCCTTGAATAAATGTCATGATTTAAGGTGAGATTATCTCTTCTGACTTCTCTTCTCATAGGTTTTGAATAAACAGTGTTAGCTGCAAAAATCCATGATTTAGATGGATGTCTCTGTCCACTCTGGCTGCTATAACAAAGTGGCACAGACTGGGAGGCTTATAAAAAACAAAAATTTATGTTTCATAGTTCTTGAGGCTGGAAATCTAAGATCAGGGTACCAGCACAGTCAAGCAAGGGCCCTCTCTCAAGTTGTAGACTTCTCATATCCTCACATGGTGAAAGGGGCAGGGGAGCTCTCTGGGGCCCCTTATACAAGGGTGCTTATCCCATCATGGGGTTCCACCCTACTCCCAAGGACCCCATCTCTTAATATCATTATTTTAGGGATTAAGATTTCAGCATGTGACTTTTGGGGGAGGATACAAATATCCATAGAGCATAGTGATGCATTAAAAATAAACTGCGTTAAACTTTTCAATAGGAGGGAAAAATTAAGACCCTTCATTTGAAAAGATAAAAGCTCATGCGTTTATCTTTAGTTCCTCCCAAAGTAAGATCTCAAAGCAGTGACTGACATTTTCCTCCTAACGAATCTTCGCAGGACATTGTATAGCCTGTGGTAGGTACAAAAGGAAAAGACAACATTCTTCACTTTAAGAGATTGATTATGAGCACAGCCCTTCCTAGTTGAATGCTCTTCTCCTTTTGCTTCAGTAAATCAAAATGTAAATCAATGGCACAGATACTGAGTTTTCAATATTTTAAAATATAATGTTTCTTATGGAAAATAATTCGTGTAAAGCTGTGTATGTATTGTGTGTATACTCAAGTTCAAGTAATGGCTTTCATTGCAGTTCTAAAGAAAAATTAATGATACAAAATATATTATAGCCATGATGAGAAGTACCATTGACATTAAGTACTAACCCCCCTTATATTCTCTATATCTTACTAGTCAATACCCAAAATTTCTGCTGAGAGAAAGAGAGAGAGGGGGCAGATTAGTCATAACTGAAGACAGAATCTTTGAACTGAAGATAGGTCTGAGATGTGGGGTCTGCATCAGTTTGGTGAGTATATACACATCTGGTATCTTGTGTGAGTGGTCAGCTGGGAGGCCCCCTCTCCTCTGAAGAGGTGTAGAAGATACAGCAAATGGAGCTCAAATGTGGATCCCAATACCGGGATTTGCCAGTAAGGAGCCAGTTGAGGCTGCGTCCCATGCCAACCCTCGAGCCTCAATCGTGGCAATCAGGCAGGGGTGTGGGATAGGCAGGAGAAGACAGGGCCAGGGAAGTGCTTTGTGACCAGGTACTAGCTGAGGTCTGGGGACTCCTCATTCACAACACTCCCCATAGCTCCATGGCTAGGTGTGCTGGTAGATGTTCAACTCTGGCCCTTCCCACCCCAGTGGTCCTTGGTGAATTCTGGCTCCCTCCTCCTCTATAACCAGGTGCCCCTACCCTAGCTACAGGGACATACTCTTCCATGGAGACCACTGGGGTTTCCCTGGGCCTGGCCAATGCTTATCTGGTAAAACTTCAACTCAGGTCCATCCCATAAAAGCCAGTGATTCCACCCACATGTGCTGGCATCAAGGAGACTTTGACAAGATAGGACCAGAGCTCCCTCGATGTTCCTCTTCTTCCCCCATCTCAACACCAGCCTTCAAAGACCTAAAGCTGGCTTCACTGGTCTGCATGGATCATCAGGCCACCTAACTGATCAAAGGTTTGCAAGAAGCAGCCACTGGGGTTTGCAAGGGGCCTGAGCTGCTCCTCCTCCTCCTGGGCCGTCTTCAGAGAGTTGCAAGACTTTAGCCTCCCTGGGACCAGGAGTACACCTGAGGAAAGCCCCGGATTCGATCCCAGCCTCACCAGCCACACCCTGTGGCCCTTTCCTGCTCTCAGATGACCTCTTGGAGGGAAGGAAGAGTCTGGGAGAAACAGCTGTCCAGCAGCTCACCGGTGGGCCCAGCATGAAGGGCAAAGGCTAGTCCTCAGGCCCCTCCCAGATCCAGCAGGGTTGCTGCTGAGCTGTCTTCCCCCTGCACCAGCTCTGAGCTGAACTGCAAGGCCATCTGTCACTTCTATACCTTCTGAGCAGAGCACAGCACCCTGTTCGCTGACTGCAGAGCCCTGGAATTTGTGCCAGTGCCCAGCTCCACCCCGGCATGCAGGCTCCCTGAGAACAGGACTAGGATCCCCACGCATCGCCTCCAACCACCACCTGGGCTGGAGAGTAAGTATTCAGTGAATATCTGTTGAGGGTGGAGCTCAGGAAGGGTGAAGGAGCCAGAGGTTGAGCCAGGAACAGAAAGAACAACTGGGGCGGGCACGTTTCAAGAGCTCTGTGCTGGACAGAACTGAGAGCACCACTGCTGGGAGCACTAGACTGTTAACACATGCAGAGCACCTGAGGCAAAACCTGACTGGGGAGGGAGCACCCTAGGAGCCATCTCCCAGCAGGGCCAAGTTGTGTGGAAAAGAGGGCGCATGTGCCACCACACCAAGCCTTCAGCCCACCCAGCCTCTCCCCTGTCAGCTACTCTGGTGAAGAAAAACAAGCCTCCAAGAGAAGAGTCTGGGTGGGGTTGCCAGATTCAGAAAGAAGAAAAGAAGTAGAGCTGCCCAGTTGAATCTGAATTTCCAATAAACATCGAATACAATTTTTAGTTTAAGTAAGTTGTATCCAATATTTGGGACACACTTATATCAAAAAACATTCCATTGAATTTCCACTCAAATTTAACTGGTATCTGAGTCTATTCAGGCTGTTATAACAGAGTCCCACAGATGGCTGGCTTACAAACAACGGAAACTTATTTCTCACAGTTCTGGAGGCTAGGAGGTCCCATGATCTAGGTAGACACCAGCAGATTTAGTGTGCGGTGAGAACTCTCCTCCCAGTTCAGAGACCGCTGTCTTCTTGCTGGGGTTTCTCATGGCAGAAGGGGCCAACTGGCTCTCTGGGGTCACTTATAAGAGCACTAATCCTATTCATGAGGGCTCCCTCACGACTTCATCATCTTCCAAAGGCTCCACCTCCTAATACCATCCCATTGGGGATTAGGATTTAACATATGAATTTTGGGGGAGATATAAGCATTCAGTCTATAACTAGTGGGCGTCCAATATTTTCTCTGGCAACCCTAGCCTGGTGACTCCTGAGGGACAGGTGTTATCACCAACTACATGGACAGAGGTGGAAGAAAGGCCCTCCCCACTTGTGTTGACATAAAACCATTATGAAAATCCCATCCCCAAAATTCATGACGCAGCATCCTCAAATCTGACTCCCTTGGGCAGCGGGCCTTCTCTTAAGTGGGGAAGCAGAGCAGGAAAAAAAGGTAAGGAATGTAGAACCTTCTGTAGCAGGCCTGCTGGCAGAGGGGGCTTTGTAGGGCTCGGCAACCCAGGACTCATTTGCTAACATGCCCAATGGCTCCATGCTTCAGGGAGGCTGTCTACTGCTCAAATTCTCTGGCTCCGACAGTCCTGGAACACTGAGGCTATTCCCCTCTGGTTGTGGGGAAATTACTTGGGTCTGAAAAATGGGTTGATGGTCAGAGCAGAACTAACCTTTCAGGAGCCTCTGACCTCACAAGCAGTGTCTGAGGAAAGTCCCTGGAGACCCCATGCAATGAAAGCCAGCAGCAGGCAGGGGAGGAGCCCCTGCACCTGCCTGAGGTGTGAAAGTGGGTATGAGGCCGGCACATCTACAAACCTCTCTGCCCATCAAGAGAAGATGCTCCACAGTGAGGGGCCCAGGTGGTGCAGCCACAAGCCTGGCTCTGATGTAACAAGTGTACAGGAAGCCTTGGCTGAGCACAGGAATGTGTGAGCCTTTGTGTGTGCCAGTGAATGTCTATGTATGTGTGTCTGTGTGTCTGTGTATATCTTTCCTGGGTATATCTATGGGTGCCTGTATGTGTCTGGGAGTGTCTGTCAGTGTGTGTGTATCTGTCTGTGTGTGTCTGTGGGTACCTGTGTGTGTCTGTGGTGTCGTGTGTCCTATGTGTCTGTCAATGTCTATGAGCACCTGTGTGTCTCTGTGTATCCATGTCTCCATCTCTGAAGTGTCTGTGGGTCTCTGGGGTCATACATGTCTGTGTCCGCATGTGGGGACATGTTTCTTTCTCCACAACACACCGTATCTCTGCTCATGAGAGGCCAAGGAGGAGAAACAGGCCATCTCTACATGTCTCCCAGTTGCAGGCTGAGATTCTGATAAAATCCCCTTTTTCTAGAAGGCATTCTTAGGCAGTTTCCCTTTGGTCCTGGGGCCCCCACTGCCTCCATATGCAGGATCCTGCCATGGGCAAGAGCAGGTAGTGTGGGAAGGTTTGAGGTGAGCTGCTCTTAGCTCCAGCTCAGACAGCAAGTCGGGCCAAAGCTGCTGTTGGCCATGCTGCGCAGAACTGGAGTCTGGGTTTGTCTGGAATCTCCAGTAAATAAACAGGAAATTCCCAAGTGGCTCCTGAAAATGACTTGCATACACTAGGGTGAAAGTGAATAGTCTTTAGGAAAAATAGGACTCATAACTCACACTTTCTTCCCAGGCTCATTTTTTCCCAAAGAGATGTTTTTATAAAGTTATGAATGGATTTTTTAAACCATATAATAAAAGGACATGGAAAGCAGGCTTAAAAGGGATGGAATCCTGATTTAGTCAAAGAAAACAGAATGACGCAGGGAATAGTGATACAGAGACCCACGCCCTGAGGCCACAGCTGCTGCCTGAGAGTGCCGAGTTTTCCCGGATGCCCGGGCATATGTGAGCATGTATGAGGACACTTACACCAGCGTTTTCCTACACATGGGAGCTTACTGAGCACATATTAAAATATCTTCATTCACAGGATCCTGCTTTCTAGTGGCAGACACATGTCTTTGTGCGAACGGATGAAACCCTGGACTTTAGTTGTTTCCCAACTTTTGTCACAAGCCCTGCTGCAGTGAACACCTTTGTCCTAAGTTTTCACTTGATGGTGAGTAAACTATAGACGGAGTCGCTAAGTCACACATGTACAAGCACATGCTGAGTGGTGCTGCTGCCTCTGTGGGGCGTGGAGGTGGGCAGAGCCAAGTGAGGCCACATACAAGCCACACGGCCACCAAGCTCTGCCACACAGCCCAGTGGGGGACACAGGAGCAGGGACAGCATGCTCTGAAGAGATAAAAAGTGTTTCCCACACCTAATACCACCTTAGGGGGCAGCGGAAGAGGGGAAGACACTTGGCATCCAGATGAGGCGGTATTGATTCTCACCAGGTTTACTCATTAGGATCAGGCCAAGAGGACCAGAAGGGGCACCGAGTCCTATTGACCTCAGGCTCAAGGAACGGGACACTGCTGATTGACAAGCTGCTCCAGGAATAAGAGTCAGAAGAAGCTGACTTTCCCTGCACTTAAAAGAAGAGCAGAGCAAATGTGTGGCCCAGGTCAAGTGTGATTCCTCAACCTCTGCCTCCTTCTCCTCGAGTTCTGGTTCATCCCTCCCATATTGGCCCCATAACCAAGTCTGTCTTCTGTGTCTCACATTCCATACATGCCTTGCCTGTGCCAAGCCACCCAGAACAATGGACTGCCATGGGTGGGATTCCTCAGCCACTGGGGGTCTGGGACCCACCTGCAGCCCTAAAAGGTAGCTGAGGCCTCCAACCAGCACCCAGCCGTCTTCTGTCTCGTGGGCCTGTGGGCGAGCTCCTCCCAATGACTCAGGACTAGCTCTACTCCCATATTTACTACTGAGTGTATACTGTTGATGCAGACCAAACCTGACCAATACTGTGCCAGTGGAGGGACTCTGTTCTAAGACTGGGGGTCTCAGGCCCCACATGGATAATCAGATGCCTGGTCTGGGCCCCACTGCCCAGGGTTGTCTTCATCCCCTCCCAGCCTGAAGGCTGCTTACACAGAACACGACAGCTCTTGAACCTCACACAGAGGAAGCTGCGTCCCACCCTGAAACTTCCTCCTACAGTACATGAGTTTCTGTTGTACAAAGAGTGAGGGAGTCATCAAGATGAATAATCTGCTCTTTTCAAATTTGGATACAATCATACAGAGTATGTTCTCTGTCTATGATGAAATCAAACTAGAAATCAATACCAAAACTCAACAGGAAAGTCTATAAACACTGAAAATTAAACAATACACTTCTAAATAATCCATGCATCAAAGAGGAAATCTCAAAGGAAATTTTAGAATACACAGAACTGAATAAAAATTGTCATGGTTAATTTTATCTGTCAACTTGACTGGGCTAAGGAGTTGCCCATTATATCTGGTTAAACATTATCTCTGGTTGTATCTGTGAGCGTGTCTCTGGAACAGATTAGCATTTGAATTGATGGATTCAATAAAGCTGATGGCCTCCCCAACGTGGGTGGGCACCATGCATTCAGCGAGGGCCTGAATAACACAAAAAGGCAGAAGAAGGTTGAACTCACTCTCTGCTTGACTGCTTGAGTGATAATTTGAATCTTCTCCTGCCCTTGTTGGTCCCAGTTATCAGGCCTTCAGACTCAAACCGGAATCTATAGCATCGGCTGTCAGCTCTTAGACCTTCCAACTATACCTTTGATTGCCCTGGGTCTCCAATTTGCAGATGACAGATCATAGAAATTCCCAGCCTCTGTAATTGCCTGAATCAATACCATATATGAAATCTCTTTATAGATAGATGATAGATAGATAGATAGATAGATGATAGATAGATAGATAGATAGATAGATATGGAAAATGGAGATACAAGTAGAGACATATATCATCTGCCATGATCTATCTATAGATAGATTATATAGATACATAGATATAGTTATATAGATATACAATCGATCCTGTTTCTCTGGAGAGCCCTAATACAAAAAATGAAAATACAGCATATATAAATAAGCAAGACATGGTTAAAGCAACGTTGAGAGGGAAATTTATAGCACTAAATTCTTTTGTTAGAAGAGATGAAGGACTTCTAGCATCACAACATGAGGAGTTCTGTGGACATGCTCCTCAGGGAAACTGTTGAAAAGCATAAAAAAACAACTACTGAAAAAACATTATCTGAAGTGTCAGATAATGGTCCTAAAAATATACAGCAAATGAAAGCAAAAAGCATGTATTCAGGAAATCTACTATAATTCATTAAGAACAGTGAGAGTTTGTAATATATGAACCAAAACTTGCTCCATCCCTTCTCCCTCCCAACTCAGCAAGGCAGAAACTCCATTCCAGTTGGATGCAGCCAAGAACACATTGCTCTCTTTCCTGGGGCTCCCAGCTGGAGACCTACAGAATCTTCCCAGGAAGAACAGGTCAGCACTTTGTATCCTACCTCCAGCTGCTTGAGGCTGAGTTCTAGTGAGTATGGCTGAGAGGTGGAAGATCCCTTCTGTACAACCACCACTCATGGGTAAATTTTCCACTTTGGACAATGATGCCACTGAGAATACAGGGATCCCAAACACCTTTGCTCCACCTTGTAATGTGGTGGTTCCATACTAGGAAAGGTAAACAGAAACAGAGGCTACTGCCCAACCCCATCTAGCAGGTACTCAGCTCCTAAAGTGTGGATATCACCTAAAGAAAAGTATATCATTTTCCCCAACTCACCTCAATAGCCAAGGCTCAGAGATTTTACCTTGGGGTAAAGCAGATAACTTGAGAAAGAAATCCTAGAAGGAGTCCATCTGGTATTAGAACAAATACCAAATATTGATCCCCAGAACCACTCTTTGAATGGAGCCATACTTTGACTGTATTAGTGTATAGAATAATTGTTGAAAACAATGTAGCAATTAGCCAGCAATTAGTAGAGCATAATAGCTGGGTGTTATCAGAGAAAGAGACAGTCAGAGACAGTACTGCCAAACCCATGGTCATCACAGAGTGGCTGTGGGTATACCCAAAGCTGTCCCCAACTCCGTAAGAGCAATATCAAAGGCTTAACACTGCAGGGGGGAATAAATTCTACAAAAAACACCCAACAATTCACTAAACAAATAAACATGCAATAACAATAACAAGCCTTTTAGGGGAGTTGAGTACCAGTATCAGAGTTGCTACAAGTTATTATCCAAAATATCCCAACACAAAGTAATGAAACATACAAAGAAACAGGAAAGCATAACCCATATACCAGGAAAGAAGCAAGCAATAGAAATTGCCTGCGACAGTGACTAAATGTCACTGACTTTAGTAGAGACTTTAAAGTGGCCATTATAATATGTTCAAAGAATAAATGAAACTATGATTAAAGAAGTTAAGAAAAGCATGATAACAATGTTTCATCAAACAGAGAATATCATAAAGAGATAGATTTTTTTTTTATTTTTTTTAACGTTTATTTATTTTTGAGACAGAGAGAGACAGAGCATGAACGGGGGTGGGTCAGAGAGAGAGGGAGACACATAATCTGAAACAGGCTCCAGGCTCTGAGTGGTCAGCACAGAGCCCGACGCAGGGCTCGAACTCACGGACTGCGAGATCATTACCTGAGCCGAAGTCGGACACTTAACCGACTGAGCCCCCCAAGCGCCCCAAGATAGACTTTTTTTTAAGCAAATGGGAACACTGGAATAGGAAAGTAACAAGGAAAATAAAATTTCCACTAGAGGGATTCAACAGTAGATTTAAACTGGCAAAAGAAAGAATTTTAGCAAAGCTAAAGATAGATCAATAAAGAGTATGCAAGCTGAAGAAAAGAGAAAAATAGACAAAGAAAAACAAACAGAGCTTCAAAGATATGTGGGACACCATTAAGTACAGCAATATAAATGTATAGTAATGTATAGTAGTCCCCCCTTAACCGTGGGGAATACATTTTAAGACCCAGTGGATATCTGAAATTGTGGATAGCACTGAATCTTATATAAACTATGTTTTTTCCCTATACATACATACCCATAATAAAATTTAATTTATAAATTAGGCACAGTAAGAAACTAACAACAATAACCAATAATAAAATAGAACAATTATAAAGTTATATGAATGTAATCTCTCTGTCTCTTTCTCTCTTGTATTGTACCCACCTTCTTGTGATGATGTGAGATGATAAAATGCTTATTTGATGAGATGAAGTGAGGTGAATGACGTAGGCACAGTGAAGTAGTATTAGGCTACTATTTATTGACCTTCAGTGATATGTCGGGATGATCATCTGCTTCCAGACTGCAGCTGAATGTAGCTAATTGAAACCATTCAAAACAAAATCATGGATAAGAGGGGACTACTCTAATCGGGGTGCCAGAAAGTGTTAAAGTAAATAAACAAGGAAACTGTTAGACTGAGGTGGCCTTGATAGCCTGTGTAAGCAACCCAAAACCTAAGCCAGAGTCAGTTTTACAAATGCACCCATATCTGAGAAAATGAAATTTAAGGACAATCAATCACAAATAGTTAACTAGGTTTTCCCAAATAAGGCAACTACTTAAGCCCTACCAGTCAAATCATTTCCTTGCTCTACTTCCATATCTTCTCTATAAAAGTCTTTCCTCTTATTTCTGTGAACAGAGCATTCCTAACCACTTTTGTTTGGTGCTGTCCAATTCAAATTGATGTTTGCTCAAATAAACACTTCAAATTTTTAATGTGTCTCAGTTTATCTTTTAACAAGGAGAGGAGAGAGAGAAAGAAAAAGGAAAAATACCCAAAGAAATGATCTACACATCCAAGCTCAATGAACTCCAAAAATGCTGAAAACCAAAAACAAGTAGAAAATCTTAAAAACAACAAGGGAAAAAAAAATGCATCACTTATAAGTGAACCCCAAGAAGATTAACAGTTGACTTTGCATCAGAAACAATGGTGACCAAAAGAAAGTGAGATAACCTATTCAAAGTGATCAAAGAAAAAACTTTCAACCAAGAATTCTGTATCCAGCAAAGTGATCTTTCAAAGACGGAAGGTGAAATAAAGACATTCCCGATACACAGAAAATGAGAGAATTTGTTTCTAGCAGCCCCTCCTCCATACAAGAAATACTAAAGGAAGTTCTTCACGATGAAAGTAAGTGACCCCAGAGGGTAATTAAAATTTACACAAGAAAACAAAAAACACTAGTAAAGATAATTATGTAATTATATTGTTTAATTGTAAAAGATCCTATAAAATGTCTATTTTTCATTCTCTGTTCTTAACTGGTTTAAAAAGCAATTACATAAAATGATATGCTTATAATGTATACTTGGACATATATATAATATATATAGTTTAGGTTCAAAGACACAACTAGATTGAAAGAAAACAGATTTAAAAATATACCATTTAAAGAGAAATTTCAAGAAAATTGGGGTGGTTATCTTAATACCACATACTTTAAAACAACAACAAAAACACTGTTACTAGAGATAAAGATTGCCTCAATGCAACTCACCAATACCTCCCACAAAGAAATTCAATGCTCATCTGGAACTCCAATTTTTGCAATTTTCATCAAGAGATCACCTTCAGATTACCTGGTCTGGAGGACTGCAGAGTTTACAGTTGTGGTCCCAAACGACCATATATATTTGCATACCTTAAAAGCTGCTGCCTGAGGGTCTTGCTTTAAATCAGCCAGAAGCTAGATGCTAACCGAGATCCCTCTCTCTGGAACACTCACAAATCTTGGTACACCCTGAATAACTGGGACAAATTAAGAATAAATCAGTCTGATTAGACAGTCACAAAGGTTCAAGAGACAACCAAGAACTAGGGCAAAGTTAAATGATAAGTTTCATCTCTAACACAAGGCTACTCCTTCAAGACTGGATAGGTGGTTGTTTCAGCTACTATATAGACACCAACACAGAGAATGAAGCAAAAAAAGAAAAGAAAAGAAAAAGAAACAGAGGAATATGTTTCAAACAAAATATAAGATAAAACCTCAGAAAAAAACCTTAATGAAATGGAGATAAGTTATCTGATAAAGAGTTCAAAGTAATGGTTATAAAGATGTTCATTTAACTCAGCAGAATAATAGATGAACACAGTGAAAACTTCCATAAAGAGAGAAAATACAAGAAAGTACCAAACAGAAGTAAAAAAGCTGAAGAACACAATAATTGAACTAAAAAATACAGTAGAGAGATTTAACAGCATTCTAAGTGAAGCATAAGAATGGATCAGCAAGTTGGAATACAAGGCAGTGGAATTCACCCAATCAGAGAAGAGAAGAAGAAGAAGAAGAAGAAGAAGAAGAAGAAGAAGAAAGAAGGAAGAAGAAGAAGAAAGAAGAAGAAGAGGAGGAAGATGAAGAGGAAGAAGGAGAAGGAGAAGGGAAGGAGGAGGAGAAGAAGAAGAAGAAGAAGAAGAAGAAGAAGAAGAAGAAGAAGAAAGAAGAAGAAGGAAGAAGAAGAAGAAGAAAGAAGAAGAAGAAGAGGAAGAGGAAGATGAAGAGGAAGAAGGAGAAGGAGAAGGGAAGGAGGAGGAGGAGGAGAGAAGAAGAAGAAGAAGAAGAAGAAGAAGAAGAAGAAGAAGAAGAAAGAAGAAGAAGGAAGAAGAAGAAGCAGAAGAAGAAGAAGAAGAAGAAGAAAAAGAAAAAGAAAAAGAAGAGGAAGAGGAAGAAGGAGAAAGAGAGAAGAAGGGAAGGAGGAGGAGGAGAAAGAGAAGGAGAGGAGAAGGAGAAGGAGAAGGAAAAGGAGGAGGAGGAGGGGGAGGAGGAGGAGGAGGAGGAGAAAGGAAAAAATTTTTAAGCAAAGATCACTTACAGGAACTATAGGACAACATCAAGTGAAATAACATTTACAGTCTGAGAAGAAGAGGAAAAGGAAAGGGGGACAGAAACTTATTTGAAGAAATGATGGCTGAAAATTTTCCTGACCTGGGGAAGGAAACAGACACTGAGATCAGAAAGCCCAAAGAGTTCCAAATAAGATGAACTCAAAGAGACCCATGTTATAATTAAAATATCAAAAGTTTAAAAAAAAAAGAATCTTAAAAGCAGCAAGTGAAAAGCTACTTGTTACTTCTAAGAGAAACTACATAAGACTATAAGCAGATTTCTCAGCAGAAAGTTTGCAGTGCTCTTCCAACCAATAATACTCTTCCCAGCAAGGCTATCATTCAAAATTGAAGAAAAAACAAAAAGTTTTCCAGACAAGCAAAAGCTTACAAGAAATCAAAAAGGCCTTCTTTAAGTTGAAAAGAAAAGGCACTAATTAGTAACAAGAAAACGTATGAAAGTAAAAAGCTCACTGAAAAGGTAAATATAAATTAAAGAATTAATCACTTATAAAACTTGTATGAAGGTTAAAAGACAAAAGTAGTAAAAATAACTACAGTAGTTAAGGGATATACAAATTTTAAAATTATAACATCAAAAACATAGATAAATAGATTGACAGGTGAAAGAGACAGATCTATACCTATATCACACACACACACACACACACACACACACATACACACACTCACACCATATTACCTATTATCTGTTTCCCTGGGGAACTCTAATATAGTAACCAAGGGGGATATATCCCAAGAATGAAAGGTGTTTTAACACCTGAATATCAATTAATATAATGTACCATGTCAATAGAATAAAGGACAAAAATCATGTGATCATCTCAATAGACTCAGAAAAAGAATTTCATAAAATCCAACACACTTTCATGATTAGAAGTATTCAACAAGCCAGAAATAGAAGAGATCTTTCTCAACCTGATTAAAGATGTCTACAAAAACCCCATAGCTAATATCATACTTATGGTGAAAGGCTGAATGCTTTCCTCCTGAGATCAGAAACAAGACAAGGATGTCTGCTTTTACCACTTCTACTTGATGTAATGTTGGAGGTTCTACCTAGGGAAATTAGGCAATAAAAAGAAATAAAAAGCATTGAAATTGGAAAAGAAGTAAAACTATCCAATTTGCCTATGACAAGATTTTGTATAAAAACAATTCTAAAAATCTATTAGAACTTATAAATGAGTTCAGCAAAGTGTCAGCATACAAGATCAATACACAAAAATCAACTGTATTTTTCTACACATTAGCAACAAACAACTGAAAATGAAAATAAGAAAACAATTCCATCCACAATAAAATACACAGAATTAAATACTGAGAATAAATTTATCAAAAGGAATACAAAACCTATATTCTGAAAATTATAATGTTGAAAGAAAATGAAAGTGATTTAAATAAATGGAAAAACATCCTATGTTCATGGATTGATGACAATATTGCTAAGATGGCAATATTCCCAATATTAATCTACAAAGTCAATGTAGCTCTTATTAAATTCTCAGCTGACTTCTTTGCAGAAGTTGACAATCTGATTCTCAAGCTACAGTAATTAAGTCAGTGTGATACTGGTTGAAGGATAAGCATATATATCAATGGGATAGAATTAGAGTCAGAAATAAACCCTTACATTTATGGTCAATTGATTGTGACAGTAGTACCAAGACAATTCCAGGGGGAAAGGAAGAGCCTTTTCTACAAATAGCTCTGGGACAACTAGATATATCTACATGCATTCCTCATATCATACACAAAACTTAACTGAAAATGGATCATAGAACTAAATCAAATACTTAAGACTATAAAACTCTTAACACAAAAATAGGAATAAATTTTTATTACCCTGGGCCAGGCTAGATATGACACCAAAAGCAAAAGCAACAACAACAACAACAACAACAACAACAGATAACTTGGACTTCACCCAAATTACATATTTTATGTTTCAAAAGACAGCAACAAGAAAGTAAGAAAACAATGCACAGAACAGGAGGGAAAAAATTGCAAGTCATATATCTGATAAGGGACTTGCATTTAGAATACATTAAGAGCTATGACAGTTCAACAACAAAAAGACAAATACCCTCATTAAAAATGGGCAAAGAACCTGAATAGATATTTCACCAAAGAAGATATGCAGATGGCTAATAAGCATAAACAAGATGTTCAATATTGTTAACCATCAAGGAAATACAAATAAAATCCTCAATGAGATACCACTTCACATACATTGGGAGAGCTAGCATTAAAAACCCAGATCACAACGAATGTTAGCAAGGATATGGAAAAATCAGAACCCTTATACACTATTGGCAGGAATGTAAAATGATGTCACCACTTTGGAAAATAATCTGACAGGCTCTAAAATTGTTAAACAGGGATCCCATATGGCCCAACAATTCCACTACTGAATCTATCCCCAAGAAAAATGAAAACATGCCTACACAAAAACTTGTACACTAATGTTCCTAACAACATTATTCATAATTGGCAAAAACTGGAAAAAAAACTAATGTCCATCAGTTGAAGAATAGATAACTAAATGTGGTATATCCATACAATGGAATGCTGTTTTGCAACAAAAATGAAGTAGTCATACATGCTACAACATGAACGAACTTTATATTATTATGCTAAGAGGAAGAAGCCAGTTACAAAGGACATCATATGTATGATTCTATTTATACGAAATTTCCCAAATGAACAAATCTAAAAAAAATTAGTCATTTCCATAAGCTGGGGATAGGAAGAATGGGGTGACTTCCCATGAGTATGGTGTTTCTTTTTTGAGTGATGAAAATATTCTAAAATTCTGGTAATAGTTTCACAGGTAAGTGAATATACCAAAACCAATGAATTGTATGGCATGCGAATTATAGATCAATAATCAATAAAATTGTTATATTTAAAACAATGAAGTTAAAATAAAAGAATAGAAAGAAATCAAAGAAGCAAAAAGCTGATTAATCAAAACAATAATATTGCCAAACCACTAGCACTTTTAGTTTTATAAAAACTGCCAAACTGCTTTCCAGAGTGGCTGTACAGTTTTACATTCCCACCTCTAGCATCCTTCAAGATATCGAGGATGGGGGCACTTGGGTGGCTGTCAGTTAAGCATCCAACTCGATTTCAGCTCAGGTCATGATCTCACAGTTGTGAGATCGATTCCCAAGTCAGGCTCTGTGCTGGGCATGGAACCTGTTTCAGATTCTCTCTCCCTCTCTCTTTGCCCTTCCCCCACTTGAACGTGTGCTCTCTCTCCCTTTATCTCTCTCTCTCTCTCTCTCTGTCTCAAAAAAAAAAAAAAATCTCGGGGCGCCTGGATGGCTCGGTCGGTTGGGCATCCGACTTCGGCTCAGGTCATGATCTCACGGTCCGTGAGTTCGAGCCCCGCCTCGGGCTCTGTGCTGACCGCTCAGAGCCTGGAGCCTGTTTCGGATTCTGTGTCTCCCTCTCTCTCTACCCCTCCCCTGTTCATGCTCTGTCTCTCTCTGTCTCAAAAATAAATAAACAAAATTTAAAAAAAATCTAGACAGGAACAAAAAATAAAACAGTCTCCATATAAAGAAACAAAAATACCTTGGGCTTCAGACTCTTCTACAACACAGAATAGCAGAAGACCATAATGTTACTCCTAAGAATTTTGAAGGAATGTTTATAGCTCAAGAATACCTTAGTGCATTTGGACTGCTATAATAAAAATCTCATAGACTGGGTGGCCTAAACAGGAGACATTTTATTGCTCACAGTTCTGGAGGCTAGAAGTCCAGCAGATTCAATGCCTGATGAAGGCTTGCTTCCTGGTTCATAGACAGCCATATTTTCACTAGGTCCTCATATGGAAGAAAGAGTAGGGAACTCTTCATGGTCTCTTTTGTAAGGGCACTAATCCTACAAATGAGGGCTCTACCCTTATGACCTAATCACCTCCCAAAAGCCCTACCTCCTAATAACATTACATTGGAGGTTAGGTTTCAACATATGGATTTGGGGGGGATCAAAAACATTCAGTCTATAAGAAATTATATGGTTAACTACTTTGTATCTCATGTGGAAAAGTCAAATGGAAGGCATTCTTAGATGGGAAAGTGTTTGTTCAGAAAACATACCACCAAAAATTCTTACAGATATAGCCCCAATTGAATAAGGTAAAAAACAACTTAATGTTTTTTAAAAAAAATGATAAAAATATGGTGTTAAATGTTGCCAGTGAGCACATAAACCAGCTGTAAGAAAGATCAACATAAATCATTGCTATGAATCTAGTTACAGAATTGAATATAAATACCGAGAATTCTTCTTGAGACAAAAGAAATTTACATCATAATAGTTCCATGCCAATGATCTAGATATACACACCAGTTTATTTTGCTAAGTACCAAGAAGTGAGTGAATAAGAGACCAGGTGAGGAGAAATCTTTTTTTTCATTTTATGGTTATGAATATAGGCAATAATCTAAAAAACCCTGTGAACAGAAAAAAGAAGCAGGGAAGATACTTTCCAAAACACAGAGAAGATACCCACCAAAGATAACAAAATCCATTAAATGAAAGACAAAACAAAAGAAAGAGCAAGAAAGCATAAAAGTAAAAAAGCATGCAACAACATGGCAAAAATAAGACTGAAGGTATCAGTTACAATGACAAATGTAGATAGGTCATGTATCTCTGTAATAGGACATAAACTATTGGTTTAATTCAAAAAACAATATCCAAGCACATGCTGTTTATAAAAGACACACTTAAAGGTGTGGAATGTGATTTGTGAACACAAGGTCAGTGACCACATGCTGTCCTGCAGAGCCCAGCCCTGGGACACCATGTGGCATGTAAGAGATAACTCAGTATGTATTTGCTAATGAAAGCAAGGGAGTAGGCAAAAATGTGCTAGGTAAATGCAGACAAGCAAGTGAAAAATACAGATATCAAAAGTTTTTTGGTTTTTTTTGTTTTTTTTTTTTTATTGTATGATTCTATTTATTGGATATTCCACAATAGACAAAAAAAACACCAAAACCATAAACATAAAAAAGAAAAGTATCTGTCAAAAATAAAAGTACCTTATGATAGAAAAAGATCAGATCAATGGTGCCTCTGGTGAGGGAGGAGCTGGAAACCAACCGGGAAAGGGCAAAAGTTCTGGTCCCTTGGTAGGTAGGAGCTTAGCTTACACAGATTTAGGCAATCACCAAAACTCAAGAAGTGAAAACCTTCAAGATTTGAACACGGTTTAACTTTAGCTCAAAAGAAAAAACAACAACAACAACAAACAGAAATGCATCCAAAAAGGTAAATGTGTTCATGGATGGAAAGGGGGATGGGTAAGTAGATAAATACGGAATAAAACAAAGGTAGCAAATATTCATAGCAAAGTCTAGGTGGTCTGGTGGATGAGTGGTTAAAAAGTTTTTTTTTTAATCACAGAAAATAAAATCCAAAACAAAAGTATTAAAATAGGGCAAAGAAGATCATTTTATTTTGCCTAAGGATATAAATCATATATATCTATTTTTGAAATGAAATTATAATCATAATTAATGAAATCATAATTCCATTATCCTTCTTACATGTGAAATATTATTACCTCAAAATATGTAACATAAAAAGTTTTGGGGGCGCCTGGGTGGCTCAGTCAGTTAAGCATTTGACTCTTGGTTTCAGCTCAGGCCGTGATCTCACGGTTGGTGGGTTCAAGCCCCGTGTCAGGCTCTGCGCTGACAGCATGGAGCCTACTTAGGATTCTCTCTCTCCCCCTCTCTTTCTGCCCCTCCCCTGCTTGCTCTCTCTGTGTATCTCTCTCAAAATAAATAAATCAACTTAAAAAATAAAATAATAAAAATAAAATAAAAAGTTTTTAAAACACCAGGAGAGAAATTGGCAAAAATGCAGTTGTAGTGAGCAGTTTGACCCTATCTCTCTCACACTCTTTGACAGAGGCAGTATATTTGGAATCAACAAGAATATTGAGGTCTTGAATAACATGATCAATACTGCTGATTTAACAGACACTGCTGGTGAAGTCAACACACCACTTCCCCTCCCAGCATTTGTCTAGAGACATCCTCCATCACGTGAACTATTTTTTAATGTTTATTTATTTCTGAGACAGAGAGACAGAGCATGAGTGGGGGAGGGGCTGAGAGAGAGGGAGACACAGAATCGGAAGCAGGCTCCAGGCTCTGAGCCATCAGCCCAGAGCCCGACGCAGGGCTCGAACTCACGAACCGCGAGATCATGACCTGAGCCGAAGCTGGACGCTCAACCAACTGAGCCACCCAGGTGCCCCTGAACTATTTTTTAAATGAAGGAGTCTATCTGGGGGACCAGGAGTCTTTTTGGGAAGCTGGTGAGTGGATGGGGTAGAGGGGACAGTATGGCAGATACTCCCTTTCTGGTCCCCAGGACTGGGTTTGAGCTCCTGAAGTTGGAAATGAGGACTAAAGGTAAAGAATAAAGTTTTCCTGAGCAGTCTGTTAATTTCTGAGTCAGAAGTCACCTATCCATGAAGAAAAAAGTCTTAGAGTCCAGACTGGGGCACAAAGGGACCTCTATTTGGTTCAGATGACAAGTGTGGCTTAGAGCTGGGCAAGTAAGTACCCATCAGTCTTCCCACTTCTATGGGGAGACAGGCCATATTCAGTGGAGATCTTGTCAATGAGGTGGGGTGTGTGTGTGTGTGTGTGTGTGTGTGTGTGTGTGTGTGTTTGTGGTGGGGTGATCATCATGTCTTCATAATTTGGGTATAATTTGAGCATAAGAGGAATGTGCATATTACGTTGTAGTCATAGGCTAGTGATCTGTGAGCCATGTCTACTCAAATTTTACATTAAAAAAAACCTTTCTTTTCCAGCATTCAAGAAATATTTATAAACATTGATTACATACTGGGCCACAGAGAAAACCTCAATAAATACCAAAAAGCAAAAAGTGTATTGAGAGTCTAAAACCTCAGTGCAAAAAAATGTACCAGTTAATGACTACAGCTTAATTTTTTAAGTGCATTATGTGGAAACCATACCTCAATTTAAAAAATCTAACCACTTGAAACGTAAAAACAAAAAACACACTCCTACATGAATGTCAGGTGATGGAAGAGATCAAAACTAGAATTACATAGACAAGGATGATGAGAAGACTACCCAGCAAAACTTAGGGGACACAGCCACAGCCTGCTTTCATTACTAAGCAAGAAGGAATGAATATAAGTGACAGGAGTCATCAACATAAGAAATTAGAAAAAGGGAGATAATATGTGAGGACTGTGTTTTAAAACAAACATAAGAATAAAAGCAAAAGTAAATGCATTAGAAGAGAAAAAAGAAAGTCAAGTCTAGATAATAAAACTCAGGCCTGTTCTATGGAGAGACTCATTCTGCAGGCAGTTACGGGGGAGGGTGGCTCTGAGCCTCACCTCCTCCTCCAGCCCTGGGGGCCAGCTGGGGTTGTTTGAGGTTGAATGTAAATCAGAACACTGTAGACGGGGTCCCATGAACAGATGCCAATGTAAGCATGTTGTGAAGAAGCCCCTGGTACCAGTTTGTCCCATTTGTGAGTCTGTCCTCCAACTAATTTAAGTAATTTTGGACCACTTGGATTTGGTCATTTGTTCTTTGTGGATCTCAGTCTCCTGATCTCAATCTCTTCCAGTGTTGAGGCACAGAATGAACCAACACAGAGAGATTTTGCAGGCCCTGGCAGCCAGGGAGAGCCCCAAGAGCCAGGCCTAGGTAGCCAGGCAGAGAAAGGTTCTGGGCAGGTGGGGGCCTATAAAACAGCGCTCCCTGCTGAGCCCCCAGGGAACTGCAGATTCATAATCAAAATAAATGTCATCGTTAAGCCTCTAACAGTTGGAGTGGTTTGCCTCACAGCCATAGTGACTGGGGAAGTTTATTAAGGGAAGAAATTGAAGACAAGTCTAAATCTCCTAATACCCTAGGACATAAGGCTGACATCCTTTATACTTCAATTTAGAGAGATGTTGCTAGGAAAATAACTACCCGTGTGGTTGCTGTCAGGATAGAGGATGGATGTGCAGTGGTTGGCAAAGCGCCTTGCACATAGTAGGTATCCAAGTAGTAAGCAGCAGAGGCTATCCTCACCAACAGCACCTCTCCCAGGACAGTTAAGTATTCAGACAGTGGTATTACGTGTCAATTAGCCTCCCTGTCCCTGGAGCCATTGAAAAGACTTTATGGGTTTTCTGTGGTCAATGACTAGTCCCTTCGCTAATGTCCCCTGCCTTTTCTTTCATTCATGCATCTCTTTTTTAAATTAAAGGCCCTTCTTTGCAAAACTGCTCTCCAACCAACCTCCAGGCTTAAAAA
Source organism: Panthera pardus (assembly GCF_024362965.1). Taxonomy (NCBI): domain Eukaryota; kingdom Metazoa; phylum Chordata; class Mammalia; order Carnivora; family Felidae; genus Panthera; species Panthera pardus. The sequence continues at coordinate 14,415,247 of NW_026526810.1, read as the reverse complement.
TAGGTTCTGGGTCAAGTCCGGGCGGGGTGCGCTGCTGGCAGTGCGTACGAGGACCGCGGAGCCCGAGTAGGGCTACTGGCCCCGGGCGCGGGCACCCGCGTGGGGCGCGGGGGCGCGGGGGCGCGGGGGCGCGGGCGCCTCCGGGTAGGCCCGCAGGCGCCGCCCTCCCTGGCAGGTCACTGTGACCTCGCCGCCGCTCTCGCTCTCGCTGTGACTCGCGCTTTCCGCTTGCTCCGCTGGGCGGTTCCCGGCTTCCCCAGACAATGAAAGGCCACCGGGGTCAGCTCGGGCTGCCCGCTCCCTCTGCCTGCCAGGCGGCCGCATATGTCACCGGAGGGGCGACCGCGTGGCCGTGGGGTTCAGAGTGTCCCCAGCCGCTCTGGGCTCCCCGACAAAGACGGGGGCGGGGCGGGAGGCGGAGTTTCAGGCCCCTGTGACTCGCCCAGGGGCAGAAAGCATGGAAGATCTGCTGAAGTGGGATCATGCGCAGATATAAGTCCCGGAGCACGTGGGACCAGTACCCTGACCTGTCTTCCAGGAGCCCCCAGTATGTGGGGAGCAGGCAGGCCCAGAAGCGAGTCCTAGCTGAAGCCGCAAGTGCAGCCTGCTTTGAGAGAATAGGCTGGGGTCCAGACGCTGGGAGAAGTCCTGGGGGCAGGAATGTGAGCCCAGCTGAAGGGACTGGCAGGGCTACCCGCGTGCAACCAGGGAGAAGGCCTGGGAAGGCAACAGCTTCGCGAAGGTCCAAGGGAGAGGGACCTTGGAGGAGGCTCAGTTTGGTTATAGTTTAAGGAAAAGGGAATCATGGGCAACATTAACCCACATCAGCCATAAACCCCAATTAGCACCTCCGTCAGCCAGCCCAGGAATGTTAGAGAAGGAGGCAGGAGTGTGGATCCCAAGACACTGAAAGGATGCATCCACTGGGACCATCTAGTTCAAGGCAAGGCCTGAAAATTGCCAAGAAACCACCAAGGTGTATTTGTCAGTAGAGGTGACCATATGCTGTCCCAACAAAGTGACCCAAATCTTAAATTCTGAGCACAACAGAGGTTTGTTTCTCTCTCACACAGACACTTCAGATCCTGGCAACTCTCCAAACAGTGACGGTCCAGGTGGCTGTCGGCTATCCAAGCTACACTCGTTCTGTGGCTCTTTCTCCACCCAAGACCTGGTCATCGTGGTAGGGAAGAGGGACCTGGAGAATTGAATTGATCAGAAAATGCCTCCCCTTGAGCGTAACAGGTGACCCTCTGCTCACAGTGCACTGCCAGACCCAGTCATGGGACTCCATTGACTGTGAGGGACCAGAGGTGTATCTCCCACAGGCCGGGAAGGTCAGGAGAACCACATGGGGTCAGTGTTAGGGGTCTCTGGTACCAAAGGGCCTGAACCCCAAGGACCATCTCTGCCTCCACTCTGTTTTGGTGGGAGGCTGGCTTGTTATCCAAGTTAACAAGCTGCCCAAGTCAGCTGTCAATTGAATAATTACAAAGCCTTGTGATTGTCTTAGAAGCCACATTAACAAAGTTTTCTGTGAAAGATTTGCTGAATCCACCCTCAAACAAACCACCTCTCTCCCTGTGAGGTCCCTGTTCAAAATGCATGCACTAGGGTGGTAAGCAAAGGATTTAGCATGAGAGTGAACTGCAAAGGTTCACAGCTGTCCTCAAAACTTCCCCTTCCGCATTGGTATATGGACCTCCTACCCTTACAGGAGTGGGCACGTGACCCAGGGCTGTCCAGAGCTCTGACTCCCCAGCCACAGGAATCAGTCCTGGGCATACAACCCCAGGGGAAGAGCACTCAGAGAAGCCTCAAGGACTTTGTCTTGAGCTTTCTGCTCTAAAAGCTCTAGCTTGTCTAAACTTGGAGATGTTGATCATCAGCTTGCCACAAAGTGGGGGAAGCTGGCCTGAAGGAGAGCCAGAAAGGGGGAAAAACAGAAGAGAATTATGGAGAGAGAGTGTGTGTGTGTGTGTGTGTGTGTGTGTGTAAGAGAGAGACCCAGAGAGGCAGAGTATGAAACTGAGATAGACTGTAGATAGACACAATTTGAGATCCTGGATCCAACCATGCCTGAATCTAGCAACCCAGTTACAAGCCACTAAATTCCCTTTTTCTGTTGCAGCTAATTTGGACTATACCTTTAAGCAATTACAAATGGAAAAAAAATCCTGAATAATACAATCATTAAATGGCTTTTGTCTGCAAACCCCAACACAGAATTCTTTTAAACTGGGCTGTACCACTAGAGTCCCTCCTTCTGCAAAGGCTGGGATTTGAGGGGCCCCCTTTTCTCTAAAGCCAACTTGTTAGTGAAGAATGCAGGTTAGCTGGCCCCGGTGCGGGAGCAGGAGAAACAGACCTTTCTATTAGGGATGTGTCTATCCCTGGGATTTCCCTCTTGTGCCCAGTCTTCCTCTTTCCCTCAGTCTCATGACCTGAGGTTCTAGAAGTCAGGATGTGACAGAATGAGGTGTCTCCAGGATGACTAGAGAGCCCCATCTTCTCTGGTGTGGGGTGCACAGGGATCAGTTGAGTGAACCTCTTCTCCTCCCCTGTAGAGAACACACGGTGACCGGTACCCTACTACAGGGTCAGAGTGCTAGTAAGGAACAGGGTTTGGGGAACAGAGACCTCAAGTGAGCTTGGGTGCTGGGTATTTCCTAGAAGGCCACAGGAAATTATGGTATACCCGCGTGAGGGTTCCTGGGCCCTCTGGAGCACATACAGCTTCTCTCTTCAGGGCTGTAGAATCTAGCTCCTCTGGCTTGGTCTTCCCACATCTGCTCTCTGCACATCTGCTGCCTTGTGGCCTATCCTGGCTGCCCTGGGCCTGCAACCTCAGCCCCCAAACCTGCAGACTTCAGGTTGAAAGACCCAACCACAGAGCTCAAGGTCTAGGAGGTAATATTGCCAGATGAAAGACAGAACACCCAGGGAATGTTTGGGACATACTATACTAAAACTTCATTCATCGTTTCTTTGAAAATCAAATGTAACTTTACTTTTATTTGCTAAACCTGACAACAGTAGTGGGAGGAAGCTGCTGAAGGGAGAGTGGCTAAGGTAAATGGGAGATCCCAAGCTTGCCTCTTGCCAGCTGTTTCCTGGGGTATACCCCTGCCTGCCCCATGCCACAGATAATTCAGGCTCTAAAGCAGTCCTGAGGCCAGCAGCACCCCGCTACCCTTCGGGGGGACTGTGCATGGCTGCAGAGGCATCCAGGGCAAATCTCAAGATAGAGAAGCAAGATAGAGAAGAGGCGCCTAGCTGTCCCACCCACATTCCCCGCCCTGGTCACCTGCCAGCCCCTTCAGACCAGGACTCCAAGATTCTTTCCCATGCCAGGCATCCACTCTGGGCAATGGTGTGTGGAACCTCACACCAGCCCTGGGGGTATTAAAGCACTGAGGTATGTCTCTAACCTTGTCCTGTGACTATCTCTCCATGAAAAGATGATGAACACTCATTCCCTCTTGCCCTTGCCCACGATCCCTGTAAAGGCTCCAGGGAAAACCAGTATACTACTGATGGCCCTGGGAACCAGGGCTGGTGACCCACACAGCTGGCCCAGCTAGGCCAGCAGTGCATACTCTGTGCCTCCCTGAACCTCCATCCCCATTGTGGTTGCACAATCCATCAGGAGGTGTAGCCTGCAGCAGCTTGAAGGTCTAGTCCCTGAAGCCTGGGCAGGCCCATATCCGGGAGGGCGGAGGCTGCATGTTCAGCTCCATCACTGCTCTAAGTGCCCTGCAGGGTAGTGACTATTAAAAAGGGCTCCTTGGTTTCTTTCCTAAACTGGTAACATTTTCACCTGAGGTGAAATAGAGGGGCCCCACAGACACATGGAGCGGCAGCTGCCCTTGGCCGTGCCTCTCTGAAATGAGCCTCCTGGGTTTCACACCTCAGTCTGGCAGGTGCCTGGGGGAATTGACAGACACTGCCCCACCTTGAACTCCTGCCACCCGATTACAGCCCCACAAAGGTCTGGCCCAGGGGGTGGGAAGGGCCTCCGGGCCTGAATTCCCTGCAAGAATTAGACACAAGCCACACAAGGTGTTTGATAAACACAGTCGGCTAAGCTCTAAACTGATGCCTGTACAGTGGGAGCCCCACAAACACAACTCCTTTTTTTTTCCAGTGTTTGCCAAACATCAGATTGTGACCCACTAATATGTGGCCATAAGCTTAGTGGGAGGTGATCAGTAGAAAATGGGAGCATGTTATGCACAGAATGTGTCACACTTAGGTTGAGAGTTTTGTAAAAATGGTATCATATATATACATATATGTGTGTATGTATGCATCTATGCATGGATGCACATATATGCAGAAAAATGTTGAGTGTATCACATGTGGGGTGAATGTGTCACACATAGGATGAGTGCTTTGATGAAAATTGTATCTCTTATAGGTATATGTATGTATATATGCATATGCACGTACATGCATATATACATATACGTGTGTATACATGTGTGTGTACATGTTACCATGTAAGTTGTACCATCTGAGTCATAGCCAAAGAAGTTTGAGAAACTCTTGCATTCTGTTTATCTAAAAAGAAAGAGAAACTAACAAGTCAAAGTTCCCTTGGCTTCTCAGGAAACGGGTGCCAGACATTTTTAGGGCAGACTCTGATGGTCAAGGGGTGGAGATTGTGCCCCTCACCTGCCACAGGCATTGAGTGGCATGTCCGCATCACCTGTGACATCCAGGAAAGAGCTTGGACTTGGAAGACTGAAAACCTTGGCACGTACCCCAGCTTCTCTGATCCCTCATGTCCCTTACCTGAATTATGTGCCTTTTGAGGCCATTTTGAGATTAAGCTTGGTATCACAGCAAAGGGTGCTCAGTGTGGCCCTGAAGAGACTCTTCCTTCTTACTGTCAACCGAGGTTTCTAAATTTCAGAGAAAACCCAAGGTGTCCCCAGTGGCCTTTCTAGTGACAAAGGCTCCTTAGAACCAGCCCCACCCTCTAGCCTACAACTCACAAAGGAACAAAGTGTGGACTGAAAACTTGAAAGAAGCAACAACACACGCACACGAACCCGCCCCATCCCTCAGAGTGCGTAAGATATACACAGGAAGGAAGTGGCCTGGGTGATTCAAAGAGGCAGAGCTTCGATGTCTCAAGGAAAGGCATATTTTCCGACAAGCCCGCCCTGACTGTGGTTTTGAACGAGATTTCAGACGTAGCTTTGGCCAGTCCCCCCCTGCCCTGACCCCCTGCAGGACTGTAGCGTCTGCTGTCTAGACACAACAGTGAGGGTGGACCCCGTGCAGGAAGGCACCCTGCAGGCTGCTGCTGGATGGCGTTTGGGTTGGAACCAGGCAGGCGAGCGAAGGCCGGTGCTGTGGTCCTGGGCAGGGAGGCGTGGGCGGTTGCCCGGCCTGCGGGGCTGGGGCGGGAGAAGCCTGTTACTCTGTGTGTTCCCAGCTACTGACTCACCAGCAAACCTGTTTTTGATTTCTGGTTGTAACCAGCTTCAGGCCCCTGCAGAGCCAGCCCTGTGGAACCAGGGTAGCTCTGAGCACGTCACTCCCTAACTCCAAAGTCCCTTCCATGCTCCTGTGACGCTTGATGGCTTACCCACAGGACCCAGCCTGCCCCAGCCAGCGGCCTCCCCTGCTTTCCAACCCCTCCACCCCCAAGTTCAGGTTCAGTCAGGGGCAAGCTCCCTGACTTTTACCTTCCTTGGTCTGTGCTGTTTGTGGTCAGTCCTTCCTTCCCATCCACCTTCCATGTCCTGCTCATCCCCAGAGCCCAGCTCAATGCCACGTCCTCTGTGTGCCTTCTCAACCTTTCTCTTGCTGTCACCGATCCGGCATTTTACCATGTCAGTGGCTACATGTCCAGCTCTGTGAGCCTGAGCAAATCAGTTAAATCTCTGTGCCTCCTTCCCCCATCTGGAGAATGGGGATAATCAGAGCTGCCAGCTGAGACGAGATCACAGCTGTGAAACGTGAGCCTGGCACACAATACCACCGGCTCTGTCAGTGTCATGGGCACCATGTATACCCAGCGTCATGATGACAGTAGGTGTTTCATCCTTTGCTGATGGTCATCTCTCTGGAGTAGGACTGGTAGATTCTTCTGCCATCATCCCTCTACAGAATCTTTCCAGTATACAGCAGGTGCTCAAAAAAGAAAAGTGAGGGGCTGTACTCCCAACCATCTGGGGTCAGGAGGCTCTGCATGGTGGAAGGCACCTGAGAGCCAGAGCATGGCAAAAAGCAACGCTGCCCAAGGGACAGGAACAGTAAGGGGGTGGCCAGGCTGAGGCTGCCAGGGACTGGCCAGGGGCCAACTTCCGCTGCTTGGAGCCCAGGACGTCAGCAGGAGTCTATCCTCCTCCAACCACACAGGGGCAGGGTTGCATCCAGACCAAGGGCCAGGAAGACCTTGCAGGCTGAGCGCCCAGTGTGGGTGTGTCTTTGAGTCGACATTCACCAGAACTTCCAAAGTCTCTGCAGTCTGAGCTCACAGGCTGGATGAGGGAAGAAGGAACGGGGGGGGGGGGGGGGGGCATTCCACAGCCCTGCATTGTGCTCAGGCAGAGGGAGACCTTGCGAGGACCTCAGTTTCGGTCTGGCGAGGGGTCATTGGGTCCCTTAGTGGTCTAAGGAGACAGGTGGCCTCAATACATCAGTTCAGGGAGAGGAGAGGCTGGTTCATAGGCTGGGCCCTATCCCAGGTCATGGAGGCATTGAATCACAAGAAGCTAGGACATCACCAGCAGTGAGGCCAGATGCCCATGGGGGCTGTCCTCTGGCTTCTACACGGACAGCCCTCTGATGAAGTACAGAGAGAAAGAGAGAGTAGAGTGGCCCAAACTGTTCACATGATGTCCTACTGATGCTGATGGCATGGTTGCTGGGGGTCACTTTGAATTTCCAGGCAGAGGCTCCTGTTCCTCAATCCAGACACATTGTTCTTCAGAATTTCAGGACAGAGATTCTGGCTGAGGGTTTCCTGGCTATTCTCAGGCCAGATAAACAGAGAGGCCTGCAGGACTAAGGCCTTGAGGGTACCAGGCACAAGCAGACAGCAAGGCTGGCCTTGGACAGATTCACCCAGCTTTGGGGCCTAAGGAAAGAGGTGCCTTTGACAGAAGTGTTACAAAGGTGAATCTCAATGGAGTAAACCCAGAGGATCATGTTTCCATGGTGATCGTTAAGTGCAGGACCTGATCACCTGCCCTGGGCGTGCACAGCAGCCTAAGACCTGAAACTCAGAGCAGTCTAGAGCTCACATGGCCCCCCACTACATGGGCCTTCTTGGCCTCTGTGCTGCTGGGCATCAACGCAGGATCCCCTGGTCCACTATCTCTCCACTCTCCTGGCCACCTCCTCTCCCCTCATGCCTCCTCCTCTCTGAGAAGTGAGAGGCAGCAGACAAATTCTGAGGCCTCTGCCTGCCTGCCCAGTGCACAGAGCTTTCTCTCCTGTCCCAAGAGCAGGAGGTCCCTCCTTGGGGTATGACCCATCCTCCACTGGGGCACCTATTTTCCCCACCATCCACTCAGGGACATTGCTCCCTGGTTCTCCCTCCTCTGCATCATCAATTTTTCATTCCTACCAGATCACTCCTGTCAGCAGACCATGTTGTCATTATTTCCACTTTTAAATCAATGCTGTCTTCTCCTGTCACCTAGGGTGGAGGAGCAGAGGCCAGACTTATTCTCCATCCTGAAGTTATAACACAACAAGACAAACTAGGTAAGCAACTGGACGTCAGATGAGGAAGAACAGTGGTCCCTGGGAGGTGGAAAAGAGATGAGGTAAGCCCTACTATAGGCCACTCCCTGCCTGAGAGCATTCAAGGGTACAGAGCAGACGGGGGAACCTGGCAGAATAGAGAGGACTCCCTGAGTTCAGGACATGGGGCTGGAAGTTCAGGGAGCAAGACAACTAGAGTGTTCAGGACAGAGGACCGAAAAGGAGACTGCTGCCAATTGTGAGCCCTGGCGATCTGCAGGAGGTCTGCCTAAGAATTCAGCACAAGCCTGTGAAGCCCTACCTAACGGAGTAGAGAGCTGTGCCTGGTGCCCTCCCAGGGTTCCCACCAGCCAGACTGGAACCTTAGGACTCACTAAGCATAGGGCAGAGTACTCAGAGATTAGCCTGGACTGAGCACTGCTCCAAACCCACCTGACACATCATAAAAGCAAGACCCAGAAAGATCCAATGACTTCTCAGCAAGTCATTTCTGTAATTGCGTCACAGAAATGAGCTCAAGAATTTTTGCAAGAATAAAAAAATATCAAGCATCAACATGCTAAAAGTGACAGTAGTTGGCAGCCAATTACAATGACCTTGCATTGTAGCAAGAAAACACATCCCCTAAAGAAGAGAACCAGGTCTAGTCCAGGTGACCCGCACAGAGCTTTTTGTGTAGGTCAGAAGCAGCATCTGCCTGGGAAGCAGCCCATCCCCCTCATCAGAGAATTAGCTCCACACAAGAGCATGAGGACAAAGGGTGGGAGTGGGGAGGAGGTTATTAAATACAGAAAAGAGCCAAGGGAAAAAAAAATTCTCATTTCGACATCCTCTTCCAGGAACATTTCTTTTTCAGCAAAAGTGCATGAAAGGGTTTTCATACTTGCTCTAATCTCAGTCTTCTTTTCTATTTTCCTCCTTATAGTGAAATATAATATATACCCAGAAAATGTTTAGAATATAAATATTAACTTAGCAAGTTATTGCAAAGCAAATCCCTTTGTAGCTACCACTCAGATCAGATGCATCCTAATCCCGGCCCCCTCCTCAGATTTCTGCCACCTGGCATTCCCAGGAAGATTAATACTTGAACCTGAATCGTAGTTTGCCACAGAAGCAGGCACGCTTAAATGGTGAGGGTGAGATCTTCATGTCTGTGAAATGTGTGTCAATGGAATCATCCAGAGTGTGTATGGTTTTAGATCCAGCTTCTTAAATACTATAGACTGGGTGACTCAAACAACAAATGCTTTTTCGTACACTTTTGAAGGTGGAAATTCTGGGACCAGGATGCCAGTGTGGTCGGGGTCTGGTGAAAGCGATCTTCCTGATTTATAGATGGGTGTCTTCTTCCTGTGTCCTCACATGGCAGAGGGAGGGAGAGGAAGGAAAAGCAAGATTTTTTTTCATTTTGTATTAAGGCACTAATCCCACATGAGGGCTCCGCTCTTATGACCTAATCACGTCCCAAAGGTCTCATCTCCAAATACTATCACATTGGGAACTGGGGTTTTAACATACAGATTTCGGGTACAAAACCAGTGAGTCCACAGCAGGTGCTATGATCAAATATTGCTAAGAACATATTTGCATGTGCATTTGGCCACAAAACACATGCGTACTAGTAGGTATATAGCCCCTAGTAGAATTGCAGTCTCGTGGGTGTGCAAATCTTCAGCTTTAGGAGACACTGCCACACCATTCTCCAAAGTGATTATACCTCCAGCAGGTATTATGAGTTCCTGGGACTTCACATACTTACCAACACCTGGTACTATCAGTCTTGTTGGTGTATGGAGCTAACTCACTGTGATTTTAATTTGCAGGTGAACGAACATTTATATGTTTACTGTCCATTTGGATATCCTCTCTTTTGAAGTGCCTGTTCAAACATTTTGCTCATTTTTCCATTTTACTCCCTGCTCTCTTCTTATTGATTTTCCAGGTGTACTTTATATATTCTGGCTATGAGCTTTTGCCGTTATATATATTGCAAATATCTTCTTCCACTCTCTGACTTAATGTTTTACTCTCTTAATAGTATCATTTGATAAAGAAAAGTTTCTTAATTCTAATGAATTAAAATAATCCAGCATTTCCTTTACCATTAGTGCTCTTTGGATCTTGTTTAAGAAACCTTTCTCTAAGCCAAGATCATGAAGCTATTCTTCTATATTTTCTTCTGCAACTATCTTGTTTGGTTTTCATCTTTTTAAAAATTTTGTTAAAATATGGGCCCCCTGGTGGCTCAGTTAGTTAAGTATCCAATTCTTGATTTCGGCCTAGATCATGATCTCATGGTTCACAGGATAAAGCCCCACGGCAGGTTCTGCACCAACAGCAGGGAACCTGACTGGGATTCTCTCTTTCCCTCTCTCTCTGTCCCTCCTCTAAGTTCTTTCTCTATATAAATAAATAAATAAATAAATAAATAAATAAATAAAATTGCATTACAGTATACATAACATAAAATTTACCACTTAAGTCATTTTTAAGTGTACAGTTCAGTGGTGTTAGGTTCATTCACATTGTTCAGCAACCTACACATGCCTCATATAATGAAATTATATAGTATTTGTCTTTTTGTGGCTAGCTTATTCCACTTAGCATAATGTTCTCAAGTTTCATCCATGTTATAGCATATGACAGGATTTGCTTTTTTTTAAGACAATAATATCCCCCTGTATGTATATACCACATTTTCTTTTTTTTAATGTTTTTTTTAATTTATTTTGAGAGAGAGAGAGAGAGAGAGAGAGACCAAGCGGAGGAGGAGCAGAGAGAGAGAGGAGAGAGAGAATTCCAAGCAGGCTCCACACTGTCAGTGGGGCTGGAACTCAGGAACCATGAGATCATGACCTGAGCCCAAACCAAGAGTCAGATGCTTAACTGACTAAGCCACCCAGGCATCCTGTATACCACATTTTTTCCTTATCCATGCATCTGTCAGTGGACATTTAGGTTGCTTCTAACCCTTGGCTGTTGTGAATAATATACTACAATGAATGTGGATGTGCAGATACCTCTTTCAGATCCTGTTTTCAATTCTTTTGGATATATCCCGAAGCTGGATCATATGGTAATAGGGTAATTCTTTTCTCAATTTTTTGAGGAACCACCATACCATTTTCCACAGTGACTGCACCATTTTACATTCCCATCGACAGTGCACAAGAGTTCCAATTTCTCCATGTCCTCACCAACACTTGTTTTTTCTGTTTTCTTGATAGTGTCCATCCTAACAGGTATGAGTTCATCTCTCATTGTGGCTTTTATTTGAAATTCCCTGATGGTTAGTGATGGCATTCCATAGGTTGCCATTTCATTCCATTGTGTTTTTTTTCCCTTTGCTGTGCAGAAGTTTCTAAGTTTGATGCAGTCCCATTTGTCTATTTTTGCTTTTGTTGTCTATACTTTTGGCATCATACCCAATAAATCATTGCCAATCCAATGTCATGAAGTTTTTCCCCTATTTTTCTAGGAGTTAGTTGTATAGTTTTACAACTTTACCTAGTCTTACATTTAGGTCTTTAATTCATTTCTAGTTAATTTTTGTATATGGTGTGAGGTAAGGGTCCACCTTCATTCTTTTGCATGTGGATATCCAGTTTTCCGAACACAATTTTTTGAACTGATTATCCCTTCCCCCATTGTGTGTAACTTTAGCACTGTTACCAGAGATCACTTGACCCTATACATGAGGGTTTATTTGAGGGGATCTCCATTGTGTTCCATTGGTCTATATGTCTGTCTTCATGCCAATACCATACTGTTTTTATTTCTGTGGCTTTGTAACGTTTCAAAATCAGGAAGTATGAGACCTCCAGCTTTGTTTTTATTATTCAATAGTGTTTTTGCTATTCAAGGGTCTTTAGAGATTCCATGTGAATTTTAGGATTTTTTTCTATTTCTGAAATAGGGATTTTGACAGCAATTGTGTCAGAATTTTGATAGTATTTGCAATGAATCTGTAGATTGCTTTGAGTAGATTTAAGAGTCTGTAGATTGTTAAAATGGACATTTTAACAATATCAAGTCTTCCAGTCCATGAATATAGGATGTCTTGCCATTTGTTTATTTTCTAATTTCTTTAAATAATGTTTTATAGTTTTTAGTGTACAAGCTTTCCACCTCCTTGGTTAAGTCATTATTTTTGAGACTAATGTAAATGAGATTGTTTTCCTCATTTCCTTTTTGGATTGTTCATTGTTAGTGTATAGAAATGCAGCAGAAATGTATAGAATGATTGGTGTGTGTTGGCTTTGTATCATTCCACTTTGCTGAATTCATTAATTAGTTCTAAAGGGTGTTTTTTTTGTGTGCATGTGGAATCTTTAGGATTTTTTACATAAAAAGATCATGCCATCTGCAAACAGAGATAATTTTACCTCTTCCTTTTCAAACTAGATTGCCTTTTATTTCTTTTCCTTGCCTAATTTTCCTGGCTAGAACCTCCAGTACAATATTGAATAGAAGTGCCTAGAGCAGATTTCCTTGTTTTGTTCCTAATCATAGGAGAAAAGCATCCAGTCTTTCACTATTAAGAATGATGCTAGCTGTGTGGGTGTGTCATAGATGCCTTTATCAGGTTGAGGAAGTTCCCTTCTGTTCCTACTTCATTGAATGTTTATTCATGAAAGGGTGTAGAATTTTGGCATATGATTTTTGAGATGTTCATGTGCCTTTGATTTTTAGTCAATTAATATGATGCATTATATTCATGAATTTTCAGACATTAAACCAACCTTGCATCCCTGAAATAAATCTCAGTTGGTCTTGGGTATATAATTCTTTTTAAATGTTACTAAATTTGAACCCAATATATATAGGCTTATTTTTGAACTATCTATTCTATTACATTGATCTATTTTTTAAACCTTTATTCCAATACTATACTGTTTTAATTACTACGTCATTAAAATAAGTCTTGGATTCATGTAATAGAATTCCTTCAATCCTGCTCTTATTTTACAAAACTTGTTGTCTAATCTAGTTCCTTTACATTTAATTTTAGAATCCATTTGCCCATATCTATAATAAAGCCTGTTGAGAGTTTAATTGGGATTTTACCAAACCTATAAATAAATTTGTTGAGAATTGCAATCTTAACATTATTGAATCTTCCAATCCATAAACACCGTGCAACTCTCTTTTTAGGTCTTCATTAACTTATTTCATCAATATTCTGTAGTTTTCAGTGTTCAAATCATGCATGTATTTAGGCACATTTACATTTAAGTACTTCATCTTTTGTTTTTTTTTTTGCACTTTTTGAAATGGTAACTTGAAAAACATTTAGTTCCAATTGTACAGTGCTAGTATAGAATATAATTGTAATATAATCAAATACAATACAGAAATACAATTGATTTTGTATATTGAACAAGTATCTTATACCCTAGGTAAACTCCTATATTAATTCTAGAAGGTTTTGTTTCTTGTTTTTGTTTTTGTCTTTTGTAGATACCTTGGATTTTTTCTACATATTCAGTCATTCATCTGCAAATAAAGGCAAATTCTTCTTTTCCAACTTATATGTCTTTCCTTTCTTTTATTTTTTTCTTTCTTTTTTCTTTTTCTTTTCTGTTGTTGTTGTTGTTGCTGCTGCCATAAGTACACTGGCTGGAACTTCCAGTGCATTATTGAATAGGAGTAGTAAGGGAACACATCATTGCTGTGGTTTTGATCCTAGGTTATATGCATTCAGTTTTTCACAATTAAATATTGCTAGCTTTGGGTTGTTTGGTTTGTTTGTTTTTTTACATGCCCTTTTTCATGTTAAGAAATGCCCTATTTATTCCTTGTTTATTGAGAATTTGATTTTTTATCATAAATGGACGCTGAATACTGGAAAGTACTTCTTATACTTTTATTGAGTGGATCATATGGTTTTCTTTTATTTATTTATTTATTTGTTTATTTTTGGTTTTCTTTTTTTAAAGAACTTGTTAATAAGGTGAATTCTATTGACCAAACCTCAAATGTTGATTCAGCTCTGCATTCCGGGGATAAACTCTTCTAGGTTGTGATGTATTGTCGTCTTTATACATGCTGGATTCAATTCATTAACATTTTATTGATGATTGTTGTCTCTATAATCATGAGAGATATCAGCCTGTAGTTTCTTCTTCTTGTACTGCTTCTGTTTCAATGTGGTATCAGTGTAATATTGGACTCATAAAATGAGTTGGGAAATATTGCCTCCTAAACAGCTTTTGAACAACATTATGTAGAATTGGTATTATTTCTTCCTTAAATATTTAGTAGAATTCATCAACAAGCACATCTGAGCATGAAGTTTTCTTTATTGGAAGGTTTTTTTTCTTTGTTTTCAACAATTTGAATATGACACATATAACAGTGGTTTCATTTCTTTTTCTTGCCTTTTCTTTTCTCCTTTCCTTTCCTTTCCTTTCCCCTATCTTTCTCTTCCACCTTTCTTTCTTTCTACTTATTTGGTATTCTCTAAGCTTCTCAGATCTATGGTTTGGTATCTGTCATTAATTTTGGAAAAATATCAGCCAATATTTTTCAAATATTTCTTCTCTTCTATTCTCTTTCTCTTCTTCTTTTAGGATACCATTAATGTATGTTAGACCATTTGGTATTGTCCCATAGTTCTTGATGCACTGTTTCATTTTGCTTTGTTCCTCTTGTTTTCTCTTTATATTTTTATTGACTTACTTTAAACTTCATCTTGATTCTTACCTTGGCTGTATCTCCTCTACTGATGAGCCATTTAGAGCCATTCTTCATTTTGGTTACTGTGGTTTTCATTTCTGGTATTTCCATCCATTCTTACACATAGTTTTCATTTCTCTGCTAAAATTATCCATCTGATCTTAAGTGTAGCTAGTTTTTCCTTAAGAGCTTCTAACGTATTAATCATTGTTATTTTAAATTCCTTATGGGATAGTTCCAACATCTTCATCATATCTGTTTGGTCTGTTGATTGCTTTCTCTCTTGGGATTGTATTTTTTTTCTTGCTTTTTCCATATGGTTTGTAACTTTTTGTTAAAATACAGACATTAGACAGTAAAAGCTGAGATAAATACATTTTATGATTGGAAATGAGCACACCTTTCCTTCTGAAAGAGGCTTCTGCTAGGGTTCTTTTAATTTAGTCAGGAGTCGGGCTAGGTTTGAGGTTTACTGTTGCCATTGTTGCCTTCATGGCATAATAGACTTTAAATTCTTCTAGTGATACCTTGTGTTTAGAGTGGGGGCTATTTTGCTGAAGTTTGACTTCACTGTCTGCTCCACCCTCAGCACTGAATTTTCAGTACTGCACTTCAGAGGCCTCTGCCTCTTGGGATGGCTTCCCCAACAGTATTCCACTGTTATTTTGACTTGGTGTTTCTCAGCATGGGGAAGGGGAGGGTGGATGTATCAGGACATTCTCCAACATTCTTATTAAGCCTCAGTCCTAGGCAGGCGTTGTGTCCCTGAGTCTTGGGGATATGCCTCCTCCAGCTGTAGTTCTGGGCCCACATGTTTCCTGCCCTTTCCCAAGGGGCAGAACGTTTGTTTCTATTCCCTTCCCCAGCTGTAATCAGCTGTAAGAGAAACACTGCTGCTTTCCTCCATTCTTGCAGTTTAAAACTTTTCATCCCATCCGGGAGGGTGGGGGAGAGGAAGGGGTTGGAGGAGGGGGTGGGTGGGGAGGAGGTGGGAGGATAGGGGAGAAGTGGCCTGCACCACTAGGAACCTTCTCAGGAATCTCCCCAGTCTTTCTTGTGAGTATCTGACAGAATTCATTTCAACTTCTAACTTTATTTTTACAAATTATGTGTTATATGTAACCTAGGAATCTATTAATTTCTATGTGCTAATTTTACAGCTTTTCTTTTATTCTTTGAGGTGCTTTTCCCAACAATTCTCTGGGATTTTCCAGGTACGCTATCTTGTCATCTGCAAGTAGAGATAGTTCTACTCCTTTTTCAATCTTTATCCCTCCAATTGTGTTATCTGACTGCATATGCAATGTGTTCATTAAAAGCAGAAATATAAAGTATTCTTGCCTTGTTCTTGATCTTAATAGGAATGTTTCTATTATTTTCCCATTGAATAAATCACCACCTTTAGGACTGAAGTGTACATATTTTATCATGGTAAGGAAGAACCCATTCATTTTTTGTCAACACTTTAAGTATAAAGGGGTGTTGAATTTTTCAAAGGCTTTCTTGGCATCTATGGAGATAACCATATAATTATTTTTCTCCTTCAGCTTATTAATGTGGTCAGTGTTAATATCAGATTTTCTAATACTGAGTCATCTTTGTATTGCTAATATAGAATCTCTTCTCACTATGGTACTGATTTAGCTCCACAGTTTGGGGAAGTCCTAATTTTTATTTTTATTTTTTTAATTTAATTTTTTTTTTATTTTTGAGAGAAAGAGAGAGAAAGACAGCATGAGTAAGGGTGGGGCAGAGAGAGACTGAGACATAGAATCTGAAGCAGACTCCAGGCTCTGAGCTGTCAGCACAGAGCCTGGCACAGGGCTCAAACTCACAAAATGCAAGATCATGACCTGAGCTGAAGTTGGACGCTTAACTGACTGAGCTACCCAGGTGCCCCTTTTTTTCTTGATCTCATTTTCGTATGCCCAGAGTATACCTCAAGGTATACTTTTTCAAAATAAGTCCATGGGAGGTCAACTTTCAGAGTCTTTTCTTGTATAAAAAATCTTCATTGTAACATCAAGGTACTCTTCCCCCAAGCCTTGAAGGACATCTTCTATTTCTGTTTAGCACTCCATGCCGCTGATCTCCTTCCTCTGCCAGTGACATGTGCCCCCTCCCTCTCCAGGCAGCCTTTAGGATTTTCTCCTTATTTTTCTAAATATGCATGAGAGAGTGTCCAGGTATTGCCCTTTTCTCAATCATCCTATAAAGTAACTAAGAGGAATTTATTTATTTTTTATTTTTTTATTATTTTTTTTAATTTTTTTTAACGTTTTATTTATTTCTGAAACAGAGAGAGACAGAGCATGAACGGGGGAGGGTCAGAGAGAGAGAGAGACACAGAATCTGAAGCAGGCTCCAGGCTCTGAGCTGTCAGCACAGAGCCCGACGCGGGGCTCGAACTCGCGGACTGCGAGATCATGACCTGAGCCGAAGTCGGACGCTTAACCGACTGAGCCACCCAGGTGCCCCACTAAGAGGAATTTTTAATCTTGAAACTTTTTCCCCTTTTATAGCTCTGGGAAATTTTCCCCAATCATTTCTTTATTTTGTACTGTGATCAACAGAATAATGGTCTCCCCAAAGATGTCCACATCCTAATCCCTGGAACGCTGTGAATGTGCCATCTTACATGGAAAAGAGACTTTACAGATGTGAGATCTTGAGACGGGGAGATTTTCCTAGATTAGCTGTGTGAGCCCAGTGTCATCACAAGGGCTCTTGCAAGAGGCAGCCTGCAGGGTCAGAGTCAGAAAAGGCGATATGACAGCAGATGGAGAAGAAGAGAGGGCAATGTTGTGATGGGAGCAGGGGTCACAGTAAGAGAGAGAGTCTTGAAGATGCTACATAGCTGGTCTTGAAGGTGGAGGAAGGGGGCATGAGCCAAGAATGCAGTCAACTTTCAGAAGCTGGAAAAGGCAAGGGCCTCTGGGTGGCTCAGTCAGTTAAGCATCCAACTTTGACTCAGGTCATGATCTCACAGCTCGTGGGTTTGAGCCCCCCATCAGGCTCTGTGCTGACAGCTCAGAGCCTGGACCCTGCTTCAGATTCTGTGTGTGTGTGTCTCTCTCTACCCCTCCCCTGCTCAAGCTTTGCCTCTCTCTCTCTCTCTCAAAAATAAATAAACATTTAAAAAAATAAAAACAAAAAAAAAAACTGGAAAAGGAAAGGAATTCATTCTTAGAGCTTCCAGAAGGAATACAGCCCTGCTGACACCTTGACTTCAGGACTTCTGACGTCAGTAACTGTAAAATAATACGTTTGTGTTGTTTCAAGCCTCTAAATTCATCACAGCAGCAATAGGGACCAATACACTTACCCTGCACTTTCTGTCCTGTTCCTTGTTTCTGAACTCTTACTGACACATTTTGGACACCATGGACTGATGCTACACATCTTTTAACTTTCTTTCACCTTTTTCTTCATCTTCTTGTCTTTTTGCCCTACCGTCTGGGAAGTTTCTTTGACTACATTCTCCCATCCTTCTCCTGAGTTCTTCTTCCAATTGTATTTTGAATTTCTGTGAACTTTTTCTTGTTCCCTGATTTTTCCTTTCTGTAGCTTCCTGTTCCTATTTTGTGAATGCAATACCTTCTCAAAAGTCTCTGAAGTGTTAATCATGACTTTTAGATTTACTCATTGCCTTTGATATCTCTATCTTTCCAGAACAGCTGTTACTTTTGCTCTTCGGGGTCCTTCTCTCTTGTGGGGACTGTTTTCTTGGTTGCCTGTTTACATGTACAAATGAAAGACAAGACTGATGCATATAGACAGCTGGCAAGGCTTCTGTCTGTGGTTCCCAGGTCTGTTTACTCAGCAGGCCTCACCCCTTCCCGAGAAGGTTGGCTTGAGTTCTGTGTAGAGGGTGACTCATAGTAACTGGCAGCCTTCACTCGAGGGTGCCGGGACTCCTCACCCCACAAAAAGATCCAACTAATGAGGGCTTTACTCAGGTGGGTACTAAGCCTCCTTCCAAGGTCATTTCCAAGTGCAAACACAGCACTGCTGGCTTCTTGGTGGAGCCTGGGTTACAGGAGAGCAGAGTGCTCTCCTCACTGTTCCATGGATGGTCCTTGAACCAACTCTTCTCTCCCCACCACTGAAGCCCCTGGCCAACTCCTGTTCTCCAGCTTCAGACTCTGAACTCACAGCTTTTCCAGGTGCTCAGGGAGGCTGATACCTCTACCCAGGCTGCCTCTTGCATACATAGTGGGCTGCAGTCTCCTCAGCCATGGGTTTTTAATCAATATGATCATGCCTGATTTTTTTGTTCTAGAAATCTATGAAAGTCACGAGTTCCCTGATACTCATCCATGCCCTCATCCTCTTCACAAGTCTGCTGGGATTATGTGATGTTGCCATTTCCAGAAGTTTTGGAGAAGGGAAGGAATTCATTCTGCCCTCTGGACACCTAAGCTCTCCGATAGGTCTATACAAGATACAGGTAGCTGTCACCGTACTAGTGGTAACATGTCTCTGTGCAGGACGCCTCTTCCTTGACAAGACGAGGGCCATCCCACCACTGAACTGCCTTAGCTTAGCTACAGTATTCTAGTCTCATGAGATTCTTAGAAGGACTGGCTAACCTTTGACATGAGAAACATAATTGATTCTAAACGCTCTGAAAGTGGTGTATGGGAGAGGACTATCTTTGGCTGTGGGTGAAAACCAGTAGTGACTTTAAAAAGACAGTGGTGTACTCAGTGCAGGAGGTAGGAAGGCCTGCTAGGGAGGCTTCTGCGTGTCGAGAATGCTTTGCTGTGTGCAGCCTCCCATGCTTTGCTGTGTGCAGCCTCCACTCCTAGATCATCACATGGTCCAAGGGGACAGCTCCAGCTCCAGTCATCGTGTCCACATTCCAGCCAGCAGAAGAAAGAAGGAAGAAGGGCTAATCCACTCCTTTTAATGCTATTTCCTGGAACGGAAATCACTCATGATGCTGCCATTCACACGCCACTGGCCAGATCTGGTCCAGATAGCTGTGTGCCAAGCTTGACCCTGAGGGTTTCATTATTAAGGAAAGAGCATAATATGGTGGGGCCAGCCAGGGGCACTTTACTATCTCCATGACTTTACTATCTCCACAGGCCTGCACATCATAGGTACTTGGGAGGAAAGCAGGCTGACTGTCCATGGCTCAGAATGGTCTACTCATTCCTCACTCCCTTTGTTCTGGCCTGAATGTTTGTGCCGCCATCACCCCAGAACCCACATGTTGGAATCCATACACCCAACAGGATGGTGTTAGAGGGTGAGGCCTTTGGAAGGAGATTAGGTCATGAGGGAGGAGCCCTCATGAATGGGATTCGTGCTGTTTAAAATTTTTTTTTAGTTTATTTATTTATTTTTGAGAGACAGAGACAGTGTGAGTGGGGGAGGGGCAGATAGAGAGGGAGAGAGAATCCTAAGCAGGCTCTGCATTGCCAGTGTAGAGCCTGACAAGGACCTCAAACTCACGAAACCATGAGATCATGACATGAGCCAAAACCAAGAGTCAGACGCTTAACCAAGTGAGCCAGGCGCCCCTGGGATTCATGCTCTTATACAAGAGCCCCACCGAGCTCTCAAGCTTCTCCCTTCTGCCCCGTGAGGCTACCAGTAAGAACTCTGCAGCTCAAAAGAGGACCTTCACCCAAACAGGCTGACTTCCTGATCTCACACTTCCAGTTTCCAGAAGTATGAGAAATAAGTTTGTGTTGTTCATAAGCACCCAGCCTGTGCTAATTTGTTATAGCAGATGGAACACACTAAGACCCCCATTTCCTGGGCCTTGAAGACTGGTACAATATTTTTTCTGGAGTTAAGAATTCTGGGGCCAGAGTTAATGTTCCATTAATTATTTGCCAGACACCCAGCTTCATTGTGGTCCCTGATTTTAAATACACCACCCAGAACTACCCAGACCAGAATGAAAGTCTTGCCCCTCATTGGTTCAGAGTTGCAAAGACGTTAAAAGAATCAGGGACGTAGCTGTCCTTGAACGTTCAGGGGTCAAGGGTGGTTTGAACTAGCAACAGAGCTGTGGAGCGAAAGTCGATAAACAACTTGTTTCCCAAGGCCTTTGTGTAGCCCGCCCTTCCTCTCCTCCGCTTTTCCTGCTGCGTCCCAAGGGACCTGCGCCCTGCGCATCAGTTCTGCTGGAACAAGTTATGGTAAGGGCGGCTTCGAAAGAAGAAAACAATTCACAAGTGCCCTTGCCGGTCCCTCCAATGCAAACATTTTCCAAAGTATTTTTTCCACATTTTTGCATCTCTTGTTTGAATAAGTCCCCATTTACTGCTGCTGGCTGAGCCAGAACAGTCTACACATCCCAGGGGAGGGCCCGCCCCAATAGAAAGAATTCCAGACTAACTAGCTGAAGAAATAAGTATTTGGTAATGAGCGTGCAGAGGACACTGAGCCTGCCTTCCCAAGCTCCACCTTGGGCTTCCTGTGGCTGCTACTGCCAAGAAAACAGCTTCTTATCCACTCTGGCAGTTAGGGGAAATGTGACAGCCCTGGATCTGGTGCCTGCGAAAGGTGTTTACTGGGTCCTGCTCCAGATGGGAACATTCAGGCTCAGTCCCCTCTTCTACATTAAGTCTTCACTCATCCTTTGACTACACCGCCTTTCTGGGGCCTTTGTCATCTGGGGCTGCCTGGGGGAACTGAGCCTGCCTCATCTCCATGGCTAATGAAGTGTCCCAAGGCACTGGTTGCCCCCCTCCATCCCCCTCTAAGTCATGCTTCTGTGGGAGGGGTCCCAACCAATCTCCTGTCCTTACTTAAACTTCCTCCTGTCAGAGGATGACAGAGGCACATCTTTGGGCACCAGGGCCCCTCCCACAGAGAGGCTGAGTACTGGCCCTGGGGGTCGAGAGTCTGGGGAGCAAGAGAGCCAGGAAAAAAACTTGCACCCCGGCTCACAGCCTGGCCATCTTGCTCTGTCCTGCCTGTTAGCTTCAAGCATAATAGTCCTCAAGGAAACTGCCTGTGCTGAGAGGTCAGAGGCTATGACTGGACATACTGTGTATTCCCCACCACTGGAGAGACCACTGCTCACCTGTCTTTCACCTCTCCTTGGGGGTGAATTGCATTTTCCAAAGTTAGCAACAAACGGGATCTCTAACCAACTGAACCTTTGATCTTTGTACAGCCAGCTCTGACCATCCTCCTGCAGAGAGGGAGGGGCTATTTCCCCTTCTCCCAAATCCAGGGATGGTGCCACTTTGGGGTAAGTGATGCTATTTGACTTCTGAGGCCAAGTTACAAATGACGAGACAATTTCTGCCTGGCCCTCTTGGGACTCTCCACTTTGAAAAAAAAAAATTTAATGTTTATTTTTTGAGAGAGAGAGAGACAGCATGAGTGGGGGAGGGACAGAGAGAGAAGGAGACATAGAATCCAAAGCAGGCTGCAATCTCTGAGCTGTCAGCACAGAGCCCGATGCAGGGCTCAAACTCACAAACCATGAGATCATGACCTGAGCCGAAATCGGAGGCTTAACCAACTGAACCATCCAGGTGCCCCTGGACTCTTTGCTTTGAAATGCAACTACCATGCTGTAGAGAGGCCAAACCTGCACAGAAGCCACATGGAAGTTTCTCAAAGCAGTCCAAGCCAGCATGTGAGGAGGCAACTCTTCAGGTGAGCAGCCCAAGTCCAGGGATCCCCTCAGGCTTGGAGTCCTCCCAGTGAGGTCCCAGATGCTGTGAACAGATTCTAGCTTTCCTTGATGTTGTCTTTCCCAAATTCTGATGCTCAGAAACATAATAAAATGATGTAAGCTGCTATGTTTGTGGTAACTCATTATCAGCAACAGTAACTGCATCTTTTCTCTTACAGAAACATCACACTTCCTGCCCCCTTGAAATCACATGTGGCCCTGTGACTTGCTGTGGGCAATGCAATTTGAGTGGAAATGATGTATGACAGTGTTTCATTGCTTGGCTCCATTCTTTGCCTGTTCTTCTGGAAGACATGGAGATGTTGTCTCTGTGGGTCACATTGGACATACAGTAGGAGGAAAACACAAGAGTTTTGTTTCCAACCACTGAGATTTGGGGGTTGTTTGTCACCACGTCATATTGTGTCCTGACTGATACACACACTGTTCAAGATGCAGTTGCCTGGCTCAGGGGAGACCATTGCTTATGGACTGAACACTATAGACTCTGGTGTCCTGGTCCCCTACTTGTCCTGTCTCATGGCTTTCCCATCAAACTTAGGGAAGATTCTCTCAATGCAGGGCTTACCCTTTTATACTTTTCCAGAAGCTCTTCAGTGCCAGAAGAACATGCTGTTGACCAGACCCAGGACAAGCTGGGCACATCCAAGTTCTGGTCCAGCCCCTGGAGACAGCGGCCTCAAATATGAGGGCCATCTGGGTTCAGAGGAGCAGACAGTTGGCCATGCAGCCAGAAGAAGGATAGGGACCTAGGAGCTAGAGAGCTAGGTTTAGGTCCTTGCACTGCCTTGGGTAAGTCCTCTGCTTATGAGCCTCAGTTCCCTCATTTGTAAAATGGCATAACATCAGTGTCTTGGTCTGTTCGGGCTGCTGTAATAGGATACCATAGACTGGTGACTTCTAAACAACAATACAGATTTTCCCCCACTTAGGATGAGATTAAATCCCAGTAAACCCATCATAAGTTGAAAATACCTTGCACCAAGGAGCACCTGGGTGGCTCAGTTGGTTGAGCGTCTGACTTCGGCTCAGGTCATGATATCGTGGTTTGTGAGTTCAAGCCCCACATTAGCCTCTGTGCTGATAGTACAGAGCCTGCTTGGGATTCTCTGTCTTTCTCTCTCTCTCTCTCTCAAAAATGAACATTAAAAGAAATATCTTAAGTCAAAAATGCATTTAATACACCTAATGTACTAAACATGATAACTAGCCTAGCATACCTTAAACTTGCTCAGAACACTTCCATGACCCTACAGTTGGGCAAAATAATCTTACACAAAGCCTATTTATAATAAAGCATTGACTACCTCATATAATTTGCTGATTACTGTACTGAAGGTGAAGAACTGACCGGCTGTGGGTGTGTGGGTTGTTTACCCTCATGATCGCATGGCTGACTGGGAGCTGTGGCACCCGCCACCACCCCGCATCACAGGAGAGCAGCATACTGCAGATCACTAGCGCAGGAAAAGATCAAAATCCAAAATTCAAAGCATGGTTTCTACCAAATAGATGTTGCTTTTGCACCATTGTAAAGTCAAAAAATCATTAAAACAAACCATTGTAAGTCAGGCACCTTTTGTGTTTATTTCTTACTGTTCTGGATACCAGAAGCCCAAGATGAAGACACTAGAAGATTAAGTGTCTAATAAGAGTTCTCTTCCTGGTTCATAGATAAGTGTCTTCTCGCTGCGTCCTCACATGGTGGAAAGGGTGTGGCAGCTCTCTGGGGTCTTCTTTACAGGGGCACTAGTCCCACTCACGAGGGTTCCACCGTCGTGACCTAATCACCTCCCAGAGGCCCTACCTCCTAATGCCATCATATTGGGGGTTAGGATTTTGACATATGAATTTAGGGAGGACACAAACACTCAGACCATAGCATAATGTCTTCCCTCACAGGGCTATTATTTAGAGGATCAAATTCCCATGTGAAGGGCCCTACCCAGGTCAACAGCACAGGTGGCACCATTCAGTGGCAGCCATTGTTCCTGAACGTGTGCTTTTACACACAGCACACACCATCACATCCAGAAGGAAAGGTGCAGTCCCCAGCCACATGCTCCAAGCAGACAGCCCATTAATTACCTCCTTCACCTCCCCAGACCCATGCCTTGTCTCACTCAGGCAAGCTTGGATGGTTCAACTCCTTGTCCCCAAGGGACCTCCCTGTGCAGGTGGGCAACACATTCAAATAACTCTATCTGGAATGACTGGCAGACTTAGTGAAAAAATCATAACTTTGCAGGATAAAAGATAATGTCTCTTCTTCTTCCAAGGTTGGGCTTTTGACTGATTACTGCACCTCCCTCAAAAGGTTGCATGGAGGTGTCAGTAAGGTAATGGCAACTGTATGCTGCTCAGTGCTCAGGCCATAATCTTGGAGCCACTTCATCCTCCTTCTTTTTTGCATGTGTCATATCCACCAAATCCAGTCATTGGTCCCTTCGCAGTGTGGTCAACATCCATCAACTATCACACACACACACACACACACACACACACACACACACACACAAAACCACCACCACTATGCACACTGTCTCAGGACATCTCCCCAACAACTGCCTCCTGCCTGGTCTCCGGCTTCCCCCTTCCCCACCCCTCCTTTCTCCACACAGCACAGTGAGCCATTTAAAACCCAAGCCAGGGACTCTAGCATATTTCCCAAAGCCATCAAGCAACTCTCCAATTCTCAGCAAACATCAACTGGATGGATGCCCCACAAATTTAACTCAATTCAGATATGACCTACCTGGATACGGCATCAAATCCCACAGCTTAGGGGTTCAGGCCCATGAGAGAGGCCCCTACTTCAGACACCAGTTACAAGTCCAGGTTGTCACCTGTGCTTCTGACCACCTGGCTGTAAATCAGAGTTCCCATGACCTCCTTCTTGGGTTCAATTAATTTGCTAGAGCAGCTCAGAGAACTTTGAGAGCACTTACTTACAAGTCCCAGTTTATTATAGAGGATACAGATGGAAAACCAGATAAAGAGGTATACAGGGCAAGATCTGGAAGGGTCTTAGATGCAGGGGCTTCTGTCTCTGAGGAGCTGGGGTATGCCACCCTCCCCTCTTGTGGAGGTATTCACTGACCTGGAAGCTCATCAAATCTTGTTGTTCAAGAGGTTTTATGGAGCTTAATCTGCAGCCCCCCATCCTTCTCCTTCCCAGAGGTCAGTGGGAGGGACTGAAAATTCTAACCTTCTAATTCTTCAGTCTTTCTAGTGACCAGCCTATCCTGCAATCAAGCAGGTGTCCCACCCTAAGTCACCTCATTAGCATAAACTCAGATGTGTTTGAATAACAAAAGACACTCCTATCACTCAAGAAATTCCAAGGGTTTTAGGAGTTTTGTGCTAGGAGCCAGGGACAAGACCAAATACGTTTCTTCTTATACCACAGGGCCAGTCACCCCTCTGCTCTCCTCCAGCCCTGGGCCTAGGAGCTGTCCTGCCCACACCTTCATCTCAAGACCTTGAATTTGCCCTTCTGTCTGCCTGGAAACTCTTCACCTGGATATCGGTAAGCCCCATTAACTCAGCTTTCTCAGATGTTTATTTAAATGTCCCTGTTCCAGGAGGGCTTCCTGGTCAACCCATTTAAACCTGTAGACCACCCCTTCCACTTGGGGTCCCCTTCCCTTCATTATTGTTATCTGTTTATCACTATCACCACCTGACACACAGGTGTTTATTGCCCCTTGCCCAATTAAAATCCAAGCATGAGAAGGGCAGCTGGGTGGCTCAGTTGGTTGTCTGACTCCTGACTTTGGCTCTGGTCATGGTGTCACAGTTTCTGAGTCTGAGCCCCACATCAGGCTCTGTGCTGACAGTGCAAAGCCTGCTTGAGATTCTCTTTCTCCCTCTTTCTCTCTGCTCCTCCCCTGCGCTCTCTCACTCTTTCTCTCTCTCTCTCTTTCTCTGTGTCTCTCAAAATAAATCAATAAAATAAACTTTAAAAAAATAAAATGAAATAAAATCCAAGCATTGAAGTGAAGGCAGGGCTTCATCTTCATCCATTCCACTGCCCTCACTCTGGCGATTCCTGGGAGTAAATTCATGTGGGAATGCCATTTTCCCACTGACAAATGCCAAGCAGGGGGACAGGAGGGTGAGGATGGCAGGATGAGCAGGACCCAGCACCTGGCAGGCAGATGAGAACCACTTGCTACAGCTTCTGTGGATCCAAGTGGCACTGAGAGAAGCCTGGAGGTCTGAGTTACCCTTCCCACAGCAAGTGCAGTGGAAAGCCCCTGGGTGAGGGTCAGAAACAGAGTTCAAAGGGGATCGCTAAAGATGCGAGGGGTCGGTCATCCAGCAAAAGGGCCCTGGAACCCTCAAGGCACTGACGTGGGGGACCCAGTGTGGAAGAAAGCCTGGAACTCAGAGCCAAGCTCTCACTTCCTCCCTGGCAGACCCGGACGAAACATGTGAGACAGAACAAGCCTGAGGCCCATGTGAGCACAAAGAGCTCCTGGGCCACAGGACCCTGCCTGGCAGTGGTTGGTGCCCCTGTGCCCTGCAGCAACCCCACCCTAGCACACCCACCCATGGTGAGCTAGCTCTGACTCAGACTGTCCTGCACCCAGCCCATGGATGGTGGTTGGGTGGTTTTCGGCACTCTTGGACCCATCTTGGAATAGAGGGGGCAGGCCCAGGCCTGGACCAAGAGCAGTGGGTGTCAAGGAATCCCCAGAGGCTAGCCTAGCACCTGCATGGGCCTGATGGCTCCAGGAAACCAAAAGGATTATCTGGTGGTTTGGCACAGTTGACCCCAGAAAATGCAAGGATGCAGATACCCTGCCAGGTGAGTTTTCACCCTTGTTCCCCCCATCAATCCTTGGCTCTTGAGGACCTGCCAGGCTGAGGCCCCTTCTATTTCCAAGGGATCTCAATTCCCCTCAGAGGGGTATTAGATAAGCATGGCTGAGGGGGTCTTAGCTCTACCTCTGACCAGCACTGTCCTCCTCCAGGACAGCCTGCATCATGCTCTCCAGAAAGGCAGTGAGAGGGACCTTGGACTCTGCCAGGGACACACAGGGCCCTGGGGCCAGGAGGAGGCTGGTCCTCCCCAGTCACAGTCTCCAGGGAAAACCTCACTGAGGATGCAGCCCCACCCAGCGGGCAGATCAAAGAGAGTCTCGTGGGCGAGTTCAGTGGGGCTGGCCCCACACTTCCAGGCCTGGCTGCCCAGTTGTCTGCCCACTGGGCGCCTGTGGCTGCCCTGGCCAGGAGGGGAGAGGGGTACTGTGGTGAGGCCCGCCTTCCTGCTTCGTAGCTACACAGCTCCAGGGCCTTGGCCTCCTGCCTGGTCTCTCCAGGGCCTGGGGTCCTGCTCCAAAGTCAGTCCTGATGTAGCACTGCAGCCCAAAGATGGCTCAGAGAGACTTGTTGCTGAGCCCTGGGGACAGGGGGCACCTCCCTTCTGGAAGGGGCCCAGAGGTCAGTCAGAACTTGCTCCAGGGCATTCCTGGCTGGCAGGCAGGCAGGCAGGCACCTGCATGGGGAGGGGGACAACAACATTGAACACATCCCTGGAACAGACACTGAACTTGAGCCTGGGAGTGTACAGTGGGGTTGGCCCCACAACAGAGCTGTCATGACTCCCACCAGCCACTACACACAGATGCCAAGAACTGACTTGGAGGTTTCTCCCCTCCTCTTGTAACATTTGTCAGTAAAGCTCAGGTTTGGTCTCTTCTGTCCCCTTGCAGCTCTGTCCCCTGATGCTTGCTCACTGGGGAGATGCTCTTGCTTGGGAGGGCTGGGCTCCCACAGGTTATAGGGGGAGGGAGGAAGCCTGGAAAACACCACAATTAGGCCCCACCCCGAGCACGGTGCGCTTTGTGATGGGAACCTGTCCAGGCAAAGGCCTTATCCTAGAGATCTGGCAAATTACTGGGTAGCCATCAGAATGGAGCCAGAGCACAGACGTGCGTGCAGCAGGCACCTTATTAGGCTAATTATGAGCTGTCTCCTTGGCCCACCGATACTGTGTAAAATGTAAAATAAACTCAGGGTTGGCCTAGAAAGCCACTCCAAGGTGGTGTTTTCCTTGGGAGGAGTGCTTGCCAAAGGTCCTCTGGCTGAGGCCCCCGGGGGGGAAAATGTGGAAGAAGTGTCAGGGTGGAGAACCCCAAAAAAAGCAGAGAGATCTGCAGACCCAAAACCAACCTACAAACTGCACGAACCCCTCCCCCACTTCCTTATCTGTAAAGTTCATCCCTTCACACGTATGATGTGCCAGGAATTCCTGGCCCCTGGGTTTGGTTGATATGATAATGTTACTAATACAACTGGCTCTGCACTCTACACCGATTAGCTCATTTAATCCTTGAGGTAAACCCATTCTCTTTTCACAGATGGGAAAACTGAGGCCCAGAGATGTTAAAGAGCTTGCTGACAACTGTCAGAGCCTGGAACCAAGAAGCAGCCCAGCCCTAAAGGACAACCAGGCCCAGGAACTTCCCAGAACAGATAAGCCTGTGGGATGTGACATGCTGGGGAGACCAGCGCCCCTCCCTGAGGGCCAGTCCCCGCAGGTTCATAGGCAGCCCCTAGGCCTGTCAACTGACAGCCAGCACAGGGAGTCACTGGGAGGGAGGACGCCAGGCCCAGGCCCCAGCATGTGAATGCTGGGCTGCGGCGGAGGCTGGCAGGCAGGGCGGTGGCCAGTGGCTCCAAGTCAGGTAATCACACTGGGCACCCTGCACACCCCTACCCCACGTGATCGCACCAGCCCCCACCTCCCTCAACACCCTCTCTTGAATTTGGCAAATTCAAGCTGCTTGGGAAATGAGCCCTGAGGCTGTCTCCTGTCAAAAGAAAAGTAAGGACATAAAGAAGGAAGGTATCCACTGGGACCATGGGGCCCAGGAAGGGACACTGCCCCACCCTCTCCCCTAAGGCTTCCATGACCCACCAAGATTCTACATCCAGTCACCTGGTCCCTTTCCCTTCCCAACATACAATGTCACACTCACAGGCCTGGCTGGATCAGTACCTCCAGAGCCCAGCCTGTCCCTTGATGCCTATGCACTCCCCATGGGCTTCAAAGCTTTGAGGACAGAGATGACCAGGTCTCATCCACACCCACGGTAGGACCCAGTCAGGGTGAGACAGGACCAAACACAAAAGGCCAAGGGCCCCTCCCTTGGGGGCTATCAGAAGTCACTCAGAAACCCCAAGTCCTTCCCCAAGGTCCCTTCATCCACAGGGCCTGGGGTCTTTTAAGAAAAGGAGGGCGGGTGTCTGGGTGGCT
Organism: Panthera pardus; assembly: GCF_024362965.1. Taxonomy (NCBI): domain Eukaryota; kingdom Metazoa; phylum Chordata; class Mammalia; order Carnivora; family Felidae; genus Panthera; species Panthera pardus. Next base: position 14,385,899 of record NW_026526810.1, on the reverse strand, counting down.
CAGTTGGTTAAGCGTGGACTTCGGCTCAGGTCATGATCTTGAGCTTCATGAGTTTGAGCCTCACATTGGGCTCTGTGCTGATAGCTGTGACCCTGGAGCCTGCTTCAGACTGTGTCTCCCTCTCTCTCTGCCCCTCCCCCACTCATGTGCTCTTGCTGTCTCAAAAATAAATAAACATTAAAAGAAAAGAAAGAAGGAAGGAAGGAAGGAAGGAAGAAAAGAAAGAAAGAAAGAAAGAAAGAAAGAAAGAAAGAAAGAAAGAAAGAAAAGAAGGGAGCACATCAAGTTCTAAATTGGACCTAAGGGGCTTACCTGGCTTTACCCATCTCTTTTCACTCTTCTTTTCATTCAGTGAAAAGAACAAAGGGGCACAGCCTTGTTTTAGTGACCATCCTCAGAGTATATTCAGGACCCACAGCCACAGCAGGCTTGGGAAATAACTAGGCTCTCCCCAGACTTCCTGGGTCAGAAACTCTGGGAGTGGGGCCAGCACTAGGTTTTTAACAAGCCCTCCAAGGGGGTCTGGGGCAGGTACAGTGTGAGAGCTCCTGGCTAACAGCTTCCCTCTTCCACCCTCAGACACACCCCCCCCCCCTCAGACCGCCCCCATTGATTGCCTCAATTGGTTCTTCCTGGCAGAGAGCCCAGAACCCCAAAAGGCTTCTTTAAAGAAATACCTCCTAAGGGATCCTCCTAGTTTTTGTTTTGTTTTGTTTTGTTTTTTTGTCTAAAAACCACACCCTGGCTGATGGCTGAAATTCTAATCTGTCTGAATGTCCCTCTCACCAATGGTGGGACTGGGGCAGGTGGGGGACTTGAAGGTCAGATCCCCTCCTTAGCTCACAAACTGGAAGCCCCTTCCAACAAGGCCAGGGGCTTCCAGATCTGTCTCAGTGTCTGATCTCCTTTTCAAAGGCAGTGCTAAGCATCTAAGTGAGGAAAGAATAGAACATTCTGCAAGCCCAGCCTGCCTGAGAGATAAAGAACAGAAAGGAAGTGCGGAGGTGGCGGTGGCTTTCACAGTAAGTCGCCTGGACCTGTACCCCAAGAGGCCACCATAGCCTGCCATGGCACCCCAACTGTCCCTCCACTGTCCCAGATAACAGAGTCGGGGCTGATGGGATGATTTTTCATGGTCCAGCCCTGACCCTTGCGCCACGGAGGGAGGTGTGCTCACCCTGCCTCCTGTCAGTTCTCCATGCAAATATGAGCTGAGTTACATAAGGTGCAGGAGCCCCCAGGAGCTGCTTCACCCCACTCCCCAAATCTCAGGGCTAGAGCTCTGTATGTCCCTGTCTCAGCCCCACCTGGTAGTGTATCAGACACTGCCTCGGGCACCTAGGAGGCATCTATATACACTCGACATTCTGATTGAGGACACACGAACATCAGAGAAAAGAGACAAAAAATGTTAGACAGGAGGAAAAGGGAAAGAAGATACAGTGACTACCAGGACAGAGGGCTCCCTCAGACTGGGTGGTCAGGGGCATCTGCCAAGGAGAGGAAAGGTAAGAAGGAGCTGGTGGGTGCAGGAAGAGGAAGCATCCAGCAGCACACAGCAGCTAGTACAGTCTCTAGACGGCAGCCTCTCAGTGATTCCAAGGACAGATGGGAGGCCAGAGAGGGTGGGTGGTGGGGGAGGGGAAGCAGGGGACAGATGGCCAGAGAGGGTGGCAGGACCAGTGTACAGAGCTAGGGTTTTATTCCGAGGGTGACAGGAACACATCATGAGATTAAGCAGGGGTCACACTTTTAAATGGTCCCTCTGGTTGCGGTGGAGATAGATTTAGGACTGACCACAGTAGACAAGACCACTCTGGGCCAGTGCCTGTGGCAGGGCAGTCCCGCTCACCCTGGGAACACTCCTGGGCCCCCGTGGGCCAAAGCAGTGAAAGGAATTCTCCCAGAGCCCTCTACCTCACTCCAGTGCAACGGGAGATTTGTTTTATATCTTCAAAGGGTACATTTTGTCAATAAAATTCAGAGCTTACTTTATTTAAAAATTAAAAAATTAATACTCAATTCAACAAAGTCCCAGATATAAAGGGACTAGTTCTTCCTTCAGCTTTTAAATTCTCTTACTAAATGGCTTATTTTATACATAAACCTAGCAAGTTTTAGTCATCACTTTGTTCAGGAAGGGCTTTGATTTATGTTTTGGCCCATCCACATATTTTGTTAATTATACTCCTTTAAATGTTTTAAACTACATTTGTGCATTTAATTTTAATTTGATTTTAACTACTTCAATTGTATCAATGAAAAAAAAAAAAAAAACCTTCCCAAGTACTTCAGTACTGTTTTATAAATCTAATACATTAAACTATAGAGACTCACATTCTCTGAGTATTCCAATACTGTATAAGAACTTAGATTTCTAGTTAAAAATCTCAAGTCTAAATTAATTACTCAATTATGGCTTTAAATTCTAATTAGAAAGTTGGTCTATGAGTCTAATCGCCCAGATTATCTTAAACATGACGAATGCTGGAAAGACCAAAAGCATCTGTTTAAACAATGTTAAAATTGTGGGTTTCCTTCTCTTAGACATTTGGATTGACAATTCTACAGTTTTGTCATCCAAAATAATATCAGAGTTACCTTTCTAAGAAATGTCGGGCTGTGTTCTTGGCTGGCAGAACATTTACTGTTGGGAGAGGTCCTGCCTCGTGCCTGTCTGCCCGGCAGGCTGGGCCTGACCTACAATTGCTCTTCCAAACCCTTCTCAATTTAACAGAGAGCCAGTCTTCCCAGTCAAGTCTCTAGACACGAGTCACCTGTCATCTAATTCCTGTCTCTATTCATAGATGTTTGCAGTCCCCACACTCCTGACTTTACACTTTTCTCCAACTGGCCTATGTACTGCTTCATTCAGTTCTGGATTCTTTTCCAGGTCTTCCTATCTGTTAGGAGGCATTTAAATGGCATCTGGCTGACTGTCCCCCAGCCTGGTGACACCTGACTGCTGCTGCTCGATAATGTTGTCCTCTGTGTTCTGGCCGTCTTTCCCTAACCAGTCAAGTAGACTGTGCTGTTTGGTGGCCCCAGCCCACCCTAGACAGATGTCCAGTAGCACAGACAGGATGACAGGGGTGTCCCAAACCCCTCCATGGATCTGGAGTACCAGTCTGTGTGAGGAGAAAGCCCCAGCCATGGGCATCCCCTAGAACCAGCCTCCTAGCAACAACCCCACTCACCCACTCACCCAGCCTGGTATATTCAGAGATGGACAATAACAAGTGTGAGAACATGGAGGAATTGGAAATCTCATTCATACACTGCTGGTTGAAATGTGAAATGGTACAAGATGGAACACAGACTGGCAATTCCTCAAATGGTTAAACATAGGGTCACCACATGACCCAGCAATTCCACTCCTAGGTATAGACCCGAAAGAAATGGGCATATGCCCACATAAAAACTTGTGCATGAATGCTCAAAGAAGCATCATTCATGAGCGTCATAAAGTACAAACAACCCAAATGTCCATCAACTGATGAATGGATTAAAAAAAAGTGGTATATCCATTCAATGGATAGTTATTCAGCCATAAAAAGGAATGAAGTACAGGGGCACCTGGGTGGCTCAGTCAGGTAAGCGTCCAACTTCAGCTCATGTCATGATCTTGCAGTTCCTGGGTTCGAGCCCCGTGTTGGGCTCTGTGCTGACAGCTCAGAGTCTGGAGCCTTCTTCAGATTCTGTGTCTCCCTCTCTCTCTGCCCCTCTCCTACTTGCAGTCTGTCTCTCTCTGTCTCTCAAAAATGAATAAACGTTATTTATTTATTTATTTTTTAATTGGGGCGCCTAGGTGGCTCAGTTGGTTAAGTGCCTGAATTCGTTCAGGTCATGATCTCATTGTTCATGAATTCAAGCCCCGTGTTGGGTTCTCTGCTGACAGCTCAAGCCTGGAGCCTGCTTCATTTTCTGTCTCCCTCTCTCTCTGCCCCTCACCCACTCATGCTATGTCTCTCTCTCTCTCTCTCTCAAAAACAAATAAACATTAAAATTTTTTTTAATTAAAAAAAAAGGAATGAAGTACTGATATGCCCTATAATATGGATGAACCTTGAAAATATTATGATAAGTGAAAAGAAGCCAGACAAAAATGCCATATATTAAATGGTTCCAATTCACATGAAATAGTCAGAATAATAAATGACTGTGGGGGGGGGGGGGGAAGGGGAATAGTGGGGGTGAGAGATAAAGGGTATGTTTTAAGGTGATGAAAATGTTCTAAAATTGTCTGTGGGGATGGTTGCACTTATCTCCAAATATACCAAAATCCATTGAATTGTATCCATGAAGTGGGTGAATTGTATGATATATGAATTATACCTCAATGAAACTGTTGTATCAAAAAATGTGTGCCCAGAGAAATCTTGTTTCCACTCCTACTCCCTCTGCCTGTATCCACAGGACTTCTTTTTGCAAAATAGGTGAAGTGTATATATATATACATATTTTTTTAATGTCCCCTACTTTCTTATAAAAGTAGTGGTGTCTTATGTGAACAATTTGGCACCTTACTTTTTTTTTTAATTTTTTTTTTTTTTTTAACTTAACAGTGTATCCTAACGCCAGCTGTTTCCATGTCTCTCCGTCTTTTCGATGGGTACCCAGGACCTCCTGGTGGGGGGTGTCATGCACCACTAGGAACACCCATGCCTACCTGTCGCTTCATCTCTGTCCTGGTGGTTCACTGGGGGAGGCTCCTGAATCCAGGCACACTTGAGCGCTCTTTGGTGGCTATTGCACACTGCCGTACCCTCCAGCTCCGTAGCTGGTCCCTGCCACCTCAAACTTCTCACCTGCAAACCGGCTGTTGTGGGAGTCAAGCAAGTTGATACTGGTCGAAGACGTAGAACAGTGTCTGGGACATAATGACCATGATTTAAGTGGGAACTCCTATTATCATTACCCTCACCTTCAAGGCCAAGCAAGCCAATGTCTGGCTGGGAAGATCCGCCTGCCACCTGGCCCAGTGCCTCCTCTTTGTGCTTTGAGGGCAGAGGCAGCCGACGCCTCACCGCAGAGTACAGTGGGGCTGAGTACAGTAAAAGGGGGAGACAAGTAAGGGCATGAGCAGGGGCCTTCAAATGGAAGAACAAAGGGTGGGACAGCCTAAGTGCATCCTACTTCGGTCAGAGTGATTCTGGGAGGGGCCGAGAGTGATGGGGCAGGTGTGCTCCCCTCATGAGGAGCATTTGTGCAGAGGCCTGCACAGAGTGAGGAGCAAACCTTGCTATCTGGGTCAGAAATTTCAGAGGCCCCAGGCAGGGTTTACTTGCTGTATGCCAGACTCTGCAGGGAAGCCCGTGTGGTTCCAGCAGGGTAGGGGCTGGCAAGAAGGTAGAGGTGAGGCAAAGCTCTGGGAGAGGCACATGCCAAGTCAAGTAGGGTCTGGCTCTGTGTGAGTGGGAAGGGAAGCCACCTTCAGGTTCTCATCAGAAAAGGATCCACCCATCTGCCTCTAGAGTTGTAAGGCTCCTGGGGGGGGGTCTGGGTTGGACATAAGTTGCATGTAGCTTGTCAGTGGTGGCTGCTCTCTTAATCCAGGGAGGAGAAGACAGGGTCTGGAGCCAGAGTGGCCTCTGGGGAGGTGTGGTAAAGCCTTCAGAGAAGGATCTACTTTGATGATAGGGCCAACAGAATTTGCATCTGTCCATCTCCATATGCAGCAGGGCCTAGCTGAGCCCTGGGCATGTATCCAGAGTTGTTAGCACAAGCCTATGTCTGCTGCAGAGACCTCCCGGAAGCTTCCAGAGATAAGAGGGTAAGAGTGTCAATAGAGGAAATGCGTGTGGATCCCCAGATGGGGCTCTAGGCCCAGTTCCCCCATGTGACCCATGTCTGAGGTCCATCCAGAGCCCACATTGTTAAAATAACATGAACAGACTCTACTGAATTTCCAAAATGACACCTGTCCAAGCTACTCTGGTCCTCCCCAAGATATCCTTGGGGGTCCTCTGGACATTATGGCCCCAAGGGCTCCAGAACATGGAGGAAGGAGCCCCATGGGATGAAGCAGAGCAGCAGTGGCCCCAAAGGATAGGCATGAGGGAGCAGAAGAGTCACTGGGATGCGCCTGCAGACCTCTCTAGTAGGTGGAGGACAAAGGACATGTAATCGTGGACCAGAGAAACCTGGGGATTCTGGTCTGGTAGGGGAGGACCCTGGGGCCACTGTCCTCACAGATGGAGCATGGCAAGACCTTGAGAGGGCTCCAGGCTCAGCCCCTCGCTGTGGCCACAGCCAGGTATGTGGCCTGCGGAGCCTCAGTGTGCCTTCTGTAAATGAGGATGGAGTCTCCACTCCCTGTCTCCGGGAGGATCATCATCAGCATTAAATGAACTCATGTGAGTAAAAGCACCTTAAAATTGCAAAGTGCATAGAAGTATGCAAGTTACGATTATCGTCACTGTTCCCTGAAACTATGGCATCCTCTTTCTATCACATAAGTAGTGTGTGTGTGTCCCAGAGTGGATTATATTCTCAGAACCAGAGGGTTGAAAGACATTTGGGGGTTAGAAATACAAACTGCAGCAGCAAGGGCAGCATCTAGGAGTCCTTGGGCCCGACCTTGGGCGGAAGCTGAACGCGGAAGCCGAAGGGCGCTTCCTGGAGGGCAAAGGGCAAAGCCAGAAATCCACCCCGCTCTGGTATGGAAGTGGGTAGATAGTGCGAGGGTGGACTGGGGCACTCCTGGGGACACGGGATGCAACGGGAGGATTCAGATGTAGGTGGAGACGCTGTGGGTGCCTGCATGAATGTCTGGTGTGGGAGGGCCCACGGGTGTGGCGGGAGCCTGAGACAACACGGAATGTCATCTCACATGGAACTAAGTGGAGCTGTGAAGGAAAGCAGAGCTTTGGGAGGGGTGAACCGTGACGAGCGGGGTCTGGTTTAGAGGGAGAGGCTGGATGTGAGCACCCAGCCTCGGTGAAGAAGCCCCCTGCCTCTAGCCCTGTTGTTACATGAGCTGACTCTTTGACAACTACCTGTCAGCCCACACAGGAATCCTGACCCTTCCTGGTTTCTACAGAAAACCCTCTCGCTGGGAGCAGTTGATGAATTTCAGGAATTTACTGGAGCCTTGGGAAGCAAGGCTGGCTTGCCTGGCCCCTCTCGCCTTCCTCCTTCCCACACCTCTTATCCCCTCTCCCTGAAAGTTTCGAGGAGCCCCTGAAGGCCTGGACGGTGCAGTGTCCCATAGCCTCAACCCACAGCCCCACCCACGGCCCCGCCCACAGCCCCGAAATCACCGCCCACCGTCCCGAAAGCCCCGCCCAAAGCTTCACACATAGCCCCGCCAACAGCACTAGGAGCTCCGCCCACAGTCCCCAAAGCCCTCACAGCCTCCACAGTCCTGCCCACAGCCCGGCCCACAATCCCCGCAGCCCTGCCCACAGACTCGCCCACAACTCCGCCCACAGTCCCCCACCTCCCCGCCTATAACTCCACCCTACAGTCTCCCAAACTCCCCCACAGTACCCCCTACAGACCCACCCCACAGTCTCCCACAGCCCTCCACCTGGTAGAGGAGGCTCAGGCGGTGAGAATCCCGCATCCTTTCCCGCTTTGGTAGCCTAGTTAAGAGTCAGGACAAGGTGCTTCCAGCCGAGGCGGCCTGGGCACTGGCTGGGGACAGGGATGCCAGGGAGGGCTGGAAAAGAACAGGAGTGTGGTCTGGGTCTTAGAGGATATGTGAGATTTGAGTAAAGAAGCCCATTCCAACTCAGCGAGCAGACCAGGAGGTAAGAGGGAAGATAAATGAGAGGATAATCCAGGACAGAAAAAGTGAAAGCAGAGACAAGAGATACAGAAGGCTGACTCTGTAAATCTACCTTCAACTACTATGAAACAAAAAAGGAGAGAACATGAAGTGAGGAAAATTTGCAACAAAATATCAGAAGAAAACATTTCCAGGTCTAAAGAGACACATGGGACAAAGAATGAAGGAAAAATGACCTGCCCTTAGAAATATCTGCATGAAAGCACAAAACAACAGGGAGGAAGAAAAGGTTGAAAGGTTGCAAAAAGGGTAAAAGTAAACGGTTTGCTGCAAAGGAGAATCACAGTGGTTCAGACTTCCCATCAGTAGCAATGGATGTAAGAAGACACTCGGGAAGTAATTTTGAACCTAGTTTTCTATACTTGACCAAATTACCACTCAGAGTATGAGACAGAATAAATATATCTTCACACCTCCAAGGATTCAAAAATACATATACACCTCACAAATATCCTTCCTTGGACAGTTACTTGAGGACATGCTGCAGCAAAGTGAGAAAGAAAACCAAAAAAAAAGACACGGCATCTGGAGTATAGAGTATAGAGTGACCCTCTCTGGGGCAGTAGAGGGAGTCCCAGGTAACAGCTGTGCAGAGTCAGGGAGCAAGCAGCCAGATTGGGGCAGGAGCAGGGGCCATGCTAGGGAGGAGGCCTTGGGAACAAAACAGTGGTAAAATTGACGCTATGGCAGAGGCACCTTATAGTTTGTTAATAAGAAGGAAGAAAGGTAATTAAAAACTACAGAAGAGGGGCACTTGGGTAGCTCAGTCAGTTAAGTGTCTGACTACAGCTCAGGTCATGATCTCACAGTTTTGCAGTTCGAGCCCCATATTGGGCTCTCTGCTGTCAGTACAGAGCCTGCTTAGGATCCTCTGTTCCCTTCTCTCTCTGCCCCTAACCCACTTGGCACTCTCTCTCTCTCTCTCGAAAATAAATAAGCATTTTTTAAAAAGCTACAGAGGGAAAAATGTATATAATGAAATTAAGTCTCAAATATAAAGCAAAGTAAAAGAAGATATGATTTTAAGCTATTGATGGAATGAAGGAATGAAATGTGTTCACCCAACTTGCCCTGGATGCTAAGAATATCCTTCTGTAGGCTCACAGAGAAGGAAATGTCCCCTAGTCCAGGGACTGGCTGTGCAGTGAGGGACATGTAACACGTAAATGCTCTCAGCCCTGGCAGGTAGAGGCTCCCACTGCTGTGCCACCTGAATCCACCTTTATTGTACAGTTTGCAGGAGTACATGACGGGGGGGCAGAGAGGGGCAAGAAGGGTGGATGGTAAGGGCCCTGGGACCCTCACCTTCCAGAAAGGGAAGTAGAGACATGGGCCAAAGGTAGGGTCACATCTATGAGAGAGAAACAGCATTTTGTAACGCTTCAAAGGGAACCTACAGAGTTCAAACATTCCTTGTCATGTAAGCACAGGGTGGATAGATGGAATTAATCAATCTTCTTTCATATCAGGAAGCCAGTCTATTTCGTCAAATGCTCATAAATCACAAAGCAGGAGGACAGACAAGCATTTCATTGAGGCATAGGGAATAACTAACAAGATATTTAAAAAGAGAAATGATTAAAAAAAAAAAAAAAAGGGTTAGCCCTGGGGTGGTGGAATGTTCAGTGACTGGGGGCCGGGGGTGGGTGGGGAGCAGGAGGAGAGAGATTATTTTATCACTAGGTTTACTGGTATTTGTTTTTTTAACCTTGTATTGCTTTGATTAAAATTCGTAAATGTTAAAAGTGAAACCAATGACTGAATTACTTCCAAAGTCCTTGAACACCATGACTCAACACCCCATAAAGCAAAGTAAACATATTTTGCTGTTTTACTGGAACTTTCTCAATCAGTTTTGCAACCATCACCAAATGTATACAAAGCATGCCTTCCTTACTCTACTGTATACATGAAAAAAAAAAAAAGCAGTTCCAAACATTTACTAAGGGTACAGTGCCAGCTGGGATGAGGAATAATGAGCCCCAACCTCCACCCCCAGATGGCGCCTCCAGGTACCACAGCAGGTAACCAGGACCCTACCCTGCACTCAGGGCCTGCATCCTTCCCTAGTCTCAGATCAATGAACACTTCTCTCCTTGCAGAAACTTCCCATCCAGGAGCTCACCTCCTCCCCACCCCCCAGCCCCCGCCCTGCCGCTTCCCTCTGACTGGAGCAGTTCTATTTTTATTTCTTGTGTTGTACAGCTTCTGTCCCAGCCAGCAGCCATGCTCCTGGTGCCAGGCTTTGCCCAGCTTGGGGGGTAGCCCAAAGCCATCTCAGCACACTTCAGGCTGCACATTGCAGGGATGGCCCTCAAGCCTGCCTGGACAAGCTCAGATGCGGGAACCAAATCCTTGGACCATATATAAAATCGTCAAACATTTTACATCTAGAGCAAATATGGAGAAAGAAAAAAAAAACCCTTAACTCCCACCACCTAGCAGGTACAGGTGAAGCCTTCTGAGCCATCTGCCCTGACTTCCCCAACATGTTCTGCACACTTGGCTTATGGGTATGGATGCACGAAGAACGCATGTCATTGCCCTGTGTTTCCAGCACTCACAAGCATGTCACTCTATGACAGTGCTTCATTTTTGCAGTTTGCTTTCTTTATGCAGCACTGCTTTTGGATAAGTTTGATGCACTTGCTTCTGCATTGTGCCTTTGCACAGTTGTGCAGACAGCCACTGGGCACGTTCCTCCTTGCATGTATGCGTGTTTAGGAGCCCTTGGGGTGTGTTTTGCTCTCCATAAGGTCACAGTCATGGACGCCAGTGGACATCTCCTGAGGGGTGGGAGGTGAGCTTCCCAGCTTACCTTTGACAAGCTCTTAGCTTCATAAAAGTGCTCTGGTAGTTTTTAATTACAAAAGTTATACCTGAGTGGGTGTGAAAACTTAAAAAAGAAATAAAAATAAGTAAAGAAAAATAATTTGTAATTTCTACTAAATATAAAACTGCTTGAGCTTTGTCTCTTACCAGTAATCTTTCTATGCATATATATATATACACACACTATATATATATACATATATATATTATTATATTTTTAAATAACAGATGAGAAAAATGTTTAAATAACAGGTGATTATAGTTTACAAACTGTTTTTTTTTAATTTTTTTTAACGTTTATTTTTGAGACAGAGAGAGACACAGCATGAACGGGGGAGGGGCAGAGAGAGAGGGAAACACAGAATCGGAAGCAGGCTCCAGGCTCTGAGCCATCAGCCCAGAGCCCGACGCGGGGCTCGAACTCGCAGACCGCGAGATGGTGACCTGAGCTGAAGTCGGCCGCTTAACTGACTGAGCCACCCAGGCGCCCCACAAACTGTTTTATAACCTGCCTTTTTTTTACTTAATATATTGGATACTGGAGATAGTAGATGTCACATAGTTAAGTCAATCCCCTATTCATATTTATGCTATTTTAAACATTTTGGTATTTTTAACAGATAGTTTTCTTTTAAGTGTTTTATTATTTAATATTTGCTGCATTCACAAGTGTGAATGGAAGTGTAATGGAAGTGTGAGTTTTGACACCCCCCCCACCCGGCACCCACCCAGGCACAAGCCGGTCACCACTGACATTGACCCTGGGCATCTCACAGGGTCCTGTGCTCCCCACGGTAGAGGTACCCACTCTCCTCGATGTGGGCTTTGTGCTTCCATTATGCAAAAAGCTCAAGCACTAGCCACAGCTGCTCTCCCCAAGGTGAAAGATTCACATAAGCGATTCCCTGGACCATGGTTGGGAGAGAGCTGCAGAACCCTGGATGGAGCCACCCTCCCTGCTCTGGGTGTCCTGCCCTTGCAGGCCTGCGATCAGTCTCAGCTAACCTTCCAGAATGGGCTTATAGTTAGAAAGGGCAGGAGACAGGCAAAAGACAGGGCATAGTTTACGTTCATCAGAGCCAGCATTCAGTAACCATTTTCCAAAAGCAATAATAAATCAATAAGCAGACCTCATGGGGTGCTCTGCATGCTGAGGACTCCTCTGAGGAGGAAGCCTATTGATTATGCAAATCATATTGATATTTATTGTTGATACTCACCCAGTGCTCCTGGGGAATTAATAAATAACTCACTGCCCTGCTGTGAGAATGGGAATAGAAAACACTATGACAGAGTGACAGGGACGGGGGCAGAGAAGCAGACTAAATCCCTGAGTGCGGCTTCCCCAGGCCTCACGCTGTCATGGAACCCGTTTGTCACTGAGGGTAATGACTGCAGGGCCATCTGTCTCCGGTGTGGGGAGCAGGTAGTCATGGCTGCATAGGAGCCTTCGTGGGAAAAGGGATCTGCTTGGCTGCGGGGGCCCTAACAAGAGGCCTGAGCCTCATAACTGCTGGTGACTTGGAGGTTGCAAGTGGGAGTGGAGGCCAGGCCGGAGGGAGCCTGGGCACAGGCGCAATTCCAGCTGACTTGGCGCCTGACATCTGGGGCCTCCATGCAAACTTCACAACAAACCTGTGTGGCCCCCGGCCATGGCTGCTTCCCTGCTGAGGAAGGCAAGGCTTAGAGAAGGACCTCTCTAGGGCTGTTCAGGTGGCACATTCAGAACTGAAAGCTGGGTCCAGCTGTGTCTGGTGCAGAGACTCAGCCTCGCTCTGAGTGAGATGGCTGCGAGAGGGACAATCACTTTTTTATTTTTATTTATTTACTTTTAAATGTTTATTATATTTTTGAGAGGGAAAGCATGAGCAAGTAGGGGCAGAGAGAGAGAGGGAGACAGAGAATCTGAAGCAGGATCCAGGCTCTAAGAGCACAGAGCCCAACGAAGGGCTCAAACTCACGAACCGTGAGATCATGGCCTGAGCCGAAGTCGGACGCTTAACCAACTGAGCCACCCAGACACCCCGCTTTTAAAAAAAGAACTCAAGTACAGTGACTAATATTTTCATTGTTGTTATTTCCACTTTTCAGAGCTGACAACTGAAGGAAAATACTGTGAAGGGCTACAAAATGCAAGTGGCAGAAGCCCAGTCCAATTTAATCTACTGTGTGACCACAGGGTTCTCCTGCCACGCGGGAGTTGATCAGGCCCAGCGTTTCTCGGCTGTAGCCTGAGTGGCACTGTGCTCTCCCTTGGCTCAGGGCGGGTGCAGCAAGGCTGTGAGGACCCGGGCAGGTGGGGAGATTATCCCAGACTTGCTAGATGGGCCTGATGTAGTCACAAAGGCCCTTATAAGAGGGAAGTTGGAGGTCAAAGAAGAGAGAAGTTGCTGTACTTTTGGCTTGGAAGATGGATGCAGGGGCCAGGAGTCAAGGCATCATTTCTTCAATCAAGAAAAGATGTTCCAGAGGGAACCAGTCTTGATGACACCTTGAGTTTAGTCTTATCAGATTCATTTCAGATTTCTGACATCCAGAGCTATGATGAGCAGAGCAGAGAATAGAAATGTTTTGCCTTAAGCAACTACGTTTGTAGTGATTTATTACAGCAGTAATAGGAAACTAACACAGGCTGTATGCTTCCAACACCATCTCCATCAAAACCTGCCTGTCCTGTGCACCACTGCTGTGGAGTCTCTGATCCGTGACGGTGGCAAAGTTAGTGTGGAGGTGGCCACCTTGCCAGGAGTAGCCAGGTGCCATCACTGGGCTAAACCATTTTCCTCTCATCAGACCTTAGAAGTGGTGCTAATGGCGGGAATTTTATCGTGGGATATGTGAGGTTTGATTAGAATGTACTGAGCCACCCAGGTCCTTGGAATCAGTTACACAGTCTAACGTGTTATTTGAAGCCCTCTGCAGTCAAGCCCAACCCACCAAACACCAGCCTGCACCCCCAACATGACTGACAAGGCCACAAAGAGATAGTTTAAGAGGATCATGCCCCAGTGGGTCCTCCTGAAAAATACTGCAGCCTTAGTTTTGCCTACTAAACAGGCTCCCATCCAGAATTCTTTTATGGCATTTGTGGCCAGTAGCATTTCAGCCTCTGCTTGAATACCTCCAGCAGTGGGGTGGTCACTGTTTGCAAGCCAGCGCCAAATGATGGTAAGTTCCTGTAGTTTGTGAGCCATGGCCAGCCTCTGCCCTCTGACAATGTCTCAACCAGATGCCAGCCTCCACCTTCTCAAAGACAGCACTGTCTGGTTACTCCCAGGCCCTGTGTCCCCCAGAGACCTGCTGCAGGTCAGCACCAACCAGCCATAGGCTGGATCGCCTCCAGATTTGATGTGGTAAGATGGGTCTATCTTATCTGGTATAGGCACACTTCGTCTTGCTGGCTATGATCAGGGACTTGCTGTCCTTCTACTGGCTGCCAATGTCATTTTGAATCCTCACTCTGTTATCCAAGAACTTTACTACTACATTCCCATCCAGGTGCAAACCCTCCCTGACACTGCATACTTCACCTAACTGCCCCAAGTTTGACTTTGTAATTCAAGGTCCTGATAAAAAAGCAGAGGGTGTTGGGCAAGGAGTGTCTGGGGGCTGACCACTCTGTAACACCCAGTACCTGCTCAGTTCTGATATCCTATTATCACAGACCCTCCCCCCACACTGCTTATGTGCTGTTTATGCCACACGCAATACTGCATTGGTTTTTTTTTTAAGTTTATTTATTTTAAGAGGGGGGAGGGGCAGGCAGAGAGGGAGAGAGACAGAGAGAGACAGAGAGAGAAAGACAGAGAGAGAGAGTCCCAAGCAGGCTCTGTGCTGTCAGAACAGAGCCTGACGTGGGGCTCAATCTCAGGAACCATGAGATCATGATCTGAGTCGAATTCAAGGGTCAGTCACTCAACCTACTGAGGCACCCAGGTGCCCCTCATTGCATTGGTTTTTTAAACACCAGGAAAATCTATCGCTTGAACATTTTCTTCCTTCTATGCTACTGGGTGCCTCTCAAGGTCTCAGGACACCCCTAGGGCTTGAGATGGAGGCTTCCTGAATGCCAGGCCCCCATCTTCTGGAAAGGAACACCAGAAGGAACCCAAAACTTCTTGCAAACCTCAGCAGCGATGTCACAACTGATGGCTGCATTTGCCCCCACCCCGTTAATATTTATAAAGCATTTGGGCTCCTCTCAACACACACCTATTTATGGAAGTGAATCTATTCAGCTTGCCGCAATCAGGGAGTTCCTGAGCAAAAAGGAACAGTCTCTGAGAAGGAAGAACGATCACCTTCCTGGGAAAATCCTCCGACCAAGACTGGGCTCTGTCTCCATATTAAAAGTTTTTTGTCTGAAAACAAGCCCTGTTTTCCTAACAGGTGTCAGTCCCCTAACAGGGACTTCACAGCTCCTCCTCCTAATCTATGCTGCAGAAAAGATTTTATCAGGAAACACCTGCCAGTGTAGATGTTTTCCAGGTTTAGGAAAAATCACCTTTGATTGACTGCAGTGCTTTTCGTTATTACTATTTTCCATTTCGTGTTTTCATGTGTTCTCTCAACAGTAGGCGATCACGTAAGAATCAGGCACAGACCCGGATTCAGTCCTGGATGAGAACCTGGCTGGGGGCTGCGACGGCAGGGCTGCACCTGCACCTTCCCTCCATGCTCTTCGGGCACAGGTCTGGGGCCCATCTCTTCCTGCCAGCTACAGGCTTTATACTGCCTGCTATGGAAATGCCCTGATTTGGGTGGTAAGGGAGCAGCCAGGGGTGCTTAATTATCACAGAAGACTTGAATGAGCTCTGGTATCAACACATACCATGCCAGTCCCCAGCGCCCCAGACCTGGCACTTGTGGCAGTGTGCTTTGGGGTCCGTTCCCACAGCCAACCTCAGGGTCTTCTGTGGCTGCAAACAGGTCACTCTTTGGACCCTGGGCAGGGGCAAGGGGAGCAGGCAGCCATCTGGCTGAGTGACAGTGTAGTCTGACAGACTTTCAGACCCTCGGAGGGCAACTGGAGTTGAGAAATGGGGCTGCTGCCCTGGGGAGCAGGTGTTTATGGGGGGGGGGGGGTTCTAGGGACCAGCACTATGCCCTGCTCAGGGTCCTGTCATCAGTGCCTCCCTGGGGTCTACCTTTCTCCTTGATGCTCTGAAGGATGGAATTGTCAGGCTGAGCTTTTTGTGGGGGAGGGAGAAGAGTTGAGGGGTGGGAATGTGATAAGCTGAAATAGGCAGGGGATAGCCAGAGGGGCACCCACTTTCTGCAAAGCCTTCTATTCTATAAAAGGCCTACAAAGCTCAGGGTCGGTTACTGCCCCTCAGGCAATTACATATAGCTGCTGGAGTTGGTCCATTTTGGTCCCTCCCCTCCCCCACCCCGGGCCTCTCCAAGGAACCAGCTCTGGCAAATAAAATAATGAATCATAAATTTTATTTCAAAATGTAAACGTCACTAAACATGCATACACGTTAAAACAATAAAATTTACAATTTAGTTAATTTTTTTTTCTTTTTGCATAGGACATCATTACAATATAGAATCTATGCCATACAAAATACATACAAAGTTTTATCCGAGCAAGCCAAGGCCAGATTGGGAACTGTACAACTGTAATACTTCACTGTAGTGATCCAGGAAAGATGAAACGTGGCCTTCGGAAGCATGGTGTGGTGCTGGTTAAAAAGAAAAAAAAAAAAAAATGTTCCTACAGAAAAGGAAAATGTGTGCTCCATGGAAATGGTCTTGGACCCTTGGATTCTGCCTTGGGATTTTGGCAAACGATTCCAGAGAAACTCCATCAATGGCTTTGGATGGGGAAGGGGTCATTTGTGTGGGTCTGGGGTGGCTGACTCATGCACCCAACATATCCACACAAGTTATTCCTGGTTCTGTGGGAACCACAGCAAGCCCCAGGCCCCACAATGCATAGCTCGTGCTGACACCGTTGAGCCCTTGGGATCCCCGGCACTAGGCACATGGACTCTCCGGGCTGAGACTAAAGAGCGAAGCCACCCACCCACCCATGGGCACCCTGACCAGGAATGGCCACCACACTGCTCCCCAAGTGGTGTCTGAGCCGCCCTGGGAAATGACCCTCTCACCCCACACAGAGGGCAGGCTGGGGAGGGATCCGGCCGGTACACCCAGCCCTTGTGCTCTGAGTGGGAAGGAAAATCTTTGACCAGACCTGTGGCTGTCTTGCAGGCATTCAGCTCACACATACTTGGGTTTCTAAGTGAGCGTGTACAGCATCCTGTCAATGTGTCACTGGGAAGCTTCCCTTGAGCCCTAGGAGAAAGCTGCTCCTGTGGTCCACTCCCCTCCCATCCTGTTCATCTTTAAATAAAAGTAGTAAGGTTTTAAAGCTGCATAAGAAGGGAGAGGCTGGGCAGGGCCAGCTGGACGCACTGCCAAGTCCAACATTGCTACAGGGGGTCAGTAGAAACCAAGAAACCAGGTATGGCCCCTCTACCCTCATGGATCCGGGGCTCACAGCTCCCACCACCGAATCCAATCTTCTAACCAGTGAGGGACAGGACAGTGGGTGGGGGAAGGGCCTCTCCCTAAATGACATTCAGGCATTTATCAGTAGTAAGCTGGATTGTACATCCAAATTCTGGTACAAAATTCTCTGGAATGTGTCTTGGACAAACCTTCGAAACCTAACCTTAGAATGAGGAATATCAGTCACAGAAGCAGGCTTTTCCCAGGGCAACCCTGCATTCAGAAAGTGTTAGCCCACACCCTCCATTTTAGCTTTGGAAAATATGGCCACCAGAATCGCATATGCAATCTTTGGATAGCAAAAAAGATGTGGGTGACCTACAAAGCATTTCTTACTGGTCTCAATGTGACCAATACATCAGACACTTTAAACCTTCCAGCACTGTGTTTTTGACTGAATGACTTTGTAAAAATGGGTTTAAAAAAAAAATCCATGTTACCTGCCAGAAGTCAAAATCATCAGGTAGCCTGGTAAACAAGCCCAAATCAGGAGTCAGAAAACAAGGGGATGCTATTGCTCAGATCACACTTTCTTGTTAGGTGGCACTCCAGCTTGCTGAGGATGAAGTCCCCAAGGAGTGCTAGGATCCTGTGCTAGGATCCTGTGCAGTCCACCTTAGCACCTGCTTCTGGCAAGAAAGGAGGTTGGGTCTTCTGAAGACTGGGCTGGGCAGCAGAAGGCTCAAATGGAGACCCCAGTTCTGCCACACTCCTCTTGGGACCCTAGAAAGCCACCAGCCCTCTCTTCATGCCCCAAAAAGTGGGCTGGGGGCCACCTGTGGCCTGTCTGTCCCTATCTCTGAATCACCTTCCACTGGTCTGAGCGGAGAGCCAGGGCATGGTGAGATCTGGGGACCCCACTGCCACTGATGTTTGCACCTGGAGGCTGCACCGTGGCGAATCCTGCACCTGCCCGGTTGCATGGCCTCAGAATAAAGGGTGGTGGGGGGGTGTCCTGCACCTCAAAGTGCCATAAGTGGGGGTGTAGTGGGATGCAGGTAGGGCACCTCCAGGACTATATTCCCATCAAGGGCATCACTGCCTGTTCCTACATAGCACCCTACAGAAGAGGACCCAGGGCCCTTTGTGGAAACTGCTGTGTTCATGTTTCTTTCTGGATGGCTGTAGGATTCAGTGGGCATATGGGGAGCCAACAACTGGTCCCCTAACATGGCTGATGCAAAGAGGGGCTTTCTTATTTGGGATGTGAGCTAAACACCAGCCTGCTGATGGTTGGGTCCAGGGTCCCTTTTAGGACTTTTTGGAGGGGAACTCTTCCTTTGTTCAGGCATCCTTCATCTTGAGACCTCTGCCCCCTTGGCCTTTGAGAACAAGTCTGCTACAAAATAAAGGTCTGAGTTTTCACTATTATTTCTAGGAGTCCTATGGGTTCCTCAATCACACTGAAGCTGGGCAAGCATGGCCATAAACCAGAAAAATGAAAGACCCTGAAACAGACCCAGGCTGGGAAGACATTCTACATTTCAGAAGAAAATGCAGGTTGTTTCAAGAGGGTCCACACCTTTCAGCAGAGGCCCAGGGGGGCCAGCTTTCCAAGGTCCACCGCCCCCTTCCACAAGCACTCATTTCATGATGAGATGCCAGTGAGAGCCCATTTAAACCTCACCAAGGTTCATGGATTTTTCCCACCCTTCAAGTGAGATGAATTTTAGCCCCAGATGAGTTGGCATGGTCCGACTGGAGCCCCAGGCCTAGTGCCCAGGGGTGCCAGGCGGGAATTCTCTCCAGGTGCCCTAAGTCAGCAGAGCAGTGCCCCATCTCCCAGGCCAGGCCCCTAGAGGAAGGACCGCACCCTGCCATTAGACCAGCACTGCTTTGGGAACGAAGACACACTCATTTGCCAAAAATAGCCAATGCCTGCATATTTCTGTTTTAAGGCAATGTTACCCTTCCATCTATCCGACGGAACAGCCCTGGGTCATTTAGAGGAAAAATTAAATTAAGTGCTCTCTTTGGAAACAGCAAACACCCACTTTCCCTCCCCCACCCCCCACCCCACCTCTAAAACAAACCAGCTCTTCTTTTATTCCAAGATGACTGGGTTTAGAGTCCTTACTCCCCTTCTTATGTGCAGACAGAAGTGGGGTTAGAAACCCTCCTTCTGAGATGCCAGTAGGCAGATCACAAGGAGACTCCCGGCTCCTCCAGAGGACAGCATTTTGGCCTCCCAGAGACCCACAGCCTCCTCTCTCTGCCTTCGGGGACCCGTGGACGGTGAGCACACCAAAGGACTTTGGAATAAAATTCCTGAACCTGGAATGTGAGTTCCTGAGACATGAAATGTATTCAGAGTGTGGCTTTCTCTGCCTCACACGGAAACAACTTTGGGAGGGGCCCCTGAGGGCCTTCCGGGCCTCACTTTGGAACTGGGCAGGAGGATTTTTCACACTGAGCACTCAGGGCGCTCTTCTGTCCAGGTCTCTACAGGATATTCCACCCTCTCTCCCAGACCAAATGCAAGCAGGCAGCCCGAGTAGGGCCCGGCAGCCAGGGCAGTGAGCTCTGCACCCGATCCCCTGGCCCTGCCTGGCTTCCACCCACAGCAAGAACAACACTACTGCCCAACCTGGTACCTAACATGCTACTTGGAAGCCACCACCATGCCACCCGTCAATCCCAGATGACACACAGTGGAGTTAGAAAGGGGCACCCAAGTGCTGTCAACAGCAGACTGCCACCCTTGTGGTCACTATGGACAGAAGGTGCTGGCCCAAAGCAACGGCCACAGGCTGTGAGCACCAGCCAGGCCTGGGTGTCTACGGCTTCTCTGTGCTGCACCCCATGCCGTGACAGGGTGAGGGTGGAAGCAGGGTGGCCACAACCAAGGCACTCTGGGCCCAGGAAGCCCATCTACAGCCCTCTGAGGTCCCAAGGGTCATTCCTCCTCACCAAAATGAGCAGAGGTCTCTGCAAGATACCCCAAGTCCACCCCAAACCCACCCCCCACCCCAACACACACATACACACACACACATACACACACACGCACTGTCCTGGGGGCTTGTATTTACAGGCCCCAAATCTCAGGAGGAAGGAAAGGGTGGTGCCTGGGCAGCACTCAGGTGGAACCTCCAAATGTCTGCAGAGGAGCAGCACGCTGGAGCCCAGCCTGACTGCCTCACCAGGGCTCAAGGTTGGGGCTCCACGAGAACTGCTCAGCTCTCTGCTCCTCCTCCCCTGGCAGGAGAACGCTGGCGATGGAGCCCCCACAGCCCTAATGTGCCACAGGCAGGGTGTGGGCTGAGGCCTCCCAGGCAGAAGGGGAGAAACGGGAGGGAAAGGGAGAAGTCCAGGGGGTGCAAAGCTCATGGAGAAGCTGGAGGTTTGCTAATTCTGAGCTGGGAACACGGTGGGTCAGAGCAAAGTATTTCCCACAAGTTTCTGTCTGGTGTTCCCTGGGGAGCAAACAGAATGCACGTTCTCTGACAGCATTTCCCATAACATCTGCTTCACCACTCCCGTAAAGTTCCAAGTCACAATGTTCCGGTCTCTTGCTACAGAACTGTCTCTGTGAAGCACTGAGTGATGCTGCATGCACGACCACACACACGGGGCCTCTGGCAAGGTGGCCCAACAACCTTCCCCATTGTTTCCAACAAAGGTGTCTTGATAGCAGGACGGGTCCAGGAGAACACAGGAACTGGAGGCACCAGAGACACTTTCAGACATCTTTGAAAACACCAGGATTCCTAGCCTCTATTTTCCAGTCAGAGAACATGATAAAAGTGAGAGGTCCCCATGTACCTTCTGCAGGACACAAACTAGCCGGTGTCCCTGTGCAGGGCATGCGCCTCAGGCAGGCCAAGGGTGGGGCAGGTGTGGTCCGGGCCCTGTCGCATTGGACTTCGGATGGTGCAGTGGTCTGACTGGCTGGGGCTTGCACCTCTGCTCCCAGTGCTGAGAGGCCCAAAGAGAGGCTCCTGGAGGCAGGGACAGGGAGACTGGCAGGGCCCCGCAGAGGGGAGGCGCCTCTGTGGTCTCCCCAGATGGAGTGCTTCTTTCACCCAGCACAGCTTAAGGCATCCCTCTGAATCATTTATGTCCTGAGCCCGGCCGGGCTTCTGGGGCAGAGGCTGGCGGCTGCGTGGAGACTTGGGGCCCCCTGCTGAGGAATCTGGCCTGGAAGCAAATGTCAGTGACCACATCCGCTCAGAAATGACTGACGGACTAACCCAAGGGCCAGACACTGAGCTCCACCTGCATTGCTCAGTCTTTGTCCCCAGTGTGTTCCCGAACCTAACAGAAAACTCCAGAGTGCAAATCTATGTACAGAATAAGGCGGCAGGAAGGGGGTGTCCTCACTGACCTCGTGGAACATGTCCATCCCTGAGAAAGGGGGGGAGGGGTTCAACACCACTGAATCTCACCTTTGTGGGTATGTTTATTGTGCAATTTGTGGATGGTGTTTTTTGAAAATTTTTTGTTTTGTTTTTTTACAAATTCACTTTGACACCTGAGGTGAAGAAAATTGTCTGTTGTGTTGTTGTTTTGACTCCAGAAAGTTCTTTCTTTCTCATTACAAAAGGAAAAGACACGGCATCACAAAAGGAAGGGCGAGCATATCTGCTCATGGCTGTAGTTGGGGCGGAGGGTCCTCGCCGGCCAGGGGTGGGCGGGGCCCGCGGAGGGGTGGGCGGGGCTGTGCTGCGTCGGGCTGCGGCCGCGCTCAGGGCGAGCTGGCCGGGCTGATGGTGGGGCTGCTGGCATCGGAGCGGCTGTAGTCGCTGAGGGAGCCGGTCCGTGAGCCCCCGCTGCGCCGCTGCAGCATGCCCGGGTGGAAGTTGGCATGGCGGCGTGCGTGCTTCGTCAGGTGGTCGCTGCGCATGAAGCGCTTCTCGCAGATGGGACAGCTGAACTTCTTCTCGCCTGTGTGCGTGCGGTAGTGCCGGGCCAGCTCGTCGGAGCGCGCGAACTTCTTGTTGCAGTCCTGCCAGCTGCAGGCGAAGGGTCTTTCACCTGCGGGGCGACAGGGCAGCGCATCAGTCACCGGTCCTGGCCCTGCCCTCCACGCAGCCTGCTCTTCCCCATCCCTAGCCGCGTCCCCTCCCTCTCCACCGGCCTGTAACCAACCCATCAGGGCAAACATGTGCCATGCCTGTGCCCTCCAGCCAGTACCCAAGGAAGGCAGCAGGCATCTCCCAGGATGAAATGGCAGCTTCTCAGTAACTGTGATAGCAGGGCCCAAGGCCCCTGGCGGTGGCAGTCCCAAGCACACGGCAGAGCATGACCCCCAACAACCTGTGCAGGCACCCCTGGCCCTGGCCCAAGGGCAGATCAGGCCCATCTTCAGGATCTGAGATTGGGAATCCGGAGTAAAGGGTCTAGGGCCCAGGGAGGACTTGCAGGCCTACCAGGGAGGGTCCAGCTGCCTCACACTGGCCTGAAGGGAGCCACACTCCAGAGCCCCACACCCCTGCAGGGCCAAGAGACAATTCCCAACCTGAGTGCTCTACTACTATTCTGATCCTCAGTTTCCTCATCAATAACATAAGGAGCCCAGACGAGGTAATTTGCTTCTCATGTTGCTCTTTCAACCTCCAGTGTGGCCAATAGGTAACAGCCAGCAGAACAAGAGGCTGCAACAGGCTCTTGCAGACCCAAACACAGTGACAGACAAGGGTGGCTACTCAGAACACTCCCTGAGAGGGAGGTAACAAAGGTAGACTTCAATGAGGACCTCACCCCTCCCATCCCTCAGAGGAAGGAACAGGCCATCATTTACCCAGGCAAACTCTGAACCACAAAAAAATGGTATCAACTGCTCAGGGAGAATCAGCAGGGGCTCCTGGCACCCCAGAATGCAGCCCTTATGGCACTGGGGGTGGCCACACCGCCACCCTTTCCATTCTCCGCCCCCCACCCCCAGGCCCTAAAGCCTTCAGCCAGTCCTTGAAGCTGGTGCACCTGTGCCCAGCAGAGGAAATCCATGCCACCCACCCTAAATGAGCCCATCAACCTTAAATATAAACACTCAAGGATGGCCAGATGGCCAAGGAAAACCAGCAAGATGAAAGGGAAAAGTCCAAGAGCAACAAAACAAAGCTGACTCCAGAGGAAAAAGAGTGAAGCCAAGGGACAGAAGAGAATGTCAACCTAAAACTTTGAATTAGTATTCTGAGAAAATTTTCAGACAAAATTTCATGCATAAAGTGAACATGATACCATCAAAAGGAAGTTCAGAGGACAAAAAATAGTGTTTAGAAATTGAGAGTATTATTGCCCAAACAAAAATTTCATAGAACAGATGGAAATATACTGAAGGAAATAACCCATAAAAAATGGAACAACATCAAAAAAGCTCTGAAAATATGTGAATGTTGCAGTGTTCTCTGCCTCCTAGTAATGCTGAAACTAAGAGCTCTGTGTGGCTGTATATGTTGTTACATGTTACATGTACATGTTGCACATGTGATTTTACAGGGGCTTTGGGGGGGAGCAGGAAAGGGGGTGTGTGGGAGGAGAATTCAAAATCAAGAGAGCAAACCATCATATCCCAAAACTATCTGATAGTTACAAATGATAGTTCAGAGTTACAGGGAATCAATCCTGGGGGTGCAATATATTTAAATAATTTCTGTTCGTTAGAAAAAAGAAAAGAAAAAATGGAGGAGAGTAAATTACCAAAGAAACAAGAAAACAGTATCTGTCAGAATCAAACAAGACAGGAGAGTAACATGGAAAGGGCTGGCAGAGAGGTGGGCAGGGTAGTAAGTAAAGGCTCCTGCTGCAAGAATTTCTGCAATGCTGAGAATTTCTGCAAAGTCAGAACACTGGGTAAAATGAAGAGATCACAAAACTTATTAGAAAGAGGTGAGAACAAACACCAAGTCAACCATGAGGGAATACCAAACTTCTTGTAAATCACACTGGATGCTCGATGAAAAAGAAACAGGGTCTTCCAAGTTTACCTCTCAAACTCCAGCAAAAATGGGAAAAGAAAAAATGAGAAGCCAGAGAAATTAGTGAAAAATGAAGGGGCATCTCAAGATAAGAGTGAGGCAGAGACCTGGTGGCCACAGAGGCAGGATTCACAGGGGGATAGTTCCAAGAAGAAGGTGAATTCCATGCATCAGAGTATGATCAAGAGGCTGAATAAACTTCAGGACACAGTGAAGGCACATACTATTCTTTGGTTAAAAGAAAAAAGAGAGGCAATTACAAACTCCAGGAAGAATAGAAGACATGCAAGAAAACTGGGATCTAAATTTGAAGCAATCTAAAGTGCTACAAGATATAAGCCAAACACTGTTCTACGGGCTTTTTGTATGTTATATTTATCTTTCACAACAACCCCATGAGGCAGCAGGAGGGAATGAAATCCCACCACAGGCCCTGGCATATGGAAGCAATCTTTACACAGTTATGGTCATGTGAACCCTAGAACTAGTTGTCAGTATTTAGAATCAATGTTATAGACAAAGCCCATACAACTGACTCATGGCCCCCAGTAGAGAATGTGGATTTAAGAGAAAGGTAGGAACACACACATGCACAAAGGAAATGCCTAAATGAGGTTAAAGTTATAAGGATAATCAACAACAAAAAAATATATAATATATTCATCAATTCAGGAGGAGGTGAGGGGAGGGGTAGAAATGAGGTAAATCCTTCAATTTCATGGCAGGGAGATAACGCATCATATATAAATCTGATACATCAAAGAACAGTAAAAAATATATATATATATATGTATGTATGTATGTATATATCATATAATTCATTTATGGCGGTAACTACCAAGACAACTAAAATCAGAGCAGTGTTGGTCTCTAGAAAGTGATGCCTCACTGGGAACAGGATTTTTTGTTGTTGTAAGCTCTTCTGTGTTATGTGTCTTTTTAGAATTGAATACATTGTTAATTGGTTCTGGAGGAAAAAAAATCTCGTCAACAAAAAAAGTTTGAGAAATGCTACATGCTAAGTCCAGTCTAGGAACTTCACAATGCACATTGGTCATTAGATGTTTGGAAAGGTCCAGCATTAAACACAACAGTTTCATTTTCCTGTGACTAGGTGCTGAGTTCAAGAGCTTGGTGTGCCACGTCTGACAGATGAGGCTTAGATCTGTTCTCACAGTATACTGATGTGTGTGGCCTCAGATAAGTACCTCATTGCCTATGGTGGGGTAAAGAGTGCTCCCCGAAAAAGATGTCCCAGTCCTAATCCCTTGAACTTGTGATCTTATTTGGAAAAAGCGTCTTTGTAGATACAATTAAGGTAAGGGTCTTGAAATGAGATCACAAGTGTCCTTTAGAAAAGAAGAGAAGAGAGGGCCAAACGATGACAGAGGAAGAGACTGGAGTGATGTATCTATAAGCCAAGAAACTCCAAAGACTGTAGGGCAGCCCCCAGAATTTAGGAGAGAAGCATGAAATGGATTCCATTCCCCCACCCCACCCCCAGAGCCTTCAGAAGGAAAAGAGGTGGGCAAGGTAGTGAGCTGCAAACACCTTGATCTTAGACTTCTGCCCTCCAAAACAGTGAGAGAGTGCATTTCTGTTATTTTAAGCCACCCAATTTATGGTAATTTGTTATGGTAGCCACAGGAAATGAATATACTACCACATCCTTATAGTGGGGTACACATGGTGATCCCATGGGCTCACACACACGACCAGACCTTGGCACTGTGCCTGACACATGCCAAATGCTACCTATGAAATGTTAGCTATTATTATTGCTCTCATCCACTATTTTTTACACCTGTGTCTTTTCAAATTTAGGCCCATGGTGGCAGTAGGGGAAGACCAACCCAAATTCAGACTCACCCTTGCTTTCTAATAAACCCTGGGCCCTCATTGGGAGCTTGTCCTTTTCAAGGTCCTTATGTTTGCAGCTCTGGGAAGCATCTGAGGGGTATAATTATAGTTGGGCTACAATGATGTGTGGGCCACACAGAACTGTAGCATCCAATAGGATGGGATGTTGGTACCAGGTAGCCTGGAGTGGCAGAAGGCAAGGAAAGTCCAGCATCACCCCTAGGCCAGCACACAGCTCTTGGTCCATCTGGGTAACAGCAGCTCAGCACTTTTATTGAACACAGACTCTCTGTCTGGCCCTGGGGACAGGGTCATTATGCAGAGTCCCCCCGATTCCATCCTTTATACCTCTGTCAGCCCATTCCAGGAGGGTAGACAGCAATAAACAGATGAATAAAACACTCAGAAGTTATGATTCATGCTGGCAAGGATCAGCAACAGGGTCTGGGTGGGCCCGCCTCTACATGGTGACATTCAAGCAGCACCCAGGAGGCTAATGAGGAGCAGCCAGAAGAATCGAGAACAGCTGGGGGAAAGGCAGCCTGGACAGGGGGACAGAGTCACCCACAGTAGCGCTCATACTTGTAGTGAGGGACCGAAAGAGTATTTGTTCATGTGGGTTATATCCATTGATATTTATCATATTAGAAATTAAAACTGAAAAAAGATTTAAACTCAAGCACATGTGCATTCCTGTAGCTGTCAGGGGGATGTCATCACACATCATGTACCTTCTGGAATATTTCATTGTATTCTTTTGAGAGAATAAGGGACAAATATTATTATTATTTTGAAAATAGTTTTGAACTCATGGTCTCCTGGAAGTATCTCAGGTACCTACAGGTGTCCCTGGGCCTCACTTTGAAAACTGCTCTTCTAAGGACTGACTCCAAGGTGGTGTGGCTAGGTGGAGTGAGTATATAGGGATCGTACACAGAGTGGAGTGGGGCCCAGCAGGGAGCTGGCCACCCAGACTAAATGAACCCTAGCTTCCCTCCTGCTGGGCTCAATTCTGAATCTGCCTCCTCTTGGGCATGTGATAGGAGGACACAATAGTACCACAGGGCCACCACAAGGAGAATGCTCAGTCTAGCTCAGAAGTGACACTGGGCCCTCTCAGGATAGGAAACCTGATCAGAGATTCCAGAACCCTGAAGGGAGATCAGCCCTTCTGCAGCATCCTGCCTGATGCCTAAGACTGGGATGGGCCCACTCCAGTCCCCCTGCCCTCACTTTCCAAAGGCAGGGCTGCAGGAGGCCAGGGTTGGGGATGTGGGACAGAATGGTGAGAGGGACTTGGGAGGGGGAGGCAGAGTGAGAGCAAGGGGGTAGAGGTCAGGTCTTGTGGGGTACAGGGTGCACAGGGAGGGAGTGAAGGAAGCTGGGTGGGGAAAGGCTGGGTCACTGTGGGAGGGGGCTTGGGAGGGGCCAGGATGCAAGTGGCAGGACTTCGAGACGGGATAACTGGTCGGTACAGGGCGGGGTACTGTTGGTGCACCGTGAGCAGGGCAGCTGGGCAGCAGGGGCGCCTGGGCCAAGGGCTCACAGGGCGCAGGGCGGGGGTTACATAAATGTTCCTTGGCGCTGCGATGAGGCTGTGAGAGCGATTGCCTCATCTTATCAGGGAACACTGTGTCCCACATGCTCCTCTTGCCCAAGCCACAGGCCTGGGCTGGGACAGTGTGTTCCTCCCAGAAGCTGCAAGAAGCCAGGCTAAGAGGACAGGGGCTTTCCTCCTGCCCAAGCCCCCAACTGAGCGCCCAGCCCAGGGCCCTGCCCCCTGCCCCCTTCCTGGCAGCTGCACCTGCACGTGCAGCTTGGGAAGTGTGCATGTTTCAGCTCACGCCCTGAGCCACTGAGCGACTCCCTCCTGCTCTGACCCCTGTCCAAAGGGCATGCTACCAATTTTCTCAATTGCGCCAACCAGTTTGGGCCAGACTGCCAGCTCCCACAGATGATTGGGTCCCTCCTGGCTCCAACAGCACCTGCACATGGCAGTTTTTGGTCTGTGAGCCCCTTGTGGGCAGTCCTGGGGGTCCTTTTGCGTTGCAAAAAAAAAAAAGACCCGGAGCCAGAACAATGTCTGTAAACTAGTGCCTCTTCTGCCGGTGGCAGTAAGTGATCTCCCCAGTTGGCCCCTCGGCCTCCCGCTGGCTCTTCTCAGCTCAGGCTGGCTGTGCCAACCAAGGCTCTGGGAGGCCTCGCTGAGCTCCCCTCTGTGGAAGAAAGAAGGGAGGGGATGCATCTCTGAATAGGGGGCCCCCGGGGAAAAGGGCAGATGGATCCATTGACTTAACAGGGGTACCTAAGATCACATGAAGAGACCTCAGTGAGCACAAGGAATCCCCACGGATGTGTGTCTGGGAGCGTGGTGAGGGGTGGGGCTGGTCAGAGAGAGGCTTCCACAGAGATACACCTTTTCCCAGGCTCCCAGGCCGCAGCACCCCAGGTCCTGAAAAGAATGGGCTGTCACTCATCAACACATAGCTCTGTTCAGTGGCCCCTGGTATGGGGCCACCTCCAGCTCCCCACATCAAGACTGACATGTTTTTCATACCAGCGAGTCCCTCCTGCTCACCCTCCCATGCTGGGGCAGGTTGGGAGAGAGCCAACCATTGGGGCCAATCAGCTGTCAGCCTGCAAGGAAACCCAGGCCAACGGGCAGCCTTGGGGTCAGCAGAAAGGCCTGTCCCCATTATGGAAAGCAGACTTTCCTTTCTTGAGAAGGCCACTGGCTATTTCATTGATCACTGAAACGCCCATGGTTTATAGACCCACGTGGAGCTGACATGCAGATGCCCTCTCTTGGGAAGCTCCAGCTAGAAGCGCTTACCCCCATGGTACAAGTGGAGGAGGTGAGGCCCCACTCAGTGGGGACCCCTCTTGTCCTAGGACTCTGCCTGTAGCCAGAGAGGTGCTTTCTGCATGGAAGTAGCCCTGCACCCACCCCACCCCTGCACCCCTACTCATTTGTCGATGGCTTCAGGGGTTGCCATCTTGCCTGTTTTCTTCTCACAGTTACTGTGAGGGTTAAGTGGGAGCACATACATGCTCATAGGAGATACACCACTATCACCGGTTGTGGGGGGGCGGGGTGCTCCTGGGCTACTGAGCCCCTTGGACAGGGAGCTCTCATGAGCAAGTCAGTGGCAAGTGACCGTGGTGGGAACCACCTGGTTGCACGTTCGAGCCCCATACCACTTTGTGTTCATCTTTGCTGGAACAGCCGCAGCCCTGGCCCTGGCCCTGCCCCAGGGCACTCTGGTCTCATGCTGCCATTACCGGCGCACAGGTGTTGCTGATCACATGCTGCCTTACACTCCTGCACAAGCAGAGCTGGCAGGATGAGAGGGGGAGGTGGCACCTGGCTGTGTGCAGCAACACACTACCTTTGGGGCACAGTTCAGACAAAATCTGCCTTCCTACAAAAGATGTAAGTGTATTTTTGAAGTAGGCATTTTGGGTGTTGCTTTGTTTTATTTTGGAATAGGAGAACTAGATCCTAAAATTCATACAGAAAAACAAATAGAAGCAGCTAGGAAAACTTTGAAAAAAAGAATACTGTGAGGGTACCAGACTGCCAGATATTCAAACATACTGCCACAGAAGCTGATAACTGACTGGTGGGGAGGAGAGGAAATGCCAGAACTAGACCCCAAAACACCAAAACAGTGGGAAACACACTTAGCACAAATTATCATCTCAGATGGGTAGAGGAGAGAGGGTCCAAAAAACGTGTAAGGACAACTAAGTACTTTCTGGAAAGAAAGTAAGGACCATGCTAGGATAGAAGTTCTTTCTTAGAATCAAAGCCCAGTAACTATAAATGAAAAGATTGATAAATCTGACTATAAAAGCCAGACTATGGACAAAGTCACCATAAGCAAAGGCAAAAGATAAATGACAATCTGAGAAAAAAAAAAATATTTGCAGCTCATATCACAAAGGCCTAACCTCCAATACAGAATGAGAACACAGAAATTAAAAGACAAACCAACACTCAATAGAAATATGGGCAAAGCCCATAAGACAGTTGATAAAAAGAAAACACAAATGACTCTCAAATATCTGAAAAGATGCTCAACTTCACCTGTCAGAGAGCAAATGCCAACAAAACCGCACTGAAATCCTACTTTTTATCTGTCAGGTAGCAAAGCCACAGGAATACGCACTCTCACATTTCGCCAGTGGAAATACAAAGTGCCCCAACCCCTCTGGAGGGCAACGTGGTGATGCTGATCCCAATTACAAATGTGTGCAACCTTCGACCCCACAAAACAACTTTTGGGAAACTATTCTACAGATACACCTGCACACCTACAAAATGGGATATGGGCCTGGTCATTCAATGCAGAAAAAGCCTCAAAACAACTCCTGTCCTCCAGCTGGGGCCTGTGAAATACGTTATGGAAACCCCATGTGACGGAATACTATGAAAAAGAAATGGAATGGACTCTTTCTGAACTGATGGGGAGAGATCTCTAAAGTGGTACTGTTGAGGAAGGAAAGCAAGGTTCTGAGCAGAAGGAACAGTGTGTGTAGACATGTGCTTTTGCTTGTAGAAAGGTCCTCTGGGAGGATACAGACTACCTGGGGACAGAGGGGTGAGGAGAGGGTGCCTTGAAAACTGCGTAAATCTCCTGGATTTCAAAACACGCAAATGTATTTACCTATTCACAAAGTTAAAAACAAGAATCCACAGCAAACTAGGAAATGCTAGCCACAAATAACGCAAATTTTATTTTATTTTTTTAAATGTTTTATTTATTGTTAAGAGAGAGCATGAGCAAGGAAAGGGTAGAGAGAGAAGGAGAGAGAGAATCCCAAGCAGACTCCACACGGTCAACCAGTGTAGAGCCCGACATGGGGCTCAAACACCCAAACTGAGAGATCGTGACCTGAGCTGAAGTTAGACGCTCAACGGACTAAGCCACCCAGGTGCCTCAATAATGCAAATTTTAAAACAGGAGCTGACAGAACAACCCTGTGAGTTCCTGGCCAGACCCATTCACACCACATGTGGCCGTGCATACTCTCCTCAGCACATTCTGAATACAATCCCCAGAATTCCCCTTAAAATAGATTCCCCTTAGAATGGGGGAGGGGGCAGGGGAGCTCCTTGGAATATGAGAAATTCAAAAATAGCAGTGAAGTCCAATCTACCTTTCTGGAAGGTGCTCCTGGGGACGGACCTCCAGGATTCAAGCCCCTGGGTCACTCTGCAAATTGTTTTGTTGGAGGGTGCTCCCTGATCAGTGGTTTGACAGACCCAGTGTGACTTAAAAGGCAAGGGAGAAGAATCTGACAGCAGCAGACCCAGAGCTGTTAACTTGCATGTGTTAAAGGTCCCTTCAGCCTCCTATATACCATGTTCCTGTCATAATTATCACTGGGTCCGCCCTCACAGGACTGGCGAGAACCAGCCTCGGTGGCTAAGCCAGGCTCTGGCTGCTGGAGAGGTGCTGCCAGGTGAGTTCGTCCAGCTGTCAGGACACAGACCACAAGTTCAAGGCAGGAGACTCGGTCCCTTCTGCCAGGGACTGGTAAGGAGGTGGGAACTAGGGAACGGGTGCAGGCTTCTGGGAAGGGGTTTTCTCTTGGACCAAAAGAAAGGAAAAGGAAGGAAGGAAGGGAGGGAAGAAAGACAGAGGGCCGGGCACGGATGGGGTGGGGGAAACGGGCACAGTACAGAAAAGCCTCTGGCAGGCTGTGCTGGGCTGTGACGTCTGGGGTGGCACCAGTCATTGACAGCCACATGGGGAAGTCCGCAGAGACTCAGAGAGAAGCCAAACTGCTCCTAGACACAGACAAGCCTTCAGCCAACTTGAGGCTGCCTGCCCGCACTACCCCCTCCCCAAAGAAACAAAAGTCTTCAAGGTCAGCCAGGGCCCCTGGGAGAGGGCATGGAGCAGAGCAAACGACCCCCTTCCTGCTGCCATCTGCCAACATGCACAACCAGCTGCCTGCTCTGTACCCCAGGGCCCCATGCCCACACCCAGGGCTCTCTAGGCAACCAAGGGAGGGGCCCTTCTCTGTAGAGCCTTTGGCAACCATTCTGTCCACTTCCTCTTCCTGTATCTCTCCCCTCCCCCAGCCTTCATTTCCTCACTCT
The DNA here is from genome assembly GCF_024362965.1 of Panthera pardus. Taxonomy (NCBI): domain Eukaryota; kingdom Metazoa; phylum Chordata; class Mammalia; order Carnivora; family Felidae; genus Panthera; species Panthera pardus. Next base: position 14,353,864 of record NW_026526810.1, on the reverse strand, counting down.
GGTCCTCTCCTTTTTGCCCCCTCAGGTGGGTCTTGACAGCAGGGCCCCAGCCTGGCCACAGCTGCCCCAATGGTGGGTACAACGCACAGCACACACACCTGCAAACATGGAGCTTCACAGGGAGGCAGCCTTTACTTCCAGCATGCACAAGCTCATTGACTCTACCCTGAGGGACAGGAGTTGTGTCAAGATCTTAGATATGAAGACTAAAAGTGGACAGTCAAAACGACCTCACCAAGGCCACACACCCAGAAAGCCTGGCACTCCCAATCCAGATTTCACTCAGAAGGAGGACATTCTTACAGCCTCTCCCCACCATGGAATAGGAAATGTTCTGACAAGCTGACCTCGGCCATTAGCATCCTGGGGGTTGAGAGCCCAAAAGGGACCATCAAGGCCAAGGGCCCATCTCACAGATGAAGGCACTGTGGCGCAGCACACACAATGTAAGGTACCACCCTCGTCACCCTGGGGAGAAGCTTCCCAGTGGCACCCCCAGCCCAGTTGAGCTGCACTGGGCCACTCTGCCTGCAGGGGACCTTGGCAGGCAGTCACCAGTCCCTCTGCAGCACGTAGCCACACCTAACATGTGGACGAGCTGGGCAGTTCCTTTTCAAGAGGCCCTGCTTGCCTGCCTGCCTGTCTGAGAAGGTCTGAGCACCCTGAGGCAGCACGTGGCCCCTGGGGAGCACGTGCTCTTCCTCCAGACCCAGCACCTACACTGGCCTGCTCCAGGTACTCAGAGCAGAGGGCCATTTCCTTCACGAAAAAAAAAAAAAAAAGTCACAAGTTTCAAACAGAACATAGCAAAACAATGTATTTGTCAGAGTTGGTTTCATAAAGCAAATAAATCGAAATAAAAACAAGTAAGTCATTTTTCTATAGTTCTAAAATGCTTTTGGTTTTTGAGGGAGCTGATGCAGCGGGGAAAAAAAAAACATCCAGTCACTGACCTACCTTTTCTAGAACAGCTGAAGTCCTGAGGAACAGCTCTAGACACTCTGGGAGGAGCCTCTCCTTCAGTAGCCCAGGTCACCGGACCCAGCAGAGCCTCAGCCACTTGGACAATTTATACCCAGTGTGTTTTAAGAACACTCTTTTGTTCAAAAGAACCACTTGCAGAGAACAGGATACTGGAACAGTAAGCCAGAGGCCTTGCTCCTCAGTAAATCTGAGTTCCACTGCCAGAGAGGAGATGGTCACCCACTGCCCTCACCACCCGGCCCTCTCCCTACCTGGAAAAACCCATGCTGTGGTGTAGAAAGAAGAGCATTTCCAGGGCCTTTTGAGGCTCAGGGCACTAAGGCCAGCCGCTTCCCTGTCACAGGGCCTGCCCACCGCTTCTCTAAGCCTGTCTCTTCCTCCTCACATCCTGCCTAGTGCTCAACCCTGATCCTATGTCCTTCCCCAGCCTAGCGTGGAACAGGTCACTAAGGGAGCTGACCCTGAGGACACCAGCCAGGGAGAAAAGCTGACACCACTCTGCTTCCCAGCCCCCACAGTCCCCCAGAGTGACCCTTCTTCAACAGCTCTGCATGGGGACACTATGATCCAAAGGCTACCCGAGTCAGCCTGAGGCCAAGGGAGGGCCAGTGAAAGCTGGGGCAAGCTGCCCACCCCTGAGGTAGGGTGTGGGGGACTGGGTGCTCTGTGGTGTTACCCCTCATGTGTCAAGGTTAGGTAGGCAGACAAAGGAAGGGTTGGCACGGAGGCCACCTTCCTGTCCCTCTCTAGAGTCTCATAAGCCACAGACAGGGACCCACTTATATGTAGTCTCATTCCAACCAAGAAAACAGACCCTCTGTCCCAATGCCTGTAGGAAATGAACATGCCTCAGAGCCAGAGCTGCAGGAAGGAAACACAGCCGTTATCTTGGGAAGACAGGATTCATGCGTGACTGTTCGTTCTGCATTCCTACACTTTTCAACTGAGCTGCTGTTTGCTGTCAGAAAGAGTGCAGTATGTTATCTCACAAAGTCGGACATAAACACATCATAATACATGTGTATTTATGGATATAGACTACAGACTTCTATTGTGAAATAATAATAGCTCACCCAAAGCCCAGCTCGCTAACTGGGCCTGCTACCATAGAACCCAGCACCTCTGGCCTCTGGTGAGGGAGTAGCACTAATTTACACGCACAGGTGCACATGCCCGGAAAGGTCAAAAGACCACATGCCAGAAATTTCATAAAGGTGTTTTCCCCCCTTTTGCTAAGGGTTACAAAACACATTTGAAAATTTCCGTTCCCAAGGTCTCATGTAGAACAGCAATAATAAAATACTAATGATTTCTGCCAGCAGGCAGGCAGAAGCCACCCCAGACAAGGGCTCTAGAGGTCCCCCACCACCTTCACACACACACACACACACACACACACACACACACACACATTCTCCTGAAGAGACATACAGAGAGAGATCAGCTCCCACCGCCAAACACTTCCAGATCCTGGACTGCAATAGTCTGCCAGATGATCAAACGTGATGCGTGGACTCATGTGACATGACCCCAAAGAACAGACATGTCCATTTCTTTCCCCTCTATTCTGATGGCCACATCACTAACTGTCTCCAAGGGAACCCAGGAGCACCTTCCCTGAGCTGAACAGGGAGCATTTGAGCATGCTCTCAAAGGGAGCATTCTCCTGCTTCGGAGGCCAGAGTGCTGTCACCAGCCCTGTTCTGGGAGTATGTGATCTACTACTGCACACCAAGCCCTTACAGCTGCTGACAGCCCAGGAATGACATTTCAGTTGGTCTTTTCAGAGATTTTTCTCAAACTACAAGGACATGAATCTGGAATCCACAATTAAAGATTCAGGTTTATTTACTTGATAAAAATGTTCCTTTGAGGCTGACCAAAAGTAAAGGAAGCTCATATTCAGAATATATAAAGAACTCTTAAATCTCAACAATAAGCAAACATCTGATTTTAAAAATGAACAAAAGATCTGAACTCAACCAAACAAGATACACAGATGGCAAACAACTATGTGAAAAGGTGCTCAATATCATCATTAAGGAATGCAAAGTAAAACAATGAGGCAGCACCATACATTTATGAGAATGGCTAAATTCCCCAAAACCAACAACACTAACAGCTGGTGGAGCAAACTGGAACTCTCATTCATTGCTGGCAAGAATATGGTGCCATCATTTTATAAGATAGTTGACAGTTTCCTATAAAGTTAAATAGAGACTCACTCTACAACCCAGCAACCCCAACCCTAGGCATCTAGCAAGTGAGTTGAAAAGCCATCCACAAATGTTTATAGTAGATTTATTCATAGTCAGTGAAAACTACAAATAAGCACTTTCTACAGGTAAATGGATAAACAAATTGTGGTATATCCATACAATGGAATACTATTCAATGATGACAAGGAAGTAGCTATTGATTCACAAACACAAAAATGGTTGAATTTATGCAAAATTAAATGCATTTTGCGAAGTCAAAGAAGCTAGACCCAAAAGTCTATATACTTTGTATGACTCCATTCATATGACATTCTGCCAAAGGCAAAACTGTATGGACAAAAAACACAACAGGGGTTGTCAGAGTTGGGGAATCAGGAAATGGCTGACCTCAAAGGAGAATTTTTAGGGTGATGGAACTGTCCTGCCTGGTCCTGGAGTGGTGGATACAAGACTGCATTTGTTAAAACCCAGAGTACTGCATATCGCAGTTTACATTTTAACGTATGCAAACTTTGAGCATATAAAGGAGGTTGGGGGATCCCAGGACAGAATACACACTGTGACAACAGATTCCAACCACATTACAAATGTATGACATGGCCTCTCAGAGGGGGGTGGGGAAAAGCAGCTGACCTAAGTCACTTAGGAAAACAGTGTTTTGACTGGAAACCGAAAGATTCACAGACAAAAGCAACTGTACCTAGCGCTGCTCTAACTTCTCACGACAGAAACAATTATGAAACTGCTTCACTCGAATGCTGGCACTTACAAACAGGTGACCACACGGTGAATGGTGGGAGCCAGTGTCTCACTGTTGGAGACAAAGGTTACAGATCAGTAGGGGGAGGTGGGAATGAGTCCTTCCTGAGGGACTGGCCCAGAGACTGAGACATCAGTGTGATGTGTGCTTAGCTCACGTGCACAAAGAGGGCCAGATAGAGAAATTATTAAAGGTATGTGTGTATAAATGGGCTGGGACACAGACATGTTTTCTGGCTCCATCCACTGGGAGAGGCTAGAAGCAGTAACACCCCAAGAGCAGAAAGCACACCCAGGTCTTGGTTTCTAAATACCATTTCCAATAACAGAAGTCAAGGCTCCTTAGAGAAATGGCTGATTCTAGGACTAGAGCCAGAAAAATACAAGATGAACCTGACTTATCTTATTAACGCCAGAAAGTAAGGAAGTGAACAAAAAACAAAAATGATGGGGATGTGTTGAAGGGACACAGGAGCCAACCTGATAGAGTTCCTGGCCAACGCTGGACCAATTGAGCAACAAAATAAGTATCAGTGGATATCATTCTCCCACTGATACGACGTGATGAGAAGGGCACTTCACCTCTAGTATTTTTCCCCAAAAGCCACAAACCCAGTGTAATCATGAGAAAAACATCAGACAAATGCAAACCAAGGTACAACCTACAGAATATCTGGCCACAACCCCTCAAAACTATGAAGGTCATGGAAAACAATGAAAGTCTATGAAACACCATGAGGAACCTGAGAAGGCATGACAACTATAGTTCAGGTAATAAATCAGAGAAAACCCATTTCACTCAATTGTCGTGATCACTATAGCAGTGACCATGTAGCTCATTTCTAAGTAATAAGTCAATACTTCTTAGCCAGTACAAATGGCTGATACGGCCTCACTTGTTGGGGAACAAAGTAAATGCTGAAGAAAGTACATGATTTCTGAGGTTCTTCAAATGCTTTGGGAGCACTGGCTCATGCAGTGGTCACCTTTGCCAGCTGGACACTTCTCTGACCAATGCTTGCCCACCTTGAGGACAAATGCACAGGAGTCGCCCAGCAACTGCAACAGTGACAGCAAAGTGCCAGCTGGTCCAGCACCCGTTCTCTGTGTCTTCTTTCCCCAGAGAACATGACTTCAGTTTGTAGCAACAATGCACCAGGTAAAAATGGTTCCTTTCCGACTCCCTTGCAGTTAGGATTGGCTTTGTAAACTGACTGTAGCCAAATGAGCTCTGGATAAGCCACTGGATAAGCCTCGTCCTGATAAAGAGGACCATGTGCCTGCCACCATTCTTCCTGCCTGGAGAATGTTCCAAGGTTGTAGAGGCAGAAGCTGTCATGATAACACGGGTAGAAAGCACAGCCTAATTCACACATCAACAATGACTGAAGAGAAAGAGGTGATGAGCCTCGGTCTCTGATGGCATCCTGGAGCTCCCACACTGGCCCTGGATATCTACTTTGGGATCTGTAACCAGAGAAAAAGAAACCTAAAGCTACCAACCTTAGGTTTAGACCTTCTTCTTTCCCTGGGCAACTGTCTTCCTGTGAGCTGCTTTCAGTTGCTTCAAGATTATTGCTCATTGTAGCTCTGGCTGTAATTCCAGGATAACACTGTTGGATAATAACCAAAGGGGGACACTGGCAACTGGAGGGACTGGACAATTTGGCCCATGCAGAGGTAGGAGGTGGGAAGGGATTCTCCTGCTGATGAGGGAGGTCCTCATCTTTCCCTCTCGTCTCTCCCTGGACCTCCCTGCACTGGCCCACATGCCAAACAGGAGCTCTGGATAAAGATAGCAGATCACTACCTTCCCATCCCCAGATCCCTCTAAAATGAAAGGAAAGGCATTTTAAAGGACTAAGTGAAAGGAAAAGGAGAAAACAATAGTAATTTGGAGGCTGGAAATCCGAGAGATGGCAGAGAAAGCAAAGAAGCATGTGACCCTGTACAATGTGACCTCCCACAGGCTCAGGAGTCCCCAGCAGTGGGGGGACACTGGGGCTGAAAAAGGAGGCACCTGAATGTTAAAGAAGCAATAGACACATCACAGCCTTTTGTCTACTTCATACACAGCTGCCTGCCTTACCTGTACCTGTCGAAGAACAATTTACTGTCTCAGTGGGTCAGGAGAGGTGGGGGATCTGGACTGGAGACCACAGAGATGGCTCAGGGCAGGGCAGCCTCCTGAATGGGGGCCTGAGGAACAGCTCACCTACTCCATGCTGCCACTCCCAGACCTCTCCCCACCCAGCCCTCTGAGCCCTGCAACCAGGACGACATCCCCAGGCAGGGACGGAAAGTCACCAAGCCCATCTGTGCACCAGGCCCAGCCTCTGGGCAGTGTCTCCAGACACCAAGGATCATCAGACAGAGAAGAGCCTCTGACCCGGACAGCTGGGTGAGAGATCCAAATCAGCAAGCAGAAAAAGGCAACACAGAGGATGCAGAAGCCAACTCCAGAGCTGTCAGTCATCCTCAGAGGTAAGAAGCATCCAGGAAGCAAGGACAGGATAGGATCCTCCTTATAAAAGGAGATCCAAAAACCTGAGTCTGAAAGTAAAGACACAACAGGGGAATATGGCAGAGGTCACGGTTGGAAAAGAACAGAGAGTTTCACAGAACACAGAGCGAAAGACAAGTAAAATGGATGATAGGAGGAAAAGGTAAGATAAGGGAAGGATCAGCCAACCGTTCCAGCTCCAGATAAAAGGAGGCCAGAGAGCCCAGAGAGCACAGAAGGTAGGCTGTCATCTGGAGTACGAGCAAGAATGAGTCCCAGGGCCCGCTGGGGGACAGAGCCTTGGACCCAGCACTTCTGCCGCAACTTATTAGTCTAGGAGCAAAACACTTCCAGACATGGAAGTCTCCACAACATGGCCTCCTCTCCCTTCACCAGAAGGCACAGGCATGGGTTCAAGGAAACAGGGCCTCAAACAGCAATGGACAGTCTGGGAAGCTGTTAAAGGTCTGGAGAGGAGACCTCCACATCAGCGAGAGCCACATGGCCACAGGGCATGGGGACAAGCCAAGGATGACAGCACTCAGAAAACCAAGCAAAAGGAGCAACTATTAATTCTATGGAAAAGAAACATATGACACTAGGGTCACTGTCAACTAGCATTCAGTTAGTCCGGGTCATCTGTAAACACTGAATGCTGACCTAATGCAAAATACCCCACTCTTCTGGGGGCGGGCAGGGTGACAGGGACCTCACTTCTCATCTGCCACCATGGGAAGTCAACACATGATGTTCAAAGCTGAAGCACAGAGCAGAGCCCCCATGGACATGCAGGGGAGAGTTAGGGCAGTAAACACCGCAAGAGGCAACTGAAGAAGCCAACAGGGAACTCTGCTGGGAGAGGGAACAGGAGAACAGGGCACAGCCAGGTCCCTCCCTGTGCATCACAATAAAATGAGCTGGGTGATTTGGTCCTTAGGCTACATGTGTTACTTGGTGCATTACTCTAATATTTTTTAAAATTTTTAATGTTTTTATTTATTTTGAGAGAGAGACTGAGAGAGAGAGAGAGAGAGAGAATGAGCAGGGGAGGGGCAGAGAGAGAGGGAGACACAGAATCCAAAGCAGGCTCCAGGCTCCGTCCGAGCTGTCAGCACAGAGCCTGACATGGGACTCAAACTCATGAACTGCGAGATCATAACCTGAGCCGAAGTTGGGACACCTAACCGACTGAGCTACCCAAATATTTTTTTTAAATGATTTACAAAATGGGACAGATCTAACGTTTGTGGCAGCCAAGCATTTCCGTGGAGAACCACTAGGCTATCCCTGTCACCCCTTCAGAAGCTGTGGGATGGTGTGGGCCCTGCCGGCACCCAAGGGGCATGGGTCTAACACCTGCTTTGCTCCTCCCTATCCCCTCGCACCAGAGGAAAGCCCTTCCTAGGTAGCTGGGCCTCCTCCTTCTGTACCTGTGTTACCCTAGTAGCACTTTTGTTCTTCTTTGTTGCTGTTGCTTTCGATTTTGATAAAAACCTGTGTCCAAAACGGTTCGGCACTGGGTACCTTCTGCCTGCAATGAAGCACCCACATGAGGGGTGTGGCCCACACCACTTCCCGAGACTAACCAGTGGTCTGGGGTGACTTCAGGCTGTGGCTTTCTTTATTTCATGTTTAATTAGTGTTATTCTAGCATTAGACACATTGGACTTGATTTTAAAATGTGCAACTGAAATATTAATGGATAAAATGGTATGGTGTCTGGGATTTCCTTGAAAACAGTGGAAAGAAAAGGATGGAGGGGCTACTAGGGCTGTGGGCATTTGTTACATGCTCCTTTCAATCGGGGTGTCCGCCTGACACTCTCCCTACTGTACAGATGTGGGGTGCAACCACTTGCCTTAGGCCTCGCCAAGAGGCCACTCTGCTCCCTGGATTTCATCCTGGCTCTGGCTCTCCCTAGGCTGCTCTCTGCCCGCCCTCCCGTGGGCAGGTTGACGCCCTGCAGGCCTGGCCAGTGCCCTGGACTCACCACTGTAATTGGTCCACACAGGCCCTGTGTTCGCTCCCACGGCTGGGAGAGCATAGTGCACTGGGGCGGGGACTGGGCCTGGCCAGGGCCCTCCAGGCTGATGCTGTCTCCTGGGCCCCACTGTGGCCAAGCTCCACATCTGACCCGAGACTGTGCATGTCCACTTGTTCCTGGAGTCTGGGAGCTCTGGGGAGTGCCTGACTCTTAGCGGTCTGTATGCTACGCATGGCTACAGGGATGTTTTTTTCCAAGAAGCAGCCTGGTTTCTGTTTAAAAGGAGAAACATTCAGATAAGAGTCCTTCTTCTTTTCTGCATGTCAATGCCTGTGGGTGCTGGGTTCTTGGTGAGAAAGGGGCCGGGGGAAGGGGAGTCCTGCCATCGAGGGCTCCCCCCAGACCCACCCACCAGGGGAAGGCCGGCTGCATGGAACTGCCCCATGCGCCCTGCCAGATCACTGTGGGAACTCTGGCCACAAACACCACAGCCCCCCTTCCCAGCAGCTATTCTTGGTTTGTGTCTCCCTTTGGTGGGGGGAGGATAAGGGTGGAAATGATCAGAAGCTAAAATTAGCAAACGGCAAACAATTGAGGCCAGGAATCTGAGGTCAGCTGAGGATAACGGTTTGTTTTTTGCGGCCCTGAGGTGGTTTGAGCAATAAAGGGAATTGAAAATGAAAACAAATCTGGAAGCAGCCCAACCCCTGCCGGGACCAAGGCAGACACCGGGTCAGCTGCGGGTAGACCAGGCCAGATGGCAGGGACTTTGCTCAGCCCAGGACCCTTCCAGGGCTCCCCTCCTCCCACAGGACTTCCTGCTATTTCCCTGTGAGCTGGTCTACAGCCAGAACACCTACGGCTGTGAGTTACAGAAGGTTCGGAAGGGTTCCCAGGCACTAGTCTGGTTCTGAATTCCACTCCTGGGAGGGCCAGCATGAGCAGTTGTAAAACCCCCAGCAACTGTGCCGTGTAACCAAGGCCACCAGCCCCTGCTCTGGTCCTATGGGCACTTGCCTTTTAACACAACCCAGTAAACTGCCTAAATCACGGTGCAGGCAATCAAGCCCAAGGAGGGTCTGTGACATGCCAGGTCACACCGCCACCAAACAGTGGAGCCACCCTGAGCCCAGTTCCTTGCCCAGTGCCCCTGCCCCACTTTCTGCAACCCTTCCTCCTCTGGAAGGCCCACCTACACACTTAGGGGCCCCTAACCCTGACACAACATAGCCCAACAGAGCCCCTGACCACAGCAAGGCATGGCTGTGAGGCCAGGGCCCTGGGCCCCAAGTCCAAGGGATGCAGCAGTTTTGACTCCTGGCTGTCCCAAGGTAAGCCAGCTGCACGATGACCACAGACAGACAAGGGGAGGACGGCCCAGCCTCAACACCACTCCATGGTCAGGGGCCACCTTCCCCCAGAACTCCCAAGTAGCCAGACTGGAGGTGCCACTGCCCAGTGGTCTTGGGATTCTATCTTGATGCTCGCAGCTTGGGACCTGGAAACAATGTCCTCCCTTAACTCCTAGGATACTCAGCTTGGCCATGTGATGCACAGGACTTAATACAGCCTTTGACTAAAGCACACAGGAGCCTGGAGACACAGAGCCCTGGCCCTGAGGATGGGGCTCCTGTCTGCAGGACAGAGCAGGTGCCCAGAGGCTCTTCCACGGGGCTGGCCCAGGACCAGGGGCTGGAGCCACACCAAGTGGCACCACTGTACACGTGTGCTAATCTCAACAGTCACCAAAGCTGCCAACAGACCTGTTCCCCAGCCACACCTAGGCCAGGCAGGACTCACATGGCTTGGGTCTGACCAGGCCTTCCTCACTGGTGGGCTCAGAATAACATTCTACCGTGGGGACTGCCCTGAGCTGCATTTATATCTCCAGCAAGCTCTGACCAGAGCCCAGCTGGCCACCATCCTGGCCACCAGGTCTATGCACTGAGCAGGGCTGACGCTGGGAACCAGGGGAGCTTGGGAGGCAGCATCTCGAAGTCCAAGGCTGCCTTTTCCTGTCCTTGTCCCTCAGGGCACATGGAGGGCCCCAGGTGGACCCCAGAGCTAAGAGGAGTGATGGAAACCCCTGGGCGTGGCTGGAGCCCTAAAGATGAGAAAAGCTCCCAACAGCCACCTTCCCAGGTTGGATGATGCTGTAGGAAAAACTCACCCTTCCCTGGTTAGATCTCAAGGCCCCTGGTGTCTAAGGCTACCTATACCACATACCCTACAGCCGTGAGGGTCTGGAGGTGGGGTACACAACAGGACAGTTTAAGGGCAAAGAGTGGGTCTGGGGCTTTTGTTTTGTGAACTCTACACAACACAGACCTTGGTTCACCGCAAAACCCATTTGGATATCTCATAATGCCCTCCCTGCTGCGGTGCCAGACTGGGTGCTCGCCTGTGCGGCTGTGGGGGAGGGGCTCGTTCTCCCTTTCTAGAAGGCAATTTGCCCCTGACTGCACATTCCGTTACTTGCTCCTAGGAGTCCATGCTGTGAAAATAATGAACCTGAGCCCACTGTGGATGGCTGTCAGTCATGAAATATTCCAGACGAGCAAGTCACTGGACATGTCACAGCCACCCAACCTTAGGGCCTGTTTAGGACACTGGAGATGACCAATGAGGGTTCATGTGGCAAGCGCAGGTAGAAGAGCCAGTCATCAACTCAGGGATGTGATCGCAATGAAATGTTACCATGGGAAAAGTACGGATCATAAGAGGACTTCCATCAGACAATCCCGAGTCTTTTTTTTTTTAAGAGAGAGAAGGCACAAGTGAGCGAGGGGCAGAGAGAGACAGAGAGAGAGAGAGAGAAGCAGTGCTCACCAGGGGCTCATGTTTTTGCCTGAAGTGGGGCTCGTGCTCACCAGAAGCGGGACTCAGAGCTCACCCTGTGTGGGACTCGAACTCACCAACTGTGAGATCATGACCTGAGTCAAAGTCAGATGCTTAACAACTGAGCCACCCAATCCAGAGTCTTATACTAAAGACTCAGGAGCCCCAATCCTGATTCTTATACTAAAAACATACAGAGGCAAAAATGTTGACTGTGGTGACTCATGGGCGGGTGTGATTAAAGTTATCGATACTCCTTTTTGTTAATCTTTGTCTTAATACTTTTCTGTTTCCAAAATCCTTTTTCACGAACACGCTCAATTTTTATAATCGGAAATGAAAATGAACACACTGCACTGAAATCAGTCCCTCAGCAAGCCAACTTCTTATGAGAAACAGGAACACACATCTGACCCCCTCCCAGAGCACCAAAACCCAGTGCATGCTATGGGTGGAGCATGCATTTTCTGACTGTTGACTAGACCCAACTCAGAAGCTGCCACGGGTTCAGGGATGGTGGATTTGGGTCATCTGGAAAGGCAAGTCATTCCTGGAGATGCTGTGGGATTCTCCACTTGGATGTCCACCAATATCCTCCCATCCAGTGTCCTAACTCTCACCCTTACCCCCATGTTCTCACAGAAAGACCATGACAAGGTAGCTATAGCCCCCAAAGCACCCTGGGCCCTGGGTGTCGGCCTGGCCATGAGGCCTCCTCTGAAGCCCGCCTAGAGGGCTGTACCTAGACCAAGGTTACCCTGTGGATCCTTTCATGTCAGACCAGAGGCTGCCTTACACGCCAAACCGCACTTTCTAAACACTGTGTGGGTGAAACAGGTGCAGAGCACCAAGCACTGGGCCTCATTTCTTTTACCCCACATCCTGGGGGACACAGTTCCCTACACCTCAAGTTTAAGCATCTGATGAAAACAGAACCTAAGGGGAGCATCCCTGCCTGGAACCTCATACACTTCACCCTGAGATCTGTAATGAGATGAAGTTCCCAGCCATCCCCCTGTGGCCCTGGCAGAGGAGCCCAGGGCAGGTTCTGGCCTGGCTCCACCACCTCTTCTCCCCTCCCCAAGCCAGGATCCCTGGGCCCAGGAAGCCCACTTCCCCACTGTGACTTGGGCAGACTCTTCCCCTTCCAAGCTTCCAATTTGCATACTGGCTTGAAAACAGAGACCACAAGCCACACCACCCTCCATGTTCTGGGAGGTCAGGGGAATTCTCTGTAGGGCTTCACTTGGTGGAGAAGAGCCACATCACCCACAGAAATGTTCACATATTCTGTAAGAGCTTCTTGAAGGACTTGGGAATTTCAGCAACTCTCGGAGTACTCCTGGTTCAGCCAAGGACACATGGCTGATCACTTGTTCTACCATCTAGCTTCCTGTGGAATTCCAGGGACAACCGAACTCATCTGTTTTTTGTTAATTCGTGCCCAACTTTGCACTGGCAGGAGGGTACTGGAAGTTGTGACCCCCCCTCCCCCCACGCCCTGGGGAGCCCTCCAGCCCCTGGAGAAAGAGGCCTGAAGGCACTTCAAACACCCAAGGATCCCTGCTCCTGACTCCTGACACCCATCTTTCTGGCCCACACTCAGCCCCCAGGGGCCTGGCAGCCACCCATTTCCTCCTCACCACCAGCATGTTCACATAGCGAGAGGCCTGTGGAAGTATCAGAGGTGAGGCAGGTGAGCAGAGGCTGGACACCACTGATGCCTGGTCAGGGCCTGGAGACTCAGGTCCAGAATCAGGCACAGCAAGGGGCAAGTGCACTTTCAATCTCTGGTCCCCCTGACTGTTCACCATTCAGCCCACACAACAGCCACTACCCCCCACTGCAGCCCAGCAGGACACATGCTTTCCAAATGGGCCAGGCCAGTGGGTGGCCCACCTGCTGTTGGCCTATCCCCAGTCGGACCATTCCCAGCTCTGGGAAAACAATGCCAAAGCCAGGACCTGCCCAAGTAAGGAAAGCAATGGGCAGCATTTCCATGGACCCTAGGATTCCCCCAAATGGAATTACAGTCACAGACCATAACTCTCCAAACTCAAGCATCAAAAAGCCCCTTCAAGTGAGGGCAATGAGCCCACAGGGAATACAGCATCCTGCCCCACACACATCTGCACTCCTTGGTTCCCGAGTCAATATCGGGCCTCCACAAATGGCCCTGGATGATGCCAGAACCAATATCAGTGGCTGAGGCTGTACACCAGAGCCCAAGGCACAGGGGCCTGGCATGCAGTCTAAGCCCCGGGCTCCCAGAAACGAAGCTGGCCACGTCTGGTGCAGGCAGGCTGTGCACCGCCCTCACGGTCAGCCATGTTGTGGGTGCCAGGAGGGGCTTCCTGGGGCTGAGTGTCTGTGAACTACAGGTTCACTGGAGGTCAGAACAGGGCCGAGCAATGGTGGTCTCAGGTAGGTAAACCCGTGTGTGCTGCTTAATCTTTTCTTTGAGCTCTTCTATATTTTCTGAATTGTTGCAGTTCATGTATCGCTTTCAATAAAGATGTATGTGCATGTGTGTGCCATGCATGATATTTTTCTTCCCAGAAAGCACTCAGGCTGGGCTGACACACCCCAACCCTTGGGTTCCACTGTCACTTCTGCACAAAGTCAAATTCAAGAGAGTAGCAGGAGCCTCCCACCACCCTGGCCTGCTTCTGCTGCATGCTCTTCCTTTTCTACACTTGACTGCTCCTGTGGGCATCCTGACAAGAGCTAAGCAGCGTGTCCCACATGCCAGTCCTGTGTGTTTTCCACTTTCCTCCACCAATAGGAAAGCCTGGGGTCAGTCCTGCCTTCGGAGATAGATGACAGGTGCCCAGAATGAGCAGGAAGAAGCTGCCAAAGTTGAGGCAGATCCTCCAGGGCTGGTCAAGAAGGCAAGGTGGGAAATAATCACACAGGAGACACCAGACATGACGTTTGGAAACCCACCTTTCTTCCTCACGTGCGGGCCATCCTCAGGGAAGGCGGGGCAGATGTTGGCCTGAGGAATGTTCAGTCTGGGAGAAGCCAACAAAATTCCTGAATGTTCCACCAAAACCGCCCACAGAGGGGACATGCACGCAGCCACAGAGCACAGAAGCCAGGGGACATGAAAGGGCAGGACAGGCCAGACACCGTGACACCCACTTCCTTCTTCTCCCCTTGGTTTCCCAATCATGTGGCCTTCCTATCTCATCTCCCCTCTTCTGGTGCTTCCCCCACCCAACCCAGACCCCAGGGGTAAAGGGCCGCCCCAGGAAGTCTCTCCCTACCATCTCTCAGGAGCAGCACAATCCTCTCTATCTCCATGCCTCGGGGCTGGTCTCTCATTGCCAAGCAATGCCTCTCCCTGCGGACGGGTCCCCAGACCTCCCACAGACTTGCCCTTTGCTATCCAGCCTCTGTCATGCTCCCCATGGTCTACCTCCACGCCACCCCCTCAACTACACAAGCCTCACTCAGAGCTTGGAAAAGACCAGCCCCCCCCCCCCCCCCCCCCCCCCCCCGCAAGCATGAGGGACACTCCCAGTCAGTCCAGCTTGGTCTCAGAGAAACTAGTCACCTGGTGGCCCTGGACTCCCAGGCAATTCCAAGACCCTGCTACAGAAGCCTTCTCCTCAGACTTGGTGCTGCCGGCACAGCTCTGGGGTGGGGGTGAGGGGGTCCAAACCCCAACTCCTCGCCTAACCAATCTAGTTTCTCAAGCCTGCAAATCCTCCTACCTACTGAGCTTGGCGCCCCGACCCAGACCTGACCCCACCACAGACCCAGCTGAAGACCAGTGGCCAGGTGACCTGAGATTCCTACCCAGAGCCCCTCCTGTGCTTGACACCCCCTTTCCCCTACTGTCCACCCAAATCACCATTCCAGTTTGACCTCCCTGACTTCAGCGGCCTGGCTGCTGATCCCCAACTTTAACTGAATTCAGGAGGGTGGTGAGGAGTGGAGGACAAGGGTGGGCCAGGCCTAACTGCCTGGCATTTCCCTGTCTAGAAACTGAATGGTTTTGAGGCACAGGTGGTGTTTTCATTTCTTCTTCCAGTTGAAGATGATGCCTTTGCAAGAGAAAAAAAGGTACAGAAGTGAACCACTGTGACAAAGCAGGTCATTGCGTCATGGGAGGCCTGCCCCAGAGCAGAGGCTGTGGTTGTGGGGGGAGGCAGCAGGAGTCTTTGAGTCCCTGGCATGGGAGCCCCCGGGGACCCTGAGAGGCCAGGGGACCAGGTAGGGTAGGCGGAGAAGGAAGAGAAAGGAAAGGTGGCAGTGGGTCACCAGCAGGACAGGGGTGCAGGGGTACCAAGCACAGGGCCCGTGGGAGACGAGATAGGGCCACACTGTGACTGGGGGATGGCCAGAACAGGGCCAGGTGTGCAACCTTCCCTCTGCCATGAGGGATGGCCCAAGCCGGCACAGTGAGGGGCCCACAGCTCTGCTCCTGAGTCGGCGAGCGGTGGGGGAGAGAAATCTCCAAGTTTCAGAGAAACGAAGAGGGAGTTTTCTGGAACCACAGATGGGTGATCCTGGATGATCTTCCCAGAAACAACAGAGTCGAGATCATCAACCTGGTGTCCTGTGCAGAACAGGCTTGGATTCCCACGGGGACAGGCTGGAGATTCATGAGGGGCACTGGGCAGTAGGTGCATGTGCCAGGACTGGGGCTCATGCTGGGTGCACATGGGTACTCAGGTGTCATATCCCCTCTGCACGCAAGCTCCATTTGAACTCTGGGGAGGTCACGAGAAATGTCTGCCCTCTGATACTCTTCCTTTAGAACCAGGATCACAGCATGTTTATCAGAACTTCATTATTGTCAGTAGCTGAGAACTTTATCCATGGGGCGGCAGAAGTGATAAGCTGGTAGGAGTGCAGGGGTGAGGGGCCACAGGAGCCAAGGAGGTCGGCCCATTATAAATGGGTGGGGAGAACAGGATTTCAGTGGTTAAAAACATTTGAAGACTTTCCACCAGGTTGGCTGAGCAGACACCCTGGTCAGAAGTGGGCACTGGCTCAGCACTGCTGTGGTCCATCCTGTGACAGAGAGGTTACCACCTACCCCCAGCTGTGGAGACAGCACGCTGGCACCGCTGGACACAGCAGCCTCGGGCTGTGGGAGACCTAGCATGGCATCACCGCGATGACGCCCCCGGGCACAGTACACCCATCCGGGGACATCGGGGTGCTGCTCCAAGCACTAGAGAAAGGCAGCCACAAGAGCAGTTCACCTCTCTGGCTCTCCTCACACTCACTGAAGTGCTTTCTTTCACTTCTGGCTTGTCCACTCATCACACACTGCTAGACACACAATGGTCACTTGGGCCTGGATCTGCCCCCAAACCCACTGCTTTCTGAAAGGCATCTGAAGGAGGGAAAGGCCTGGCTGAGTGGGATGGGTGGGAGTGTCCAAGGTGAAGGAAGGGCTACAGCAAGGGATGCAGACACCCACACCCCACCCCACCCCGTGCCCCTGCCCACAGCAGCATGTGGGGATGAGGTCACACGGCGCTGGACTCAGACACCAAGTCTTCAAGGGGCAGAAGCACCAGCCAGAGCCAGGACCCTTGTGGCATTCAGGGAATGAGTGACAAAACCCCATGCCTTATGTCCCCCACCCTGACACTGTCTGCTGACACCCCACAAATGCAGCTTTACACACCAGTCCAGTGTGTGTCAATGGCGGGGTCAACCCCACCCCCACACCTGCCAGACCGTTGCCTTGACCCCTGGCCACTTTCTCTCTCCCATCTTGAGAGCCCAGTGCTTCTGAGCCAGGCTGCAGGGTGGGTTGAGACTCCCCTGCCCACCATCTTGTGACCTTACGTGCCTCTGTCCGCCACACCCTGCCCCATGCTCTGACCAGGGTCTCATCACTACCTCTGCCTGCTGGACCCCATAGAGTCCCAACCCAATCACCCTTGATTAAAGCCTGGGCAGCCAGAGTGACACCCTCTGAAAAGCAACAGGACACTGACCACAGACCCCAGAAGAACCTGCCCAGACCATAAGGGCCCAACTCCCTGGCCCAGCCCCAAGGGTTAGCCTGCACCTGTGGCCTTGGGGGCTGACTTCCATTCATCTTGCTTCCTTCCGCCAAGTCACTTAGGTACAGAAGCAGGACCCTATGCTAGCCTCGGGACAACACAGCCAACCCCACTGGGACTGTCTTCAGGGTACGTGCAGGGTGCCCAGGACTGCTCAGTGACAGAAGGCTCCACAGCCAAAAATCCCTCCAGCGCCAGACAGCAATCCTCCCCAACTCGGTCCTACACTGGAATCCACGGGATTTGGTCGAAAGAAAGATTCTACTGCTTTTAGGAGAAAAAAACAAAAACCTGTAAACTCAAGGACCAGAACTCATTCCCCACATTCTTGGGACAAATCCTGTTGACCACCATGTTTGGCCCTGGGATAGGGCATGGAATGACAGCCCAGTCCTCCAGGAGCTCTCCCTTCTCACTGGTGGGAACAGTACCTTCAGGCCAGGCTCCTGAGAAGGGGGTGACCCCTCATTGCACTGTGGGTCCAGCCCATGACAGGCCACCCCACAAGGCAAAGGTCACCAGCTAGGGTACTAAGGAAGCATGTCTGGTGAGTGCCTATGGGGCTGCTGGTTCCTGGCCTTGATCTCAACACCCCCAATCCCCTCCCTGGAACCCCTGTGAATTGGATGCTTGGAAAATTCTGAGCCACAGCCCATTTCAAGTGTCAACATCCTGAAAACTCAGGTGAAGGGAGTGATGAAGACATACTCAGGAGACTCCTCTGCTGACATCAGCCCTGCTGCAAGGGAGGGAGGCCAGGTGGGAGACTAGGTGCAGGCTGCTGTCAGGATAGACCTGGGGTGCCCCCATCTTCAGGGGCAGGGCTGGGAGAACAAGTCCTGCCCCTGCAGTTGGAGTGACAGGCTCTGGACTTTGAAGGCACAAGGCACTAATCTGAGGTAGTTGGGGAAGTGTTGCTGAGTATTTGCCCAAAGGAGTTGGGGAGCATCTTCGTTTGCTCAGCCTGGAACAAAATACCACCAACGGGGTAGCTTACAAACAGCAGAAATATATTTCTCACAATGCTGGAGAACAGGAAGTCCAAGATCAAGGCTCCAGCATGGTCGAGTTCTGATGGGGGCCCTCTTTCTGGTTCATAGCTGGTGTCTTCCCACTGTGTCCTCAAAAGGAAAAAAGGGCAAGGGAGCTCTGGGGAGCCTCTTTTATAAGGGCACTAATCTGTTCATGAGGGCTCATGACCTAATCACCTCCCAAAAGCCCCACCTCCAAATATCAACACATTGGGCATTAGAATTTCAACATAAGAATCTGGGGTGGGTGGTGGGGTGGACACAAACATTTGAATAAAAGCAGGGAGCATCCCCCAAGGTCAACGTTATCTCAGAGAGCCAGTTATTTGTGCCACGAGTATTTGCTGGGCAGGCGTGGGCCTTTCACTCGAATCCGTGTGACCTGCCTCGTTGGGAGGAGACTGTTACGCAAAACTCAGCCACAGGAAAAGGAGGTGCAGAGGGGGCAGTGACAAGATACTCCCTCAACAAAGATACATTAAAGCAGGATGACCACGTGGAGTACCCCGGGGCTGGGCAGGAGCCGCAGAGGGGCGACTCTGCCCTCCAGAAAAACTGAGATGGCAGACACCTCTGGCCTTCCCAAGCTGATTCAGAAACAGGTGACACCAGTTCTGTGCCTGAGAGCCCAAGAAGCCCTGGGGTTTTCTGCCTTGGGCCTTTGCATGACTATCTTCCATGGAGTCACGGCAGTCCAGAGTCAGAACCTCCAAAACCCAGAGAGCACACTGAGCACCCAGGGCTGGCCAGCTCTCAACAACGGGCAGTATAAGCAGGAAAATTTCCCAGGCCACTTCCACGTTGTTGAAAACTGTACCCTAACATATGAAATCCAGTTTACACCACTGTAGCCCAGGATGCGGCTAGCACAGGTGGGCCCATGCCCTGTGAGGGCTCTTGAGCACCCAGGCCAGCTACTGGATGAAATGCCTCCCCACGCTGGGCCCCACAGGAGGCTGGACACCCCTCCAGCCCCCTTGCCTTCTCCACACAGGTGAGCACCCTGCAGGCAATCTCCCCACTCACCCGGGGTGCTGACTGGGAAAGCACAGGTTGCAGAGGCCAGGTCAGCCACCTCTACTGGAGACTGCACCTGTCCAGGCTGCTGCACAGACAGCCCTGGCTTCTGCTCCCCCACCCCTATGAGAAGGACAGGGGACATGCCTATCTCTACATGTTGAAGGGCATCCAAACGTGGCCACCACAGACCCGGCCGCTGCTTCTCCCAGGTGGCATTGAGCAGACAGCTACAGCAGCTGCACCTGAACCAGAAGGGTCAGCTCAGGGGTCTCACAACAGCCCACTCACTCAGAGCCAAAAAGGGAGGAGGCCCACTTGGCCACTCCAGCAGGAGACAGAAACAACACAGGTCCCTGGTGGCCTCTCCTGTCTGAGCAGAGGGGCCGGGTGGGGTCCACAGGAGGAAAGGGAACCCCTCCCCCGACCCAATGTTCACAAATATCCTCTGGAACAAGGAGATGCCAGGAGAGAGCAAGGAAGGCCACGTTAGTGCCCAGGTGTCATCTCAGACTAGATGCCCTCAGCCCTTACATTCATTCAAAATAGTCACCTCAGACCACACAGGAAGCATCTTGATGCCAAACACATTCACACGAAGATGAAAAGCAAGCAGGAAAAGGGTATGAAACTGTGGTTCGACAGCTGAAAAGCCAGCCTCAAGAACGCTTTCATGCTTCCCTTTAGGAAACAATTCTCATATCTGTGAACATAGAATTGCTGCCCCAAAAAAGAAAAAAAAAATAGAGGGGAAAAGAAATCCACAGATGGCCCAAAGCTCATGAAAGCAATTACTCCTGCAAACAAGAAGCAGAATGAGTGCTGAAACCAGAGAAGCCCAGGAAGTTACAAAAATAGCAAATATGAGTCCTGAGTGGGATTCCCTGGCTGCGCGCGTCCGCGTCTAAGCGGCTCTAGCAGCAGAACCAGGCGCTCTCCACTTGAAGGAGCCACTGGGAGTGTTGGGTGAAGCAAGTTTCACAGCAAGCAGGATTTCTGCTGCCCTTGGACTCAAGAGCTAGGCTGCGGGTATGAACTCAGTCATCGTGCTTCTGGAAGTCTCCCGCAGAGCACACCTGGACACAGAAAGTCCTTCCATTTAGGTGGAGTCACTGGGCAGGGCTGGCACAGTGTCTGTCACCACGAGGCTGTCTGACGCCATGGCAGGGAGATGCTGCTAGGCCTGAGTCCACCTCAGGCTGTTGGGCACACCCAGAACTGCTCTGGTGACCAGTGACGGGGTCTTCCACCTCAAGGTTCCCGTTCAGCTGCTTCTGCTCTTTAAAAAGCGTCAGGCCAGGTACAGCTGGCTGGGGCCTGGGAGGGCTCCATTACGGTTACCCAGTAACAAATGAGGCTCACCTGAGAGGGGGCCGTCCTAGCCTGAGCACAGCTCCCCAGGAAGCAGGTCTCCATAGCAACAAGATCCTCAAGGAACCTGCCTTTCTGTGGCAGGCTCCTGCTTCATCCTCCCACAACTCAAGATAGGCATTTTATGGACTGGGGCGTGGCTGGGGCCACAAGGCCGGTGAGGGTCACCCCACATGCGGTGCCAGAGGGTGGGGACGTGAGCTGGCACCTGTTTCAAAAAAGTAGTTCTAAATTGTCTGTTGTTGTTTGTTCTGTTCTTTTTTTTTTCCTTTTTCAAAAGAGAAGGCAGCAAAAATGTTCATTCGGGTGCCCAAGAGCATCACTGTAGTGGGTGAAATTCTGCTCCTGCAGGTTAAACACACAGACACACACCACACAGACACATACAAACCCTACCCCCACTCAACACAGATGCATACACCACACATTCATACGCCACACAGTCTACTCGCACACACACTCCTCCTCTCCTCTGAGGTCAGCATGCCCCAACCTGCTTTACAGATAAGAACCCTGGCCAGCTCAATCTGTTCTCACTCCAAAGCCTGGAGTCCTCATCAACATTCCATTTAGTCCCTCTGTTTAAATGACAAAGCATAATCAGGCAAAAAGGACTTTCTCTGATAAAAACACTGAGAGGCTCCCTCAGGAGCTGACTGTAACACCGGGCACACAAACTTGCCCGCCGCTGGGAGGAGAGGGCAGTGGGGTGGGGCCCAAAGTCCAAAGCCCAAATTGTTAGGACTGACAAAGGGCACACAGACGCACCGGATTTCTGACAAAACTCCCAAATGGATTAGGGCTTTGAACTTTCAACACTCTTCAATGCCATTTCAACACCTTTGTGTTTTTTCTTCAATGTCATAAAAAATGTAAATTCTTCACCAAGAAAAAAAAAATCTAATTCTAGGTACATCCTTGAAAAAGGTCTCGTACAAAGGGAGAAAGGATGACAAGGCTTCTCAGTGACCAGGTAGGGAGGCTGCCCAGCAACTGACAGAAAAATCTGGAAAAGCTGAAAGGCACAGTGCATGAACAGGTAACACCAGAGACTCACCACAAATAAATGCAACAAATACAGACATTTCCTTCAGTTTGGGGTTGGTGGACTTCAACCCCACCCCCCACCCCCCACCCCCAGTGATGGCAACAGTCCCGCTGCAGGGAAATGCTTTCGACACAGGTACACACAGGGTGTTGGCCATGAGGCCACAGGGCAGCCCGGCCCAACCCAGCAAGAATTCAGCCTATGTGGAGAGAAGGGGACCCAGGGGCCCTGCGTGCCCAGGATGAAGAAGGGACTCTGGATGCAGGCCTAGGTGTTAACTGCAGAGCAGTTCGAAGGACACACCACCAGCCAGGGCCACCTGGATCACCTCTACCAATGATAAAACGAAGGAAGTCAACTTTCAGCCTTCCGATGTACTCACTGGGCTCCTCCTCGATGGGGCAGGTGACTGTACTGGGTAATAGACAGGGGGATGGAGCAGAGAGGCCCAAGGAAGCCCCAGGTAAAGGGCAAGGCCTACACAAGAACCTGGGGCTGAGCTTCACCAGCACCTCCCAGGGCCCTGCGTGGCCTGGCACTCCCTCAGACAGCCAGCAGGGTGGCAGGAGGCCACCCAATCTGGCACATCCAGCCCAAGCTACGCACATATGGGCAGTTACTGTTTAACAGCAAACGCGCTGAAGCGTCACCTTGTACCAAGATGTAAAACTAGTTCACACCTTGGCCTCCCAGGAGAATCTGGCATCGGGTGAAAAGAACACTGCTTAGGCTCAGAAAGACTTACAGGTCTCTCAGAGGACTTCTGGAAGCTCCAGTTATGGGGATCTGAACACCCCAAGATAAGAGAGGCATCGCCCCCAAATTTTCCATGGAACATAATCAACCTCAAAACCAGTACAATCTTGGTGTGGTGTTTACATAAGTGCGCCCAGGGCCTGGACCCTCGCCAGCTGGCGTGGCTGTCGGCAGTGGGGGCCCTTTGTGCCACCCCCACCCTGCCTCGCCAGGGCCTTGCCATAGTCTAAAAGAAAAAGTCAATGAATCACTGGAAGAAATGTTCTTCCTATGAAGAGAATATAAATGTTTATTAAGAAATTATAGGAACCAGGTCAGTCATTTTGGTATCTTAGTCACTCCAGCTAATTAAAGAAAAAAATCAAAACAGAACGCCATCCCAGAAACTTGAGACAATGAGAACTTCTCTTGCCACAAGCACTTTGAGCCCCAGCTCCGCCAGTTGCCAAGGTGACCCACTGTTTACCTCTCATTGTGTAGGAGGCTGACAGCCCACCAGGCTACCTCCCAGGGAAGAGCTGCCAGGGCATCCCCAGAGGGTGCAAGGAGGAAGCCACAGCCGCCCCACAGGGTCTCCCAGGCTGAGCCTGGGCTACAGCACAAAGGAGAGGTATCTTCACTGGTTCTCCTCAAGTTCCTGGGGCCCTACTCCCCCAGTACACCCTCCTGCCTTAGTCCTGTGGGCTGGAAACCCCTGACGGCAAGTTAAAAATGTGCTTAGTCCTGGGGTGCAAGGAGGGAGAGGAGAGGAGAGGGGGAAGGGGAGGGGGAGGAAAAAGAGGAGGAAGGGAAAGGAGGAGGGGGAGAAAACGGAGAGGAGAGGGAAGGGGGTAAGCAGAAGAGGGTGGAAGGAGGGGGGAAGGGAAGGGAGGAAAGGAGCAAGAGAAGGGGGAGGTGGGCGGGGAACAGTAGGAAAGGGGAGAAAGGAGGAGAGGAGGGGAAGCAAGGAGCAGGAGGTGGTGGTGGAGTATGAGAAGTGAGGGCACACCAGGTTGCACACTCGGCTGGGTAGGCAAAGAGCTTCCATGCACCTGGCCTCATCCAGTCCCCCATACCAGACTGTCTGCCCCAGTGAAAAAGGTCAAGGGCAGAATGGCCTGAGAAGGAGAACTCCACCAGGGACCTGGACTGCACACCCTCCAGCTTGGCTCCTGGGTCCCCACCCTATCCAGCACATACTACTCCCTCCTTCTCTGCTCTTGCAAGGCCCTGGCTTTGAGGTGATACAGCCCCACTGGGGGTCATGAAGAAGAAACCATCCCTGCTGCAGCCTGTGCCACCTGGCCAGATGCCTTGTGACTGGCTTACTTCCAAAGGAACAATCTCCTGAGCTTTGGGGGCAGCTAACAGTGCATGCGCGCACGCGCGCGCACACACGCGCGCACACACACACACACACACACACACACACGCACACACATAAATATCTGTCTTCTGAGGCCACGGTGCAGTACTGAATGTGGGACAGGAGGGCCTGAGTGTGGGAAGGAGTCTCAGCTCAGATTCAAGGAGACCAGTGAGATCAGGGAAAGGGAAATGAAAGTGGAAGTTTTTCAAAGGCTAAAGTTAGTACACTTCAGAATGAGGCAACCCATCCAAAGCAAAATGCTAACATGTAACACCCACCAACCATCAAGGAAGAACAGCTTCAAATCAGAACCTAGAAGAAGCCGAGGCTGGATTTCCTTTGAGACCCAAAGACCTAACAGCAACTCAAGACAATGACCTTTGTGCTCACCACCAGGACAGCATAAGGCCTCCGATGGCAGACCCTAGCCCCACCCCAACAGAGAGGGCATGGCATAAAATTCTGATACTACATCTCCTCAGGATAAAAGACAGCAACCTGCAAAGCCCCTGGACCTTCCCCTTCACCCCAGAGGCCTATGGCCAATCAGCAAAGTAATTTTAGAAAGCAGGACATGCCATGCAAGCAGCCAAAAAGATGCACTCCGGAAAAGACTAGGAAACCTTGGGAAACTGCCCTTAACACACAGGGCTGCAAGCAGGAGTCCCTTCTGGGTCCCCACAGGCTGCTATGAGGGACCGCCTCCTCCACCACACCATTCAGAGACAAAAATGGCAACTGATGAATAAGCACAAGGAAATCCAGAATGTGAAGCCACTGGAAGGAGCAGGCAAGATCTCCATGATGGGATGGAGAGGACCACTGCATGGTGTCTCCAGGGCCCAGGTCCCCACCTACCCCGCCACCCGCCATTCAGTATTCCCGGACCGTGGAGAGGTGTGGGGAAAGACATGGGGACCACAATGAACAGTGGACAAACCAGATGTGGCCAGTCGAGGGAATGAGGCCAACAGGCAGTAAGGCAGGGAAGCAGACGGCAGAATGTAAACTAAGACAACAGACTGCTAAGTAGCCAGATTGTCCATCACTTGTTAGAAGGGCAACTATGTAATTAAAAAAAATAAATTAACATTTATTATTTCTCCTTCAATGAAAATACATTTGAGTTTGTTACCGGTAAGATGTCTGAGGTGCACCCATGGTGCCAACCCCCAGTTCTCAGACCCTTCCCTTAATCCCAGACATGGTCTTGAACAACTAGCCCAGCCAATGACCCAGGTCAAACATCACTCTGTGCCAAGGACACACCTGGGCGCCTAGGCCCCTACTTCTCTCCCCTAAAGGGCTGAGCTCTAAGGCTCAAGTATGCCTCTTCTGTTTCCTCTCTTTCCCAACACTTCCTTGCAAAAACCTCTATTCTTGATCTGCCATTAACTAACTTCTACCTCTAGCCCCAAACCAAATTCCCTTTATCCTTTGTGTGTGTGTGTGAGCAAGCATTTATACCATAAAAGAGAGTTAAAGACAAGTGAAAAAGTCAGAGAGGAAGTGTACAGGGTCCTACACATACTCAAGGAGAATGACATCAGTCCTACTAACACAAGAGTGTCAGAAGGCCCCAATTTAGGCCCTTGACCACCAGCCAAGCTGTCTAGCCATCGCCTTGCTGATACCCCTCCACGTCGATGTGGTGGTCCTGGGTAGGGAGCAGGAAGCCCCCTGAGCTCCTCTAAGCCCACTTCATCCTCCTCCCATTCCCAAGCTTCCTTCCAACTGGCCCCATGTTTGCAGGAGACAGCCATATGCCAGAACTCCACCTTCAGAAGCTCCTGGGACAGGAGCCCAATAAAGACACTGAACCATGTGCTCTCTGGTGAGTGATTTTTAATTTGGGCCCCTATTTCTTGCAAAGCTCTTCCATGATGTTCCCTGGGCTCTAGCTCCAAGGAGATGAGCTTGTACCCTGTGCTCAGGGGACCATGGGTCACCCACCCATGCAGGAAGGCCACACCCCTGTGGCAGCAGCACAGGGACATTTAATCTGAGGCATCAATCCTCAGTGCTTTTCCAAACAGGTCACCTTGGGACAGACTGGCCAATCGCCACGGAGTGTGGCCAAGTTCCTGGTTAGCAAGTATTTTTGTGTGATGAACTTCAAAAAAGAAGAACAATAAACAGACGCCCCCACCCCCAACACACACACCCCAAAATAAAAACCTGTACCCTCTGTTCTGTTTGTCCAGGATGATGTTAGTTAAAACTATGGACTGGTCAAGGCTGCTCCCCTGACCATGCACATGATGTCCAACAGCAAACGGGATAATGTCCAGGCCCTGGGGCAGAAGGGGAACAGGAGCTGAATGGAAGGCACACCAGTGCCAGGGCACAATAAAAGGGGCAAGGGGGATGGCAGGGCAGATGACCAACCTCTTTACCACAGCCTAGTTTCAGCTGAGGGGACTCCATGCCTCCAAGAAGGCTGACTGGCACAGGGCTGATCCACAGATGTTGGAAGACAGGATTGAGATCAAACTGAGTAAATGAACCAGAATCACAGGTCCCATGTAAACACGTTCCGGGCTTGGATGCAACATCAAACCAGACAGCACATTTACGTGTGTGTAAGTGTAGCCAAATGACAGAGCTTTTGGTTGGGTGAAGATTTCTCTGTCTTACATCAAGTGCCTAGTGTCAAGTCACTGTCAAAAGAGTAAAAAATTAGCATTTGAGTCTCCATTATATTGACCTAGAGCAGGGGAAGGCCTTCCAGGCTCAGGGTCCCCCCCAGGGGCCATGGCAGCCAAACCCCCACCACCCCCATCCTAGTCCCATCACAGCAGTCACTTCTCAACTGCCAAGCTGGAGACAACACTTCAAAGTTTATTTCCATTTTGATGGGAAGTTGACTTCTCAAGAAAATGACCCCACTTGGCGCTATGAAAGGGAAGTAAAACAGGCTTGGGTGTGTGAACTTAGATCAATATTTATTTTCTTCTGGAAAGCATGTAGACACCCACCAAGACCCTAAGGGTATCACTGGCTGCAGGCCGACGCCCCCCCCCCCCCCCCAGGCCTGGGGGATGGGTCACCTGTGGCCACAGAGCCAGGGTGAGCTAACTAAAAAAAAGGCTGTAAGTACCATCTGGAAAGACTTTCATTCAAAATAAAATCAGGGCGTGTTGTTTGTTTGGGAAGGGAGCTCCTAAGACTAGGCTGAGCTGTCCTTTGACTATAAAAGGACTTCCAACAGCAGGACCCAGAAATGCCAGCACTTGTCCAGTCAATGGACTGTCCAGTCAGAAGATGAAACAGAAACCTACCAGGTGGACCAGACAGAAGGGGGCTGAACAGAGATGGGCAGACACTGCACCTGCACCAACACAGCACCTGGCTGTACATGCAGGACCAGCAGCACCCTAACCCTCCAAAAACCCAGTCTTGGAGTGTCACCCTACCTACCAGTTACTTATTATCAGGAGGAGAGTGTCCCTTTATAGTGAAGAGACCTGGCAGATGCCACTTTAACCATGTATGTGATCCAGCAATCAGACAACCTGACCACACGAGCCTCCACTGTGGTGCGTGCAAGTGCCCAACATTATATGACCTGTGTCATATTTCCAACCAAAAACTGTTTATGCTAAATCTAATCAGGGGGAAGCAATCTGACAAATCCAGACTGTGGGATGTTCCACAAGACAACTAATCTGGATCCCTAAAATGCCAATACAACAAAAGGCCAAGACTGTCCCAGACTAAAGGAAACTAAAAAGACAGGCCAACCATACACAATGTGTGATGAACTGGATTCCAGACCCTACATGGGACATCTTGGCGATCATTAGGAGAAGTGAATATGGACTGTATGTTACATAATATGTACTATTTAAAGAGAGAGGAGAGATAGGTAAGGGAGAAAATACAGTAGAGAAAGGGGAAAAAAGGATAAAAATAAAAGGGTGACAAATATTTAACTGAGGAGTCTAGAGGAACGTATGAGCGTTCACTGTATTACTCCCTTAACATTTCACAATAAGAATTTGTGAAGGAAGCAGTGTGCTTGGGACAGGAAGACTTCTAAATACCAGGAGGCACCTGCCCTCCCCTGGAACACAGGTCCAGGCAGGAAGAGCAGCCAGGCACAGCGGGCAGACCCAAACTCAGAAGTGTGGCTGCCCAGGCACAAACCTCAGCTCCCCCTTCATTTGCTGTGTGACTGTG
The DNA here is from genome assembly GCF_024362965.1 of Panthera pardus. Classification (NCBI taxonomy): domain Eukaryota; kingdom Metazoa; phylum Chordata; class Mammalia; order Carnivora; family Felidae; genus Panthera; species Panthera pardus. The sequence continues at coordinate 14,325,789 of NW_026526810.1, read as the reverse complement.
GGCATATTTCTTAATCCATCTGGGCCTTGGCATCATTATTTGAGAACTAGTAATAACAACAGTACCTATTTCATAGGGTCCTGTGAAGATTAAAAAGCTTATGAGGAATGAATGCAAACAGAACAATGCCTGTCCCTAGCAAGCAGCCTGCTATTAGATACAACAGAGAGCTGAGTGTATCATCCCTGAAGTTTTCATTTCAAAACTGAGTTTAACTACTTTCTTAAAGCATAAACCAGACACACTTTAATAGTGCCCTGATATGTCAAGACCGCTGTTACAAATGTCAGTTATTATAGAATGCAGGCCTAGGGGACTACTGAGGAGGACTACAGGCCCCTCCACAAACAGCACCACATTCGTTCCAGCACAGTGTGGCTGGGTTGGGTTTCTTGAGTTATAGATTTAGATACACGTGCATACACACACATATACATATTAATAACTTGTTGGCTTATTTCCTTCCTTGGTTGTAGCTGCTATCTTATCTCCCCTTTCCCCTTTTAACTTGCTACATCTAGGAACCTAACGACCAACTCAATTCAGAATAAGGTCAAAGCAAACAGGCCCTTACAGTGTCGGGGCTGTCATGAGCTCATTTCAGTGAGCAGACTTCACAGTGCCAACTCTGAAGGGGCGGGGCTGTCTTCCAGATTTGAAGCCTTGCACATGGTACCTCTGGTTAAGTCAAGGGTGGTCCTGTCAGATTGCTCACACAGGAAGGGCTCCAGCCCTCTTTTAGCCAGGAGAGGGACAGTTTCAAAAGGCATCACATCAGTCCCTCCCCCAGCGCCAACAAGCCAGGAGGCACTTCAGGGTGCGAGGGCACAGCTGACTGCTGCAGGGGTTGAGCCCTTACCCAGGCTAGGCTGCAGGGTAAGCCAAGTAAAGATGGCAGGAGAGGGGCACCTGGGTGGCTCAGCAGGTTAAGCGTCCGACTTTGGCTCAGGTCATGATCTCGCAGTTTGTGAGTTTGAACCCCACATCAGGGTCTCTGCTGTCAGCACAGAGCCTGTTTTGGATCCTCTGTCTCCCTCTCTCTCTCTCTGCCCCCCCCCCCTCAGTTCTCGTTCTCTTTCTCTCTCTCTCTCTCTCTCTCTCAAAATAAGTAAATAAAATTAAAAAAAAAAAAAAAAAGATGGCAGCAGGAGAGCTGGTCATGAGCCATGAGAGAATAATGGTGGTTTTAGGGTTGTTTTAAATGTTCTCAATATGATGATCTCACATGTGCAAAAGAAGAACTGGAAGAAGTAAAAAAAAAAAAAAAAAAAAAAAAAGTCAGCAACACAGCAGGAACTTCAGTACTGGGGAGACCAAGACCTCCATCTATTTCCTTTAAAAACATAATGTGCTATTTCCTTTAAAAACATAACATGTCTTTTAAGTTAACATGGTAACTCCACAATGCATGTAAATGCTGTCTACACTACTATCAATAACACTGCCAGGTCTCAATCCTACAGAAATGCCAGCTCCTCTGCACCAACACACATACTGGATTCTACTGCCACAGGCATGAAACGATAAAAAATGAGAAGGCAACATAACTATCCTTTCAAGATAAAGGCTAAACAAGTTGTGGTACAGTCACGCAGCCACACCTGGGAATACCACGCAGCCCAGATAAAGAACAAAGGTGCCTTGTTAAATAAGCACACCAAAAAAAAGCCTGTGGTAGAATATATTTGCTAGGATCCTACATGTATAGTTTTCAGATGTCTGTGTGGATGCACACGCATGCATACATGCAAATCCACTAAAAGGGTCTGTAAAGGGAAACACCAACAGGAGGTGATAGTGGTTAGCCAGAGGAAGAGAAGGCTGGCACATTCTGCCTACACACTTCTGCATTGTTTGAAGTTTCACAACTGGCCCACTGGCAGCCTGGGACTGTGAGGGAGACGGGACGGGACCCACCAGCGTGGATGTGTCCCGAACAAAGTGCTGGCCATCTGCCAGCATGGCTTTGCCCTGGGTGAAGGAGATCCCTGCCACTCACTCCCTGACAGGCTGCCTGTCCAAGGCAGCTGCACCAGGAAGCACCTTCGAGGGGTACATGGGAGGAATGTGGTTAGAAACCAGGCTCTATAGCCAGAGTTTGGGTTGGGGGAGGGGACCTAAATACCCTGAATACCCTGCCCCAATAATCTCACTCATGATCAAATCCCTTGTTCGGTGGCTAAACTTCAAACTAACCCCACCCAAATTATTACAGGAAATGGCTAAGAATGCAATCTTAACTCTACCTCCACCCGCAAAAAGAGGGCCAGGTGACCAGGCATGTCTCTCTCTGGATGTCTGCAGGAGGGAGGGGCTGTACACAACACAGTGCCCCCCTTTCCAGCAAGGCCCCCAGAGCTGCTGAAATGGGCCCAGCTCATGCAGCATGCAATTGGATTTTTAGCTCCCAGTGCTGCAGGGAAAACAGGGCACAGAGACATTCTGAAAACGATTCTTTGCAGGAACAAATAGGTAGGAATGTATTCAAGGCATCTCTGCCAAGAAAGACTGAGTGGCCATTACTGCTGGGGACCCGCCAAGCCCCACCACTCCAGACAACAAGCAGGAATCTCCTGGCTGGCTCAGGTGGAGATCTGCCCTCAGAAGGCCAGAGGCCTTTCCTTCTCAAAGTTCTTGAATGTTCACATCAAAGCCCTTCAGCCTCCAAGAAAACATGTTCCTGGTCTTGCTACTCCCCAAGGCAAGACTAAGCAAATTCCCAGATCTGGGCTGGAAATTCTGATTAGCTAAATAATAAGTGCCTTAGGGAAAAAAAAAAAAAAAAGCAGCTTGGGTTGCAAAAATGTGAGTGTCTTTGTTTGATCACGTGTTTGCTTAACATCAACAATTACCTAAATGTGACAGGGTAATCAGTCCTCAGGACACTGCCACATAACTAAGCAGTCCAGGCAGCTCTGGGAGATCGAAGCAGTCAGGGAAGTCCAGGTCTCCCCAGAGTCAAGGCTGAGGCTTGTACTTCCCAAAGGTTCTCAAACACACAGCCTCATTTCCCACAGACCTTCCAAGTGGTCAGGCGAGACATGACCAAGCTGCAGGGAGGTCTGTGGACCCGTCCTTGGTCACAGAGCTAGACAGAGCAAGTTGTGAACTGCCTTCTTGGCTAAAATGATTTTGATATTCACCCTCTGCCATGAAATTGCTGCAGGTGGGTTGGTTGGGGGGTGGGGGGTTGCTCCTAGTGGAGTAGAGGGCCTGGCATGACCTGAACCATTGTCGGCAGAGACCCCCCAGAAAGCTGCTGGAAGCACACAAACCAAACCACAGCTATCTCAGAACCGGGGGCTGCTGCTCAGGTCTTCCCAGGGTAGCCTGTCCCCTTGGTCACCCACTGTGGCCTGTGGGCTACCCTTGTCTCCTCTACGAACACCAGTTAATTATGTTCTGCACACTTGGGGGCAGGCTGGAAATGGGCTCCCTAGTCATGCCCTCCACCAGAAGCTGAACCAGACTCCCTCCAGAGGTGAGTTCTTGGTTCATAATCAGATTCACCTGGGGGACCACTTAAACTGTAGTGTTTGGCTGAAGGTCAGTATTTGGGACCTGGAAATCTACATCTCCTCCAGAGGTAGGGCCTCATGTTTCTGCACACAGGGAGGGCAAGCCCCGTTCCCTGCTCTTAGACACAGCACACTACAGTCAGAGTGTTGGTTCCATCCTCTTCTGCTTGCTTCGGGTTTCAGAGCACCCCAGAGAGGCTGGGTTCCACCCCACTGAGGGAGACCCGAGTTCTCATTGCCTCGGAGCAATCATCAGCCAAGGGGCCCACTCAGGAACACTACAGCCTGGATCAGGGGGCAAGCAAACCCAGACGCTATCCTCCAGCTAAGGCCCCCATCCAAGCCTGCCCGGTCCGTGACAGCGAGCCCCGGCCCTCAACCAGCCCCTCCACAATTCTCGAACCCGACCAGCCGAGTGGAAAGCCACCGTGAAACAGGACGCAGAGAGTCTCCTATCCTTAAATTACCTGCCCAGTACTGGCCTCGCCCCCGCAAGGAGGTCCTCGAGCCACGCCCCATGCACTGCCCCCGCCCCCGTAATCTGGGTGCTACAGGATCCGAACGTAGTTTGGCCCCTCCTCCACGGCCACACCCACCCTAGCAGTAAGGTTCCCAGTCTGAACCAACACCCCTACACTAACCCCACCCCCTATCTCGGTCCACACACCCTAAATTCCGACTAAGAATGAGTAGAATGGCCCCGCCTTCACCCTCGACCCCACCACCGGCCGAGCTATCCCTTGCGGCCACAGCAAGGGACCAAAACCGCGGGGGCAGCTTCTGAGGTAAAGGTTTGTCTGAGATCCGCTGGCCTTGACACCTGCAGACCTGGAGACAGCTCAGTTCCAAATTTACCAGGAGACGGGGGTCCTTCAGCTGCAGGGTCTTCAGGACTGCAGTTTTTAGCTAGCTTCCGAACTATTGTACAAATGTGAAGTCTAAACCTTTGGTAACAAGGTAACAGTATATTTATACGGGTTTTTTAACCTGCTCCAAATGCGAAAGAATTAAGTGTACCAGAAGACTTAACGTGAGCCCAGAGGAAATACACAATTCTTTAAGCCAAACTGAAAGAGAAAGGTTACCATCCCTTAAAACATTGTTCCCACCTTTGTGTTTAAAAAAAGAAAAACAACTACGAGGTCCCTGGTCCGCTGAGGCCGCCCGTCCCGGTGCTGGTGCCGCCCGCACGCATCCGGCACCCGGCAGGTGAGCAGGGCCGGGAAGAGGGAGGCGCACAAGGCCGGCAGTGAACAGGGCTCTCCTTTCTGGAGAAAGCGCCCCCAGGCCGAAGAGCCCCCTCGGGTCGGGCGCGCCCCCGCCGGCCGGATGGGCGGGGCTCCCACAAAGAGCCTCCGGCGGGGAACCGGGGCCGCCACCCGCGTCGGCCGCCGCTGGCTCTGGTTTGGACAAATTAAACCTTAGAGCGCTGGAAAAATTACAGGAAGAGGAGAGTGAAGAATGTGCCGAGTGGCTGGAGGGAGCCCTGTCCCCGCGTGAACTTCGCCCGCCGCTCGCCCGGGCCGGGCCGGGCGGGTCCCTCCCATCCCGAGCGCGCGCCCGGCCGGCGAGGGAGGGGCCGGTAGGGGAGGGGCCGGGCGAGGGCACCCCGCCTCCCCCGAGGCCCCGGGGCGCCCCCACCGCCTGTCTCCCAGAGCAGCACGCGCGGCCCCCACCCAGCTCGCCCGCACCTGCTCGCACCGCCCCTCGGCCTCGGCGGGGTCTACGCCCGCAGCCTAGATGACGACATCCGCCCCCGCGGCCCCGCCCGAGAGTGCCCGGGGAGGGGGCGTGCCCGGCGGGGGCGCGGTCGCCGGGCGGGCGCCGGCTCCCAGCTCCCGGACCCGCCTCGCTCGGCGCGCGGGGCCGGCCGCGGGACCGTGTGGCGGGGGGGAAGGGGCGAGGCCCCGACCGTTCCCGGCCCCACTGCCCCTCGCGCCCGGCCGGCGGCTCCGGGGGCGTGGCCCGGTAGCTTGCGCTGTCCCCGTCCGCGCGCTCTGGGCGCCCGGGCGGCCCTACTGACCTGTGTGAGTTCTCAGGTGCGCCTTGAGGTGCGAGGATTTCCCGTAAACTTTCTCGCAGCCCGCGTAGTGGCACTTGTGCTTTCTCTGCGGGGATTCGTGGTCGGCGCGACTTCGGCCCCGCCGGCCCCTTTGTCTGAGGCCGGGTTCGCCGCTCCCCGTGGGCCCTGGCTCCCGCTCGGGCTCCAGCCCCGCCTCGAGCTCGGCCTCGGGCTCGCTCCACGCGGGGCTGAGGGGCGCGGCCGCCGCACCTTCGCCGCCGGGGCAGGCGGGCTCGGGGGCGGGTGGCGGCGCAGGCGGCAGGCGGCAGGGGGTCCTCGCCTTCCGGGCCGCGGCGCCCTCTCTGCGCTCCGCCGGGGCGGGCGCCGGCGCTTGCTGGTTGAGGTCCGCCAGGATCCGCGCCACCACGAAGAGCGAGGCGCTGTCTTTGCCGTCGCGGCGCTCCTCGACGCGGGGCAGCGTGGCGGCGACAGCGGCGGCCGCGCCTTCGGGTCCGGGCTCCGGCCCTTCCCGCGGCCCGTGCACAACCGCGCGGCTCGACATGGACACGAGGCACTCGGCGGCGAAGTGGTCCACATAGGCGGCGGCTGCCATGCTGCGGTCTCCGGCCGGCGGGCCGGCGGCACTGCTGGTCGCTGCGAGTCGTCAGCGGCGCATCCGCACCCACGGCCTCCGGAGAGCGGGCGGGGGGCGGGGGCGCGGCGCGCCCTCTCCGCGGGCTGGGCTAGGCGCGCAGCCGCCTCTGCCGTCACCCGCGCGGCTCCGCGTCCGCGAGGCGCCCGCCCGGCCGGGCACCAAAGAGTGAGCGCATGGGGGGCGCGGGCCCGTGGGGTCCCCGCGCGGCGTCAGAGGCGGCCTGTCCTAAGGATGCCGAGCAGCGACGTTAGTGACTGTCTCGCCAAGTCGCGGCCGCAGCCTCGCCGCGCATTGTGGCAGGCGGGACAGCCGCCGTGCGCGCCGCAGCTCGGTGTGGGCGGCCCGGCCCCGGGGGTGGGCGGGGCCGGGGCCACATCTGGACCCGACGTCAGCCCCCAGCCACATCCTGGCGGCGCAGGTTACAGGCGGCGGCGGCCGCGGGGAACTGCGCGCGCGGAGGGGGCGGGGATCCCAGAGCGCGCACCGTAAGGATAGAGCGGTCGCGCGCCCGCGCCTGGGGAGGGGGCGTGGCCTAGGGCAGGGGCGGACGCCGTTGGTTCGTAGGTAGGCGGCCGGACCAATCCGGGCCGCAAGAAGGACCGGCCCGGCCTCGGGGCCTGCCCTCGCCAATGGGCGTGCCCTCTTGGCCGGCGGGAGGAGGAGCGGAAATTTGAGCCGGGAGCTGGGCACGCTGACGCAGGACGTCCGAGGGCGGCGGGCCGGGGCGTGGCTGCGCGGGGGCAGCTCTCCACCCCCCACCCCCAAGCAGCCGGGAGCCCGCGGGGGCATTTTCCTGCCAGGGCTTCTGTATCGTGGCGGCCTGGAACCCCAGCCTGAAAGTGAGCCCTCGGCAGGGCGTCCCTTTGTCCCTCCATCCCTGCCTGTGAGGGGCACCAGGGATGGGTGCGCCTCGGCGAGGCTCGCCTCCGCTTCTCTTCCAGAGCGACGTTTGCACGGCGGGGAGGCGTGTCCGCTCAGGCTGGGCGCGAGGCAGCAGGCCTGGCCTGGGGGCGGAAAAACTCTTCGTGCACCCCGCCGCAAGAGGGTTCCTGGGTGGCGGCGTCTCGAGACCCATGCCGTTCGCCCCCTCCGTGCTCTTTCTCTCCTGAGCTCCGGGCAATGGTGCGGCCAGGCTGGGAGCGAGGTCACGGGTGGGGCGGGGCCTCTACCGCTGGAAGGATCGGCTGCTCCCCAAACTGGTCCCGGGCGGCTAGGGACCCGGAGGGGACCGCGCTGCCGGTGAGCCTAGGTCAGCCGGAGCCGAACTGGCCCCAGGCTGGTGGTTAAGCTGGCAACGTGGGTGACGTGCCCACCGCGTCCTGTGCTTGCAGGAGTGAACTACGTGCTGGTGCAGCCAGCGCCGCTGTTCAGGGAACGCGGGGCCCCTTCCTCCTCCCCGCCCCAGGCCTGCAGCCAACTTCTCTAGGCTGCCCCTCTCCCACCGCGGTGGAGAAGGCTTCAAACGCCACCAGCTGCGAGGACCCCGCCCACCACGCCCCACCCACCCACTGTCTGGGCCTCCCGAAGGAAATACTCTACTGCGCCCAGTCCGCGCGCACTCCTTGCCCTGGCCCTGCCAACTTGCCCTTGACTTTCACAGTCGCCCCCACTCTCCAACCCTCGGCCCCGCCGTTCTTATACAGGCCTAGGCCATCACTGGAGAAGTCAGTACATAACTTCCTACTGCCGCAGAATGGAGCGCAGCCACCGCTGCTCCGTACCCTTCAGGCAGCCCCTGAACCACAAGACACCCCCCCCCCCCCAACCACAACACCGAGGCCTGGGACTGCAGTCCCTGGGTGGTTTGCCTTAAAGGACGTTCGCACGTGTCAGCTGACAGCGAGGGAAGCCTGCTGGATGAAGGCAGCCCAGGCACTCAAACCCTGTGGACTTGAGAAGAGTGGTGGGTGCGGCAAGGTCATCCTGCGCACAAATTAAGACCAGCCATTTCTCACCAAATTAATTTGGGGCCTGGATAGAAAAAACTTCTTTCCAGGTAATGAAGAAAGAACAGACATTCTCTGTTTCATGTTATGGTGAACCGTAAACTGGCCTGGACGACTGAGCACCCTGGGTGTCTGTAACTGAAACCCTACACTTCCCTCTCACTGATAATTTGGTGCGTCCTGGGAAGACTATGGGACAGAGGGGGGGTGAGGGGGGAAGGAGGCGTATGCTGGGATGGGCTCTGGAAAGGCATCCGGGTCAAGTCCCTCTAAGAGGGGCTCTTCTTGGCAGGAAGTAATCATTTTGCCAGGCAGATTGTGTTGATGACATTTAAGAGATTTGTGTTCTGACCAAATAATGATTCAGAATGTTCCTCTAATCCCACCACATGTCACAATCAGTCACTTCGTTAAGGATGGAGCTGGCCCTACACCGACTTGCCGGTACCCATCCCCTCTCAGCCAGGGGAATTCTGCCCAGTTTTTGAGGTACCACATCTCTCTGGTTTCTCCATGACCCCTGCTGATACATCCCAGCCTGCACACACTCTGGAGGTCCTCCCACAAGTATGCACTGTTCTAGACATTGGGCCACAGCCATGGACAAGACACCTGCCCTGGGTGAGGTGAAGCCAGCCTGGGTCAGAGGTCTTCTGCACTGACACACAGCCCACCCCCATCCACAGCCTAAAGCAGTCCCTAGGGCTCTCCAGGAGTGCTGAGTGCAGCCTCCCTGAGGGTTTCCCCTTGTGCCCTGTGGCATTCTGGATGCAAAACTCAGGGCTTTGGCTGGCTTCTCAGGCATTTGATCCTTGTTCACTGAAAGCCTCAGGCCCTGCAGCCCTTTACCGTGTAGAAATATCTTCCAGTATCCAGAGATACATTTCTTTTCCTCAGAGCTAGGAGTCCATGTTTCTCTTGCTAAATAGGATTTTGTCAGACATAGCTCATGTATAGACGAGGATGGGTGGGGATCAAGTGTCAGAAGAAAGTAACAGAATATTCAAAAGCAGAGTAGGGAAGATCAGATGAGAACAAGTAGATGGAGACATATCTGGGGAGTAAAGAGGTTAAAGACTGAAAAGGTGGCTGGGGTTTCTGGTAAAGGTGGTGGACTGACTCTTACCTTCTAGAGCCCCCTGAAACAACAGCAGGTTTGTTTGTTGTAAGACAGAAATTGGCAAGGACGGGGAGAGGAAGGGAGGATGTAACGACGACACAATTTTTGAAGCTGAAATACTTAGCAGACCAGAGTACATGAAATCCCAAAACGATAGCCAGGAAAGAAAGCCAAGAACAAACTGGAATCTCCAGAAGTTTCACGAATGGGTGGCAGTAGGCACCTCTGGACATGAGTGTGAATGAGGGGCTAAAATAAGAATAAGGCTGAAAGCCTTATTAAGAAGACTTGAGTTGCCCAGATCCCCTCCCTAATTCTGTGCGGCCTACGCCGTCCTGGAAAATTATTATCTAAAGAAGGTAAAAGGGAGCATCTTGGTTGGGAGACACCAGGCACAACTGACAGCTTAGGAACAGGGAGATTAAATGAGCACATAGATACTGGATACTGAGACCAACCTCTGTCCCCCTTTGGGATTGCAGATTACAGGAGCCAGGAGACAAAGGGTCTTTTCTGGGGCATCAGATCAGGCCAAGGGGAACACCTAAACTTCCTGACATCTGTGGTTGTCCAGCCAAGCCAGATCGCCCAAAGGAAAGGCCACTGTTAATGAGCCCCACACATGTGTACAGAGTTTCTAATCAGTCTTTTACAGACTGCCAAAGCTGACCTGGCATCTCAGGAAAGCCTTGTGTCATAAAATCTAAAGCCCCAGTGGATTTTTTTTTAAACAACTTGGAAGAAACAGAGACGTACACGTCAACATAAGTACCAATAATGTCATCAGAGAAATTAAGATATTGCAACCCATGAAGGCAGGACACATATAAAGAAACATTCAGAAAACAAACAAGCAAAAACAGTTCTTGGAAATTGAAAATAAGATATCAGAAAGGAAAAAGAAAAAAAAAAACCCTCAAGAGAGGGAATGGAAGGCACAGGTGAGGAAATCCCTGTAAAAGTAGAACAAAAAAGAACCCCAAAAATTGGAAATAGAGAAAAAAGAAGACCATACAGAAAGTCCATTGATCAAATCATAGGAACCATGAAAGAATGACCAGAGAAAAAATACAGGGAGTGGGCGGAGTCATCAAGGAATTAATCCAAGAAAAGTCTCCACTACTGAAGAATGTGTGTTGAAAGAGCCCTCAGGGAGCCCAGCACATTGGGAAAAAATAGCCCTACCCCAAAGCAGATCTCTGTTCAAGTTCAGAATAATGGGGACAGAAAGTGTCCTGACAATAGAAGCAGGTCACTTAGAGACTGTCAGGAGTCAGAATGGCTGTGGGATTCTCCATAACAAGTAGAAGTTAGAAGGCAAGGGGCAAAGCCTTGGGAAATCTAAAGTAAAATTATCTTCACGCAGACAAAGTACAAACCAGATGTTTTGAGATGCATGATATCTCACAAAATTTACCTTCCATGCATCCTGTGTCATTGTAGGAAGCTACCAGCAATAACGATTCTTCCAAAATGAAGACTTCAGCCAATAAAGAGGGAGGAATGCAGTCCAGGAAGCAGGCAATCCCCACAGGAGGGAAGGAGAGGCACAGGGGGCCACTAGGCCAAGCTGGAGCAGGTCAGAAGCTCTGGGGACACCTCTTCACAAGGTAAAATAGAATCCCTATAGCAGTCAGGAGAGGCTGGGCCATGCTGCAGTGCAAACAACCTCCAAATCTCCAAGGTTTATTTCTGGCCATGCTTCGAGTCTATAGTGAAGCACCCAGGGACAGGTAGGTTGATGAAGCAGTCCGTCTAGAACATGCTGGTCATCATGGCAGACCAAGACCCACGGTGAGAACCCTGACCCAGACGTGTCACTCATGCCTTCTTTCCCACACACAAAATCTACTCTCTCCCACCCCAAGTGGGCCTGACCCACTTTCATGAGCCTTTTAAATTTGAATCTAGAGGCCAGGGACAGGGAAATCCAAAACCAAAAGATGACAGGGTTTCGAGGTGAGGGAGACTCTGCAGTCTCCCTGGAACATAGTCCAGTTCCATAAGAGGCTCAGTGGTTTCCTCATGTGTGTGGTTCATGTGGCTGGCTCTTCTTAGTCTAGAAACCTATGATCTGAAGACCAGTTGTCTGTGCCCTCCACACCCACCCCAACGCTCCTCAAATACACAATCCCAACACACAGTGGTAGAAATGGACAGGATAACACAACAAACTCCCTGATTCATAAAGCAGAGGAGTGGAGGAGTCCCAGTAGATGGTGTCCTTAGCAATTCTAAAATCCAGCTAGGCAGATATTTTCCCCTGCTCAGGAGTGAGGATATTCCTGGAATTATCCCAATCCTGCTGTCTGGGAGGGACTGGCCAGTCACTATTCCTCGGAGTCTTGTTTCACCCTTAGGGGTTTTCTTCGTTATCATCTTCCTCCTCTGCACTGGTGGGGGGGGCGGGCATTGGAAATACACCTTCCTTGGGGGCTGGGCAATTCCCAGCCCACTTCCGTCTGTAGAAGGTTGGAGATTAAGGGTAATTATAAATTCCAGCCACAAGCTCTATCAGTCCTTGTACGTGGTTTCTTTGGCACTACTAGTTTCTCTCAAAAATATAGTTAGCTTCTCTTCTTTTTATTCTTAAATTACTATATTTTCAGAATATTTTCAACAGAACACTGATGTAAACATGGGGAAGACAAGAAATATAGTCTATGTGTGTCATTTAAAAATAGAACAGATGTGAGAGGCATTTTAGATATGATTTCTTAAGATACATAGGCTCTAGAGCAAACAGTT